>NC_133526.1:26406486-27836287 GCF_048544455.1 Silene latifolia | reverse complement strand
TACTTTAATTACTGTCAAAACGACCGTATCGGCACGTAGATGACAACTAAGAGGTAGACATTAATATTTGAGCAATCTCTTGACGATAAACTTACGAATTGTCATAAATCATTCCGCGTACCAAACATGCGGCCCAATCATCACCGGGTGGTTTGCGAGAGGTGCAGAAACGAGGTGTCTACACCCATGACTCTTTGTCACCTAAGTCCAAGAACCATCTTGCAGCCCCCATCCCACCATTCTGAGCTACCATTTCAAGTGCTTTCCTGAAAGTATACTCTGATGTTGCACCTACTACCCTCCAAAATAGGCTATGCATTAGTAAACCAGGATGGTCTTGCTTAAAATTCTTGCACAAATGTCTGCAACAATACCTCATGTATGCCTCAGGCCATATAGCCTCTAAGTCTAGTTCAACACCCTATCATTACACATTTACAGACATCAATATAGCAATAGAAGAAGAAATCAATATAGCAAACATAAATCAATATAGCAAACATAAATCATACCTTTTGCCTATCAGATATTATTGTCCAATCATCCCTGCCAGAGTCATTCACTAATTGTTTTAAATTATTAAAGAAGTAGCACCAACTTTCTTTATTCTCACAAGCCACCCCTGCAACAGCTATGGGGAACATTTCATTATTCCCATCAAGTGCAACTGCTGATAATAATACTCCTCCATAATTCCCTTTCAGATGTGCACCATCAACTCCAATCAGACTCCTACATCCTCTAATTAACCCAACAATTTGAGCATGGAATGAAATGAAACATGCCTTGAACTGCAGGACACCATCTTCATTGCGAGACCCAGATGCCAATGCAACACTACCAGGGTTGGTAAGCTTAATCATTTCACAATAATGGCAGAGCAGTCTATATGAATCATCATGCCCTCCATTTATTTGTCTCAAAGCAATTTCCTTCATCTTATAAATAGATGACTTAGGCATTTCAAGTCCATACCTCTGCATCAACAAATCATTAACTGACTGAGCAGTTATTGCATGATTAGCCCTGATATCCTCAATTAATTTCTTTGCCACCCACTTACAGTTTGCCATTGGGTTCTTGGTTAATACACCATTACATCCATGGTCAGGGTTTCTTATTGACTTTATTGCCCATGTTTTGCCATCAGGAAGCACACTGGCATGTATCCTCCACCCACAATCTGCAGTAGCACAGTCAGCTGTGTATCTATTACTTTCAGCCTTCACAACAACCAAGCTAAACCCTTCTTGCACACAATAATCTCTTAGAACATCTTTGAAATAGTCTTTGTCCATGAACAACTGCCAAGGTTTCAACCTAATTGCACCAAATACTTTATTTTCATACAACTCACCATTTTTGAACAGCTTTGAATTGTATCCTCCATCCTCATCAGTCCATCCATGTACCTTATATGGATTATAGTCATCATCAACATACTCAAGTGTTGATATTATTCTATTATCCTCTGCCTCAAGATCAGACAAACCCTGCCCCTCATCAACCTCTTCTTCATAAGATGGTACATATGTTCCATAACTTTCAGATTCTTCAGAATCACAGATGGTCAATGATCTTCTTTCTCTTCTCCTACTACTCCTTGTAATTATCACATTGTTCTCTGCCAACACAATTCCAGATGATCTTTCTTTAGGGACATATAACCCTTTTCTCAAAGCAGTAGTTCTGGCCATCTTCAACCTTGGCTGTTTTGTTTGTGAAGATTGGACAGTTGGTGGAGGTTTAAACCTAGGAGATGTTCTCCTACTAACAACAGTTGATAGCCTAATGGGTGAGGTTGGAATACTTGTACTTATTTGGTTGTTCTTTAGTCTTTCACTTCCCCTTGGTAACACATCCCTAGACTCACCAAGTTGAGTATGGGTCATCAAAATGTTGTTAGCTTCCAGATCAGTCAACACAACAATATCAGGATCATTAGGATCAATATAAGGTTCAGTAGAGGCTTTGCTCAATCTGGAACTTCTCCTTGGTGTCAACAGAGTAACAGTAGAGGCTTTACCAGCTTTTTTAGAAATTGTATCAACACACTTACCAGATTCTGGGCAAGGCTTCAACACACTTATCCTACAAGGCAATTTCTCCCTTATTTTGGCTGTCACAAGATTTTCCTTCTCTAAACTGACCCCAATATTATCAACATTCCCAACAGTGCCAACATCCTCATTCCCAACATTCTCAACCCCAACATCTTCAATGTTTTTCCTCTGATTTTCCCTAACTTGTCTTGCCATAACAAGGACATGATATGGTTAAACCTCTTCCCTAACCCATATGTCAATTATGTTCTTAGACCCTAATCTACTGAACATTTGCATTAGATCATTATCAGTCCTTAACCACCATGACTTCATTTTATAAGAATATGCTAGTGAAGGGTGTCTAGGTAATTCAATATTATCTTCTTCGGCCACATCAAACATGTCATTGTATACATCAATAAGCAAAGTCCTATCAGTATCTTCAATCAGAACTTCAACAAAATTCGCCCTATAATGCAGTTTCAACACAATATTCTCCATATTGCATTCAAAATATCAAAATACTCAATTTTTGTGCTTTAAATAGATGAACATCAATATACAAGCAAAAAATTACCAAATTATGTGAGATTGACAGTGAAAGATTACAACTTTCTAAAATACCGAGTAAAATAATAGCAATCAACACCAAATAATAGCAAATAATCATAATTAAACAACAATAAATAGGTTAAGATGATTACCTTTATCACCTAACAGATGATGGTTCAGAGGAGGAGAAGAGATGTGCGTCGTTATTTTTGATTGATGATTTTTGCTGAAACCCTAATTTTGGGTAGATGAATGAGATTTTGAATTTGATAGGGAAACAGAGGGGATGTCGGAAACTGAAGGGTTTTGATCAGTATAAGGTTTTTTTTTTCATTTTCCAAGTCAAACAATCACACACACACTCAATTGCCAAGTCAGCCTAGCCATATGCCATATCAGCGGAGTCAATTGCCATGTCACCAACTTAACGTCCATAATTGACGGATTAAGAATTTAATGTCACGGTAAGTGTAATTAAGGGACCTCAGGGTTACCAAAATTGTTTCCTGAAATGGAGGGTTACTATATGGAATTTAAGAAAACACAGGGTTACCTTATAGAAAAACCCAATCGAAATTGTACAATATGCCTAAAACACATTATTTAAATATAAAATCCATGTAAAAAGCTAAACAATTCATAATTTACCAAAAAAAGCAAAATCAATATATAAATATATATATATATATATATATATATATAAGAGAGACTTTTTTCAGGCAATTCTAGAGTCTCCAACTTTTGTAAAACACCTATATAGTTTAAATATTAATATGTACGAAAAGATATAAATTTGGTCAAACAGATAATGCAGAAGATATAATAATTATATTATAATTAATCACAACAGATAATACACATCATGCATCAGCTTAGGGTTATCACTTTTGCACTTGATGATTTCTTCTTTTAATGAGAATGTCTTGAGTTTTAAACATTGATAACCAAAAGAAAATAATAAAAAGGATATCATGAATTGTGTCTTGAAAAGTTTTAACTTTTATTTGTTGGTTACCATGGGGAGACACTCTGTGTGGATTAATCCCTCCGTAATAGATATTATCCAAGTAAACAAGGAAAGAACAGAACAATAAAATATGAATAATGATAGCAAATACACATAAGTTGCAACGAGAAAAAGCTTACGAAGTGACAACACTCGATGACCTGCAAAATTACCCTGAAAGGAGGGTGGAAATTAGGGATACTTGCCAGGCACAGCGAACAATAGATCTCAGAACATAAAAAAGGCGGTTCACCGAGCAACATAAAGCAAGATCCAAAACTACAAAGCGTCATGAAAAGACACGGAGAACCAGCAAAATGCTAGACTGAATATAATACACTTTTTCATTAATTATCAACTAGTTTAGACCCCGTGCATTATATGCACAGTATTTAAAAGTTTAATATTTTTTTATAAAATTACTTATATAATATTGGTACCTTATAGTTGTTTACATTTCTCATCATTCTATTTTGCTTTGATAAATAAAAGCTATGACTAAAAATTAGTTAAGAAATTTAGTAATAAGTTAAAATGTATTTAAATGTGATGGGGCATATTCTGCACCGCTGACCAAGTCAACACACTGAGCAAGGTCAAAGATATCCACAGCAAGTCAACGACTTAGACTGCGTAGCCGATGCAGCCCATCGGCCCGCTAGCCAGGTCTCGGCATGGCAACCCGCCAGCCGGGGCACATATCCGCGTACTCACATCCAAGACCCTCGGCCGGCCTGCCGTAAGTCCATCGGCCGAGGGTAGAACGGTCTTTCCACCTGATAAAGCCACTTGGCCACTTGGCCACTACGTGACAAAAGGTGAAAGCCTATAAATACTCCTCAACCTTCATTGAGGAAAGGATCCCACAACTAAACCTAATATCACACATAAACTGGTATTATCTTCCTCATCTCTCTACAATACATATCTAGCCAAGTAACACAACTTAATCCCTTGAGTTTACTGACTTGGGCGTCGGAGTGAGTACGCTTGGCACAAAGCCAAGCCCTCGGTTCGTTCATTGTTGGGGAGAGGCCGAGAGGAACGATAAGGACAAGAAGAATCCAACCAAAGGCATTACTCTACAAGCCACGGGTGGTAACGATACTTGCTCGGAATTACACCGGAACAATTGGCGCCGCCTCGTGGGAAAAGACACTAGAAGCTAGTCACATTCATTCCCAAACAAAAAAAAACCCAACAAAAACCCACCCAAAAAGCTAAGAAAATGTCGAAACAACAAGAGATGCAACAGAATCGACTAAAGCGCATTTTACCAAGATGATACTTTCAACAATTCGAGTCATACTGACCCTCCACCGTGCGGTGTAGTCCAACCGGAGTTCGGGATGCCATCGATACCCGACACGCGTTGCCCCCAACCAGGTCACCATCATGGGACATGTGGTTGACATAGCAAAACCGAAAATGCTCCTAGACCTAATCGGTGGTACGCCGCTCACTTTGTCACATCGACAAGAGCGGCGGAGCGTCCGGGAGACCAGGGCCCGAGAATGTGACTCGAGAAATTTGGACGGAGCACTAGGAGAAGCGACCCGGCCAAGCCGCCGGGGAGCCCAAAGTGGGCGCGGTAGACCTAAGTCCTTCCCGCACTCGTGGGAGGACGGCGTCCCCGCCACACGAACGAGGCTCACCCCGAAGAAGCCAGGAGTCCGACTCGGCAAAGTTGGAGAAGAAGTCCAAGTCGAAGAAGGAGCCCCTCCCGCTACGGGGAAGGAGCGGAGTTAGGGACCCACGGAGCCGATCGCCGCGTGCCGTTCGACACATGGTTAGACAACCCCTCAACGCCTACGTCCTCGAAGTCCCGGTGCCGAATAAACTCAAGCCGCCACCTCGTCATACAAGGGAGATGGTGATCCGTCGACCACGCCGAGGCCTTCGAGTCTTACATGTCGGTATGGGAGCGCACCCGATGAGGTCCAGTGCCGAATTTTCCCAACAACTTTGCATGGGATGGCTCGGAGCCGGTACAAAGGGCTTCCGATGGCTCGGTGTACTACTACGCCGACCTGAAGGGCGCTTTCCTAGCCCAATACTCCTGCAACAAGAGAAGGGCCGTAGAGACATCTGACCTCCTAACTATCGACGGGAGGGGGAGTCTCTCCGGAGCTATGTGAAGAGGTTCGATGGAAAGGTCCGGCCAGATTCGAGAAATTAACCCGAGCCGGCGGCCTTCGCATCGATGAAGGGCCTCCCAAGGGGAGCCTTAAAAACGAGCTCATCAAGAGCGGAGGCCCGGGGCCCGGACGCCGCCGAGAAAGTTAGCCGACCAAGCCATCAAGGTGGAAGATTACCACAAGACACGGGAAGATCCCCCCGAAGCCGAGCAATCGAGAAAAAAAAAGAAGAGTCACAGCAGCGGGACGATCGGGACGAAGGACGCCGCGACAACAACGGCTCGCGGTCCGACAAACGACGCCGTGAGAATAACAGATCACGACGGACAGATCCGACCGGAAGCAAGACTCAGCAGTGCCGGGTGGAATTCAGAACGTACCACCGAGGCGGTATAGTGAAAAAACCCCTCTCGTCGTATCGCCCGCCGAAGTCTTCGCCCGAGCAAAAGCGAGGGCCAGAAGTGGGAGAGACCCCCCAAGCCCAAAAGTGACGGTGATACGAGCCAGTACTGTGAGTACCACGGCCACACCGGCCATTTAACCAACGACTGCCGCCACCTGAAGAATGCTATAGAGGAGCCGATCCCGGAAGGGAAGCCTCGGCAAGTACGTTGCAAAAGGCCAAAAGACTGACGCCAGCAATTCAGATAGGAAGTCCGTCTTCGAGCGGATAGGCGTGATTCATGTTGTCATCGGGGGCAACGAGAACGGAGGGTCCGCTCATGGGCACAAGCGGCACCTAAACGAGCTATATCAGGCCATCAACTTTGTGCCCAACTCGAGGATCCCCTCTGCAAGCATCCCCGATATAACTATCGGAAGAAAGGACTACGAGGGGGTCATCGCCCCTCACAGCGACCCGCTTGTAGTCAATTTGGACATATCCAACCACCTGGTCAAGAGGTGCCTGATTGACACAGGTGCATACACGAACATCATGTTTAGAGAGTGCTTTCTCGGCCTCGGCCTGAAGATCAAGGATTTAAGCCCCTGCACCAACCCCCTATACAGCTTCTCTGGGGCCGGACTGGTACCGCTGGGATCAATTAAACTCCCGGTGACGTTCGGCGAGAAGAACGCGGCTAAAAATATCCTAGCTGAGTTCGTCGTCATTGACGGCTCGTCCGCCTACAACGTTCTCATAGGCCGAGTCACCCTGAGCGAGGCTGACGCAGTGATGTCCATCCGGGCCCTAACACTGATGTATGTCTCGGACCGGGGGGAAGCGCATAAGCTCATCTCCAAAGACGAGAAGGATGAGGTGGTCAACGTCCGGATACCGCCCGAGGTGCAACATGCAATCCCTCAAAGAGGCGAAGAAGTCCGAAAAAGGAAAAAGCCCGTCCTTACAACAGGGAGGCGACCTCATGGATACGACTAGTGGCTGATTGGGGGGATGTGCTCGGGATGAGCCGTTAGGGCATTGGTAATCTTGTAAAATTTATGTAGCTACGGAGGTGTCCAAGATAGCTGTGGACACCCCAACGCATGTTTTTACCTAGTGAAAAACCACCCGCGCCTTCCATCAAAACAAAATTTTCCCATCAGTTATTTATCAAGAAATAGACGCCGGCTCACACTGTCATACCGACAAGAGCGGCGGTCTATATCAAGAAACAGACGCCGGCTCATACTGTCATATCGACAAGAGCGACATTCTCTGTCAAGAAATTAGCGCCGTCGCAGTCACCCCAAGTAGTAGACGCCACGGCAGTCACCCCAAGAGGTTTGATGCCGTCGCAGTCACTCCAAGTGGTAGACGCCACGTAACACGCTATCAAGAAATAGACGCCGGCTCACACTGTCATACCGACAAGAGCGGCGGTCTATATCAAGAAATAGACGCCGGCTCACACTGTCATACCGACAAGAGCGGCGGTCTATATCAAGAAACAGACGCCGGCTCACACTGTCATACCGACAAGAGCGGCATTCTCTGTCAAGAAATTAGCGCCGTCGCAGTCACCCCAAGTAGTAGACGCCACGGCAGTCACCCCAAGAGGTTTGATGCCGTCGCAGTCACTCCAAGTGGTAGACGCCACGTAACACGCTATCAAGAAACAGACGCCGGCTCACACTGTCATACCGACAAGAGCGGCATTCTCTGTCAAGAAATTAGCGCCGTCGCAGTCACCCCAAGTAGTAGACGCCACGGCAGTCACCCCAAGAGGTTTGATGCCGTCGTGATCACTCCAAGTGGTAGACGCCACGTAACACGCTATCAAGAAACAGACGCGGCTCACACTGTCATACCGACAAGAGCGGCATTCTCTGTCAAGAAATCGCCGCCGTCGCAGTCACCCCAAGTAGTAGACGCCACGGCAGTCACCCCAAGAGGTTTGATGCCGTCGCAGTCACTCCAAGTGGTAGACGCCACGTAACACGCTATCAAGAAACAGACGCCGGCTCACACTGTCATACCGACAAGAGCGGCAATCTCTGTCAAGAAATCAGCGCCGTCGCAGTCACCCCAAGTAGTAGACGCCACGGCAGTCACCCCAAGAGGTTTGATGCCGTCGCAGTCACTCCAAGTGGTAGACGCCACGTAACACGCTATCAAGAAACAGACGCCGGCTCACACTTTGTCATACCGACAAGAGCGGCATTCTCTGTCAAGAAATTAGCGCCGTCGCAGTCACCCCAAGTAGTAGACGCCACGGCAGTCACCCCAAGAGGTTTGATGCCGTCGCAGTCACTCCAAGTGGTAGACGCCACGTAACACGCTATCAAGAAACAGACGCCGGCTCACACTGTCATACCGACAAGAGCGGCATTCTCTGTCAAGAAATTAGCGCCGTCGCAGTCACCCCAAGTAGTAGACGCCACGGCAGTCACCCCAAGAGGTTTGATGCCGTCGCAGTCACTCCAAGTGGTAGACGCCACGTAACACGCTATCAATAAACAGACGCCGCAGCACACCTTTGTCATACCGACAAGAGCGGCATTCTCTGTCAAGAAATTAGCGCCGTCGTTAGATCACCCCAGTAGTAGACGCCACGGCAGATCACCCCAAGAGGTTTGATGCCGTCGTGATCACTCCAAGTGGTAGACGCCACGTAACACGCTATCAATAAACACGCCGCAGCTCACACTGTCATACCGACAAGAGCGGCATTTCTCGTCAAGAAATTAGCGCCGTCGCAGATCACCCCAAGTAGTAGACGCCACGGCAGTCACCCCAAGAGGTTTGATGCCGTCGCAGTCACTCCAAGTGGTAGACGCCACGTAACACGCTATCAAGAAACAGACGCCGGCTCACACTGTCATACCGACAAGAGCGGCGGTCTCTATCAAGAAACAGACGCCGGCTCACACTGTCATACCGACAAGAGCGGCGGTCTCTATCAAGAAACAGACGCCGGCTCATACTGTCATACCGGCAAGAGCGGCGGTCTCTGTCAAGAAACCAGTGCCGGCCCACACTGCCCATCCAACAAGAGCGGCAATCACCCTCATAAGGTGGATACCATGACAGTAACGGCCACCACACGCTACACTCGCAGAAACAGACGAAGTGTCTTGGAAGCGTCGAAACACAGTTGAGATACGCACCCTAAAACGACCACGGCCAAGCCGAGGCGGAAACAAAAGGGGCGCTCAATTAGGAATACAGGAAGACAATTCTGACAAGGATAAGATAAAGACCTCGGCCAAGCCGAAGGCGAAAGAAATGAACCATTATTAGAAGATAAGTTACAAAATTACAAGTGAAAAGAATACGGACGACGGCCGTCCCCATAGGGATAAGCCGAAACACGACCTACCGAGGTTGTACAAAAAGAAGACAAAAACTATCACTATGTTCATGTATCAAGAGGCAGCAGGAAGGAAGGGCTGAGTAGTTGACCCCCGGACAGCTGAAGCAGATCTGCTGTAAACTTGTTCTCATCAAGCAGCACGTGGTAGCACGTGAGGAGCTGAAACAGATCTGTTGTAAACTTGTTCTCATCAAGCCGCATCTTCCTCGAGTAACCCAGCAGCTCTTCGGCGGCCTCGGCCTTGGCCTCAAAGCATCCTCTTTGCCCTCATCCTTTCGGCTTCTTCTTTAGCTACCCTAGCCTTCTCAAAGAAGAGTCGCCTTTTCCGCGCCGCCTCCTCTCCATCTTCGCCTTCACCGCCTCCTTGGCCTTCTCCACCGCGGCTTTCTCCTTAGCCTCGAGCTTGTCATCAAGCAACGCGTCGAACCTGCCCCACGGGAAGGAACCATCAAGAGGGAAAAGCTCCCCGATAACTTCCCTAGCAGCGTCTTCGGCCAAATCCCGGAACTTGGCGCACAGTTTGGGAAGCATGTCGGTTTGCAGCATCTCGATGTCCGCCTCTTTTTGCTTGATAATGGCATCTCTGCCCCGAACCACCTCCGCCTGAGCCTTAAACAGGTCCCGGGACTCATTCCTCTGCTTGAGGTAGAGGTCGGCACGCCCCTGAGCGAGCTCACATTTCCTCAGCAGTTCCGCAGCTTCGGCAGCCGCAGCCTCGGCTTTAGCCCTCTCAGCAAGGACCTCCTTTTCAGCGTCCTCCCTGAGTTTTCCCTCTGCCAAGAGCGCCTTCTCAGCTCCTTCCCTAAGCCTCTGCTCATTGAGGAGACCCGCTTCGCCGATGCGGCCCACCGCTTAGTGGCATTACGCTCATGAACAGCCCGAGCCACGGCCTTCTCTTGCTCCCTGAGACGAGCAGCGGTAGCCACGTTCCACCTCGCCAGCTCCCTAATAAGCTTCGTACCCTCCTCTATAAGCTCGGAGACGGAAGCCTTCTGGGATGAAGAGACGGTGGTAGCAATCTGGCCACTAGCCTGCGGCTGGGAGACGAAAGCCTTCTGGGATGAAGGGTTGACGGTGGTGCCTTGACCACCAACCTGTGCAGAGGACCCCACCGCCCGCCGCCCAACGTGGGCAATAGCCGATCGCGGCCGATCTGCGAAGTCGGTTAAAACATCGCGACGTCGATATCGACCCATCGAAATACCTAGTGGCACGGCTGAATTTAAGCCACGAGCTAGATAGGTACCATGTTTGGCCTTCTTGACCGGAGAAGACACTTCCTTGCGGTAGAAGCGTCCCTTTCCTCTTACGGATAAGGGGAGATGCCTGCGTCGAATCCCCCTCATCGGGAATCTCAACAATCTCCATCTTTTTAAGGGAGGGGATGGGAGTTGAAGCCGGTGTCGACGCCGTTGCCACCGAGGGCCTTGTTTCGCGTCGCGTCCGACGCACCACGCCGCTAACAACCCTCGCCGCGCCTCCTCTTTGCTCAAGACCTTCAGCCGCATTTGTTCCATGAGATCGTCCGGCGACACCTGCGGTCATGGGCTGCAGACCTTGGGATGCATGTCAAGAACGATTTTATCTTTGTGCGGCCCCATTCTCCGAAGAAGATCCTCGGATAGGTCCGGTCCAAAGTGGTCTACGAAAGAAACAAAGCAAGAGTCAAGAAGAAGAAATGAATCGAAATTCGAAGACAAAGAAACATTGAGAGCGGCGGAGGGCCTCACACCGACCCCACTCACCCCGTGCTAGGGCCGGTATGAGGCCGACATAGCAAAGCGGCTCATCCGAAGAATGATCTCGCGTCGGGGAATCCATCTTTTCGGCATCCCACGCTTGTCCACCTCAAAGAGCCTCATTGCCGCCCCTCATCCTCCGTAAGAGGGACCCCGCTAGCATCCATTTTAAGATGCTTCCGAGTGACCCATCTGTCATGCTCCGCCCTAGTCTCACACCGTAAATTAACCTGGTCTTTGGAAGGAGCGGGGCGGCGGATAGTCATTCGGCACTTTAACATACACCCACCGACCTTGCGGTCCTTGCAAGAAGAAGGTTTGTCGGCAGAGACATAACCCTGCTCCGTCTGTACACTGTACCATCCAACACGGCCAGAGAGTGACTGTTTGAGATGATGGAGTCGGCGGAATAAATTCACCGTCGGAGCCTCTCCTTTAAAAAGACAAAGCGGACAAAGCCAATTATGGTCCTCATGGCGGCGGGTGCGTTGGGCAACAGCAACGTTCATGGCTCTAATTATGGCCACAACGTACCCATTCAGCGGGAACCGGAGCCCGTACTCCAAATGCCGGAGGTATACGCCAGTACAGCCCGACGGAGGACAACATACGGCCTGACCCTCCTCAGGGATAACAATTTCGTACCCCCTACCAAAGAAAAAATGATCCTCGAGAAGTTTCCACGGAGCAACGGCAAGCTCACGGGACCAAGCACGATCAAGGTGGATCTTACAGACATAGCCGTGATCCATGACGTACCGTCTCCCCTCACTAGGGCGAGACCTTTCCGCATCATCACCAAAATCATCACCAAGATCACCAAAAGAGTCAGAATCCTCCCATTCCTCCAGAATTTGAGGATCAACTTCAGGAGAAGGAGACCTCGGGCCCCCCGACGCAGGTTTACTAGGTCCAGCATCAGCAGAAGACATGATTCACAACAAATTATTAGCAAGGAAAATGAAAAGTTTGCTTGTTTACCTTAAAAAAAAACGCTCGCCGGATCAAGTACTCCGAAGATTAAGAAGAGGAAAACCCTTGAAAGTTTGGAGAGATGAAGATTTTAGAGAAAAATTTTCGAAAATAAAATGGAGGCCAAAATCACGGAATAACTACCCTATTTATAGAGAAAAGCCCATGAAGAAGGACCAATCAGGGGCACGACCCATGAAGCGTCAACCAATCGGCGAACACACACGTGTCGCGCATGCAACCGCGGAATGTCAATCGTCGCACGGTTGAATGTCAATCAATGCAACGGTGACCAAACGTCTTCAACACGCCTATTCACATCTCTTCGACTGTTCATCTCCCTCAACAGATTCCTAGGTACCTAGTCTCCGCCGCCATCGATCAACCAAGCCGGGAAGCACGGCGGGGCAATCCAAATCAACCAAGCACTCTCACTGGTCTCGGCCAGCGTCATGTTCTTTTCCACATCGGATACCCTTTACGCATCCATGTGGAGGGGGGATATGGTATATGAAGCGGCCTAACAAGAGCCACGCCGATACACCAGGAGACACCGATACAGAAAGATTTTCGAAATTTACTCTGCAGAATATACGCTCGGCATACATCGGAGCCCATACCACGGCATAGACTACGCTGGGGGCAAATTGATGGGGCATATTCTGCACCGCTGACCAAGTCAACACACTGAGCAAGGTCAAAGATATCCACAGCAAGTCAACGACTTAGACTGCGTAGCCGATGCAGCCCATCGGCCCGCTAGCCAGGTCTCGGCATGGCAACCCGCCAGCCGGGGCACATATCCGCGTACTCACATCCAAGACCCTCGGCCGGCCTGCCGTAAGTCCATCGGCCGAGGGTAGAACGGTCTTTCCACCTGATAAAGCCACTTGGCCACTTGGCCACTACGTGACAAAAGGTGAAAGCCTATAAATACTCCTCAACCTTCATTGAGGAAAGGATCCCACAACTAAACCTAATATCACACATAAACTGGTATTATCTTCCTCATCTCTCTACAATACATATCTAGCCAAGTAACACAACTTAATCCCTTGAGTTTACTGACTTGGGCGTCGGAGTGAGTACGCTTGGCACAAAGCCAAGCCCTCAGTTCGTTCATTGTTGCAGGAGAGGCCGAGAGGAACGATAAGGACAAGAAGAATCCAACCAAAGGCATTACTCTACAAGCCACGGGTGGTAACGATACTTGCTCTGGAATTACACCCGGAACAAAATGAAAATAATTTTATAGCATAAAGCTAATAAGTTTCAATTTTTTTTTTTTCAATTTTTTTTGTCACGAAAGTAATAACAACGATTTCTAGTTTTAATTTTATACGGAATATGGGTTAACTCATTATCTAATAATAACATCAGTAAAAGATTTTGCAAATTATAGTTTTATATCAATTTTATTTTATTTTAATTAAAATATTATAGCTTAGAGTTTAGTGAAAATAATATAATTTGATGAAAACATTAATTGAAATGAAAATATAATAGATGAATTAAATTGTAATTGTTAGTTTCCTTATTTAGTGAATGAACATATCATTAGTTTCTTTTTTTGAGATTATGCATGTTGGCGGGAAAATGATAGAGATCTCCTATTCATTTAGTAAATAGGAGATGTGCCGTTTTTTCGAGCCATATTAGATGGTGCAAAATTTGAGATCAGTGCTTAGATTAAAATGAAAAGAGCACAAAACAATATAGGCAACTGGAAGTCATACTATTATATTAAGATACTTGAGTAACTGTTGTCGTTAGATTAACCATAAATTTGGGATTGAAACAAGTACTGTATGTGTCTATTGCGACGCATAGCCGATCTATTTTTATGAAACGGTTCTTCTCATGTAGTGAGATATAGACTATATAAAACTCTTGACAAAAACAAACTTCTACATATGTTATTGTAGAAGTATGTTGTAGTCATTTTAATCATAAAGAGTCCATCAATACCTAAGGCGTGCTCCCATAGTCCCAATGGTTTTTAGAAAGCATCTCTTAAGAGAGACCGCTCTTTTACACAAATTATAGTATAAGACGGTCTTACTCTGCGAGACGGTCCCCTTTTGCAAAAAAAATTGTTCATTTATTACTAATAAATAGGTTATGTTTTTTCATTATGGGACCGTCTTACACAGTAACTACTGGCTCTTTTATTATCTCTTTTATTATCTGGCATAGAAAAGTAGAAATTAAAAATTGATTTGATAGTAAAAAACAAAAAAAAATTCTAAGTGTCGGACCAACAGAGTCCAAGTTATACACAATAAACGATTGTTCTAGGTGAATATATGGCCATTATTTGTGACAAGGCCACTACCTCATGCAAAAAAAATATAATATAAAATTAATAAATATTGAAAATCGCTAATTGTGGACTTTTATCTTTTAACTCATAAATTCCTATTCCTAGAGAAATAGATAGATTCTAAATACACTATATAAAGAAACTAATTTCAATGTTAAACTTACCCGTGGAAAAAAAAATATCCTGCAACCTCTTTAAGCAAACATGGCACCAAGGTATGTTCTCCATGTATAGTTTTCGCTCTTGCATCCCGTCAGTATTAAGTTAATTTATATTAACTTGAATTTTTCTTTGCAACAGATCTTATTCGCTGATCAATGAACTAAGACCAACACCGCCTGACAACGAAGACTCCGGCAGTAACGACTGGAAAATCAAGGTTCGTGTGACAAGACTATGCAAAGTACATAATCCAACTAAGAAAGTCATGATTACACAAGGAGACGCTATGGGGATAGCGATCGGCCAGAGGATATATCTGCCTCCATCATTCAAGGGGAGCCCCAAATACATGCAACAGATGCAACAAAACTGAAGTGTTCTCATATCTGCCTATTATTCAATAATTTTATTTATACAGCTATTAGTATACAAAAAGAGGTTAGTTAGTATTTGGCCTTATGAATCAATGTATAATTTAATAAGATACAGACCATACAGTATTCCAATATTTCGCAGTAATTTATTCAGTTTTACAAAATATATTTGAAGACTATGTGCAAGTAAACAAGCATGAGTGTTAGTTTTACGATATATGAGATAATCATGCAAATCCCATGTGTTATTGTTTGACATAGTTATTTAGTTTAAAATTAAATTTCGAAAATTTGGGAAAACGGTACAAAGTACCTTATTTGAGTAATTGAAACACAACTATTACGTATCATTTAAAATGATATAGAGGAAAGACAAATTTGAAACCCGTACAACGCACGGGCACAAAATCTAATTCACTTATAATTTAGATAATAGATAAGTTTTGATTGAAACGGGTGAAGTAGTAATTACCTTCCCACTAAATACAAAATCCAAGTGAATTTCATCATTTCATAATTTTACCAAAAAAGCAAAATTCACCCATAATGAATGGATCCCTATGACATTTAACGAAGTTAAAATAAATTCCCTAACTCATTGATTAAAAAGTCATAGTCATAATTAATGAAATCCTTAAGGATTACCTCAATTTTGTGAGGTGGTGGGATGTCATTTCTCTACAATGTTTAACGTTCGATCGGACGCTGAAAACGATTAAATGTGGTTCACGTATGAAAGAAACCAACATCTACCTACACTTGGAAATTAGGATAAGAAGAGTAAAGTGCGTAATGACAAATCACCTTAATATTGTTTAATTTCTTACTGCATCAACTTAATGCACACTGCCTTGTTGAAGTCACCTTATTAATGTTGCACTTTCCCAAAATTTGAATTTAATACAGTATATAGTTAGGTCATGTGTTTTTTTCTGACAGAATTAAATTAACTGAATTGAGCTAAGATAAATTGAATGAAGTTGAAATAAAAGTTATTTGTAAAAAGATGAGTTGAATTAAATGAAGTTGAACTACACGTAGTAGCGTAACAGTAGTCTTATTACAGAGTAGTTAATAATAACATGAACGTTTCAAGTGACATTGTTGAATGTTGATATCAAATGTAAGATAGATTGATAGATGAACTAACGATGGCGATAGATAACGGTCAATCACTTAATCCATGTAGATAGACCATTTTCTCATCCAAGTATAACCATTTTTGACATCGAAAATAAACAATTTAGATTATCTCCATTTATTCTTCTCTCCATTTCCTTGTATTTCTTCTCGACGGTCTGGATTTTTATCTTAAAACGATCTAACGGTGCAAATGGTTGATGAGATAAATGAGAAATAATTATAATATAGGAATGTGAGAGAGAATAGACAAGAAATGGAAAGAAAAAAATAAAGAGGATCCTTCCTAGAAAATCCGTATGTGTAATGTTACGAGGCGGATTGTTTATTATGTAACGCCAATCACAATGAGCATAATTTTAGATTGGCGACACTTTATTGTTTACATTTTACTGATTGATCAACAGGGGCGAACCTAGAAATAAAATTTTGGGGTAGCGAATTTTCCTAATGTTGTTTTATACTTATGTTAAGGTGCATATTTAAAAAAATTGGGGTAGCAAAAGTCGATAATCTTAACCATTTTCTAGGAATTTGGGGTAGCGAGTGCTACCCTTTGCTACTATGTAGGTTCCCCCCTGTTGATCAAGACGAAGTATATCTCTAGTGCTAAGAGTGAAACGAAAAATAATCTTGCATGGGATTAACTTTTGGCTCGCCTATTATCGTATTTTCTCTCCATTTCCTTAAAAGAAATGGAGAGGCAAGTATTAATTAATGGCCCGAATCGCATATTGACAATATCTAACGGTTCTAAATTTACGCATAAAAATAAAGGAAAATGAAGATGAAAGAAGAAATTATTATTTAAGGAGATTGTGAGAAGAAATGGAGAAAAAAGAAATACTCCGTAGAAAAGATCCATTTTCCTCTTAGAGGGTAACAAAAGTGTGCAAAACCGCCTTTGCCAAACGTAATAATATAAGGTTTGATAGCCGGTGGCTTCAACTTACCTCCCTCATTCAAAAGGATGAGATATGTTGGTCCTACCCTAGAGGATTAACCTAGTTTTCTTACCTAAAAAAAAAAAAAAAAAAAAAAAAACTTGAATGTAAGACCATCTTTGACTAATTAAACAAAGGGTTTTTCTATCCTATGTCCACTAGGCATAGGATAAAAAACCAAAAAATGAATTTATTGTAAAGATAAGTAAAAGTGATGGGATATTGCAATTTCCCATAAAAATATCATTTAATTCTTTCCTTTTTGAGTTTCTTATCTTATGCCTAGTGGGCATAGGATAGAAAAACCCTTAAACAGATACAAAGGTCACATATATGAGGGATGAATCATCTCCATTATCTTTTTCTTCATTATCTTACATTTTCTCTAATACAACAATATAAAATTATTATTATCTTTCTACCTCTTTAAAACAGTTAACCGTTAGAACGATTTGAAAAAAAATCCGAACCCTAAAAAAGTACCAGGCAGTACTGGAGAGAGCTGCCTACTGGAGAGGATTTTCTTCCTATACGAAGACCTAAATATTCTATGTTGAGATTTCGGAAATGATTTTATCAAAGTTTGGTTGGAGCTCGGTCAAATTAATCTTAATTCCGATCCTGAGTATAATATTCGAGTAAATCTTGAGCTCAGCAAGACTGAAACAAAATTCGTTTGAGCCGTTTAATTTTCTTATAGTTTAATTTAAATATTTTTTTTAACTATAGTTGTTTTGGTTTTATAATTATATTTTAGTATTTTAGTATAGTAGTTTTTAAAAATGTTAGATCTAACAATTAAGAAAATAAAAAGAATATAACAGCAAACAAATCTTAATCTAAGCTCGAGCCTCGGTGTTTTAGGCTCAACAAGCTCTAAACCAAATCCGTGTTTGAGCTCAAAACGACTTAATCACAATACAACTTTATATTAAACTTACAACTAAACATCACAATATAAATTTTACAATACTCTTTTCTAACCTTGACTAGTCCACTATTTAAAAACCACTATTCTAATCATAAATACGTCAAAATGAAATCCTCATATTAACACTTTCCTTACCCTAAAATTTAGAGATTTTCTGTAAGCATAAACACAACCCTAAAATTTAGGGATTTTTTCCAAGAATAAAAACAACTTGCACACCCATCATGGATGAATTCATACAAACGTTGCTTTACCATCAATTAATCACAATCCACAGCTAACAAGATATCCCTTTTCTAAACCAATACCACTACCAATTACTCTCCTCTACTCCTACTCCTCCTAATCCTATTACAATACCAATTCATCATATATACCCTTAATTTCTTGACCTTATATTATATCACTTCCAAATACCAATATCATCATCATACCTAATAAAATCTTATACCCTCAATTCCTCAACCATATATTATACCATCCCTAATTTTCCTCCTAATTTATTCATCTTCAAAATACTTTAGAACAAACAATTAGACTGTGACACACACATTTTTGTCTATTTTGAAGTTGTTTTAGCAAAAAGAGAAAAACCTTCACATTTTTGAAAATCGAGATTACCCGAGCCCACTGGTAACCACATCGCTAACTCATCGAATTCAAATTAAATCGAACAATATACCCACAAAATATTACATACAACATCCTTGTATAAAACCATTTACATAAGCATATTTTATTTACCTAAAAAAAACTTCCACTAATTACGATTTTCCACAATAATACATTAAAATCTTAAAACGATTTTACGGGAGACCGACCCTATTTCAAAACAATTTTACGGAAGACCGACTCTATTTCATAACCCACAAGTCCCACAACTCCACAAGTGATTCATGTGTCAAACCTCATCCATTTAACCAAACACAAAAAAACACAAAAGAAGATAAACTCCCTCTTAACTCTATCTCTATTTCTCTCTATTAAACATAAACATTGAACTACTTTTTTGTTTTGTCTCCTTCTTTCTTTTCTTTTACTTTTTTTTTTCTTCTTCTACTTTCTCTCTCTACAAACATCTTACTATAATTTACTCCAAGTACACAATTTTTAAAACTCAATTTTCCGTTCAGAAAATTTATTGGGTTTTCTTCTCTGTACTAGAAACTTTCCCCATCTCTCACTTTTTTAAAAAAAATTACAATTTAGTATTTAATTAATCAAATAAAGCTTAAATATTTTGCAAATGCTGAAGATCTCTTGAATTTCTTCCCAAAATTTTGACTTTTTTTTTTCTTTTCACTTTAATTTGGAGTGTAGTTGAAGCACATATGTTGAATTGAATTTCATGGTGGTTGTACTTTCTCAAGAATTTTAAGGTAAATTTTTTTTTTATAATTATTTTTGGGTTTTTTTTTAATTATTTTTTATGGTTTTTTTGTAGGAAATTCCGATCTATCCGTATGTAAAATTATCGAATGTTGGATCTTTTTATTTTTATTTTTAATTTTAAAAATAACCCATTTTTTAATTTTTAATTTAATCCATTTGTTGGTCTGAAAGCAGTTTTTTTTATGGGGTTGTTGGCTGCTCACCTAATTATTCTCCTAGTTTAATTATAATTGGCTAATCAATATCATTAATTAAGTGATCAAATAATTTTATCCCTTTTTAGTTCCATATTTTAATCGAGGGTAAACAAATGATTGGGATGGAGCGAGTATTATTTAGTTTTTGCAAGTAATAATAATATAATTCTAGGTGGATGAAAATTGAAGTATAAGTAATGATAATAAAATAATAATCAGGGACGCGGAAAATGAGATTCCTTTTGAAATTTGATGATTATGACCTTGTTGAATTTTGGTCCCCTTCCTTTCTTTTCAACTTTAGTAGGAGCTAATCATAAATTAAATTTAATAATTTAACATTATAATTTAGAGGTATAAACTTTTTTATCTTTTAATTTAATCTATCTTTTACTTGAAAAAGTAGCTAATATAATTCTTGACCTTACTTGTTGGTCCCTAATTATGCTGTTTAAAGACAAAAAGATTGGTTCTTTATGTATTCTGTGCAATTTTTTCAGCATTTTTTTAGTGATTTACTTTAATTTTGTACTTAATTTTTGTTTTTGGTAAAATGGGTTTGTTCTTAGATCTTGGATTAGCTTAAAGTTTGAATTTTTATTTGTTTTTGCTTGTTGGTTTTTGATTGGCATCTTAGCTTGTAATTTGGAGTTTCGGAAATTATAGAATAAGACGGTCTTACAATGTGATGAGATTTTGGATGGTAATAAGGCATGCTAGTTGAATTATTACAGCATTTATTAGTTTATATTCTATGTAATGACTGAAATCTGTCAAATTAATTTAGGAATTGAATGATTAGCTGAAGTGGGTCTGCAATTGTTTATAAATTCCGGGAATTTATTAATTTATTCTTGAATTATTGCAATATCCATGTTTTTTGGATGTAATCTTGTCTGCTGTTGAGCTTCAATAATTTTGGTTTTGCCTGGTTTAGGTGATTACTTAAGTTTGGTGTATATACCGGGAAGAAAAGAAAATATGGTAACTGTATCTCCATTGGAGAAGCTTTCAGCTGTTGGTAAACTGTCTGATTGCTTGGCGATTTCGCAACCTTCTGTAGGAAAAGAGCAGAAGGTTGATATAGTTGGAGAAAGCGGAAGTATTGGTGTGCATAGGACGCTTTCTAGATCTGTGAATCATAATAAAACAATGCCGTCTGACTTGTATTTCGATTCAGCACGCTACAACGCAGACAACGGTCAAGTTGTTGGCGTCAATGGAGCTCAAAATGAGAGTAGCCTCTTCTCGAGTTCTTTGTCTGATTTGGTTCATCATAAATGTAAGCAAAAGCTTTTACCCTATCTTCTTGTCATATGTTATTTTTTCTTTGTTGTAAAAATAGTCACAACTCACAAGGGCAGTTATTGTACCGATATGTTCGAACCTAGGTAGAGTCAGTGTCACCTCTGAATGATTTTACATGGTAAGCTAGATAGATCAGTATGCGAATCCTTGTCAATTGTCGTATGATGACTAGCTATGCTGACAATGGTTTTGTTGCTTGGACATTGTAGTGAGGCTTTCAAATAAGATTATATCTCGTCAATCTTCAAGTGTCGTTCCACAAAACGATGAGCTGGAACGATTTAAATCACCAGAAGAAATTGAAGAGCAGACAATCAACAGTCTTCTTCCTGATGAAGACGACCTTTTCTCTGGAATTGCTGATGAGATGGGACACATGGATAAAGCCAATGGCGGTGATGATCTGGACGACTTTGATCTGATTTTTGGCAAGGGAGACCTAGATTTTGAAGTAGAAGACCATTTACAGGCCGGTCAAAGAAATGTGGGCTACCCTTGGGGTGCTCATGCACTTGATCATGCATCACGGATGCATTCAAATAATAGACGGCCAAATGGTTCCATGGTTGGTGACTCATCACTGCATGAAAGTCCTCGTCTTTTTAATGGATACCCATCACCTGTTAGAATGACATCTGCTGGCAGTGAATTTGGTCGATTTGAAGCTGGGCAAGCTTTCCCCCTAGGGCAGCTTGATAGCCGGGGTATCCCTAATTTCCATCCTCGTTCTCCCCATGTACCTCTGCACAATATGGTTAATGGGATTCCGCAGCGCTCTTTGGACAGTTTGGTTAATGGGATTCCGCAGCGCTCTTTGGACAGTTTGTCTGGCATCGCTGATGATATCCGTCCCAAAGCACTAGATAACGTTAACCTCGACATTCGTCGCCTCAGCTTAAATGGGCATGCCTTGGATCTAAACGATGGCGGTAAGCATCTGAATGCTATATCTTGTTTGCGTGTTCAATTTTTTTTTTTTTCTTTCTGAATGAATGTTGAGCAATAATCAAAAGCTTTCGAATATGTGGCTGGTTGCCTTTACAAGTCCTCTGAGGTCTACTTAACATTTTCGGCAGATAGCTATTCTGAGGGAATAGATACTGCAGTCATTTTCGATTTCATTCACTTATGTCAATCTTTTTTGTCAATTTACATTTATTTTCGTGGTTGCACTGGTTTAAAATTATTTTTGGTTTCGAAAGTCACTATGTGAATGCTTGTACATTGTTTTTCCAGGGTTTGGATATTCTCCAAATGGAATCCACATGCCTCAGTCTATGGCAAGCAAGTCAAACTCGTACCAGCAACATCACTTAAGAACGCTACGCATACCTAACTCTCCTTCATATTTGAACAATAATCATGCACATCATATTGGAAGACTCCATGGATCACCTGGAGCTCCACATCTTATGATGAATATGGGTTCACCGGTGCACCAACTTCAAGTTGGATCAGCACCAGTAATTAAAGCTTCACTCTGGGATAGGCAACAGATGTTTAACGGAGAATCCCATGAAGCTTCTGGTTATCAAATGGGTGCAATCAGGAGTATGGGTATTCCTGGATTTTCTCCGTCTCATCCTCGAGATATATCTTCTCGTGCTAGCTTTAATGAGGTGTCCAAAAATGGCGGATTAGGCTCACCCCAGCATATGAGCCATATGTTTCATGAAAGGAATTTGATGAATTCACTTCCGACTTCTTTTGGCTCTCCTAACGAACGTGCTAGAACTCGAAGGAATGAGACTAATCTGAGCCATGCTGACAGGAAGCACTATGAGCTTAATGTTGAACGTATTTTGCGTGGCGATGACACTCGGACAACCTTAATGATCAAGAATATTCCTAACAAGTATGTGAATTAATTCATCATGCACGCATGGCTTATTTTCTGATTGATTACCTCCATATTCCATAATGCATGTCATTGTATTTAACACCTTACCGGAGTTTATCGTCGCAGCCAATCTTGATCGTTGTTTCATATATGCAGCCCATAGTCCGATACGCTTTAGAATGCAGTCTTTCTTTGTAATCTTCAAAACCTAGGGCACTCGGTTATGATTTGGTGTTGCGGCATACATTTGATACCATGATCCATATGCTTGAGGAAAATGCTTCTTTTAATTCTAGTTCTCTTATGAGAAGTATTTACCTGTTTTTTGTCTATAAATCTCAGGTATACTTCCAAAATGCTTTTGGCTACAATTGACGAACAACATCGTGGAAAATATGATTTTATATATCTACCAATCGATTTTAAGGTACGAACATTTGTTTGAAGTGGCCGATGTTTTAAAACTACAACTTAAAGATCTGAGAGTGGGTATCTTACTATTCTTGACTTAATATATGTTAATTGGCAGAATAAATGCAACATGGGCTACGCATTCATCAATATGATTGATCCTATTCAGATCGTTCCATTTCACCAGGTTTGTAATGTAGATTTACATTTATAGTTCTGAACAGATATTTCCTTATTTTTGGATGAAATTTTAAATTGGGAAATCATCGTATCCAGACGTTTGAGGGTAGAAAATGGGAGAAGTTCAATAGTGAAAAGGTTGCTTCGCTTGCATATGCTCGTATCCAAGGAAAGTCAGCCCTTATTGCACATTTCCAGAATTCGAGCTTGATGAATGAAGATAAACGGTGCCGCCCTATTCTGTTTCACACTGACGGTCCAAATGCTGGTGATCAGGTTCGACATAGTGATCTATTGAACTGATTTTTTTCATCTTTATGTACTCCTGATTTTGAGACTGATGTAGTCCTTCATCCCCTAACCATTCGTATTCTTTTGCTTTCATCATCGTCATCATTTCAGACTGCTAAATGCACTTGTGACTTTGACACGTTAAGAGTTACCCTCATAGTCTTGCGTGTATATATACAGGCAACCTAACCATAATATGAACTACGAAATATATCAGGAAATAGGATCACTGTATGCATGCAACGGCCTCATATGAGTAGTTGTATAGGCCGAAGTGGTGTTCTTACGCGAACTTCGGAAGTTTGAGTTTCCGTAGTTGAGTCAAGGGGGAAATTGCCTTTCGAGTAGGATTGATTTGAGGAAAGAATCATATGGATAGCGTAATTGCATGTTGTGATATATGGTGTTTAACTATAGTGAGAATATTAAGAACGGTATCGCTATAACATTGAAAATCCGAGATAGGAAACCCCTCTTTAAGTCTTAAGTTCTTACATGAATATATGGCTAGCCTCTAGAAAGGAAATTCTTATTAACATTTGGCGTAACAGACTTGGTACTCCCTCTGTCATCGCAATTTGTTTACGTATTCTCTTTTTTGGTCATCCTCAACGTCAAGTACCTCAACCGTTTGTTTACGTATCCCTTTAAGTGATCTTTTGTGTGGAAAAGACTATTTAACCGTAATTTTGCAGAGTTGTACCCATGTGAATGGTGCCCCCACCATATGACATTAGAAGAAACTCATTCTGAATACTTTTCTCTCATCTGAATGTCGTTGCATAAAAAACCGATAAAAAAGAAAACGTAAACAAATAGAGGAGATAAAAGGCTATTATGTGTTGAGTTTAGAGGTCTTGATCACTGAACTATTCATCTTAGCCGGATTGCAGAATTTGTTAATGCATCCTGATCGGCGGTGTGTCACCGTTAATGAGATTGCTGTGACATTCAATTTGATAAGGCTGTCAGCCTGTCATGCATCATGAATTCATGATGTGTATTGGGGCCCAAAATTAGTTGCATACTATAATTTTAGCGATGTTATTGTTATCCTTGTTTATTATGTTAGTCGGTGTTGGGAGCCTCGCGCATGAAATTTCATTCCTTTTCATCCGGACTAACTCCCTTCTCGTATAATAAATTTCTCACTTGAGATATCCTTCTGGATCGTGATCGGGCTGTCTTAATTCTAGTAAACCAGCTGATTATTTTTTATCCTGCTGTAGGAACCATTTCCAACAGGCACCAGTCTGCGGTCAAAGTCAGGCAGGCAACAAGCATTCGGGAGTGAGGACGACGACTAAATACTTAAAAAGCAATTTTGAGCCCGGGGCTTTTCACACCGTGGCTCGGTATATTAAGCTATCTGACCTTCGGAAGCAATGGAAGACAATGCTATTGCTAGTAAGAGTATATCTGTAGTAAAAGCCATTTCATTTCTGCCAAGGAATCGAGATGACCATGTTGAATTCTTCTTGTTTTTTTTCCCCCCTAAGGAGTGCTTTGGAGACGCTCTTTCCCGATATTCGGGAACTAGAAAATTTTGACCTAATCTTATGTAACTTGGCCATTTTTGAGAATCCGGTAAATTTTTCATATTGGGCATGGGTTACAAGTAGAGACTGGGCCATAAATAGCCTTTGATTGTAGACTAATCTTCTCCTTGGGATTCAATCATATATGTTTATGTTAATTAATGCTATTGTACTCAAATTTCTTCGACTTGTCTGGTTATCCCTCTACGTCTCTACCTTTCCTTATTCATGCATGGTTTTTATATGGTCGGTCTCCTTGCATACGAATTGTCTGCTTCTCCATAAACATTCTAAAGAATAGACGTTGCAATAACCGATGTTAGGACATCATGACCGATTTTGTTGGGATCGTGACTGAAGCTTCTCGTAAATTCTTGTTTAAGACGGGTCAAATAAATACCAAATGACATGACAAGTAGTCTAGGAAATGTCAACGATTTTACCTCTATTATCATGTACTAGTATTTGAATCTGTTTTATAGATAATATGGATATTCCGCCTTAAGCAAGACCTCTATTCGAAACTTCACTTATATCAGGGATCATGTGGGTAAGTACAATAATTGAGGCATCTAATGAATTCAGAAACATACAAAAGTAGTACTAAATGTACAATTCTGAGTCCATCTGAATGATTTGAAGGAGGAGACTGGACCAAGATTCCTGTGATTCTCTTGGGACTTTTAAATTGGAAGAAGTTGAGCATATGAATACTGTACTTGTCTCATTTATTGACCTTAGCTAGTAGAATAGGCAGAATTAAATCATAGATCTCCCTGGATTTTTCCGATTTAACCCTAGGAAGGAAGCTTTTTTGTATGGACTGATCAGGACTAAAACTCGCAAGTGAGTCATTTAGGCCGAGTTTAGGTTGGATCATTTAGGTTAAGTTTGGATTGGATCAGTTTCAGTTGGCTCATACTCTGTATTACACAATCCCCTATTGAATGAGACTTGGAATAATAATGGAATGGATTCCAACTCCAAGGAGATATGGAGTTAGAACCCCATACATATTTAAACTTGTTTGGTTCAATCCGGGTATGGGAATAATAATGTGTTGGGTGGAATGGAGTTGGAAACTTGGGGAGAGAGATGGGTATGGGATTCCAAGGGGTTGGAATGGAGTTAGAATCCATCAGGTATCTAACTCCATTCCAAAATGCTCCAACCAAACATTGGAATGGCCGGAATCCATTCCAATCCATTCCAAAAGCTCCAACCAAACACCCCCTTAATTTCAAAAAGAATCATAGCCGGGGATGAATCTCCAAGACACAATGTATCTACTTGCTCTACAAGTAGGTCTTTCTCCCGTAAATCTCTACGTCCTCGAGGTGTAAGTGTGTCTTGTTGCAGGTACTCTCCTGAAGCCCAATTGACAAAGAAGAAGAAAGAAAATTTCGCTCATTTGGCAAACTCGGATCGTCCCCTCAAGAAGCCTTTTGTTTTTGCTAACCCCATTCTTAGTTTAATTTCTGTTTCAGATTATGTAATAATGTCTAGCTCCGAGAATCGGCTACGCACTATGTAAGGAACCTTTCTTTATCGTTGCAAAAAAAAAAAAAAAAACCTTGAGGGCGCATACTCCATACGTATTACACTAACAATCTTAGCATATCTATCAACAATTTTTGGTTTAACTTTATAATTCAACTTAATATTGTTATATACACATTTTTATTTGAGTAATTGGATATGTGAAATAATAACGAATTTGAATAGAAACAGTGAAACACTGTAAGGATTTGTAGGACAAGCAACTACAAGTGAATCTATATTCGATTTGTTGCTTCAAACTTTCAAAATGCACTTTTGAAAAATTAAGTTGAAGAAACCAAAACTCAATTTTATGCAACTAATAAATATTTTTCCTAAATTCAGGTAAGTCGGGGACGGATCTAGTAGGTGGGCTATGAAGGCTTCAGCCTACATGAATTTAGGAAAAATATTTTTGTATGGTACGGAGTATTAAAGTGGTAGAGATGACTAGGGAGAGTAAAAGACCTATCCCTGATGATAATACCGGGGACATCTCGGTAAACGATAACGGGGGATCTTCTTGTGGCTCTTGCGTGACTCCACTTTCTGACTCCACTCTCATGGATACATGCATTTCGGATGATGGCACTCCTATAAATCTCGAAGAAAATTCTTCTCCTAATTTTGATTTGGCACATAATCAAAGACTCTCAAATGGGTGATAATGAGCATATCCCTAAAAACTCGATTCTCGAGTTCTCAAGAAAAGGTGGAGGAAATTCAAGACTAAAGATCTCCGGACAAGCTTATCAAAAAATGCTCCAAGGTAGTAAGGTGAGCTTTTATAATAAAAGAGACTTGTTGTAATACCCCGAAAAAAATTAATTTTAAGATATGTATATTAATATGACCATTAGAGACTTTATAGACTAAGTTCGTATATTTTTCTATATACACGAAGACGGCTCCATTTTAGTATTTTTGTCTAAAAGTATACGAGTCGGAACCGTTACGATTTTTACTACTTTATTAGATTATTACAAAAAAAAAAGAAAAAAAAAAGAAAAATCCACACAAACCCACGTAGGATTGTTGGGATGACTCACCTAGGCAAAGCATCATTCCCTTCATATTTTATACCACTAAGAGGAGGAAAAAATTGAAAGAATTGGACTACGTTGATAGAAATCAAATATGGGATTCTTTTTTTTGACAAAGCAAATATGGGATTCAAGGCAAGAGGAATACCGGGAAGGCGGAGCACATAGACGACATAGTTCTCAATCAGTTCATATGTAACATTAGCATCTTATATAGTAATTAAGGTATGATTTCGGGACTCTTTGTCGATATAAGTAATTGTTTACCTTTATTTACTTTGAAATAAGAGATTAGAAATAATTGGTTATATTAGTTTTATTGTTAATTTCATCTTATGATTGTATACTGCTCACATGTTATATTAGTTACCGTTTTATGAATATATGACTGTGATAAGGGTACTTTTGTTATATTGCATAATTGGCCAATTGTAGCATTCGGGATACGATTATTGGTTTGAGGTGACATTATGTCGTAACCTGTGTACACAGAAGGGGGCGTTGGCTCCGGGAGTACTCCAAATATATATAAAGAAAGGGCGTTGGCCCATGAGAACTAAGGGGCGTTGGCCCTACTGAAATTATTTTGTTCCTGTGTACATGGAGGTGGGTCTTAGACCTGGGTGAGTGTGGATCTCCATAATGTTTCTCTTTTCAATAATGGTATACTGGTAGCAGTGTCATATGAATATATATATCCTGTTGGTATGGTAGTCATATAATGTTTTTGGGGATACCGGGTTGGTCCCTGACAGGGAATACTGTATTCTGGTAAGTTATTCTATTGAATAAAGAATATGACATAAGGCCGGTGGAGGGAACTGGAGTCATACTCAGCCTGTGGTTGGCTGATTCCGTTACTTTCGTTCTTTTTCAGGTACAGGTATCGGGGAAGGTCAAGTGTGAGAAATTGGCTTTATAGAGGATAATAAGTATAAGTTGTAAATAGTTTTAAGCTTTAATAGTTTATTTATTTTAATTGTAAGCCTTGTATTCTCCGGAGAGGGAATACGGCGGTGACGCCCTTGTAATTCCGCTGCTGTCTATTGTTTATAAAAGGAGCTATTTTGAGCTGCCTGCTCGATTTTCGGGGCGTTACAGATTGGTATCAGAGCCACCCTGCAACCACGTGTTGAGCCTTCGGCCGCACGTCTAGCGGGAAAAAAAAAAGATCAGTGGGACTAGTTTATATACTCGAAACCAATAAGCTAACTTTGAAACTGACTAATAGAGAGAAAGGGGTAGTTATACAATGGTTAGGATTAATTAATTGTTTGAGTAATTAGTTTACTAATTCATACGTAGTTTAATGAGTTATTATAGTTTGAGTCTTCTGATTGTTTTTCTTGTGCTTGTAATTGTGTATTGGATGAGTTACTTATTTCATATGTTTAGTTATATATACTAAGGTGACAGGTTGGTCATGTTTTATTTATTAGAGTAAGAAGGGTTAAGTAAGTTTCGTGACATTCAAACTTAGAATTTACGCTCTGTGTGTCCTTCCGCTCATTGGATATTGCTGTATTTTGGTGATTTTAAAGTTTTTATACACAAACTGTTTCACGCGTTACAAAAAAAAAGTTTTAACAAGTTCAAGTTCTTTTAGTGCATTTTGAAAATTTAATATTGTATCTTAAGAAAAAAAAAAAATGAATTTTTCAAATTTTGTTTTCTTTAACTTGTGCGGTAGGTGGGATGCTAGGACTTGTTATTATAACGTTTAATAACTAGTCCAACGCCTACTAACACATAATTTGAGTTCGTTTTGAATTGGATTACTCGAATTCTTGTTCGCGACGGGAATTCGTGCGTTCCATTAGTTTTATCACTCTTGTGATAAATGTGATTAAAAGACTTTTGTTGAAATAAAATTTTTGTAACACTCGTGTATTGGAAAACCGAAGTTTTGAACTTTTCTATTTTCCCATTTTCAAGTTTCGGGACGAAACTTATTTTAAGGAGGGTAGAATGTAATACCCCGAAAAAAATTAATTTTAAGATATGTATATTAATATGACCATTAGAGACTTTATAGACTAAGTTCGTATATTTTTCTATATACACGAAGACGGCTCCATTTTAGTATTTTTGTCTAAAAGTATACGAGTCGGAACCGTTACGATTTTTACTACTTTATTAGATTATTACAAAAAAAAAAGAAAAAAAAAAAAGAAAAATCCACACAAACCCACGTAGGATTGTTGGGATGACTCACCTAGGCAAAGCATCATTCCCTTCATATTTTATACCACTAAGAGGAGGAAAAAATTGAAAGAATTGGACTACGTTGATAGAAATCAAATATGGGATTCAAGGCAAGAGGAATACCGGGAAGGCGGAGCACATAGACGACATAGTTCTCAATCAGTTCATATGTAACATTAGCATCTTATATAGTAATTAAGGTATGATTTCGGGACTCTTTGTCGATATAAGTAATTGTTTACCTTTATTTACTTTGAAATAAGAGATTAGAAATAATTGGTTATATTAGTTTTATTGTTAATTTCATCTTATGATTGTATACTGCTCACATGTTATATTAGTTACCGTTTTATGAATATATGACTGTGATAAGGGTACTTTTGTTATATTGCATAATTGGCCAATTGTAGCATTCGGGATACGATTATTGGTTTGAGGTGACATTATGTCGTAACCTGTGTACACAGAAGGGGGCGTTGGCTCCGGGAGTACTCCAAATATATATAAAGAAAGGGCGTTGGCCCATGAGAACTAAGGGGCGTTGGCCCTACTGAAATTATTTTGTTCCTGTGTACATGGAGGTGGGTCTTAGACCTGGGTGAGTGTGGATCTCCATAATGTTTCTCTTTTCAATAATGGTATACTGGTAGCAGTGTCATATGAATATATATATCCTGTTGGTATGGTAGTCATATAATGTTTTTGGGGATACCGGGTTGGTCCCTGACAGGGAATACTGTATTCTGGTAAGTTATTCTATTGAATAAAGAATATGACATAAGGCCGGTGGAGGGAACTGGAGTCATACTCAGCCTGTGGTTGGCTGATTCCGTTACTTTCGTTCTTTTTCAGGTACAGGTATCGGGGAAGGTCAAGTGTGAGAAATTGGCTTTATAGAGGATAATAAGTATAAGTTGTAAATAGTTTTAAGCTTTAATAGTTTATTTATTTTAATTGTAAGCCTTGTATTCTCCGGAGAGGGAATACGGCGGTGACGCCCTTGTAATTCCGCTGCTGTCTATTGTTTATAAAAGGAGCTATTTTGAGCTGCCTGCTCGATTTTCGGGGCGTTACACTTGTCTTCTATGACAATTCGGATCCTTAACAACAAGGTCACCAAGGAGGGAGGAATTACAAGAGATCATTATAAGAGAAAGAAGAGAAGAAGACGGTCTAAAAAGCAAAAAATGAAGACGGTGATGGTAAATGATGACACGGTTTCCTGTTCGGGTGCCATCGGCGGGGTTCATGGTAGTATTTCGAGGGAGTCCTCAATTGGTGGCGTTAGCTCGAGGTCTTTCTCTTTTTGTGACAACTTATCTCTTTCTGGTACTCAAATTCTCCAAGGAGACCCTACGGTTGTCGCCCCTAATTTCTGCTTACATGTCTCTTTGGCGAATGACACGACCAATACTTCTGTTTGCTTCCAAGCCCATAATGATTCAACTGATCGTCATCAGCCGTTCCTTTTTTCAGCTGGTCCTAAGAAGTGCAAAAGTCCTTCTTTTGGTAAAATGTCACGTGCCTCGCCTAGACGTAGGCTTTGCAGGTACCCCTCACGTAGATTTTGCAGATATCCTTCTAATCGACAAGTGAGTGAGACAAAGAGAATTAATAACTCCAAGAAGAATCAAAGTCAAGAGGATGAATCTCCAAGACACAATGTATCTACTTGTTCTACAAGTAGGTCTTTCTCCCGTAAATCTCTACGTCCTAGGGGCGTAAGTGTGTCTTGTTGCAGATACTCCTCCGAAGCCCAATTGATGAAGAAGAGAAAAGAAACTTTCACTCATTTGGCAGACTCAGATCGCCCCTTCAAGAAGCTTTTTCTTTTCGATAACCCCACTCTTAGTTTAATTTCCTTTGCCAATAATGTATTAATAAAGTCTGACTCGGAGAGTCGGCTAAGCACTGTGTAAACCTTTCTTTACGGCTGTCAAAAAAAAAAAAAAAAAAAAAAAAAAAAGTGGTAGAGATGGTATAGGATGACAATGAATGCACTATGCACCAGTCTAGCGACATACCTGCCTACCTGGGTTCAAGAACTTCATCCCCGTGTTTTATTTTATTTTTTGTACAACATGATTGTTAGAGCTGAAGTTCAATGGATTTATTCATGAATAATAACTCCTTTCGATTTAGACAGATGTAAACATAAGTAAAAAGTGGTTATTTAAGATGGTTTTTTTCTAACGTATGCCCTAACGACACACATTAAGAAGCCATAAAGGGAAAGATTCTTAGGATAATTTCATTAAAAATGGTAATAATGAGTTCATCTATAAATTTATCATGAAATATTCTGAGAATCTTTCCTTTTATGGTTTCTTAATGTGTGCCCTTAAGACACACGTTAGAAAAAACCATTTAAGAAAAGGTGGAGAAGTGGGTTAAAGTAGGAAATATTGATTGGGGTCACATGAGTTTAGGTGGATTAAATAAGTAGTTGGTTAGTGGGTGAGTGAGTGAGTGGAGGGTAAAGTTGTAAATAGGTAGTGGATGTAAGAGTAATTTAGTTATTTTTCATGCCAAATATGGTATGTTACCATTGGTGTGGTTCATCCATTTTAGGTAAGTGTTAGAGCATCTCCAATGGTTAAGCAAAAGGATTTGCTTGTAAATAAAAAAGTTTTCAAGCTACTTGCTTAACCATTGGAGCACTTCACCTGTACTAGCTTAAATTGAGCTAGTAGCTCCATGGAGCTAGTAGTTCAAATTGGCCTACAAGAAAAAATCTACCAATTAAAACAACACTTAAATATTTTAAATTTTTATTTTCTAGGTAAAATAAGTAAATATATTAATTAAAAGAGTGTTGTGGAAGGTAGTTGACATATGGTGCATTTAAGCCACAACACTAAGCTAGTAGCTTACCATTGTAGTAATTTGTAGATTAAATATATTCTAGCTTGAAAATCTTATGTGGCAAAGGTAAACTAGTAGCAACTAGCTTACCATTGTGGATGCTCTTACCATCTATCTGGATCGGAGGGAGTAAATAAAATCACTCTTTTTTTTTAAGGAAATGATCAATTCATTAATAAAACACCAAACGACACTTACAAAAGATAGGTATAATCGAAAACAATTCTAATAGAAACCAAAGGACAAATTTCTCCTGTAAAACTATGGATCTCAAAACATGATATGACAATTCGGCTCGTCCTTGTATCACTCTCTTCATGTAGCTTTTAAGGGGATCCTTCGTTTGATTCATTGATGGAGAAAATTTAACTTCTACTGGCATCATAGATCGTTGACGAACAACGCATATCCATTGTAGAGTCGAATGGGTGAATCATCAATAAACCGCTCTTATCTATAATTTCAATAATAATACCAAACCCTAAAAAGATAATGACTAAAAAAACTCCAGAAATAAAGACGGAAAAACGGAACTCACCAAAAGGGAGACTTTTATTGAAAATAACACTTTTTATTACTCCCTCCGTACCACACCAAAAGTAACACTTACTATAAACGGACGTAACACATCAAAGGTAACATTCCTTATTTGACCCACAACATTATCAAATTATCTTTATAACCATTTGATATTTACACAAAATATCATTACATACCTCACCTACCAATCCACAATTAAACACCCAATTACATACCACACCTATTTATTCCCTCTTTATCCTTACTTTTTCCACTTTTTCTTAAATACCTCATTTTTCCCTACGTTACCTTTGGTGTGGTACGGAGGGAGTACAAGTTAGCACAAAATTCATTGACCATTTAGGCCAACGTGTTCACTTCAAGCCAAAATTATTTTATAAAATTTAAATAGCATTTTGGGTTTGTAAAGTCTTATGAGAGACCGTCTCCCACTAATTTAGTGGGAGATATAATAGGAAAAAAAAGAATTCAGTGGGTCCCTCACCCCATTATGTGAGAGTTCTCTCAATAACACTATTGAAAGACCGTCTCTCTGAACTTTTTGTGTTTAATTAAAGTAAGATCGTTTCTTGTATTTTTAGACCATCCCCAAGCACTGGTCACGCTAACTAGGTTACGACCCGATTTTACTCTTAATCCTACCTTATTAACCCTGACCCATTTTCACCCTCCTAAGCAGAAGGTCGCGACCTAGGTCATCAACCCAATCATTATCCACTTTACAACATTCTCAATCATTTTCCACATTCTCTACCCCACTTTTCTCTCTCTTACTTTTACAATTATTTATCCTAACATTTAATAAATATATTATTTATCTATTATTGTAAATATCTTAATAAAAAAACTACACCAATATTTTACGACTATATTAATCTTATGACGTACTTTACGGAAAAAAATATTAAATAATGTTATAATTTTGAAAAGTGATTAGACGATTTCATTAACAATTAAAAAAAATAATTGAAAAACATGATTCGACGTATAAATTACCGCATACATAATTAAAAAAACATTAAATACTACGAAATTATAAAATGCATTAAAAGCAAATTCTAGTTACGAAAGTTTTCCCAAATATGCTCAATAAGATCATTTTTCAAAGCGTTATGAGTGGCATGATCACGAATCTCGCCATGAATTTCTACGAATCGTTCTTGCATCGACCTTCTACGACGATGATATTCATACCGGTCATCAGTAGCTGAACTCGGATTATCTTCCTTAAATTCTTCGATGATACTTTCATAGTTAAGATAAGTTTCTCGTTCATCTTCAACTATCATATTATGCATATAATACAAGCCATGAGAACCTTCCCTATCATAACTGGATCCCAAAGAAGACAAAGGCGTTTGATAAACGCAAATCGAGCTTGTAGGACACCGAAAGCACGCTCCACATCTTTTCGACAACTCTCTTGTCGAGCTGCAAATAACCGATGCTTTTGAATTTGAGGAGCATTAATTGATATAGAAAATGTTGCCCAACCCGGATATATACCATCAGCAAGATAATATCCCATATTATACCATCAAGATTGGGTCTACGTAGATACTCGTTTCCAAAGTTCAATATCATACCTTCTACGAACGATTTGAGAGAATCTCTTATAGCTATATCGCTCATACACAAATATTCATCTAATGAATCAGTTGACGTACCATATGCTATAACTCTTATAGCAGCCAATCATCTCTGTAATGGTGAGAAACCAGGCCTCCCATTACCACATTGTCTTTGCTGGAAAACACGATCAATGAAGGATAGTGTAATACTACGGTTTTATGAGTCTCTGGGTACTCTATCGAGTGGGGCTTACTCTGTCGAGTAAGTATGTTTTGGTATACGAAACAGTGTTCTGTCTGTAGGGTACTCGATCGAGTAGCCTTGGCACTCGATCGAGTAAGCGGCACTCGATCGAGTATGTTACTTACTCGATCGAGTATGTTACTTACTCGATCGAGTAAGTTGGTTATCGGGTAATATTTTGACGGGTTTTGTTAATAATGCGAATTAGTATTTATAATACGCCGTTATCTTTCATAAACACTTTTATAAACCTTCTACACTCAAAAAGAGATTACAAACTACGTTACTCTCCCCATTCGCATTATTGGCAAATCTCGGAGCTAGAGAGGTCGGATTTCGTTGTTCTTTGCATCATAGCGATCCTTGCGTCAAGGGTAAGATCCACGTACCATTTTTATAGCATTTGGTTGACTTTGTTTAAACCCTAATTTTGGGAATTGGGGGTTTTTATGATTTATTGTGTTGTTAGTAATTGTATGATTATGTGTTAGGAGGAGGATTCGTAGAGGAGAGATTTTGAGACAGCTGTTAAGATCGTCTACTGTGTGTTGCATTCCAGGTGGGGTTTTTCCTACTCAGTATTAGTTACATGATATGTGTGGTGATTGTGCTGTAGTTAGTGATTGTTGATTGATTCAGACGGTTGTGATTGTATATTGTTGATTGATTCAGATTTTGTTGATTTTGGTGTTATGGTTATTGTTTATCTGTCTGTGTTCTTCGGGGTGCGTCCCTGGCTGAGTGGAGTCACTTGCGGGAGTGGCTTCACGCCCATGATTCGCCTTCTGTGGAACCCGCCACATAAGGGATGTGCACATTAATGGACTTGGGTTTATCGCTCGATGGAGATGAGCGAGGCTTAGGTGGGAACGGCTGCGGTCCCCCACTGGCGGCGAGGAGTAACCTGTTGCGATGGGTACTCTGGCAGGGCTACACACTTTAGTGTGTAGTCAGTTGTGTGGAGATTGGAGATGGAGACTGAGGTTGTGTTGAGCTGTTTGAACTGTTTGTGAACTTGTTTCACCGTGGCTTTATTTTGTGTAATTAGTACTGACCCCGTCTAAATGTTTTAAAAACTGTGGTGATCCATTCGGGGGTGGTGAGTAGTTATTGAGCAGGTATGAGCTGATGCGTATGGGATAACTGGGAGGAGTCACCACGATGCAATTTAGAAGTCTTCCGCTGTGTTTGATAGTTTTATAGTCTTTTGATAGTAGACAGTTTTGGAGAACTTGTATCTCTTTATCAGTTTCGATTTTTGGGCATGTAATCACATTAAACGTTATTTACTATTTAAATATGTTTCTTTATTGTCTGATGATTATCATTGCCTCGGGTAACCGAGATGGTAGCACTTCTATACCTTAAGTGGTCCTGGTAAGGCACTTGGAGTATGAGGTGTTACAAAATGGTATCAGAGTGACGATCCTGAAACCTGTAACTAATGAATCTAATGAACATAGAGAGTCAATTAAAGTGAACCCGGGGTAAAAGTTGTAGGAGCTAATGCAAAGGCTTGGGAGACGTCCTAAAGTCGCGAACTCGCCCTACAATTTTGAACCGGTCACGTGAGGTATGTGTCGGGATCGTTGTGTGCTTATTGTGTGCTTTGTGTATCTATATAGTAGTATGTTGTGTGAATTGATGGATGCATGCATGTGAAGGATGAGAGATCTGAGTTGAAAAATGATGATGACATGAATTGTATGTTGGTTGATTATAAAGCATGAAAGTATAATGATTGATATATATATATATATATATATATATATATATATATATAATGTGACACGATAGAATTCTGAAAGGAAAATTGTTTTGTTTTTATATATAAAGCAATGCGTAAGTATATATGTTATTATTGTCGTTTTGTGTAAGAGTATATAAAGTTGGGAGTGTGAATTGAACATGTGTTGGGTGAATATGTTGAACGAATATGGTGGATAAATATGAGGTATGATGGATGAATTGGTGGAAAAAGATGAATAATCGTTGTATGATAATATGATTTCTACTAAAGCATGTTGTATGATAGAAGAGATTTTATAATGTTGATTATGCTAGTAACATGTGAATAGGAGACTTGATGTTATATATTTGTGATTTTATTTACGTAAAGTTATAGAATAAAAAACATGTAGGCAATACATGCTTGGTAAGTTGAATGATGTATGCGCATAATGGATGTTGTTGCTTGGCTTTTGAAGATAGTAGCATGTGGTTAGGGATACTAAGTTTATGAGTATTGAGTTGTTTTTGTCTATCTTGTTGTTGTTTAAGTTGTTTGGAAGTAAAAATCGAATAGTTATGTCGTCTGATTACAGCAAAGTTGTCTTTAAAATGTTATAACTTGAGATGCATAAATGATTTTGATGTGATTCCAATTGGAAGTGATAGCTTGTTCTTTTACGATTCTAACGATAGGTCACACACCCAAAACGACCAAGAAATGAGTGAGTTATGACCGTTTACTTAAAACTGGACAAAGATCTTTGAGAAATGCGTAGGGTACTCGATCGAGTGGCCCTTACTCGATCGAGTGCACCTTGGTACTCGATCGAGTACCCCTTACTCGATCGAGTAGCCCTGGTAATTTTTATATACGTGTCTCTGACTTTCACCTACTCGATCGAGTAAGTTATTTACTCGATCGAGTGGTCTGTAATCGATCTAGTGACCCATATTTTAGGTCATATGCTTATCTTTTGATTTCGTTGCATATTATGTTTAATTCAAAGGTATTATTTTGCTTATTTATGCATTGTTTTATATGTATGTTGATCCTGATGCGTAAGTTACCCAATCTTATAGTGTAGTGAGTGGCACCTATGGTGAGTATGAGTTCGGTGGAGAGGACATGAGTTATATGTGGTTGTGATAGATAGAGGAAAAAGAAAAGGAAGATTGACAAGGCTTAATTGAGGCATAGAGCATGTTTTGTGAGACGGGATGAGTGATATGATTGTGTGTTGAGTAATGTAAAAGTGAGTGAATGTGGGCAAAGGGTGATGTAAGTTTATGGAACGTGAGAATGAAAGATTGAAATGAGAGACGCATATGGTGATAACTTTGGATGTTTAAGGATTATGAAGGGAGGTAGTTATCACTCAGTTGGTTAAGAATATATGTAATGGAAAGGTCGTTATAGGTAAATGGAAAGAAATGGGGTATAAAGAGTTTAGATTGAGTTATGCAACGATGTGGGTTTGCAGATAGCGAGTGAGTTTGGGAATTTGGTTTATCAAGAGGTGGAACTAATGTGTGATTTTCTTGGGCAGTTAACAGTATGAAATGAGTTTGGGATTGGAAAAAAAAAGATGGAGTGGACTGACCGTGTAGATTGATTGGTGATAAGTGAGAGTGATAGCATGATAAGAGAAGATCCATGGTAAGGAATAGTGAGATAATATCGATGAGAAATAATGGGATTTGAGTTTTGGAGCAATGAGAAGGTAATCGGAGCACTAAAGAGTTAGGAAGAAGTAATAAGAAGTTTTATGGGTAATTGATTTTGTCGAGTGAAAAAGAAAAGAATGAGGAGAGTAAAACTAGGAAAATGTTGACCGAAGTTATGTGATATAGAGGTAAGGAGTCGTCGAGATGTATGATACCAATCATGAGGATGTTAGTTAATAGTTATATAAGAGTTTCGGGACAACATGATTAGTCTTGAGTTTTGAGGAATTAAGGAAAGTAAGAAGTTGGTAGAATATCTGCATGATGTGAGATTTTGGTGGAGAGTTAGATGATGATACAATTAAGGATAGTATTGGGAAGAATGTTGAGATAATTTTGTTGATGGATTTGATGTTCGTTATTTGGGATAGTAACCGAAGATAGGAAAGAAACCGTGATATTTAGAGATGAGTGTAAGAGGTTTGATGTCCGAACGACGGCAGTGTTGAGGTGTTGTCACTATTGGTTAAGGGTGATGATAGATAAGAAAGATAGCATTTCTAATGAGGTTGATTTTGTAGAGGCCGGATTGAAATGTATGGTTGTAAGGAAGTATAAGATGTGGTTAAATGAGGCGGGTGCTAATAGTTGAATAGTAATGGTGTGGTTATACTTGGCAGGAGGTGATGGTTATGCGAATGGGGGAATATGTTATGAGGGGCATATGAGTTAAGCTCGGGCGAAAGGTAACCTTTATCGAGTGGTAACTTACGTGATCAGGACTGACTAGTTGGATGTGATTACGGGTCTATGATGTGTATAAATGTTTGTATAAGGTTCTGACCTCACGGGAAGTGGTATGGTGTGATAGTTACAAAGTTGTTATTTGAATGTTCTGTAATATATGTTGGATACGGTAATCTAATTGAATGATATTCAAAAAGGTAATAATTTGATTGATCTGGCATGGCTAGTTATAATTTTATGTGTATTGATAACACATGTGTATTCAGTGAAATGGTAGGGATGATGTTCATGAGGTGCTTATCTGTTTATTCCATATAATATGTTGCGTTGTGATCTAGTAAAGCGGTTTTGAGTAAGTTTCATTGTCCGAGAAGTTGTACTGAGTCAGTGCTTATGGGAATTGTATGTGGTTGTGATGTTTCTCGATGTGGTTGTTGTGCCTCGGGTGGTGATTCGGGTACGGTACTTCGTGTTGTGATGCCGGTATTTTCGCACTGCGGTGTGGCTGTTGGTGGCGGTGTTGTGATGTCGTCACCGGTTGTGGTGGAGTAGGCGAGACGATTATGATATGAGTTTTCGAAAGTACATACCAGTTAAACATAGATTGTTGTTTTGTTTGCCGCTGTTCCTTGTGAGTTTTGGTTGAACCTGTTGACTGTTGTTTTGTTTGTTGATGTTTCTTACCAGTTTCAGTTTGGGAATGAGGGTAGAGTATGATATGAAAGAGAGTTGTATATGTTTTCGTTGTTGACATGGTATAGTGATATTCTGTTGATGGGACACAGTTGTGAGAAGTTGTTACAGTTTTTTGATCTTGTTTTAAGATGAGGCATCGGTAGTCATAGTCATGGCAAGTGATTCGTGGAACATGTGTTGTAATGATCTGAAAGCGGCAGGTGGTTCATAATCTTTTGTTGAGATAGTGAGTGCAGGGTATTGGGAATTGGTGTCATGTTAAGTTATGTATGAGTTTTGCGGTAATGAAAGAAAAGAACTTGAGGATCTAGTGTGAGTGTACGTAACAAGTGTGGATCGTGAGTTATGCTTTTGGCGATTATATAGTTTATATAGAGAGGTATGTCATGTTGCGGTAATGTGGGAGAGTTGAAGTGTTGGGTTAAGCTAAAGATTTTGAGGTATAGGTTAGGTGGTGTGACGAGTGAATTGAAGTATGAGAATTGTTTAAGTAAGAGAGCCTTAGATATATGCATGACGAGTGTTTAGATTATAGGTGGTTATCTTGGACATGCGGTGGTGATGAGGATAATGAGAAGATATAGCTAGGATTTAGTATTAGTGAGTTACGAGGACGTAACATTTATCTTAAGAGCAGAAGGATGCGGTAAAGAGAGTTTGATGGTTGTAGATGTTGTAGTATATTTGGAAGTTTGAGTCTTAATGGAGAATAAAGGATGGTTTTCTGTCGTGGTTGATTTTGTTAAAGGTCATGACCGTGCTTGTAGTAGTGTGATGTCTAGGAGTGCGAGAATATTTCAATAGTGTTGACAGTTGAATGATGATGATTATGAGTTCGATAGTTCTGACAGTTGGAAGATGATGTTATGAGTGTGAGTAAACTTCGAGGACGAAGTTCCTTTTAAGGGTGGTAGAATGTAACATTCCGTTTGATGTTTATGAGTGTCTTGATATTGGATTTTCTAGTGGATGATATGTTATGGAGCTAGCAGCATTTGTGGACGGTAGTTGGTTATGTGTGGAGTTGGTGTTATGAGAGATATAATGTGGTAGATACGATATCGTGAGTCATGTTGTGGAAGTAAACATAGTTGGTGGAGTGGGTGTTAAGAGTTCATGTTTTATAGGTTGGGTTTTCGTCTGAGTTCGTAGCTATGTTGTTGTGTCTTGGTCCAGTTAGTATGTTTGTTTTTATGTATGGGTTGAATTTCGGGGACGAATTTCTTTTTAAGGAGGGAAGACTGTAATACTACGGTTTTATGAGTCTCTGGGTACTCTATCGAGTGGGGCTTACTCTGTCGAGTAAGCATGTTTTGGTATACGAAACAGTGTTCTGTCTGTAGGGTACTCGATCGAGTAGCCTTGGCAATCGATCAAGTAAGCGGCACTCGATCGAGTATGTTACTTACTCAATCGAGTAAGTTGGTTATCGGGTAATATTTTGACGGATTTTGTTAATAATGCGAATTAGTATATATAATACGCCGTTATCTTTCATAAACACTTTTATAAACCTTATACACTCAAAAAGAGATTGTAAACTACGTTGTTCTCCCCATTCGCATTATTGACAAATCCCGGAGCTAGAGAGGTCGGATTTCGTTGTTCTTTGCATCATAGTGATCCTTGCGTCAAGGGTAAGATCCACGTACCATTTTTATAGCATTTGGTTGACTTTGTTTAAACCCTAATTTTGGGAATTAGGGTTTTTTATGATTTATTGTGTTGTTAGTAATTGTATGATTATGTGTTAGGAGGAGGATTCGTAGAGGAGAGATTTTGAGACAGCTGCTAAGATCGTCTGCTGTGTGTTGCATTCCAGGTGGGGTTTTCTCTACTCAGTATTAGTTACATGATATGTATGGTGATTGTGCTGTAGTTAGTGATTGTTGATTGATTCAGACGGTTGTGATTGTATATTGTTGATTGATTCAGACGGCTGTTGATTTTGGTGTTATGGTTATTGTTTGTCTGTCTGTGTTCTTCGGGGTGCGTTGTAATACTACGTATTTATGAGTCTCTGGGTACTCTATCGAGTAGGCCTTACTCTATCGAGTAAGGGCGAGTTGCAGATTAAAATAGTTTCTGACCTGTTGGGTACTCGATCGAGTAACGTGGATACTCGATCGAGTAAGCGGGCACTCGATCGAGTACCTTAGCTACTCGATCGAGTAGCCGGTTTACGGGGGGTGATTTCTCGGGTTTTGTTAATAATGCGATTAGAGTATATAATACTTCCGTCATTGTTCTTAAAACACTTTTCAAAACCTAATCACTGTGAGAAGAGAAATCAAACTACGTCATTCGCTTTAATCGCATTGTTGGCAAATCCTGGAGTTTGGAAGGTCGGATTCTACCTTTCTTTATACCGTTGTGATCCTTGCGTCGAGGGTAAGACCTATATACCGGTTTTATAATGTTTCTTTAAAGTTGGTTAAACCCTAATTTGGGGATTTGGGGGTTTTGTTGTTTGTATGATTGGTAGTGATTATGTGCTTGTATATTAGGAGGAGGATTCGTAGAGGAAGCGTTTTGATATCAGCTGTGAGATCGTCTGATTGTTGTGCTTTCCAGGTAGGGTTTCCCTACTCAGTAGTATTTACATAATGTGTGGTGATTTTGCTGTAGTTAGTGATTGTTGATTGATTCAGACGATTGTTGATGTTGTATTGTGATTATGATTGTTGTCTCTGGTTCTCGAGATGCGTTCTCGGTTGAGTGGAGTCACTTGCGGGAGTGGCTTCACGCCCTAGTTTCGCCCTTCGTGGAACCCGCCACGGAAGGGGATGTGCACATTAATGGGACAAGGTTATCGCTCGGTATGATGAGCGGGGATTTGGTGGGTACGGCTGCGGTCCCCCACTGGCAGGGCTGGTCCAGTGGACAGTCGGTGATGGAGATTGATTGGAGTGGGTGATTGTGTGTGACTGCTTGAGCTATCTTGATTACTGTATTGTTGGTTGTATATAATTGTGTGAATAGTGCGACCCGGTTTATTATTTTAAAACTGCGGTGATCCATTCGGGGATGGTGAGCGAGATATTGAGCGGTATGAGTTGAGTCGGGATATTTGGGATGTGCCATGGTCCGATGATTGAAGTCTTCCGTAGCTTAGTAGTTTTCATAAACATTTCGATTAGGCGATTAGACGAGTCGGTTTGAGACATGTATTCGTATTTTGGTTTGGTTTTTGGATTGTAACCTTTCACTAAAGTATTTCTATTTAAACGTTGTTTCATTATTGTTTATTTGATTATCATTGCCCCGGGTAACCGAGATGGTAGCATCCTTATACCTGGGTGGTCCTGGTAAGGCACTTGGGGTATGGGGGTGTTACAAAATGGTCTCAGAGCGACGATCCTGAAACCTTTAACCAATGAACCTAATGAATATAGGGAGTCAATTAAAATGAACCCGGGGTAAAGGTTGTAGGAGCTAATGCAAAGGCTTGGGAGACGTCCTAAAGTCGCGAACTCGCCCTACAATTTGAACCGGTCACATGGGGGGTGTATGTCAAGTCGTATGTGTTGTTTATTCGCTTGTGTGTGGATGTGATGAAGTATGTTGTAATTGTTAGATGTTTGGAGTAGAAGGCTGAGAATCTGAATGAAAGATTGATGAGACATATAGAACTGTTGTTGGAATAAGGAGCATGTTGGATGTTTACTATGTGGCGTTTGATATTATGATATAGTTGTTTCGTTAATCATATGAAGAATTGAGTAACATAGTATGCTTAACTATGATATAATGTTGTGTTTATAAAGTTGTTTTATATGTTGGGATATGATATAGCACGCGGGTAGCATATTCGAGTTAGCATGACTCGATCGAGTGGGTCTGACTCGATCGAGTGGGTATTTGACGATTTTGCAACCAGAATCGAGTTTTTGGGCACTCGATCGAGTACCTCGGGCACTCGATCGAGTAGGGGGTCACTCGATCGAGTAGCCTGGCTACTCGGTCGAGTATGTTAGAGATCAGAAGGTCTGCTTGGGGTCTAATGTCGAGGCACTCGATCGAGTATGGTGGGCACTCGATCGAGTAGCCTCTTACTCGATCGAGTAGGTTTAGGCACTCGATCGAGTGTGTTCTGGGCAGTCCGCTTTCGTGTTTTGAGGTTTTAGTGTGTATGTTTATATCTACCCTTTCTTATATAGTTTCAAGATGCCGCCCAAGAGAAACGCTTACTATGCGAGAGCTGAGACCATGAACATAGATTATGTTGTTAAGATGTTGGAGCACCAAGATGCTCTCACTGAGGCTTTAAAGAAAGTGAATAAGGATAAGGATAAGGAGGTTGATCACTCTAAGATCAGTCTCTATATAGCGAGGTTTAACCAAAAGAGTACACGGAACCGGGAACCAAACCTTCTTGACAAGCGGCATCGTGAGATGGAGAACATACTAGACACTGGTTCTTTGTCCTGATGAGATGAGAGTAGAACGAGCTGCGTTCTACCTGAGGGAAGCAGCTGGAAAGTGGTGGGATACGGTGAAGGTGAGTGCTAGGGAGATGTATGCGAACCAGGGCTTACCTGCTATACCTTGGGAATAGTTTCGGAGGGCAATGAGGAACGAGTTTGTACCGGAGCATGTGAGGAGTAAGCTGAGGGAAGAGTTTGATGGGTTTAAGATGACATCTGATATGTCGATTCTTGAGTACTACAAGCAGTTTAATGAGAAGTCTAGGTATGCTGAGGATATGGGTTTGAGTGAGGAGAAATTGGCGCTGAGGTTTGAGAGGGGGTTGACCCCTAAGATTATGGATAAGCTACCTGTAGGAGTCCTTACCGATGTTAAGGAAGCTTATGAGAGGGCGGGGAGAGCTGAGAGGTTGGTGGAGATGGCTCAGGAGAGAGTGAGTGAGAAAAGAAAGGCTGAGAGTGAGGGTGGTGGCCAATCTAGTCATAAGAAAGGCAACCACACCCAGGCTAGAGGGTTTTCTTCTGGGCCAGGATTCAGTGCTGGGGCTTCCTTTGGGCGTGACCGTGTGAGTGGTAAAGGTAGTTGGGGGATGACCTGCTATGGCTGTGGTGGTGTAGGCCACAAGAGACATGAGTGCACGAGCGCACCGGGAGCTTTTCAGGGATCAGCTCGGGGGAGCTATTCTCAGGGACCTGCACAGAGTTATGCGAGTAACAGACCAGGTGGGTCATGGTCTAACCGGGGAAGTCAGAGTTATCAGGGTGGAGGTAACCGCAATGGCGGTAATTCTTATCAGAAACCATCTACGAACAACAACAACAACCAGGGGTCGGGTGCTAAGCCGACCACATCAGCCAGTACTGTCCAGGGAGGTGGACATAAGACCAGTGGAAAGCTGTTCATGATGGACAAGAAAGCAGCTGAGGAAGATGCACATGTTATCACTGGTACTTTTCTTGTTAACGGCGTTCATACCTTTGTTTTGTTTGATTCGGGGGCGTCTCAGTCGTTTGTATCTTCGAGTCATGTTAACCGGTTGGGTTTGAGGGTATATGAGTCTGTAAGTGAGAAAGTTTTTATACCTTCGGGTTAGTCTGTATCATGTGGGAGGTTGTTTAGAAATGTATCTATGATAGTTGGGCAAGTGGATCTACTTGTAGACTTGCTTGAGTTTCCTTTTGACGGTTTTGAGATGATAGTTGGGATGGATTGGTTGGGAAAGTATAAAGCTAAGATAGACTATCATCAAAAGAAAGTGTCTTTGAGAGGGCCTAAGGGTGTTAGTGTGTCTTTGTGGGAAAAAATCTGTATACTTCTCTTATTATGCAAGGATTATAACGATTTTAACAGTGATGATCAATAGTCATAAAATAAAAATACATAAACAAAATAAAGGATTCAGAATTAACCTTCGGTCCTAGCAAAATTGGCCTAAGAACAATATCAAAATAGATATTCGCCTATTGGTTGCACCCAAGACGATATGAGATATGCCTTATTGATTGTGCTAGAATCGATCTCAAATTTTCTGTAAAATTTAGTTGTTTTTGTGTTTTTCTGATGAGAGAGGAGGCTAGGTCAAGAAAAAGAATTAGGGTAGAATAATTCTCTCCCTTTCTTTCTTATACTGACCGAAAATTAGGAAGAATAAATCTTTCCTAATTTCGGCCCATCTGACCGAAATAAGGAGTATAATCTCCTTATTTTTGGTCTTTCCAAAAATGTATAAAATGTGTTAAATTATCATCTAGTGAGGATCGAACCCCTGACCTCTTGGTTTGTGTACCCTCACTATTACCACTATGACACATTCATCTTGTTGATATTAAATATAACTGATTACATTTAATTACGAATTAACAGATTAATTCGTCCAAGCTAACATTACATACATTTAATTAAATATAACTTATTATATTTATTTTACGAATTGACAGTTAATTCGTCTCAACTAATATTATTTAATTTTCATTAAATAATTATCTCATCAACACATTGACTAACTTTTTAGTCATATTGGGCATCAATGTGATTATATTTCTATAACCACATTTCTCAAACACATCCTATAGGTGTGACCTTTAGGGACCAGTTGATCACCGCCATCTGTATGATAATAACGTCAAACTTTCTTGCAAGCTAACCGTTATTAGGTAAACGTTAATCAACTGATTAAATATACGAAGTATACCCTTGTGAACCTGTAAGAGATTTACAAATGTTATCACACTAATTTGTGAAGGACACAAACTCCAACAATCTTATCGTGGATTTCTAGTCAAACCCAAAGTTAAGTTGATTGCAGCTGTCACCTTGAAGTCTTATCTGAGAAAGAGATGTTCTTTGATCTTGTGCCATGTGAGAGATGACCGGATAGAGAGTCCGACAGTTGATCAGATACCAGTGGTGGGAGAGTTTGCAGATGTTTTTCCAGAGGAGATTTCGGGGTTGCCACCGAAGAGGGAGATAGATTTCACCGTTGAGTTGAAACCGGGGACGGGGCCAATCTCTAAAGCACCGTACCGGATGGGTCCTAAAGAGATGGAGGATCTCAGGAAACAGTTAGATGATCTGATAGAGAAGGGATACATTGGACCTAGTGTATCGCCGTGGGGAGCACCAGTTCTTTTCGTGAAGAAGAAAGATGGGAGTTTGAGGTTGTGCATAGATTACAGGGAGCTGAACCGAGTGACCGTGAAGAACAAGTATCCTTTGCCAAGGATAGATGACCTGTTTGATCAGTTGAGTGGTGCATCAGTCTTTTCTAAGATTAATTTGAGGTCGGGGTACCATCAGGTGAAGATTAGAGAGATGGACATACCAAAGACAGCTTTCACGTCGAGGTATGGTCATTATGAGTACGTGGTGATGCCGTTTGGGTTATCTAATGTACCGGCTGTGTTTATGGACTTGATGAACAGAATCTTCAGATAGTTTTTAGACAAGTTTGTGGTGGTGTTTATCGATGACATCTTAGTCTACTCTAAGACTAGGGAGGAGCATGAGGAGCATCTGAGGATTGTGTTGCAGACTCTGAGAGAGCATGAGTTGTATGCTAAGCTGTCCAAGTGTGAGTTCTGGTTAGAGAAAGTTGCTTTTCTGGGGCATGTGATCTCTAAGAAGGGAGTAGCTGTGGATCCGGCAAAGATTGAGGCAGTGACAAAGTGGGAAGCACCAAAGAATGTTCTTGAGATCGGGAGTTTCTTGGGTTTATTTGGATACTACAGACGGTTCGTGAAAGATTTCTCCAAGATAGCTAGACCTATGATAGCTTTGATGAGGAAAGAGAACAGGTTTCGTTGGGATGAGAGTTGTAAGAAGGCGTTCCAAACATTAAAGGAGCGTTTGACCACAGCTCCTATCTTATTACTGAAGGGATCGAGAACTTTGAGGTTTATACAGATGTCTCAAAGAATGGGTTGGGATGTGTGTTGATGCAGAACGGTAAGGTGATTGCCTATGCTTCTAGGCAATTGAAGCCGTATGAGGAGAACTACCCTACACATGATCTAGAGTTGGGTGCAGTGGTGTTTGCTCTTAAGATTTGGAGACATTACCTTTATGGGGCGACCTTTAAGGTATTTTCGGATCATAAGAGTCTCAAGTACATCTTCACTCAAAATGAGTTGAACATGAGATAGAGGAGGTGGATGGAGCTGATTGGCGATTATGACATGGATATTATCTACCATGAAGGGAAAACCAATGTTGTTGCAGATGCTTTGAGTAGGAAGAGTGTACATTCCTTGTGTACAGCTCTATCTTTGATGAGGTTGAGAGATGAGGTGGGGAAGTTTGGGATACATATGATGCGAGAGAGGGGATCTTTGTGGGAGATTTGAAGACATGCTGATCTTTATGATGATATTCGAGGTAAACAGGCTTTGGATCCTAAGATGGTTGAGTGGAGAGCTGGAGTAGAGAAAGGGACAGTGTCTCGATTCTCTATTCATACAGATGATAGTTTGAGGTTCGATGGTAGGTGGTGTGTCCCTAATGATGAGAAGCTGAAAAAGACAATCATAACACAGGCACATTGTACACCGTATTCAGTACATCCAGGTGGTGACAAGCTATACAAGGATTTGAAGAACACGTTTTGGTGGCCTGGAATGAAGAAAGAAACAGTTGAGTTTGTGGCCCGTTGTTTGACATGCCAGAGAGTTAAAGAGGAACAGCGACGACCACAAGGTAAGATTCAGTCTTTGGAGGTACCTGAGTGGAAGTGGGAATCCATTTCTATGGATTTTATCGTGGGTTTGCCAAAGAGTCAACAGGGTAATAACATGATCTGGGTGATAGTGGATCGACTGACCAAGTCAGCTCACTTTGTGCCAATGAAAGATACATGGACTAAAGCACAATTGGCTATGGCTTATCGAAAGAATGTGCTTAAGTTACATGGAGTCCCTAAGGACATAGTGTCTGACAGAGATGCGAGATTTATCTTAAGGTTTTTGAAAGAGTTGCAGGAATCTTTGGGAACAACTTTGAAGTTGAGTACAGCTTTTCATCCTGCGACAGACGGTCAGACTGAGAGAACAATCAAAACCCTTGAGGATATGTTACGAGCTTGTGTGATGGACTTTGGTGGTAGCTGGGAACAGAGGTTGGATTTGATAGAGTTTTCTTACAACAACAGCTATCACACGAGTATTGGCATGGCACCGTTTGAGGCTTTATATGGGAGGAGATGTAGGAGTCCGATTTGTTGGGACGACAGTGCTGAGGCAGTGGTTCTAGGACCAGAGATGGTACATGGGATGGTTGAACAGATAAAGATGATCAGGGAACGGATGAGAGCAGCTCAGGATAGGCAAAAGAGTTATGCAGATCTACATCATCGGGATATAGAGTTTCAGGTTGGGGACAAGGTTCTTCTGAAAGTGTCTCCTATGCGTGGGGTTATGAGATTTGGGAAGAAAGGCAAGCTGAGTCAGAATTTCATCGGGCCTTATGAGATCTTAGAGCGAGTTGGGGAGGTTGCATATCGTCTGGCTTTACCAGCTGCGTTAGAGAGAGTGCACAATGTGTTTCATGTATCGCAGCTGCGGAAGTATGTGAGTGACCCATCACATGTGTTAGAGGCAGAGAGCTTAGAGCTAGATGAGTCCTTATCATATCTTGAGGTACCTAAGCAGATCCTTGACCGGAAGGTCAGAAAGACTAGGAGTGGTGAGACAGTTTTGCTTAAGATTCTTTGGTCTAACCACGAGACTGAGGAAGCTACATGGGAGACAGTGGATGCCATGAGAGAGCGTTACCCTTTCCTTTTTGATCAGGTATGTATGGTTACGGGGACATAACCTTGTTTCTTTTAGGGGGGTAGGAGATGATCGCAAAGAGTTTTTAAGAGTTTTTATACCCTTTTTATGTTGGGTCGGTATGGTTGTTGTCGTTGAGTCAGGTTGAGTTGGGTTAGTAACATGTTTTATGTTGAGTTTTGTTTTGGTTGTTGAGTCGGGAGTGCGTAGTGTGTGTCTTTGTTTTGTTGTGGTTTGAACTTCGGGGACGAAGTTCTTTTTAAGGAGGGAAGACTGTAATACTACGTATTTATGAGTCTCTGGGTACTCTATCGAGTAGGCCTTACTCTGTCGAGTAAGGGCGAGTTGCAGATTAAAATAGTTTCTGACCTGTTGGGTACTCGATCTATCGAGTAAGGGGGCACTCGATCGAGTACCTTAGCTACTCGATCGAGTAGCCGGTTTACGGGGGGTGATTTCTCGGGTTTTGTTAATAATGCGATTAGAGTATATAATACTTCCGTCATTGTTCTTAAAACACTTTTCAAAACCTAATCACTGTGAGAAGAGAAATCAAACTACGTCATTCTCTTTAATCGCATTGTTGGCAAATCCCGGAGCTTGGAAGGTCGGATTCTACCTTTCTTTATACCGTTGTGATCCTTGCGTCGAGGGTAAGACCTATATACCGTTTTTATAATGTTTCTTTAAAGTTGGTTAAACTCTAATTTGGGGATTTGAGGGTTTTGTTGTTTGTATGATTGTTAGTGATTATGTGCTTGTATATTAGAAGGAGGATTCGTAGAGGAAGCGTTTTGATATCAGCTGTGAGATCGTCTGATTGTTGTGCTTTCCAGGTAGGGTTTCCCTACTCAGTAGTATTTACATAATGTGTGGTGATTGTGCTGTAGTTAGTGATTGTTGATTGATTCAGACGGTTGTTGATGTTGTATTGTGATTGTGATTGTTGTCTCTGGTTCTCGAGATGCGTTCTCGGTTGAGTGGAGTCACTTGCGGGAGTGGCTTCACGCCCTAGTTTCGCCCTTCGTGGAACCCGCCACGGAAGGGGATGTGCACATTAATGGGACAGGGTTATCGCTCGGTATGATGAGCGGGGATTTGGTGGGTACGGCTGCGGTCCCCCACTGGCAGGGCTGGTCCAGTGGACAGTCGGTGATGGAGATTGATTGAAGTGGGTGATTGCGTGTGACTGCTTGAGCTATCTTGATTACGGTATTGTTGGTTGTATATAATTGTGTGAATAGTACTGACCCCGATTTATGTTTTCAAAATCTGCGGTGATCCATTCGGGGATGGTGAGCAGATATTGAGCAGGTATGAGTTGAGTACTGGGATAGCTGGGATGTGCCACGGTCTGATGATAGAAGTCTTCCGCTGTAGCTTAGTAGTTTTCATAAACATTTCAGTTAGCTTATTAGACAGTCGGTTTGAGACATGTATTCGTATTTTGGTTTGGTTTTTGGATTGTAACCTTTCACTAAAGTATTTCTATTTAAACGTTGTTTCATTATTGTTTATTTGATTATCATTGCCTCGGGTAACCGAGATGGTAGCATCCTTATACCTGGGTGGTCCTGGTAAGGCACTTGGGGTATGGGGGTGTGTAGACACCTCGTTTCTGCACCCCTCGCAAACCACCCGGTGATGATTGGGCCGCATGTTTGGTTCGCGGAACGATTTGTGACAGTTCGTAAGATTATCGTCAAGTGATTGCTCAAATATTAATGTCAACCTCTTAGTTGTCATCTACGTGCCGATACGGTCGTTTTGGCAATAATTAGAGTACATTCGAGTCGGGTCAAAACCGTCTCCATTTTTCGATAATCGTTAAATCCCGAGTCGAATGTTCTGGAATGTTCCGGATATTTCTATTCCATATTTCTCAAATTTTATCTTTCGGCAAATAATATCCCGTAATATTTACATAAGATATTAAAGATAATCGAATTAATTCCGTCCTACCATAACTTAAACACGGAAATCTTTCTTAAGCGGGGAGGAAACCTCCACGGGAATAGACGCAGCAGTCTTTGCGCCTCTTCCAAGAGACGCAGTGGCTGCTGCGCCTCTTCCCAAGCCCTTCTTTGCATGATTTACGTATCTTTTTTATATCTTTCCGAGATTCACTTCCAAAGAGTCTCCGAAACCCTATTCCTTCACGTGATTAGTATAAATAGGAGCTTTCGTTCCTCATATTTCTCACGCGAGTGTCCGCCCTTCTCTTCTCCCTTTGCATTCTAGACTTCGTTCTTACTAATTGGCGCCTACGTGCTTGAACATTCGACCACGTAAGCTCGGATCCTTCCGGGTACCAGCCTTTCCGTTGCATGACCGACCAATTTGACCGCTACACTCAATCAATCTAATTAATCAACTTGTTAAATCGTTTTCCTCTTTCGAGGGCACTCTTTTCTTGCATTCGCGTCGAGCATTCACTAATCGATCTTCTTAGTTCATCTCGTTCCGTCAACATGTAAGTCTGAGGGTGTATTAATTTCTCTTTATTTATTGTATTTTTATTATTGTATCAACAATTGTAAGGTTTATGTCGAAAGTACCTCATTAAAATCGATTTCTAAAACCGTCTTTAAAACCTTTTTTGCGGATTTCCGGTGAGAGAGACGGGCGTCGAGAAAAAGACGCAGCAACCGCTGCGCCTCTTGAAGGAGCGCGGCACTGCTGCGCCTCTTCGTGAGGCCGCCAGCGATTCTCGCTTCTTTTCTTCTTCCTCCGTCCTCTGCAATTCGTATCAACTTTATTTCTTTTGTTTGTTCGTCTGTTAATTCGTTCATCATGATAGTTTGATAATTCATATGTATATTAACCATCATCATTAACATGTTTAAATCGTCATAAATCCGACTCAAATCCCAAATAATCAATATTTGCGGGTTTTTCGTCATTAAATTCAATTCGAGTTTTAGGGATTCAATTCGTTCATGTTGAGTTTCTGGGATTCATTGTTGGTATATTTTCACCTGTTTGTTCATTAAGTCGTCATTCATCATGTTTAGTTTAATTCGTTTAGTTAGTTAGTTTAATTAATTATTCATTAACATCGACCCTTCACATAATTAATCTGTCTTGTTTCCGTCTCATCCATGTTTTACTGTTTTATGACCTCAATCATATGTAAATAATTCATTAATCACTTTCATCCGAGTACAAATCGTAATCAATCCATTAATTTACCAATTAACATTAACGGTTTGCAGTTCCGGCTTCATAGCCAGAACTCACCCTTGGAACAGACGCAGCAACTGCTGCGCCTCTTCCAAAGGGCGCAGTTCCTGCTGCGCCTGTTCCAGGGTGATTTCTGTCCCTGAACTCCTTTTCTGCCTTGACGTAGTTTAATTAGTAAGCGTATTAATCAACTAATATCTGTATTATCACCTAATTCCTGTTCGTATTCCTTTGTTCTTTCTTTCTCAAATTATCCGTTTTAAAGGTATTTTCGACATAAATCGCCTAATCCGATGTAATTAATGTAATTTTCATCATTGTAATTTATCGTTATTGTATTCCTTTTATTATTTGTATGTTTCCACATGTAAATCAATATTAAATCCTATTTCGACCCAATTGTTTGCTAACTTAATTGTTCACCGACTTAGTAAATTCTCACATGTTAGGATTAATCTATGGATGTTGCATTGCATGCATATAACCGACGATATATCAAGTACGAATAAACTCCCTAATCATTAGTAGAGGCCGCTATCGAGGCGGGCGGGATTAGGTGTTCGATCAAAAGAGCTTCCTAATACGTACCCTCACCCCTTACTCCAGATCTCCGTGAGCACCCGTGTTCATTGGCATCCACGAGAGTCATTCTAGACATAGAATGCTAAGGGTAACGATTGCTTAGTGTTCATGTCACTACTTTATGTCTTGACATGACATGAGGTATTCGAACGGTTCCAATTTCCCATAAAAATTGGTGGCGACTCCATACAAAATGCAAACGCTTGTTTTCGAGCCCCTTCACCAAGCGCCCCCGTGGGCGGCCCGCTGTCCACAGGGTGTTACATGCGTCCCTGGCTGAGTGGAGTCACTTGCGGGAGTGGCTTCACGCCCATGATTCGCCTTCTGTGGAACCCGCCACAGAAGGGATGTGCACATTAATGGACTTGGGTTTATCGCTCGATGGAGATGAGCGGGGCTTAGGTGGGAACGGTTGCGGTCCCCCACTGGCGGCGAGGAGTAACCTGTTGCGATGGGTACTCTGGCAGGGCTACACACTTTAGTGTGTAGTCAGTTGTGTGGAGATTGGAGATGGAGACTGAGGTTGTGTTGAGCTGTTTGAACTGTTTGTGAACTTGTTTCATCGTGGCTTTATTTTGTGTAATTAGTACTGACCCCGTCTAAATGTTTTAAAAACTGTGGTGATCCATTCGGGGGTAGTGAGCAGTTATTGAGAAGGTATGAGCTGATGCGTATGAGATAACTGGGAGGAGTCACCACGATGCAGTTTAGAAGTCTTCCGCTGTGTTTGATAGTTTTATAGTCTTTTGATAGTAGACAGTTTTGGAGAACTTGTATCTCTTTATCAGTTTTGGTTTTTGGGCATGTAATCACATTAAACGTTATTTACTATTTAAATATGTTTCTTTATTGTCTGATGATTATCATTGCCTCGGGTAACCGAGATGGTAGCACTTCCATACCTTAAGTGGTCATGGTAAGGCACTTGGAGTATGAGGGTGTTACAGATAGAGCATCAACTAATCGCATGAATACATGTTTGCGCATGCGAAATCTGCGGCGAAATAGCTCCGGTGGATAGACCGGGTTCATAAAGTAGTCGTTGTACAACTGGTTGTGGCCTTCGTCACGATTCCTCTCGATGTTTCTCCGAGGACGTCTAGTGGAAGGAGTTGGTTGACATACCCTTCTATTGACGTATTCATACATACGTTGGGTAATAAGGTTTTGTATAGACTCAGATCGCTCATCGGCTTCAGCTTTCCATTCGTAATCGAAAAGCCTATTTTGATCGACAATATTGTTATTTATAGAGTCGGACATTGTAAGAATGTTTTTTTTAAAAGGCAATTGTATGATATTGAGGATTAATTGGAAGAAGGATAATGTGAGATTGATTTTGTTCAACAATTAGACTAGTATATATAAGAATTAGATGCAACGGCTATATTTTGATCTAACGGTTATAATTAATCCAACGGCTATATTCGATCCAACGGTTATAGTTATTCCAACGGCTATATTCGATCCAACGGTTATAATTATTCCAAAGGCTATATTTTGATCTAATGGTCATAATCAGTTGACGGTTTCTTATTTAATGAATAAATCGAGTAATTCATCTAATTATTAAAACCGAGTTTCTTATTTAAAAAATAAATCCGAGTAACCAATTAATACAAGTAATTCCGAATAACTCTCTTAATAAACAAATCTAACTCCGAGTAACCAACTAATAAAAACCGAGTAACTCATCTAAATCTGAGTAACCAATTAATAAAAATCGAGTAACCAACTAATACAAACCGAGTAACTCATCTAGGGTTTGTAATTCATCACAGCCAATATTCATCACACGATCTCCATCCCTTCTCCCCCCCCCCTCTCTCTCTCTCTCTCTCTCTCTCTCTCTCTCTCTCTCTCTCTCTCTCTCTCTCTCTCTCTCTCTCTCTCTCTCTCTCTATACACGATCAATCTCCTTCTCCATCCTCTCCCTCCAAACACGATCTCCAAACACGATCTATGCACGATTAATTTTTTCTTCTCCATCCTCCTTCTCCATCAATTTATTTTTTGTTGTCATGGTTGCATGTAGCCGATCTATACAAGATCGAGATTTTTAATGCCGGAAAAGCTGGTATGAACACCATCTCCATACTCGGGATTGAATTTGTAGTTCTTCGATTTTAAAATCTGCATCCATTCTTTTTTTGTCGAAACTCAACTTGCTCTTTTGTTGATAGTCTATTTCCTTCCATAACTGAGATATCAACCGAAGTAAACATCGAGTCGGACTCAGCCATGAGAGCTTTACCCTGCCTTTTCTTCTTCACTGCCTCCCTTCCTTCGGGTCGTTCGTGACCCTCGACATTTAAACTAGATGGGGTTGGGACATTAAAACTAGACGGTGTAGAGATATTGACGCTTGACGGACTAGATTCCAATTCCGTCCTTGACCTTTTTGAACCCGACCAACTAATGTTCTCACAAACATCGATTGAATTTTTTTTGTAACCTCTATTTTGCATGCTTACTCATGATTTTATTGTAAACATGAAACTCAATAAATTCTTTATTACCATTCTCATTACGAAACAAATTTTGAGCTAATTGTATGTCGTCTTCTATGTTAGTACCGCTTGCCGGTGGACGATTAACAACCTTAGAGTAGCAACCAACCCATTTGTTGACTAGGAAATTGAGTCGTTTATAACGATTTCTCATTTCCTCAAGACTCCTAATGTCAATTTCAGCATCATTTTGATATTCCTTACGAGTTTGTTCATATAATTCGTAAACCGAATTCCACATTGTGATATATTTTTGGTTTTTTCCCACTACTGAGTGGGTGCTAGATAAAATCCAAGCGGACATAAGAGCTTCATCCTCTTTATTGGTCCAATTTTTTCCGTTATTTTTTAAATTGGTGTGATTTTTTTTGGATGGTGGTTTTTTGGATTTAGTTGCACAATAAAGAGGGGTTTCCGCTACAAAATCGCTGGTCGAGAGTCGAGACAACAACATCGGATTTCCAAAAATATCAAGTTTTTGACTTGACTGGCTACCCGATAATAATTCGGTAAAAGTTGGAGTACTTTGATTTAAATCGAAAGTTGAATTGTTTGGAGATAAATAATCATCAGTGGCATAATTTGAAATATCATATTCATTTAAATCCATAACTTTTTGGAAAATTTGAGATGTGTTGGGAATTTTTTTTACTGTGAGTAAAGTTTTTGTGAGTAAAAAACTTTGGAAAATTTGAGATGTCTGGAATTTTTTTTACTGTAAGTAATTTTTTTGTGAGTCAAAAAATTGTGATTGAGGAAATTATGAGTGAAGAAATCCTCTTTTTATAGATTTTTTTTTAATTTCAAAAATAAAAAGTTAATTAATGTGCTTTTACTTTTATTGTTGGTAGGTATGAATATTGAAATTGGAGAAGTAAATGAAGAATTGAAGGAAGCCGTGTGAATTGAAGAAGAGCAGTGGAGCACGGAATATATGAGCTGTTGAGTTGAAGAAGGAGCGGTGGAGAAGTACAATAGACTATAGAGTAGTGTAGATTTAGAGTTAGATTAGTGCAGAATACTTTTTTTTAGGTTTATTTTATAACAATAATTCATCCTATTGGTGGTCTGCAATAATCACTCTATCTTATCAATAATCTCAATTAAATCAACCTAAACAGTAAACACCATACCTTCCAATAACGAACCAGTTGATATTTTATGATGTTTATGTGTATCAAATAAACCAAGTTCTTGATTCATCACTTGAAAATATTACACATAAACTTCACATATACCAGCTAGGTTGTCAAAAAACTATCAAATATTACAACATAAACTTCAAAAAATATCAGCTGGTTCGTTATTAGAAGGTATGATGTTTAGGTTGGATTTAATTGAGATTATTAATAGGATGGAGTGATTATTGCAGACCACCAATATGATGGATTATTGTTATGAAATAACTTTTTTTTTATTGTTTTATAATTGTTCAACCAATAAGAAATTGACACATAAGAAGGTCAATAAGACATCTCTTTTGATCAACCTTGGTCATAAATTGACCATTTCTTGTTTTTGGTCACAAATTTTTCACCTTTGGTCACACATTAATACTCCTAATTAATTCATTAACCATGACCAAGCAAGGTCATGAGCAAGCAATTGACCTTGATTAGGAATGGTCTTATGCGTGAAAATTCAAATGTAGTAACTTGAAATAGCAAGTCAAATTTGGATAAGTGTACAAACATCACAAAGTAGAAAAATCTTCTAAAATAACAGAAATATTCTAATTACACCCTCTAACATTCCAGTCATACATTATCATTTTATCCTTTAATTATGAAAATTGGTTCTTGAAAAAACAAAATCGAAATTCACGTGATTGAAATCTAGCCCAAGGTATAATTAAATCCTAACTCCGCCCCTAGCTAAGGCGAGGTAGAGCCGTAGAGGTACTACCATCAAATATAGCCATATAGATGATCAAATGTGGGTCTGGGTCGGAAATGGGGTGGCTTCACATTCAATTTTCGGCCCATAGACAAGGGGGTTAGCGGGTTCATGACGGGTTATGCTCATTGAGCCTTTGTGTTTTTCTTAAATGCCTTGTCTATACCCGCTTATTTAGCGGGCGGGATGTGTGGGATGGACTGGATTCCATGAACGAGAGTACGAAACGATCAATAAATAACTCAACCGTCAAATTTAGTGTAACAACCCGGATTATAAAACAAAGGAAAAACTTATATAAAATGAATATCAGAGTACGATACTGATAAAAGGGGTCAAGGTGGCGGAAACACCAAGCCCAAATCCGGTTCGCTACTAACTCCAAAACAAACTAATACATTATTCAAAGGTTCTTAGACATAAAGCAACTCCTAATTTATTATTAGGCTCGCTTCGCACATTCCCCAAGCAAGCATCAACCAAACAGCATCAAACTGAACAACCTGAAAAGGGGGTCGACAATCAGTCGGGAGTAACTAGATGCTCTCACAGTCATGTTTACAACAATTGAATATAACCAACAATTAATAACAATTGAAATGCATAAACGGTAAACATGTGAGATCATCTATACTCATGAAAATCAAACTTTGACTTACTACTCATGGTACCCATAACACTAGACAAATGAGACTATATGAACTTGGACCATATGCAACCACTAGACCATGGACACCTACAAAACCCAAGTAGACACGATCTACAGCACATAAGGCACAAAGCTAGCAACAAAGCATAGCGAATAGAGCGAACGCCGCTAGAACATTTAACTGATGAACTAGCAGATGGAACGTTTAACTGACGAACCATCGGTTGTGAAGTATTTAACTGATACCCCACGGTACTATGTATAGCGTATCACCACCGCCTATATGCCTAAGACTGGCGGACCTCTCGATGCATTAATCGTACACCGAACGACACTCGGGACCCGTAACGTTTAAGCGATTTAACTGGCCACCCCCGAACATAGACCAATAAACCTCCGAAGAGCGTCTCTTGATTCATTCCGATAGTATTTAAGCGATACTACCGTCATCTATTCGACTTAGCCAACAAATAAATGCACAGTTTAACGATCGCACACGACATGCATGGACCACACCATGACTCAAGTCGGAAGAACAGTTTAATGATGTCAACTCATGCAAATGCACAGTTTAACTGACTGTACAACTCATGCGTGAATAACATCACGACTCAACACAATAGAACAGTTTAACTGACTGTCCTACCAACATATGAATAAGAGTAACCAAGGACATATGCACACATTGTCATATAATAACTGAACACAACACAACATATGAAGCAAGCATAAATAACCAATGTTATAGTAACTTCAACCATAACCTTAATATTTAACCATCGAATGTTATAGTAATCCTAACCATAACATGAACTCTGAATGCGAGGTTATAGTAACCTCGACTATAACTTCAAAATAAGTAACTTGAAGTTATACTTACCTCAACTATAACCTTGACACGAAACTCAAAGCCATACTAGTTCCAACCATAACCTTGAGCCATAAATCTCAGGATACGTTAGTTCTAGCTATAACCTTAACTCGTACTTCAACGTTATAGTTACCACAGCCATAACTAGAGTAACTACCCAAAGTTGTACTAACTTCAGCTATAACACTTGAATCATCATCAATGTTATACTAGCTTTAGCTATAACTTTGGAAAGAACCCTTGGGCTGTCTATCATGCCGCCACTAGGGTTTGATTCGTAAACCCTAATTGCGCTCATGACACCCATAATAAACATGTAAACAATATACGACATATAATTAGTGCGTAAAAACATATACAAACATGCGAAACATATTTAATCATGATAACAAATAATCAAACACATACCAATTACACAAATCAATTATTAAATCATGTAAATTACATCAATTGGCATAAACACAATTAAAGGAAAACACCTAGTTACCTTATTAAGCAATTAATCCTAAAGATCGTCTTCAACGATATAAACGTCTTCTCCAGGAGCAACTTCCACGCCTTTATGAATCATCACGTGCCAAAGATAACGAATCTAATAAATATACTGACTATATATATAAAAACTATAAAAAACTATAAAACTATGCGAAACATAAAACTTACGAAGAAGATAGATAAATCCAAGAAGTAGGATCGATCTAAGCACGAAGAACGATGAAGAACGAAGGAGGAAGGCACGAAACCCTAGGTGAGGGTGTGGCGCGCGGCACGAGGAGGAAGAGAGGAGGAGAGAAACTAGGTTTAGGGTTTTTGTGAGAATTATAAGAAAAGAAGAGCAAGGGTTTGGTTTCCCCTTATATTTATAGAGAAGCTCATGGGTTTATTCTAGGTTTAGGCCCAAAACTTACCCATCTATACCAAGATTCACGTGAGACCCAAGGAGGAAACGGGTCTTCATCGTTTTTCGAGCCCAATGAGCCCAAAAGACAACAAACGGATATTTTCCCGAAAATAAAATATAAAATATGGGAAAATAAATTATAGAATTATATTATGGAAATTAGGGGTGTTACAATCCAACCACCTAAAAAGAAGTTTCGTCCTCGAAACTTGATAAGAGAACTACCTCACTCGAAAAGATGTGGATGCTTCTCTCGCATGGACGCTTCGGTTTCCCAAGTCTCCTGCTCAAACTTCTGACTCCTCCACAGAACCCGAACCAAAGGTACCACCTTATTCCTTAACCTCTTCTCCTGACGTTCCAAAATGCGAACAGGACGTTCCTCATAAGTAAGGTTAGGCTCAACCTCGATCACATCAGCCTGTAGAACATGAGAAGGATCACTGCGATAACGACGCAACTGCGACACATGGAACACATCGTGAACTTTCGACAGATTTGGAGGTAAAGCCAACCTATAGGCCACCTCGCCAACTCTCTCGAGCACCTCATACGGTCCAATGTACTTAGGACTAAGCTTGCCCTTAAGTCCAAATCTCTTAACACCTTTCATCGGCGAAACCTTAAGAAAAACCTTATCGCCAACCTCAAACTCAATCGGCCTACGCCGCAAGTCTGCATACGTCTTTTGTCGATCCTGGGCTGCCTTAAGCTTCTCGCGGATCAACCTCACTTGCTCAATCGATTCCGAACCAACTCGGACCAAGAACGACAGCCTCACTAGAATCGTCCCAACACAAAGGACTACGACACTTCCTTCCATAAAGTGCCTCAAACGGAGCCATCTGAATACTAGCTTGATAACTGTTGTTGTAGGAGAACTCCACAAGCGGTAAACTCTTCTCCCAACTAACATGAAACTCCAAAGCACAAGCCCGCAACATATCCTCAAGCGTCTGAATCGTACGCTCGGTCGACCATCGATTTAAAGCATGAAAAGCCGTACTCATCTTAAGCTCACTACCCAAAGACAATCAAGCTTCTTCCAAAACGAGAACAAAACCTTGGATCACGGTCGGAGATGATATCCTTAGGAACTCCATGAAGACGAATGATCTCTCGTTGATAAGCATTCGCTAGTTCCTCGAGACTCCAAGTCTCCTTCATTGGAATGAAATGCGCTACCTTAGTCAAACGATCAACCACGACCCAAATCGCATTCATTCCTCTCGGCGACCTCGGCAAACCCATAACGAAGTCCATCGAAATCGAATCCCATTTCCAGGTGGGAATCTCCAAAGGTTGCGGGAGAGACCACCAGGTCTCGATGTTCGAACTTAACCTTCGACAAACCAAGCAACGACTTACAAACTCGGCGATCTCTTTCTTCAAACCCGGCCACCAAAACTTTAGCTTCAGATCCTTATACATCTTATCACCACCAGGATGAACCGAATAGGGAGTACTATGAGCCTCTTTGAGAATCTTACATTTTAAGACCTCACAGCTAGGCACACACCAACGACCATGGAATCGTAGACCATCATCGGGTCCAACGTCGAAGTCTTTGGCACGTCCTTCGCTTATAGCGACTCGAACTCCTTCTAAGTATTCATCCTCTCTTTGCTTAACTCGGATCTCATGAAGGATCTCGGGTTCAGCAACCATCGCACTCAAATCTAAAGTACCAGGAAGAACTACCTCAAGGCTCATCTTCTGGAACTCTCGACTCAAGTCATCAGGTAACACCAACACAGATCTCAGACTATGGCACACCTTGCGACTCAACGCGTCGGCAACCACGTTTGCCTTACCCTCATGATACTGCAGTTCCATCTTGTAGTCGTTAAACAACTCCAACCAGCGTCTCTGCCTCATGTTAAGATCTTTCTGAGTGAAGATATACTTCAAGCTCTTATGATCCGTATAAAAGTTGCAAGAGACCCCATACAAGTAGTGTCGCCACAGCTTAAGTGCAAACACCACTGCTGCTAACTCAAGATCGTGAGTCGGATAGTTCGTCTCGTGAACTTTCAACTGTCGGGAAGCATATGCCACAACTTTACCCTTCTGCATCAAGACACAACCCAACCCAAACTTTGACGCATCGCAGAACACATCGAACTCAACGCCATCTTCTGGTAGAGTCAACACAGGAGCGGTAGTCAACCTTTTCTTCAACTCCTGGAAGGCAGCTTCACAAGCCTCAGTCCAAATGAACTTGGATTCCTTCTTCATTAACTGAGTCATCGGTCTCGCGATCTTAGAGAAATCATGTACAAACCGACGATAGTACCCAGCTAGACCAAGGAAACTCCGAACCTCATTCACATTCTTTGGACTTGCCCAATCAACCACAGCTCGAATCTTCGACGGATCAACCATAACTCCATCGCCAGATATCACATGACCCAAGAAGGTAACTTCCCTTAACCAAAACTCACACTTTGAGAACTTAGCATACCACTTCTGCTTACGCAGAATCTCCAAGATAACACGAAGGTGACGCTCGTGTTCAGCCTCATCTCTCGAGTAAATCAGTATGTCGTCTATGAACACCACGACACACTTATCCAAATGCTCGCTGAAAGTGCGGTTCATCTGGTCCATGAAAACGGCAGGTGCGTTCGTCAAACCAAACGGCATCACCACGAACTCATAGTGGCCATACCTCGAACGAAAAGCAGTCTTAGGAATATCCTCATTCCTAACTGGAATCTGATGGTAACCAGACCTCAGATCGATCTTCGAGAACACACTAGCACCACGGAGCTGATCAAACAGATCCTCGATCCTCGGCAGAGGATACTTATTCTTGATAGTAACCTTGTTCAGCTCACGATAGTCAATGCACAACCGCATACTACCATCCTTCTTCTTGACGAACAAAACAGGAGCACCCCACGGCGAGGCACTCGGTCTGATAAAACCCTTATCGATCATCTCCTCAAGTTGCTTCTTAAGCTCCTGTAACTCAGCTGGTGCCATACGATAAGGAGCTTTCGAAATGGGACCAGTTCCAGGTAGCAACTCAATCGAGAACTCTACATCTCGCTCAGGAGGAATACCAGGTAGATCCTCAGGAAAGACATCAGGGAACTCCTTAACCACGGGGATATCCTCTAACTTTGGTTCAACTGAAACACCATGAACACTACACAGATAGATCTGATGACCTTTTCTACCCATGTTAACCATCTTCATAGCAGAAACCCACTTGACCGTAGGTGTAACCCTCACACCTTGATAAGAAACCCTCGAACCTGTAGGACTTTTAAGCACGATCTTCTGATCACGACATAGGAACCTAGCGTCATAGCGAGATAACCAATCCATACCCAAAATCACATCAAACTCTCCGAGTTTGAATTGTACGAGATCGGCAGGAAGGATCGCCCCTGCGATACTGACAGGTACGTCCTTGAAAAGAACGGAGCAAGAAACTATCTCACCCGTAGGAAGGGATATAGAGGTATGAACGGATGAAGAAGAAGAGAGTCCAGCACGGACGGAAAAGGATTCGGATACGAAAGACATCGATGCACCCGTATCAAAAAGAACAACAGCAGATAAAGAATGAACGAGAAAGGTACCGTGACCACATCTCGGGTTAGCATCTCGCCTCAAAGACGACTCATAACGAACACTCGTCCGGTCTTCGCAAAGATCGGCCTTAGGAGCATCAACCTTGGGCTTCGGGGGCAATCAACAGACTTGTGTCCCAAGCATCTTGCAAGTGAAGCAAGTGATCGGATCGCGATAGTGCAAAGACTTACCAGGGTGGTAAGCCTTTCCACACTTGAAGCAAACCATATCCTTCTTAGCTTGACCTTGATCTCGCGGGGTATACGGACGAGCCTCATACTTTTGCTTCTTCTGGGAAGAACTAGGAGCAACATAAGGCCTCTTCATGAACTTATTCTTCGCACTCTCCTCGGCCTCGGTAGCAAGGACAGAATCATAGATGCTAAGAGCACGATCGTAAGCCCTTTGGAAAGAAGTTGAAGGAATGCCGGACATAGCGATCCGGACCTTAGGAGCTAGATTCTTCTCATAGCGACGAGTCCTCGAAACCTCGTCCATAGCTACGAATAACGAAACGTGATGACTTCACGAACTTGTTGGTGTACTCCTCAACGGTCATGGAACTTCTTGTGTAGACGAAGGAACTCCTGCTCCTTCGCCGGCGCATCTCCTCGGGATAAAACCTTTTCTTGGGCGCTTCAGAGAGAAAACAGCCCAACCATATCCTGGTTGAACTTCTAGACCAGCTCTAGCGAGAGCCCACCGGTTTGTCGGCCTCGTCCTTCGGATAATAGGTGGCGATATCTACCATCCGATCCTCGGGACATCCAAAGAGCGAGGAACAACTTCTCGATCTCTCGAATCCAAGCCTCCAAAGCAAGAGGATCATTCGCACCATCATAAGTTGGAGGACGGTGACGAGCAAAGCGATCAAACACGGTCGGTTGCGGATGGTTGTTGTTGTTGTTGTTGTTGTTGTTATTGTTGAGGTGATTGGTGAAACCTTCGACCCACGATGCCAAAGCGGCCTCAAGTCTCCGATGCGATCGGCATCGGACTCACCATTTCCGTTGCGTACCATCCGCAAGAACGAAATCTCGTTATAAGTGGTAGAACCTAAGTACCACTCCAAACAACTACTCATACACTTTACAAACATAAGAAAAACCAACCAATCCTATTGGTTTCTACCCCATTTACTCTCACTCATTAACTAGGTCATTTATTTTAGTCATCAACTAAGCGAGAGTTGGGAGCGTGTTCGCTCTGATACCAACCGTAACAACCCGGATTATAAAACAAAGGAAAACTTATATAAAATGAATATCAGAGTACGATACTGATAAAAGGGGTCAAGGTGGCGGAAACACCAAGCCCAAATCCGGTTCGCTACTAACTCCAAAACAAACTAATACATTATTCAAAGGTTCTTAGACATAAAGCAACTCCTAATTTATTATTAGGCTCGCTTCGCACATTCCCCAAGCAAGCATCAACCAAAACAAGATCAAATGAACAACTCGAAAAGGGGGTCGACAATCGATCGGGAGTAACTAGATGCTCTCCCAGTCATGTTTACAACAATTGAATATAACCAACAATTAATAACAATTGAAATGCATAAACGGTAAACATGTGAGATCATCTATACTCATGAAAATCAAACTTTGACTTACTACTCATGGTACCCATAACACTAGACAAATGAGACTATATGAACTTAGACCATATGCAACCACTAGACCATGGACACCTACAAAACCCAAGTAGACACGATCTACAGCACATAAGGCACAAAGCTAGCAACAAAGCATAGCGAATAGAGCGAACGCCGCTAGAACATTTAACTGATGAACTAGCAGATGGAACGTTTAACTGACGAACCATCGGTTGTGAAGTATTTAACTGATACCCCACGGTACTATGTATAGCGTATCACCACTGCCTATATGCCTAAGACCTGGCCAGACCTCTCGATGCATTAACTGTACACCGAACGACACTCGGGACCCAGAACGTTTAACTGACGAATCTGGCCACCCCCGAACATAGACCAATAAACCTCCGAAGAGCAGCTCTTGATTCATTCCGATAGTATTTAACTGATACTACCGTCATCTATTCGACTTAGCCAACAAATAAATGCACAGTTTAACTGACTGCACACGACATGCATGGACCACACCATGACTCAAGTCAGAAGAACAGTTTAACTGACTGTCCAACTCATGCAAATGCACAGTTTAACTGACTGTACAACTCATGCGTGAATAACATCACGACTCAACACAATAGAACAGTTTAACTGACTGTCCTACCAACATATGAATAAGAGTAACCAAGGACATATGCACACATTGTCATATAATAACTGAACACAACACAACATATGAAGCAAGCATAAATAACCAATGTTATAGTAACTTCAACCATAACCTTAATATTTAACCATCGAATGTTATAGTAATCCTAACCATAACATGAACTCTGAATGCGAGGTTATAGTAACCTCGACTATAACTTCAAAATAAGTAACTTGAAGTTATACTTACCTCAACTATAACCTTGACACGAAACTCAAAGCCATACTAGTTCCAACCATAACCTTGAGCCATAAATCTCAGGATACGTTAGTTCTAGCTATAACCTTAACTCGTACTTCAACGTTATAGTTACCACAGCCATAACTAGAGTAACTACCCAAAGTTGTACTAACTTCAGCTATAACACTTGAATCATCATCAATGTTATACTAGCTTTAGCTATAACTTTGGAAAGAACCCTTGGCTGTCTATCATGCCGCCACTAGGGTTTGATTCGTAAACCCTAATTGCGCTCATGACACCCATAATAAACATGTAAACAATATACGACATATAATTAGTGCGTAAAAACATATACAAACATGCGAAACATATTTAATCATGATAACAAATAATCAAACACATACCAATTACACAAATCAATTATTAAATCATGTAAATTACATCAATTGGCATAAACACAATTAAAGGAAAACACCTAGTTACCTTATTAAGCAATTAATCCTAAAGATCGTCTTCAACGATATAAACGTCTTCTCCAGGAGCAACTTCCACGCCTTTATGAATCATCACGTGCCAAAGATAACGAATCTAATAAATATACTGACTATATATATAAAAACTATAAAAAACTATAAAACTATGCGAAACATAAAACTTACGAAGAAGATAGATAAATCCAAGAAGTAGGATCGATCTAAGCACGAAGAACGATGAAGAACGAAGGAGGAAGGCACGAAACCCTAGGTGAGGGTGTGGCGCGCGGCACGAGGAGGAAGAGAGGAGGAGAGAAACTAGGTTTAGGGTTTTTGTGAGAATTATAAGAAAAGAAGAGCAAGGGTTTGGTTTCCCCTTATATTTATAGAGAAGCTCATGGGTTTATTCTAGGTTTAGGCCCAAAACTTACCCATCTATACCAAGATTCACGTGAGACCCAAGGAGGAAACGGGTCTTCATCGTTTTTCGAGCCCAATGAGCCCAAAAGACAACAAACGGATATTTTCCCGAAAATAAAATATAAAATATGGGAAAATAAATTATAGAATTATATTATGGAAATTAGGGGTGTTACATTTAGTCCCCTATTTGGTCGCAAGTTTAATATTTTAGATTTCCAAATGCATCATGTAAAGCACGATGAAACCCATCTTATCACACGATAATTGATTGATTTGTAGAGGACGTTACACAAGCGGGAGAGGTTGAATGTTCGATTAAAGAACTTATCAATATGTATCATTACCCCTTTACTTGAAATTCTGGATACCGGAATTTGTATAAAACAAGGGACTCTTAGTTTGTTTTTGGTGTAAACCATCCGGTTTAATCCGGATTCAAGCCGGGTATGACCATTAGGGCGGTAAAGCTCTCCCTCATGAGTTTTAACACTGCTGCGTTCCCGGGGCTCGAACACAAGATCTCTGATTAAGTTAGAACAACCTCTTGTCCGTTAATCTAAGTGATCATGGTTTCAAGCGACTCCTTAGTGGCATAGAGTACAAACATCACAATTCTGAATTTGTTGTACCTATATGGCTAAATCAATTGTGTTTCACCAATTCTTAAGAGAGACGGCCCGTGAAACACAATGAACGCTTAAAACACATAATTTACCCACCGATAACTTCCAGCTGCTCCGCGTGTTACAAAATGAATCATATTTGGCGCCAGGCATTTCATCAAACAGGTTCTCTGCATACCCCAGCTCCTCATTTCTGCTCTCATATTACATCAAATCACTTCTTTACATCGATTTAATATGAGAAAACACATTTTAGATTATGATTTTGTACACTTTTTCATCTGGGTATGTGTTATTATTACAAATTGGATGCGTAAAAGTGGTTAATTGGGTGATTAAGTTGATAAATGTTGCTTGAAATTCAACAGTGATACTGGTACTTGATGTGTTTTAGAGTAGTTAATTAGCAATGATTCTGGTGAAGAGAATTAGGTTTAGACAATTGATTAATCTTAATCAGTATCGTGTCGAAAGACATTGTTGTGGAGGTGGGTTTGATGAAGAAAGCATAAATGTGATTCCTTTTGGGGAAGAATTTCATGATCCTTTGTACACTGATTTGCCCGTGTCTCGAAAGAGTAAGTCAGAGAGGAAGCCTTACCCTACACCCATGAAAACCTTGATACAGAGAGCCAAGGAGGAGAAAGAATTGATGAAGTCTATGCCTTGTCGAATTCTTGAGCATCCACCTGATAATGGTCTTCTTGTTCCGGAGCTTGTGGATGTTTCTAAACGGGTTTACTTCGCTCGAGAAAACCTTCTTATTGGCATTTCAAAGCTACTTATTTTCATACCTGTTTTCAGATGCAGGTTAGTTATCGTATTTTGTTCTGTAAAATGTCATTGTGTCCAATGTTTGGCTCATTATGTTTGCAGTGTTGTGGTTTGTGTAGCTGGACCTGTATCGCTTCCCTTCGTTTAATTCTGATGACAAGGTTCATTATGTTAATCTAGTTGTTGTCTTTGTTCACTCGCTCAACTGGTATTGTATGACAATTCACCTGTGTTTGTACGCCTTTCATGAACAGCGTAATCTTCTGTCTTTATTTACTATAAACAAATGACTTCGATTCAGATGTGATTTAAGTAAACTGAACGGCATAGTACTTAAGTTGTTACAGCCTTATTCCCTGAGTGTATTGGAGTTTACTCTACAGGAATGTGTTGGTTGCTTAACTACTTTTATGTTCAGGGTGATCACATCTGCTCCGTGATGTTAATTTTAAGTTTTAACATAACATTACGCCTGTTTTGCTGTTATAGCTACTTCGTATTTGCTTTTGCCGTTGTTCAATAAGGTGGTACCTTGGAAACTAAAATATATCTGGTGATCCTGGTTATCTCAAAGCTGCCAGTTGACTTGCTAAGTTGTTTGAATATTACGCTAAGAATGGCTGAATGGGTATTAATTGCCAGAACAAAAGAAGTGTACAAAACTCGAAACTGAAGCTTGTATGCCACTTTATAACATAAAATTCCCAATCATGAATGTGACGAGACTTTACATTTCATCTTTCATTTTGTAATTTGTGTTTTTACATTATGTATTCATCAATGAATCTAGCCTCTGATTTAAGGTCTATTTCCAGGTTTTGCTCTGAAGTTCACGTTGGCCCCGTGGGACATGATATACGTAGCTGCACTGGACCAAAGAGTGGTTTCCGAAGCTCAATGCATGAATGGGTAAGAGGAGGCGTAAACGACATTATTGATTTTCCCAAATGCTTTCATCTCTTTGACCGTGTTAAAAACCCCAGAGTTATCCATAAAGAGAGATTCAATTTTCCACGAATTCCTGCTGTTCTGGAGCTCTGTATACAAGCTGGTGTTAATCTCGAGAAGTATCCTGCAAAACGAAGAACGAAACCAGTTTACTCTATTGAGGGAAGGATTGAAGATTTTGAAGCACAATGTGAGGAAATTGCGGATTCAATCGAAGATAGTGCTAATAGTTTTGAGCACCAGATTAATCCGTGGGTACAATTGAACTGTGAGGAGGGGGAGAACTTGAAGGAGGTGAGCATTGGGACACTGACCTCGTGGTTTGAGATGGTATCAGGTGTGAGAAAGATCATGGAGAAATACTCGGTATGGACATGTGGATATTGCCCCGAAGTTCAGGTGGGTCCGAAAGGACACAAAGTCAGGTTGTGCAAGGCGTCTAAACACCAGTCTCGTGATGGTATGCACGCCTGGCAGGAGGCAACTCTCGATGATCTTGTGGGTCCTAACTATGTGTGGCATGTTCGAGACCCGTCAGGTCCACCTCTGTGCAATAACTTAAAGAGGTACTATGGAAAGGCTCCGGCCGTGATAGAGTTGTGTGTGCAAGCCGGCGCGCCTGTCCCAGAACTGTATAGAAGCATGATGCGGTTAGATGTAGTTCCTCCTGACCGTGATGAAGTTGATCTTGTTGCGTGATGGTCATTCCAATTTCCAAGCAAATGCGTGAGGTATTTCAGTATTTCACTACTGGAAAATACAACTAAGTTTGTCTAGTGGTTAAAACAGAGGTATCGTGATAATAGGGCACGAGTGTGAGTCCCCTCCCCATATATTGTTCTGGTGTTGCGCCTCATTTGACACAGGAAAAAAAGCAATCGGATGATTTTAAACCTAGTTCCCAAGTGCCTAGTCCGTTATACGCCTTTCGAGTATAGTAAGTGTGGATTGTGGGTAGATGTTTGTCCAAAGCGTATAGCAAAAATGTTTGTGTTCGATATTGGGAAATCACATTCCATCGAAAAAAGTACTCCTACATATTTCCCTAAATATAAAAGATAAAAGAAACTGTGGGGTAAAAGATTCGGAAAAAAAAAATGCACAATGATAAAAAAAGGGATCATTTTATTTTAATAATAAAAAGTTGTCAGTTTTAGGTGCTGTTTGACCAAGCTTTAAAAGTGTTTTTGTAACTGAAAATGTAGAGCTTGGCCAAACACCCTAAATTAGGTGTTTTAAAACTACTTTTAAAAAGTTAAAAACTGATTAATCACCCCCAAAAGTAGAAGTAGATATTTTCTACTTCTACTTTTCACATAAACAGCCAAAAAAAGCAAAACAAAAGTTGTATGAAAATAGTTAGGCCAAACACATATAAATCACTTTTACAAAAGTATGGCCAAACAACAAAAACTTTTCAAAAAGTAACTTGTGAATAAACCCCTTTTAAGAAGAAAAAATTATTTTACACAAAGGTCAAACAGCACCTAAGGGCATCCACAATAAATGAACCTCTAAAGAGGTTTGTCACATGACACATCATCAAATTAACAAACCCCTCCAATAACAAACCTATACATAATAATAGACAAACCTTTTCAAGGTTAATGTTACAGGACCCACTTCAAATTATTCATTTATTTTCTCTCATATGTTGGGTACATTTTAGGGACCACCACTTGCCATGTCATTCTACAAACCTGTATACAAATATGTAACCATTTTCATCTATGAACCCCAACCCTCATTCCCAACAATAGAGAGGTTTGTCAACAAACTTCTAAAAAATACACAAACCTTTATTGACAAACCTCTATTATTGATGCCCTAACATCATTAAATGACAACTTTTCCTCCATCACACACTCACACCATATAACAGTCCCAAATAAAACCTACTTAGTCCAAAAAAAATGTACTAATTCTCAAAAGCACTCTGTATCACTAAACTTGACAAAGCTAACCTAAACTGTTCTAAGACCCAAAAATGACCCCAAAAATGTGACCCGAACTTGATTTGATAAACCCAAAGTGACCTGACTCGACGTGAGGTGACCCTAAACCTATAGACCAAAATGATTATTAAGGCAAAATCCTAATCCAAAATGACCAGATTCAGAGCGACCCAATCCAAAAATGGGAGATAAATTAGTGATCGTGATTCTATCCAAATAGTCCACGAACTCAACTCGAATAATCTATTTACCAGATCTAGCCAGTACACCACCACCTAATTGTCCGCAAACCACTATCTTCAATTCTTTACCCACAAATTACCATCATAATTTTGAGGAAAAATGGCAAAATACTACCTATTAAAGTTCGAAATTTTTATTTTACTACATATTATGCTTAAATCTGCAAACTACTACCTACAATACCGCAAATATACTCAGTTTACTACCTACTCGACGGAAAACACAACTAATTGTACCAATCTCAGGTAAGATTGGCTTTTTTCCAATTTTGTTTTTTTTTCAATTACTTTATACCCATATTGCCCTTTCTTAATTCAACATAAGTATTCAAAACCATAACCTCCCTCCATTATCATCTTCCTCTTCAACCCAACTTTTCCCTCCTCCATTAAAGGTAAGTTTTCTCTCTCTTAAACTTTACTCTTGTCTCCATTAATTAGTCTCTCTCTTCTCTACCATTATTTTGCTCCGTTCTCAACAATTAACCGGTTACGTTTTTTATTTTTATTTTTCTGGTTTTTGTTGTAGTAGAACTGAAATTTGATGTCTTCAAGAAACTCTCACTCACATGGCTCAAGTCCATTGACATGATTGTGGTTTACAGTACTATGAGAGGAGTTATGATTAGATTAGAGAGGTTGAGTGGCAAATGTGAGAGTGTGAGGTGGGTAATTGGGGGGAGTGTGTTAAGTAAGGGTAGAGTTGTCATTTTACATGCTCCGGCAACTTATTAGTACCAAACTCGCACTTTTCGTCAAAAAAGTAGTATAATATATTTAGTTGTAGTGTTTTGGGTGGTATTTTGCAGAAATAGACTTATTAGGTAGTATTTTGAAAATTTCAGACTTTAATAGGTAGTAGGATGCAAATTGGCCTAATTTTGATGACATAATTCTACTTTCTTCTGCCCATAACTAATAACCTCCCACAGGCCACAACCCACCAAACCAAAAAATGACCCGACTGTCCGGACCCCATAATAAACAGTTAACACCAGCACCCTAATTTTCTGGGTTAAACTTAAAACACATACACAAAATCAAGGTGCAAAATGAGCGCTAAATTCGTACTCAAAACCCCCAAACCTGAGATTTCTGTTTCTGATGACGATCAACAACAGAACAACAATCATAAAAATAATCATACCATTAATTCAAGTAAAAACAATATAATAAATAAGAAAAATGATGAAGAAAAGGAAGAAGAAGAAGAAGAAAGTATAAGTGGAAGAGTTGATTATGAAGAACAAGAAGAAGCCCTTGTTGTTCTCTTTGAACATCGTTCTAATGAAGTTACTCATCTTCGTAAACGCATTTCTTATTATAATTCTCAGGTTTTAATCTCTTTTTCTTTAATTTCTTTTACTATACTTTTAATCTTGGTTATTTCTTGATTATTTTTGTTTTTCTATTTGTTTTCTAAATTGGGTTTATGTCATTTTAGTTTTATTTTTATGTTTTTTTTATGTACATCCAACCCCCTTACCCCGCAATTTGCGAGAGCCATTGATGCACTACTGTAATATTGTTGTTGTGGTGGTCCGTAGTTTGATTTATTTTGGGGTGAGAGGAGTTGGTGATTATCCGTGGCGGAACTAAGGGGCTAGGAGGGGCGGTCAATTTGAAAAATTTTAAGTTTCAATTTTTTTAATTTGTATTTTACCTTTTTATTAATAGTTTGCCCCCTCTGTATAAATCCTTATCACGACTGGTGATTATGATTGAAAGGTATGATTGAAAGGATAAGTTAATTTTGTGTTTCTAAGAAATGGGTATTTGTCGATTTCTGTTACTACTTGGAGGAGAGATCTGATTGTGAACAATTGAACATTGAAGGTTTAAAATGATGATGCTTCGAAACTGCTTGAAAATTATAATGTTGATCAGTTCCCTAAGGTTGGGACTTGGGAGTAGCTTTTAGGAAAATCGCCGTGGTTGCTAAAGAATGAGCAATTTGTGAAGTTGAATTTGGTGTTGCAGGAGCCCTGTGGCCTGTGGGGTTGATGATATATAATAAGGATTGATTTCTATTGAAAGGTTAGGTGCTTTCTGTGCATTTCGTGCGTGTTTGGGTAGATGTTATCACTTATCACAATTACAAATTTGGAGTATATTTCCTGGAATAGAGGTCCCTGTGGAGCGAGAGTGGAAGAGTGAATTAATGTAGTAGGACTGATGTCTTAAACGGTGTTTTGGACCCTCTAACGCAAATATTGGAAATTCCACTCGTCGGTAGTATTAGTGATAATTAAATAATGGATCTGGCCAAAGAGGTTGATAATCTTGTAGATTCGTTCCCATGCCTGGGGCTACTTACTCTTTTCGTCTGTTTGGGAGAGTATAGTGTCTAGTGTCTACATTTTCATTTTTCAGTTATTGAAATTGATGAATGATAAAACTACAATGGTCTAATGTTCATTGCATTGCAAAATTGATATGCTAATTATTAGCAACCAAGTGTGTAGTGTGTTACTAATTGCATTTATGCATGCTTTAATTAGAATTGTTCTATATTTATTGTGCTTTAATGCGAATTTGCTCGTAATCTACTCGCAACAATTTTTTGGCAATCGGGTTTTTTTAAAGATACAGATAATGAGCAACTCTATCTGTTTAAAGCAATAGTTTTCAACTGCAATCTGAGAACTTCCTATAACTACGATGATAAAATTTTTACCTTACATGGGAGTTACACCTTATATAAGGTTTTTCCTTCAAGATCATGCATCATACCTTTCCAAGCATATAAACATTCCCTGGACTACATGGTGTTGGTGTTAAGAATATATTTTATCCTATAACTAACGGCAATTAAATTATGCCAGCTAATGTTTGTGTGAAAATCTTGTAGCTTGAACAAGCAGAGCAGAAGGTACGAGAGGTAGAGGAAAAACTAATTCGAATTCGACGCAAAATGAGTGATAAGAAGAGTAATAATGCCTCTTCTAGTGGCAAAAAGGATGTTCGACTTGAGCGTAATAACACCAGTTCTGGGCAAACTAGTGAAGGTTCCTCTCAGCGTCAGCTACCATCTAAACCACCTCTTGTGATTTCAAACGTGAGTCAAAAATCTTCTCGGTCAACAAGCATGGCTGAAATTGGCGGAACAGCTAATCCTAGTCACTCAGCTAGCCCTATGAAAGTCAGTTCACATGTAACTCCTAAATCGGAAGACTCAAAATCTCAGGCTGTTGGGACAAAGAGGAAACTTGGTAATATACTCCCTCCATTCAACTCCACTTTACATGTATTCCATTTCCGTCCATTCAACTCCACTTTACAGGTTTCCTTATTTGGCTAAAAAAATGACAATTCTATCCTTATTGAAAATCTTTATTTACAAAAAATGCCACCCAAACCCCACACTAACCCACCATAAAACCCCACCTTTATGGCTTTATGTTTTTTTAATATTTTTAACCTCTCCTTTCTCTTTCCCCATGTACTTTTAATACTTTTTTTAATCCGTTCCTTAATATCCGTGTAAAAACCAAAGTTGCAAAGTGGAGTTGAATGGAGGGAGTATAGCTTAACTATCCTAATATTGTGATTGCTATTTAGGTGTATATCTTCATTAAGCTAAGCTGGTATTGTAGTTGTCTTTTGATATTTTTTTTATCCTCCGTCCCGCGGAGCTGATTTACTTCTTTTTTTAAATGCGATGATTATTACAGAACACAGAGAGCATAGTGAATTGGTTCCTTTGGTACGCAGCTCCTCTTCACCATCTTTAATTCGGTGCAATGCAAGTGTACATGTCTCAAGTCAGCACAAACGAAAGCTCAGAAGTCTGGCTTTATGCCCTGTCAATGACAAACTTTTCATAACCAGGTGTTAGATTCTCTCTATGGGCCATGTATAGTTTCTAATCTACCAAATTTTTATAATAGAAAGTTATTGATTATTGTTTTTGGTGCAATTGCATGATATCTGTTTTGATGTTTAATAACTGTCATTTTTTTTGAGAGTGGGTCTTGATTATTTGAGGTTCAACTTCACAAGCCACTTTCTGTATGCTTCTGACATTTCACGATGTTTTGATTTATAAGGGTACTGCTACTTCCATCCCAAATTTATTGTCCCATTTTGACTTTGGATTTTGGTGGTCAACTGATGTAAATTTTGACCATTGATTTCTCTGAAGATATGTAATGTAGCAGAGTAGCTATATTATGCAAAATTTGTCATGTTTTATTCATTAAAATAATTATAATTATTGTATAGTGTGATAATATTGGCCAATGTAGACATTGTCAGATGAGGACAATATAAATTGGATGGAGAGAGTAATTCCTTACAGTAGCAGTACAAGGCTGTTTAAAAAATGCGGTGTCTATTTCGAGACAAGGGTCATATGAATGGCAGACTGAAGTCGTGATGTATTGTTTATGTGGCATTGAACAACTTAGCAAAGATGCATGAGACATATATCTGACAAAGCAGCATGATTACTAACTGCTTTGTAATCATTTGTGTGAATCCAAAAAATATGGTGTCTATTTCGAGACAAGGGTCATATAAATGGTAGACTGAAGTCGTGATGTTTCGTTTATGTGGCATTGACCAACTTAGCAACGATGCATCAGACACATATCTGAGAAAGCAGTGTGACTACTTACTGCTTTGCAATCATTTGTATTACTCAATCCATTAATTTTGTCCTATATTCTGTCTGGTCCTCCGGAGGTGGAGAATAACTTTTGACTGAGCTTCTGTTGCTAATATAATGTCTTGTTTGATTTTCTTCAGTGCACTTGATGGAGTAGTCAACTTATGGCAGCTACAGGCAAGAGGGTAATCTCGGACTTACCTGCTTTTTGAGTACTCCTTGTATGACAGACGTGACTGTTGACAGTTCTGCTTGGTGTACTTCACTAGCTTATGGCAATTAACACAGCTATATAGATTTAGGCTATAGTCCTTTTTACTAATGTATGTTTTGTGTGGATCTGAGTTCAAATCACTCTTTTTAGTGCTTGTATTTATGTTGTGATTGTTCTCACTTATTTTACAAATTGTATCATCTGATTAATGTAAGGAATTAATGGTTGCAATGCGTCTCCTGGACTAAAAAGATACTGTATATAAAAACAAAAAAGTCTTCCAAAATGTGCATGTATCGTGTTAGAAAAAAGCATTAATCGTTTTGTTTTTGCTGATTTACGTAAGCCTCTAGTGTTTTGTTTAGTTGTAGACTTGTAGTATCTGAAAAGGGTTAAAACTGCAAATCCAAGTGGCATCTTAGTGTTTTGTGTTAACATTGGCCACCTTCTGTTATTGGAAGCTGAAATGCTGGAGAGTAGTTGATGTTTTAGTGACATTGGTCTCATAGGATAAGAGTCGGATTATAGAAAGGACCCTTCGACTTTAATGGTTGGAAGTAGAGGTTTAGTATAAAGGAAACCCTTCAACTTCTGTTTAATGTGCCAGTTAGTACATGAAATAAGCTTGTGAGTTGTGATTGCGTGAATAATAGCCAAAGCATAATTATAAGTTTGTAACCCTTGGAGGTTTCAGTTTCGTCCTCCATTCCGAAGGAAAAAATTGTTTTAGGTTTTGTTTTGTCTTGTGGAGGTTTGAATTCAGCCTCATAAATGAATGACTCATGGCTAGCTAGTCCCCTGTTAAGTACTCCACATATATATATATCCTGGAGTACTGTTGATACCTATGTCCGCTATTTATATACTCAAATATATTTGGGAAATATTTATGTGTACTCCGACTTAGGATAGGAACAAATTGATAACGAGCGTCTTCAAACTGGGGCATTATCATGTTTGTGTGTTTAGGTTTTATACAGCTCTATCCATTTTTCATTGGTGGCAAGAGGTGGAATCTGTTTAGCTTTGTAACAAGTGTATGCATTTGTTTCTTTAACCTCTTATTTTTTAGTCTTCATTTGTTTTTTTTCTGCTTCCTGTACTACGCTGTAGATCAGGCGCAACACGTTTAAGCTCTTTGGATTGTCCATCTCCAAAACAGAGGAGATGGCCTGAAGATATAGCCTGGCATCCAGATGGAAATAAACTAGTTGCTGTTTACAGTGCTGATGGAGGGGATAATCAGATATCAGTGCTAGACTTGAACAAAAGCCAGCCAGTAAGTTTTTTGACTGTTTGCTTAAACGAGCATAAAGCAATTACTTTAATAGTACCCACAGACAATTCAGAACTTTTGCCGTATGCTCCCTTTTCCCGTTTATGTCCTCCCCATTTGACTTTGTGCTCAACTAATGTCAACTTTGACTATTTATTTTACTTCTAGTGTGTTTTAGAAAAAAATTGAGTCAAAGGTGATATCGTCTTACCACTCAAGTAAAGCGATGCCAATAAATTTGCTATTGGAGGTAGTTGACGATTTGGGTTGTAAGTCTCCTTTTGTCTATGGCAGAGTGCTCGTGTAACTTTCTTGGAGGAAAAGCCTCATGTTAAGGGCATCATCAACTCGATTTCATTCATGCCTTGGGATGATACATATTTTGTGACGGGTGGTAGTGATCATGCTGTTATATTCTGGAACGAGAAAGACGGGAAGTGGAAACCAAAATCATTGCATAGGAATCTTCATTCCTCGGCAGTGATGGGAGTTTCTGGGATGCAACACAAGCAGATGGTGCTGTCTGCTGGTGCCGATAAGAGAATAATTGGATATGATGTTCTTGCTGGAAGAGCCGATTATAAGCATCAAATTGAAAGCAAGTGTATGAGTGTTGTTACTAATCCACGTGACTTCAACCTTTTTATGGTTCAGACAGGGTAAGTAACATTGTTAATGATTTTGCATTATCTTTACTGTCGTCAACATTTTTTTTTATTTTGATAATACGTAATATTGTTCTTCATGAATTAGTTAGTTCTCTCTTTTTCTTACTGTTTATCCCTCTCGATGGTTGCTTTATGCTTTGTTAATTACTTTTTCACTTCATTGCTTTGGATAATAAATCATGATTGTTGTCATTAGTTCATTACCTTACTGCCTCCAAAAAGGCTTCCACATCGAGTGGGATGGGCTGGAAGGAGTCACATTTATCATACGCGTGAGTGTGTGACCCCTTCCTGCCAAAAACAAGCTCTTAAATTTACCTCCGACTCTATGAGTCCCCTCCGTCTACCTCTTGTAGGTTCTACTTTTAGCTATCTGATGTTTTAAGGAAATGTCCAACTGTTCTTACCAAAGTTTTGAACGATTATTTACTTGGTGCAGGACCCCAGAGAGGCAGCTTCGACTATTTGACATACGACTAAGACATTCAGAACTCCATGTAATTGGTTGGAAGCAAGAAAGCAGTGAATCGCAGTCGGCCTTGATAAATCAGGCGTGGTCTCCTGATGGGCTCTACATCAGTTCAGGTTCAGCAGATCCGATGATCCATATATTTGACATCCGTTTCAATTCTCATAAGCCTTCACAATCAGTGAATGCGCATCAGAAACGTGTTTTCAAGGCTGAGTGGCACTCCTCTATCCCGCTCCTCATCTCAATTTCTTCTGATCTCAACATTGGCCTGCACAAGTTTTAATCCGTTTTACTGCTCATCTTTCCTGAGTTACGACAAGGGACATGGTATTATCAGACCGTCTGAGGATACAGCGGCATTTTTTTAGTGTGTCAGTTGAAATTTTCCTAGTCATTATTGTGTAAAAACCGTGGCATATAAATTTTGTTTTTCAACATCAAAATTAGGCAACATGGGACGAAGGAACTATTTTGCTGTGTTCTGGAGTGTTAGACCCATGTTGCTTAGCATCGGCCTGCCTTTTGGTATTAACCCATGGTAGGTACTTTGTAAACGGGTAATGTTGCCGTGTTTGAGGAGTATAGGAGGATATACCGCGACAGGATTTCAAGATCCATGTTGTAAAAAGAAGAAATGTTTACCATAATTCTACACTGCAAGCTAGAATTACCATAATTCTGACATCTAATTAAATTAGGAAATTTTCTAATTCATTAATATTTTTTCAAGTGTGCACTTATATATACATATATACTCAATACTCTCGATAATAATATAATTAATCTTACACCAAAATACATATACAAAATATAATACTACTCCTGCAAGGTTTGTATTCGTAGTAATAATTGAGAAGAAGGATGAGAAATGTGTTGTTAGTGGCCTACTTTGTCATTGTTTTTTTAATTATTTGTCTCTGTATTGTTCTTTCAATGCTTATTTGCACATTATTATCTAAGTGCAAGCAATGTATCTCACGTTGGCGTCGTACCGATGAGAACGACATTGAGATGGGTCATGTCTCCGTGGATGAGAAGGTGATAGTGGTGGTTATAGACGAGGAGAAGAAGAAACAAGTAGCTGAAAATTGTAGTGAATGTGTAATTTGTTTGAATTGTTTTGATGATAATCAAGTGAATAATAATGAGGATGCAAATTTGGGGCCGTCACAAATTGTGACCGAGACCAACTTGTATGACGAGGATTGTGGTAAGGTTTTGGAAGTGGCATGTGGGCATAGGTTTCATGAAAAGTGCATCGAGTTATGGTTAATTAAGAGTAGTGGTCGTACAAGTTGTCCTATTTGTAAGAGTTTCTTACAAGTTATAAGTTGATGGTTCAACTATTTTCATCTATCACAAATTCTTTTGTGCGATTTAATTGAGGAATTTGCATGCATGCAAATGGATTTTTGTAAGTAAAGTCGTTGATTGTTCTACAAATATCTTATCATAATGTTATATGACCATTTCACTAATTTTGTTCTTATTTTTGTATAGTATTTAATTATGTAAAAGAAATTTTTTTTTTTCACCAATTATAAAGGCTTGGTTATAGTTTTTCCGTTTCATTGAATTGTTTACGTTTATTTTTTGCACAAATAATACGAACAAACGTGTTGTACCGCATATTAATTTCGTACTAGGTCAAGTTTACAAAACTGGATCATATTAACCGCGATAGGACTTCCATAATTCACAATCTTAAATAAATTAGGAAATTTCCTACTTCATTAGTATTTTTGAAAGTTTTCCCCTTATATATATATACATACTCGATAATATAAATTAAGCCGTCTAATTAATCTTCCACCGAAGGGTTTGTATATATATTTGTAGTAATTGAGAAGAATGACGATAGAGGATGTGTTGCACCGACTCTCCGACTATGCCATTTATGCTGCATATGGTATTGGCGCTATTGTTTTTATTCTTTGTCAAATATCTTTTTTCATATATATGTGGGAGGAATGCATGGAATGTATCTCACGCCGCCGTCGTAACGAGACCAACATTGAGACAAGGGCGTCAACGCTTAGGCCAGTCGAGGACATTGAGATGGGTCAGGCAAGAGCGACGACAAGCTCGCTTAGGCCCGTGTCCAAGGAGAATAAGAAACAAGTAGCTGAAAATTGTGGTGGATGTGTGATTTGTTTGAAGAATTTTGATGATAATGAAGATTGTGACAAGGTTTTGGTAGTCTCATGTGGCCATAGGTTTCATGAAAATTGCATTAAATTATGGTTAATTAAGACTAGTTGTCATGGAAGTTGTCCTATTTGTAGAAATTTCTTAAAAGTTACAATAACTTGATGTTCCAACTATTTTCTCTTTATGATTCTTGAATTCTTGATATATCTCGGAAGTATTCCTCTAATTAATGTAATTATATCACTCCGTACTTTATATTATCTTATCTATATAAATTGGAAAAGGCAATCTATCGTTATCTGTGTGCGCCACGTCATAAATGCATTTTTTTTTTGGAAAATCCAGGGTTATGATGGGGACCCGTGAGTGTCAACGTATTTAATTATTCAGATATCCGTCTTTTCGAACATGCGCTAAATTCCGTGTCGCAACAGATTATATAAAATAATCTTATGGAATACTTCTTCGAATTAATATTATGATAAAATTTTATACATTCCGTGTAAAGAAAATGCATAACATTTACGCATAATTAATTACAAATGCGAGTAAATGTGATTAAATTACATAATTTTTAAAACAAAATTACACAATAAAATTACATAATTTCAGGAAGGAATTACAAGTTATATATGGGATCGAACCTACAACGAAATGAATTACAAAAATGAATTACATGTATTTTTGTTAATATTATTGTACCGAGTAAATTCACAACATAATTTTTTAAAACTACAGGGTACAATTTTTTTTTTTTTCAAAAAACAATAATGACGGCATATGTACTTGGAATATAAAACTCGGCATCTTAATTATCAGCCGCGCACACCGAAAGTGGTAGGTGACAATGATAGAAAACCGAGTTAATACAGTTTTCAACAAGCATTTAAAGCTATTTTTAATTATTTTTTTTACTCTAAAAAAAACAAATAAATAAATTTTATTTTAATTTACAAGTGATTAAAATTTTTTTAATAAATTTTTTTTAATAAATTTTTTAATAAATAATTCACAATTGTTATAACAAATATTGTTTAAATAATAAAAACACGATAAGGTAAGTCGAATAAATTAAATAACTTAAATATTTTTTAAAACTAGATAGTACGATGTTGTTGAGCGCTTAGTGAGAGATCTATATGCCGAATATGGTGAAACTCTTCATCGATGTTAATCCGTCATCAGAATCGAAAATGAACATTCACCCGGTAGTTGTGGTTTTAACGCATCCTATTTACGTGGAGAATGTTCATTTCCAGTTAGATCACTGATCACTGATATAAAACAATTAGATAATTACAATAGAAATGTAAAAATAAAATATTTATCAAAAAACATCCATACCGTCCTAAATACAAACCCGTGCAATTTTGCACGGGTTTAAAACTAGTTGTATTTAATTGAGAAATTAGTTTTGTTGCCCGTGAAATTTATGGGATGTTTTTGTTTGGTTTAGCATTTTGTTACTTGATGAACACGATGAATAAATTGGTAACGTTGAAATCATATCTTGTTATCTTACAACAAGATGTAAATAATTGAATTCGAAACTTGGATTTTCACCATAAACTTGGCTACTGTCGACTCTTGGTCATGGATGAATATAAGTATCAAACTGATTATTACAAACTTAAAAAACTTCTATATTGCTTGTCACTCCATGCGTAGGTATTATGCTATTCACTCTTCTTTAGTATGATTTCTCTTTCAAAGTCGGGCCGAATGACGAATAACGTTCCATACAGACCATACTCTCCCTAGACCGCCTTTTCTGCGAGGTGTACGGATGACTAATTCATAGCCGCAACTAGGGGTGCTTTGTAAACGGATATTGTTGCCGCGTTTAATTAGTACAGAATATACCGCGACAGGATTTCAAGATCCATGTTGTAAAAAGAAGAAGAAACGTTACATTTAGATCAACCGGTAAGGGGTTGTTCTAGCTTAACCAGAGGTCTCGTGTTCGAGCCCTGAAAAAGCAGCAGTGTTAAAACTCATGATGGAGAGCTTTACCGCCCTAGTGACCCTACCCGCCTCGAATTCGGATTAAACCGATGGTTTACACCAAAAAAACATGTTATAATATCCTACTCCACTGTAAGCTAGGATTACCTAGGATTACCTTAATTCTCAAATCTTAAATAAATTAGGAAATTTCCTAATTCATTAATAAGTTTTGCACTTATATATACATCCTCGATAATACAGGGTATAAATTAAACCACACCAACATATTTTTCAATGCTTAAGAGACTCAGAAGGTTTTGGGTTGGTATTTAGGTTCTAAGGATGCCTTCTATTTATAATCATATGATCACCCACCTTATGCTAAACTTTCGATGTGAGACAATTCTATTATTTATACGTAATATATTCACCACACCAACATATTTTTCAATGTGGGACAAATAACATACTTATAAATACACCATCTTTTTCGCACATAATTCGACATCTAACCCAGGTTAATAATAATGAGCAAATACTATACTCCCTCGATTCAAGACCAAATACAACATTCCTTTTTTTACACTATTCATGAACGAATAGAATCTTGATTCCTTGCAATATGTAAGACAAAATATGGTCATGTGGGATCTTATTTGATTCACCTATAAAGTACAATGAGAATATCAAACTTTAAATTTTTTATTTTTTATAATGTAAACTTAAAGATATTTACGTTGCAATTTGTGTCTTGACAAGTGTGTAAATGAAAATGTTGTATTTGGTCTTGAATGGAGGGAGTACTATTTATTAATATTCGCACATTTTTTTATAATTTTTGGCAAATGAGATGTATAAGTTTTTATATAAAGATTATAAGCATCACTTGAATATCTATATATCTATATCTATATCTATATATATTTATAAAAGAGGCTTTTTTCGAGCGATTCTAAGCTGTCCACATCATCAAAAATCAATTTAGGAAAGTTTTATAAATAATAATTTTTGATGTAAATAATAAAGTGGAGAATGTTTTAATTATTATAATATAGTATATAGTATATATTTCCTAATTTATATTCAAGTCATGTTTCTATTTTTTACATGAAAACTTTTACATTTCATTTGACCAAACAACATTATTTAAAAAATTACGAAAATAATATAATTAGATTCGTGGTAAAAAATGATATCATTAGAGTATAAATTTCATATGATTTGCACATATTAAAGATGGTGTAATTCTTACTGGGTGTTATGTGTCCCACATTGAAAAATAATGTATGTTTAGTGAATATACTACATATAAATAGTAGAGTTAGTTGTCCCACATCGAAAGATTAACATACGGTAGGTGATCCTATGATTATAAATAGTAGCCATCTTTGGAACTTGGGTATCAAACCAAAAAATTTGGAGTCTCTTAAGTATTTTTAAAGGGCTCTTAACCCTCAACCATTAGTTTAAGTTTTAATAATATGTTCGAGTCTTCTTACATATTCTCATAGTAGAATCATGAGATGCGAACTTTGATTATAAGGAACCTTCTCTCACCATTATTTTTTTATTATTTATTTTATTGAAAATGAACATACTCCTAAAATCATTAACCCAATTTGTTTGATTATTGTCATGAGTCGGAATTGTTAATGAATATTCGCCTAAACAAATTATACCTATCAATGATATTGGCCTCAATTTTTCATGTATTTCGTATAACATTGTTTAACTACTTATATAGTAAACTTAACAACTTTTACTTACGGTGATAAACAATTAATTCTCGATTGAATGACACATACATACTCACAGTATAATCTATTAGGAAAACGAAAATCGAAGTACATATGTGTACTATTTCAGTATTCAAGTGATGTTCATAATTTTTACATAAAAACTTTTACATTTTATTTGATTAAATTCGGGTAACAAAAATGCTATCATTAGATGATAGGTTTTATATCATTTGCATATATTTTAATTCTGATAAAAAATAGAAGAAGAAAAAAAACGTACGAATATTAATAGATAGTATAGTATTTGCTCATTATCAAGTCGGGTTGGATGTCGAACTAGGTGCGATAAAGACGGGGATTTCTTAGTATGTTATTTGTCCCACATTGAAAAAATAATGTAGATATACTGAATATACTATGTATAAATAGTAGGATTATCCCAAATCGAAAGATTACCCTAAGATGAGGTGATTATGTGATTATAAATAGGAGTCTTCCTTGAAACTTAGGTATCACCCAAAATCCTTTTAGTCACTTAATTATTGTCTTAGAGCTATTATAAGAATTTGTATTATTATTTTCACAATAGTGAAATTTATTTATTTTACAATTATATAAATACGTATAATTATATCATCTCCTTTTCTACTAAAATTTAGTGGTTTAAAAATAAGTTATTTATTTTTTAATTTTCAAGCTGAATTTTAAATAATGAACATACATCATTAGTATATACTTATTATAAGAGAGACTTTAAATGTAATGTTACGTTAAAAGTTAATTTTTCATGTTTTAACATTGTTTTAGGTGGGATAAAAACACGATTAAATGGTCAATATTAATGAAATCTCTTAATTATTAAAATGATATTGTTCCGGGTATGAATTCCGAAGCAGGTTTGTTCACCACGCTAGCTTTGTCGAATAATGCCTCTTCTAGCCTTGACTGCTCTCCTCGGCCTCTCCTGCAACAATGAGCAAACTGAGGGCTTGGCTTTGTGCCAAGCGTACTCACTCCGACGCTCAAGTCAGTGAACTTATTGTGATTAAGTAGAATGTTGCTTGATGACGTGTATTGTAGAGAGATGAGAGAGATCATACCAATTTAAGTGGTTCTTAGGTTAGATTCCGGATCCTTTCCTCAATGAGGATTGAGGAGTATTTATAGACTTTCACCTTTTGTCACGTAGTGGCCAAGTGGGCCAAGTGGCATAGCAGGTGGAAAGACTGATCTACCCTCGACCGAGGGACCTATGGCAGGCCGGCGAGCCTGATTGACTCCATGCCGAGGGTTCTTGGATATGAGTACGCGGGTATGGGCCCCGGCTGGTAGGTTGCCATGCCGAGACCAGTGGCCGGGCAGCCGAAAGGCTGCATCGGCTGGGATGTCTAAGTCATTGGCTTGCTGTGGATATCTTTGACCTCGTTCAATATGTTGACTTGGTCAGCGGGCACAGAATATGCCCCATCAGATATAGTTAACCAAATTTTTTATTTAAAAATAGAGAAATACCCGTACAAATAAAAAAAATACTCTTTATTTATATGATGACATGATTTCAAATTATCACTAAACCAATTCAATGTTAAGTATCAACAAAGTGTTTCTTATGAAAGAGATATTATCATATATAAGCAAATGATTAGACATATGATTAGTATGGTATTTGTCCCACATTGAAAATAATATAAGTGTGGTGAATATACAGCGTATAAATAGTAGAGTTGTATACGAAATAGTCTTATACTATGAAATATTTGTATACATCGAATGATTAACATAAGATGGAGTGATCGTATAATTATAAACAAGAGTTATCCTTGGAACTAAGGTATCAACCCATAGATGAGTTTAGGTTCTACAATGAAATGATATTAATAAGATGATCATATATTCATAGGGGTATACATTACATATGCTTTGTGAAGGAATGGTCTTATACTATGAAATATTTTTATTACATAATTTGTTGATAACAGTAAATGAATAAATTTCTTAACATTAATAACCTTCTCGAATAATTTTTTTAAAATATTGGCCTTCTCGCAATATAAGACTGTCTTACTCTATAATTTATGTGCATATATGTATATAACACGTATAAATCGTCCACATTTAAAGGGTAGGTAGTTGGTTCAAACAATATATCATTTGTTGAATGTGGCAGTTGACATAAGTTGGCTCATTAATTTTGCGCATGTTTTTATATTAATCATAAGGGCTATCAAAACGTCCTGATTCCCTTACACTTACGGTGATTAGTACTCAATAAGTTTTTCTTGAATTCGAGATAACAAAGCTTTAGAAGCTATGTAATGCTTAGAATCAAGTTCGTATCAAGAGACTATAAGGGATTCACATATTTCATTTTCTTTACAATTATGTGACACCCGGATTTGGACTTCTAAACACCTATTCGATAATGTTTTATAGCTTTGTTTTAAAATTATCAAGGTCATTAACCCGTACGAAGTACAGGCTTTCAAACTAGTCAACATGGAAATAAGGAAATACCGTTCATACTTCTACGCTTTCCTCCCATCTTCGCCACCCAATCGGGTCCTAATATCGGGATGCTCCGACGTATATCAGGTGACATCGGAGCAACTTTTGCCTTGGTCGCGGAGCTCCGGGTTAAGGTAACAATGTAGCATCTGAGTGTCGTTGATTATTTTGCTACTTGATCTGCTATGTTTGTTAAATTTTTACATTTTGTCTGTGAGATTAGACCCAGGTTGATCATTTGACAACTTAATTTCATTACTGCAATTTCAGATCTAGATACCTAATTAAATATATTATGTCAAACTTACGGCGTTCAACTTATTTAATTATGATGATTTGAACGGATATAAAAGGCAAACAAATGAGTTAGACGGAAAAAGTGTTGGTTTTAATTATGATGATTTGAACGGATATAAAAGGTAAACAAATGAGTTAGCCGGAAAAAGTGTTGGTTTTAACGAATGATGGTGGTGTTTAGTTTTCGTAAACTTGAAACTTTAATTGATACTCTGTTGTTTAGTCATGTACACAATCATCTCAAAAAGCAATTGTTATAACTTTTGTTATCTATGAGAAACAACAGCCTTACTTTAGGGGAGTATTTACTATTTAGTACATTATTTTATCATCACAAAAAGCAATTGATACTCTGTTGTTTAGCCATGTGCGAGCTCTATAATGTCTTGGTTCACCATTCAACTACTCTCTTATTTCACGTAATTTTCTTAAATTAGCTCATAGACTCAGTATTAATTTGAGCTATTTGGACGCATTAAAATAGAAGTTGCAGTGCTCTTAATATTTCATGCTAACAATATGTGAGAAAAAATTTCTTATAGACGATGTTCCTCGTGTGACTTTTGTACTCCTGGATAGAATCGTCGATGAAAAACTTTAAAACTTTTATGGGATGTTGTCCTTGAAGCTGCTACATATAATTGTCCAGGACTGATTACGGGTTTTGGCAGATAGATTCCTACATATGTTAATTTGCAGGTTGAGGCTGTTTAAGTATTCTATTGGATAATATGTAAACTGGTCCACAAACTTAGTTGAGGTGGTGCAGGCCTCGTCACAACTTCTGTATAATATCTCTTCATCTGGGACCATATTGGCCATGACCATATAACTGTTTATCAAGTCTAGCGATGTCATTTAAAGCCATAAGTATTGCTCTTTCTTTTAGATAATCCACATGTTTATGGCTGTTTTCAAAATCCGAGTATATTTTATCGATATATTGTTCTGGGATCTCAATCCATGTTTTTTTAGTGTCACTCTCATCTCATTCTGATCTACCTTGGCCTCCAGTGTTCAATCTCCCATAGCTAGCAACCAATCATTGAATGCTCGTCTTCTTTCTCGCTTATCTGGGTCATTATCACGATATGAAATTCTCGTGCTTCTCTTAAGTGTGCATACCGATTGTTTTCTCTCCAAAGAGTTTAGATTTTGCTAGTGGGTCTTTAAATGCAATTATGTCTCGCATTGTACGATCGAGTGCTTCAAAGGCAAATATGTGGTACATTGGTGCCTCATCCCATATAATTGACGACGTCTCTCTAAGAAGTTCAGCAAGTTGGGTCTTTTGCCTATGTTACAGGTAGAGTTGTCTTGAATAAGTCGAGAGGTATTGTAAATCAGCTATGGGTTGTCCTTCTCGTGGCAGTAGCAAGGCGTGCCATTATTGCAATTAATTCTCAGGAAGATTCGTATGAAATATGGAGCAGAATGTTGTGAGGAAACTGAGATACAAAGACCTGTATTTATAGTCTAGGTAATCCAAACCTAAGTTGACTCTTATTCTTTATTGTTCTACAGCAGCAGATCTATTTCTACAGAAGACTACAACAACTGGAAGACTCTTTAAGACATAGAGAAAAAGAAAACAAACTGCCTACAGGAGAGGAGGAGTGTTGGAGTGTAACACTTCACAATTGATGTATTATATACGTGTATATGCATGTAATTAGGACTCCAGACTCCAAGATGGCCAGCCAAGACGTTTACTGTAATTCATATAGGATTTGGTAGCATACACTTTATTGGACTCTAATTTGATATAGATGATATTTTTATTATTTGATTTTTTAGTTATTTAGCATTATTATTTGATTGTTTTAGTTATTTAACATTATTTATTTTACTCAAGTATTTTGCGAAGCTTGGAGTCTCTGTAATCGCTCGAAAAAAGCCTCCTTTATTAATATAGATAGATAGATATATAGATATAGATTAAAGCATGACATTATTAGGGCTGGTCATAAACTAGACCGGACCGACAAACATGACCGGTCCGATTCGGTTTCTAGGTTCACAAAATTATGGTAGCTGGTCTCCGGTCCGGTCTGGTATAGGCAAAAAAAAAAAAAAAACTTCAAAATACCTCATAAAAACTATCCAGTCTGGTCCAAACCTGGAAAAAATCGGACCTAAAAAATACCCTGTTCCTGTCCAGTCTCTGATTTTGGAATATGTGGACATCCGATCCATGGGTCAAATCGGTCTAGTCCGGTTTTGGACCGGTGAACACCCCTACCTATTAGATCACCAACCGGATCAAATTTATCAAACGGGTCATATTAATTTTCTGCTCCGTATTTAGTTATGGGCCTATGGCCTATGGGGATGGGCTAAGCAGCTGTTGTATGGACCTATTAAAAGGGTGTTGAGATCTCTGAGAAGAATTAGGGTTTTCTAAGACACTGCCCCCTATATAAACAACACTAAAATCAATCCAGCAATCAATACATCTTCAATACCCTTCTATACTTCCATCTCCTCACCCCAAACTTCCATTGCTGCTTCCGTCGTTTCAGCTGCGAGATCGTCTTATTCTTGCATTTGTGATTTTCGTATGTATGTAGTTGGCACGTTGCACCCCGGGCTTGTCAGAGTCTTTCATAAAATGACGAATCAAGCCCCAATGCTCGTGCTATAATCTTTGCCCTTCGTGTTGCAGTTCAGCCTCGTTTTTCCTACGGCTTTTCTGTGTCTAATCAAGGGCCATATTTTTCATCTTTTTTAAAGAATTATTTTTAAAAAGTTTGAATAATTTTGGCTGGCTGTGATTACAAAATTATCCGCGCTTCTGAGACTTGTTCAATGAAGTAAAAGGATTAAAATAATGGTTGAATTTCTTAATATGAGCCACCTTATAATCTTTTAAATCCAGAAATTTATTTTTATTTGTTCCGTCTCAATTATTTGTTTATCTTTGATTAAAATCCTTATCACAAAGGATTTAAAAGGTAAACAGATATTTGGAGGGAGGTGAGTAATGAAATACCGATGATGAGACAATCCAACTTAGAGGTATAGTGGAGCTGAGACCCTGTTTACAGGGAGAACCCCTTAGTGAAGCTATATTCATATGATATAATTGGATATACTGAGGTTTACTTTTTTTTTTTTTTTTTTTAATTTGATGTTTTTTAAATTATTAAAAGTTAAATTTAGCGATTCCTGGGATGCATGGATATGATAGTTTGGCGATCGGCCTTGTATGTGGGAGATTACTTGCGATTACCATGGCCTTTACTCACAGATGGAGGTTTCTTCAAACTGCATTTGCAATTTTGTTACTTTGTGATCAAATTGTGTTTTTGTTGACCAGTGTAAATGACAGTTTGGCAATTGGCGATCTGGCGGGGTAGTTTTATGTTTGAGATATGCTTGTACTTGTAAATGATAGTTTAGCGTTTGCTAATGCAGTTTATAATATGCTGAGTCCTTTGCAGCCCCATTTATTGAGAAGGGAGTATTTCAATATGAAGTTGTGGAAGGATAAGTTTCTTGATACTTGCAGTATTTTCCCTGATATTTCAACCGTTGTCATTGTCAGCTTTAAGCTTGTGTAATCGGGGATTGCTTTCTAAATTTTGTTAGTAAGAAGCCCTCTGCTTTGTTAATCTGCTGAATGCACACCCTTGTTGAATAAGTAAAATTTTCAATATATTGATGTAGTTGGCACGTTGCACCCCGGGCTTGTCAGAGTCTTTCATAAAATGATGAACCAAGCCCCATTGCTCGTGCTATAGTCTTTGCTCTTCGTGTTGCAGTTCTGCCTCGCTTTTCCAACGGCTTTTCTGTGTCTAATCAAGGGCTATATTTGGACGGAGGAATTATTGAAGTACTAATGATGAAGCTATATTCATATGATATTATTGGGTTTTACTGAGGTTCATCCGCGTCAAGAATGTTACAGGACAAACATTCTTGTCCTCGAGAATACTGATGAATACTCTTAGTTGCAGTTGGTAAAATAAATGTTATAGATGCTTCATGCTTCCTTTTGCAATTGCAGTTCATGAAGTGTATCTGTAATTACTTTGTTACAGTAATAACGTCTGATGTAATTTCAGTTTCACGAGGCATTGAAGAGCATTTTGGTTGAGATAGTCATTAGCTAGGTTGCACAGACAGTCCTTCTAATTAGTGTTTTTGTGTCGGATACCCGTGTCAGACACGACACACGTCAAAATGTGTCGGACACTTGTAAAGCCGTGTCTAACATCTTTTATTTGGGCACGTGTCTGACACGTGTCCATGGTATTTTGAGCCGTGTCTACGGTATTTGGACACACCTCCAAACGGAATCAAGTTGAATTTAAGGTAAATGGCGAGAATTGTTATATGGTTGAATTTGGTGGGAAAATAAGCTGAATTGGAAACAAATGGTTCTTTAGACCAGTACTGAAATGCCGAAATAGATTGATTATAAGGAGGGCTGTAAAACGTCGTCGACGTTTTATAACAAATCGTCGACGCATTTCATAAAAAAGACGCCTCCTACCCTTCCTCTTCCTCCCTCTACCCAATTCTCTCCCAATCAAAAAACACTAAAAAAAGAGGATGTTCTAACTCGACATCAACAACACTATACGAAAAATCGACATCAACAAAACAACAATTCAATGTCAAACAATGAGCAATCCACATCAAATGCTAACAACGAATCTGAGGTACGTAATTACACAATCTATTTTCATTTCAATCGATTTAGTATGATAATTGAATTAGATGTTAAGTTGATATATTGAATTACATGTTAAGTCTTCATAGAATTAGGATGAATGTAACAAACACGCCCAAACCCGTCGAAAATAGTTGTAGTCGTCAATTAGGACGTAGAAAATCAGTCCCTCATGGAGAGGGACGTGTACATTCAAAGTCCCCCATGGACTGGGACGTGAAAACTCAACGTCCATCATGGACAGGGACGTCAACATTCAAAGTCCGTCATGGACAGAGACTTTGAATTTCAATGTCCACCATGGACAGATTTTGAAACTCAAAGTCCATCATGGGGAGGGACGTTGAAGATTAACGTCCATGCATGGGTTGGACGTTGATTCTTCACGTCTGTCATGGTGAGGGACTTTGAGTTTCAAAGTCCGCTCCTGGTTCAGACTATGAAATTGTTTTTTCTTCATTTTATTTACTTTTTTTCGTAAGTTTAGTAATTTTATCATATTTTAGCATGTAATCATTATTAATTTTGTGTTTTAACAGGATTCATTTGAGGAATTTGGTGGAAACGATGTTAATTACAACCGCCTATTTGAGACGGTTACATGTTTTGCGAGTCGGGATGAGGCGTTTGAGTGGGCTCAAAAAATAGCTTTTGATAATGGGTTTGCCTTAATAAAAGCATCAAATGGGGCCAAAAATCGTAAACAACCCGAGTTGCTAGGCTCTTACTTTCGTTGTTCAAGTTACGGCCGAACTAGAAAGAAGATCGATCCCGATATTCCCGAGAAGCCTAAGAAGAAAGGGACACCTAAGTGTAAGTGTTTGTTTTTGTGTTCGAGCGTTCGTAACCTAGGGCTAATGATATAAATGGAAAGGAGTTGATTGTTTGGAACATTTTGACCTCAGAGAAAGGTGGATATCACAACCACGAAGTAACAAAGTACAAAGACGGTCATAGGCATTTTTTTGGTTTGAATGCCGAAGAGAAAGAGTTCGTGAGGCAACAGTCAAGGCGTCGATTCCCCGAAAGATATTAAAAATTGTCTTCATCAAAGAACTCCCGATAAACCCCAACCTACAAGCACCCAAATTTATAGTGCGGTTAACAAGTTTCGGCGTGAAGTTAGAGGAACACGCAATACCGCTCGACAAATGTTGGTTGTAGCCGTTGCTTCTAATTTTGTGGAATGGCACAAAACAGATTCCGAGACAAAGGAGCTTACTCATGTTTTTATGGCTCATCCGGAAGCGGTTAAACTGTTCCGTGCTTATCCACATGTGGTTCTTATTGACTCGACATACAAGACAAATAAATACAAAATTGCTCTTGTTGAGGTTGTTGGTGTAACACCGTGTGGTTCTTCCTTCTTAATTGCTACGGTGCTCCTTCCGTCAGAGTCGGAAGACGATTATGGGTGGATGTTGTTGAGATTAGGGGAGCTACTAAGTTGTACGGGTTCATCTATTTCTGCCTTTGTCACTGATCGGGAGATGGGTTTGATCGGCGCTCTTGAGTCCCTTCATCCGAGTACTCCTCACCTTTTGTGTCGTTGGCACATTAACCGTGCTATGGAGAAACAAGCACTCTCAAAGCAGAATTTGATGTGTTACAAAGATATCATTTTGCACAGTCCAAAAAGCGGTTGGGACCGCGTGATCAATGCATCCACCATTGATGAGTTTAGGAGCGCTTGGGAATGTTTTAGTGAAACGTGGGAAGAGATGGCGCTTTATGTGATCGCATACATGGGGTAAATACGGGAAGAAGTTCGTGAACGCTATACAAACCAATACTTTCATCTCGGAAACACGGCAACTTCCCGAGTAGAGTCCGCCCATTCACTTTTAAAAGCTTGGTTGAAGAGTAATAACCTAAACCTTGACACTATGTGGTTTCGTATTCATTCCATGCTTGAAGCGCAACACTCGAAGATTAGATATGAGCTGGAGGTTTCGAGGAGTAGGCCGCGAAATGGAGATCGTGTATTTTCATTGTTGCAAGGAAATGTGACTATCAAAGCCATTGAGATAATGGAAGCAGAGATTAAGAGAGGGATAGAGCTCGGGAATGTGTTGGAAGAGCATTGTGGATGTGTGCTAAGGGTTACTCATGGATTACCTTGTGCTTGTGCATTGATCCAGTTACAAAGAACGGGTAAGAGGGTCCATCTTGAAGATGTTCATGCTTTTTGGAGGACCTTGGAGTACGACAATGTTGGTGTACAACCCAAGACCAATGATGATGAGTTGGAGAAGCTGTTTGAAGAAGCTAGAGCTTGTGACCCGGCGAAGAAACGGGTAATCATTGAGAAATTGCGAGATGGTCTTCACCCGGAAGACGAGGAAGTTAAACCACCTCATGTTAGAGAAAACCCCAAAGGGAGACCGAGGGGTTCTACTACCCGGAACAAGTCGGGATTTGAGCATGCAAGGAAGAAGGCTGCGAAAGTTTCTACTCCTGCGACGACATCTGTTCAACATACGGTGGGTGATTTTGATCAAGGACCGGTTGGTGCACCGTTGGAGTCCGGCTACACTAAGGGATTTTTGTCAACTTGGAATAAAAAGTATGCGGTCCCTGAAGAAGTACGGGATTTCTTTGATGGTTGGGTAGATGTCGGTAATGATGGTCATTGTGGTTATCGGGTGGTCTCGCATCTGCTTGTGGGGGTCGGGAAAGTGACTATTTAGTCATGAGAGAGTTGGGTATTCGGGAGATTAAGGCATACGAGTTGTACAGGGATTTTTTTGCTGATAGTTGTGTGTTGCCTACGGGTCTTACCAGATACGAGGAGGCATTGAGACGGATGGAATTCACTAGCAGTGGAGGATGTGGGCCTAACCATTGGATGTACGGGGAGTATTTGTTTGTCTTTGCATCGTTGTTTAACTGGACTATTTGTGTCATCGCTGACATGAAACAACCTCATCTCGTACTTGGCATTGTTGCACATACTTACCCCTAAGGCCCACAGCCCATGTGACGAGGCCATATGGTGTTTTGTGGATCGTTAATTACCATCTCCATTGGATGAGATTGCATTGTCGAGTACCGAGACGGATGCACCGATGCCCCGATCGATCCTTTTCGGCTAGGGTCAAGAGACCCTTTGGTTGCACCATATCTGATTTGTACAAGACAAACATCGAGAAATGGCATACGTTGATGGGAACTACACCTAAAGTTTATGGCGTAAGACTGCGTTCCACACCAACTAACGAAGAAAGCGCAAGGAAATTAAACTTTGATAATGCATTTAAAGTTTGATTATGTAATAATTTAAAATATGCTCTACTGTTATAACAATCATATTACTAATTATGAAATTATTGGAATTCAAAATAACCGTTATAATTCAAAATTACCGTTATAATTCAAAATTACCGTTATAATTCAAAATAACCGTTATAATTCAAAATTACCGTTAAAATTCAAAATTACCGTTAAAATTCAAATGTTACCGTTATAATTCAAATGTTACCGTTACAATTAATAGCTTATAAATAGGTCATTCTATGTGCCACTACATTCACAACATCCTCACTCACAACATCCAATCCTATTCACTCACTACAATAATAAAATGGTTCTCACAAATGCTCAAAAAACCAGAGTTTATCAAATAAGAATCGATCTAATTGTTCAAAATTTACCAATTCTAATTGAGCGTCTTGAATCAGTGGTTCCCAGTGCCACTGTATGGCACATGCTTGAAGAGCCTCCAATTGGTAGCCTTTGTATAATTTTACAAGGAAACCGAGAAGATGTGCTAACTCCAGCAGTTAGAGATGAGGTTGTCTCAGATGAAGTATTAACCGAGAAGATGTGGGAGTTTCGCAGGTTAAGAAGCGATGTCTTTACATATTTTGAGCGTATCCTCACCGTGATCGATTACCCAAGACTATCGGACTTATGTCTTTGGTAGAGAGTGGGGCAAGGAATTCTTTATCTCTACTTGAATGATTTGTTGACTGAATATATGTCTACCCAACCTGAAGAAATTGAGGTTCATGATCATGAAGAAGATAAGGAATCGTAGTCTTCATCATCGGAAGATAATTAAGTTCGATAGTTATTTAATTATGTTATGTTTTAAATAATAATCGTTTATGGCATGGGTTTGAGTTTGGGGTTTAGGGTTTGGGGTTTAGAGTTTAGGGTTTGGGGTTTGGGGTTTAGGGTTTAGGGTTTAGGGTTTAGGGTTTGGGGTTTGGGGTTTGGGGTTATTTTAATTATGTTTTATCTTATTAAGTCTTGTGTCTGTATCATGTCTGTTAAATTGTATCGTGTTTTAATTAAGTGTTGGATTGCGTTTTAATTAAAGTTGTATTTTAATTAAGTTTTAAGTACTTTCGTTCATTTCAATGCATAACATTAAAAACACTAAAAATGTTCACACAATGAAAATATTCATACATAACGAAAGAGAATAAAATATCCATACGCAACACAAATAAAAATATCCGTACATAAAGATAAAAATCTACACTACGGGGTAAGCTCATCATCATCATCATCATCCCCAGCATCATCCTCGGCATGGTCGTCGGCTCTGAAGAACGACTCCATCTTATCCACCAATCTCCGCGCATATTGCCACTTCCTCTCCTTGGTAGGCTGTCTATAAATCTGTGAGAAATGACGACTAAGAGCTCGGGATACCTCGGGCTCCTCGCTCATAGGAAGAGAGCGAAACTGAGTACGGCGTGCAGGGGGGTAGAAGTGTGGGTGAGAAATCTTCCTATACCAAGACATGTATCGCGTATCACACTGAAAAGGCATCAAAGCCCGGTCAAACCGCTCTCTCAAAGCTATCTCGACATCACTCAAACCTCACTCCAAATCAGGAGAATCACCATAAGACAACCTATAGCCCAAGGCCGGCTTAGCCGGACGATAGTCAACAGTCGGGAACCGCATAGAGTTTGGGATAACCTGAACATACCCGTACTGACGGAGACACCTATCAGGCTGGTACGGCTCTACTATATCCAAAAACCTAATCAACCCCGAGTAGAGATAAATACTGCAAGTCCTGTGAGGACTAACGCCATAAGGGAGCCACGTCACGTGCTCCGCCCTAAGCCCGTCCAACCTCTGCCTGTGCTGCTCTAACAACCGAACATCTCCCCTAAACATAGGAAGCCGTGACCAAGCCTCGACAAGTGGTCTCCCCTCGACATAATATCCGGAGTGTGGTCGGAACATGGGAAAGTACTCATATATCCAAGCTCAAGTAACGGTAGACAACCGCTAACACCCCGACCCTCCCTACGCGAAGCCATCCCCAATCGTCGATACAAGTAGGCCAATGTCGCGGCCCCCAAGCATACGTGCCGATATCACTCAACTGATCAAACAACGGCAACATACGGGCAATAACCCTATCACTAGACTTGTCCGTAAACAAAGTCTGTCCTACCAATACCATCATGTAAGCCCTCAGCGAGTCATGCTGGTTACCCGTCTCCGCAAGCTCTATCAACTTCTTAACCGTCAGTCCACCACCCTTGTACAACGGTGGTCTCACCTCTTTCAGAGGCAATCTAAATAAAGCGGCCACCTTCCCCTTCATACCGATCTCCTCCCTCGTAGGACCGTCCTCCATAACCCTCATGCCATCCACCCGTATCCCAAGGATCTTCTCAACATCATGCAACAAGATAGTAATCTCACCAAACGGCATATGAAAAGTGTTGGTGTCGGGCTGCCACCTCTCTACAAAAGCGCTAATGAGGTTCTCGTCCAAACCGGTCATCAAAGATTGCCTCAAATGACCAAGGCCACTCCTACTAACTCTCTCCATAACACCGTCACAGACCTTTATCTTACTTATCTTCTCTAAAGCACCCGGTCTCTCGTAACACGTGATCCACGATCTCATTCCCTGACCGGTCCAACTACCATAAGCTACGTGGCCACCAAAGCTACGTAGGACGCTAAGGACACTCGGACCACCCTCAACCGGACCCGTAAGACGCCAAGAATTATCCTGAGTCTTTGTCTTCTTCCTCCCCGTGCTACTAGATGAACCGTCACCAAGCGGCACATATCGACCTCTACCATCCCGTACCACCTTCTTAGGTGGTAGTACGGCGGCCTCCTCGTCAAGAAAACGAGAGTCATCGTCCTCCTCTTCCTCCTCCTCCTCTTCCTCCTCCTCATCATCATCATCATCTTGCTCAACCACATGGTCAAAATGCTCTTCCTCCTCAACATCAGAATCGGCTAATGGCTGCCTATAAAACGCACTCGGAAAATCCATCTCGGTCATAACGGGCTCGGGAGTAGCGTCGGGAGTAGGGTCAACAGAAGGGCGTATTTCGATGCCCTTACCCCTGCCCCTACCCCGACCACGACGAGGAGCTAACGGTAAAGGGATACGCCGCTTAGAGTTCGTTACTCTTCGATCTTTCGTACGACCTAGTGAAGTCATAATGTAATCTTCGTTGTTCGACATCTGCATTTACGAGATTAAAAAGTTAGTTAAATAAAATAAAAACAAGTTTTCATAAAAAAATAACATAAAATTAACAATTTCTAATAAAAAATAAATATAAATTTATAAGTAAAATACACAACTTCTAAAACAAGAAAAATAAAAATTGCACATTAAAATATAAACTTAACAACTTTTAATACAAAATAAATACAAATTAAATACAAATTAAATACAAATTACACATTTAAATACAAAATTAACAACTTTTAATTTAAAAAAATATAAATTACACATTAAAATTACTTTAAATACAAATAAATTCAAAATAACACAAAACTAACAACTTCTAATAAAAATTAAATATAAATTTAACCATTATAAATAAAATACACAACTAATAAAACAAGAAAAATAAAAATTGCACATTAAAATTGAAAATATACGGTTTAAACGAAATAAAAAGGTCTTAACCATGGATGGACATTGAAATTCAAAGTCCGACCATGGCTAGGACATTGAATTTCAACGTCCATGACCATGTAGGACGTTGAAACTCAACGTTCAAATCCAACCCAGCCGCTGCCATTCAACGTCCGTCCATTACCAACGTTGAAACCAAACGTCCCTGCCCATTCAAGACGTGCACATTCAACGTCCTTACCATATATGGACGTTAAATTGCAGCGTCCATCACCACCCCAGACGTTTGCTTTCAACGTCCCTCCCCCTTCTGGACGTCTGGTTTCAACGTCCCTCCCCCTATCATACTCCCCTTTTTTTCGACAAATCCCATTGTTAAGAGACAAATACAAGAACAAATACATCGACAACAACAACAACAGATCCATGGACAACAAACAACACTAACAACAACAACAACAACAACAACAACAACAACAACAACAACAACAAACAACATTAACAACAACAAGAAGAACAAAGCCGACATTAATAAGAACGAAATGAAGAAGAATAAGGAACTTGAAACGAGAATTGATAGTATGCATAAGGAAATTGAAACGGGAATTCATTCAATTCAACACAAACATACATTACTAGCCTAATTCTAATCAAATTATACAATTAAATCTAAACTAATTTTAAAAAAAAAACGACTTACTGTACGGGAGAGTGGTTGGTGGAGGTGTTGCGGTGGTTGGTGGAGGTGCTGCCGTCGTCTGTGGTGTTGCTGCGGTGGTGGTGGAGGTGCTGTGGTGGTTGCGGTGGTGATGCAATGGCGGTGGAAGCGTTGGTGATGGGTTATTGTACGGGAGAGTTAGAGAGTGAAAGAGAGCAATGGAATATTGAAAGATAGAGAGCACAAGGGTAGAGTCGTCTTTTTTTAAAAAAACGTCGACGATTCGTTATAAAATGTCGGCGACGTTTCGCAACCGGGATTATAAGTTGGTTTTGGAAATGAGAATGAGTTATAATTAATGTAAGTTTATTTTCACTTATTTAAATTTAATATTCGATACTTTTTCAAAAATAAAATCACACATATATATAACTATAAAATAGTCCCTCCAATTCACAATAAATCTCCCATTTCATTTTGGCACAAAAATTAAGGAAACACGTTACTCCACCATATAATTAAATTTGTACCACACAAATACATTACCTCATTATACAATTAAATTTGGACCATACAAACACTTACTAAAAAAGAAAATAGAGAGGTTATTATGAATAACCGAAAAAGGACGTGTCCTGTGTCCTAAATTTCATGGGATGCCGTGTCACGTGTTTGTGTCAGTGTCCGTGTCCGTTTTGGTGCAACCTAGGTCATTAGTAGCGATTATAATATACTGTCGAACAGTTTCAACATTGTTTAAAGTCTTAGGTTTTTGGTTTCCAAAAAAAAACACAAAATCTCATTGAAGACGGCGTTATCCGTCATAAGTTTGTACCGGATACCGTTTTCTTTCACAAAATACTCATTGAGAGGTGAGTGGAAAGCACATGGGGGTGCCCCACCTTATTCCCCCTCTGACTCTCCCTTTTTGTGAGAGGTCTTTACCTTGTGACGGATTCCGTCACAAGCAAGATGTTTTGCAGAAAAAAAAGGTATGAGGTACCCATACCTGTATGTTTCATAAATATACGGGTTTTATACCCATGAGCATATGACATATTGTACTCCCTCCCATCCGGACCAAAGATTACATTTACTTGTTGGCAGTATTTATGGTCGTAGAGAATTTTTGATATTATTATTAATCTATAAGAGTTTTTTTTTTTTTTTTTTTTTTTTTTTTTGAGTGGGAGTAAGAGTTAATGGTTAGATTAGTACCTCAACTTTGCTTTTTATACCAGCCATATTGTTCTGGAAACACACAAAAAACCAGCTATAACAAAATATTGTTGTTCCCAAAAAAAAAATCGCACTTAATTTATAACTAATAATTAGTGTTAATTTTACCAAACTACATATTGTCCCAAAAAAAGTTATATTTTCCGAAAGTTGTTGTTTTAGCTTCAATGTCCATGTCTGTCTTTTGCTTACTTTCGGACACTCAAAAAGTCTTTTCCACCCAAACTCTGAAAAAATAAATAAATAATATGGCCTTTTAGTCATACACAACCATCGACAAAGAAGCTGAAAAAAACCTCGTCAAAATAAGTAAATAGTCTAAACTTGTACATCTCAAATATATCGCACATAGTAATTCTTCTTCAATACTCTATGAATTACCTTACGAGTACGACTTGTAGTTGAACTTCTTCTACTTGAGTTACTGAGAGGTGAAATATTATCCGATGGGATGTTAGTTTGAGCCCCTGGTGTCACATAATTATGCATTGTAGTGATATCACGTAATGTCTGTTGACCTTCAAAATCAGAATAGTATGCAATTTGCCTCATCTGTGACATTGCCATTTCTTACTAATTTATCTAACCGTAAAAAAAAATAATGGCTTTAATGTCTTTATTAGAGTGAATATTAGGAAAAATGTAATACCTGACTTGCTAATTGTTGTTGCTCTTCAGATTGGGTCATCCGAAAATGATTATTTGTCCTTGTACACAACTAACAAAAAGAAATAATATCATTGTGAACAAAAAAGATCAAAATTGTACAACAAGAAGAGAAAAAAAAATGCTCAATGTCATAGTCATATGAGTATTTGCTTACGTTTCCTACTCTTTGAAACCCGTTAGGATAAGTGTACATCACAAACCCCCTGTTATGCATTGGTGGAGCCAATGACTGACTTTGTGACCCACTTTCGAAGGAGGGTGGCTGATTTTTGGAGGCATGTTGTCTTTTTGAACCAAACCCATTTGCTTGTGGTACCTTGCAACCTCTTATATTATGACCCGGTAGACCACAAATTGAGCAATAACAAGTAGTACCTACTCTACTCTTCCTAGTAGCGTCGCCCGAATTTTCTCTAGGCCTAGGCTTTTCTAGCTTTTTTTTGCCTACCAGCCTTCACCATTTTTAGCGGAGGAGCTTTTATTTGTGGTTGTTGCGAACTCGGCCATTCTCTAGCACCATTTAATGGCTCCATCAGATAGTCACAGGCCTTAAGATAGGTAGCTTTTTTGTAACAGTCAGCAATATATGCTTCGAGTCTCTCTTTATTATGCCAAATTGCAGCCACCGTGTGATGACAAGGTGTAACACCCCGTGTTTTTAATCGCATATTTACATAATTAATCCCGATATTATAATCTTAGAAGAGAAAATTGAAATTTCATTCAACACCTTTTTAGCCTTCGAAACAATCATTATAAGTTGCGACTTTTCATTCGCGCGTAACTTTAATCCATCTTCGTATTTTGGCCCCCAATTGCTCATCCGAACTCCGATTGAGGCGAAACTTTTTTTTTCCGAGCTCGACGCAATGGTAATATTTTCTTTTGCCATTAACAACTTTAAAATCTCAAACCTGCTCGGTTGTGCAAAGAGTCTTCATAAAATCACGGTGTTTATAATTAATTCCATGATGACCTTGCAAACAAACAAGGATTTGTTTTTACTTCCCCTATTTAAGAAGGGCAGCAACTTGTGACTCTTTCTCCTAACTTGTGACTCTTTCTCCTACCCCAATACATCCATTCTTATGAGGAGTCTATTCTTTCATCAGCTTTTGTTTCTTTCTTCATTCTTGTGCATGAACTAGACCTTTCACTCTTACACAAAACATGATCATTGTCTTTTATAATGATTTCCAGTTGTATGAAAATAATCCGTGAACTTAAACACATGGAGTGAGTAGATTTACATCCTATTTAAAGCACCTAAGTTCACTTATTTAACACCTTGCTTCACTTGCTCAAAACTCCTTACGATATTTGCATACTCACATCTTCCATCTTCCACAAAGCCTAAGTTAAAACTTGTATAATTTTCATTCCTTCTTGTTTTCCTAACTCTTCCTTGATTATAATTACTAGATTAATTAAGTAGATAATTTATTACTAACTTGTTTGTTATTTTGTTGTCATCATGGAATCGAATATTAGAAGAGGAAGAGGAGAAGCTTGTTGACCTAAGCATTTTTTATTACATTTAAGACCCGGATAACCTTTAAGGTAACCTAACCTAACCCTCTGCCTCGTAATTGTAGAATACTAGTAATCTAGTCAAGAGGCAAATAGACATATCCTATCAGGATATGTCTTTCTAACTAGTGTCATATATGTATTTTAGTACGACATAATATTGCTTGTTACATGCATGTTACTTGCACATCTTGAATGAATCACTTAAATAAACTATTACGTGGAAAATTGACAATGTGCCAATTATGTTTATAAGCTTACTTATTATGTTATCACCTCAGATGAACAATATACCTTTGAATAAATTATTTACTATGCGCTCACATGTTAGACCCACTAAAACAAAGTCAAAATGAAAATTTGTATGTATATGCTAACTTTTATGGAAAATGATGAAACTTCTTATTTGCACTCTTTTCTTTTCATGCATAATATGGAGTTGAAATTTTTATATGTATTACCTTCTGACTTATAGGATTTTTAGGCGCAGATCTTGTATCAATACAATTTTTATTCTATTTTATAAAATTCCAACAAGCCTGAATAATGTACGAAATTCAGTAAATTATGTAACCTTTTACAAATCATAAAAAAATTACAGGAGTTCACTTATATTATGAGGAATCACCTGGTAAAATTTTGTTAGAAAATACTTAGTTTAGACCCCTTTTCGAAAATAAACAAAAAGGTCACTTTATAGTCTAATCCGAATTTAATACCTTAAATTTATTTGGTGAAGTTACTTTACCAAAATAAACTTTATTCAAGTGTAATACAGCAAGGAGAATATACAAACACCTTATTAAAAATAATTATATTAAATTAATCTTTTTAAACTAAAACCACTTTGCTTAGTTATTTTAATAATTGTTTTAAAAGTTTAAGTAAATCTATATAATAACATAAAAAGGCTTCTTGAGCCTCTATTGAAGCGACACATCAACTCATTCACTACTTGCCACATGTCACTACATATTTATTATTGTATAATCTATATTAATATTAACTAATAAGAAATAACAGAAATAAGACGGTAATAAAGAAAAATCACAAAGCCTAGTACTCCTCATCTTCCATGCTCTTCGTATACCTCGAAGAAACCGAAAACTTGAAACCGAAACTCAAATTTACAAATACTTCGCACATGTATTACAAATTGGTTACAAATATTTCGCACATGTACATACAACGGTGACAGAGTTGGCGGCTACGCCGAACGAGTTCAAATTGGCCGGAGTGTTTGGTATGAGAACTCGCCTTTTAATTTGAGAACAATTGCTTGATTAATTAATAGCTCTTTGTTGAACTAATTTGACGGTCGTCGTTGTTCTCGCTGCATTCTCGAACAACGGTTATTTTTCGCTTCACTTTTGATGCTAATTTGATTAATTTCATCATTATATGCAAATTAATGGGATTAGTTATGTTTATACTTTAATTTTAGCTTAATTGTGTAGATACTCTGATTTTATCGTAAATGAATTGATTTGGATGGGAATGTTGTGTGGTTAACTTCACTTATGGTTGCTGTTGTGATAAATTTAGTTTATGGATATTTATTTAGTTTCTGCTTATTAATGTCCCTACTCCGTATTTCAACACCTTTATGGCTTCTCGGTTCATGTTAAGTTAATAGACAAACTTAAAGGGATGACAACTAACTTTGGTTTGTTTAACAGTTTCAGCAAAAAAACATCAAAACTTCCCCTCACTATACACACAAAAAAAAACACAACAACAAACACCCCCTAAAGAAGGTAGTTCCGCCATTACAAATGCCACCAACCAAAAAAGCTCCGTGAATTTCACGGGCAACCGAACTAGTTTTATTCTAAAAACCGTTTTAGAAACAACTTTTAAAGATCTTAACAAGTGTAAACGTGATTCTTAGCAATTTTGATGAAATTATTAAATTTTGGATAACGAATTAGAAATAATGAATACTTTCTAATATATTACTTGAATAAAATGTTCCAAATCTCAAATACGAACACTACTTGGTTAAGATTAATACCCATGAAATTCTCATGGAGTAAAAGCATTTCCCACAACTTGGACTAGGGCATGTGGGAGTCTGTAAGTTCGGTATCATCCTACCGCTATGTTATCCTAGCTGCCGAACATGCCACTTAAATGGGACCTCTGAATCGGTATGCTATTTCCGGTTATCTTGGGTATGCCCCTTGAATGGGACCTCTGAGCCAAGTGCTGTTGTATTGTCGATATGTTGGGATGGTCCGCATATTGATGTATCATCATCTCTATGAGACATCTGTGAGTCTTTCGTGCTATATGTTGGGCGCTGCCTTGGTAAGTTTTAGGGATCGACGTGTCGGAAGAATGCTTAGAGAGCTTATGCTATGCAAGTACGGACAGCACATCCCGAAGCTGCGTGTGGAGGGATTGTCGTTAGGATAGTAGTCGACCAGCTGCCACTGAGGAGCCTCGTGTTCCAAGAAGTTGTGGAGTGGGTATATGCGCATATATTGACAGGAGCTTGATCAGCTTTACTACCTTTCAGATATCTTGGCAATTATTATTTCACGGTTGCGATCGTGTGTAGACCTTGACAGTTACGATTGTCTTGGTGCCTCGAAGTGTATGGGACATATCAATTAAATGGGACCTCTGAGTCCATTCATTAGCCGTTTGTTCTTCCCCATAATTCTGGTTGCTAAACCAAGTCAATTTAGTTGTCCGGTCCTATTGAGCACTAGGGGTGAGATGTAAACCTCCTAGTATCGATATGATCGACGGGATTGATGCTCCCACTCATACTCAAGGTGAGATGCAAGCCATGAGTATGCGTGTGACATTAGTAGTCACGTCCCGTGCTTTTTGTGAAGAAAATAAATATTTTAAAAAGAAATGACTACAAGTTTTTATCCGCATAACGTCTACTTGGATTTACCATATGCTGATTGATATAACATGTTGTTGAACAATGTCGTTATATTCACATATTTATTATGTCTTATGCCAATATTAACCAATGTGTTAGTTCATGTACATATTACATGTGTGCACGTCGATGTTGTAATGTGACTGGTGTTGTATGTTTGTCCGCCTAATTGCATTACTAATATTCTCCATGATAAGAGGTCGTTGATAAAGGACGGCTAGGTTACACCCACTAAGTGGGGCAGTTTTATTTTAATGAAGTTTCAGGTAACATGAATCTTGAAGACTTGGACTTAGGGGGGGGACTGTCGAGAGAATAAAACATCTTATGTTGATCTTTCATGAGTTTATGTAGTAAACTTTTATTAAAGCCGGTCCTTGCTTTAAGTTATAGTTCGGATATTAAACCTTGCTTTATGTTCTAAACATCCAGTTTTATGAAGCAACTCATTACGAGTTGACTGTTTTAAATTTTACTGATTTTTATGACTTATCTTTCTTTCCGCTTTCGTTAATTAAGTCATTAAATAAACTGGGTTGTTACACAAGGAATGCCACTCAGTTGCCATGCATTGCAAGAACATGTCTTGTTTAACAAATCCACAACATACCTCACCTGTGTTGCTCCTTCCCTGACATCAAAGGTAAAACTACCCCTGAAATATGAATTCCAACCCCGAGCAGCAATTTTTGTTTTTTCCAATTGTTCTTGAGCTCTAGGACACATGACTAGGTTTTTTGAGCGTATAAAATCTCTTTTTTTATGCAACCTCTCCATAATCAACTCTCGAATATCCTCAAGCATGGTTATTATAGGTTTGTGCCTTGAATTTAAAATGAAAGCATTGAACACTTCACTCAAATTGTTATCCACGACATCTCATTGACATTGTGGGGTATAAAATGCTCTACACCATTTTTCATAGTTCCTCCCCATCAAATCAGTACCAGCTTCTCAACAAATTGCACTCAAATCATCAATATTTTCTTTAAATTAATTCAAGGTAGTGCTTTTGGCAATCCTCCAAAAATGCATCCTATACTCTTCTCATCCGCCAAATACCTGTCTAAAATTCATATAGACATGTCTAGCACAAACTCTTTGTTCAGCTTGTGGCAAAATATCACTAACCGCCCTTAAAAGACCCTTTTGTTGATCAAACATTATAGTGTACCCAGCTCCATCATTTATCCTTAAATATTCGGCTAGCAACATTAGAAACCAACTCCAAAACTCAGTAATCTCCACATCTACCACATCCCAAGCAATAGGGAACATTTAATTATTCTCATCCTGCCAACATCAACCAACAATTGTCCTCCATAAGGACCTTTAAGCCAACAACCATCGATCGAAATAAATGGTCTACACCCAGTAAGAAAACCTTCCCTAACCGCAGCAAAACAAATATACATTGTACGAAAGACATTACTTTCAAGCTGAAATTTTACAGTATTATTATGATCAGACCACAAAATCTCAGCAGCGTAATTGTTCAATAAACCATATTTCTAATACTACGGTTTTATGAGTCTTTGGGTACTATATCGAGTAGGGCTTACTCTGTCGAGTAAGTATGTTTTTATACGAAACAGTAATCTGCCTGTAGGGTACTCGATCGAGTAGGCTTGACACTCGATCGAGTAAGTGGCACTCGATCGAGTAACTGACTTACTCGATCGAGTAAGTCGGTTATCAGGTGTTTTGCGACGGGTTTGTTAATAATGCGGATTAATATATTAAGTTACGTCATCTTCTTTAAACACTTTTACAAAACCTTAAATCACAGTAAAGAGAGATTTCAAGTTACGTTGATTCATTCCTTCGCATTAATAGCAAATCCCGGAGCTAGAAGTGTCGGTTTCCTTTATTCTTTATACCGTTGTGATCCTTGTGTCGTGGGTAAGTTCTACATATCATTTTTATAGCATTTGGTTAATATTTGTTAAACCCTAATTTGGGGATTTGGGGGTTTTTATGATTATGTAGTTAAGGTAGTAATTGTATGTATGTATGTATAGGAGGAGGCTTTGTTGAGGAGAGATTCTGAGTAGCTGCTTAGATCGTCTGATTCTGTGATTGCATTCCAAGTAGGGTTTTCCCTACTCAGTATTAGTTACATGATGTGTGTGGTGGTTGTATTGTGATTGTTGATTAATTATATTGCTGGTGATTATGACGGTTGTTGGTTATATTGTTGATTCTTGTTTATTAATTGTATACCTGTCTGTGATATTCGGGGCGCGTCCCTGGATGAGTGGAGTCACTTGCGGGAGTGGCTTCACGCCCTTGGTTCGCCTCCTGTGGAACCCGCCACAGGAGGGATGTGCACATTAAGGAAACTTGGGTTATTCGCTCAGTGGTTGATGAGCGGGGATTTGGTGGGTACGGCTGCGGTCCCCCACACGCGGTGTGGAGTACCTGTTGCGATGGGTACTTTGGCAGGACTATACACTTTAGTGTGTAGTCAGTTGTGTGGAGATTGATGATGGAGACTGGGGATTGTTGTGTTGATTGAGCTATTTGGCATTTGCTTCATATTGATTTGTATCGTGTAATTAGTACTGACCCCGTTGTTTGTTTTGTAAAACTGTGGTGATCCATTCGGGGATGGTGAGCAGGTTTGATATGATGCATATGGGCTAGCTGAGATGAGTCATCACTTGGCAGTTAGAAGAGTCTTCCGCTGTCTCAGACGATGTCCTTTAGTTGTTCAGTTTTATTAGTAGACAGTTTTGGATTGGTTGTATTTCAATTAATAGTTTTGGGTTTGAAATATGTAATCACTTAAACCGTATTTTACTTTTAAATTATGTTTATTCATTGTCTTATGATTATCATTGTCTCGGGTATCCGAGATAGTGACGTTCCTATACCTGAGTGGTCCTGGTAAGGCACTTGGAGTATAGGGGTGTCACAAAGTGGTATCAGAGCGACGATCCTGAAACCTGTAACCAATGAATCTAATGAATATAGGGAGTCAATTAAAATGAACCCGGGGTAGGAGTTGTAGGAGCTAATGCAAAGACTTGGGAGACGTCCTAAATGTTGGAATATGTGTCCTCCGACAATAATGCGATCACAACAGTCGATCATCATGATCACATGTTTAAATCTCGTTTTAAGAATACATGTGCGATGTAATATTTTACAGTCAACTGGTCCACACATATCGGTAATGATTGACTGACTAGAGTTTGACATTACTGTCGTGCGACGGTGGTGATCAATTGATCCCCTTAGGGCATACCTATAGGGAAATACTCTTAATTGATTATTTAATTAATCGTATGCCGATACGAGTTAATTAAATTGCTTAAAATTGACGGATGATTTGTGAGTAAGATTAACGTGTCTTATTATAATTCGATTAAATTAGATACGGTCTAAATAATCGAATTGTTTTATTACTTGGATAAAATTATTGTTTACGAAACAATTGAAATTGAAATTGAATGAATAATTTATTATAAATACAAGACGTTGTAATTTATAATTTGATAAACCTTTTTGGTACATGTAATTACGAATTACTAGTGAATTTTGTATGTGACATATTTTATTAATATGTTGATTTTTAATATGTTAAAAATATATTATTGTGTAACATGTCATGTAACATGTGACACATGACAAAATTGACAAATGACAAAATAAAATGGACCTCCCATTTTATATATATGTGCCGAAAATGGAGGGAGTTTAAGGAATATATATTGTGTTTTTATTTAAGTGGAAAACATGATGATTAAAGCCTAATGACTAGCCATGCATGCCTAGTCTTGTCTTAAGAAGAACACAAGACCATGCATTGGTCTCTCCTTCCCCTTCCAACCGGTTTTTGATGAGAAAAAGCTAAGTGTTTTTCTCTATTATTATTCACTCTTTCATAATATAATTTCAAGTGTAAGAAATTATTTTTTTCTCTACATTTTGTGAAATATTTTTAGAGATAGAAAACTCACAATAATCATCTTCTCTTAACCGAAATAGAGGAGAAGAAAATTAATCTTTGTGTCTTTTTAAGTAAGACTAATATTGTTACTAGATCATAATAATATTAGTTATTAAGAGGTTTCCTTGGGTATATGCTTTTGGGAGAGGTTCTAATTTGAACTTTGTTCATCCATTATAAGGAAACCTCAAGAACTAACAAGAAGGAGATCTTGTTGGTGCCCAAATGGCCGAAAATAAGATGGTGAGAAATAGATTTTTCTCTCTCTTTTATTAAAGTTTGCATGCATAAGATCTAGCATTTATTGTATGACTAAATAAATTATTTCATATATGAATATGTAAATTAATGAGAATAATGAATTCAAATACTAAAGTCGCGAACTCGCCCTACGATTTTGAACCGGTCACATGGGGTACGTGTCGGGATCGTATGTGTTATCTTCTTGTTTGAGTATTTATATAGTAACATGTGGTGTGGAACGGTGGATGTGTGAATGTGGAGGATAGGAGGTATGGAGTAAATGTTGATAGATATGTGACTTGTATGATTGGATGAAGGAGGCATGTTGTTTGTTTTATAATGTGATATATTAGTGATATGGAAGTAAAGTTGTTTTGCTTGAGTATATAAAGAGCTGCTTATATAAATATATGAATTGTTGTTGTCGTCATGTTGATAGTATAAAGGTTGTATGTATAGTTGGGGAAAGAAAGATAAGCATGCGGGTAGTTATACGAGTCTTCATGACTCGATCGAGTGGGGGCACTCGATCGAGTAGGTGAGAGGCTCGATCGAGTGGTTCTGACTCGATCGAGTAGGTAGTTTTGTGTTTTCTGGGCAGAAGAGTGTTTTTGGGCGCTCGATCGAGTAGGGGGGCACTCGATCAAGTGGCTAGTCAGCTCGATCGAGTGTGTTTTTGGAGAGTGTTCTGACCAGGTTCTGGAGTCGAGATACTCGATCGAGTCGATCGAGTAGGTGGGGCACTCGATCGAGTGGGTGTTGGGGCTCGATCGAGTGGGTTTTATACAGGTCGTATGCATGTTTTGGGTTATGGTATGAGTGTTTATGTCTACCTTTTCTTATATAGTTACAAGATGCCGTCGAAAAGAACCGCCTTGTATGCTAGAGCTGAGAGTATGACGGTTGATGACGTAGTGAAGATGTTGGAGCACCAAGATGCTCTTACGGAAGCTTTGAAAAGAGTGGGGAAGGATAAGGAGGTTGATCACTCCAAAATCAGCATCCATATAGCTAGGTTCAATCCTAAAGAGTATAACGCAAATGGGGCGCCAATCCTGCTGGATAATTAGCACAGGGAGATGGAGAATATCCTGGAGTTAGTTCATTACCCGGATGAGTTGAAAGTGGAACAAGCTGCGTTCTACTTGAGGGAAGCGGCAGGTGAGTGGTGGGATAAGGTTAAGGCGGGTGCTAGGGAGATGTACATGAAGCAGGGGCTACCTGCAATACCTTGGGATGAGTTCAGAAAAGCTATGAGACGTGAGTTTGTGCCGGAACATGTGAGGAGTAAGTTGAGGGAAAAGTTTGACGAGTTTAAGATGACATCTGATATGACAGTGGCTGAGTACTACCGTAAGTTTAATGAGAAGTCCAGATATGCTGAGGATATGGGGCTGAGTGAGGAGAACGTAACTTTGAGGTTTGAGAAGGGGTTGACCCCCAAGATCATGGAAAAGCTACCGGTGGGCGTCCTTACAGATGTAAAGGAAGTCTATAAGCGAGATGGGAAGGCTGAGAGGTTGGTTGAGATGACCAAAGAGAGGGGTGCTGAGAAGAGGAAAGCTGAGAGTGAAGGGGGTGGTCAGTCCAGCTATAAGAAGGGTAATCATAATCAGGTGAGAGCATATTCATCGGGCTTTGGGTTTAGTGCTGGGGCTTCATACGGGCGTGGCCGTGAGAGTGGTAGCAGTAGTTGGGGGTATGACCAGCTATAACTGTGGTGGTGTGGGCAAGAGGCATGAGTGCACCAGTGCGGTGAGTGGGGGTTTCCAGAGACCGTCATAAGGGAGCTTTTCACAGGGTCCTGCTAGTAACAGGTCGGCTGGGTCATGGAACAACAGGGGAGGTCAGATCAACAACAGTGGGTGTAACCGTAATGGCGGTAATTCTTATCAGAGACCAGCTATGAACACCAACAACAACCAGGGGTCGGGTGCTAAACCGACTACCTCAGCCAGTACTGTCCAGGGAGGTGGGCAGAAGACCAGTGGCAAGCTGTTTATGATGGAGAAGAAAGCAGCTGAGGACGATGCTCACGTTATCACTGACACATTTCTCGTTAATGATGTTTATACCTTTGTTTTGTTTGATTCGGGAGCGTCACAGTCGTTTGTATCATCGAGTCATGTTAAAAGGCTGGGTTTGAGTGAGTATGAGTCTGTAAGGGAGGAAGTTTTTATACCTTTGGGTGAGTTTGTATTTTGTGGGAGGTTGTATAGAGGTGTATCCATGATAGTTGGGCAAGTGGATCTACCTGTAGACTTGCTTAGTTTCCTTTAGACGGTTTTGAGATGATAGTCGGGGTGGATTGGTTGGGAAAGTACAAAGCTAAGATAGATTGTTATCAAAAGAAAATTTCTCCGAGAGGTCCTAAGGGATTAGTGTGTCTTATCGTGGGTTTGTCGTCAAACCCAAAGTTAAGTTGACTGCAGCAGTGTCTTTGAAGTCCTATCCGAGGAAGGGGTGCCCGTTGATCTTGTGCCATGTGAGGGATTACAGAGTGGAGAGTCCGACAGTTGAGCAGATACCCGTTGTGGGAGAGTTTCCAGATGTCTTACCAGAGGAGATTCCGGGGTTGCCACCAAAGAGGAAGATAGATTTTAGTGTTGAGGTGAAATCGGGGACGGGGCCAATCACTAAGGCACCATACCGGATGAGTCCTAAGGAGTTGGAGGAGCTAAGGAAGCAGTTGGATGATCTGATTGAGAGGGGATACATTAGATCTAGTGTATCACCGGTGGGAGCACCAGTTCTGTTTGTGAAAAAGAAAGATGGGAGCTTGAGGTTGTGCATAGATTACAGGGAGCTGAACAGAGTAATGGTGAAGAACAAGTATCCTTTGCTAAGGATAGATGACTTGTTTAATCAGTTGAGTGGTGCGGCAGTCTTTTCTAAGATTGATTTGAGGTCGGGTTACCATCGGGTGAAGATTAGAGAGAAGGACATACCAAAGACAGCTTTCATGTCGAGGTACGGTCATTATGAGTATGTGGTGATGCCGTTTGGGTTATCTAATGCACCAGTTATGTTTATGGATTTGATGAACCGGGTCTTTAGACAGTTCTTGGATAAGTTTGTGGTGGTTTTCATAGATGACATCTTAGTCTTTTCTAAGACTAAGGAGGAGTATGAGGAGCATTTGAGGATTATGTTGCAGACCTTGAGGGAACATGAGTTGTATGCGAAGTTATCCAAGTGTGAGTTCTGGTTAGAGGAGGTTGATTTTCTGGAGCATGTGATTTCAAAGAAAGGGGTAGCTGTGGATCCTGCGAAGATTGAAGCAGTTACCAAGTGGGAAGCACCAAAAAATGTGGCTGAAATCAGGAGTTTCTTGGGTTTAGCAGGATATTATCGATGGTTCGTTAAGGATTTCTCCAAGATTTCTAGACCTATGACAACTTTGATGAGGAAAGAGAACGGGTTTCGCTGGGATGAAAGTTGTGAGACGGCGTTCCAAACATTAAAGGAGCGTTTGACCACAGCTCCAATCTTAGCATTGCATGAAGGGAGTGAGAACTTTGAGGTGTATATGGATGCTTCAAAGAATGGGTTAGGATGTGTGTTGATGAAGAATGGGAAAGTGATTGCCTATGCTTCTAGGCAATTGAAACTCTATGAGGAGAACTACCCTACTCATGATCTAGAGTTGGGTGCAGTTGTGTTTGCTCTTAAGATTTAGAGACATTACCTATATGGGGCGACCTTTAAGGGATTTTCAGATCACAAGAGTCTCAAGTACATCTTCACTCAAAAGGAGTTGAACATGAGATTGAGGAGGTGGATGGAGTTGATTGGCGATTATGACATGGATATTATATATCATGAAGGGAAAGCTAATATGATTGCAGATGCTTTGAGCAGGAAGAGTGTGCATTCTTTATGCACAACTATATCCTTGATGAGATTGAGAGATGAGGTGGGGAAGTTCAGGATACATATGATCCAGAAAGGGGATGCTATGGGAGATTTGATAGTGCAACCTGATCTTTATAATGATATTCACAGTAAACAGGCGTTGGATCCCAAGATTGTGGAGTGGGGAGCTGGAGTAGAGAAAGGGGCAGTGTCTAGATTCTCTATTCATACAGATGGTAGTGTGAGATTTGATGGGAGGTGGTGTGTTCCTAGTGATGAGGAGCTAAAAAATATGATCATGACAGAGGCATGCACACCATACTCAATACATCCAGGCGGTGACAAGCTATACAAAGATTTGAAGAAGACTTTCTGGTGGCCTGAGATGAAGAAAGAAACAGCTGAGTTCGTGGCTCGTTGTTTGACATGTCAGAGAGTGAAATGGGAGCAGCGACGACCACAAGGTAAGATTCGGTCTCTTGAGGTACCTGAGTGGAAGTGGAGGTCCATTTCAATGGATTTTATCGTGGGTTTACCGAAGAGTCAACAGAGTAACAACATGATCTGGGTTATAGTAGATCGACTGACCAAGTCAGCTCATTTTGTACCAATAAAAGATGCATAGACTAAGACACAGTTAGTTATGGCTTATCGGAAAAACGTGGTTAGATCGCATGGGGTGCCTAAAGATATAGTGTCTGACAGAGATTCGAGGTTTATCTCACGGTTTTGGAAAGAGTTGCAGGAGTCTTTGAGAACTACCTTGAAGATGAGTACAGCATTTCACCCTGCGACAGATGGCCAGACTCAGAGGACCATCAAGACTCTAGAGGATATGTTGCGAGCTTTTGTTATGGATTTTGGTGGTAGCTGGGAACAAAGATTGGATTTGATTGAGTTTTCTTACAGCAACAGCTATCATACCAGTATTGGCATGGCGCCGTTTGAGGCTTTATATGGGAGGAGATGTAGGAGTCCGATTTGTTGGGACGATAGTGCAGAGACAGTGGTTTTAGGACCAGAGATGGTACATGAGATGGTGGAGCAGATTAAGCTGATCAGACAGAGGATGAGAGCGGCCCAGGATCGACAAAAGAGTTATGCTGATCTACATCGACGGGATATAGAGTTTCAGGTTGGGGACAAGGTTCTTTTGAAAGTGTCTCCTATGCGTGGGGTCATGAGATTTTGTAAGAAAGGGAAGCTGAGCCAGAAGTTCATAGGACCGTATGAGATCTTAGACCGTGTGGGTGAGGTTTCTTATCGGTTGGCTTTACCGTCTGCTTTGGATAGGGTACATAATGTGTTTCATGTGTCTCAGCTGCGGAAGTATGTTAGTGATCCGTCACATGTGTTAGAGGTAGAGAACATAGAGCTGGATGAGTCCTTGTCTTATCTTGAGGTGTCTAAACAGATTTTTGATCGAAAGAATAGGAAAACTAGACATGGTGAGACAGTGTTGCTTAAGGTTCTTTGGTCTAATCATGAGGTTGAGGGGGCTACATGGGAGGCGGAAGAGGCTATGAGGGAGCAGTACCCGTCTCTTTTTGATCAGGTATGTATGGTTACGGGGACGTAACCTTGTTTCTTTTAGGGGGGGTAGGAGATGGTCGCATAGAGTTTTTACATGTTTTATGTTGGTTTTGGCATAGTTAGTGGTTGTTTTGAGTCGGGTTTAGTTGGTTTGGGAAGTATGTTTTAGAGTTTTGTGTTGAGTTTTGTTCATGTTGTTGTGTCGGGAGGACTGAGGAGGTTAGTGTGCTTTTGTTTTGGTTGTGGTTTGAACTTCGGGGACGAAATTCTTTTTAAGGAGGGAAGACTGTAATACTACGGTTTTATGAGTCTTTGGGTACTCTATCGAGTGGGGCTTACTCTGTCGAGTAAGTATGTTTTTATACGAAACAATAGTCTGCATGTAGGGTACACGATCGAGTAGGCTTGGCACTCGATCGAGTAAGTGACTTACTCGATCGAGTAAGTCGGTTATCGGGTGTTTTGCGACGAGTTTGTTAATAATGCAGATTAATATATATTAAGTTCCTTCATCTTCTTTAAACACTTTTACAAAACCTAAAATCACAGTAAAGAGAGATTTCAAGTTACGTTGATTCATTCCTTCGCATTATTAGCAAAATCCGGAGCTAGAAGTGTCGGTTTCCTTTATTCTTTATATCGTTGTGATCCTTGCGTCGTGGGTAATTTCTACATATCATTTTTATAGCATTTGGTTAATGTTGGTTAAACCATAATTTTGGGAATTGAGGGTTTTTATGATTATGTGGTTAAGGTAGTAATTGTATGTATGTATGTATAAGAGGAGGCTTTGTTGAGGATGGATTCTCAGTAGCTGCTTAGATCGTCTGATTCTGTAATTGTATTCCAGGTAGGGTTTTACCTACTCACTACTACAATATATGGCTTAGAGAACTGTTAAAATAAGCTTTAGAGAACGCCTTAGGACCGTTCTTTAGGTCTGTGTTCTCTAAAGTTTATAAAACGGTTGATATAGGCGTTTTATATTCCCAATCTTAAATGACAGTTGCATAAGATGACCGTTCTCTATTCTCCATAGCAAAAGAAGCGCTTTGGCCTGATAACAGTTCTCTATTCCTAGGAAAAGAGAACGCTTGGGTCATCCCACAGTTCTCTATTAGTTAATTATTTTTCAAAAAAAAAAATTACAATACAAATTAAATTTTCTGTTGGAAATGATAATAGTTTTATATTGAAAAAAAATATAATGCGCAAACATACAATTTTCCCACGCCACTTGCCTACAAGTGTTAATAAAAATTCACATCAATTAGACAATTGCGCTACTAAAATCAAACTTAAAGCTAATGTCCCTTGAAAAAAAATTAAATGCTTCATTAGGGACATTTTACATTTTTTGCTCTGCACACACCGTTCCATCATCCGGACCAGCCTCGATCACACCTGCCCTTGGATCATGCTGAGTACTCAGTATTAGTTACAGGATGTGTGTGGTGGTTGTAATGTGATCGTTGATTAATTATATTGCTGGTGATTGTGACGGTTGTTGGTTATATTATTGATTGTTGATTGTATACTTGTCTGTGATATTCGGGGCGTGTCCCTGACTGAGTGGAGTTACTTGCGGGAGTGGCTTCGCGCCCTTGGTTCGCCTTCTGTGGAACCCGCCACAGGAAGGATGTGCACATTAAGGAAACTTGGGTTATTCGCTCAGTGGTTGATGAGCGGGGATTTGATGGGTACGGCAGCGATCCCCCACTGGCGGTGTGGAGTACCTATTGCGATGGTACTCTGGCAGGATTATATACTTTAGCATGTAGTCAGTTGTGTGGAGATTGATGATGGAGACTGGGGATTGGTGTGTTGATTGAGCTGTTTGGCATTTGCTTCATATTGATTTGTATCGTGTAATTAGTATTGACCCCGTTGTTTGTTTTGTAAAACTGTGGTGATCCATTCGGGGATGGTGAGATTGTTGAGCAGGTTTGATATGATGCATATGGGCTAGCTGGGATGAGTTATCACTTGGCAGTTAGAAGAGTCTTCCACTGTGTCAGACGATGTCCTTTAGTTGTTCAGTTTTATTAGTAGACAATTTTGAATTGGTTGTATTTCAATTACTGTATTAGTTTTTGGTTTGAAACATGTAATCAGTTAAACCGTATTTTACTTTTAAATTATGTTTCTTCATTGTCTTATGATTATCATTGCCTCGGGTAACCGAGATGGTGACGTTCATATACCTGAGTGGTCCTGGTAAGGTACTTGGAGTATGGGGGTGTCACAACATTGCTCTTTGTACTCCCCAACAATTAGATTTATAGCACACTTTTTAGCTCTAAAAGCCATATGCAATGACACTTTAAGCCCAAGCTCGGTCCATAATGATTGAATTATCTCGTGAAGTTTCAGATAAGGATTTGATTTGAACTTCTTCAAATAATGTCGAGCTATCCGCTTATAATTAACTTTCTTCACCTTATGCTTTCTTCCACAAGAATGAACTCCATTGAAGGTCTTTACCTTCAAATGCTTTTTATTTTTCTCTACGGAAGCCCATAATTTCCAATCACAATTCTCTTCTTTGCATTTAACCCCATTCTTATCCCTACTATTTTTGGTGTACGTAGTATCGACCCCATTTCTTGCACAATAATCAATCATTTCTTTTCTAAACTCAATAGTATTTTCAAATGTTTGTCCAATAAATAAGGTTTTGTCATTCCAACTAGAACCATCTACATTAGCTCTTTGAAATGTTTGCTTAGTTCATTTAGTGGCTGGTGCAGTCAAGTAACCGTATTCATCTTCTTCAGGCGACTCAATAGGACTTTCAAGATTAGACTCATCATCGTATCACTATCTATGTCATATGTCAAATTTTTCGTTTGAATTTGATCTCCTAGCTTAGCAAGTTCAGCATGAAACTCATTCTCCAATGTCTTGGCCTGTCTATGTTTACTCCTAGCATCTAAAATCTCATCATCATCCATATCAGTACCATTCTCATTATAATCAATTTCTATTGGAGATAACTCATGTGTCTCTACTGGTTCGTCCAGAGAATAACCCCTACACCAAATGCATTCTCAGTATTCTCATAATCATCCATATGTGCCCCATTTAGCAATGCGGAAAAAGACATATTTCTTTCCATCTCACTTAAATCAAAATCTTTGTCAATCATAATCTGTAAAATAGCGACGAGAATATAGATTAATTTACGTAATTTGTAAGACAGAGGGTTATGATAACCAGTTTCCATTTAATTAATCCCCTTTTCGCAAACCAAAATACGGAGTACCAGCACATAATCATAATAATATCACAATATAAGCTTGATCAAAGTAAATTCATCTTCACAATTGGGTTATACAATTACTATCTCTAAATCAATTATACAATTCATTATAAGTTATATAAAATCAGAATCAGAATTAATTATAATAGGTACTTAATTAACCCAAATGCACAAGTAAACGAAGAGATGAAAACGAAGAAGTAAAGATACAAAAAAAACTTACCACTTGTTCTTGTATTGATCTTGATTTGATAAATTTTGTAGCAATCGTGCAGGTGGAGCTTTGCTTTCCTCTAGGTTTTCAATTCTTTGGTTGGAATAGATAGAAAGGGATTTTCTTTTTTTGCTAAGATTTTTAGGTTTGCTAGTTTATTGCTTGATTTTACTTGGGCACGACTATTACAATTCTCCCGCCTTTTTTCCGTATGATATGTGTGGGTCTGATTCGTTATTTGTGAAGTTTATTTAACGGTGTTAAGTTTGAATACCTTAACCGTAAAGTTAGATAGTTGAGACCCTTAACCGTAAAAAAAAAAAAAAAAAAAAAAAGCAATGTTCGGGTACTAGTTTTACCATTAACTCCATATTGTAAATATAATTTTTTATATACTCCATGTTGTAAATATAATATTCATTAAATAAATATTTTCAAGATTTTATAATATACTCCCTCCACTTATCTATGTTCACCCCATTTAATTTTGCACAAGAATTAAGGGTGTTGAATAAAGAATAAAAAAGTATTCATGAAGAAGCAAGTGGGGCTTGATTAGAGCTTATAAACTGAAAGCTTAATAGAATTGTTAACTTAATTAAGTACACATCAAAGTTTTCATTTCCCTCCAAAATACAATGAGGGGGAAATTTAAAAAGTCATAAATGTTCCCCCAAAAAACCTTGGTTTCCTAAACTAGTACACAGTTTGTATGATTACAATTCACTACAATAGACTACATAATTTACAACTTCTTCACTCCCATATTCTTCTTCTTTTCCTTATTCTTCTTCTTCTCTATTCTTCTTCTCTGCCATAATTTGCACTTCAAAAAAACCGTTAGTCACAAGTTGAATGAAAAAATATCATCAATAAAGAAGCTGTAATACGAGTAAAACAGAATACACTTACCAACATTAATCAAAAAATTGTGTGGCCCAAATCTATCAAATGATGATTGACATAGAATATGATGCTATTTATTCGAGAATAGCAAGGATGGCAAGCCAATAAGAGGTTCAATGAACTTTCTTGCAGCAAAATATCAAGTAGACAGGAAAACAATCTTTGAAGTATGGAGGGTTACTAAACGTCAAAGAGAAGATGGTGATTCTTTGTAGTTGAATTCCAAAATTAAAGGTAAAAAAGGGAGGGAAACACTTGAAGTCCCAGTAAACAGAATATTAGCTACACCTATGGGAGAAAGGGGATCACTACATGCATTTGGTCAAGCAATTAGTGTCTCAGAAACAACAATTTTCAATTGGGTTAAACAAGGCAAACTTCAAAGCCATACATCAGCATTGCACTCAAGTCTGACTGATGAGAACAAGTTCAACAAGTTGATATTTTCACTTTCAAAGTTAAGTTATGATAGGATATCAAACTCTTTGAAGTTTAAGGACATGGGAAATATAGTCCATATTGATGAGAAATGGTTCTATATCTCACAAGATGGAGCTAAGTACTTTCTATTGAGTGAAGAAATTGATCCTTATAGACATTGTCAAAGCAAAATTTTCATCACTAAAGTCATGTTTATGGTTGCAGTCTCGAGACCCATATATGAATTGAGTTTCATACCCATACCAACCAAAATTGAGTTTCATACCCATACCAATCCATATATGCATTTTAATCTTAATTGAGTTTCATACCCATACCAACCAAAATTGAAACAAACATAAAGTATGAGAAATCAAGTTTCAAACTCATACTACCCGGGTATATACTACTACATGAACTGTTACATGAACAAAGGCATGAATAAATTGCTAACATTGAAATCAAACATGTAAATGATTTAAATGTGAAACTCGAATTTTCACCAAATACTTCGCTACTGTCAAGTCTCAACTCATGGTTATAGATGAGTATAACAATCAAACCGATTACAAACATAACAAATTTCTATATTCCTCGTCACTCCATCTATAAGTACACAAATTCTCATTATAGATGGGGATATTCATCTATAGCGGGTTACCATTTGACCTCCCACTCGCCTTTTTGTGAGAGGGATCCGACTCTTCTTTCATTATAGACAGTTATCATCTTCATTTTACATTTATCACTCTTCTCTCTAACTTTCCCTCTCCTACTTTCCCGGAAAACCAAAAACAAAACCCTCATTTTGCTCCGCCTCCTCCTCTGATCACGCACCACCTTCCCATCTCCTCTGCCCCTTCGCCGGAGTTGGGGCCAACCTAAGGCCTATCTCCGGCGAATCATCGCATCTCATCTCAGTTTTCGTCCCCTCCGATTGATCTCGGTTTTGTCCATCTTGACGGCGAACGACTCCTGTTTAACTGGTCGATGGTGTCTTTGGTTGGCTTTCTGGTTTGTTATTTTGCCTTTCCCGCTCCTTCGATTCTCTGTCATTGAAAGCTATGCATGCAACCCTGGGGTGTCTCCCCGTCCCATGGCCCTTTCCCCCACCCCTGGTAGAAATCTTCCTTGCCTTATTGTCGGTTGGTGTCGATGAGTGTAGCTCATCTTGTTTGGGTTTTGTGTCATTGTGGTTGAGGTTTTGGGCCGTGTTGATGTCCCCTTCCCCTCGCCCCTCTCCTCCACTTTTTGGTCCCTTTTTCGGGTCCCTTTAGCGTCCGTATGTGAGTTCCTTTTGGTTGATCTAGTTGCATGTAGGCTGATGGTCCTAGGGAGTATTGTTCGGTGTCGGGGGTTGTTGTTGGTGTTTTGGTGCCAACTTGTTCTGTTTCATCGGTCAAGGTTTTGGTGAGTCCATCGTATCCGTCACTTCCTTTGTGTCTGAGGTCAAGGTTGGGGCTTTTTGGTTGAGATGTGTGGGGTATGGTGGAGTCGGGTGTTTGGATGTGTTGTTGGGTCGGGTCGGATACGGTGGGATCCAAATTTCGCTTATGTTTAAGCCATGGCTAGCGTATTTTTTGTTTTTTTTTTTAGTTCGTTTTTTCATATAAATAACTCCTGATGATTTGGGGTGTCTTGTTCTCTTATCCACGGGTTAATTAGGACGACTGGTACAGTGCATTGGGTATGTGTTAAGCTTATTTCTTTGAGACCTCTAGAGATGGATTTGGTGAGGGAGAAGTTCAAGTGGTTTTCTCATTTAGTTCCCACCTATTCCTCGCTTTTCTTGGCTACGAGTTTCTGGTCAGCGGGGGTCGTGTTCCAAAGTGTAGGAGTTTACTCTCTTTTGTAGACAGATTTTCATGGTCTGTTATCCGCCTTTTCTTTCTACATCCTTGGGGCGTAAGTGCACTTTGTTCTATCTCGTTGGCTCAAGGGGCACGCTGATACCCATATGACGTGTATTACAGCCAAGGAGATGAATCTTCAAGACGCTTTAGTGAGTCTTGTTGCGGGTATTTCTCTGAAACTAGTTTGATTAAGACGAATAAAGATAAAGTTGAGTTTATGGGGGCTCGTTGGTTTCCCAAGGAAGTATATCACTGTCAAGAAGATGTATCTCCGAGACTCGTTCATGGGTCTTGTTGTAGGTATTTCTCTGAAGCTTCATCAATTAAGATAAGAAAAGATGGGTGTTTTCCTTGGGACAGCGCTGTTTGCCCAAAAAAGATTGTTATGGATGTTGAGTTTGAAGTTTGTGACCAGACATTCGTCTTTTGCCATCAACATAATGTTGCGAGCCGATGCATTTACCTTGTTGTTTTAGTTTATGCTTTTAATAGTACTTTAATATTTTATGTTGTAATTTATTGGTATGGTTTAGTGAGTCATACCGCCACAATGTAAAACTCTTCCTTTATAGTTGTAAAAAAAAACTCTTCTTTTAGTATGATTTCTCTTTCAAAGTCGAGTCGATTGACGAATGACCCAATACGATTGTGTACTCTCCCTGGCCTGCCTTTACTGGGAGGTGTTACAGCCTACAGGTGACTAATTCTTAGTTGCGACAATTACATCCTCTTTTCTAAGGTTGTATTCATGCTGTCTGAATTTTTGGAACCACCCTTGAACTAGTAAAAACTGCCACCGACCCACCATGCAAAACAATTCAAACGCACACGGCCGCCTTATCACCACTAATCTTGTACTTTAGTAGGGAAGTAACCGGTGCTAGAGGAAGATAAGTGCAATGATTTTGAATGCAAATAATTTTTTTAGACGAAAAAGAAGATGTTGTGTTATCTTGATGGTTAGTAACCGAGTGGTGGTCAATGGTGTTGCATGTAAAATAAAACGGAGCATCTTGAGATTATTTTTAAAAAGTGACAACATGTTGTTGGTAAAAGGCGACTCCTCAAAATTTGAATTAACGACACATCAAACGACTCGTAAAATATCTGGTTTCAATTTAACACCAAAAATCGATTAAATCAATCAATCAAAAACAACAACAAAATCAAAACATTAAAAGTCTGAAAGGAATACTTAAGACATTAGAAACAAGAATAAGCATAGAGTAAGCGAGGAAGATTACGATAGCAGACATTGCAAGTTTTGATGATGTTAAAGTAATCACTATTAATGGAAACTCTAGAATTTATCTGAGAATTTGTGATTGGCGATTGTGATGATGGAAGTTTGGGGAGAAAATAATTGAGGTGAGAGGTTAGAATGAGGTTGAGAGAAAGGAAAAAGAGGGAGTTACAGAGGAGAAAAAGCCCACAAGGAAAAAGCAGTAATGGAGGGAGCTATGAGGTTGATCCATAAGAGGTGGGGATTAAGAAAGCACCGTTAAATTCAACCGCCCAAAATATTCGCTGGACTGTACATGTGTGTGAGGAGTGGAGATGATTGTGTGTTGGACTGAAGAGTGGAGTTGAGTGAGAAGGCCCAACAACAAAACCCGTCCAAATAACCAATAAAGAAGCATGTTATCCGGCCCAACAAATCTCAACTATTCATTCCCAAGTTCAACCATTCATCATATTATACTCCCCCTTATAGCTAGGGAAGACAGTGGGTCCAGGACCCGACCCAGACCCTTCGGGTCAGACCCTAATAAGTGGGTCCGGGTCTGAATTTATGAGACCCGAACAGGCATAAGTCGGGTATGTGTCTTAATAAAATATTTCGGTCCGGGTCCGAGTTATGGGACCTAGACGCATATAATTTAAAAGAAAAAAAAAACCTTAATTTAACAAGCAACCACACAGGCCGTTCATTGTATCATTCCCAAATCCCAATTTTTCTTTAAAACCTAAGAGCAAGTGCAATGGGAGAAATTTAAATAAAGTTCTTCCAATGTCAAGTCATTTTTCCCCATTTTCCAAGTTTAAGAACTTCTTCCTTCACTGGAAGAACTTTAATTTTGTTCTTAATTGGGACCCAATATTATTTTTTCTTATCAACCATCACAATATTTAATTTATTAAAATCAACAAATAACTTGGTTCTTAAAAAAAGAACATAGTTCTTATTTTGACAAACTCGGAGCATACACATTGAAGATTATGTCCTCTTCCTCTTATTTCCTCTCTTTCCTTCTATTTTTTTGACACCTCATTTCACATTGTCTTCATCTTCCTTTTAACATTTTTTTTATTTTTTTTTCCACATCAAAGATGATCCTCTTATTCATCCTCTCTCAAATTTTTTATAACCAGAAAATAAAAAAGAAACAAAATCCATGACACATGGTAGATGAGGGATGACTAGTGGGCACACAATGGTCAAGGTTGTACTTCCTCTAAAAATAGAGGAAGTCTTCTTCTTTCTCTTCAAAGAAGATGCTAAGAGTATATAACAACATTGAAGAGGACATCCTCTTAGATGTGAGAGAGTGTTAAGAGGATGATCCATCCTCTTCAATGTCGATGCTTTCAAGGACATCCACAATGGAAAGAACTTTATTTTTAAAGTTCTTATTGACAAACTCAAGGTAAGAACCATCCATTACACTTGCTCTAAACTCTCTATTCTCAAAGGTTCTAATATGTCTCTAACCTTAAATTTCTACTCATTCACCTACGTTCTAACCCTATCCTGAGATCGACGATGGAGACTGACGACAAAAAGGGGCAGCAAGTTCGACGACGACGACCAATAAGTTCAATAACGGAGCAGTAAATCCCCTTTTTTTTAGGGTTTTTTTATTCATTTTTCTAATCCTTCAATTATTTTGTACGGAGTATGATTTTACCCTTTTCATTGTTCTTAATTTCATATGCTTGTTTGATTTTAAATCTCATAAGAATTTAATAGTCAGTTTTCTATTCAAATAAATTTGCCTTAAAATTAGTATTCAATTGAAATTTCATACTGAATAATTTCTTTGTGTTTGATATTTGTAAGAGACTATGGATTGTTGCCATTTTGATCTATCAAAATAGCAAAATTGATGAATGCATAGATTAGCACCTACGAATCTACGATGGACATTAGTTACTGCCAAGTTGAATTTATCAAGGGTAAAATTGCCCAAGTGCTTCCTCAACCAGACCCACGGGCAGACCCAACCCAAATCCGGACCCGTTGGATATGGGTATGGCCTATGGGTCCAGTAATTTTAGACCCCTCAGGGTCTGAGTCGGGTACAGTGGCGGATTTGCGGGGAAAAGGCTGGCACGTGCCCTCACGTGACCCAGGAAAAAAAATCGAAAATCTGGAAAAAGTTGGGAGGAAACGTACGATAGAGAAACTGAGAAATACAATTACAGAAAACAAAACCCTTATTACACTTGCCCAAATACAACCACGAACCACCCTCCTCAGCCGCCTCCTCCTCGCCGGCCTCCTCCTCACCACCGACCTCCGACACTACCTGTCGCCTGCCTCCCCTGCTCTCTCTCCATTCTCGCCTTCTCGGTATGTTTAATGTTCTTAATTTTTCCCCCCAAATTTGATTATTGAATATTTGATTGAATGTTTGGTTATTTTGTTAATTGTTATTATTATTTTGTTAATCGATTAGTGTAATTGTAGATTTGTGGTAGTTTAGATTGAATGATTGGTTAATTATCTCATTTTGCTCAAACCCTAAATCACTCACTCACTTAGCAATTAATTTCGGTTTGTAGGACACTTATTTGAGTTCAATTTCTGTACTTTGCGCAATTAGGAACCACAATTCCACCAGGCAAAGCAATCTCTTAGCACTTATCCTCATTAATTTCAATCAAATGAGATTCAACCGATTCACCTTTAAAAAATTTAAGATAAGTTTTGTCAATATGTGGTATCCACGGCCAATCGATCCAATGGCTACTGGTAATTTCAATGCCATTATACACTACAACACAATCAAGCTCATCACACAAATGTACTCTACTTTCATGCAGATTGTTCAGCAAACAAGTAAACCAATCCTAACTCTAAAGGCAAGCTTAAAACTCATACGGCGAATAAAACCAGCACACAAAGTAAACCAAAACCCAGATGTAAAATCCAACAAAGCTTTGAGCTTTAAGCTTAATATGGAACACAAACACAAACCCAGATGTAAATTTGTGTGAAAGTTTAAAAAAATCAAAACTGTTAAGCTTATAATACCAAAAAAATTAATGGGTTAGATGCAAGCATGCAACTTTAAAGAAAAACTCAAGAAAATCTTAAGCATTAAGCTCAAAGAAGTGAAAATCAGGTCGAATCAATTAGTGAGAAAATCGAATATTTCTTGAAATTTAAACTGAAGTAAGTTGAATGAAAACAACCCCAGCTGTAGTTACTAATTATTGTATGTGAATGAATACTTGTTTAGTCACTTATATTGAGAGAGATTTTTTTTGCACAAATAAGTGGTGATGATATTATTAGGCCTTTTCAAGATATGAATCCTCTTTGGATGGCTTTAGATTTTTCTTAGATTTTTTCTTAGTAATCTCTAATTATATTACTATGTATTGACGATATTAGAATTTAATGTACAAATGTTGTCCGCAATTTTTTTTACTTACTATGCCACCCCTTTACTCAAATCCTGAATTCGCCCCTGGTCGGGTGTGGGTCCAAGGTATGTAACACGGGTCTGGGTCCGGATCTTACTAGACCCGACGCAGACCCGACCCGTTGCCATCCCTACTTATAACCCCTTAGTCACTTTTATATGAGGGGGATTTGAAACTATAGACTTAAGTCTAGTCTCTGACATAGAGACATTTCAAAAGTCTCACAAAACTGTCGAGAAAACAAAGATAAAATAGGCTTAGGGGGTGTTTGGTTCACGCGTGGGTATGGGTTTGGAATCGGGAACCATACCTGGGTGGTATCGGGTTGGAACTTGATACCTCATACCTAGTGTTTGGTTTAATTTTAAGGGTATGAGGTTAGAAACTAATCAAAGCTAAAAACTCTTCAAAATACAATATTTTTAATAATAATTTTTATACTATTAAATCGTGTAGAGAAAATTTAATCAAATAAATATATAAAATGATTTTTTTACAATTATTTTTATCACTTTTTAATATTTGTAATTTGATACCATGGGTATCAATCTCATACCCACCCCCCTCCCTGGGTATGAGAAACCCATACCTCATGGGTTTGAGGTATGGGTATCAAACCTTCAATTTTGTCAACCAAACACATGGTATGGGTTTGGTTCATTCCAAACCCATACCTCATACCTATATTGGGTGAACCAAACACCCCCTTAGTAGAAACTAGAAAAACTCAAAGTAAAACGATTTAGTGAAATTTGCAGGCTTTGTGTTGTTGGTATTAGAAATTTGCAAGATGGTTCGTCAAAATGTGGCTATTGAATCATCAGCTGATAAAGGCTCCAAGAAAAAATCAAAGAAGAAGAGAACGACACCTGAAGCTGATACTCCTCTTTCTCAGACTTTAGTGTTTGGTATCATTTCTGTACTTCCATCTTTTTTGCTTTTTTGCTTTTTTGCTTTTTTGATGCTTTATTTTTGCTGGGCGTTCCTTGTTTCTTATTTATTGCTTGATTTTTGGAGAATTCATGAGTTCTTGTTTTAGAGGATATTTAGGTTATTTCTTTCTAATGCAATGTGAGATTTGGGTATGGTGATAGTGTTACTGATTTTGAAGGTATGGGGGTGAGACCTTTCCATGGTTCAAGGCTTTTTTTTTTCAAAATATTGAACTCATCATGAGGCTAGATGTTTGTTTACTTTGGTGTTAGTTTCAGAAATCCCAGGATTTGGAATTGGATCTTCGTCTTTTTCTTGTCCTAGATTTTTCACTCTTACAGCAACATCCTACCTTTGTGCTCATTGAAATATAGAAGTCAGCTAAATAGATCGTTAAAATAATCCTATTATAGTGAACAACCCTCATTTTACCTTTTCTTTTCTCCCGATCAGAGGAAGTCAAATGGGATTTATTCATTGAAATGAATGTAAGTATGATTATAGCTTTTATTCTTACAGAGAAAAGAGAAGATGCAGATGAAACGCAGGCTGATGATAATGAGCCTACAATGGCGGACAAACTTGCTAGTTTAGATCTTGTGAAGATAGTTGATACAGAAATTCAGGAATTCCAAGAGCCAACAAAGACACTGCCTCCTAGCGCTGATTCCGTCCATGTTTTGTTAAAGCAAGCATTACATGCTGATGATCGGGCTCTTCTATTAGAATGCTTGTACAATCAAGATAACAAGGTTTGTTTACTTGGTTTAGGACTTTAAACTGCTGTAATGGAGTGAAGGATCAATTGCTTAATGTTTTGGCTGGAATGATGTTTGTTCACAGGTTATTACGAAGTCTGTTTCATTACTAAGTGCCACTGATATTTTCAAGCTTTTGGACTCCCTTCTATCTATCGTTCAATCAAGGTAATGTGAATGCAGGTACATCAAGCGAGTTCATGCTCACTATTTTACATAAAATTATTCGTGAAACAACATAGGCTTTTATTAACTAGAATTACCTTTAAAGTTTAAAATCTATCAGTAGCACAAGTTTGTGGAGTCCTGGCCAAAAGTTTTAACGAGGGCCATTCCCATACAAGACTCTTCTTCGGACGCTCACTCTTGAAAGAATACTGACCCCATGTAATAAGTTTGTCGAGTCATGTAAAGGGCTTCAGATATGAGGATTGATTTTTGAAGGAGTTGTTGCTCAGTAGTGTATACTTTCGCAATTATGCGAACTGTTGACTGTGGTTCAGTGTCTACTAGCATAATTCATCTGAACATGTTACAACCCCGTCCATCTGATTTTGATTGCATATTGTTGGAACAAATCTCTTATACCTGTAGTTCATGTGTGTTGTTCAACTACAGGGGAGCAGTATTGGTATGTGTTCTTCCATGGTTGAGGAGCTTACTACTGCAGCATTCAAGCAGGATTATCGCCCAAGAGTCTTCTTTAAAATCCCTTAATTCCTTATATCAGGTACGAAGTACTATTTTGTTTTTTTAAAAATTATGACCTTGGAGATCATAGACTATACTCCATCTACATCATCGAATGTATAGTTTTTTTGGTAAATAAGTGGCTATAAAACTTGGAATGCTTACAGGCACTCGTATTGCCACTATCCTACATGTTGAATATGTAAAACATGTTTTCTCCAGCTCTCCTAAACAAACTCTTTAGCGCGAATATCCCTTCTGATTGAAAATCGAAGATGATAAATCATGCTACTTTGTGATGTATTGTGTAGTACAACTACTCTCCGTGTAAAAAAACAGCGGTAGTGTTGTGAAAAGAGGAGGCAGACCGCATCACGGCATAGCTACTGAGTCCACTTTTGTGTGTGCTCACATGACAAGAATCATTTACATAATACTAGGAGAATATTTAAAGGTTACATTTATCCTTCTCCTCTTAAGTTGATTTTTGTCTGTGACTTGTGCGCAGCTCGTAGAATCCAGAGTTGCAACTTTTGTTCCTGCCCAAAAATTGGCCAGCAGTTTGGACCTGATGTTTGCTGGGGTAAGTGTTACTTTTATTTGATTGGATGAGTCACCAACGGTTTAAGGTGGGATCCACATCCATTATTCTTTGGTTTTTTTTGCGATAGGTTGATGAAGAAGGGGTTGATGAGTACGATTCAATACCTCCGGTCATTTACGAGGACAAAGATGAAAGTGAGGATGAAGATTATGAGGACAATGCAATGGAAACTGATGATGATACGAAAGAACCCGAAGATTTTAGTGGCGTAAGCGACGTTGATTTGAGTGAGGGGGACTTAAGTGACTGAACAACTTGATACTTGTTGGCGATGAAGATAACTTTTTTTCCCTTCTTTTTATTTTCTTCATTTTAGAACTGTAACACCAAACTGGTAATTTTGGCAAAGTATGATTTAGCTGAACTGTTTGAATTGTTATTGCTGAATTGCATTGCCATTTACCACTACTCGTTTACAAGTTTGCCGATCTATGAATTTGGAGGAGCGAGTCACGGCCAGTAGGTTTGTGATAAGAGGCTTGGTGATTGGGACTTGGGTACTGTAAAGGACAATGGACGGTGACTGAGGGAGAGAGGAGTGAGAGTAGGTGGTTTGAGTTAGGGTAATTAAGTGAAACAGTTATAGTATGCTTGTAACTTGTAAGTGGTTTTTATAATTATATACTGTAGTCATTAGGATGCGATGGTAATTTTGAAGCGATTTTATAATAAACATTAAACAGAATGGGTAGAAATAAATATTACACCCTAAAATGAAAATGTCGATGACCAAACGACGAAGATATTAGTGCGACAAATGGTTTAAATTATCACAATTAGATGGAGACATGAGCTCGTAAATTAATAAAACGATGAAAGATATGGGCTAGCTGCAGATTGAGTTGGCAAGTCTGACATGATCCGTATCCGAGCAAATCCGATTTGACAAAACGCGTGAATATTGCAAACTGGAACAGACCCAACCTGATGACGACCTCATAATCAATAACTCGAACCCAAACCAGACCGACCCGATATTGACTCGGTTAAATTGATGATCCGACAATTATTAAGCTTAATATTGAGCACAATCAAAGTAATCGGATCCGATAACGACCCGACCCGATAATGAAAGTAAGTTTAGATTGATATGTTTGACTTAATAATAAACTAACTAAATCAAATAGTGGTTAAAAACTAAATTAATGGTAAAATATTGACGTAATGCAATAAAGTAATAAGGCTCGATAACGTCCTGACCCAAACCTAACCCGACCGATACATCATTTGACCCGAAATAGTAGGCTAATTCGATATGAATTAAACTCAGTATGACCGAAACTCGATATAATCTACGAGTATATAACTGACCCCATCGCCACTTCTAGCTGCAGGAGGTATGACAGCACTGATGACTTGGTAAACCTTAATAATGACAATGAACATTACGGAAGTTCAAATTAGGCAGGAGTTTGGTTTCACTTAGAGGTGATACACAAGGTCACTTCGGTCGTGCTATTATCGGGTGACAATTGAGTCAAGAACTTACTTCAGTTATTCTCGGTTTTTGTTTTTTACGACCTAATGATCAACACATTCTTATATAAAGTAAATTAATGAAATAAAATAGTACTCCCTCTAATCCGATCAATAGTTTACATTTTCCTATTTAAGGTGAATCGGTCAATAGTTTACACTTTTATTTTCTAGTAAATAAACAAACTCGTGGGTGGGTACCATTTTATTTCCTCCTCATTTCGAGTTGCCTTTGATTTTTGTAATAATTACTGTATAAACTCATTCCTCTCTCATTACCTTAATAATCGTGTATAAAACAATTGTAAACTATTCACCGAGACGGAGGTAGTAGCATATATAGATCGGTGAATTATTTTATATGCAGTGATAACTTGAATATGTATCGAGGAATAACCGTAGTTTATAACTGTAGTTTATACTTCGTGTAACTACGTACTGCATCATCTTAACAACACTTTAATCAAATAAATTCATTATTTATCCGCCAGCTTCTTGAATTTTGATGTGGGAATACAAACTACAAATGTATGAGACTATAATTGGGAGAAAAATAAAAATGATAATTTGACCTATTACAGTTTACAAATGTCTGTTATCTGTTTGATAATTGTAATCTACTTATATTAGGATAATTTTAGTAAATTTGTTTCAAAATCTACTCCTGTTAGGATTTATAAAAAAGTTAAACTCTCTAATTTCGCTTGAAAAGTTCCTACTTTATACATATAGATAGATTGATTGATTGATTCTAATATTGTTTTCCTGTTGTCAGAATCTTTGGAAATCGAAATCACCCTTGAACTTGTAAAAACCGTCATCAGCCCACCATGCAAAACAAGTCAAACGCATGCGACCACCTTATCACCACTGATGTACGTTAGTAATGAGAGAAACGGTGCTAGAGGAAGAATTTGTGAAAAGTGGGATGATTAAGAATGTGTAGTGTTATCTAGATGACTAGTGACTGAGTGGTTGTCAACGAAGCTGCTCTTGACATTATTTTTAGAGCGTGACAACCTGGTGTAAGAAAAACGAGGACTCAAACTTTGGATTAACTAATGCTAAAATTTACGAAATCTAAATTCAGATCATTAACTTTAAAACTACCTTTTTCCATTATATTGATTATAGAGTAATCACTGCTCCGTATATAAAACTGTAAATATATGACAGTTTTAAGTTAGACTATAATTTGATAAACACAAATTTTTGTGACGAACCCAAGCTATAATGACGACTTATACCCGGGTAAAATAAAATTAAAAAGAAATAGGGTGTTGAGATGTTACCGCTTGTAACCGTCACACACAAGAGCCGCTAGATCGGGTAATCTAGAAAGACAATCAGCTGTTTAGCTGAAGACTAAGGCCATGTTCTTTCTGGCTTATTTTCACTCACTTGATTCAAATTTCGGCTATATTATTCAAATTTCAAACTTAGTTCGATTCAAACTTAGCTCGGCTCCATTCGATTCAAATTTCGGCTCATTTCGATTCGGTTCCACTAAATTCAGCCAATTTCAATTTTGCGAATCTTAAATTTAATAGTTTTTATTAATATTATATATTTATTATGATTAATATTATTATTAATTATTTTATTATTATTATTATTATTATTATTATTATTATTATTTATTATTTATTTTTTTATTTTTATTATTATTATTATTATTATTATTATTATTATTATTATTATTAATTTACTATTAATTAATCATCTTCATTATTGTTATTGATGGGGCATATTCTGCACCGCTGACCAAGTCAACATATTGAGCAAGGTCAAGGATATCCACAGCAAAGTCAACGACTTGCACAGCCTAGCCGATGCGGTCCATCTACTGCACACTGGGTCTCGGCACGGCAACGGCCCGGGCGGGACACGATCCGCGTACTCATACCCAAGACCTCTACGGCCCGCCATAGGTCCATCGGCCGAGGGTAGAACGGTCTTCCCACCTGCTAGCCACTTGGCCACTTGGCCACTACGTGACAAAAGGTGAAAGTCTATAAATACTCCTCAACCTTCATTGAGGAAAGGATCCATAAATTAACCTAAGAATCACTATTCATCTGGTAATATCTTCCTTATCTCTCTACAATACATCCTTAGCCAAGTAATAACAACTTATCCCTCTAAGTTTACTGACTTGAGCGTCGGAGTGAGTACGCTTGGCAAAAAGTCAAGCCCTCAGTTCGTTCATTGTTGCAGGAGAGGCCGAGAGGAACGATAGAGACGAGGAATCCAACTCAAGACATCATTCTACGAGCCACGGGTGGTAACAATACTTGCTCTGGAATTACACCCGGAACAATTGGCGCCGTCTGTGGGGATAGACACTAGAAGCTAGTCACATTCATTCCCAAACAAAAATATACACACAAAAAACCCACCCCAAAAGCCAAGAAGATGTCGAAACAACAAGAGGCATTCGTGATCATTTAAACCGAACTCTACCAAGATGATACCGTCCACAAATCTGGAGTTGTGCAACCCTCTCTCCGGTCAAGTGATTCAACCGGAGTACGGGATGCCAATAATACCAGACACTCCGCTGCCTGCCGACCAGGTCACCATCATGGGGCATGTGGTTGACGCAGCAAAACTGAAGATGCTCCTGGACCTACTTGAGAGTACGCCTGCTCACACTGTCACGCCGACAAGAGCGGCAGAAACCGTCCAGGAGGCCAGGGCCCAAAACGTGACCCCAAGAAACTTGAACGGAGCATTAGGAGAAGCTGACCCTGTCAAGACACCGGGGAAGCCCAAAGTGGTCGTGGTAGACCTAAGTCCTTCTCGCACTCGTGAGAAGACTGTGTCGCCGCGGCACGAACGAGGCACACCCCGGAGGAGCGAAAGAAGCCCAACTCGTCAGAGTTGGAGAAGAAGCCCGACTCACCAGAGTCGGAGGAGAAGTCCTTCTCGCTACGAGGAGAGAAGCCGGACTAGGAATGCGAGGAGCCGATCGCCGCGTGTCGTCCGACATGTGGTCAGACAGCCCCTCAGCGCCTACGTCCTAGATACCCCGGTGCCGACCAAGCTGAACTTACCACCTATAGCATACAAAGGGGAAGGTGACCCGACCGACCACGTCGAGGCTTACGAGTCTCACATGTCAGTATGGGAGCAACCTGATGAGGTTTGGTGCCGAATCTTCCCAACGACACTGCATGGGATGGCACAGAGTTGGTACAAGGGGCTACCCGACGGGTCGATATCTTTGTTACGCCGACCTAAAGGACGCGTTCCTAGCCCAGTATTCCTGCAACAAGAGGAGGGCCGTGGAGACATCGGACCTCCTGACTATCAGACAGGAGGGAGGTGAGTCTCTCCGAAGTTATGTGAAGAGGTTCGACGCCAAGGTTCAGCAAATTCGTGAGCTGAACAGCGAGCTGGCAGCCTTCGCGCTGATGAAAGGCCTCCCAAGGGGAGACCTAAAAAACGAGCTCATCAAATGCGGCGGCCTGACCTTTGACGCCGCCAGACAATTGGCTGATCGAGCCATTAAAGTGGAGGACTATCACAAAACCTGGGTAGGCCCTAACGAGGCCAAATCCTCAGAAAAGAAGAGCCGCCGGGAGGACAACCCGGATGAAGGACGCCGTGGCAATGATCGGTCACGGTCTGGTGAAAGACGCCGTGACAATAACAGGTCACGGTCTGATAAATCTGCCAGCAAACAGGACTCGACGGGCACCGGGTGGAGTTCGGGATCGTACCACCAGAGGCGGTATAATGATAAAACTCCCCTCGTCGTATCGACCGCCGAGGTCTTCGCCCTGAGCAAGCACGAGGGCCAGAAGTGGGAAAGGCCCCCCAAGCCGAAGGGAGACGGTGACACGAGCCAGTACTGTGAGTACCACGGCCACACCGGTCACCTTATCGACAACCGCCGCATCTGAAGAATGCCATTGAAGAGCTGATCCGGAAGGGGAGCCTCGGCAAGTACGTTGCCAAAAGCCAAAAGACTGACGCCGGTAGTTCAGATAAGAAATCCGTCTTCGAACGGATAGGAGTGATCCATGTTGTCATCGGGGGCAACGAGAAAGGAGGGTCCGCTCATGGGCACAAACGGCACCTGAACGAGCTATATCAGGCCATCAACTTTCTGCCCAACACAGCGATCCCCGCTTCCAACATCCCCGATATGACTATTGGAAGGAAGGACTACGGAGGAGTCATCGCTCCTCACAGCGACCCGCTTGTAGTCAATCTGGACATATCCAACCACCTGGTCAAGAGGTGTCTGATTGACACAGGCGCCTACACGAACATCATGTTCAGGGAGTGCTTCCTCAGCCTCGGTCTGAGAGTCAAGGACTTAAGCCCCTGCACCAACCCACTATACAGCTTCTCTGGGGCCGGCCTGGTACCACTGGGGTCAATCAGACTGCCTATGATGTTTGGCGAAGGGAATGCGGCTAAGAATGTCCTAGCCGAGTTCGTGGTCATTGACGGCTCGTCCGCCTACAACGTTCTCATTGGCCGAGTCACCCTGAGCGAGGCCGACGCAGTAATGTCCATCCGGGCCCTAACACTGATGTACGTCTCGGACCGGGGGGAAGCGCATAAGCTCGTCTCCAAGGACGAAAAGGACGAGGTGGTCAACGTCCAGATAGCTGCCAGAGGATGCAACATGCAATCCCTCAAAGTGGCAAAGAAGTCAGAGAAAGGAAAAAGTCCATCCTTACAATAGGAGGGCGACCTCATGGATGCAACTAGCGGCTGACTGGGAAGGTGTGCCTTTGATGAGCCATTAGGACGCTGGCAATCTCGGGAAAACTTTGTATAGCGGCTGAGGTGTCCAAGATAGCTGTGGGCACCCCAACGCATGTTTATACTTAATGAAAAATCGTCCAAGTCTTCCATCAAAGTGTCCATTTTTTCCCATCAGTCATTAACAAGAAATAGATGCCAGCTCATACTGTCACACCGACAAGAGCGGTAGTCTCCGTGAAGAAGCAGGCGCCGTCGCAGTCACCCCAAGTAGTAGACGCCACGGCAGTCACCCCAAGAGGTAGACGCCGTCGCAGTCACTCCAAGTGGCAGACGCCACGGCCGTCATCAAGAAATAGATGCCAGCTCATACTGTCACACCGACAAGAGCGATAGTCTCCGAAAAGAAGCAGGCGCCGTCGCAGTCACCCCAAGTAGTAGACGCCACGGCAGTCACCCCAAGAGGTAGACGCCGTCGCAGTCACTCCAAGTGGTAGACGCCACGGCCGTCATCAAGAAATAGATGCCAGCTCATACTGTCACACCGACAAGAGCGGTAGTCTCCGTAAAGAAGCAGGCGCCGTCGCAGTCACCCCAAGTAGTAGACGCCACGGCAGTCACACCAAGAGGTAGACGCCGTCGCAGCCACTCCAAGTGGTAGACGCCACGGCCGTCATCAAGAAATAAGACGCCAGCTCACACTGTCACATCGACAAGAGCGGCTGTCATTACCAATAAGCAGACGCTGGCTCACACTGTCACACCGACAAGAGCGGCAATCACCCTCGAAGCGACGCGCATGAAGCGATTACGGCAAGCGCAGTCGATACTCACAGAAACGATCAAAACGCCTTAAAAGCGTTTAAACACAGTTGGGATGCGCACTCTAGACTGCCTCGGCCAGGCCGAGGCGAAAACAAAAAAGCAACTCAGACGAAGACGAAAAAAGACCTCGGCCAAGCCAGAGGCAAAGTGAAGACGCTAAGTACAGTTAATACGCTCAACTATTAGCGCAAGGAAACTCAAAGTGAGGTAAAGACCTCGGCCAAGCCGAAGACAAAAGAAACGAACTCTTATTAAAAATGATAAGTTACAAGTGAGGAGAATACAGACGACGGCCGTCCCCATAAGGATAAGCCAAAACACAACCTACCAAAGTTGTACAAAATACAAGGAAAAGAAAAACAAAAGATTACAGGTCATTTGAAGCGCCAAAAATGGCAGGGAGGGAAGGCTTAATAATTGGCTCCCGAACAGCTGAAGCTATCCGAGACTCCGGGTGAGCCTGGTGACGACCGCCCGTCTCCCTATGCCTGTTGCTGCTTGCCATCAGCAGCGGTAACAGCATCTTCTTTGATGGGCAACCCGGCGGCGTTCTTAGCGGCCTCGGCCGGCGACTTGACCTTAGCCTCGGCAGCCTCAGCTGCCCTTGCCCTCTCGGCTTCCTCCTTGGCCGCCTTAGTCTTCTCAGCAAGGCCTGCACTCTCCGCGGCCGCCTCTTTCTCTATCTTCACCCTCACCGCCTCCTTAGCCTTCTCCTCCACGGCTTTCTCCTTAGCTTCGAGCTTATCGTCAAACAGCTCGTCAAATTTGCTCCACGGAAAGGAACCAGCAAGAGGGAAGAGCTCCTCAATCACTTCCCTGGCAGCTTCTTCGGCCAGATCCCGGAATTCGGTGCACATGTTAGGGAGCATGACGGTTTGGAGCGTCTCAATGTCCTCCTCCTTTTGTCTAATAATGGCCTCCTTGCTCCGAATCACCTTCCCCGGATCCGAAATCGCCCCTAAATTCATTCCTCTGCTGGAGATAAAGGTCGGCGTGCCTCTGAACAAGGTCACACTTCTCCAGCAGCTTTGCAACTTCGGCCGCAGCAGCCTCGGCCTTGGCTCTCTCAACAAGGACCTCCTTTTCAGCGTCCTCCCTGAGTTTTCTCTCAGCCAAGAGCGCTTTCTCAGCATCCCCCCTAAGCCTCTGCTCATTGAGGAGATCCAGCTCCGCCTTCGCGGCCACCTTCTTAGTGGCATCAAGCTCAAGAGCGGGCTAAGCCAGGGCCTTCTCCTGCTCTATGATACGAGCACCGGTCAGCTCGTTCCATCTCGCCAGCTCCTCGATCAACCTCGCGCTTTCCGCTACAAGCTGGGAGGGGGAAGCCTTCTGGGATGAAGGGTCAGTGGTGACGTTTCGATCACCAGCCTGCAGCCGGGAGGGGGAAACCTTCTGGGATGAAGAGTCAATGGTGACGTTATGATCACCAGCCTGCGCGGGTTTCTCCTCCACCTGCTGCTCATTAAGAGCGCTGGCCGACAGCGGCTGATCTGCAGAATTTAACGAAAGCATCAGTATCAACATACATAGACATGCCAGAGAGCACGTCATCAGCAGCGCCTAATGAACCGGCTAAATCTGAGCCACAGAACAGGTCAGTACCATGCTTGGCTTTCTTGGCCGGAGGACGCGTTTCCTCGCCAGCAGCAGAAGCAACGACAGCGGTAGAGGCTGTCCCCTTTCTCTTACGGACAAGGGGAGACCCCTCCTCATCAGAGTCCTCCCCATTGGTGATATCAACGATCTCCACCGTTTCCTTCTGAACAGGAGGAATGGGAGGTGGAACTGATGTCGACGCCATCGCCGCCGAAGACCTTGTTTTTCGCGTATGGCGCGGCATGTGACTAACAACCTTCGCCTGGGCCTCCACCACATTCAAGCTTTTCAGCTGCTGATCCATGAGATCATTCGGCGACGTCCTACGGTCATGGGTTAGAGCCTTGGGATGCAAGTTAGCAACGGTTTTATCTTTGTGCAGCCCCATTCTCCGAAGGATATCCTCAGACAGGTCCGGTCCAAAGTGGTCTGCGAAGGAAGCAAAGCAAGGGTTAAGTAGAAGAAATAAATCGAAGTTCGAAAAACAGGAACATTGAGAACGGTGATGGGCCTCACACCGACCCCACTCACCCTGTGCTAGGGCCGGTATGAGGCCGACATGGCAGAGCGGCTCATCCTGGAAGATAATCTACGTTGGGGGAATCCATCTTTTCGGCACCCCACTCTTGTCCGCCTCAAAGAGCCTCATCGCTAGCTTCTCATCCTCCTTAAGAGAGACCTTGCTGGCATCCATCTTGAGCTTTTTCCGGGTGACCCATCTGTCGTGCTCCGCCTTAGTCTCACACCGCAGATTAACTTGGTGCTGAAAGAAGCGGGGCAGCGGATAGTCATCCGGCACCTTAACGTACACCCACCGATCTTTCCAGTCCTTGCAAGAAGTAAGTTTGTCAACAGAGACATAACCCCCGCTCCATTTGCACACTTTGTACCATCCGACGCGCCGAGAGATTGATGGCGGAGATGATGAAGCCGGCGGAATAAATTCACCGTTGGGGCCTCTCCCTTGAAGAGACAAAGCCAGACAAAGCCGACTATGGTCCTCACAGCCAACGGGTGCAGTTGGGCAACAGCAACGTTCATGGCCCTAATGATGGCCATAACATACTCGTTCAGCGGAAACCGGAGCCCGTACTCCAAGTGCCGCATATATACGCCGATGTGACCCGGGGGAGGGCAACAGACCGCCTGACCCTCCTCAGGGATAACAATTTTGTATCCCCTGCCAAAGAAAAAATGGCCCTCGAAAAATGTCTCGCCGGAACAACTAGCGAGCTTATGTGTCCAAGCACGGTCAAGGCGGACCTTACAGGCGTCACCGTGATCCATAACGTACTGCCTCCGCTCATTGGGACGAGCCTTTTCAGCATCATCACTAAAATCGTCCACGTCAGAATCGACTTCATCGTCATCCTCCCATTCCTCCAAAATCTGAGGATCAACTTCGGGAGAAGGAGACCTAGGGCCCCCAAACCTTATCGGGATGGCATCTGGTATCCCCTCCCCATCAAGACGCGACGGGGAACCCCCCGGCGCCGAAGCGCTAGTCCCAGCGTCAGCAGAAGACATGATAGCAATAATTATTTAACAAAATAAGAAAGGAAATTTGTTTGTTTACCTTGAAGAAAAACACTCGCCGGAGTAACAACTCTGAAAATTAGAAGACAAAGAAACCCTTGAAAGTTTAGAGAGAAGAAAATTTTGGTGTGTGAATTTGGTGGCCAATTTCACGGAATAACTGTCCTATTTATAGGGAAAAGCCCATGAAGAAGGACCAATCAGAGAACAGCCCATGAAGCGCCAGCCAATCAGCTAACAGACACGTGTCAGACATGCAACCATGGAAAGTCAATCGTCGCAACAGTCAAACGTCAATCAATGCAACAGTGATCAAGCGTCTTCAACACGCCCCTTCATATCTCTGCCTTTTCATCTTCCTCAACAAATTCCTAGGTATCTGTTCTCCGCCGGCCACGTGATCAACCACGTTAGAGAGCACCGGCCTGGGGGCAATCAAAAACAACCGGCACTCTCAACCCTGGTCTCGGCCAGTGTCACTTTCTTTTCCACATCGGATGCCCTTTACACATCCATGCGGAGGGGGGATATATATGGTACGGCCTAAGAAGAACCAGGCCGAGATAGAAGAAGCCGATACAGAAAAATTTCAGAAATTACTTTAGCAGAATACACGCTCAGCATACATCGGAGCCCATACCACGGCATAGACTACGCTGGGGGCAAATTGATGGGGCATATTCTGCACCGCTGACCAAGTCAACATATTGAGCAAGGTCAAGGATATCCACAGCAAAGTCAACGACTTGCACAGCCTAGCCGATGCAGTCCATCGGCTACCGCCCACTGGGTCTCGGCACGGCAACCACCAGTAGGGACACGATCCGCGTACTCATACCCAAGACCCTCGGCCGGCCTGCCATAGGTCCATCGGCCGAGGGTAGAACGGTCTTTCCACCTGCTAGCCACTTGGCCACTTGGCCACTACGTGACAAAAGGTGAAAGTCTATAAATACTCCTCAACCTTCATTGAGGAAAGGATCCATAAATTAACCTAAGAATCACTATTCATCTGGTAATATCTTCCTTATCTCTCTACAATACATCCTTAGCCAAGTAATAACAACTTATCCCTCTAAGTTTACTGACTTGAGCGTCGGAGTGAGTACGCTTGGCAAAAAGTCAAGCCCTCAGTTCGTTCATTGTTTCAGGAGAGGCCGAGAGGAACGATAGAGACGAGGAATCCAACTCAAGACATCATTCTACGAGCCACGGGTGGTAACAATACTTGCTCTGGAATTACACCCGGAACAGTTATGATTATGAATATTATGGTTATTAAAATCAATAATATTCATATTAATATAATTAATACTATTATTATTATTATTATTATTATGATTATTATTAATATTGTTAATTTTAATATTACTATTATTAATACCTAATTAATTTTTCATATACGAACCTTACTCTTTAACATACACTTTTTCATAACGTTCTATTTTGTACCCTTTAATTTCACCTAAAACTGAACTAAGTGAACTCTTAAATCAATATTTTGTTCCTAAAACTTAATTTAATTGTTCAAATGACTTAAAACTTACAAGATGAATTCTAATTTATCAAATAATAAATTATTTTACTTGTTATCAATTATTAATATTATTTGTTGAGTTTTAATTAATCAACCAAAATTTATTTAACACCCTCTCATACCAAGGTACCTTACCAAGGACTACCCTAGCATGAAAGGCTGTTACCATCTCGGTTTCTCGAGGTTAGTATATCAAAGTTACCAATTCCAAACAACCTTTATTAAAGTATAAAGAGTTAGCGATTACATGTTTCCTACACCAAACCAAAACATAACGATGAAAATCTATTAATTACAAATAATGCAAGCTAAGTCTCCTGGCGGCGGAAGCTAGACTCGAGTGGTGACCCCCATAACTGTCCTATAGCTAAACATCTGCATTACCTGTCACAATCTGCTCACCATCCCCGAATGGATCACCGCAGGTTTTACAAAACAACAACAACGGGGTCAGTACTGTTCAATCAATGTAAGACAAATAAACGATGCATCCGGCTGATCATCCACACTCTCCGGTTGTAACACTACGGATTTTCCTTGGTGACTACTCGACCGAGTAGAGCCTACTCGGCCGAGTAGTGCTATGGTTGTGTGTTATTTTGGTTCTGCCGAGGAATACTCGGCCGAGTATAGTGAATACTCGACCGAGTATTGGACACTCGGCCGAGTATGCACTTACTCGACCGAGTGTCCGGTTTGGCGAAGTGTTATTTCGACGGTTTGATTAGGGAATGTTTAGGGTATTTTATATTTCCGCGTCAGTTTCTAATATCATTTTCAAAGCTTTATCATTTCTACGTTACCCTAATCACACCCAAATCATTCCCTAATCCTTCTCTTAAGCATTTCGTAGCGTCATTGTGTGGGTAATCGCTGTGATTCTTGCGTATAAGTTCTTGTTGCACTGTTGGTAAGTTCTATCTTTGTGATTATTGTACCTTTTTGGGTTACTGTACATTTATATGGGAAGGGGATTTTGGGAATTGTGCAAAGTGTAATCGTGTTGTATGATCATTGTATAGGAGAAGACTTCGTAGAGGAGCCTTTTTGATTGTCCGTGTTGCATACTACTGTGATTGCTAAGGTAGGGTTTCCCTACTCAGTTACTGTGCTTTATATGACATGTTGTTGTAATTATCGTTGTCTGTTGATCATCGGAGTATGGAGATTGTTGTGACGATGTTGGTGTGAGGGGATTGAGATGACTGTGATGTCTTGTGGTTGTGATTGTGGTGGAGTCACTTGCGGGAGTGGCTTCACACCCTAGTTCGCCCTCCGTGGAACCCGCCACGAGAGGGGATGTGCACATTAAGGGACATGGATCGTTGTCGCTCGTTGAGGAGCTGGACTAGGTGGGATCGGCTGCGGTCACCCACTGGCGGCGAGGATTACCTGTTGCGATGGGTAATCTGGCAGGGCTACACACTTTGGTGTGTAGTCGGTTACTGTGTGAGATTGGATGATTGGGAATTGGTGATGATCAGACGACTAATGCATTTGTTTGTCTTATTAGTTGAGTAATACTGACCCCGTTGTTGTTTGTGGAATCTCTTTGTGATCCATTCGGGATGATGGTGAGCGGGCTTGACAGGTATTGCTAGTGAGAGCTTGGGGATTGTCTCGGGAGAGTTGCCACCTCGTGTCATAGCATCACCGTCTGAGTCCTAGTTGGATTTCCTTTATTGTTAAGACTTTGCAGTTGTATTTGTTAAACAGTATTTGGTTTTGGATATTGTAAACTTTACTTTTCACAAGATTACTTTAATAATTGTGCTCGATTCGACGCTTTTGGTATGTACTAATCTCGGGCAACCGAGATGGTAACACACTTTCATGGCAGGGTGGTCCTGGTAAGGCACCTTGGTATGAGGGGGTGTTACAAAGTGGTATCAGAGCCGAAGATTCCGGCACCTAAACAAATGAATATAATGAACCTAGGGAGTCTAAGTAAAATGAACCCGGGGAGAGTTGTTTGGAGCTACCGCAAAGACTCGGGAGACGTCCCGGAGTCGCAAATTGGCCCTCACTAACTCAAGCCGGTAACATAGGAAAAGTGGTGAGAGTAGGTTTTGTATGTACATGTATGTGATGATGAAGGTTGGTAAAAGTTGATAGTTGAAAGTATATGTGTTAAAGTTGTGAATGCGATGCTGGGAGAAATGGTAGATGAGACGGATTGTGAAAGGTTGTCATGTTAGAACTCGAATAAGCATGAATTATATGCTGATATGATTACAATGTGGCATTAAAGTTTTTGATATATGCATTGTATGCTGATGTGATTATAACATGGCTTTTAAGTTCTTAAGACTATGTGTGTGCTACGGGAATAGTGAGCATGATAAGGGAATTGTAATCTGTAAACCCGTATATAGCGTAACTCGGCCGAGCAGGGCAGGTACTCGACCGAGTATGGAGTACTCGGCCGAGTATCCAAGCACTCGACCGAGTGTTGTTTGATGGAAAGTAGCAGTCGCTACTGTTTGTGATAACTCGACCGAGTATGAACGTATACTCGACCGAGTAGTGTCCACTCGGCCGAGTATTGTTCCACTCGACCGAGTGTTGTTTTTGTGTTTTGACGTTTGCCTCTGGAGTCGAAACTCGACCGAGTATCTGGGGGGGGGGGGTACTCGACCGAGTTGGCTTTACTCGACCGAGTATGATGTATACTCGGCCGAGTGTTCTTATGGCGGAAGAGTGTTAAATTTTGAGCATGTGTTTACGTTTCTTTAATTCTTATCAGCTCAAAATGCCGCCCAAAAGAACTCCCGCGCAGATCCAAGCTTCAGAGATGACTCTTGATGAGGTTGCTCGCATGATTGAGCAACAAGAGGCTCTCCTTGAAGCTCTCAAAAATGTGGGAAAAGGGAACGAGAAGACGATGGATGCAACCCAGCTTAGCATCAACATTGCTCGTTTCCACCCTCCCACATATGACGGGGTAGGTGAACCAAAGCTGCTCGAGAAGTGGCACCGTGAGATTGAGGCTCTCATGGAAATGGTTAAGTGCCCCGAGGACATGATTGTTGAGCAGGTAGTGTACTACCTAAGAGGAGAAGCTGCAGTTTGGTGGAAGAATGTCAAGGATGATGCTAGAGCTTAATACCAGGCGGAAGGGGCTATTCCGTGGTCTGGGTTGAAGAGTGCTATGAGAGAGCAGTTTGTGCCGGAGCATATCTGACACAAGATGAGATCCGACTTTGATTCTTTCACCATGACTGAGGAGATGTCAGTCACTAATTACTATCATCGGTTTTTGGAGCTATCTCGTTATGTTGAAGATATGCAGCTCGGGCAAAGAGGTTTGGCTCTCCGTTTTGAGAGGGGTTTATCTGCTAAGATCGTGAGTCTTATGCCAGCTGGGGTTGCTACTGACCTTAAGGAAGTGTATCTGAGAGCGGGTCAAGCTGAGAGAATGGTGGATCTCTCAAGAGAGATCGAGGAGAGGATCACTACGAGAAAGAGGAAGGTGATGGCGGGACCAACGGTCGACCAACCAACAAGAAAGGGAATTTCAACCATGCTAAGGCTTTTTCTAGTGGAGCTGGTTTCTCTGGAGGTTCTCGTGGCTGGGGAAAGAATGGGGGTCGGGCTGTAAGTGACAACACCAACCTTACGTGCTTCAACTGTGGTGGGATAGGCCACAAAAAGCGGGAATGCACGAGCTACAAGCCCGGCAATGGTTCAAGAGCTCGATCAGGGAATTTTTCTCAGGGGCCGACTCAGAGTTTTGCTAGCAACCGACCGGGAGGTTCATGGGGCAACAGAGGTGGACAGGGTAACCAGGGCGGTTACAACCGTGGTGGTGGTGGATCTTATCAGCGCCAGAATAACAGCGTCACCCAGGATTCTAAGCCTAAGCCAAGTACCTCCAATGCTTCAGTTCAGGGTGGAGGACGGAAAAACAGTGGAAAGCTCTTCATGATGGACAAGCAGGAAGCACAAGATGATGCTCATGTAGTTACCGGTACCTTTCTTGTTCATAATGTACCGTCCTTTGTTTTGTTTGATTCAGGGGCTACACATTCTTTTGTGTCTAAGAGTTATGCTGTGTCTATGGGTTTGGGGAAGTTCGAGGTTGTAAAAGATGATGTGTTCATACCTTCGGGGGAGTCTGTGTCGTGTCTCAAGTTATATAAGGGTATATCCATGGTGATTGGAGGGGTAGATTTACCAGTAGACCTGTTAGAATTTCCTATGGATGGGTTTGAGGTGATTATCGGGATGGATTGGCTAGGTAAGTATGATGCCAGGATAGATTGTCGACAAAAGAAAGTGTCTTTAAAGGGTCCCAAGGGTGTTAGGGTGTCCTATAGAGGGTTTGTGGTAAAGCCTAAGTGTAGGTTCATAGCGGTGATGACCTTAAAGTCATGTTTAAGGAAGAAGTGTCCCTTGATTCTTTGTCATGTGAGAGATCACCGAGTAGAGCCGCCGACAGCTTCTGAGATATCGGTGGTGAGAGAGTTCGAAGATGTTTTCCCTGAGGAGATACCGAGTCTGCCTCCCAAGAGGGATATTGATTTTAGCGTGGAGCTTAAGCCGGGAACGGGTCCTATATCTAAAGCATCTTACCGTATGGCACCTAAAGAGTTGGCAGAGTTGAAAAAGCAGATACATGAGTTGTTAGACAAGGGTTATATCAGGCCTAGTGTGTCACCGTGGGGAGCTCCAGTTCTTTTTGTAAAGAAGAAAGACGGGAGTATGAGACTGTGCATTGATTACAGAGAGCTCAATCGGGTCACAGTGAAGAATAAGTATCCGTTGCCGAGGATTGATGATTTGTTCGATCGCCTAAGTGGAGCGGTGTGTTCAGTAAGATTGATGCGAGGTCGGGGTATCATCGGTGAGGATAGCAGATGAGGATATTCCTAAAACAAAGCATTCCGATCTCGTTATGGTCATTACGAGTACGTGGTGATGCCTTTTGGGTTGACAATGCGCCGCCAGCTTTTATGGATTTGATGAACCGGATCTTTACACCGTTTTTGGATAGGTTTGTGGTTGTTTTCATCGACGATATCTTAGTTTATTCTAAGACTAAGGAAGAGCATGAAGAGCACTTGAGGATAGTTCTGCAGACCTTGAGAGAAAATCAGCTCTATGCCAAGTTATCCAAGTGTGAGTTCTGGTTAGAGGAAGTGGCTTTTCTGGGCCATGTAATATCTAAGAAGGGGGTATCTGTGGATCCTAGTAAGATTGAGGCCGTTACCAAGTGGGAATCGCCGAAGAATGTTGCTGAGATTCGGAGTTTCTTAGGCCTTGCCGGCTATTACAGGAGATTTGTGAAAGATTTCTCTACCATAGCGCGGCCTATGACATCCTTGATGAGGAAAGAAGTTAGATTTGTTTGGGATGAGAGTTGTGAAACGGCGTTTCAGACATTAAAGGAACGCTTGACCACAGCTCCTATCCTAGCCTTGCCAGAGGGTTGTGAGAACTTTGAGGTCTATACCGACGCTTCAAAGAATGGTCTTGGTTGTGTCTTGATGCAGGGAGGGAAAGTGATAGCCTATGCTTCGAGGCAGCTGAAGCAATATGAGGAGAACTACCCTACTCATGATCCGGGAGTCGGGTGCGATTGTGTTCGCTCTTAAGATTTGGAGGCACTACCTTTATGGCGCAACTTTTAAGGTGTTCTCTGATCATAAGAGTCTAAAGTATATCTACACTCAGAAGGAGCTTAACATGCGACAGAGACGGTGGATAGAGCTGATTGGAGATTATGATATGGAGATCATCTATCACGAGGGTAAGGCTAATGTTGTGGCAGATGCATTGAGTAGGAAGAGCGTTCATTCGCTAAGTACAGTTATGTCCTTGCTGAAGTTGAGAGACGAGATGTCTAGTTTGGGGATCTTTATGATTCGAGAGGGGGATACCATCGGGGATTTGACGATCGAGCCAGAGTTGTATGAAAATATAAAAAGTAAGCAAGAGTTTGATCGTAAGATTCAGGAGTGGAAGTCAAAGGTAGAGAGTGGAGCAGCTTCCAGGTTTTCTATACACCCAGACGGGAGTGTTCGTTTTGATGGGAGATGGTGTGTTCCTGACGATGCAGAGTTAAGGAGAATGATCTTGTCAGAGGCTCATTGCACTCCCTATTCAGTTCACCCGGGTGGTGACAAGCTTTATAGAGATCTTAAGAAGACTTTTTGGTGGCCAAACTTAAAGAGAGATGTAGCTGAGTTTGTGGCTAGATGTTTGACCTGCCAAAGGGTCAAGGGTGAACAAAGGAGACCACAGGGTAAGATTCAGTCTTTGGCAGTACCTGAGTGGAAGTGGGAGTCGATCTCCATGGACTTCATTGTGGGGTTACCTAGGTCACAACAAGGTAACAACATGATTTGGGTGATTGTTGATCGGTTAACCAAGTCAGCCCATTTTGTTCCAATGAAAGATACTTGGTCTAAGATGCAGCTGGCATTGGGTTACAGGAGACATGTGGTTCGGTTACATGGTATCCCGAAAGATATCGTTTCTGATCGTGATGCGAGGTTCATATCAAAGTTTTGGCAAGAACTGCAAGAGTTGATGGGTACAACGTTGAAAATGAGTACTGACTTTTCATCCAAGAACCGGTCGGTCGAAACGGACCATCAAGACCTTAGAAGACATGCTAAGGGCATGTGTTATGGACTTTGGGGGCAGTTGGGAAGACAGACTTGATTTGATCGAGTTTTCATACAATAATAGTTATCATACAAGCATTGGGATGACACCTTTTGAAGCTTTGTATGGCCGAAAATGCCGAAGTCCAGTTTGTTGGGATGATAGTTCTGAGGCAGTGGTTTTAGGACCACAACTGGTTCAAGATATGGTTGAGCAAATCCAGTTGATTCGACAAAAGATGAGAGCAGCTCAGGATCGTCAGAAGAGCTACGCCGACTTACACCGCAAGGACATTGAGTTTTCGGTAGGTGACAAGGTTCTTTTGAAAGTGTCACCTATGCGAGGTGTTATGAGGTTTGGGAAGAAGGGTAAGCTAAGCCAAAAGTTTATAGGTCCTTATGATATTTTGGACCGTGTTGGCGAGGTAGCCTATAGGTTAGCTTTACCACCAGCTTTGGATAGAGTGCACAATGTTTTTCACGTATCTCAACTCCGGAAGTATGTGAGCGATCCGTCGCATATCCTTGAGATGGAGAACATCGAGCTTGATGAATCCTTGTCCTATGCCGAGATTCCTAAGGAGATTCTTGACCGCAAGGTTCGTAAGACCCGGAATGGTGAGACGGTCTTACTCAAGGTCCTTTGGTCTAATCATAATGTGGAGGAAGCCACATGGGAACCCGAGGAAGCTATGCGAGAACGCTTTCCTAACCTTTTTGATCAGGTATGTTTGGTTACGGGGACGTAACCGTTGTCTTTTTAGGGGGGGGGGGTAGGAGATGGTCGCGATAGTGTTTTTGTTTTGTTTTTGTTTTGCTTCGAGTCCGGAAATGTTTTGTGGTGACTTGTTGTGGTGACTTGTATAGTTCCTTGGAGTTGTCTTATGTAGTTGGTATAGTCTTGTGATGTAGTGTTGCGCTTGGTTGTTTAGTAGAGTGTGAACTTCGGGACGAAGTTCTTTTTAAGGGGGGAAGATTGTAACACTACGAATTTTCCTTGGTGACTACTCGACCGAGTAGAGCCTACTCGGCCGAGTAGTGCTATGGTTGTGTGTTATTTTGGTTCTGTCGAGGAATACTCGACCGAGTATAGTGAATACTCGACCGAGTATTGGACACTCGGCCGAGTATGCACTTACTCGACCGAGTGTCCGGTTTGGCGAAGTGTTATTTCGACGGTTTGATTAGGGAATGTTTAGGGTATTTTATATTTCCGCGTCAGTTTCTAATATCATTTTCAAAGCTTTATCATTTCTACGTTACCCTAATCACACCCAAATCATTCCCTAATCCTTCTCTTAAGCATTTCGTAGCGTCATTGTGTGGGTAATCGCTGTGATTCTTGCGTATAAGTTCTTGTTGCACAGTTGGTAAGTTCTATCTTTGTGATTATTGTACCTTTTTGGGTTATTGTACATTTATATGGGAAGGGGGATTTTGGGAATTGTGCAAAGTGTAATCGTGTTGTATGATCATTGTATAGGAGAAGACTTCGTAGAGGAGCCTTTTTGATTGTCCGTGTTGCATACTACTGTGATTGCTAAGGTAGGGTTTCCCTACTCAGTTACTGTGCTTTATATGACATGTTGTTGTAATTATCGTTGTCTGTTGATCATCGGAGTATGGAGATTGTTGTGACGATGTTGGTGTGAGGGGATTGAGATGACTGTGATGTCTTGTGGTTGTGATTGTGGTGGAGTCACTTGCGGGAGTGGCTTCACACCCTAGTTCGCCCTCCGTGGAACCCGCCACGAGAGGGGATGTGCACATTAAGGGACATGGATCGTTGTCGCTCGTTGAGGAGCTGGACTAGGTGGGATCGGCTGCGGTCACCCACTGGCGGCGAGGATTACCTGTTGCGATGGGTAATCTGGCAGGGCTACACACTTTGGTGTGTAGTCGGTTACTGTGTGAGATTGGATGATTGGGAATTGGTGATGATCAGACGACTAATGCATTTGTTTGTCTTATTAGTTGAGTAATCGACCCCGTTGTTGTTTGTGGAATCTCTTTGTGATCCATTCGGGGATGGTGAGCAGGCTTGACAGGTATTGCTAGTGAGAGCTTGGGGATTGTCTCGGGAGAGTTGCCACCTCGTGTCATAGCATCACCGTCTGAGTCCTAGTTGGATTTCCTTTATTGTTAAGACTTTGCAGTTGTATTTGTTAAACAGTATTTGGTTTTGGATATTGTAAACTTTACTTTTCACAGTACTTTAATAATTGTGCTCAGTTCAGACGCTTTTGGTATGTACTAATCTCGGGCAACCGAGTTGGTAACACACTTTCATGGTAGGGTGGTCCTGGTAAGGCACCTTGGTATGAGGGGGTGTTACACCGGTCTCCCGATCTCACATAGTAACCGACTACACATCGAAGTGTGTAGCCCTGCCAGATTACCCATCGCAACAGGTAATCCACGCCGCCAGTGGGTGACCGCAGCCCATCCCACCAAGTCCAGCTCATCAACGAGCGACTGAAAATCCCTGTCCCTTAATGTGCACATCCCCTCCCGTGACGGGTTCCACGGAGGGCGAACTAGGGTGTGAAGCCACTCCCGCAAGTGACTCCACCACAATCACAACACACACAGCATCACAGCTGTCCCAACTCCACGGCCGTCACAACACAACAGCCATACTCCGATGATCAGCGGATAACAACAATTACAACACAAGCACAGTCTTAAATCAATTAACAGAAACCGAGTAGGGAAACCCTACCTTTTCGCAATCCAAGCACACATAAGCAATCAATAGCAGTTCCTCATGACACCGTCACCTACATACAATAATCATATATAATTCCAATTACCACATCGCACAAAATCCCTTTCCCCCATATCACAAATTAGGGCAAAACCCTAAAAGAACAATTAATGAAACTTACGAAATTAGAGGCTTACCGACACAATCGACACAGTACAAGGAAAGATAAACTAGACTCACGAACGATCCACACCATAGGGAGAGATTTGGAGAAGATTAGAGTGTCGTTGAGTGATATGTTGTGGAACAGTGTAATTAGAAACTGATTTAAGTTTTAATATAACCCTAATCATCTCCAAATCAAACCGCTGAAATATTACCCGTCAGACCGGATACTCGGTCGAGTGTCGAGTATACTCGGCCGAGTACCCTCTACTCGGTCGAGTATTACTCATACTCGGCCGAGTATTCCTAGGTAGAAGCCAAACAGAATACCAACACACTTTACTCGACCGAGTAGGCCATACTCGGTCGAGTACCGGCCTATAAAATCCGTAGTATTACAGTCTTCCCCCCTTAAAAAGAACTTCGTCCCCGAAGTTCCAACCCAACCTATAAAACATGAACACCTAACACTAACTCCGCCAACCACGCTTACTAGATAACATATCCTCTCGATATAGACTCCATAATATCATCGAATAACCACAAAATAATGTTGCCAACCTTATCTCACTTCCATAACACTCACTAGCAACTCAATACCAAGATAATCCACAAAATAAGATCAACCATCAAAACAGAATGTTACATTCTACCATCCTTAAAACGAACTTCGTCCTCGAAGTTTACACACACATATAAACATCCTCACACAATCCGTTACTCTCACTCATAAACATCATACTACTACGAGCACTGTCATTACCTGTAATAAAATCGGCAATCACACAAATCCATTCTTATTCTGTACCAACACTCACACTTGCAATTGCAACCTGTGTGACCATCAAACTCTCTTGTCGCAATTTATATATTTGTTAAAGATGAAATTAAGGTCTGACGATTTTTATTTATTGAATTAATTAAATTTGGATTGTTGGTGCTTCGTGGTGGCTAACTAATGAGTCAAATTAGGATGATAAACGACTAGACTTTGAATATCAATCTAGCAAATCGGTGCTCCATTATTTCTCTGAACTAAGTGAATTCTTAAATTAATATTTTTTTTCCTAAAACTTAATTTAATTGTTCAAATGACTTAAATCTTACAAGATGAATTCTAATTTATCAAATAATAAATTATTTTACTTGTTATCAATTATTAATATTATTTGTTGAGTTTTAATTAATCAACCAAAATTTATATATTTGTTAAAGATAAAATTAAGGTCTGTCGATTTTTATTTATTGAATTAATTAAATTTGGATTGTTGGTGCTTCGTGGTGGCTACCTAATGAGTCAAATTAGGATGATAAACGGCTAGACTTTGAACATCAATCTAGCAAATTGATGCTCCATTATTTCACCTAATTAGATTGATGGTGAACCGTGGTTCATGGTGGCTACCTAGTTAATCACTCAAGTTATTATTATTATTATTATTATTATTATTAATGTTATTATTATTATTATTATTAATGTTCTTCTTCTTCTTCTACTTCTAATAATAATAATTATTATTATTATTATTATTATTATTATTATTATTATTATTATCATTATTAATATTAATATTAATATTAATATTAATATTATCATTAATATTAATATTATTTCAGTTCAATTCAGCTCCAATCAGCTTAGTTCAGTTCAGCTCCATTGATTCGATTCGATTCGATTCGGCTCGATTCCATTTAGTTGATTCAACTCGATTCGATTATTCGGCTCCATTCAGCTCAGTTTAGTTCACTCCATTCAGTTCAGCTCAATTCAGTTCAGCTCTAAAAAGTCAGAAAGAAAAGTTGAAATGAACTGAATGGAGCTGATTGAATCGAATCAATGGAGTGAATGAATCAACTAAGTGATTGAGTGAATTGAACTTAAATAATATTAATATTAACACTAAATATATTATTATTATTATTATTATTATTAATGCTAATATTAATATTAATAACTATAATAATAATAATAATAATAATTATAATTAATAACAATAATAATAATTAATGCTAATATTAATATTAATAATTATAATAATTAATAATAATAATAATATTATTATTATTATTATTATTATTATTATTATTATTATTAGAAGAAGAAGAAGAAGAAGAAGAAGAAGAAGAAGAAGAAGAAGAAGACTAATAATAATAGTAATAATAATAATTATTATTATTATTATTATAATATTAATACTAGTAATTATACTAATTTGAATGATTAATTAGGTAGCCACCATAAATCACGGTTTACCATCAATCTAATTAGGTAAAATAATGGAGCACTGGTTTGCTAGATTGATGTTCAAAGTCTAGTCGTTTATCATCCTAATTTGACTGATTAGGTAGCCATCACGAAGCACCAACAATCCTAATTTAATTAACTAGATAAATAAAAATTGACAGACCCTAATTTCATCTTTAACAAATAAATAAAATTTGGTTGATTAATTAAAACTCAAAAAATAATATTAATAATTGATAACAAGTAAATTAAATTATTATTTGATAAATTAGAATCCATCTTGTAAGTTTTAAATCATTTGAGCAATTAAAATAAGATTTAGGGAAAAATATTGATTTAAGAGTTCACTTGGTTCAGTTTTAGGTGAAAAGGATACAAAATAGAACGTTATGAAAAAGTGTATATGAAAGAGTAAAGTTTGTATATGAAAAAATAATTAGCTATTAATAATAGTAATATTAAAATAAACAATATTATTAGTAATATTATTATTAATTAATATTCATACTCATATTAATAATAATAATAATAATAATAATAGTAATAGTATTAATTATATTAATATGAATATTATTGATTTTAATATTCATAATAATAACGATGATGATGATGATGGTGATGATGATAACAATCAATAACAATAATAATAATAATAATAATAATAATAATAATAATAATAATAATAATATTAATAATATTAATAATATTAATAAAAACTATTAAGTTTAAGATTCGCAAAATTGAAATTGGCTGAATTTAGTGGAGTCAATTAAATCGAAATGAAATTGAATCGAATGGAGTCGAAGAAGAATGAATCGAATCGAATAGAATTTGAATTTCGAATCGAATCGAATAATCGAATCAATCAATAGAGAATTTGAAATTAATCGAAATGGGTTAAAAATAAGTCAGAAAGAAGAGGGCATAAGGCTCCGTTTGGCACGACACTTCGCGTAACTTATTTGACCAAAGTAATTTTATTTGACCAAAATTTAATTTACCGATTTTTTTGCTGAAGTGTTTAGAAGAACTTATTTGGTCAAATAAGTTTACGAAATGAAATGCTACCTCAGGTAGCATTTGAGAAATCAGGTACCTGAAATGACTTATTTTCCATTTTTTACCCCTTTATTATATAATATTAAATAATTTTCATCTCCTTTTACGTCATTTTACCAAAATAAGCTACCTTTTCAGCTAGTTTGCCAAACACATTTTTATATAATCAGTTACCTTATCAGCTCCTAATTTTCAGCTACCTTATCAGTTATCTTTTCAAATTTTGGTTAGCTTTTCAGTTTTCAGCGCTATCTTTTCAGATTTCAACTACCTTTTCAGGTAGTTTTGTCAAACAGAGCCTAAATGGTGACACAAATAATCATCAAAAACCAGCTAAAACAGTCTGGTCAAGTCAGAGAAAGAAGTGGAGACAAACAAACGGCGGGGCCTACATACACGTTACAGAGTAATTTCGTTACACTTAACGCTTCCAACTTCCATGCCTTCTTCTTCTTCATCATCATCTTCATACCATTTTTTTCTCTTTCATTTGATTTCTAAGGATTATTTTATTCCGCGAAATTGAACTCGGTAGCTTGAGAACAGTAGAAGTAGAAAGAAATGGGAAACTGCTTTTCTGACGTGGCATCCGGAGGTACGACGATTGGCGGTGGTGGCGGAGGTGGAAATGGCGGAGGTCAAAACGACGCTGTTGAACTTTTTCTAAAGTCTCGCGATTACCATGGCGTTTATTCTCAGATCGAGGTTATTACTTCAATTTAGGTTAAGTTTGATTGTTGATTTGTTGTTGCAATTGCATTGTTTACTTTTGATTTTTCATTGATTTCGTTGTTAAATGTTCATTTGTGTTGGTTCGTAAGATGTTAAATGATGATTATTTGAGTTTAATTGCTGCTTAGTTGTTTAATTGTGTTGAAAATGTGTGTTATTTTATCAAAGGAGATGATAGTTTAGTGGCCGCCGAGGTAGTTTTTTGTTGTGATGAATGCTTGTTGCTTGTAAGTTGTAACTTCGCAATTTTGTGTGAATGTTACAATGCTCAGCAAAGTGATTTAGTTAGGGATGCTCGTTTTGCCATGTCAATAGTAGGTGATTTAGTTAGGGATGCTCGTTTTGCGTGTCAATAGTAGGTTATTTAGTTAGGTATGCTTGTTTTGCCGCGTCAATAGTGTTTATTTGGAATCAGAATGAATACATTAGCTAGGGAACTTTTAGTCAATGTCGTCGAGTAGAGTGATAATTTTTCAGTCATTAGTTTTAATTTTAGAAGGCGTAAGGCTCAAGGTGGCCTTCATGCACACGAGTCAATAGTGACGCTTTTGGAAATTTAAAGAGAACTAGAGGTAAAGAAGAAAAAGTTAGAGATGATGGACAAAAAGGCGAGCGTAGTAGGGGTGTTTGGTTCACCCAATATAGGTATGAGGTATGGGTTTGGAATGAACCAAACCCATACCATGTGTTTGTTTGACAAAATTGAAGGTTTCATACCCATACCTCAAACCCATGAGGTATGGGTTTCTCATACCCAGGGAGGGGGTGGGTATGAGATTGATACTCACGGTATCAAATTACAAATATTAAAAAGTGATAAAAACAATTGTAAAAAAATCATTTTATATATTTATTTGATTAAATTTTCTCTACATTATTTAATAGTATAAAAATTATTATTAAAAATATTGTATTTTGAAGAGTTTTTAGCTTTGATTGATTTCTAACCCCATACCCCCAAAATTGAACCAAACACAAGGTATGAGGTATCAAGTTCCAACCCGATACCACCCAGGTATGATTCCCGATTCCAAACTCATACCCACGCGTGAACCAAACACCCCCAAATGAATTAGAACAGATATATGGAAATTACATAGTAGTGTGCCTCTCTAGTTGCACATTATATACAAGGCGTACAAAAAGTGCCCTAAGGCAACAGAGGCGTTTAGGTTAGTTTTTTTTTTTTTTTTTTTGGTGTTGACCAGGAGTATCCCCTACCCACAGCTAGGACAATCTCCTTCGGGGTACTGAAGGCAATATTTCTTCTGCCTAGGAATTTTCTTATGTTAGGCTTTGATCCATTGTATACCTTCCCCTTTTGGCGATAAAAATGGTCCAGCATTTTTGTATGTATTCATCAATTTTAATTTATTAAGATGATCGGGAACGTTTTATGGACGTGTCTAAAGGCGTCTTTGGTCCTTAGGGAAAAGGTGTGTACTGCATTATCGTTCTCCATGACTTCTTCTTCCTTTGTATCTTTTGAATGACCGTTGAGCATCCAATCTGTATCCTTTAGGAGCTCATGGAAGGCTACACTTTACTTTACTGGCAAGAAGTCTTACTAAAAAAAGCAAAGTCAAACAAAACAATAAGGGTGGGTCAATGTTTGCTAAAGGCATTCGACATGTGGGTGTGTCCAAGGGTTGAACTCTGATGTTTCTTAAGATTTTTGATGCTTTTGGTCTGACATTAAGTCTGAATGTCCATATCAATGAGACTTCGAGTAATGTGTGCTACAGTAATTATTGCGGAACCTAAAGAATCGGATCAACTTAGATGTTGAATGTTACTTATGATGTTCTTTCATCCTGCTCTCTAGGGCAAAGCTGATACTGCTCATAATATGCTGAGCCCTTTTCAACCCCATTGATTGAGAATGGAGTGTTTCAATATGGAGTTGTGTAAGGATTCTAATTACTATGAAGCATTGACATGATAGAATTGAAGTAGGATATTTAAACATGTAATCCAAGAAAAGTTTTGCATAATGTTTTGCTAGCAATTTCTTGATGCTAACAGTATTTTTTTTGCCCTGATGTCTCAACAGTTGTCACTGTCAGCTTCAGGCTTGTGTGATCGGGACGTGCTTTCTAAGGTTTGTTATCCAGAAGCTTAACGGTTTGCTCTGTTAATCTACTGATAACACACCAATGCGTGCTCTTGCATTCATCTAATTATTCATTAGTGGTACATTGGTACATGAGTTCCCTAGAATATTTTTAAATGTCTCAGATCGCTAATAATCCACGCTTGTATACGTCATGGTCAACATGCTTATATCAGTTTTCATGGTAATGCTTAGTGTGTGTGTGTTTTTTTTTTTTTTTTTTTTTTTTTTTGTGTTTTTTGTGTATTATGGAATGTCTCACATTAATTTTTATTGTTGTATTATTTTTCATGGTACGTTAATTTTTATTTCTATTTTCAAATATTATTGTTATTGATTTGTATTCTGTATCTAAGATTTTATAAAAGAAAATTGAGTTCTTGATTTTTGTACCTAAAGCCTAAAGGTTTAGATTGACTTTTTTTTTTATCATGTTTCCCTTCCAATGCTGTTTTCACTTCTTTTTATCTCATTGCATTTTGAGGTGTTGTGACCATTTAGTGAAGGTTCTAAAAGATGATTCATGTCAGCAGACCCCAAAAAATTTTTGGATGTTGTTGTGGCCGTAGTTGTCGTCTCACATACTTGAAAGATAAATTACAATTTGGTATTTATCGAGTAAATATGTATGCTCTGCATTATGCGTCAGTATATGAAATAGCTTAAATCTGCCAGCATATTTCCTGATAAAATCATGTGAAATTCAATATCTGTAAATAGTGGTAGACACTACTCGTTAGCGACCTTGGTATATTGCATATCTATGTGGTTGGGTATTTTTTTTCTAGAGAATCACATTTAGTGTGATTTTATTCTTGAAGAGTGATCCAATGGCAGTCCTTTATATGAAAGGAAGAGATGGAAAGCTTGAAGAACTTGGGCGGACAGAAGTTCTCCTGAATTCACCAAACCCTAAATGGATCAATAAAGTCAGTGTAACATATCATTTTGAACTTGTACAGACACTGGTGTAATTTTCTCATCTCTCTTCTATGTTCGTCTTCTACATGCTGATATTCTACATGGTTTACTTGAATTTGATGCCTATACTTATTTATCCTTTCAGGTTTCATGTATATGATGTTAATACACAGCTTCATGGTGTAGATGTAAAGGTATCCGTACATGTCATACTCTTAGTGTCCTTAGTAATCTCCGTGTTTTTCTTTATTATGTTCAGAAATTTGTTTCAGCAAGTCTGTGATTGTCAACTTGTCTAGTTCTCTTAAACGTATTTAGGGAGACCTTAGATTTGACGTCTTTCACAGTAAGGAGGCTGATAGCTGTGAAGTGTGAATCCTGTGCATATGAAATGAGTTGTCTATGAGCCGTGATCCTTAAGCGCACATTCGGTGTTTCCAAATGTAATCTAGGTAGAAAATTTTTAAAAACTGGAAAACTTGAAAATATATTACGAAGTACTATCAGTTATAGACTTATAGTTCAAGGACTACTTCGTCTAAGAACTCGACTCTCTAACTTATTGGTTGGTGCTAGCTTGTGTGATCTTTCTAAGAACGTTTTTCCATTACTGGACTCTCTTAACAATTTTATTTCTCCCATTCAGATACTCTGTTTAACTTTGAAGTAGAACACTTAGCTTTCTAATCTCCATAACAGATTTGTATATTCATGTAGATGCTCAAATTGGATGATCAACAATTTCTCGGCGAGGCTGTTTGTGCATTGTCAGAGGTATACTAAAACTGGTTACGTTATTTGCTTCTCTCAGAATTATTGGGTTATTGCTTCGGAGAACTTCTACTTAGTTTGTAGTTGCCAGGTTATCTGGTTGTTTGAATTTTGTGTTAGTATGACAATAAATGAGTATATACAACTTGGTTGTGATATCGGCATATCGCAGACTCTGGCTAATTTCTGTCTTCTCTTTCACATATAACATCTTTTTGGGGATGCCGGATTTGTTCTACTTTTCCATGTGAATAAGCGAAATCACAGTTGCATGCTTTTTTGTCTTGTACAGGTGTACCCATGATGATGAAATTTGCCTTTAACTTCCCTTTTTTTGTGGATGTGCAGGTAGTTACCAAATCAAACCGACTGTTGACTTTAGACCTTGTGGAACATGATGACGTTACGATAACACCTCATCCAAGAAGTTGTGGAAAGCTTACTGTTCATGCTGAAGAATCTATCGACTCAAAGACTACTATAGAAATTACATTCAGATGTTCAGAGTTGGAAAATGAGGATCTCGTTTCTAAAAGCGTATGTCTTTCATTATTCCTCTCTCTTTATGGATCCTGCTACTGCCTGGTACTTTTTTAATGTACTTTCTTATCATGTTTTTGCAGGATCCTATTTTAATGATTTCTAAAATTTCGGAGAGTGGTAATTCCATTCCAATTTGTAAAACTGAAGTAATATACGACGACTTCAACCCAACCTGGAAACCTGTATTGCTAAATGCTCAACAAGCTGGAAGTAAGGTATGAAAATATCACTTTCGTCATGGTTTGGAAGAAATTGCACATGCCATGCCCATTTTTATGGGAAACGATCATTGATATGTTCAGAGATTCTGTACTCCTACAGATTTCATCAAGAAAGATTTATTGAAGATATCCGAAAATCACTATGCATTCGGAATGCACTTTTGCCTGATCTTTCTATTTTGTTTTCTACTAATGTGCAGGACAGTCCTTTAACTATTGAGTGCTTTAACTTAAATACCAATGGGAAGCACGATTTCATTGGGTAAAACAGACATAATTTCCTTTCTTTTCATTTCATACATATTTAGATGTTCTATTGACTTTGTTATCATGGTAAATATAGGAAAGTAGAAAAATCACTGGCCGTATTTGAGAAGATTCATTCTAGTGGAATAGGCGAAAATTTGTTACTACCAGCTGCTAGTGGTCATGATTACCACAACAAGGTTTTCAACTGGACGATGCATGTGTATTTTCTGTTTCTCTTCTTAGATCCATCTTGTGTACTGATTACTGAATATGATGATGTCACCCAGGTGCTCAAAAGTCAACTGTTTGTGGAGAAGTACTCAGAGTGTGTACAACACACATTTCTTGACTACTTGGCTGGTGGATGTGAGTTGAATTTTATGGTGGCGGTTGATTTTACAGGTAAGCCTTGTGAATTCTTGCTTTATTGGTCCTGAAACTTGTGAAAGGCATTATGTGATGAACTTCTGTCAGAGATGATTCACTCTGTTAACTAGTGTTTGTTACGCAGCGGGGCAATAGTGCTGTCTAGTGTCAACAGCTCTTTCCCACATATAGAGTTTCATGCTATGTTACTTCGACTCTTCACTTTGGTCGTATATTGCGTGTCTAACACGTCCTGACACTCCGACACTTCATTTTAATGCAAAACATGAAACTTTATTGGTCCTGAAACTTGTGAAAGGCATTATGTGATGAACTTCTGTCAGAGATGATTCACTCTGTTAACTAGTGTTTGTTGCGCAACGAGGCAACAGTGCTGCCTGGTGTCAACAGCTCTTTCTCACATTTAGAGTTTCGTGTTATGTTACTTTGACTCTTCATTTGGTCGTATATCACGTGTCTAAGACGTCCCAATACTCCGACTCTTCATTTTAATGCAAAACATGAAACTTTCACAACAGTCTTGTCGGACACTTGAAATTGTGTCGCCTCTGGCACTTGAAACCAAGTCGAAGTAACATACGTGAAATGCATAGATAGACCTTTCAAACACCATTGTCTTTCAGTTATGTTTGGAAGAGTAGCAATCTATTCTGACTTAAGTATCTTTTTTATCAGCTTCAAATGGGAATCCCCGTCTCCCAGATTCATTGCATTACATTGATCCATCAGGTCGTCCAAATGCATACCAGAAAGTAAGAGCTGTAATTAGATAACACCATGTTGATATTTTAAAATTTTCTAAAACTGAGAATTTTTCTTAATAGGCAATAATGGAGGTTGGAGGAGTGTTACAGTTTTATGACTCAGACAAACGCTTTCCTGCATGGGGTTTTGGAGCACGTCCAATTGATGGCCCAATTTCTCATTGCTTTAACTTGAATGGAAGCACCAGCTATTGTGAGGTTGGTGGCCTCCATGAAATATTACTTTAGCATAAATTGCCTTGCGGCTTGCTATAGATACTAAATCTTGATTATTACTATTTCCAGGTTGAAGGGATTCAGGGAATCATGACGGCGTATAACGGTGCTCTCTTTAATGTTTCACTCGCTGGGCCAACCCTTTTTAGACAGATTGTTAACTCTGCTGCAAGTATTGCTAGTCAGTCTCTGGCAGATGGACGCCAAAAGTACTTTGTCTTGTTAATTATTACGGTAAATATACTTTCTCCAGTTAAATGCTGTCAACGTGTCGAGTCTAAATGCTTGCATAATACGTCACTTGGATTTATGCCAAAGATTGAATCCGATTAATTGTCTGATTTATACACTAGGGTGGTAAATGCCATTATTGCCATATGAACATGATTAAATAGGTATTATTTCATTAAAAAATGCAACCATGATTCTTTTAATAACATTTTGGGGAGGTTCGCTGATAGTCAGTTTCAAATTCCAGTCGCACAGTGTAGTCTATTTCAGGCACGAACCATTTTCTCTTCGTTTTTATTAACTGCATCCTGGTTGGAGCAGTTCACTATTCTCAGACTATTGGGAGCTTTAGAGCCTTCAAAGTAAGGTGGTAGATGCTGGAATGCTGGACGGTATATATGTAATTTGTTTTGAAAAGGTATTTTGGGACTTTACAGTCTAAATTTACCAAAATGCAGAAATATAGTGATTTGGTTTTAAAGATCCAAAAAGGATAAAGTGGTATATCCAAATTCCAAATTAGTGGAAGGAGTTGTCAGTTGTCAGTAGGACTAGCTTTCAGTGATAGAAATGCTTCTGTAATATTATAGATTTCGTCTGGAAATCCATATGAACGTAGTTGTCATTTGTCAATTGACCCAAAATGTATCATCGACAAGTTAAAAGCTGTTGCTACTAACATCTTTCATGTATTCTGTGTTTAAACGCAAGGTCATTTGTCCAAGTGTAGGACTTGTGCTACCAATTTGTGTCGATTACTTGTTTCAGGATGGAGTGATCACAGACCTTCAGGAGACTAAGGATGCAATTGTAAAGGCTGCTGATCTACCATTATCTATACTCATTGTCGGAGTTGGAGGAGCTGATTACAAGGAGATGGAGGTAATGCCTTTCCTCAATTGTGCTCATTGCAGATGTTAACTTGCGTAGCTAGTACTCTGAGGCTAAGTACCCATGACAGTATGACACGGTAGACCCATCGGTATTAACATTTGAAATTGCCATTGGTCTCCCTTTACACCATGAAATTTTAAGCTCACTGCCAAAAAGTATTCCGGAGTACCATAATGACTAATTAGTGCATGTACTTCACTGATCTCTTCAGCTCCATATTTGTACTGAACATTTTTTTTTTCAAATATTTGGTAGTTTTTAAACGGAGATAAAGGACAGAAACTAGAGAGTACCTGCGGGCAGGTTGCATCCCGTGATATTGTCCAGTTTGTGGCATTCCGAGACATCCATGGTCAGTCTCCTTATTGAGCCAACTTAAGGTTTTCAGTGTTTGTGCTGGTGTTTATTAATGATTTCTTTGGATTTCAGGTCGAGAGACTACTATAGCCGAGACACTTCTTACAGAACTGCCAACACAATTTTTGACTTACATGCGAATCAGGGGAATTCAACCCAAAAAAATTTTGTAACTTAATATCATGTTGTCGGTACATAGTCAAAGTTTCACAAATTTTGTTTAAAATTCATGTTTTTGCTGTAAAATTGCATATTTTAGTGTAGCGGTGTTTATCAACATGAATCAGTCAGCATGAGTGAGGGATCGACGTACAAGGTATCGTAATTTGTAACTCTTGACTCTGTACATAGTTACATTTAAATATTTTTTTTTTTTGGCAGTTTATGTATTTGCTCATTCCCTCCGTGTAGAATATTGAGCTGATATCAAGTTTAAATGACTTTTGTGATTGCTTTAAATTGTTCAGGCTGATATGTCAAATATCTATTTCAAAAAAAAAAAAAAATATTACTCCCTCTGTTTTGCAGATACCTTCGGCATTTACATTCTACAATACGAGATAAACGGTCATATTAGGCATATGAATATTAAGCGTCTTTTATGCAAAAAGTCTAGTACTGAGTAACAAGTTTTGGACTTGATGCTCAAGATCAAACAGTCGTACTAAACATCGAACGCTTACTATTTACGGAGTTCTATGGTGTACAAAATTGACTTTTCCATTTTACAAAAAAGGGCAACAAGGCCTTCTTCATAGCTCATGCTAAAAGTATCTTAAGGTCGTTCTTCATTAACCTTGAACACTTGATTTCTACGAATTAGAAACAGCCATAAACTTCGTCTTACAGTCAATGTTAAAAATCGGATTGGCTTCAGAAAATCTAGCAAAGCATCTTAATATAATCAAAAGCTTTTTTAAAAAGGCAAAATTACAGATACTTAAGCTACCTTCTGTAATTATAGTCTTAATAATTAATAATATTCTTAAGAAAAACAAAGATACAAATTAACTACAGTTGTCTGCTACAGACGACAGACGTTACTGCAACTGTATTCCTCAACAAAATGTGTTGCAACCATCACTCTAGATGTCACTGTGTTGCAAACAAGAATAGTGGCCGATTCGGAGAGCAAATTTTACACCACATAGACTAGTGTATTATCAGTATCCTAATATTAGGCCAATAATCAAGAGTTTTTAAAACATAACCTCTACAAAGGAACTGTGACGCTGCAGGAGGAAGACAGGAGTAAGCTACTCCCTTATGCCTCTAGCTCATTGTCGGAGCGAACATGAAGAGGACTGGAAGGTGACTTGGGTGACTCATTTCCATCATCAGCCACAGGACTGGAGGGTGACTTAGGTGCCTCGTTTCCATCATCTGCCGCTTTCTGGGCTTTCCGGCCTCGGGTTTTCCCAGTTGGAACAGTAGGGACAGCAGCATTCTTCCTCTTGCGGCCTCGTTTTGGAGCTTCAACTGCTTTCTCCTCTGGAATGACTTCAGCCTCAATATTATCAGGAACATTATTTTCTCCATCTTCCTCCTCGTTCTCTTCTTCTTCCTCCCCTTCCTCTTCATCTTCATCTTCAACAATGTCAGAACTTTCTTCTGTTTGTTCAGCTTTCTCATCCTCTTCAAACTTGCGCATTAGAGATTCTATCACCCCCATCAGCTCCCTATTAACCTGCCACAGTCCATAAAATACATAACTAATGAGAAGGCATGACCGGATTGAGGGGCTATGGGCCACAAGTCAACTATGGCACAGGCTGCACAACAATTGTGATATCAAGGCCACCACCGGCATTTTAGATGAATGGACAAACCTGAGCATTTTGTAGGAAATCAGAGAGGTCTGTGGGGCATGAGGGGCACTTCATCACAGTTTTCTGTGTTCGCAGTTGTCGTCCACCCGTTTTTCTCTCTCGGGTGAACTTCTGACCCTCAAATGCACCATCCAAACAAGCTTTGCAGAAATTATGAGCACAAGGAGTTGTGATTGGAAGAGTCAGGGTTTTATGACACAGAAGGCAACTAAATTCTGCAAAAGGAAAACTCGTTAATATAGGATACTGCATTGTCTACATATATACTGCAAAAGCATCATTCTTCAATATTACTGATTCATTATTACTATATAAGAATGCAGTATAATCAATTAGTTACACACGATACCTTTTAAAATCTTAGCCTTGGAGTTTTTCTTTGGACGAGAAGAAGTTCCTCCTCCTCCTCCCCTGATCTTTTGGCTTAAAGGAGCAGCCTTCATCCACTTCCAACACCCTTCCACTTCCTATAAAGACAAATGAAAGGTCTCTGTATAAGACTTGCATAAGAAACGGATGTAAGCAGCCTAACCCCAGTGTCACCGCAGTGACAGAAAGACTGTTTCTACACAAAATGTAATTAAAGTTGTACAAGGCACCAAAACCAAATCTCAGAAATGACTAGCAATCTACTCACATCAAAATCCCAGTGGGCACTTTCTTTTCTCTCAGTTAGCTGAATAGCTTGTTTCAGCTCTGGTACATTTGGCAATGGTCTAGGCCTGTCACCATGCTCGTCACTGCCGCATCAAAAGTAAGATTGTCATAAATTACAACCATAGAAGCTAAATGTATTAGAATATAAGTTGAACATGTATCAACCTTGTCCATGGTGCTGGGCTGTTGTCACATCTAACAAATAGATATCTGCACACCTTATGTTGCTGAAGCACAAACAAAACCAGAAACACCATCAAAACATGTTATTCAATATGTTCTAAACACAAAGGGACAATAAACAGTCACACTTCTTTACCTTTCCGTCTTTTCCTTCTTGCCGGAGCTTAAGCCAGCACTTCTCAATTCTGTAAATACCCTCATAACGAACCCCAGTTTCTGGTGCATAATTGGAACGCTTCTCTTTATACGATCTGTATGATAGCAAAATATCAATGACATCCATCATCAATACAAATAGTGTGCAGGATACATCAGAGTGAACAAATAGGCCTCGGCATGTTACTCACACTTGGTTGAAAGTGTCTTAATGTTCCAAGTCGAATAAAATCTAGCATATCTATGCAGAACATGACCCAAGTTTTTTTAGGTGAAAATAAAGCAACTCATAACGGCCACGCCGCAAAACTACCCCTGGAAAATTATGCGTGCTGTAATATAAGTCTGCTGAGTAACTGTGCAAGCCTCGAAACTCAGAATTAGGGTTTACGAAAAGAAGGAATACACTTAGAGTGGTAGTCGTGATTACACGCAAACATCCAATATCAAAATCTTACAGTCCAACAAAAAGGCCATTGGTAAATTAAGTCGGTAGAAAAACTGCATTAATGCACAAGACACAACGGATGAAATTATAGTAAATGCAACAAAAAGTGCATGTCCCGAACCCTAAAAAAGAATGTTGACAGTAATAGTATTTTGGAAGACATATATGGCACTATTTTCTGGCACGTACCTGACAACACGAACCGGATACCCTTTACGGCAGCTCAATCGTAGCGACTCATTTGCACCGGTAAACTTCTGATCGGACGACTGTTCCTTGTTCGTCCGCTTATTACCACTCAGGTCGCGCCCCCCACTGGCATTGGCAGAGTAAAAACCCAAACATATTAGAGGATGAATTAAAAAATCTCAATCGTAAAAGTTAACATAAACTAATCAAATTTTTCCATTTCAGCGAAGCCAAAGAGTCATGCTACTTAAGCTTTAAGTATGACCTAATGAAGCAAAGAAAATCGTCAAAATGTTTGTGCTTCTTGCTATGAGATATAAAGCTAAATTATCTTGTAGGAATTTGAGGCAATGGAATAAGAGTAAGGTTGGTCTCATCTTAGATAATTAACTCGTCGAATAAAATCTCAACGTATAAAATGCAAGCGTTTGAGGACACACCTTCCTGTATAGATAAACCACTCCCCATGATCTTCATCATCTTCATATCCCCCAGAGAGAACCACTGATTGCGCACCAAACTTTGACTGCCCGGCTATACCACTGACATGTGGAAAATGAGCACCCCACTGCCTGCATGCCAACCGATCTGTCCAAGAGTCCCCAACAAGGACTCCTGTGTTTCGTACAGGGTCATACTCTGCAGTAATAGGTCCAAGATGATCAGGTGCAATCGTAACAAATATCTTTCCACTTTTAGCATTTGCCTTCCCGGATTTTACAGCCCTTTCAGTGGTAAAGGCTTCATCAGGGCGATCATCATTGTTGATGAACTTGAAGACTCTTGGGCCTCCCGCTGCTGCAGCAGGCTTCTGGGTTCTTGCTGCTCTTATAGCAAACACAAGAGAAGCATTAATTCTGGGCTGCTTGGCCATCAATGTAGGAATAGATTCCCTGCACTTGGCACAGGTCTTCTTCCCCTGGCCAACCCACTTTTCGAAGCATTTCAGACAAAAGTTGTGGCCACATGGAGTCTATAAAAAGAGAAAAACATAGTCGAGTTATTGACAAAAACGCCCAAGAATGGTTGTACATGTATAACAGATTAAAACAAACGAACAAGAAAAATAAAAGATTCATTCTTCATGACACGTGCGACCAAAGACTGTATCAGGGGATCATGTGTAACGACCTAATAGTGTATAGATTCATTCTCCAAGAATCATGCAAATGTTAACGCTGATAGAGTGACAGATGCAATCTAATAGTGTATAGAAATTGATAAATACCGATAAATACAGAAACATATTAAATAATGTGACAATTACCAAAAATGAGAATTTCAATCATGCAGTACAGATGAACAAATTAGCATTTCGTTCCAGAGCATTTACCAATTTCGGACAAAAACACCCGCATAAGATGAACTACTTGAAACAGACGCAAATATACTACCCAAACGAGAAAATTACAGAATCACAGATAGAGAAAATAATAAACATAGTCCAGAATTGCAAATTTGGAATTCTATACCACATTCTCAAGCCGAAATCTACCAAATTATCTAGTTATAGTACTCCCAAATAGATTCCATTAAAGGCATGAAATAAGGTGGTGAATCAAGTTGACTAAGAACACAACATTGTCACAACAAAAAAACATTTGGTACACCAAACAAACAAACAAGTGTACCAACTTGATGTCCTCTGAAAACGACACTTAAGATACCACAAACATTACTGTTTTCACTAATAGTACCGAAATTCTGAATCAAAAGAGATGCAACATTTATGCTCTTGATATAATATGATTCTGAATTAAATACTCCGATACAACATCTACGATATCATATATCCCGAAATCATATATCGCGAAATCATATATCACGGAAGATTCAATTGTTTAATTACATCTCGAGACGATTTTCCTCCAAAGATCTAACCCTAAATTCGCATTAAAAGAGAGTAGTTTTAATAATAGTTCAAGTATACATTCAATTAATCAACTTTAATAATCAACATTAATATAAACCCTAGAAATAAAAATACAAATCTTAAAATTACACAGGATTGAATCATTTTAATATAAACAAAAATTAAAAATCAGCGGAAAAACTACAAATTAAATTCACAACAATCAACAGCGCAAAATTTAAAACGGAAATGCAAGAACAAAACTATAATTCAAAAATGTACATGTTCTGGAAAATTAAATAATAAAACGAATCATAATAACCTAGAAATTAATCAAAATTATTATTTTTTTCAAAAAAAAAAAAAAAAAATCAAAAAGAATAATATTAAATTTAAAAAAATGAATGCTAAAAACCTAGAAATTAAACAAACAAATTACAAAATTGAAGACGAAAAAACACAGAAAACAAACTAATCGACACTAATGCAGGACGATAAACAGTAGAAATGCAAATCCAAAAATCAAAAATAAATTGACACGGAAATTCACTAAAAAAAACATAGATTTGTGTTTAAGACCGTCCTAACTAAGACGACTCTCATAACCGATTAATAGAAATTAATAGTAGAAATGCAAGTTCATGAAAATCAAAAATAAATAACTAAAAAACCTAAAAAAAAAAAAAAAATCGTTTACAAAAACACCAGAAATTCAATAAAAAACATTGATTTTAGTTTAAGACCATCTTAACTTGGACGACTCTCATATCCGATTAAAAGAAACAAACAGTAGAAATAATTAGAAGAAGAAAAAAACAGAGAGCGAGACGGAGAAAAGAGATTTACAGTAACAGGACGGTCAGGAAGTTGCATACAAAACGAACACTTGATATTCTCACCAAGTATCCCTAATATTTCATTATCATCTTTCACCCCCGCCACGTCAGATCCCGCCGCGGTCCCACTCAACAACTCCTGTCTCTTCCTCGCCTTCTCCACGTCAGACAAACTCGTATCCGCTTCGATCGCCCGTATCGCCGCCACTAAACCACCACCCTCCGCGGCCGGGGCCGCGGTGGTTGTTGCGGTGGTGGTGTCGGGGGAGCAGTCGGGACAGTCCCAACTGGCGGCGTCGGACATGGAGGAAGGTGGGGTAGGGAGACAGTTGACATGCCATGGTGTTACGCATGTTTTGCAGGTTAAGGTTGTGTGTGGCTCTGGTTTTGTTTTGCAGTGCATGCAGACTCCGTCGTTGTCGCATGGTAGTGCGGTCGACATTGTTAATGGTGGTGAGAAGGTTAAGGGTTTGAGGGTGGAGGAAGGGATGGGGAATGGTGTTGGTGGTAGAGAGTATTTATAGGAGGGAACGGGGGACTGGTGTTGTGTTATTTGCTTCTTCCACGGTATTTCATTCCTAAATGGTTTGGATTTAAATAGAAAAATGTATTTTGAGATTCGTTAATTCTTGTATTAGACGGTTTTACATAATCGGAATGTGTGTTTTTGAGAAGAGTTTATTTCATAAATGGTTGGATTGGGTTCGGTTGTATCCTTATAGTGTGTTTTTGGTGTCGATAAATTCTCGTATTAAAGACGGTTGTAATCTGTTTTTAACGATCTTTTAAAAATAGTTATTAATAATCCTTTTAATCGATTATTTAGTTTCCAATTGTATAATTGTTTTTCTTTTTTGTCGTGACGTGTATTCTTATAACGAACTCTGACGTGTATTCTTATAACGAACTCTGATGAGTACTCTTTATAACGAATCGTGACATGTATTTTTAGTAACGGCTCATGACCTGTATTATTAACGAACTTTACATCACTCGTGATTTTTTTTTTCATTTAAGTCGTGTTTTTCTAGATTAGTTTCTGCATTATTAAATACTTCGTGTATCTTTGACGTTTTGATTTGTGTGTTATTACCGCATTCTTTTGTCAAAAATATTATTTTGTGAAACAAAGCTACTCCGTGTTATCTAAAATTTTGCAAGTTTGATCACCAAAAATTTGATAAATCTACCTATTTAAATTAATATTTATTTATTTTCTAAATATTTAAATTAATATTTTAGTTTCATACTATAAGTGTTGTATTATGTTGTAGCGTGGAAGAAGTGAAGGTGGGAGTGGCATTAAAGAGATGTCTATCCAAAAATTGAGAGACGGCGGGGACTTGAAAAGTGAAAAGGAGGGTGGGTTTGAATTTGGGAGGGGATTCAGTGTGACGAGAGTAGTGCACTTCTCGTGTGGATGCATTCTTTATTACGTGGGGAAAATTGGGCCGTTGGATTGAGTTTGTTACCTTTTTCTGCAGATAATCCGGGATATTCACTGGGGATTTGTGTCTTTCTTTGGTTGATTTCTTTATTATTTTGGGGTGGATTAATTGTAACTCAAGTTTATTGGGATAAAGCCTCTTTAAAGGGAGTTTGGAATGACTATTTTACCCCTCTATTAAACAAGTGACCGTTTTGCTTGTGACCTCGTTACAGTCCCCCCGCTCACTTATCCTCCTAATTGCTCCTTATAAGAGGTTATAAGCTTGTGACGGAATAGTGTCGTCACAAATGAGAATTTGCAATTAATCTATAGACGGATATATCCGTCTATAGCGAGACTAATTGCGAGCTAGGTAGTACCAAAACGGACACGGGCATGGACACGTGATACGACATCCCATGAAATTTATTAATAAAATATATATTTTATAGTTATAAACATTCAATTTTATTTTTATAAAAGTATTTGATATTAAATTTAAATAAGCAAAGATAAAACTTGTTCATGATTATAACTCATTTTCATTTCCGATCAAAATTTATCTTCTAATCAAGCTATTTCAACAGCTCATTTCCCGTCTAAAGAACATCATTGACCCCAAATGATGTCCAAATGTTATGGACACGCGTCGAACACGGCCCAAATACCATGAACACGCGTCGGACACGTGCCCAAATAAATGTTGAAAGTTAGACACGGCTTTATAGGCGTCCGACACGTTTTGGCGTGTGTCTGAGGAGTGTCGGTGTCGGACATGAGACGGCTGATTAAGAGAAGTATCTGTGCTACCTAGATTGTGAGTAACTATTATAGTATTTCGTTATTTGAAATGAAATTTTGATTAGTTGGATTTTTGTTATGTACTGTATCCAATAAACCAGGATACGATTACTACTTAGTAGCTCGATGTAGGATACGAGAAAATGAATGATACCAAATATTTTGCGTGATCTAAAAACGGAAATGCATTTATCGTAAAAGTTGGTAGGTTTCGAAAACTGATGTTCGTTTGTTGTAAAACTGATGTTTCAAGTATTTATAACGAGAACAACTAAATATTTGAGAAGTCGTTATTTCTGTTATAAAGCTCACGACTTTCTCACAACGTGAGATTACTTTGATCCGTTACGGGAAGCAACGACCTTATTTAGATATAAGCACTTATTATATCTAGTTGTTATGATGTACATATTCAAAAAGTGACTCGGTATTCTTATTATCTTCTATAATAACTCAATCGTTCTTGTTGACCAATAATAATTCTGATGTTTAACATCTGGAACACGATAACAGACTTGACGTATTATTTATTAGGAAAAGACGAAAAATGCACGCGGCACCCATGAACTTTGTCATTTTTACGTGATTTTTTTTGTCATAAATTAGCTTTTATTTAGGGTCGTTTGTGAACAACTACCTTTCATTTTATTTTTGGCTTTCAACTACCTTTCATTTCTTCATTTTGCGAAAAACTACCAAAAATCCACTTCCGGCGAAAAAAGTCAACTTTCGGACGTTAACTTGCTCTTTTCTCCCTTTTTCACACATATAGCCCGTATTTCTCCCTTTGTTCACCCAACAAAATCAGCTCATCTCCATGCCCAACACGACAACACCTTATCAAAAGTTTATTCAAAGCAATACCAACGCATCAACCATCTCCATCTCCATCTCCGTCGTCACCTTTACTACCACTTTCACCTTCACCCTTACATTCAACAACCTTATAGACTACTCATGGTTTATCAACCTACTGTCCATCTAAGTCATATTAAAGTACTTTATTTCTCTTTTCATGTTAAGATGATGGGTATAAGAAAACTAATGAGATAGTAGCACACAAGTGATCTTAAGAGTGAATCAATGATTATTTTCGAATAGTTAACACTAGGAGTTAATTTTGCCAACAAGGGCATTATAGATCATTATTGTTGAAGAATTAATTACCATGTTAAGATTAATATCAATGATGATTTTGTTTCGGTGATTAGGACTTTGATTCGGGTAAGAGATAGACAAATTGAGGTGATTAATATTGGGTTTAATCAATCTTTATCATCGATTATTATGGTTATGAAATAAAGAGTTAGATTCAACATGAAATGGTAAGTCAACGCCGGAAAGTTGACTTTTTTTCGCCGGAAGTGGATTTTTGGTAGTCTTTTGCAAAATGAAGAAATGAAAGGTAGTTGAAAGTCAAAAATAAAATAAAAGGTAGTTTTTCACAAATAACCCTAAATAAAATGTAGTTTCTGACAAAAAATTCTTTTTACGTTGTACCCAACTTTCTATGTTTGTGCATATAGTATTATTGAAGTTTGTTTTTCAAGTATGACTACTCTTTTTATCATTTTTAAAATCTTCAATAGAGCATAATTTGTAAACAAGAAATGACCGATTTTTATGTTAATAAATTGATTACTTCTTCAAGACCCATGATTTGATCAAATGAAAAGGGTCGAAATTTAACATCGAAATTATGGTTGATTTAGGGTTTTCGTAAATTTTTAAAAAAAAAACTAAAAAATGTCAGTTGACAATTTTTTTCTCACGTTGTAGATTATGACAAGACAGTTATTTTAGAATAAAAAATTATTTTATTTCGGATTCTAGTGTAGGAGTTATGCTCAATAGAAATTTTTTACAACGACAAAAATGACATGTTGTGCATGAAAATCAACGGTAGAGAGTACCATGTACACAACATTAAAATACTGGATGTCATATGCAAATTGACAAAGTTTAAGGTTAACACATAAATCTTCCGTTTAAAATCACCCATTTATTTAACAAATAAATAACAAAATTCATTGAACATATCTTTTGTAAAGTTGGTCTTATAAAAAACCAAGATTTAGGCACATATTGGTATACAAAATCCTAATTTTTTCACTTTTATGTAAGATCAGTAGTATGCCCGCTATATCGTTGAAGTGGAATAAAAGGGATAAAATTGGAGTTTACACGAATACTAAATTTTATTTTTTTGGGGTTCAAATAAGAGGTATGTTGAGGGTGAGAATAAAAACCCTGATTTTATGATTGGAGTAGGAGAGCTCATATCACTTGAGCTTACTCTTGTTCTCTATACAAATATTATATTGAAAATACAAGGAAAATACGGTATAAATGTATAATATGGTACATTTCCAAAATAAAAAATGTAGTTTATTGTCGCAATATACATGTTACTTATTACCATATTTTGTCCCCGACTTTTCATTTGCCTACCATGACTACATATAGCCATTAAACTTTTTATATTGTAACCTATAACTGCTCACGGGTCGGGAGGGCTCACCGCCGCAGCCCATTGAGCCCTTAACGGGGCTTGACAAGCTTGTTTAATAGCCATCCAAATTGATGTGAATTTTGAAGTTAATTATTAGAAATAAATAGAATGAACTAGACATAGCAAACGAGCCAATTATATTGGGTCAGGTCAATTTCTGATTGTAGAGTTCGGGTAAGCTCAAGTTCAGATAATTTTTGGTTCAACTATTATCAAGTTATTGATAGATAATATAAGTGCATAATAATAAACATTTAGGTCGGGTTATATTGGATCGGGTTAAACTCAGACCTTAAGCTAGGGTGTTAGGTTGCATACCGATCAGGTTAATTTTATCCTATCTAAATAGACTCTTGTTTGACTAATTGGTTGCCCAACTCATAAAAAATAGGATTTAGGAAGTTATATACCGATTTTAATTTGGAATGAGATTATGGAAACTCGTTTTTCTACTTATATATGGATCCGTCTCATTGTAGACGAATAGTGATCCTTTCATAAAATGCAAGTGGAAGGGCAAGTAAGGGCATCCATTTCTCACTCACTTGTACTATCCACTATCATTTTGGGAGAGCGACACTACCGGTCTACAGTTTTAGACGTATAATGTCCATCTAAAGTGAGAATTTGTGCATATATATATAGGGAGAGTATTAGGATCACATGAGTCCACCTCCTAAGTGTGAGTCTATGAGTCCTCTTTAGGGCCATTGGATGAAGGAGTCGGAGGGCTGAGATTGAAAGCAAAAAAGAGGGGATTAATGCCTAATTAAACACTTCCCCTCTCTACTTTACTAATCCACATTAATCAAATATTAATCGACTATATAACATTTATTTTTCCACCCACTTATCTCTCTTTCACACAATTCATTTCTTTACTCCCTCTATAAAACCCAAAACCCAAATAAATACTCTCATCCTAACAAAAAAAAATCAAATTAATTCACACACCACGCACTACCTTGCACCACCACCACCGACCTACACATCACCGACCACCATCTCCATACATCCACGCACAACCACGCACCCTCTGCTCACCACCACCCGACGCACAACACATCACCACCCGACGCCAACACCACCCACAAACCACACGCCACCACCCCACGACCCACCACCGCCTTACACCAAACTCACGACCCACCCTCACTCGCCACCCCCACGGCCAGCACCACCCGACATCACCTCATGTCACCCCTACACTTACCGACCATCACGACAGCCCCACAACCACCATCATTGTCGATCTCACTCCTGCCCCCCCTAACCACCCTCCCTTCTATCGGCCACCAACCCAAATCTGCACCTCCCGCCAATAGCCTTCTCCAATACCGCCACCACCACCACCAACGAACATCAAACACCACTAGCCCCTTCCTCCATCCGCCGCCTCCTCCAACTTTTTTTAAAAAATAACCTAGATCTACTAATAGACGATGGTGAGGGGGTGGTGTTGGTGTGCGTGACTGGTGCCGTTGAGGGATAAGGTGCGGTGATGGGCGGCTGTAGCTTGTAGGTGGCGACGTGCGAGAGTGAGAGAGGAGGGAGTAAATTTGAGTTTTTGTACAATAACACATGATTATTTTTTTAAAACAAATGTGTGGAAGGTGTTTTTTTGAAAGAAAAAAACAAAAACAATTCCAATATTTGAGTCTTTTGGTTTCAGATCTACCTTTCGTCGTTCTTTTTTTTTTTTTTTTTGTCTTTATATTTTTCTTTTATTCTTTTTAGATCTAGTTATGAAATTTTTTAGATCTTGTTTATATTTTATGACATTTTTTTTATTCTAATCTTAGATCTACTAAATAGATGTCATGTAATTTGGTGATTTTAATCTTAGATATATATAAAATATCGTCTTGTTTTTTTTAAAGCTTTGATTTGTTTTTTCAAATCTCATTTTTCACCGATTTGTTGATTTTTAACTTCCATTAAAGTTAAAATTACACTTATTTCTATTAAAGTTACACTTATCTTTATCTTTAATAAAGTTACATTTTTCTCTATTAAAGTTACACTTATCTCTATTATAGTTACACTTTTCTCTGTTTAAAGTTACAGTTTTCCCTATTAAAGTTACACTTATCTCTAATATAGTTACGTTTTTCTCTTTTATTAAAGTTATACTTATCTCTATTAAAGTTACAGTTTTCTCTATTAAAGTTACATTTTTCTCTATTAAAGTTACACTTTTCACTATTAAAGTTACATTTTTCACTATTAAAGTTACACTTTTCTCTATTAAAGTTACACTTAATAAAATTATATTTTTCTCTATTAAAGTTACATTTTTCTCTATTAAAGTTACATACACTCATTAAAGTTACAGTTTTATCTATTAAAGTTACACTTATTTCCATTAAAATTACACTTTTTCATTAAAGTTACACTTATCTCTATTGAGGTTACACTCTCAATGACTATAGTTATCCTCTTATGGACTAAAGTTACATTTTTAATATGGACTAAAGTTACACTCTAAATGGACTAAAATTACATTCTCAATGGACTAAAGTTACGCTTTTTATATGGACTAAAACTACACTCTCAATGGACTAAGTTATACTCTCATTGGACTACAGTTACATTTTCAATGAACTAAAGTTACACTTTTAAAAGAATAAAGTTACACTTTTTTTTTTTTGCTAAAATTACACTCGTAAAAGACCAAAGTTACAATAAGTTGTGATAAAATTACAAAAATCCAAAATATTATTCGTCAAAATCACTCAAGAAAGATTAAAGTTAAACTCGTAAAAACGCAAAATTGTCGTAAACTTTCTTTAAAATTACAAATTTCAAAATAACATCCGTCAAAACCGCTTCGTAATTTAAAGTTACACTTTTTTCTGTTAAACTTACACTCGTAAAAGTCTAAAGTTACACTCTAAAAATACTAAAATGTCATAAACTCGTTTCAAAATTCAAAAAAACAAAATATTATACGTCAAAACCGCTTTTTTTTTTGTTAAAATTACATTTTTTTTTGTTAGGATTACACTCGTAAAAGACCAAAGTTACATTTGTAAAACACTAAAAGTGTTACAAAATTTATATAAACTTTGAAGCATAAGAAAACAAAAGGTGGTGTTAAGTGTGTATGATAATGAATTAATGAATATATAATTAACGCTAGAGAGAGAAAGTGAATTAATTAGTGTTAAATATGTTTGTTGTTTTCAATGTTAAACCATCCACCATGCAACTATAGTAAGGCCTTAGGGACTCAAATAATATAAGGGATTCATAAGAACCCTCATCCCTCTCTCTCTCTCTCTCTCTCTCTATATATATATATATATATATATATATATATATATATATATATATATATATATATATATATAGAGGCAAGATCCGGTGAGTTTGCCACTTTTCGTGAGTTTCCCCCGCATATATAAGCAAATGAGTTGACAAAACCCAATTATCAAAAATCTAGCCGTCATAATCGCGCAGCCGCTTTCTCTCTCTTTCTCCCCCTTTCTCTCTCTACTGATAAACACTCTGTTTCATCAAAAAATCAACCGAATTTTTTTCATCAGTTCTTCAAATTTTGATCAACAAATTTGATCAAGAAAATTCATCAGTTCTTCAAATTTGATCAACAATTCGTTCATTATTTTGATTCTTTCAATTAAAACTATCAATTTGTTCATCAATTTTTCGAAATTTGATCCACAATTCTCCGAAAACCCTAATTCTTCAAATTCGACTGAAGGTATTGATATTTCTTCCTATTTTCGATTTAATAATCGAATAATTTCAGTAATTGAATCAAATAACAAATTCTGCCTTAATTTACGTGTTTTTCTAATAAAATTCAAACTTCAACGATGTTTGAATTGCACGATCAAACGCTTACTATGATTGATAATAATCTTTGATAATCAAACAACGATGAATTCAGGTATAAATTTGTGACATAATCTTGATATAAAACTGTTGTTATTACGTTGATAAGTTTTTTGTTCAAATTATCGATTGCATGTAAGTTGTTTTCATATTGTTTTCATAATGATAATTGCATGTAAAGTTTAAGCGTAATTGCATGTAGGTTTTCATTCATGATATCATTCAATATCTAGTATTTGAATAATTGGATTACAATAATACAATAAGCGCCTTTACAAAGTATTAAAATAACTTTGTTATTACATTAAAATAATGTGTGTGCATTGTGGTGGACTAGGCTACCAATTTCACTAAAACCCTTCCCCCTCTCGATAGAATAATTGCATTTGTATAATACAATAAGCGCATTATAACGTTAAAATAATTCATTTGCCTGATTGTGTTTTTCATAATAAATACTATTTTATAGGATCGACAAAAAAATCCTTACAATAACTACTCTTTAATAATGAAATAACTTTGATATTACATTAAAATAATTGTGTGTGCATTGTGGTGGACTAGGCTACCAATTTCACTAAAACCCTTCCCCCTCTCGATAGAATAATTGCATTTGTATAATACAATAATCGCATTATAACGTTAAAATAATTCTTTGTTTGCTGATTGTGTTTTTCATAATAAATACTATTTTATAGGATCGACAAAAAAATCCTTACAAGAACTATTCTTTAATAATGAAATAACTTTAATACTACATTAAAATAACTGTGTGTGCGTTGTGGTGGACTAGGCTACCAATTTCACTAAAACCCTTCCCCCTCTCGATAGAATAATTGCATTTGTATAATACAATAACCGCATTATAACGTTAAAATAATTCTTTGTTGTACTGATTGTGTTTTTCATAATAAATACTATTTTATAGGATCTGACAAAAAAAATCCTTACAATAACTACTCTTTAATAATGAAATAACTTTGATATTACATTAAAATAACTGTGTGTGCATTGTGGTGGACTAGGCTACCAATTTCACTAAAACCCTCCCCTCTCTGATAGAATAATTGCATTTGTATAATACAATAACTGCATTATAACGTTAAAATAATTCTTTCTGTAAGATATTGTTTTTGTCATAATAAATACTACTTTATAGGATCTCGACCAAAAATCCTTACAATAACTACTCTTTAATAATGAAATAACTTTAATACTACATTAAAATAACTGTGTGTGTATTGTAGTGGACTAGGCTACCAATTTCATTAAAACACTCCCCTCTCTGATAGAATAATTGTATTTGTATAATACAATAACTGAAAAATAACGTTAAAATAACTGCTGCTGCAGAGGTTGTATTGTTTTGTTTTGTATAGAATCTAAGATATTGAAATTAATAATACCATAACAGTTCTCCTGTTTTAATGTTTCCAGGCATTGAAATTAATACTACCAATGCAACAACTTTTTCTACACCATCTTTTTGCTAAATGTCCGAAACAGGAGAAAATACTATCCATCTGGGATTGAGATATACTACGGTGGCGGTGAGGAGTGGAATAGGATGGTAGAAAATGGTTTCAAACCCGCTCGGGGTTAATGTTTGTAAAAGTGGAGGAGGCAATAGAGTTTTACAATTTATATGTGGCTTGTGGTTTCATACCAAGGAAGTACACACAAACAAGATTCCGTGATGGTTTGATAGACAAAAAATCAATGGTCTCTGCAATGACATGGATTCAAAAAGGATCGCAAAAAACTCAAACCCGTTGTTGAATTTGAAAACACAGGAAAGAGAAAAAAAAGAGGAAAAGGTCTCAGTAGAGCCAAAGAAAACAAAAATAACAAGATTTGGTTGCAAGGCAAAAATACGGTTTTGTCTTTGTATTCAATGACCTTAAGGAGCTAATAGGGTATGCTATTGATACGTTTTATGAAGGTCATAATCACAAGCTCTGCTCACTCAAAGAACGGGAATTCGTAAAAACGTAAGAACACTTAACCTTTACATGAAGCGGACAATTGTTAACAATTGTAAACTCAACATCGGGGCTACCAGGACTTTTAGAATTCTGGCGGAACAATCAAATGGGTATGCAAACATTGGTGCATCTCTCAATGATTTCAAGAACTTCAAAAGAAATATTAAATGTTATATAGGTGAGAATGATCTTGACATGATTCTCGATTATTTAAAGGCGCTTTCTCAAACGCAAGATGGCTTTTACTATGCTTACCAAGTTGATGAGGATAATTGTTTGGCTAAACTCTTTTGGGCAGATGCACAAGCAAGAATGAATTATTCCTTGTTTGGGGACACCATCACCTTTGATCCTACTTACGGTACTAACAAGTACCGCATGGCCTTCACCCCATTCTTTGGTGTTGACAACCACAAAAATCGGTGACTTTTTTTTGCCGCACTTGTCGATCATGAGAACGATGGGTCATTCATTTGGGTGCTTAAGAAGTTCCTTGATTGTATGGGCAACAAGGAACCTCAGTGCATTCTTACCGATCAAGATCCGCAATTAAACTCGGGGTGCGTTCGTATTCAAGCAAGCAAGACATCGCTCGCATGTGGCATATAATGAAAAAACTTACCGATAAAGTTGAGTCACAGATTTGTAAGGAGACGGACTTTGTTGAGCGGATATGCGGAGTTGTTTGGGATACTGACTTGGAACCCATTGAGTTTGAAGAAAAATGGACTCAAGTGATTAATGACTTTGAGTTGAATGATAATACTTGGTTGACATACATGTATGGCAAAAGGCACAAATGGATACCGGCTTACTTTAGGGATTTGCCTTTAGGCTGCCTTTTGAAGACTACACAAAGATCAGAGAGTCAAAACAGTTATTTCAAAAGATTTGAGAGCATAGACGGCACACTTGTAGAATTTTGGTTGCGTTTTCAGAGTGCAATGGAACAACAACGCTATAATCACAGATTTCTTGATCTTTGCAAGTGAAGACATTGCCACAGGTTTCTTCTAAGACAATGATTGAAAAACATGCCTCTAAAATCTACACACATACTGTTTTCTATGAGTTCCAAGAGCAAGTGCAAATGGCTCCCTGTTCGTGTGCCGTTGTTGGATTTTTCGAGCAAGGAAACATGCACATTATAAATGTTGAAGATGCCTACAGGAAGCATAGAGTATTTCAGGTTATTCAATTTTATAAACATAACTGTCTTTTTACTTTAACATACAATAACTGTGATAAAAGAATACAATAACCGTCTTTTACCATTACAATAATCATGTGAAAACTATACAATAATCACAATTATGCTTTATAATAATTGATCTTTGAGTTTATTCGCAATTGTTCGATTTTTTTCCATAAATATATTAATTTGATAATGCTTTACAATAATTGATAATGCTTTACACTTGCCAATTTGTTACAATAATCAAGGATATGCTTTAAAATAATTGGGGGAAGAGCTTTACAATAATCAGATACATGAGAGCTTTAAAATAATCAGAGGTATGCTTTAAAATAATTGGGCAAACGCTTTACAATAATCAGCTACATGAAGGCTGATAGAATAATTGCATTTGATCATTTGAATAACTGTCTAGAGATATTACAATAAATGACTTAAAGGCATTACAAAAACACTAACTTGTTCATCAATCAATGATGACTACATCAAATTTGTTAAACAATCAATAATGACTATCTAAACATTAGATTAAAATAATCAGAGGTATGCTTTACAATAATTGGCAAGTACATGTTGAACATAAAAAAACTGAAGGACTTCTACCTTGGTGTTAATTGCTAGTCTGCATAAAATAATTCATGTTGAACTATATAATAACTATGACTGCCTTTTAAAATAACTACACTGTGCATGCAGGTTGCTCACAATAATGAATCAAAGGAAACAACATGTACGTGCAAGATGTTTGAGAGGAAAGGAATCCTTTGTAAACACATTATATGGATTATATCAGGAAAAGGACTGCAAAGCATACCGGAGCAGTACATCGAAAGTAGATGGACGAAGAAATCATATAGAAAGCCTTTGTATGGACTGGATGGAAAGTTATTGCAAGACTACGATCCCACTGATTTGAGAAAATTGGAATTATCAAGGGTATGGTCAGAGTTTTATGCAACAATAAGTGTTCTTAACTCGATGCGATAATCGAATCAAGGAGCTAAGTTTGATGCTTTTACAATTCCGAGAGAAAATAAATCCAACCAAAGAGAGCTTGACAAAGGATCAAGAACTGGAAATGCTCTTAGGTTGTTCAGCAAAATCAAATATTACTGTTCTTCCACCCAAGATTGCAAAAAACAAAGGAAGCGGCATGAGAATGAAATCAAACAAGGATAAGGCAATTGAGAAGGCGAGCAAACCGAAGAGGCTATGTAATAAGCGCAAACAAATGGGACACCATGACAAGAGAAACTGTCCAAATCCGTTTGTTGAGCATGCTTTGGAGGAAGAAGATGAAGAGGAAAATGAAATGGAGGATGAAGATGAAGAAGAAGAATGAAAAATGAAAAATGCATTACGCTTTAAAATAATCAAGATTACGTTTTAAAATAATCCATATTATGCTTTACAAATAACCGCAAGATTGCAAAATAATTGTGTTAGACTTTTTTACAAGTAATCAGGGGTATACTTTACAATAAGTGTGTTAGACTTTTACAATAATCAAAGTTATGCTTTACATTAATTGATGTTGAATTTTTTTGCAATTGTTCTGATTTTGTTCATTTAATAATACCTTGCGCTATTACAATAATAATGTGAAAACTATACAATAATCACAATTATGCTTTATAATAATTGATGCTAAGTTTATTCGCAATCGTTCTGATTTTTTTCCATAAATATATTAATTTGATAATGATAATGCTTTACTGTAATTGATAATGCTTTGCACTTGCCAATTTGTTACAATAATCAAGGATATGCTTTAAAATAATTGGGAAAGAGCTTTACAATAATCAGATACATGAGAGCTTTAAAATAATCAGAGGTATGCTTTAAAATAATTGGGCAAACGCTTTACAATAATCAGCTACATGAAGGCTGATAGAATAATTGCATTTGATCATTTGAATAACTGTCTAGAGATATTACAATAACAATGACTTAAAGGCATTACAAAAACACTAACTTGTTCATCAATCAATGACAAACTACATCAAATTTGTTCAAACAATCAATAACATGACTATCTAAACATTAGATTATCGAACAAATCCATCTAGAATTGTTTGCTAAATCCATCTATAATCAATCAATTGTTCTTTTATTTGTTTCACGAGAAGGACCAAGAACGGCTATTGTTGTTTTAACCCTTTTCTTCCCCGATCTTCCGAATTTTAAAACTTCTTTCTCTACTTCCGATATACTCCTTTGAAAGTTCCCACTTTTTCCAAAAGAGATGCTCTTGACTCGTTGACATCTGACATCAACAAAATAGCAACCATCTCAAGCCATATAGGAATCCTCTCACATTTCTTGTTAACCACATACAATCCTTGCTCGTGATTCCCTTCATATGTGAGCATGTGAAACATTGTGTAAAATCCCGATTCCTTATCACCCTTGATAGTCGCTTTCCATTCAAAATCAACATTCACGAATGTAAATGTGTTAATGACAACTCCTTCTTTTTTTTTGTTTTCCTTGTCTCCAAAAAGTCGGAAAAACAGTTAACCTACAAAGATGTACAAAAAAAAAGAAAGAATTAGAAAGCACGACTATACAATAACAAGTTTAAAACAATACAATAACTTTGTTACAAAGAATACAATAATTTGATTGAAAATAGCATTTGTATATGATCGGGAGTTAGAAAAACGATCGCAATCTTTGCAAGTCCGTAGAAATCGGATTTTTCCCAATCTTTATGCGACGTATGGTCCAAAGACATCAACCGTCTTGTTCATAAAGTTCACACAAACACAAAAGTAGTACTTCTCTAAAGACAACGGGATGAAGACAAGGTCCACATCGATCTCAGAGTTTACAACATTTTCACCTAAAAAATGGGACCAAGATCGCACAACCTTGTCTTTCTCGGGTCTGTCGATTACATCATCACTATCCGCCGCTTGCTCTAGCATCTCTTCAAAGATTTCCTATAAATACCATAAAACTGTTAATAAAATTGAAGATAAATGATTAAACATTCTACAAGAATCGAATAATGAAAAACAGATCATACCATATGTTGTGTACCAAGGAACATCATCATCGGGCGCTTCTTTCTCCTTAACCTCCATGAAATTCAAGACAACCGACCAGCGGCTATTACGCGCAACTCAAAGTGTAATCTTGGCTTCGAGAAAGAATATCGACTTATCCAAGATAGCATTGCCCCAGAAATGTAAGTTCACCGCAAAGGAGTTAAAAAAAAAAGCTTAGTAAATTTTAAAAACAATATTTAAAAATAACTACAAAGAACAATAAACGAGTTTTTCATAAAACAATAACTATGTTAATGTAATACAATAATCGATTATTGTACTACATTAACATAGTTATTGTTTTATGAAAACTCAATTATTGTAATTGTAAAAAAACATAGAATAATTGAACTTGTAGAATACAATTATTAGAATAATCACACAAACTTGTTTCTCATTGAGTTTGGACAAAAATGAACATACTCATCTGCAAGATTGTAATCATCCAAGAAACAATAATCAACAACTTGTTTCTTCTTGCTTGGCATAGCGTGTATATCTTTGTTAGCCCTCATAACTTTTGAAACAACAAGAAGATTTGTATCTGCCTTGCCACAGTTTATTGAGCAGCCAAGACCATCGAGTTGGTCCGCTACCTCTACCGATCTAATCATCCCAGCTCATAGGTGTACCAGGCATACTTTTTCCTAGGCCCCGGAGTACCTACACCATCATCAGGTTCCTCTGCCATAACCCTAAGAGCTTCCAAAGCATCGCCCACCCTTGCCGCTTCCAACTCGGCCTAACCCACGCTTCTCAAGCAAAACACAAAGAAAGGTGCCTTTGTCTTTGTAAAATCATCAACCAAATCCAACAATTTTTTCCTAATTTTGTTGATATTGGCTAAAACCAAGATGGCAAACTATCTCGGCTCTATATATGATCCTTTTCAATGCGTCATGCAACTCAGATTTGAACAACTTCCCAAAGATAAAACATCATATGAATCATGACAAAAACACCACAATCCAAATTCTGGGACCCTTCCGATTTCCACCCAAAAGCCACATTTACAAATTTGAAATTGCGGACCTCACTGCCTCTTTCAAAACCTTTCTCGACAAGATAACTACCAAATATTTCAACCTGGTTACATTTTTAAATCAAAAATCATCACTAAAGAACAAGAAAAATAACTAGAAGAAGTAGATGAAAACAAAAACTTATAATAAGGTACATACAATAGAGTTGGTAGCCAACACCCAGATACTATCTTCAAAATCATCATATACACGATTGTCAAGATAGTCCACAGTCTTCCCACAAAGTTAACAACAACACGAAAAAATGATCTCCAAAATAAACAGGAATAAAAACCTGGCATGATAAAACAGACGTACATAAACCTTTGCTGTTCTCAACAATAAAATAATCAACAGAAGAAAGAAAGAACAGAAAGAATTGGAAAAATTACCAAATCGGCACCAATGTCAAGAGAACCTTCGCTGTTCTCAATGACAGTGTCCCAAACATTAGAAATTTCCTTTTCGTATAAATCTTTTCTCATCATCAGCAGACTTTGATAAGCTTAAACAAAGAAGCCTATGAAAAATATTACCACACGATAAGAGAAAATGAAATATCACAATGAAAAAACTTGGTTAATCGAATACAATAACTACTATTCCGCTTTACAATAACTATCACAACAAAAACAGCTTTCATAATACAATAACTGAGTTTTCATAATACAATAACATTGTTATTGTAATACAATAATCGATTATTGTATTACAATAACAATGTTATTGTATTATGAAAACTCGATTATTGTAACTTGTAAAAAAGAGAATAATTGAACTTGTATAAATACAATAATGAAATACAAGTATTAGAATAATCACAGAAACAATAAACAAAATTGAAGAATAGGAAAATTGAAGAATAGGAAAACTGTTTTTATTTGAATCAAAAAACAAGCTAATATACTTTACAATAATCAAGTAACTACAATAGAATAACTGTCATAACCATTGTAAATTTATCAAACAGAAATATATAAAAAAAATTTCACATACCGAATGACTTGTACAAAAAAAACTTCTTGTGGGGGATAACCCTTTCCCAACCTTGACCAGCATGTCATTAAGTAAGAATGACCAGCAATCAATCACGTTCGATGTGATCATAGTCTTAGCAGACAATGAAATAATGTCATCTCGAGTTAACATGTGATGAAATGAAAACACAACCAAATCCTCCCTGCCACATGAAAACAAATTATATAGTAGATATATTAGCAAAAAAAGAAAAAAAAAGAGAGGGGACAAAAAACATATAATGCTTACCCAATTCGTAGGTCATGATCGTGCAGAAAACAGTAATCAAGTACAGTCTTCCTCCGCATTAAAATAGGAGCAAAAAGCTCCTTGTACTTGCACAAAAAAACAGAAACTACAACTGCATCAGGATTGGGTGATTCACAATCTAAATCACACCCTATACCACAAATCCCAAAAAACGTATGCTCAGGCATAACGTCTGAATGCAGCAGGTAAGCACTTATAACAGAATTATCTTGGATTCTATCCCCAACAACACCCTCGTTGACAACTTTGTTAACAACGTCATCCACACTACTCAAGTCCACAGTTTCATTCTCAACATCAATATTATCAATGCCGTCATCAGTTGGCACCTCCTCATTCGGTTTCTCAACCGCTACATCAGAGACCTTATTTTTACCTTTCTCCCGAGAATAAACCACCTTATATTTTTCGGGATCAAACGCAAAACCCCCATTCCTTTCATCTTTTCCCTTTTCATGCTCCCCCTTTTCATGCTTCCCCTTTTCATGCTCCTTACAAAAACTTTCATACAACGGCAGTTTACTTCCCGCCTGTTTCATTTCCTCAGCTTTTTCACAAATAAAATTGAAATATTTAGTGAACAAAGAATCATCGTCACTAATGAAAGCAAGAGTCGAAGAAATGAAGTGGTCTGTCGAAGAATCTTCAAATGTTGAAGAACCACACTCCTTCCCCATCGCTTCCTTCCGTTGCGTGTACAAATGGAGAAATATCTCAACATCCCTCTTCATCATCAAAAGATGTGCTTGGGAAACCTAAGAAAAAGAAAAAAAAATGAATAATTATACTAAGTCTTTACAATAATTATAATAACTCTTTACAATAATTATACTAAGTCTTTACAATAATTGTCCTAAGTCTTTACAATAATTGTACTAAGTCTTTACAATAATTGTCCTAAGTCTTTACAATAATTATAATAAGTCTTTACAATAATTATACTAAGTATTTACAATAATTGTCCTAAGTCTTTACAATAATTGTCCTAAGTCTTTACAATAATTGTCCTAAGTCTTTACAATAATTTACAATAATTGGAAAAATAATCGCTACAAAACTTTAAAATAACTACACTACACCTTTACAAAGAACTACACAAAAAATGATTGAAAGAATGATTGGAACTTACATCATGCCTTTGCTCGAATAACATCATCGAGTATCAAAACAACAGGCAGTTCCAGATACTTTTTCCCAGGTTCAGGTTTATCAACGACTGCACACACCTCAGCAGCTTTTGCTTCTCTTAAGCGTTTGCAGACAGGATACACACCATTGACATATTCCCCATTACCTAGCGAACCAGACTTGAGCTCGACATACACCTACTAACAAAATACTTCTCATCCCAAAGATTGCTTGATAAGAGGAGTCTCGAAGACATTGTTTTTTCCTTAAAAGACAAACGATGGAAGTATGCCACCATAACAACAAGTATGCAACCACGCAAAGTAGAGAACCCGGTTCTACACTCGCTCAACACCTGCGACTAATTTATCAAACACATACCCACACCAATCCAAATGGTGGATACGTGAAACATCTTGCACCGCTTTAAGAATTGTAAAGTCAATTCCATAATTTGAAGGGGGAGCAAGGATAATGGACATAGCATAAAGCACAAACTTGACCTCAAATTCATCTCCCCATCATCCCCCAAATCGTAATTGCAGTATAAACAAGCAGGGATAGTAACATAATTTGTCCCTTCTACGTTAAACTTCTTCGGAACTCGCTTTCAACGTTTCTTGTGAAGACAATACACTATGTCCAGTGTAAACAACCTCAACCTTATCACCACCATTTGGCAATCCAAAAACATCACACACATCATCTTTTGTGAGAAGAAATTTGACATCTCTTGCTTTAAAAATATGAGCAAGAGCATTAAAGTGTTTTACAAACAATGGTATAACACCCAATGGTATCTTGGTCACTTTAAAATCAAGCAAACCACCAAATCCGATCTCAATGATGACCTTCACGATTTGGACCAAGTTGTTTTACCAGATTAACCAAACCATTAGGACGATGACTCACTTTAATGTTTGAAGCAATGAAAAAGGAAAATCAAGCAAAAATTAAAAAGAGTAACACATCAAATAAAGAGAAACTCATAACAAGGGGGCAACACACATATACTCACATGTTCAATTTTGAAGTTCCGGGAACCCATCGAGCTTCTTTTTTGGAAAATTTACTTTTGAGCGTTTCAAATCATCTTTATTACCATCTTCGGGCTCCTCGCTACGTTTAGGACCCATTTGTTTGTATCATCGAGCAAAAGAATACAAAATTATCGAATAAACACAAAAATATGACAACAACTAATACAATAATGAATTTTAATAATACAATAATCAGATACAAAGAATACAATAACTGGACTTGACTAAAATGATAACTAAATAATACTACGTATAGAATAACTAAATTACTATATTACAATAACTATCACAATACATTACAATAACAACATCAATATATTACAATAACAAACTTTTCATATCAAGATAACTGGACTTGACTAAAAGCCGACTTTTAAACACTAACCAAAGATCAATATCTAAAATAATACTCATTACAATAACATATTTTCTAAATTACAATAACTAGCACAAATACATTACAATAACAACATCAATATATTACAATAACACAAATAATTCCAAACAAACACACATTATATTCATTAGAATGTACAGGAATTCAAGACAAAAAAGTAAAACTCAAGAAAAGATACAAAAAATGAAAAAATGAATTACGAAACCCTAAATTATGCGGAAAAATTGAAAAAATTAATTTAACAACAAAAACAAAACAAAATTAAACTATATACTAAACAAAATGAAGAATAAACACAGAAAACAAAAGAAAATCAAGTAGAAAACAAGAAGAGGAACCGAAAATCGAGTAGAAAATCAGCGGAAATTGAGCACAATAATCAAGTTCAATTGAGTTCATTGATTACTGTTGAGAGAAACCGAAAATGGAGTAGAAGGACGAACAAATTGAGCACAAAAATCAAGTTCAATTGACGAGAACCAAGAATTAAAGCGATTTAACGAAATTATGAGAGAGAACATTTAAAAATCGACGAGGATTTGCGTAAAATCGAACGAAAATATGAGAGAGAAAGAGAGAGAAAGATAGAGAAATAGTGAAACTGAATGAAAAAAGTGGGAAAAAAGAAGATCAAGTGTCAAAAATTTACTTTATATATGAGATGTAAGATTAAATCTCAGCCACATATCTTATGTTAGATGAATGGTCCATATTTAGAGGGGTAACTCACCAAAAGTACCTAACTCATTTGATCCTATATATATATATATATATATATATATATATATATATATATATATATATATATATATATATATATATATAGAGAGAGAGAGAGAGAGAGAGAGAGATTGGATTTGGTGATTTTGGTTCTTATGGTGAGTTGTGAGTTGGGGGAATCTCAACCACTAGATTATATTAGAGATGAGTGGCCAAGATCAAATCTTAAATGTCATATAAAACCATTGTCATTTACTTATTTTCTCTTTTTTCTAATGTTACTTTTTTTTTTTACTTTAATTTTTTTTTCTCTTTTTTTTACCTCGTGTTATTATGCTTTTTTTTTACCACTTTGATTTTTGTTTTCTCTTATGTTTTTCTTTAATTTACTCATTATGTTACCTTTTTTTCTTTTTCTTTTTGTACCGGATTTTTTTTTACTTGAAATTTTTTTTGCTCTTATTTTTTTTACCTCGTGTTATTATGCTATTATTGTGCTTTTTTTTTTACCTGGATTTTTTTACGACTTTGATTTTTTTCTCTCTTTTTTTTTTTTACCACATGTTATTGTGCTGTTATTGTTATTATTTGTTATTGTGATGTTATTCTCATTACTTTGATTTTTTTACGATTTTGATTTTTTTTTTTTTTTTTTTTTTTACCATATGTTATTGTCTTGTTATTGTTATTCCATTGTTATTGTGATGTTATTCTCATTTATTCATGTGAATTTTTTTACGACTTTGATTTTTTTCTTTTTTTACCTCGTGTTATTGTCTTTGTTATTCTCTTTGTTATTCTCTACCGTTATTAACATTATTGTGATGTTATTTAGGTGCCACTTTGATTTTTTTACGACTTTGATTTTTTTCTTTTTTTTTACCACGTGTTATTCTCATTGTTATTCTCTTTCGTTATTCTCTTTGTTATTGTGATGTTATTCCGGTGTCACTTTAAATTTTTTTATGACTTTGATTTTTTTTTACCACGTGTTATTGTACTGTTATTCTACTGTTATTCTGGTGTTATTGTGATTTTTTTACCCGACTAGAAACCAAAATACCTAAAATGATCAAGACCCGTATTGACCGTATTTACATGCGAAGTTGATCAAGCATCAGTGTTTTAAGTAAGAATGGAAGCTTCACCTACAAGACGAATTTAAAGCATGATATTGTACTTCACTATAAATCACAGGTCACAACTGAGCACATTTTTAACACCCAAAACGCCCCACTGAGCCAAGGTTACAGCAATGCATTTGACAAAATCTTAGTACTCATACCATTTATAATTCCCTGTGCATCTTTTCTCCTTCGATTTAGTGACATTTAAATGTCACCAGCAGATTATCCCGCAAGTGATCCTATTTTGGCTAACTTGAAGGTTTTATAACATCAAGTCATCAACGTCTGTCACCAGTTGATTAGCCCGTAAGCATCTTGCTTTGGCTAACATGAATGCTACACAGCATAAACATAACCAAGTACAGTGATTTCAGGCAATAGAGCCTTTATAAGCGGAAAAAATCACGTAAAATAACAAATTCACCTTCTGCAACTGTTGATAATCACAATCATTACGTCGCACCAAAGCATAACATTTACAGTCCTAGTTTTTCAGATGGCTGTTATTCGAAAGAGGCAGAAACAGAAGGAGAATAGAAATACCAGTCGAAGACGAAATTAGAAGCGATGAGAAAAATAAACCCGAATGTAGTGCCGTGTATAAACCACTGCCTTGAAAACTATTTCTCCGGTACGACCGTGGTGGCGATCAGCTAGTGCCGGTAGTTCCCCAAGGATCACACTACAGCCTCCTCGCTGTCACGCCCACTCGTGACAGAGAGACTTGGAACGATTTTAACAGTTACCCAGAAATTTATAGAGCAGAAGGAAAACGAGAGAAGAATAGAGATTGTGTATATTGAATGAATAAATGACTGAAGGTTTCGGTCTTTTTATAGCAGTATAGGGCAGTTTACAACACCAAAAAACGTGGCCCTATACAAAGAAGAAAGACTGTTTCTTCAGAGCATTACTCTCCACTCAGGGATCGATTGAGTGAAGTGCATTTTGTAGAAACAGAATATACATACACTCAACTCAAACCCGGTCCAAAAAGATAGGCACAGCCCGCCGCAGGCGATTGCCAAATCCCAAATCCCGAATCACGAATCCGGATCCGGGCCGGGCTCGGGCACGGGCACGGCGCGCGCGCGCGTGTGCGAGCTGAATTAAGCACCTCGCAAGGCTTCCACAAAAGCCTCCCTTGACCCACTAGTGATATGGTAAGGAGGGTGGGTATATATAAACCCATAAAACTTCCTTTTCCTCACCAATGTGGGACAATTGGAAACACTCCAAAGGCAAAAAAGCCCCTATATTTCCAACAATCCCCCACTAGGGGCGCCAGAGACAGAGAAAGAAATTCCTGGGTAAAGGAAGGATTGGATACTTAGGTATCAATATCTTTAGATTTGAATTGACACTTTAGTGAAATGAGGAAACAACTTACTTACAGCGAGAGAATATCTTGCGATTTGATTTCCTAGCTGAGCTTCAGTCGATACCCCCCACAACACATATCATACCTTCAGATTAAGATCGTTCCGCGAAAGTGCAACGCGCTCTTTTAGAGTTATGCGTTTACCTCGGTACTAATAGATGTGTTCAGAAGACTTCTCATAGTCTAATGATCGTTACACCTACGTAGGTGACTCAAGTGCTTCTCAATAGCACTTCTCACATGAGTCATTAAGGACCTAAGTCCAACCTGGTGTATGATCCATCAAGTGCGTCTCAAAAGCACCACCATAAGGCTATGAATCATATAACGCCATAGGAATAGAAGCTTTAAACCTAGTCAAGTCTCACTCTTGACCTAAGGACTTAAGCCCCATTCCCCTCGACGTATCAACGACTAGTCTCCTAGCCAGCCCTTTAGTAAAGGGATCAGCAAGATTGTTTTCGGACTTCACATAGTCCAAAGCAATCACTCCATTGTCTTGGAGTTGTCTAACTGCAGCGTGCCTTATTCGAATATGTCTCTTTTTCGAATTGTAGACACTATTCTTTGCTACACCAATAGCAGCCTGCGAGTCACAGTGCAGGGAGACCGGTGTTAACCGTCCGCCCCACACTGGTATGTCAGCTAAAAGGTTTTTCAACCATTCAGCCTCTTGTCCTGCCAACTCAAGAGCTATGAACTCAGATTCCATGGTAGAGCGTGCAATACAAGTCTGTTTAGAAGACTTCCACGATATAGCACCTCCACCCATGGTAAAGACATAACCACTAGTAGAACAGATCTCATCGTTACTGCGCAACCCGATTCGCATCACAATATCCCTCTAACACAGCAGGAAATTTACTATAATGCAAACATAAGTCAACTGTTCCCTTTAGGTATTTTAGTAAACGACGAAGAGCATTCCAGTGTTCATTGCTAGGGTTATGTGTATAACGACTCAGTCTACTAACTGCATAAGCAATATCTGGTCGAGTACAGTTCATTAAAAACATCACACTACCTAGGATTTTAGCATACTCTTCTTGGGAAACACTCTTGCCCAAGTTTTTACACAAGTGTACACTAGGATCATAGGGTGTTCTAGCAGGCACATCATCAAAGCAGTTAAATTTTTTCAACACTTTTTCAACATAATGAGATTGACTTAGACAGATTCCATTGGGGTTTCGGATGACCTTAACTCCTAGGATAACATCAGCTTCTCCTAAGTCCTTCATCTCAAAATGTGATGACAAAAATTCTTTGGTTCTAATTATCACCTCTAAATTATTACCAAGTATTAACATGTCATCAACATAAAGGCATATAAGCACACAATCAGATTCTGTTACTTTTGAATAAACGCATGAATCAGAAGTGTTAACCACATAGCCATTACTTATCAAAGTGTTGTTAAATTTCTCATACCACTGTTTAGGTGCTTGTTTCAGTCCATAGAGTGACTTGTTCAGTTTACACACTTTACTCTCTTGACCCTCAATCACAAAACCTTCAGGTTGAGACATATAGATCTCTTCCCTTAGTTCACCATTCAAAAAGGCAGTTTTAACATCCATCTGATGTATAACAAGGTTATGAATAGCAGCTAAGGCGACAAGAGTCCTAATAGTCGAAATTTTGGTCACAGGAGAGTAAGTATCAAAGTAATCAATACCCTTCTTTTGTGTAAAGCCTCTAACTACAAGTCTAGCTTTGAACCTCTCTATTGTACCGTCAGGTCTCATTTTCTTTTTAAAGATCCATTTACTTGTAATGGGTTTACTACCTTTAGGTAAATCAGTCAACTCCCAAGTCTGATTTGACACAATAGAGTCAAGTTCACTTTTAATAGCATCTTTCCAAAAATTAGCATCAATGGATTTCATTGCCTCACTATAGGTTTTTGGGTCATCTTTGTTAAAAAGGTGAAACAAACTCATCACTAGCACAAACAGTGTATCCTAGTTCGACAACATAGTTGTATCATAATCATCACCAAAGTTCTTTGGGCATCTAGGTCTTTTACTTCTTCTAGGTTCAACAGAAACATCACTAGAAGTGCTAGCACTAGCATGTGAAGACATATCAGAAGATGCAACAGGTAAACTAGGAGATGGTACAACAGTTTTATGAAAAGGAAAAACATGCTCAAAGAATTCGGCATCTCTAGCCTCAGATATAGAACGGTCACTCAAAGACATAAATCTATAAGCAGAGCTATTTTGAGCATAACCTATAAACACACAATCATAGGTCTTAGGTCCAACGGTAGGTCTCCTAAAATCAGGTAAACCCACTTTAGCCAAACACCCCCACACTCTAAGGTAACTTAGGTTAGGAGGATAGCCCTTCCAAATCTCATAGGGGTCTTGTCGGTTTTCTTATGAGGTACACGGTTAAGAATGTGACAAGCGAAAGTATTGCTTCCCCCACATATCGTCAGATAGGCGAACTTAAAAGCATAGCATTCATCATTTCTTTTAAGGTTCTATTTTTACGTTCAGCTACACCATTGGATTGGGGTAAATAAGGTGGACTAGTCTCATGTATTAAACCGTTTGCAGCACAAAAGTCAGCTAGATAACTGGATTTATACTCACCACCTCTATCAGATCTTACCCTTTTAATTTTCCTGTCAAGTTGGTTCTCAACTTCATTCTTAAAGTTTATAAAAGAGTGTTCAGCTTCATCTTTAGTCTTAAGCAAATAGACACGGGTGTATCTAGAACAGTCATCTATAAACGTAACATAATAATTCTTGCCACCTCTACTTGCAACATTTTTGAAGTCGGCTAGGTCGGTGTGAATTAACTCAAGAAGACTCGTGTTCCTAGTAGTCACAGGTTTACTAGGCTTCTTTGTAAACTTAGCCTCAACACAGCTAGCACATTTAGAGAATTCTTGACTCGTCAAACTCGGAATTAAACTCATAGTTCTAAGTTTTTTAATATAATCCACATTCACATGACCTAACCTACCATGCCAAATATCAATAGACTCAGCGATATAAGCAGAAGAAGATGCAATATTATTAATAGCAGATTCAGTGTTCAATACAAAAAGACCCCGTAAAGATAACCCTTGCCCACAAATTCCCCATTACGCGACATTACCACCTTGTCAACCTCAAAAACAAGTTTCAAACCGACTTTGTTTAGCAAGGCACCAGACACAAGGTTTCGACGCAATGAGGGTACAAATAAAACATTACTGAGAGCAAGTGTTTTCCCCGAGGTGAGTTTGAGAAAGATCTTGCCTTTGCCTGTAATCTTTGCAGATGAAGAATTACCCATGTAGACGCATTCCCCATCAGCAACTTCCTCGAACTCAGCAAATAAACCCCTATCAAAGCACAGAGGTGTCTCAAGCTCCAGATCAAGACCCATTCAAAGAACATTACCCACAGATTAGCTTCCACAACCACATTTGCAATAACATCATCATCACAAAGAACATTGGCCTCAAGCAGATTTCTTCTCAGAACATTGGTAGGCTTTGTGACCAGCTTTTCCGCACACATAGCAGACAATAGGACCCTTAGCAGCTTTCTGAATCTTAGGAACCGGTTTGGTATGCTTCCCTGGACCATTCTTCTTAGCAGGACCCTGGTTCTTACCCTGACCAACCTTGGCCTTACCCTTACCCTTATAATTTCGGATTAGACGGACCACCGGACTCAACCAAATTAGCTTTAACGGCAAAGAAAGAAGAGAGAAACAGTCCGATTGACTAGCGGGAAGGTCTTTAAGGCGATTAGCCTCCTCGGTCCTCATATGTCCAATAAGTTCTTTAAGGGACAGGTCTTTCTTTTTATGCTTAAGTTGGTTTGATGTAATCGACCAGGAGGGAGGGAATTTCTCTAGCAGAACATTAGCTACGAAAATATCATCAAGTTTCATGCCCTCATTCACAACATCAGCACATAAGTTTTCATAGACATGGACTTGATCCATGATGGGTTTCCCGTCAGCCATCTGAAATCCCAACCATTTTCCCACAACATACTTCTTTTTCCAAAGATCATCAGCCCCATACTTAGTTTCTAAAGACTCCCAAATAAACTTAGCAGACTTATTCACAGCAAATAAGTCGAAAATGGTGTTTGTCATATTATTCAGAATATGCCACCTAGCAGTTTTGTTGTCCTTTACAAATTTCGCAATGTCCTCTTCATTAGACTTAACATCTTTTGCAACAGGAGGGGTCGTCTCAACATCAGTAGGGGTGATAGGTTTAGGCGGGTCATTAAATAAAACATGATCAATTTCTAACTGCTCAAAATACATCAAAAGTTTCTGGGACCAACGCTTATAATTGTGACCGTCTAACGACTCCAATTTCGCCAATTCAGGAGCAATTTTCGACATAACAGACATAGTTACAACAACTAAATAGTTTTCAGATGGCTGTTATTCGAAAGAGGCAGAAACAGAAGGAGAATAGAAATACCAGTCGAAGACGAAATTAGAAGCGATGAGAAAAATAAACCCGAATGTAGTGCCGTGTATAAACCACTGCCTTGAAAACTATTTCTCCGGTACGACCGTGGTGGCGATCAGCTAGTGCCGGTAGTTCCCCAAGGATCACACTACAGCCTCCTCGCTGTCACGCCCACTCGTGACAGAGAGACTTGGAACGATTTTAACAGTTACCCAGAAATTTATAGAGCAGAAGGAAAACGAGAGAAGAATAGAGATTGTGTATATTGAATGAATAAATGACTGAAGGTTTCGGTCTTTTTATAGCAGTATAGGGCAGTTTACAACACCAAAAAACGTGGCCCTATACAAGAAGAAATGACTGTTCTTCAGAGCATTACTCTCCACTCAACAAATCGAGATTGATCGAGTCTGCATTTTGTAGAAACAGAATATACATACACTCAACTCAGACCCGGTCCAAAAAGATAGGCACAGCCCGCCGCAGGCGATTGCCAAATCCCAAATCCCGAATCCCGAATCCCGAATCCGGGCCGGGCCGGGCTCGGGCACGGGCACGGCGCGCGCGCGCGTGTGCGAGCTGAATTAAGCACCTCGCAAGGCTTCCACAAAAGCCTCCCTTGACCCACTAGTGATATGGTAAGGAGGGTGGGTATATATAAACCCATAAAACTTCCTTTTCCTCACCAATGTGGGACAATTGGAAACACTCCAAAGGCAAAAAAGCCCCTATATTTCCAACAATGGCTCTAAAGGAAAAATGTATCAGAAATATATGAAAAAGCGGGATGCCAGATTAAGGGAAGACTGGAGTTCAAGTAGGCCAGAGAAGGAAGCTCAGATGAAAGCAATGCTGAGGAGGACGATGACCAAAACCATATTCAATCTGCAAACTTAGAACTCCAAGTATATGAAGAACCAACATAACCAAGAACACAACCACCGCCACGTGTCTCCACGAACACGAACTCGTCCCCTTCACGGCGGCCGACGCTGCTGCTGGCGGCAGAGGCCTCACCTCGACGGTCGGAGGTTTCGGCAATCTTGACTGCCTCGGACGCCTCCTAGACCGAACACCAGAAACATTAAACCCGTCACCATGACGTGACCCGTCAAGAAAAAGGTCGACAGTGGAACGTAGATCAGCAACAAATTCTGCTATACTTCAAATCGTATAATTACAATCTTGATTTGAATTGTTCTGCAACAAATTCGCAATAATTCGCATATCAATTGTTCAAATTAACTGGAAATTGATCAATTATTCATAAATTTAGGAAAAAAACATTGATTTTTACAGTGATTTTAGTGATAAATTTGATCGGTGAAGATGAATTGCGTGATTTCTAGTTATTAATCGTATTTCCAAGAGTGGAACGTAGATCAATTGTGTTTTTTTTTTTGATCGGTGAAGACGAATTCGCAACTCAATTGTTTTTTTTTTTTTTTTGGGATTAGAGAGAGGATCACAAGTGGGTTTATTTTGATATTCAAGTTGTCAGGTTTCCTTTTCGTGTGATTTTGTTAATATTAGGTCCAATCTCAGCCATCTATTTCTTTTTATCTAATGGCTGAGATTTGTAAGCACACAAACTCACAACTCACCGTAAGAACCAAACTCACGAGATCCCGCCTATATATATATATATATAGATATATATATATATATATATATATATATATATATATATATATATATATATATATATATATATATATATATATATATATATATATAGAGGCGGGATCTCGTGAGTTTGGTTCTTATGGTGAGTTGTGAGTTTAGAAAATCTCAACCATTGGATCAAGGGACAACGACTCAGATTAAACAAAAAATAAATAAAATAAAGTCTGCAAAAGACGCTGTCCTTCTCCCAAGCACAAATAAATTAGCAATTGAAATCAAAATGAAACCAACACAACAAATTCATCCTTTGAGATGATTAGATCGATTATATCGATATAGAAAAGTTGATTAGATCGATGAATGAAAAAAGAATTTCTTTTACATTTGTTCATCCTTTATTTCACATGTTGATGGCGGTGAATGATGTCGGAGATGGCGGTGAATGAAGACTTCACATCTCCGACGATCGCAATAAAGAATAGATCGATGAATGTAGACAAGTCTTAAAAGGATCGATGAATGTCAATTAACAAATTGGCGGTTGATATCAATATATCAACTTTTGGTAAATTTCTGGTCAGTCTTTAATGGATCGATGAAGACAAGTCTTTAAAGGATCGATGAATGTCAATGAGGTGAGATGTAGGCGGCTGATTTCTGGTCAGTTTTGAATCAATTGAAGTTGAGCGAGTTAGTGATGTATCCTCGGAGGTGCCGGTGGGCTTGGTGGTGTTGAGGCTGATGCTGGTGGATGATGGTGGTGCTTGTGTTTATGCTTCCTCTTATTTTTTCGTTTTAAGAGTGATGTTGGGGTTAACTGCCTGATTTTAATTATTCATCAGTTTGGGTCAATTTAGGTCCCTAATACGGATTCTTGTAAGGGCTTTCCCTTTTTTAAGTCCCTTACTCATTTAAACATCATCTTACAAGTACTGACCCTGAGTGGACTGTGTCTAGAATTTGGCTGTTGTATGTCACTTGTTTTGATTTTTTGTACTGGCGAAGCCATTTTAGGATTTGACAGTCCCGAGAGTTTTGAAAACTAGCAAAAACAGGAAAATCTTGAAGCATGTAAATTAGTTGGACCATGTATTAAAAAAGGGGCTGTTATCTCGAATTGCAGAACAAGTCCCATTGTTACAGTAAAGCCAGTGCAGTAAATTTTGAATTATTTCATCGACACTATTTCTATTGCAGTATAAAAGAAAGGTAAAAAATATCCTGGATTGAGAACATGTTGAGGGAAATTCTATTTGCTAATGTAATTTGCAGGTAACTATTCGGAATAGAGTGCTCTTTGATCTGGTATATTAAGACACGGAAACCGGAAACTGTGTATGTAACTTTGGTGAAAGAAGCCTTTGTTAACTATAAGAAGTGATTATAGAAGTGCTTACTAGCTGGAAATCTCTTGTGCATCATAAGTGAATTGCATGCACTGATCACAGGCCCTTCATTAACACTGGTGTTATATCGAAGAAGCAAACATGCATGATGATCCTGTGAGCAAGTATCCAACTGAAGTGCAGATTTTGTTAAATATAGGAAGAGTAATCGGGTACAATAACACTACAATAACGCCAGAATAATACTCCAATAACACACGGATAAAACTACAATAACACCACAATAACAGCACAATAACACGTGAAAAAAAACTAAAAAAAAATCAAAGTAGTAAAAAAAAGTCAAAGTGACACCGGAATAACATCACAATAACACCAGAATAACAATACCACCAGAATAACAGCACAATAACACATGGTAAAAAAAAGAGTAAAAAAATCAAAGTAGAAAAAAAAATCAAAGTTGCACCGGAATAACATCACAATAACTCCAGAATAACAATACCACCAGAATAACAGCACAATAACACGTGGTAAAAAAAAAAAAAAAAAAAACCAAAGTCGTAAAAAAATTCATAAGAATGAGAATAACATCACAATAACAAATGAATAACAATAACAAAGACAATAACATATGGTAAAAAAAAAAAAAGAGAAAAAATCAAAGTCGTAAAAAAAACCAAAGTAACAGCAGAATAACATCACAATAACAGCGGAATAACAATAACAGCACAATAACATGTGGTAAAAACAAAAAGAGAAAAAAAAAAATCAAAGTCGTAAAAAAAATCCAAGTAAAAAAAAGCACAATAATAGCATAATAACACGAGGTAAAAAAAATAAGAGTAAAAAAAATTTCAAGTAAAAAAAAATCCGGTACAAAAAGAAAAAGAAAAAAAGGTAACATAATGAGTAAATTAAAGAAAAACATAAGAGAAAACAAAAATCAAAGTGGAAAAAAAAAGCATAATAACACGAGATAAAAAAAAAAGAGAAAAAAATTAAAGTAAAAAAAAAAAATAACATTAGAAAAAAGAGAAAATAAGTAAATGACAATGGTTTTATATAACATGTAAGATTTGATCTTTGCCACTCATCTCTAATATAATCTAGTGGCTGATATTACCCCAACTCACAACTCACCATAAGAACCAAAATCACCAAATCCAATCTCTCTCTCTATATATATATATATATACATAAATATAATATATATAGAGTAAATTAATAATTACTCATTTTTATAAACCACTTTCTAAAATAACTCGCTCATAAAAACATTTTAATAATATACTCCCATAAAATGTTCTCAGGTAAAAAATTGAACCAAAATTGACAATCCGGTGAAAAATCTTTTTTTTTTTATGACTGTTTTGCCCATGTGTAAATTCATATCTTTTTTCACCCATCTGTAAAACGTGTTCCGGACTTCTCGCACCATTCTTCAACACCACCATCTTCATCTTTAATTGCGAACTCGGAATCGGACTTTCGTCTTGCCTCAACCACGTTGCTACCGTGGTACCCACACGACCACACCCGCACCATCATGGTAGCCTCTAATTCCGAGCAGCAGCACCATTTTCCACGCCCCTCATCTCCCTTCGAGCTTTGAATCGAAATCGACACCACTCCATTCAATCAGCCACCGCATTACCCATCAACTCAGCGCACCAACCCAACCCGAGACCACCATCACCAATTAATCACCTCGCCATCAAGATCACCCAATCCTCAAGCCACCAGTCACGTCCACTGCTCACCGCTGCTCATGAGCAACCCATATCGAAATTCGAGCAAGAATCGAACCAAGAATCAAGATTGTGCTTTTTACTTCCGACTTCCGCTCCTGAACTTTTGCACGCTGACATCGATTAATTGCGATTTTTTTACCGGTATCGCTTTCTTCCTCTTCACATCAGGTGTGACGTTTCTGATTATTTGCTTCCCCCTTTCAATTTCCTTGTTCCTGCTACATACCTATAACTATGGACAAAATGGATGTCATTCCTCACCATTCATTATTGTGTCGGTTGTACGGGTGGCTAGGCTAAAGTGCGCGGTGGTGGTAGTGTTGTTGTGTTGGTCGGTGTTGGTATAAAGAATTAAAGTGAAGAGAGTAAGAGAGAGAGATAGAAAAAACAGGATGCAGCTAAGGGTATTTTGGTCATAAATTTAGGCCTTAAAACTGAAAATTTGAAAACTGCCGGAATATGTCACCGGAAAGACGAAATGGGTGCAACTTTTGAACTGAAAACATTTTAAGGGAGTAAATTATTAAAAAGTTTTCATAAGGGAGTTATTTTAAAAAAATGGTTTATAAAAGAAATTAAATTGTAATTTACTCATATATAAAATATAGAAGTTAGATATTACTCCCTTATGAAACACGTTTTGCTAAAATTACTCCCTTTTAAAACAAAATGCTAAAATTACTCCCTTAACTTCAAGTCAGGCAAGAATTTGCTCCCAAATCCCAACTCAAGTGAAATATTCCGTCTTTTTTTTAGTTTTCCCGTCTTCTGTCTATTTTCATGACCATTTTGCCCATATACTCTTCACCTTAAGTTATATTCCTTTCTTTTGCTCAAATTACTCCATATTCATCTCTACTAACTCTAAAAAAAATTTCAATCAATTATTTCTACAATTTGGAAGGCAAATTTATTTGAAGGTGAATTTCTTTATCTCTCCCTTTATTTGCAGATTTCACATGTAAAAACTCTTCGTTGTTTTTTTGTACAATTAATTGAAATTGTAATTAATTGAATTTGCAATTAGGGTTCTTATTTTATTTGGGTATTTTTCTGATTTGAATTGTTGGTGTGATGCAATAGAATGTCTAGTCATTCAAAGGAAATCACCTACCATAATTATGACACCCCCATACTCCAAGCGCCTTAGCAGGACCACTCAGGTATAAAGATGTCACCATCTCGGTTTCCCGAGGCAATGATAATCATAAGACAATAACGAAACAATATTTAAATAGTATAAGTTTAGTGAATAAATACAATCCAAAACCAAATGCCCAAAATACGGATTACATGTTCTCAAAACAACTGTCTAGTCAACTGAATGAAATGTCTGACAAACTACTCAAACTACAGCGGAAGACTCTATCATCTGATGGTGACACATCCCAGCTATCCCATGTATCTCGACTCATACCTGCTCAACAACTGCTCACCATCCCCGAATGGATCACCACAGTTTTTAAAACAATAAACGGGGTCAGTACTAATCACACAATTTATATAACTCAACAATACAACAAACAACACAGCTCAATCGTCACAGATATACTCCGAACTCCATCATCAGCTCCACAATACTGACTACACACCAAAGTGTGTAGCCCTTCCAGAGTACCCATCGCAACAGGTTACTCCTCGCCGCCAGTGGGGGGGACCGCAGCCGTTCCCACCTAAGCCCCGCTTATCTCTGTCTAGCGATAAACCCAAATCCATTAATGTGCACATCCCTTCTGTGGCGGGTTCCATAGAAGGCGAATAATGGGCGTGAAGCCACTCCCGCAAGTGACTCCACACAGCCTGGGACGCACCCCGAAGAACACAGACAGATACAATCAATCACAACTACTATCAACAACCAAATCCAACAACCATCACAATACGAGTATGATAATATTCAACAATCACAACCAACACATCATGTGACTAATACTGAGTAGGGAAACCCTACCTGGAATGCAAAACAGTCAGACGATCTCAACAACTGTTATCAAAAGGCCTCCTCTACGAATCCTCCTCTTAACATACGATCATACAATTACTAACAATCATAAAAGACAACAAAACCCCCAAACCCCTAAATTAGGGTTTAAACAACCTTAACGAAATACCATAAAAACAGTACGTAGATCGTACCCTCGATGCAAGGATCACAAGAATGTAAAGAACGATGAATTCCGACCTCCCAAGCTCCGGGATTTGTCAATAATGCGACGGATGCGAAGTACGTAGGTTGCAATCTCTTTTCAAAGTAATTAAGTTTGTAAAAGCATTTTATGAAAGTGACGGAAAGGTTTAAATACTAAATCACATTATTAACAAAACCCGATAAAACACTACTCGTAAACCGGGCTACTCAATCGAGTAACAGACGTACTCGATCGAGTGCCGCCTACTCGATCGAGTACCAAGGCTACTCGATCGAGTACCCTACAGGTCAGAAACTGTTTTAAACTGCAAAACACCCTTACTCGACAGAGTAAGGCCCACTCGATAGAGTACCCAGAGACTCATAAAACCGTAGTATTACAGTCTTCCCTCCTTAAAAAGAACTTCGTCCCGAAGTTCAAACCACAACAACACAAAAACACACTACTACACTCCCGATACAACAACCAAAACAAAACTCAACATAAAAACATGCTACTAACCAAACTCAACCCGACTCAATCATAACGAAACATACCGACACAACACAAAAAGGGTGTAAAAACTCTTAAAAACTTTTTGCGATCATCTCCTACCCCCCTAAAAGAAACAAGGTTACGTCCCCGTAACCATACATACGTGATCAAAAAGGAAAGGGTAATGCTCTCTCATGGCCTCCTCTGCCTCCCATGTAGCTTCCTCAACCTCGTGGTTAGACCAAAGGATCTTAAGCAAAACTGTCTCACCACTCCTAGTCTTCCTAACCTTCCGGTCAAGAATCTGCTTAGGCACCTCAAGATAAGACAAGGACTCATCTAGCTCTATGCTCTCTGCCTCTAACACATGTGACGGATCACTCACATACTTCCGCAGTTGGGACACATGGAACACATTATGCACTCTCTCCAACGCAGCTGGTAAAGCCAAACGATAAGCAACCTCTCCAACCCGGTCTAAAATCACATAAGGTCCGATGAACTTCTGACTCAACTTGCCTTTCTTCCCAAATCTCATAACCCCACGCATAGGAGACACTTTCAGAAGAACCTTGTCCCCAACCTGAAACTCTATATCCAGCTAAACCCAAGAAACTCCCGATCTCAGCAACATTCTTTGGTGCTTCCCACTTGGTCACTGCCTCAATCTTTGCTGGATCCATAGCTACCCCATCCTTAGAGATCACATGCCCCAGAAAAGCAACTCTCTCTAACCAGAACTCACACTTGGACGGCTTAGCATATAACTCATGCTCCCTCAAGGTCTGCAACACAATCCTCAGATGCTCCTCATGCTCCTCCTTAGTCTTGGAATAGACTAAGATGTCATCGATAAACACCACCACGAACTTGTCCAAAAACTGACTGAAGATTATGTTCATCAAATCCATAAACACAGCTGGTGCATTAGATAACCCAAAAGGCATCACCACATACTCATAATGGCCATACCTCGATGTGAAAGCTATCTTTGGTATGTCCACCTTTCTAATCTTCACCTGATAGTACCCCGACCTCAAATCAATCTTGGAAAAGACTGATGCACCACTCAACTGATCAAACAGGTCATCTATCCTTGGCAAAGGATACTTGTTCTTCACCGTCACTCGGTTCAGCTCCCTATAATCTATACACAACCTCAAGCTCCAATCTTTCTTCTTCACAAAAAGAACTGGTGCTCCCCACGGTGATACACTAGGTCTAATGTATCCCTTCTCTATTATATCATCTAACTGCTTCCTAAGCTCCCCCAACTCTTTAGGACCCATCCGGTACGGTGCCTTAGAGATTGGCCCCGTCCCCGGTTTCAACTCAGCCGTGAAATCTATCTCCCTCTTCGGTGGCAACCCCGGAATCTCCTCTGGAAAAACATCTGCAAACTCATCCACCACTGGTATCTGATCAACTGTCGGACTCTCTATCCGATCATCTCTCACATGGCACAAGATCAAAGGACATCCCTTCCTCAGATAGGACTTCAAGGTCACAGCTTCAATCAACTTAACTTTGGGTTTGACCACAAACCCACGATAAGACACACTAACGCCCTTAGGACCTCTCAAAGACACTTTCTTTTGATGACACTCTATCTTAGCTTTGTACTTTCCCAACCAGTCCATCCCGACTATCATCTCAAAACCGTCTAAAGGAAACTCTAGCAAGTCCACTGGTAGATCAACCTGTCCAACTATCATAGATACATCTCTATACAACCTCCCACATGATACAGACTCACCCGAAGGTATAAAAATTTTCTCACTTACAGACTCATATACCCTCAGACCCAACCGTTTAACATGACTCGAAGATACAAATGACTGAGACGCCCCCGAATCAAACAAAACAAAGGTATGAATACCGTTAACAAGAAAAGTACCAGTGATAACATGTGCGTCGTCCTCAGCTGCTTTCTTGTCCATCATATACAGCTTTCCACTGGTCTTCTATCCACCTTCTTGGACAGTACTGCCTGAAGTGGTCGGCTTAGCACCCGACCCCTGATTGTTGTTGTTGTTCGTAGCTGGTTTCTGATAAGAATTACCGCCATTGCGGTTACCTCTACCCTGGTTGCTCTGACCTCCCTGGTTAGACCATGACCCAGCCGGTCTGTTGCTCGCATAACTCTGTGCCGACCCCTGAGAATAGCTCCCCTGAGCCGATCTCTGAAAACCTTCTTGTACACTCGTGCACTCATGTCTCTTGTGGCCTACACCGCCACAACCAAAGCAGGTCATCCCCCAACTACCACTACCGCTCCCACGGCCACGCCCAAAAGAAGCCCCAACACTGAACCCCGAGCCAGAAGAAAACGCTCTAGCCTGATTGTGGTTGCCTTTCTTATAGTTAGATTGGCCACCACCCTCACTCTCAGCCTTTCTTTTCTCACTTTCTCTCTCCCGAGCCATCTTCACCAACCTCTCAGCTCTCCCAGCCCTCTCATAAGCTTCCTTAACATCATTAAGGACTCCCACGGGTAACTTGTCCATAATCCTGGGGGTCAACCCCCTCTCAAATCTCAGCGCTAGGTTCTCCTCACTCAAACCCATGTACTCAGCATATCTAGACTTCTCATTAAACTACTTGTAGTACTCAGCTACCGACATATCAGATGTCATCCTAAACCCATCAAACTCCTCCCTCAGCTTACTCCTCACATACTCAGGTACAAACTCTCTCCTCATAGCCCTCCGGAACTCTTCCCAAGGTATAGCAGGCAGACCCTGCTTCGTATACATCTCATTAGCACTCCCTTTCACCTTGTCCCACCACTCACCAACCGCTTCCCTCAAGTAGAACGCAGCTTGTTCTACTTTCATCTCATCAGGACAATGTACCAGATCCAGAATGTTCTCCATCTCCCGATGCCAATTGTCAAGAAGAATTGGCTTCCCGGTCCTCTTATACTCCTTTGGGTTAAACCTCGCTATATAAAGACTGATCTTAGAATGATCAACCTCCTTATCCTTCCCCACTCTCTTTAGGGCCTCCGTAAGAGCATCTTGATGCTCCAACATCTTAACTATATCGTCGATGTTCATGCTCTCAGCTCTCGCATACAAAGTGGTTTTCTTTGGCGGCATCTTGAAACTATATAAGAAAAGGTAGATATAAACATACATACCATAACCCAAAACACGAAAATAACCCGTCCAGAACCCACTCGATCGAGTGCCTAAACCTACTCGATCGAGTAGAGGCTACTCGATCGAGTGCCCAACATACTCGATCGAGTGCCCCGACTCCAGACCCAAAACAGACCTTCTGATCTCTGACATACTCGATCGAGTAGCCTGGCCACTCGATCGAGTGACACCCTACTCGATCGAGTGCCCATATATACTCGATCGAGTACCCAAACACACGCTTCTGATCATAAAAACGTCAAAATACCCACTCGATCGAGTCAGACCCATTCGATCGAGTACCTCACCTACTCGATCGAGTGCCCCCTACTCGATCGAGTCATGCTAACTCGTACATACTACCCGCATGTTATCTCACATAACCCAACATACTATGCAACTTCATAATCTCAACATTATAACATAACTACGCATGCAATTATACACAACTCCTCATACAATCAACAAAATTAGTCTACTTCATGTTATTAAATGCCACATAATAAACAACCATCATGCTTCTTTATGTAAACCAACATATAAACACACCCCACCAACTTCCAACTCTTCAATCACAATTTCAATCCTCCACTTCCAACATCCAACAACTCAAAACATATATCATTACTTTCACATATAAACTGACAGACACCACATACAACCTTGACATATACCCCCCATGTGACCGGTTCAAAATTGTAGGGCGAGTTCGCGACTTTAAGACGTCTCCCAAGCCTTTGCATTAGCTCCTACAACCTTTATCCCGGGTTCATTTTAATTGACTCCCTATGTTCATTATATTCATTAGTTACAGGTTTCAGGATCGTCGCTCTGATACCACTTTGTGACACCCCCATACTCCAAGTGCCTTACCAGGACCACTCAGGTATAAAGATGTCACCATCTCGGTTTCCCGAGGCAATGATAATCATAAGACAATAACGAAACAATATTTAAATAGTATAAGTTTAGTGAATAAATAAAATCCAAAACCAAATGCCCAAAATACGGGTTACATATTCTCACAACAACTGTCTAGTCAACTGAATGAAATGTCTGACAAACTACTCAAACTACAGCGGAAGACTCTATCATCTGATGGTGACACATCCCAGCTATCCCATGTATCTCGACTCATACCTGCTCAACAACTGCTCTCCATCCCCGAATGGATTACCACGGTTTTTAAAACAATAAACGGGGTCAGTACTAATCACACAATTTATATAACTCAACAATACAACAAACAACACAGCTCAATCGTCACAGATATACTCCGAACTCCATCATCAACTCCACAATACTGACTACACACCAAAGTGTGTAGCCCTGCCAGAGTACCCATCGCAACAGGTTACTCCTCGCCGCCAGTGGGGGATCGCAGCCATTCCCACCTAAGCCCCGCTCATCTCCGTCGAGCGATAAACCCAAATCCATTAATGTGCACATCCCTTCTGTGGCGGGTTTCACAGAAGGCGAATAATGGGCGTGAAGCCACTTCCGCAAGTGACTCCACTCAGCCAGGGATGCACCCCGAAGAACACAGACAGATACAATCAATCACAACTACTATCAACAACCAAATCCAACAACCGTCACAATACGAGTATGATAATATTCAACAATCACAACCAACACATCATGTGACTAATACTGAGTAGGGAAACCCTACCTGGAATGCAAAACAGTCAGACGATCTCAACAACTGTTATCAAAAGGCCTCCTCTACGAATCCTCCTCTTAACATACGATCATACAATTACTAACAATCATAAAAGACAACAAAACCCCCAAACCCCTAAATTAGGGTTTAAACAACCTTAACGAAATACCATAAAAACAGTACGTAGATCGTACCCTTGATGCAAGGATCACAGGAATGTAAAGAACAATGAATTCCGACCTCCCAAGCTCCGGGATTTGTCAATAATGCGACGGATGCGAAGTACGTAGGTTGCAATCTCTTTTCAAAGTAATTAAGTTTGTAAAAGCATTTTATGAAAGTGACGGAAAGGTTTAAATACTAAATCACATTATTAACAAAACCCGATAAAACACTACCCGTAAACCGGGCTACTCAATCGAGTAACAGACGTACTCGATCGAGTGCCGCCTACTCGATCGAGTACCAAGGCTACTCGATCGAGTACCCTACAGGTCAGAAACTGTTTTAAACTGCAAAACGCCCTTACTCGACAGAGTAAGGCCCACTCGATAGAGTACCCAGAGACCCATAAAACCGTAGTATTTCAATAATACTAGCCAACATCCGAGGAAATGCTTATGTGGGGTTCCTGTGGCGATATTAACATCATGGACATCTGACAATCCTGGAAGTTGGTTTGAGAAGTGTAAATTCTCAAATTTCAGGACTGGTTCAGTTGGTTGTGAATGGTTTCGCTGGCACGATCACACTCAAATGGATTGGCAAAAAGAGGTTATTAACAAAGTGATGATGGAGAAGAGATTGTAGAAATGTAAAGTTGATATATTAGGTATGGGTGTTCAGTCGCTTAAAGATGAGAGGAAGAAGCTGGTACTGGGATTGAGAAGATGAAGGTCTTTGGTGCGGTTGGGGTTGCTAGCAAACGGACCTCATTTTTCGAAGGTTCAACTATGGCAATTTTTGCCATTATGTTTGTAGTTGTAGTGTTAATGTTCACCACATTTTAGTTTAACAAATGAAGCTCATGAAATTTCAATTAATTTATTCATGAGCCATTTGATGTTGTAATATATGGATCTTATTTCGGGTTATAATGTTACTAGAATTCCTCTATTTAAGGTTTTAATGTTACTTGAATTCCTCTATTTGTTGTTATAGTGTTTAAATAAAAGCTGATTTGCAATGAAAATTACAATGAAAACATGACCATACTCAACCTGATTTGTTGTTATAGTGTATGGCTTTTCCTACATTACTGCATTACCATTGTAAGTATCCAACAATATAACAACATATCAAGGTAATAGAAATTGTATTACCAACATTTCAAGTATAAATAACATTCATTCATTACCAACATTCTTGCATTACCACTGAAATTGCCAATAGAAACTGTTAACAAAATACATTTAAGTACTGAAATATATTGTAGTACATCAGTTCTTGCATTACCAGCTACATCAGTTCTTGCATTACTAATATTCAAACTTAAATTACATAATATCACTACTAAAGTAAATTGTTGCTAGCTTGACTCAGCAACTGAGTGAAGGATAAATTGGCATGAGGATTGGTGGTGCTTGGAGCTGATGTGTGGATGGTGGATGGGTCTGCCTGAGATGATGTAGCATTTGCAGTAGCAGTTCTATGAGGCCTCTCCCTCGTTCTAGCTCTTTTCACTTTCCTCTGCCTCATTTCTTTTGCCCACTGACTTTTACTTAGTAGCCTTCCACCTGGTGCCCTATTAATGACAGGATGTGCTCTTGGATTTTTACAATTCCTTCTGGAATGACCTGACCCTCCAATATTGCCACATTTATTTGTCTTTTTCATCCTCTTAACCTGCCTTGCTACATCTTCACCTGGCTCATTCCTTCTTCTTTTGGACTTAAGCCTACCAGGCATGCTTTTCATAGGTGGTCGCACTGGCTCTGGTAGACCTGTTTTCTCCCAATGCTTAACACCAGGCATGGGAAATACAACAGGTTCATAAGTCAGCTGATACTTTGCTTTAGTGTAAGCCTTATGCACAAAATCTTTTGGGTCCGCTCTTTCCAAATTTATGCAACACATAGCATGTGCACAAGGCAATCCACTGAGGTTCCAATGGAAGCATATAAAAGTCCTAAAATTAAGATCTACACAACACTGCTCCCCTTTATAAATCACATCATATACCCCTGCATAAGCCCTATACCATTTACATAACCTAGACTCTGCCTCAGCCCATTAAATGTACTTATTCACATAAGGCATTAACCTTTCCTTAAATGCATTGCCACCCTCCCACTTTTGACATATTCTTTCCATTACATACCTCCTCATCCACTCCATATGTGTGAGGATTGGCTTGTCTCTGGCTTCATTTAGTACAGCATTAAAGACCTCACAAAGATTATTTAGCAGAAGGTTAGACTTACATTTTGTGTCAAAAGCATGCCTTGACCAGTGTCTAGGGGGATAACATTCAGATACTCACATGCTTCAGTTGATATAGATTTTAGCCCATTCATCTCATAGTCAAACTCATCTTGTAAGCATTTAAAAAAATATTAGTAAAATGTTTAGTGACAAAAAAACAATCAACATTCAACCTAAAGTAAATTATGAACTATTTACATACCTTTGTTGTGGCTCTTGCAGCTGCCCAAAATGATTTCTTAAACACTTGGCCATTGAAATTTAACTTGAAGTTAGCCCAAATATGTCTTGCACAAAACCTCACATCTGCCTTTGGTATAACCATATTCAGTACATCTAGCAAACCCTTCTGCTTGTCAGACATGAAGGTTAGCCCTTCTCCCTCCACCTTACCCAAGTCAGATGCTAACAACTCCAAAAACCATGTCCAAGAGTCTCTATTTTCCACTTCCACCACTGCCCAAGCAACAGGATATATGTTGTTGTTTCCATCCAAGCCTACAACAACAAGACAAATCTCAGGGTACATGATGAGTAAGATTTAAAGGTAGAGTCAAGTCTCTTTTCACCAACAATATATAACCCAATTTAGTGCGTAAATCGGGGTCGAACCACAAGGATGGAGGGGTTTCTACTTAGTCTAAATAGGAGTCTAGTCTAGTCAAAAATGAAAGAAAAAGAGTTGATTTAAACTACTAGATGCAACTAAACAAACGATTGAGGAAAGATGTATTCGATTGATTAAAGGCTAGGGCTTTCGGGTTTATCTAAATGGTTTATGGGCAAACAAGTCGATTCAAGGAGTCTATGATGAGGGTTTATCCTAGGATGGAAATCAATCTCTTGATTATCCTAAAGGTGATTATTAACTCTCATTAAGCAACACACCATTCTAAGCCATGCAACAAGACCACCACAAACTCTCATTCAATGGAGGAATTAAGCAACTATGACAAAAAGCACAAGTTCTCACTCACACAATTCATCAAACACCTTGTGTGCATTACTAAGAAAGACAAACACTTCACCAAAGACTCAAAATAATCAAACTATCATGTCCAATAATCCCATTTAGACTCCCCCTAAACCTTAGAAGGGTTACTACTCACTCATGTTCAAATTGTTCAAGCAAATAAATGGAAAAGAACAAATAACAAAAAGAGATGACATAGTAAAGATTCCAACAATTATAAAAGACAAGTTAAAATGTAAACAATTGATTAGCCAAGTAAATAAGAGAAGAGATGTACCAACAAGAGTAAAGATGATTGCTTTGATTGAATAAATGAAGGAAATCCTCCAAAATCTCCCAATACAATCCCAAAAAACAAATGTAAACAATTGATAATTACTAATACTAACTAATTTTACTAAGTGATTAATAATAATTATGGAAAGATTAATGTTTTGATTAAGGAAAGATTACAATAATTAGGGAAAGTTTTCAGATCTAGGGTTATGTTTACAATTGATTAGGGAAGGGGTATATATAGTGTTTCATTGGATTAAAGGAGGAAATGAGAAAAGGCCCAATTTGCGTGTAGCGTCATCCTGTGCCAGTGGGCCGGCTGCCGGCTACCCCAACCGGCAGCGACATCTTGGATTTGCAATGTAGAATAGACCTGTTGTTATTCTCTGCCGGTGGGCCGGCTGTTGGCCTGCCGGCAGAGGATACCTCTACTTCGACTTTTTTTTCTTCACTTCTACATTCTTGCTGCTCCATGCCGGCTAGCTATGCCGGTAGCGAGTCTCTCATTTTTTAGCTCAAAAAGACTTCTTTAAAAAATTCTAATTATGGGCTTGTGTTCCCTGCCGGTGGGCCGGCTGCCGGCCTGCCGGCAGAGAACATCTCTTGGCTTCTTTTCCTCCTTTTCTCCTCACAGCAATGCCCCCTGCCGGTTGGCCGGTTGTCGGCAGATGACTACACTCAGCTCCTCATCTCTCTTCTCTTCATGCCAAGGCATTGAAATGCCTTCCTTGCCCCAATTCTTCCATAATCGCCTTGATTTCTGCAATAGGCTACACCTAATCACAGATACGGAAATTGGGCACAAACTACAAGGAAAAGCACACAAAAACCGACTCGACGTGAGTCGGAATGCGCAAAAGAAGAAGAGAAATTTGGTGCAAATAAATCATATATCAGTACACTCCCTTCAAACGACACCCATCTACACCTAGAAGGGGTCTATAACCCTTAGTGAACCCTTCCTTGCAGGCTGCAAGACATATATACATCTTTTTAAAGATGGGTGAGGGCTTTTCAATTGAATCACATACCACAAAAGCTGAACTTTCTCTATTGTATTTTAAAATAGCAGTAGCATAGTCCCACACATGTGCATATTGATCACTCCCATTCCCATAAATGATTAACTTGGCCCTTGCCAACATTTCATATAGCTAACATGAACGCCTAATTCTTTCAAGACAGAGCTTTGAAAATTTGTCAACTTCCAGTCAATGTTATCTCTAAAGAACTCTAAGTATTTCTCTGCCAAGAAATCAGAGTTTACGTTCCTGTTGTAGCATGCCCTGACACAGTTGTGTTTCAAATTCAAACCTTTAATTTGAAATGTATCCTCATTGTCCATCTGTGTAGCATGAACTCTGAACTTACACTTTCTCACCTCCTCACCACATGTAAATTTCCCAGATTTAGACTTCTTGCTATTCCAGAGACACTTGCACCTATACCTGCAATAGGCAGTCACTCTGTCTTTCCCATTGTGAAAATAGTATAAATAATACCCATTACTCATACTGTGATGCACTAATGCCTTCCTAAACACTTCAACACTGAGGAACTTCAACCCTAAACTCAAACCAACACTTTTTGAAAAGTCGGTCACAAGATTAAAACAAGAGTTAGAATCAACCTCATCATCAGACCCATGCAGACTTTTAAGCTCATCTGATTCTATACCCCCCCTCTTCAATGAAGTTGACCTGAAGGTCATCAACTCCTATCAACTTTCTTTTACCTCTTTCTTCTAAATCTGTTGAACTTTTACCTCTTCCTTCCACAGTCTCCTAAACAGTTTTAAGTATCACACCACCATCTACTTTTGCAAATAGATCTTTTTCAACTTCAATCCTAACATCATATTCATCTTGCTCAAACTCTGGATCACTTGTTTGACTTATATCTGAATCAGTAAAGTCATCTCCAAGGTCACCAACTTCTACCCTTTTCTTTTCCTTTCCCTTTCCAATCACAACTTTCCTTTTCCCCTTAAATTTTCTAGCAACTGTCTTCTTCCTGCCCCTAACAATTTGTTTCCCTTTACCTTTCTCTGTCACCTTATCGGGTATTATGACTTTGCCATCAACAATCTGAACACTAAGCATTTTCTTCTTCTCAACCTTGTTCTTATCAACACCAGCCTCAAACCCTACAACTTTACTCTTCCGCACTTCAACAACAGCAATACATTCTGTCCCAGATCTATCTATCTGTTTACCACTATACCCAGCTCCTAAGTTGGCCACAAAGTGTAAAGGTCTCTTTACATGCAACTTAGCTCTAGTTGAGATGACATTACATCCAATTAAAGGTATTAGATATGAGTTGTTTGGCTCTGTAGCTGGGGGCTGTTTTACTATAGTGGAAATGTTTGTTTTGTTTTGCCTAGGATTTCTTCTCAAAGGTTTTAAAGATTCAGTTTTGTGTGTTTTTTTCTCACCCCTGGGACTTGATCTCAGAGGTAGTGGAACCTCATTTATGATGTTTGCTTGCTTTTTCCTGGGGGCTTTGAATGTGGTTAGACCAATTTTGATTTGTGCATTTTTGTTGGGCTGGGCATTAACTTTGGGATGTGCTTTTAATATGGGCTTTATGTTTATTAAAGTACTCTCCATACAGGGGCGAAGCCAGGATTTCAAGTCTGGGGTAGCAAAAAAATATTGAGCGGATAATTATTCAAAAAGATGAAATAAATCATTAAAAAATATTTGTTGTATAACATATAAAAATTAAAAATACAAAAGAATTTCTCAACAATCAAATGAACGCTCCAGACTAACTTAAAATTATCATTTTACAATTTAACAACTTATCTTTATTTTATATTTCGACAATAAATTTGGTTATATAGCTTTGTGATATAAAAAACGCTTAATCATCACGACTTAAATTTTCACATTATTCGATCAATTATCTTCATGAAAAGTTGCGATACAATTTAGACACTTTGTCATAAAAAAATTTAAAATTTTTCAAAAAAAAAGAAGATATTATTAGGTAAAATAGGAAAAAAGAAAATCCATTGTGTGCAAATATGGTGGACATTAACAATTTGAAAAGTTACGATAAATACGAAGTAACAAAGGAAGAAAAGCTACGAGATACAAGGAAACCAAAAAAATAACTAGCATATGATTGTGCCACGATTCGAACTCCACTCTATAGGCTGATAAGAGCATCCGCAAAGGTGGGGAGGTGCCTCCTCATATGTCCTCTCTCTCCTCGTATGGGGCTCCTCATTGTTGCACAAAGCTCCCCAACATTTGAGGTTCCACTGTTTTTAGAGGAGCTCCCCAAAAAAATGTAAGGCAATTTGTGTTACTTTTGGGGAGGTTCCCAAATTTTTGTGTGTGAATTGGGGAACCCCATTGTTGCATAAATGTAATTATGAAACGGGGAGAGTAAATAGAAAAGTTAGTGGAAAATGAGGTGGACGAATAAGAAAAGGAAAGAGAAGATATGGGGAGCCTCACCTTTGCGGATGCTCTAATAGCCATTACTTACCACTAAACCAGGTTTTAGTTATTGTATAATGCCCTTTCTCTTACTTATTCCTTTACAACTGCTCAGATTTGGAGTAGCAAAACAGCGTTGTGACACCCCGCGACAAAGCGGAAAATATAACTAATAAATTAAAGCGGAAATTTGTGATATTTTAAAATCTTTTTGGTTATTAGTTAAAGATTAACACGCGGGTGCCAAAATGAAATGAAACAAATATAATAATAGACAAAATTAGGTTATTACGACCCAAGTCTAGAAAGCGGGGAAAAGATATCCCACGAATAAACAAATAAAGGGTTTCTAACTAGCAAACTAAGGTCCAAGGGTTTGGTTCTCGCTAGCCCACACGTCTTCCCCACGTAAGCATCTTCACTACCTGTCATTCATGTAAACATGAACGCCACAGTCAGTGGGGAGTAACTCAAGGTTCTCCCAGCCACAATATGTCGAAACGAACATAACAAAGAACATAAACGAACAATCATATTAGATAAGACATGAGTGAATCGAATCATAACTAAACATGAGATCATACGTATTTAAACCAACAAGAGTAAAAGAAATGATGGAATAAACAAGTAAGGCATAAGCAACAATAAATAAATGGAAAAGAAGGACAAGGAAACCGACACGGCCACTTAGCCACGAGCACGTATTTCAAAGAGATATGACCAAAGTAACCATCCAAATAATGCAAGACATTTATTACTCTTAGACTATAATTTCCCCGGGTAGGACTACGATAATAATACGGTCCTAGTCTAAATCTGCAGATTCTCGGGTGTACATCCCGATTCGACGTGCGCCAGCACAGCACGCACCCAAGACTCGACTACTCATGTAGACCGAGTACCCTAATCGCCAGAACAGCACGAAAGTGGCGGAAAGACTAAGATAGGACTCACTTGTCAGCACAGCACAAGTGGCCCAAAAGCCATACTTGCGTAACAAAGACAAGTAGGCCAAAACCGTACTTGCGTAACAAAGACAAGTAGGTCAAACCCGTGCTTGCGTAACAAAGACAAGCAGGGCAAAAATGTATGTCAAGCACGTACGATGGTAATATGGCATTTCTACAAGAATACGACTCTTACAAGTAATTACTTATAATAACCTTCTCATGCTTGTAACATATAAATAAACATTTCATTTCATAATTATACATGCCGATTAAATAGAATAAACAAGTACAACAACAAGTACATGAGACGGGATTATTAATGTCACACTCATACTTATGGCTTGCATCTCACCATAAGTACGGATGGGAACATCAGTCCCGACGATCATACCGCAACTAGAGGGCCTATGGCTCACCCCTAGTGTCCGGTAGGACCAAGACTCTCACAACCGAACAATACAAGACATTATCAAGGATATGATCCTTCACAAGTAATTATTTAACAATAAATATCTCATACTTGTCTCATGCAGATAAATATTTCATTTTATAATTTATCATGCCGGTTAAATAAAATAAAATAAATAAAATATAAGAAGTAGTAATGAATAATTCATGGTATGTGAAAATTCACGAAATACAAACAAGTCTAACATGTGTGACAAGGTGAGCCCAACCAATTATTGTGGTGAGCCCAACAAATCATGATAGTGAGTCCAAATCATAAAAGGATTTGAGTCCAAAAGATATAAGAATTTAAGTCCAAATAATATGTGAATTTGGGTCCAAGACACAATACTCCTAAAATAATCACCAAGGCACACAAAAACAAAAGAGGCTAAGGCAGGAAGGCACTTCCCACCGTGACCACACTCGACAATGCCGAACCATGGTTGAGGCCATTTAACCCACAGCCATGTCGTGGCCACAGTCACCCATGGTCAGCCCGTATCCGCGGCCAAACACCACTGTCACGCCACCATGCCTCTGCACAAAACGACCTTCAAAGCGGGGGGGAGGGGGGGGGGGGGTAAAAACCAGTCTCAAACACACTTTATAACAGGGCACCAACAATCCAAAGTCGAGATTTCCAAGCGGCAAAAATCGAGTAAACAAGTGACGGCTTTAGCGTGAAGATACAACAAGAAAATGACTCGAGGGACTGATTTACCCGTTCCAAAACAAGGAGCACAACAGTACCAGTCACGGTACCGAAACGGAATTTCAGCAGCCTTTTTAGTCCAAACATAAGATGGAATTTAAAGGCAAAGATGAGACGGAAACGCAACATGCTTAAAGTACCATAAATCAACACTCATCTCGTTCAAGGGTTCATGTAGGGACGAAAAAGAAACAGAATTCAGTAGCTTAAACCCCCAAAACAGTGAACTCGACTCCTTCCCCTGACCCGAATTCAGCAAGAAAACGGACCAAAAGAGGTGTCCAAACAACCATGTAAAATGAGCACAAACACTACAAAATAAACTCCATCTATGGGAAACACATAAAGGTTAAAACTTTAAGAAGAATGAGTATAAAACCGAGTTGAAGGGGATGGAATATCGACTCATTGTCGAGTAACCTATCACCGTTACCTGTTATGACCCCTTAAACGTCCAAGGAACCGTCCAAGGGTGATTCTAAACCCAAAATGGAAGAGATTAGCTCCAAAAACCGCATCCTTGAAAGACGGCCAAAATGAAACCGGATGAAAGCTTGACTCTTTTTTATATAGGAAGAAGGAGAATGAGGAGGGGAAGCTAATGGAGTAAGTTTTATGAAAATTGGTTGAGAAATGGAGGAAGGATCTTGGATTGAAGCTCGGTAAAAATGGCGTACGGAAGCTCTCTGATTATTTGTTGTTGTTGCAGCTTTTGAAAGAAGGGAAGAAGAAAGGAATGGAGGTGGGGTGCCCGTGTAAAACAACAACAACAACAATAATAATAATAATAATAATAATAATTGTATAAATGGGTTGAAAAAGGTAGGTACGAGTTGTCGATTTGTGATTGGTTGGGATTACCTTGGATTCAAAAGTTAAATGTGACGATTTTTGTTAGACGGAAAAAGTCTATAATCTACTATAATTTAAGACGGGAAGTTATTATTATTATTACCGCTATTTTTACTATCTGACTGTATATATATATATATGTATATATATATTTTTATATAGACAAACTTATAAAAATATAGTTTTTGTTAAAATCACGTTTAAAATGACATTAATTAAATTAAATAGTTTAAAATATAAAATAAAGTAATTGAACGGTTAAATAATTTATAAATGTCAAAATGAGAAATTCCCGGGTGTTACAATCACCCCATGTTTTAAAAAGTTTCGTCCTCGAAACTTGAAAGTAGAAATGAAAGGTTATATAAATTAAAACTGAAATTTTGGAATCGGTAACCAAAACATTAAAAGGTTACTTATCGTAAGAATCAAAATTCTTTCAGAAGTTTCAAATAAAATTTTCCGACAGAACCAGATTCTCATCAAAGGAACGGAGTGCTCTCGTTGCGCATTCAAGAACATCACATTCCAAATCAAGGATAAGGTCAAAAAGCAAATCATTTACATAAATCAAAAATCAAAATACTTTCAAAAACATTAATTAAGAGTTTTCAAAAGTATAAGTCTCATTCATGGAATGAAATTGCTCTTGTCGTGCACACAAGAAGGCTGACTTTCCAAGTCAAAGACAGATTTAAAACAAAATCAATTCGCCGACAAGCGTAGAACAAGTTATCAAACGTCTCCAATAACGAGTTCTAACATCCGATCAACGTTAAAATCAATAGAAAAGGTAATCCACTCAAATTTGCTTTTGCAAAAGCCAAAATAGAAATAAAGGTTTCAGTTTTAAACTCAAAAGGGAGTCAAATTCCTGAAAACATAACATGGTACTTTGACAAAGAAGTCATAAATAGATCAAAGTTAACAGAAATTGGGTAAAAATTTAAAGAAATCTCGAGTTTAGCAATTTAAAATCACGATAGAGATGTCTATATACTCAAGGGACAATTATGGAATTAGATCAAATTTTCATTTTCAAATCCTTAAAATAGGTAAGGTTTTTCTAAAGTAACATCCACTTTTAACAACGAATCAAAACTGGTAGCTTGAAAAATTTAGGAATTGAACAAGAGAAAAGTAACTTAGACACCATAGATACAAGTATGCTAAAATGATTCAAACTTAACCAACAAAAGAGCTATGGTGAAATTCATAGGGTAAGAATTGAAGTCAAAACAACAAGGATGTAAAAGATAGGGTTTCATAGGTTACCAACATCAAATTTAAAGGAGGAGCAAGATGAAGCGAGGAAAGAAGGTATGAACGGTAACGCTTATGGTCAAAGAAGGAGGGAGATGAGACGACAAGGAAACGCCAGATAGTCAACTCTCAAATAACACAACAATCTTAAACGGTTTCTCAAACTTCCTAATAAAATAAATCTCACAACCATATTACCTCCAAGGATTCCTCAAGATAACTTACGTCACTCTACATCTAAGCTATTCCATGAAACAAAGTACTTCACTACGCTTGTGATTCACAATTCCCAATCATTAAACATCCACAACGACTTCCCCAAAACAAGATCAAAACTACAAACAAGGCTACACTCATATCCAACAACGTCAAAAGGTACCACCAACCTATGTATGGTTATCAACATCCTAAAGGTATCCCTTTCCAAACACAAATCATAAACCTTACTCCATGTTTACTCCTAAGGTAACAACGCTCAACCTACTAAGTCTTCAAATCTCAAATATAAACAACAAAGCCAAGTTCTATAACTCTAGTAACATAGGCAACTCACTCTTAACACACAGAATCCACCAATCAATTATACTCACTTTATCAAGGAACTAGGTATAAGAAATCAAGTATGTCTCATCACACTACCTAAGTCTTTCCAACATCAAATTCTCTCAAAATCAGGGTTAAGGGTCAAACACAAACAAACTCCACAGAAGTCAAATTATCCAACCAGGGTTAACACTCCACAAAAGAGGGAGTACTATAAAAAGGCGTTAAGGAAGGATAAGCAAGGAACAAAGGACAAGTTATGAGTCTAAGAGTAACTTTCAAAGTAAAACAGAAGAGAGTTTAGAAGGAGAATAAGCACCAAGAGGTAAAGAATAAGGCAAGATACACCAAGAATGAGAAACGTCTTCGAGGAAGTAGAAGCATTCTTCAAAGGTTGAACAAATCTTCAATCCCTGGCCATAGGCACCAAATCTTGATCTTCACGTAGGTAAGCTCACGGTCATTGATCCAAGGGCACAATAATTATTAAATGACAATCAACAAACATGTTAGAACCTAACAAAGAGCAAACACACCACAGACTACCACCATAGGTCCTTAAGTCTACCCATCTCTCATTCGTTATTCAAGGTCAAGTTCAAGTTTAAAGTTGGGGTACACGTGTGTGCGTCGGGAGCAACATAGGCTCTGATACCAACTGTGACACCCCGCGACAAAGCGGAAAATATAACTAATAAATTAAAGCGGAAATTTGTGATATTTTAAAATCTTTTTGGTTATTAGTTAAAGATTAACACGCGGGTGCCAAAATGAAATGAAACAAATACAATAATAGACAAAATTAGGTTATTACAACCCAAGTCTAGAAAGCGGGGAAAAGATATCCCACGAATAAACAAATAAAGGGTTTCTAACTAGCAAACTAAGGTCCAAGGGTTTGGTTCTCGCTAGCCCACACGTCTTCCCCACGTAAGCATCTTCACTACCTGTCATTCATGTAAACATGAACGCCACAGTCAGTGGGGAGTAACTCAAGGTTCTCCCAGCCACAATATGTCGAAACGAACATAACAAAGAACATAAACGAACAATCATATTAGATAAGACATGAGTGAATCGAATCATAACTAAACATGAGATCATACGTATTTAAACCAACAAGAGTAAAAGAAATGATGGAATAAACAAGTAAGGCATAAGCAACAATAAATAAATGGAAAAGAAGGACAAGGAAACCGACACGGCCACTTAGCCACGAGCACGTATTTCAAGGAGATATGACCAAAGTAACCATCCAAATAATGCAAGACATTTATTACTCTTAGACTATAATTTCCCCGGGTAGGACTACGATAATAATACGGTCCTAGTCTAAATCTGCAGATTCTCGGGTGTACATCCCGATTCGACGTGCGCCAGCACAGCACGCACCCAAGACTCGACTACTCATGTAGACCGAGTACCCCAATCGCGTAACAAAGCACGAAAGTGGCGGAAAGACTAAGATAGGACTCACTTGTCAAGACAAAGACAAGTGGCCCAAAAGCCATACTTGCCGAACAAAGACAAGTAGGCCAAAACCGTACTTGCCGTAACAAAGACAAGTAGGTCAAACCCGTGCTTGCCGTAACAAAGACAAGCAGGGGCAAAAATGTATGTCAAGCACGTACGATGGTAATATGGCATTTCTACAAGAATACGACTCTTACAAGTAATTACTTATAATAACCTTTTCATGCTTGTAACATATAAATAAACATTTCATTTCATAATTATACATGCCGATTAAATAGAATAAACAAGTACAACAACAAGTACATGAGACGGGATTATTAATTTCACACTCATACTTATGGCTTGCATCTCACCATAAGTACGGATGGGAACATCAGTCCCGACGATCATACCGCAACTAGAGGGCCTATGGCTCACCCCTAGTGTCCGGTAGGACCAAGACTCTCACAACCGAACAATACAAGACATTATCAAGGATATGATCCTTCACAAGTAATTATTTAACAATAAATATCTCATACTTGTCTCATGCAGATAAATATTTCATTTTATAATTTATCATGCCGGTTAAATAAAATAAAATAAATAAAATATAACAAGTAGTAATGAATAATTCATGGTATGTGAAAATTCACGAAATACAAACAAGTCTAACATGTGTGACAAGGTGAGCCCAACCAATTATTGTGGTGAGCCCAACAAATCATGATAGTGAGTCCAAATCATAAAAGGATTTGAGTCCAAAAGATATAAGAATTTAAGTCCAAATAATATGTGAATTTGGGTCCAAGACACAATACTCCTAAAATAATCACCAAGGCACACAAAAACAAAAGAGGCTAAGGCAGGAAGGCACTTCCCACCGTGACCACACTCGACAATGCCGAACCATGGTTGAGGCCATTTAACCCACAGCCATGTCGTGGCCACAGTCACCCATGGTCAGCCCGTATCCGCGGCCAAACACCACTGTCACGCCACCATGCCTCTGCACAAAACGACCTTCAAAGCGGGGGGGGGGGAAACCAGTCTCAAACACACTTTATAACAGGGCACCAACAATCCAAAGTCGAGATTTCCAAGCGGCAAAAATCGAGTAAACAAGTGACGGCTTTAGCGTGAAGATACAAGCAAGAAAATGACTCGAGGGACTGATTTACCCGTTCCAAAACAAGGAGCACAACAGTACCAGTCACGGTACCGAAACGGAATTTCAGCAGCCTTTTTAGTCCAAACACAAGACGGAATTTAAAGGCAAAGATAAGACGGAAACGGAACATGGTTAAAGTACCATAAATCAACACTCATCTCGTTCAAGGGTTCATGTAGGGACGAAAAAGAAACAGAATTCAGCAGCTTAAACCCCCAAAACAGTGAACTCGACTCCTTCCCCTGACCCGAATTCAGCAAGAAAACGGACCAAAAGAGGTGTCCAAACAACCATGTAAAATGAGCACAAACACTACAAAATAAACTCCATCTATGGGAAACACATAAAGGTTAAAACTTTAAGAAGAATGAGTATAAAACCGAGTTGAATGGGATGGAATATCGACTCATTGTCGAGTAACCTATCACCGTTACCTGTTATGACCCCTTAAACGTCCAAGGAACCGTCCAAGGGTGATTCTAAACCCAAAATGGAAGAGATTAGCTCCAAAAACCGCATCCTTGAAAGACGGCCGAAATGAAACCGGATGAAAGCTTGACTCTTTTTTATATAGGAAGAAGGAGAATGAGGAGGGGAAGCTAATGGAGTAAGTTTTATGAAAATTGGTTGAGAAATGGAGGAAGGATCTTGGATTGAAGCTCGGTAAAAATGGCGTACGGAAGCTCTCTGATTATTTGTTGTTGTTGCAGCTTTTGAAAGAAGGGAAGAAGAAAGGAATGGAGGTGGGGTGCCCGTGTAAAACAACAACAACAATAATAATAATAATAATAATAATAATAATAATTGTATAAATGGGTTGAAAAAGGTAGGTACGAGTTGTCGATTTGTGATTGGTTGGGATTACCTTGGATTCAAAAGTTAAATGTGACGATTTTTGTTAGACGGAAAAAGTCTATAATCTACTATAATTTAAGACGGGAAGTTATTATTATTATTACCGCTATTTTTACTATCTGACTGTATATATATATATATGTATATATATATATTTTTATATAGACAAGCTTATAAAAATATAGTTTTTGTTAAAATCACGTTTAAAATGACATTAATTAAATTAAATAGTTTAAAATATAAAATAAAGTAATTGAACGGTTAAATAATTTATAAATGTCAAAATGAGAAATTCCCGGGTGTTACAAGCGTCGTCTTAACTGAACTTTTTTTTTTTCTATGGGGTAGCAGCGGCTACCCTTTGCTACCAATTGGATTCGTCCATGTCTCCATATCACTTTTCACTTGCATCTCCCCCTCATTGTCTCTCTTTCCCCTACTTCTGGTGATTCTAGGAGTGACCCCTGTTTTAGGTTGAGTGATGTACAGAGTTATGGTCCCCAACTTATACATTGTCCTCAACAACTAGACCACATCAACCTCTTTCAATAGCAAAGTCCTTCCATTAGTAAGATCCACTCCATACCTTCTATACCACATATCAAAGTCTGTTGACTTAAATAAATGTTCCCCAAATCCTTAAAAAAATCCACATTCAACCTATCATTCATTACACCATTCAGATTGTGTATACAACCCCCCTTATAAGCAGTCAAGCCTTCCTTTGTTTCAAACGTTCGCTTATAAAATACCCTCAAATTAACACTAAATGGCTTAACAAACGAACCCATAACCTACAATATAGGTAAAAACAACCAACATCACTATATGGTTTAAATTAGGGTTACACTAATTTAGGGTTAAATGAACACAGAACATTCACAATTAGATGTAAACGGAACAACTAAAATTAACGCATCAAAATAACTTAATGCAATTCAATTTAAAGAAAAATCGAAATCGAAATAAGATAACAATAAATATCAAAAACTCACCTTAATTTGGATGAAAATGCGCAGATTACAGATTATGGTTTGTCGCCTACTTCCAGAGCATTTGATTATAATCGTTGCAAAAAAATTGATTGAATTGGGGGCGAATTTTACGGGTTTAGGGTTTTGATTTAGGAAATTGAATTTTAGGTTTTGGGTGTTTGTATGAGTGAGAGAACAAAATGAATGACCGAGATTATGAAAGCATTTTACTTTGGGCATATGTTAAATGTGGGGTAATATTGTCCAATAATTTGTTTTTTTCACCTGAGTTGGTATTTGGGAGCAAATTCTTGCCTGACTTGAAGTTAAGAGAGTAATTTTAGCATTTTGTTTTAAAAGAGAGTAATTTTAGCAAAACGTATTTCATAAGAGAGCAATATCTAATCTAATTTCCTCTAAAATATAGTCTCATGGTCCAAGCGGCCAACTATTCAAAAGTCAAACACACAATTTCATTTAATTTTCAAAATGCTCTATTTAATTAAACCTTTCCTTGGACCCCAATCTTCGCAAAAATCTCTACTACAAGTCTTTTCCCTCCATTCAATTCGCCATTTCGCCTCCTTCTACTACTTCCCAGTTCCCATTACCACCAACCCAAATGGACCCCACAGCCGCCTTCCGGGTAAATAAGGCGGAATTTCGGCATTGCCTTACCAAAGTGCTTGAGACGAAGCTGTTTTATACTCAGGCGTTTAAGATTTATGGCGGTGTTGCGGGTTTCTACGATTATGGCCCTCCTTTATTACCGCCTTCCGGGTAAATCAAATGTTCTCCGGTTCTGGCACCAGGTACGGAGTTGAATAATGCCGAGACGGTTATTTTATTGGTTAAACACTCATTTATTACCAAGACAGTCTTATATAGGGATGGCAATGGGTAGGGCCTGGATAGGGTCCGCCTAGACCCGGACCCGACCCGAGATTTTCCCTTTGGACCCGTACCCGACCCAGACCCGCAAGGGTCTAAAATTTGAGGACCCATACCCGGGACCCATGGGTAAGGGTAGAGGTGCAGTCTCACCCATGGTCCGAGTTTAGACTTTAGAACAAAATTAACAACTATAGGGTCTATGATATTAAAAAAAAATCATACTACTTTAACATTATGAGTTTATTAATCTGTCGTTAATGGTGGTTGTCGGTCATGCATTTATTAGAGAGGTGGTTCTTGGGTCGCGTATCGAGTCTTTGTGGTGATGGTTTTCTTGTGTCGGTGGTGGAGTGGTGGTATTGTCGGAAGAGTTTGGTTGAGTTTATCACTTTATGGGATGAGGAAGAGAAAGAGGCTTGATTGGGTTTTATAGTCTGCAAAGGTATGAATTCGGAAAAGTTGTAATTTTTTTTTTTTTCTTTAATAAAGGGTCTAAGGGTCGAGTATGGGTCTCATAACTTAGACCCGGACCCGGACCCGAAATATTTTCTTAAGACCCATACCCGACCCATACCCATTGGGTCTGAAAAAATGAGACCCATACCCGACCCATTAGGGTCCGACCCTCAGGGTTTGGGTCGGGTCCCCGACCCACTGCCATCCCTAGTCTTATACTATCCTTTTAGTTTAGTTTAGTTACTACTTTAGATTCCGCGCAATAAATACGCTGTATTTATAGAGTTACTAATATAGAATATAGACTCCTGTAATATATGCACATTATTTATAGGGTTTTACTTGTATTATTTATAGAATTTAAATTGATAATTCACTTTTTTTCATGTTTCTCCTTTATATATTTTGATTAGAGAATAAATAAAAATTTAAATCGTAAGAAGCAATAAAATGAGTACTCCCTCTTATTCACTATATTCTTTTTATTTTCTTTTTTCACAAGAAATAAAAAAGTGATTTTGGACTACACAAAAGACACTACCCATATGCCATTGAATTTGGACCACACAAATCAACCCAAAAAAGGAAATAGGAAAGAAAACCCGAATAACCGAATAAGGAAATAGGGAAGAAAAACCTAAATAGGAGGGAGTATTTTTTTTGATTTTTTTGTTTTTGTTTTTGTTTTTTTACCCGAAAAATTAATGATGTTAATTTACAAGTATTTACTAATAAGATATTTTTTAGCTGTAAATTTTATCATAAAAAGAATGAATTTGAACAAATATTTACTAATACCATATTTTTTAGCCTCTAACTTCTTATCATAAAAATCAATAAATTTTTATCAATGAGTTCTTTAAAAAATAATTTCCTTATCCTAAAAAGATAGGAGATAAATTTGTTTAGAATGTGAAATATTAAATGTTATAAATATTTAAATATAAAATATTATATACATTTATAACTTATCATGTCCACATCTATAGTATATGTTAAAAATATCAAAAACTATTTTAGGAAATATGTTTTAGACGGGAAAAGTTGGAGTTTCGCCTATTCCTTTAGGGGTTTTTCTAACGTCTGCTCTAAGGGCACACATTAAGAAGACATAAAAGGAAAGATTCTCAGGATAATTTCATGATAAACTTAGAGATGAACTCATTATTGCCATTTGTAATGAAATTATCCTGAGAATCTTTCCTTATATGACTTCTTAATGTGTGCCCTTAGGACACATGTTAGAGAAACCCTAGTTTAGTTAATTTTGGTTGTGAATGTTATTTTTTGTGCATGTAGTTGTATTCATTGCTGAATTGTTGTGAATTAATGCTTGTATTTTCCGGATTATGAATTCGGATACTGTTGCTTTTTTCGTGTTGAATTTTGAAGAAGTATTGTTTACTGTTAAATCATATAACGGGCCTGGGCCGCACTCCAATGGAGGAGAGAGAGTCTGCTTCATAAGGTCGAGGAGGTTCCACTCTAAAACCAATTGACAATAGAGGAAGTAGCCCGCCCTCGCCTTATATAGTGGAATACTCTTCTCTTCTCTAATTCTCCAATGTGAGATCCTTACATGTGTAACTCATAATTCATATACGCTGGAGCTTTATTCTTAACATTTACCGAGTTGAGAACTTGGTGTGAGTGTATTCCCTACCACGTTTTTTTTAATTGTTGAATTGTTTACGGAGTTGAGAACTTTATAAAATTGGCGCGATTGTATTCTGAAACACGTTGTTGAATTGTTTGTGGAGTTGAAAACTTAGTTTTCATGGTACCAGATTTGCTATGAATACGCCCTAATGCGTGTCATAGGTATTTTCAATTCGACATGATAAAATTCACTCTTAATGATTGACGTTTGTAGGATACCTGAGCGAATCCGGTAACCCAGGTTTAAATTGCATAGGTAATTATATCTTGGAACTACATTGTCGAAGTGTGAATTGAGAGAATCCAGTATCCAAGTGTGCATTCTTGTATTTTGAGTTGGGGTTACAGTTTCGTTTGGCTAGATATATGAACTTGATTAAACCATAATGGATATGTCTGATTTGCGTCGTACTAGATCGTAACTCATTTGTTTACTACTCGCATTTGTGTATGTGTTCATTGGTGCTTCGTTAGTGGAATATTATAACGGAATTAAGTTTTTAACTAGTATACCACTTGGGCCATGTATGGGCGCATTGCTTATAAAAGACTAACTTTTTAGCGACAACTCGTAAATAAACAAGAGTATGTAATAACTTTGTTAATAATGGATGATGGATGATTTAAAAGTTACTCTGACTTTTCAGGAAGAATAAAGTACATTATCTCAGGAAGATTACATATACACCCTTTGTTATTATATGATTTATCTTATGTACTCAGTTTTTAATCCTGTTATAGCATGTGGCTACTCAGTAGTTGTGTTACTTGTGTAGTTCTCAACAATCTTTCTTGTAAGTATGATAATCATTAACTGTGTGCAACTGAGAAGAATTTTTGAGACTCCGAGCGTGTAATATTGTGTAAAAAAGGAAGGCATTGAGAGAAGAGAGGTGAAACATATTTCGGAATTTTTTCTTCCAAATTCCGCTATCTAGAGATGTGAAATACGTACTAAAAGTTAATACATTCCTAAATTAGGTAATGTATTAATATTGATGTAATTTAATCTAGGGAGAAACTATTTGTCGTAGGCTAACACGTTCTTTACATAAGCTAGTTTCTTTTAGTGATTTCTTGGTTAGAACAGACTGTAGAGTAAATGGATTTTTAATGTATACATCTAAGATGTTTAGTATTGCAAAGTGGAACTGCTATAAGTCCTGTCTTGGCTTTGTGAGAGCTTTGTTTTTACTTTTGAGGTCTTTTTTATGCGTCTATTTTGTATGATGTAAAGTTGTGATTTGATTTGAGATGTTTGAAGGAAACATAGAGATTTAAAGTATGTTCGAGTTATGAGCCGAGGGTCGTTAGTCATGTCTGATAATTTGTTCATTGAGTGTATCAGCATTTTGTTCTCGAAGAAAACATGTTGGAAGTGGATTGCCCCTGTGTGACACCAGAAGTTGTGCTAAAGGCATCAGGACATGTGGACAAGTTTACCGACCTTATGGTTAAGGATGAGAAGACGGGTACATGTTATCGTGCAGACCACTTACTCAAGGATTTCTGCAGTGAGAAACTTGAGAAGGACTTAAGTCTGTCTTCAGAAAAAGCAGCTGAACTTAAACATGTGATGGCTGTACTGGATGAGTTTTCGGCTGAGGAGTTGGGGATAAAGATAAAGGAATATGGCATAACTGCACCTGACACCAAAAACCCTTTGTCTGATCCTTATCCCTTCAATTTGATGTTCCAGACCTCAATCGGTCCTTCTGGTTTGATTCCGGGGTATGTTTGCCACTCTCTTTATGTCCCAGGCTTTTGGCCTTAAGCTGTTCAGATATCTAGCCCATCTTTTTTTTTTTTTGAATTATTAACATAATCTTTTGCTGACTACATGTTCTTTCGATGATGTTGATTATAGTTATATGAGGCCAGAGACAGCACAAGGTATTTTTGTCAACTTCAAGGATTTGTACTACTACAATGGCCAAAAGCTTCCTTTTGCTGCCGCACAAGTTGGTCAAGCATTTAGAAATGAGGTTCGTAATTTCTCAGTATTTTACATCCTAGGCTCTTCCTCTCTAGAACATCTTTTCATTCTGCATATATTATGTGTATGATGTTGCTAATAATGGTTTTCACGAGGGTCATGTCGATCTTTAATGAAGCCCTGTCTTCTTCCCATTACACGCTTGTTTCCTTACATGCTAAGCTCTGTAAAGCCCCTCAAGAAAGGGTATTATTGCTAAAAAATCTCCTTTGAAATACAAATTTGTTTCCAAAGATAGCCTCCTGTGTGAAGTGCGCCCTTTCATCTCACAACTTGCATCATGGCACCATGGACCATTGTCTCCTTTGTGCGCTTCATGCTTTTCAAATCCAAGCTGGATGTTTAAGCATTTAAATCTAGTTGATTCCAGAGTAGAGAAATCATCAGTGCATTACAGTTTTTACATTTTTAGTTCACATATATTGCCTTTCTGATCTCACATTTGTTTTTGCTATTTTTCAGATATCTCCACGCCAAGGTCTTCTCAGAGTCCGTGAGTTTACTTTGGCAGAAATAGAACATTTTGTAGATCCCAATGACAAGTCTCATCCTAAATTTCCAGAAGTTGCACATTTAGAGTTTCTGATGTTTCCAAGGGAGCGTCAGGTATCTGCCCAATCTGCAAAGAAGATGAACCTCGGCGAGGCCGTCTCAAAGGTTGGTTTACTTAATTTACTTTTTGGATTTTTCAACGGTGTATCCTGGTGTTTTTCCGAATTCTTACATGTACCCGTGGTTTTTAATGCTCAGTTACTACGCCCCAAACTCCATGAAACTTTTTTCAACCTAAATAGTCAAATTCGCTTCTTTTGAATATTATGTTTAGACACTTGTAAATTGTAATTGATTGCTTATCCACAGTCCACGAAGGCATCAAAGAATCATCTTTGACTCAGAATAACCTTATTTACTTACAAAATCTAATCAAATTAATCTACTCCGTATTATGGTACTTAGGTTAAAGGAATTATTCTGTGAGTTTTAGGGAACATAGGCATATGAAATATGATAGAAACTATAAAATAGAAGGTTACAAGATAAAAAAATCCCATCAATTTTTTTAAATGTTTTTTAAAATGTTATTAACAATCTGTAAATGGTTCTTAGTTCAGTGACACCAGTTATAGACACACAAATTTAACCTCCTTATTTCATTCATTCTAACTTGCTGCATTCATCTATATTCAGGGTACTGTTAACAATGAGACTTTGGGTTATTTCATTGGGAGAGTGTACCTTTTCCTCACAAGCCTGGGTATTGACAGAGAACGGTTGCGGTTTCGCCAACATCTTGCAAATGAGATGGCTCATTATGCAGCAGACTGTTGGGATGCTGAAATTGAATGCACTTATGGGTGGATTGAATGTGTTGGCATTGCTGATAGATCTGCATATGATTTACGTGCCCACACGGTAATATTTTGGTTGCAGTTGTCCACTATTTAGTCCATATTATTAAATCTTGATATTAGTCGCAGTCTCCGCTGTTGCTCATTATGCATTTTATTGTTGCAAGTTACATCATCTTGTTCTTTATGATGATTTGAATATTCACTTGTGGTTTTGTTTCTGTGCTATGTAGGATAAAAGCGGCGCAGAGCTTGTAGCTCATGAAAGATACGCGGAACCAAGAGAAGTGGAGGTAATTATTACCTAAATGTCCCACCTCTCTCTATTTCTTTGTTTCTAGAGCTCTCATGTTTAATGTTAACTGTAACGGTGTGCATGTATGTTTGTTCTGTTCTTCCAGAAAGTTATGGTAACTCCTGTGAAAAAGGAGCTTGGTCTTGCATTCAAGGGTCATCAAAAGATGATAGCTGAAGCGTTAGAGGTAACTTAAAACATTTTTCTGTAGGATACTAAATTTATGTTCATTTGTTGCCACTTCACGTCACACAGCCTTTCAGAATATCTCGTGTTTGCTATTTTGCCACACTGTTAATGACTTCTGACAAGTTTGTTAGGGTTAGCAATGAGTCCTATAGTCCTACACAATGCTGCGTTGACGACTCTGTGTGATCGAGCTCTTTTTTTTAAAAGTTACAATATCTGTTTGTATGCAGGCAATGGATGAGAAAGAAGCCATGGAAATGAAGGCCAATTTGGAGTCGAAGGGTGAAGTAGAATTCAAAATCTGTACTCTTGAAAGAAATGTGACAATAACCGACAAGATGGTAAGCATAGCGAAGGTGATCAAGAAAGAACATCAGAGGACATTTACGCCATCAGTTATTGAGCCATCTTTTGGTATTGGTCGGATCATTTACTGTCTATATGAGCATTCTTTCTACACAAGGCCAAGCAAAGCTGGTGATGAGCAGTTGAACGTCTTTCGTTTTCCTCCTTTGGTGGCGCCCATCAAATGTACCGTCTTTCCTCTGGTTCAGAATAAGCAGTATGAGCAAGTTGCAGAAGGGATCACAAAATCATTGATTGCTGCTGGTATCTCCTGTAAACGTGATAGTACAGGTGAGCACAGAGGTTTTGTATGAAGTTTTTTCTCATCTACATGAGATAAAGCTTCTGTAGTTTGAAAATAAGCGTATATTTGATTCATGACTTGTCTTCCTGATTATGTTCGTAATTTCCCACTTTGCCTAGCTGATAAACATTTTATAAGCTCTGCCATCAATATTTATTATATAGTCTGTTAATTTTATCAGAAGTTAATAGCTATTCCCTCTTCATTCACACAGTGTACATTTCTACATTAGTCTGTCTCAGCCATTTGTTTACGTTTCCTTTTTAGGCACGTTTTAGGTGGATAATTCACACATAATTGTTGCATGTATGAGATACTGCCCGCCATATCTTTGCTGTTATCTGTAAATAGCTAATCCGTCTTAACTTATGCAGGCACATCGATTGGCAAGCGGTATGCTAGAACTGATGAACTCGGTGTACCTTTCGCTATCACAGTTGACTCGACATCATCAGTCACAGTAAGGGAAAGGGACAGTAAGCAACAGATACGCGTTAGCATTGGCAAGGTTGTATCCGTTATAAAAGAGGTGACTGACGGTCTGAGCACATGGGAGGATTTGCAGTGGAGATACAGTCATTCATGGATCGTACAGTTTTTCTGCCAGTGTTATTCCTTCCTGAGAAATACAATCATTTAGTCAGACAAATGGTACTCCGTATCAATCTAAAACGCAAAACGCATGGTTAAATAATTTTGTACATTGTATACAGTATACACATTGCATGTGTATTTTCAGTTTCTCAATCTTATATATACTATGAACACGATTGTACCTCAGAATTTCTTTCTTGATTGAGCAAGCTACTTATATTGGTTGATTCTTGATGTGGTATGATATCTGAAAAAAGCTTTCTTTAGCAAAAGTTTTTTTTGTTTTCTTTAGCCTGAACATTCTTTAGAAGAAGATGAACAGTAGCCTAATAAACTCAGGCATTGTTCTGTTATCTGCTGGTTTCGTCTCTGAATGTCGGCTTGGTGGCGTCTAATCTGTTTCAAAATCGCTGTTCATCTGCTTCTGTCATGAGCAGGTTTTTCCATGAGAAATCCTTTATTTATATTTCCATAAATTCTCTTATGAGACCGTCTTATGAGAATAATTCTGTCATGGGAATGACTTATATGATGAGTAATAAGTTTTACAGGATTAATTTGAAAGGAACATGATCAAGTGCCATATCAGAAATGGAAAGCTCCTGTCAGCATGGCAAAGTTGACTGAGCTTGTCCGGAACATATGTTAAGGATAGGCGGGAAGAAGGCGTTAAATATTCCAGCCCTGGTGGGTGGCTAAAGCAACAAGCTACTTGCAGGCTGCAGCTGCCATGCACGACATTCCCATGTAGCAGTGAAAATAATGCCAAATCTTGAGGTTAATGTATGTTCTTATATATCTTAACATACATCTCAATTGTACTAGTATTAAAGTTTAATCATCTGAAATTTTGATTTTGACAAAATCTAACCGAAGTTACTGGATATATGTTTATAGCGTTTATTACAAATAATTACGGAATTTGGTATAGATCATCATCGAAACTTACACTTCATAATCTATAGCTAAGTGTGAATTATATACAAGAATTTCACTTGGTTTTGCATGTGATTTTTTTACACAAGGATTCTCCTTGTAGAAGCAATACAGTACATATGTTTTACCAGTCATTCGATGCATTTCTCAGCATATTTTTCATTTTGAGAGCATATTTTGCATTGGATCAGATTGACCTCACTTTATCATCAGAGCCAAGTTAGAGAAAATATTGATAGGAAGTTATGATACATTGGAAGTCAGATAAACTGAGGCAGCCAAGAGAACAACCATAAATTTGCATATACTTACTAGAAGCACATTGTCCATCAACTCACATACATAGTTGGTGACTCACAATAAAGTAGCCTAAGTGATTTTACATTGTAAATTGTTCTCACTTGCCAGGGACAAAGTTGGTGGCGTACGCCCAAGCATTGTTAGCGACAGGGTCAGCAAGATGGTCGTATAGGTTCTCGACGGGTCCCTTGCCAGTAACAATGGCCTGAACAAAGAATCCGAACATGGAGAACATAGCCAACCTTCCGTTCTTGATTTCCTTTACCTTCAACTCTGCGAAGGCCTCTGGATCCTCTGCGAGCCCAAGTGGGTCGAATGCTCCTCCTGGGTAAAGCTGGTCAAGTCCTTCACCCAATGGGCCTCCACCAACACGGTATCCTTCAACCGCTCCCATGAGAACAACCTGGCAGGCCCAGATGGCTAGAATGCTCTGAGCATGAACCAGGTTTGGATTGCCAAGGTAGTCGAGACCGCCCTCTTGGAATATTTGAGAACCTGCCTTGAACCAGACCGCTTCCCCGAATTTGACCCCGTTCTTAGCCAGGAGCTCGGGGAAAACACACCCGAGGGCCCCAAGCATGGCCCACCTGCAGTGGATCACTTCAAGCTCACGGTTCTTGGCGAATGTCTCTGGGTCAGCTGAGAGTCCAGCAGTGTCCCAGCCGTAATCACCTGGGAATTCACCAGTAAGGTATGATGGGGTTTGCTCTGAGAATGGGCCCAAGTACTTGGGACGGTCTGGACCGTACCTGCAGTTTTATTTCAGAAGTTTATTTTTGAGTCAAACTACATATATGCTTTGAAAAAAGTTTTCATTTCCAATTATATTCCAAAAATTCACTGTTTTTACGTTTTGGTTACATAGAATGGAGTAAAGCAAAATGACATACTAAATTGGTTGCGCTTTTTCATTATGGGTCATTCAAAATGCTTCTGTGTGTTGTTTACGCATGTGTAAGACTGTAAGGTTGTGTACATCTGACCCCTGTAGCATTCATTAGTGAAATGTTTAAGGCACCGAGTTAACTTTATTATGATTGTTTATCGTTTAAATCAGAGAAGACGTAAAATTTAGTTCAAAAAGCAAGCTAATGTAATATGTAAACTATAGTACTCCATTAGACAAGACTCTGTGGTTTAGTATGATAAGAATGAAGCCTTTCAGAATAGCAGTTCCTGCTGAAGTTCAGCTGTGAAATGTTTTTTTTTTGGGTGTAAAGGGAGCCACCCACAAGGGCATTTTGTTGTTGACGGGATTTGAACCCAGGTCATGAACACCACCTCTCATGACTTTATCAACCAACTAAGCTAGCTGAGTAATACTTTCTACAATTTGGCTATGAAATATGAATAGGAAAAATTGAGAAACAAACCAGATGCTTTCAGGAGCACTCTTGATAGTACGGCGCATGGAAACGCGGCCACCATTACCACCGACCTTACGAACGAGTTCGTTCTGAGGCTTCAAGATGGTCTGCCCAGCAAATCCAGATTGTTGGATGGTGGAGGTGGCCATGCCTTCCTTTCTTTTATGAGTTTCTTCTTCTTCTGCTGCTGTATTATGACTGTTTACTGTATTTGTTTGTGCTTATTTTTTTTGAAGATAGAAGGGTGTGCTTATAAGTGTAGTTTATGGGTGATGTTGTGGATGAGCATTATACATTTCAGCTTATTCTTATTGGTTATCATCTTTGTGGTGGATTTTCCTCCTGATTTTTAAGGGATAATTGATAAGTAAAGGTTGGTTTGCCGCCATGTAGGATTCCCAAAGATTTTGTAAAACATACGGGCCAGGTCGGGTCAGGCCGTACTTGGCTAGGGCGCCCCAGAATTGGCCCGAGCTAGGGGACGAGTCGACATGGATTGGGCCAGATCTGATGGGGCTGGACTCGAAACTGGCCCGGTCGGGTCTAAGAGTGTGTCTGGACGGGCCGGGTTGGATTTCAACGAGCTGGGTCGGGCCATTAACGGGTCAGCTGGCCCGGGTAAGAATTGACCCCAGGGGTCGGCCCTGATGTTTGACTAGGGTTAGTAGCTCGAGTAGAGCTAACTACTCCCTACCTTCACGGCTTCACCTGTATGGTTGTATAGATGTATGTACGTACTTCTTACCTTCACTCGGAAGTCGTATGTATTTGGTTAAAATTGAAACTATAATGTAGCTTAGAGGTGGCTAAGAGCCGCCCACCCCGTCCGTTGTGTTGAGCCAACACTTAAGAGGCCTACCCAGTACCCAACCCACCTAGAATCCCGACACAACCCATCCCAATAGCGGGTCGAGTTCGGCTGGCCAAAACAAAAATACCACTTGGGCCGATTTAGGACCAAGGTTGAGCCAACCTAGCCCGCCTCAGACAGGCCCGACCCGGTCTAATGTAGTCTATAAGCCCTATAATTAACATATATTGTTTATTCTATCTTAAATACCGATTTCATCCGTGCAAAATATATTTCACATTTCTTGAACAAACTATGAAATTGGCTTAAACATGCGGAATAACATTTAAGATAACATATGGAAAAAAAAAAACATTTACGATAACATGGCAACCACTTTTTATTGTTGTAAATTGTGTACATGTCCGGTGGTTTTTATAATGTCTCAACCTAAGCATGGACGTTCAAGCATTCGTTGGCGCGTGAAAAATCTATGTTGGTCTTAGGCAAGGACATTGCTCGCCTATATAAGAAGTTTGATTTTTTTTATTTTTTTTTGTTCCGAATTGGGTATCTAATTTTAAAGCTATGGTCGTTCAAATTTTTTAATCTTAACTAGTTTTGAAACCCGTGAAAAATCACGGGTCCTATACAAATTTTATTTTTTTATTAATACTACTTGTATAAAACAGATTTTGATTTGGAAACATTGCAGACGATAAAATAGGATGGAAATTATGAGATTGAACATAAATAACACGGTAATATAAACAATAATAATATGATATTAGTGGGGAATAGAGGCATTGTATTTAGCGTTAAAATGTGGGTCTTTGTAAAAGATACAAAAAAAATCTAATCATGAGTAACTCTTCTTCTCCTCTATTAACAACCTAGTAAATTAATGGGATTTAGGCATTTAATAGAGAGTTTTTTTGAATGTATATGTTGAACGAATGACGTTGCTCATTGCTCTGATGATTCATGATTTATGATAACTCGTAAATTCAGTAATGATTTGCATTCTCAATTCATCATACTCAAATTAAATAGTCTAATTACATGTATATAGACATACGTTGTTTATATAGAAATCAATGATTAATACTTATACATGGGTTATGTATTATGTAACTTCAAGATATTGGTGCTCCGGAGATTGAAGATTTTCTTAACCGCCAATTTACCAAAGGCGGTCAAGTTTTTCTCCTTCAATAGGTAAAAGAAAAATAGCATAACAAAGTGAATGAAGTAAGACTAATATAGTAATTGAATAAATTGAATACGTGTCTCTCCATTTCAAATTTAATTATCATTTGATGGTTTTTTTTTTCTCTTGTAAGATTATTCGTCGATGTTGTGTCGATACTATCACTACAACTAAAAGGCCAAGAATAACTAATAGGCTAAAAACCTTAGCATAATTATTGGAACAAAAATAGACAGGCTAATATCAATTAAAATGTCAACGACATAAAAATACATCCTCAATATGGTGATTACTCCATTCAAGAGCTTCAGATTTGATCATCCATATGAACACATCCTCCAACATCAAATATCGTGTTAACTGATATTGAACTAATATCTGAAATAAAAAAAAATTGATAATTCTTAAATTGTGTTCTGTACTCACCGATTGTCATGTATTAATAATTAAAATAGGAAAATCTCCCAAAACAAAAAAAATTCCAAGAAAAAAATGAGAAACATCATGCTACCTCTTAAAAAATCCACATACTTGTCGATTGTCATTTGCACTTATTGATCTCCAAGTATGTCATGCTCCTGAAAATTCAATCAATTGTACAAATTAGTATTATGCCAAAATCATTTATACACAAAATACAAAATTGCATAAGATATACCGAGTATATGTAAAATATTATCAAATGAGTTTTGTATTAATAATTAAAATAGAAAAATCTCCAAAAAAAAGAAATTCCAAGAAAAAAATGAGAAATACTATGCTACCTCTTAACAAATCCACATACTTGTCGATTGTCATTTGCACGTATTGATCTCCAAGTATGTCATGCTCCTGAAAATTCAATCAATTGTACAAATTAGTATTATGCCAAAATCAATTGTACATGAAATACAAAATTGCATAAGATCTACCGAGTATATTTAAAATATTATCAAATAAGTTTGACCAATATAGTAAAATCTTATAATGGAAAAGAGAACATGAGAAAAATGAATGAGTCAGAGGTGATAAAAAATTATAATAAAAATGCATGTCTATTGTTGTGCTCATGGAATAAACATTATCATCTCAAGAAAAAAAAAGTAGTAATTAAGAAGTCATAATATCATCAAAAGATTTAAGGTAAACTAAAAATATGAATCATTATAAAGAAACTTGAGAAATGAGTTATGGAGAAAGAATATGAAAAGTATGGTTAAATGCTTGTGGTGAATTGAATAAAGTATTGAAGTGGAAGAAGATAAAAAGTTTATTGTCTTCTTTAATTTTTTTTAATATTGTAATTGTAAGAATAAATATTAGGGGACATAAAAGAAAATAATGATGATATGATGAGACTTGTAATATGGCTTCTTGAAATCATGTGGTTATATCAAATGTCATTTAAAAGTGTACTCAATGTTAGCCTTTTTATACTATTTATTATATAGATTTTAAAGAAATAAATAAATATATACTTTAATTTTATGAGTTGTGTTAATACGAAAAAATTTAACCGATTCACTAACATCTATGTTCTCTTCCAAAAATTTCAATTAAAATGTGAAATATAATTGTAAATTATGAAACTTTTATGTTAATTTTGGTAAATTACATCTTTTTTTGGTTTTTTTAGCTCATCAAATCTTTAATATATACATTTAGTTTAAGAATATTAATGATGTCTTTTGATTTTCTTTATTTGTATGTTACACAATATGTAATGACAGTTTTGTAAGGACTTTTAGTAATCATTCATTTTTTTTTAAGAATCATATCAAATAACCAATAATCTAATAATAATTAATAAATAATAATTAAACAGCCAATAAAAATTAATGGAAATTAATGGGGTATAAAATATTAAATGCTAATGCCATGTGAAATTAAATTAAATGCTTTAATCTAGCCTTTTAACTATATTGTATAGATTTACTTAAGTATTTACAGAATTTGTTTGTAAATTACTTAAATTAAATAAATATTTTCTTTTCCATATATTTTATATATTCCAAAACCTTATCCTTTACGTGAAATAATTTCATGAACTAAACAATTCTATTATTAGTGTTTAATTTCACTTAAGTATTTACAAAATTTGTTTGTAAATTACTTAAATTAAATAAATATTTTTTTTTCATATATTTTACATTTTCCTAAGAAAATATTTTATATGATCTTTAATACTTATTTGTCGATTAATTAGTTCTGTAAAACATCTTCTATATACAACAAAGTTATAGTAACAATAATAGTGAATTAATGCCTTTCAAAAAAAAAAATAGTGAATTAGTGACAATACAATTTTTTTTGTTTTCAACTTCATTTATTCTTATTCGTTCTTAATTTCTTATGTATTCAATTTTTTTTTTATTTCGAATACATATAATAGTACTCCATATGAAATATCTTGAAATTATTAACTTATAGTTAATGCGTAGTTTTATATCGTAGTTTTTTTTAGTTAATTAAATTTAAATCTAATGGAATATGGATGGATTTTTAAAGTAAACAAGTGAATTAAATTAATGCAATATAATAATAAATTGGATAATCCGCGTCATATTAGTTTGCCAAGTCACATGTTATTGTGTACGTGGCTTTTTTTCATCCAATGTGGCATTGTCTATGTGGCATTTTTAGGCTAGCCTTTTAATAGTATTTATAGATCTAATAGAATATGGATGGATTTTTAAAGTAAACAAGTGAATTAAATTAATGCAATATAATAATAAATTGGATAATCCGCGTCATATTAGTTTGCCAAGTCACATGTTATTGTGTACGTGGCTTTTTTTCATCCAATGTGGCATTGTCTATGTGGCATTTTTAGGCTAGCCTTTTAATAGTATTTATAGATTTTCAATTTAACGTTTTTAACCATTAAACCGTTGTATTGTAGTTTATTATCGCATTTGTTGATTATTTACGTTCAAGAAAATAATTTGTCGTATTTTTTCGTTTCATGTGAGTGAAAGTTGTTATTGTTAATTCTGTTTCTATTCTTAATTTTACTATATTAACTGTTAATATTCACATTTTATAGGTAAGATTACCTGAGGAATGAAATGATCATTTAAAAGTGCAAAAGAATGAAATTAGAGATATGTTGAAAGACAATTTGGAATTTTGTTTTGTCGAAAAGAATACTGACTAACCCTAATCTAGAAAGCATAAAACGAGACAACACGAGGCCAAATAACGCCTCCTACATCTTGCTAAATCAGACGGAAAAGATGGTATAGCATATTTGACATCTTGAACATAGTTAATTGTTGATGCTGAACCACTCCTTGATTTGTTAGCCAATCCGCATATTAGTTTTTCTCACGATAGACAATGTTGAAAAGCGCGAAAATGGCAATTAACTCCCTTAACCTTGATCACTTGTGAGATTAAACCCCCTAAGTTACAAATACAGTAATTAGGCTCATAATCTTACAAAAAATAATTTTTTTCTTAATTTTTATTTTTATCATGGACCACGTATACTGCGTGAAAAGTCGATATTTGAGATCGAGGTTATAACGTCCCCGTAAGTCTCTCTTAAGACTACGCTCATAAACTTATGACGGGACTACATGTCTTAAGCTTAAGACGAGTAAAATACATACCACTTGTCACTTGTGTATATAAGAATATGTATTGGAAAAACAATATTTGTCTTATATACACAAGTAGTCTGAAGTAGATTTGGCAAAAGTGAACCGACCCAAATGATCCGATTCTACCCCCAACTCAAAATGGAACTTGACCCGAACCCGAATTAACTCAACCGAGTATAACCCGACCTGATTTTTTATTGTAGCAAACTGATTATTATCCACAAATAACTTGATAATAGTTGACCCGAAATGATACGGGTTGACCGGAAGTCTACATGCCTGAATAATCCGACCCAAAATTGACGTGACCCATACTCGATCCAGCTGACCTGTTTTCCAAATTTATACACAAATAGTATAATACTTAGTCTGTTTTAACCTTAAGACGGATAGTATAATGAGAAATTGTGTTCACGTAAACGAGCACAACCAAAATTCCGTCTCACACATTCTCATTTCCACATTCATTAGTTTGTTTCTTAACTAGTCACGACGTTGTCAAATTTGTTGACTCAATCTCGTTTCTCCTGAATTACTTTTTATCTCTCTCTTAATCCAATCATACACTGTTCCCTACATTAAAATAATTCATAGATTTGGGGTTTTTCCACTCAAATCTAGTATCCTCTATACACTAGATTCAATTGCACCAAATTAATCTGATTTCCAATTTAGGTAATCACAAAAGTTCTCTTTTTTATTTGATTATTTGTTTGTTCTATTTCTGGGTTTTTCTTATCTTAGTAATGCTTGCATTGTGTTTGTTGAATTGCTGAATTGCCTCAACGAAATTTTGTACTGGGTTATCTTGTTATTGATGTAATTTATCCTATTTGATTGTGATTTTCAATTTGGGGTTAATTTAGTTTCTGGGTTGTCACAATTTTGCTGAAATTTTCCCTAATTTGGTTGTTCTTATCTTATTTTGATGAATGATTGCAATGTAGAAAGTTGATTGATTGATAAAGTTGTAAACTTGTAAATTTGTGTGTTGGAAATGTTGCTATCTTGTAAGCTGTGATGTCAATAGTGTATGACATCAACTTCATTGGACTGTAGAGATTAGAGTTTTAACTGAGGTTGAGGCATCGTATTCGATAGTGATTTTAGTTACATCCGACCCCTACCTCACAATTTACGGGAGCCTTTGAGGCAGTGGACTAATGTTGTTGCTGCTTGTATAAATCAGATGTTTGATTGATCCTCTCGTTCATGTAGCTTGTATTTGTGGGTTGATGTAGTTGGATAATGCTTTGTTTTCTTGTTATTTACTTGTTGTCGGATGGCGAGCTCCTTTGATACCTTAAGTTGTGTTTTTGTTGAGGTGCATATGGGGATTGATACGGACTGTTGGTTTTCTTGTTATGTGCTTGCTGCTGGGTGGCTGATTCACTTAAATGGTGGTGTGTGATTTGCTATAAGATACGTTGGTAGCGTTCTAGAGGATAAACCTAGCTTATTGTGAACAAAAATGACGTGAAAAAGTTATTATTAGGATATTGATCATTGGTTTTTATGCTCAGGTGCAAGTTCTCAGGATAGGTGAAGGACTGTTTACATGGTTGTTATGCTGCAAACCAACTTTGTACAAAGTAAAAGGAAGTCTCTGCGTATGTGTATTATGATCAATTAAGTGACTGTTTTATGGGAGAAAGTGACAAGACTGTACAAGGATCATATCTCCATTAAGTTATCTGTCTAAAGTATGCCAGAAGTTAGATTTCCAAAGCGATACACAATTGTAATTTTAACGTTCATTTGCACAGCCGTCTGTTACATTGAACGGGTGGGCTTCTCAATTGCTTATACAATTGCAGCTGATGCTGCTGGAGTAAGTCAATCAAGTAAAGGCACCATACTTTCCACTTTCTACTATGGCTATGCATGCTCACAAGTACCCGGAGGATGGGCAGCTCAGAAAATAGGTGGGAGGCGTGTCCTCCTACTCTCGTTTGTTTTATGGTCTTTAACCTGTGCCCTAGTGCCACTAGACCCCAGTCGGGTCCTGACATTGGTCCTTGCACGCCTTCTTGTTGGAGTTGCTCAAGGATTTATTTTCCCGTCCATTCACACAGTTTTGGCTCAGTGGGTCCCTCCTCATGAAAGATCTAGATCTGTTTCACTCACTACATCTGGCATGTACATGGGTGCAGCTGCTGGGATGCTTCTGCTTCCAAGCTTGGTGAAGTTTAGAGGCCCACAGTCAGTCTTTTTAGCCGAAGCAGCTTTAGGAGCCATGTGGTCAGCACTTTGGTTTAAATATGCATCAGATCCTCCTCGTTCTGAGCACCCCAAAGCTGCTGCTGCTGGTTTTGGAGAAAACTTATTGCCTATTAAAGGAAACCAAAAGTTAAAAGTCGAGAATGGAGGCAGCTCTTCAAAAACTGCTAAAATTCCTTGGAAGAGGATTCTTGTCAACTTACCTGTCTGGGCTATTGTGGTTAATAATTTCACGTTCCATTATGCCTTGTATGTACTTATGAATTGGTTGCCGACGTACTTTGAACAAGGCCTACAACTTAGTCTTCAAGAGATGGGTTCTTCTAAAATGATGCCTTACTTCAACATGTTTGTATTTTCAAATATAGGTGGGTGGGTTGCTGATTATCTCATCACTAGGAAGGTTATGTCTGTAACTTGGACGAGGAAGTTCTTAAATACCTTAGGATTTCTCGTGGCGTCAATAGCACTGATAGCACTGCCCATGTTTAGAACTTCGGCTGGGGCCGTCTTTTGTTCTTCTGTGGCGCTAGGCTTCTTGGCACTTGGAAGAGCAGGGTTTGCCGTGAATCACATGGATATAGCTCCCAGATATGCTGGCATTGTTATGGGAGTTTCCAATACAGCTGGCACACTAGCTGGTATCGTTGGTGTTGAGTTAACAGGTCAGCTTCTGGAGGCTGCAAAAGTTGCTGACTATGACATCTCTAGTGCAGAAAGTTGGAGACCAGTGTTTATTATTCCTGGTTTCCTTTGTATTTTGAGTTCAATTGTGTTCATTCTTTTTTCCACCGGAGAAAGAATTTTTGACTGAATTAAGATTTTATGACTGATGAGTAGCTATCAATTGGTATTTTCTCTTCCACCACATTCTTAAAGATCTCTTCGGTAAGATCATTTATATTTAATTTGCTGCAGTCTCATTATGCTTAGCCCTAAGACCTAATCCCGCAGTCCTTTGTATCTTTATTTTCAAAAAGGAGAAAGATGATCTATCCCATGGCCTGAGACTTGGCAGTTACGAAGTACAGTATATAATTGCTGATAATAAGCTTTGCTTTCAATTCCTTCTGCTCCCTTTTGACTTCAGTTGGGTGTTGAGGTCAGTGGATGTTCTGCTTGTCCGTTCTTCTAACCGCTAACAAAGTGTTGATATTTTTGCCACAAATGTTAATATCAACCCATGTCAAGAGATCTGTTCATGTTGACTGCATAATATTTCATCCATTGGTTTGATCTGGCTGATATAGACAGTTATTTTTGTGGTGGCTATGCCTTCAACAAATAGGAGAACATTGATGACGTGCTAATTGTACATTTTTAGGAAAAGGCGTAGGTAAAACATTGGCAACATTGGCAACCTTGTTAAAAGTCCCTAATTGCTGGTTTTGCCAAAGTTAAGACCTGTATTCTTTCTTGTTGCTTGTGTATTTTTTATCGTTTATACAATTCACCTGCTTGTATTTCATTTTAATTGTAGAGCGGTGCATAAGGGCCCATTATCCTGTTCACTTTAGATATAAAGTGATTTGACAAACAGGAACACGATTGTTGGTGATGAAGTAGGCAATGCAAAAGCGGTGATCTTTTTCCGGTTAAAACATGGGCAAGGCTCTTTACAACCAACCCCCTTGCCCGCCATAGGCAGGAGTCTCCAAGGAAACGGGCTATTGGAGCAACATTGTATATAGAAGATGAACAAAGTTTATCTAATTTGATGAACTCTGCCAAAATTATTACCAAAAGTTGCTAAAATTTCTTGTCATCATGGTTCTCATAATCTCATGTACTCTGTTTTATCATTGTGGACTGTGCTTTCTGCTACTGATGTTAGGGTACACAGCAAAACTGTTTTAGTTAAGCAGGTGCAGACTTGAAGTTCACGGGTATCAGTGCTGCGTGTGGCCTTATACTATCACCCATTCAGGTTAGTTGGCTTACTGTAGTCCTGTAGATGATTTCTCTAATTCTGAATGCTAGAGGCAACAGAAGCATTATCCTGGAAAAATGGCACGCCACTGGAATAGCCTTGAGACGAAGCTTATGGGAAAGAAGCTGCTCCTAAACTTTGACGGGGGTGTATTTGGGATGTAGTGGACTGTCCCCCCGCTTACGGAGTACTCCCTCTATTTTTCTATATATGACTTTCTCACATTTCGAGACACACACTTCTCTCTTCAATATCTCTCAAATTATATGTTTAAATATAGTGAAATGTATACTCATATGAAAGAGTTTTTCATAAGGAATTTAATGGTATAATTTTTTACCAAATATATTTTTGTAAATATTAAAGTCAAAGGCTCGTCTCGAAAAAGCAAAACGTTATATATTAAAAAATGGAGGGAGTATTACACTAAAATTCAACACCTGCGTTGTGAAATTGTGTGCATTGTCTTGGAACGAGATGTTTTAAAACTCTGGATTATTAATTCTGATTATTACACGAGTTTATTGTGGAACGAGATATTTTAATAACTGCCTTTACCCAATAATATGGTCTGATTAGTATCACAAATTCTCGTGTGACGTCTCACGCCCGATTTAAATAATGTTAAAAAGGAAAGGCGGTTGTGAGAGGCACAAGCAAGACTCGTTGGATTAGTGTTTATTTTACATTATCTTTGTGTAAAATCGTCTTATACAAGACTACCTAAAATCTAGCGACAAGGATGTAGTATTTGAGAGAGCATTATAACCACGGACAAGGATCTCGTTTTTGGTTGACAACGAAAAGTAATGTGAATAGAGACGAAGGGTGTAAGCCCTTAGGTGGCTGTATGCGGTGGTCGTGGTGCGATTAACGGGTTATTAAAGGTTTGGTGAAGGGCGGGTATGTTTCAGTGGTGATGGCGGGTGGGTTACAACAAATGTGACGTTATGAGTTAAGAGTGAGGCGTGGCAAAATTTTCAGCTTATATGGTGGTAGATTCGACCATTCATGCTTACAGAATAGGGATGAAAAACTGACTAAGCCTAATTGGATCTGGCAAACGGGTGAACTAGGTCGAGTACTGATCAGGTAAGTTCGGGTTTACATTGCGTCGGGTTGAGTCAGTGCCATTTTCGCGTTAGTTAATATCAAAATCAAATTATTAGGGATAATAAATTGTGTGGAACAATTGGGGTAATTTTGATCTAGTCAGTTTGGCCATTGGCGTTGCCCATCAATTCGAGTGTCAGGTTAGGTACAGATTAGATAATTATGGCTGGATCATTTGATCCAGGTCAATCTTATTAAGTTGAAACCTAATAAGAAAAAAGGGAAGATAAATCGAAGGGAGTACTTAAAACCAAGGGCTAATCTTGCTTAACAACCTTCTTTAACTTCACCTCTATTTAAATCAAGAATTTTTTGTGAAACACAACCTTTAAAAAAAACTCTTTGCGAAACACTACCTTTAAAACCAAAAATTGTAAAACACAACCTTTAAAAACAAAAAAGTTGCAAAACACTACTTTAGGCCGGAGTTTGACCAAATTAATAAAAATCCGGTGATAACTCGCCATTAAATACGCTATAAGTGCACCAAAAAAATCAATTACTCTATCACGTGTGAATGTGTGATGTCCAAAGTCTTCCTTCAATTTTATTTCACTTAAATTTAGATCTGAAATCACCTTAAACAATCCCAAATTTTTACATGTTAGAAACCTTCTTCCTTGATTTTTTTTCCATCATGAAAGTTTTAAGGCGGCAGGGATGCTATAACGACATTTGAGAAGCGGTGTTGACGAAGATTACGAGCGATCACCTGAACATTGTGAAAAGAAAGAGGGGGCTATTTAGAAAAATTGAGGCAGAGAAGTGGTGAAGTAGATGACAGTGAGATAAAGAGGGATGAAGCTTTTACCGGGGGAATTAAGAAAGAGGGGGATTAATTGGGGGAGAATAAAAAAAACATAAAAAGTCAAATAAACATGACACGTGCGAGCTATTATGACACCGGAAATGAATATAGCTGACGGAATCCGACCAAAAAGTAGTGTTTCACAACTTTTTGGTTTTTAAAGGTTATGTTTTACAATTTTTGTTTTTAAAGGCAGTGTTTCACAAAAAAGTTCTTTTTAAAGGTTGTGTTTCACAAAAAAATCCTTAAATTAAATATAAATATCGTCGGTCTTAAATAAAAATTGATCTAAAACGAAAATGAAAACATTTACTACATCCGGACATCCCTATTACATGTAGTTGACTCTTTGACAACTAATACGAATATTATACTCAAATAATTGAACCGACTTTTGAGCAGACAAAGAACGATCCCACATTTTTCGCATAACAAAATTAAAATCTCTGTAAACAATTCATACACCCAACTCAAGCTTCTTCCATTTTATGCTTAAAATTTTCCCTTAAATTTGCAGCAATCACTAATCTGCTTCTGGTATATGAAATTGACTCTTTATCTAACAATCTTTAACAACAAATTCCCACCAACTTTTTTGGTTAGATTTAGTTGTTAATTACTACTAAAGTAATCTCATTTTATGCTTAACTAAATAAATCACTACTTAGTTTGCTTTATAAATAAATTTTGTTTTATTCTTCTTTGATTTGATTCAGTTGGGTGTTGATTATTTGTGAAATGATGGAGATTTTGAGGTGGGTTTTTGTTGTTCTTGTGATTTCTTCATTTGGGTTGATTTCAATTGATGCTAAGAAGTCTTCTAGGTCTCATCCAACTGAGCGCATTTCAGGTTAGAATTTTTAGTGTTTTGTTTTTCAGTTTATGTTGTTTAATTTAGTTTTGATTTTGTTAAAAAAGTGTGTTTTGTTGATTGGTTTGTTGTTGTTTAGGGTTTTATTAATTCGGTTGTAAGCCTGAAACGGATCTAAAGTAACTAATATACGGTTTGGTTAGTAATGCATGCGGATTAGTTAGTGCTACAGATACGTTTTTGGATCCGTTTCACATTTGAGAGTGTTAAGACGGTCTTAAGAGAGACTTATTGTTGGGTTATTTGTTGCTTAGTAGTGGGTTTGGAGCTTTTTTAACAATGCTGGATGTAGGAGATATTGTTGCTTGGTTTTGTGCATTGGTTTAATCCTAGATGAATATACTGTGTTGGAATTGAGATGTTTGTCCCTCACCCAGCGAGGTTAGGGGAGTTGAATGAACGGCTATCTATTGCCCTGCGATAAGGGAGAGGTTTAGTTATAGTGATTCTGCAAGGGAAAGCAGTGCGATAGTCTGTATGTTAGTAAGAGCAATCAAATACCTGCCAAAACCATTTGTTACTTCACGACATTAGATTGAAACAATAATGTCGATTTAGAGTGCTAACATGTACAATAGCAAGAATTGATGACCACTTGTGCTCTCCATTAACAATCTTTCTTTGGAGAGCAAAAAGCAAATTTATACCTACAATAAACAAAAACTCTCTCATATGCTCTTCATTTTATACGTTGGTCCACAAAATTTATATGTAAAGAAAAAAAAAAACGTATATTCTCTCAAATTTCTACTTGCTATGAGCTCTCTTTTTGAATGGAGAACAAGCTCTCTATTGCTCTTAGAAGAGAGCTCATGGAGAGCTACTCCATTTTCTCTCATGAAAGGCACATAAAGAGCATAAAAAAGTAAAGCTATTGTCGGTAAAAAAAAACTATACATTTTACGCTCCAATAATGGGGACCATCTTGGAGAGCACTTCGAGAGCATGTACAATTGGAGCTCTTTAAGTGCTCTTTGAGGTAGTCCCCATTGTTGGAGAGCGAAAAATAGTGTTTCTTGCACATTACTGGGAGCTCTCTTGTGCTCTCTATAGGAAATAATGGAGAGTAGCACTTATTATGCTCTTCCCCGAGAGCGCTCAAAGAGCTTTATCTTCTTTAAAAGTGGGCAATATCATATAGAAATGTGAGAATGTATTAGTTTTCCAATTTTTCTTTAGAGATTTAAATAAAAAAGAAGCGAGAACAAAAAGTATAATGAAGAGCATGTAAGAGAATTGTGCTATTATGAGCGTAAAATTGGTTTTTGCTCTATAAGGAGAGTGTCTAAGTGGAGACCAAAACTAATGTTCTCGCTATTGAACATGCTCCAAGTGCTTGCCATGAATATAATCTCTCAGTAGTTGTGATCTACTCAAATTTTGGAGAAATGAACCATATTCTTGTGCCGTAGATGTTTTTGTTATTTACTGAAGTTTTTTGAGGTATCAATAACACGAGATCTACTAAAGTTTTTACTTTAAGATACGACAATGTTCTTGCATTACAAGTTGGAAAGCAAGAAAATGTTGTTCTGGAAGTAAATATCCTGCAAGGTGCAATCTTCTGGTTTGTAAATAATCCCTAGTATACTTCTCAGCAATTTCCGTGGTTCTGTTGTTTGAATCACCTCCATTATGAAGTGACATATTCATGAGCTTGTCATGTTATAAATGCCGCTTGCCGCTTCTTGTGTCTCAACTTTGCTAAAACACTAAATGGTAATCATAAGCGCAGTTCCATTTGATTAGTTAGTCAATGTGGCTCCTCCTATGAAATCATGAAAAGTATGTGAATCTATATAAGTAGCCCAGAGAATGACAGTGAAAAGGGCTAAGCCTACAAGTAATGAATGTTGGATTCCGAAGGTCTTCCACGTCTCTCTGTCATCTGGTGATCCATATGCATAGTACAATATCAATATCCTTCTGTATTTTCAAGAAACTCGTTTGCTAATATCATCCCTTTTTAACATCTTAGGAGAATATTAGAGGGGAGGGATCAGAGGGAAACTATAAGAGGTAAACAAGAACTGCAAACTAGTAATGCATTGCTAAATGACGAGTTGAGGATAATATTGGGCCAACAAGTGGGTTACATGAGCACAAATCTTCTTCCTGGGGGAGGGATGAGAAAAACGTAGGGAGAACAAGAATCACAATCTATTTGTCCATTGCTGGTTTCAGAGGTGTCAAATAGACAAAAATGTCGTCTTGGAGTCTCGAACGCATGACAATTATCAACTGATTGCTCCATACTTCCTCCCATCCAGACCAAAGGTTACAGTTGCTTTTTGGCACTATTCATGGTCGTAGGGAATCTTTGATATTATTCTTAATCTATAAGACAAAATATAGTCATGTGAGATCTTGTTTGATTTATCGTCATGAATGCTATAAGAATATCAAATTTTTATAATTTTTAATAATGTGTAACTAAAGATATGCACGTTACAAAACGTGCATCGACAAGTGTGATAAAGCAACTGTAACCTTTGGTCTGGATGGGAGGAAGTATCTCAGTAGGAATCAAGGAGTACCACTAGACCCCAACTCATGATCAACATTGTTTTCTGAGTCCAAAATAAATAAATAAATTGCTTTTAGTCTGTAGAATTGCAGCGGGAGCCATGGACCCTACCAGGCTGCCAGCTCCAATCCATACCAGGGCATTAGGGTATTTGGTAGATTCAAATTTCAATAAGCGTCGGTTTTCTGCTACAACCAAGTGTATGTGTAGCATGGAATATTTTTCGTAGATAGATTTAAGGAAGACTAGCAGGTCCGGAGGGAACAGAAGGGATGATGTTAAAGTGGACCCAATCTAACTAATAGCTAGTGCTTGGTTCTACACCTGACTCCAGGGGGTAACCGAGAAGAGAGATGTAGATGGAGATAGAGATCTAAAACTTGATTTTATATGGTCTGTTTCCTTTTCAAAAGTCTTGATAATATGCAGAGATAATTGGTCACATAAATCTTCAAACACGCTCCTAATGTACCACCCAATGGTCCTAAAAGTTTTTATATCTTGTGGAGACTGTTGCAATCTACCTGTATGTTGAAATCCCAGCTGAGTGACAAAGAAAAACTTTGTTATGAGTTTTCTTGATTCTTCTTCAGGTAGTGCTGGTGATGTGTTGGAAGATGACCCTGTTGGAAGACTAAAGGTTTTCGTTTACGAGCTTCCAAGCAAATACAACAAAAAGATCTTGCAGAAGGATCAAAGATGTCTTACCCACATGTTTGCGGCCGAGATATTCATGCACCGATTTCTACTGTCTAGCGCTGTTCGAACCTTAAATCCCGAAGAAGCTGATTGGTTCTACACTCCTGTGTATACTACCTGTGATTTAACTCCAAATGGCCTTCCATTGCCTTTTAAATCTCCACGCATGATGAGAAGTGCTATACAGCTTATATCTTCAAACTGGCCTTATTGGAATAGGACGGAAGGTGCAGATCACTTTTTTGTGGTCCCTCATGATTTTGGAGCATGCTTTCATTACCTGGTAAGAAAATGATTAGACTCCCTTTATAAGTGAACGCAAGATGGAGGAACTTATTCGTAGTTGATTTTTTTTTTGTTGGAAAAAAGTCTAGTCAGAAGGGTAGACCTTGTTGGGAGTGACTGAGTGACAGTATTTACAGAGCGTCAACCAACAAGGGCTAAATTTAACTGGTAGGAGTGAACCTCTGATCATCCTTTAGAGAATGTTGAGCAAGGAGGCATGAAAGTAAAATCATACTTCGTATTTCTTATGGTAGTCTTGTTATCTGCGTTTTTGCAGGAAGAGAAAGCCATCGAGAGAGGGATTCTGCCCTTGCTCCAGCGCGCTACCTTGGTTCAAACTTTCGGGCAACGAAATCATGTTTGCTTGAAAGATAACTCTATTACAATTCCTCCTTATGCTCCTCCACAGAAGATGCAAGCTCATTTGATCCCTCCAGACACCCCTCGGTCCATCTTTGTTTACTTCCGCGGACTCTTTTATGATGTGGGGAATGACCCTGAAGGAGGCTATTATGCAAGGTATGCTCTCTCCATCCTATCTTATGACAAGCGATATTTTGCGTAATCAAAGAGCTTCTTTTGCTTGGTTGAACCTGCTATTTTGTAAGTCCTTGGGTATGATCCTATTGTGAAACCCAAGTTATATGCACCTCCATAAAAAATCTTGATGGATGCAATTAGATATTCATATCAAATTCTCTAACGTGAGAGAGTGTCATGATTTGATTAGCATGAAACCGCATTTCCTAGAAATTTAAGTGACCTCATATCCTCATATATATTATTTCCTCCCTTCAAATCTAAACGCTCCTGGGCCTGTCCCACATTTTTTGGGGAGAGAGATTAGAATTTATGGGGTATTTGCATTTGAAGAGATTCGAAGGGACTCAAGGGCGGAAGTAACCGATGGTGACCTTTTAGTTAGTATTCTTAGTAAACCTTTTTCATATTTTTTAGGACTATTTTATAATGCGATCGTTCTCCTCAGTGGACCATTTTATATCATTAGTAATCGTCTCACCACATTAAATGATTACAGTTTCAAGCGCAACAAGTCATTATAAGACCCTCTCTCAAGAGTCTCACAATTCTTACGTTGTTGTAAATAACTTCATTAAAGTAGTTTACCGATTGATTTTGAAACTTTATTTTCTCCTACATTCAGAGGAGCCAGAGCAGCTGTTTGGGAGAACTTCAAGAACAATCCACTCTTCGACATCTCAACAGAACATCCAACAACATACTATGAGGACATGCAAAGAGCTGTATTTTGCTTGTGCCCACTTGGCTGGGCCCCATGGAGCCCCAGATTAGTTGAAGCCGTCATATTTGGGTGCATTCCCGTCATTATAGCAGATGACATTGTTCTTCCTTTTGCTGACGCCATCCCTTGGGAAGACATCGGGTTGTTTGTTGACGAGAAGGACGTCCCCAATTTAGATACCATTTTGACTTCAATCCCTCCAGAAGTCATCTTAAGAAAGCAAAGGTTGTTGGCCAACCCCTCAGTTAAACAAGCAATGTTGTTTCCTCAACCTGTGCAACCAGGTGACGCGTTTCATCAGATCTTAAACGGTCTTGCTCGTAAACTGCCACACGATCCAAGTATTTTCTTAAAATCAGGAGAGAAGATCCTTAACTGGACAGCAGGCCCGGTCGCTGACCTAAAACCTTGGTAGAAACTTTATTCTGGTTATAAATTTGTCAAGGAGCTGAATTTTCCCATGTACTTAGTTCCCATGTTTACTGCTGTAAATGAAAATGTGTTATCAGAATGTAACCGTAGTGCAGCAACTTTTTTTGCCGGTATGTGATATACTAGAGTGATCAAATGCTCAATCAAGTCTTAACCTATACAAACCCTATGATTGCATTTGGAATGGCTACAAAGTCTGTGTGTTCAATTCTATTAGCCGGGAGCCTATGCTGAGGTGCTAACCTCTTTCCTGTTAAGACTTCCTGCATTTTGTGCAACCTCATTTTTTGTTGCAGTAGATGAAACTCTTCATTCTTTTGTACTAGTAGTAAAATATACTTGTACATTTGAAGAACAAGCTCATAAAAGAATAGGGAAATCATATAACGTCAAGTTTCAGCACCACCCTCTCGCATATACATTATGATTTCTACAAAGTTATCTTTTCATTGTGTGGCGGTATACCACACCCCTCGGATTACAGAGGCTAGTTGTGCTGGCAATATAAAGGCAAGACCAGCAATCCTATCGATAACTTGAATAACAAAGTCTGCATAAGACAGTCTCACGACCAAGCTATATAGTACATGTATATATAGTTAATGGTTGGATTGGTCACACGTGCGAATATACGATCATCACGTGTAAGAATCTGGTGGACTCCAGTGAGCCTCCTCTGGCTTCAGTTTGCATCAAATCACTCGGCTGACTTCTGAAATTCTCTACATCACTGTCTGAAATTCGATATAAGCAGATATCCTTATGCAGTGGTTATTTTGAGAGCTTCAGTATCAGTGCCGGCTGGCAGCACCGTCATAATCACACCCCAATATCAGAGTAATCTCAGGTTGTTATAATGAGCTCGGAGGTGTGGGGTACACGCCATATTAATGTATTAGGAGATTAAATGTGTGATGGATACGTGAAACTTCTATCTTCTTCTGTCCCAAGTCGGGGATATGGATGGGATCACGCGAGTAGAGAACAAAACAGAAATGGGCTTTTTTGTTTAGGCTCGACTCGAGCCTGATTTCCAGGTAGCAGGTATTTATAGCCTGATAATCAGTCTTGTAAAACAAAAGAGCCCTCTATCCTTTTGTCCAAGGCTAAGGGAGTAAGTAAATTAAGAGGAGAATACAAGTCTTTAAAACTAGAAGTAGAGGCGGGCTTGAATTCATAAGGGCCTTCCTTGACTCCCCAAACCTGTGGTATACAAATTACACCAGAACATTATTAATAACTCTACGTTCTGCAATGTCGAGAAACAACCAGACATGTCGATCTCCTAATTAGTGGTAACAATACCTGATTTCCATTCTCATCATATCCTCGATCCCAAACGTGTACCTCGTTGTTCTTCAATATTGCCAATTCTGATGTACAGTACGCTGCTCCACTCTATCACAGGCAAAAGGACCACTTAATAAAAAGAACAAGAAAGAAGTCTGCTCGAGAGCAAACAGATGTCTTCATCAAGGGTCGGAGTGTAACTGAGCATAAGCTCTGTGAATAAGCCTGGTGAAAGCTCATTATAATGGATAATCAGAGTAACAGACAATTAGACGAATGACAAAGTATGCAGTAGTAGAATCAAGCAGCTGAAACAATCAAACACTTACCCAAGTATTGGGAAAGCCCTCAGGTGGTGTTGTCCCCTCATATAGGCATTTTTTACCACGTTCACAGCGTTTCAGAGGAACTGTCGTCAAATGTTCTGCAATATCCTACAAAGTGAATATAAATTAAGACAACCGTGCAGGAGTAGGACCTTGACTGCGCCAAAGCGACTGGACAACTGGGTAGTGCCTTAATCGTATGCACCTTAATAATGGCCTCAGATCCAATCATTTGAGGAGGCACACAACAAATGAGCGAGTCTTATATAAGACGGTCACCAATACGAGACAAATCCACATTATTATATATTTTCCATTTTATTCTACGGATAATGGTTTGGTCTCAAGTGCAAAATCGTTCCATACAAGGCTTTGTGGACGAACATAAGTGAAAGACTTGACTAGACAGTACCTAAATTACCACTTAGGAAATGGATGACAAATCAACCATATCATTCAAAAACCAATTACTTTGTATCTTAACCAAAGTAAATTCGAGTTTGAGTTTAAAATCCATATGAAAAAATATAACTCAAACATGTCATCAGACATGTATGGCTCAATTGCAACAGGACATAGACTCATCGAGCAAGGTGTCCAAAACCCTCTCTCTCTCTCTCTCCAAGGTGACAAAAGTCCACAGTTTGCAGTGTACAAGCTCCGCTGAAGCTTTGTGAAAGCAAACTCTCTCTCTCTGACCAAGGTGACAAAAGTCCACAGTTTGCAGTGTACAAGATCCGCTGAAGCTTTGTGAAAGCCAACCAAGACCAATCTATTCTTTCTGTGGTGCTCTCTTATAAGTAGAAAACGCATTCCCTGTGTTGTTTCTAAGCTCATTTATTCTTTAGATTATATACTCCGTATAAACTATGTACTATGTTCACTGATTCATAAAGAGTATCATATATTCATAATTGATGAATGGAAGTTTCAGGCCCAACCCCGTCAGTGTAAATGAAATATGGAAAAGGATCCCAGAGATGTGCTTGCATTAATACATCATCATTAATGTAAACTCACGAGGGAGGTTAACTATACATAACTCTTACACCTACATTTGTTCCATTAACATATTTAGGATTGATTGACCTACTGCTAAACCATAGTTGAATTTGAATCTCATTTCTCTTTTTTTAGGCTATTTTCACATCTCTGAACAAAAACTATGGACTACAATCACACAGAAACATAATGAGAACATAACTTATGGTGATACTACTTTCAAGTTTCAACAGCATTACCCACTTAGCAAGTTTTTGAGAACATAAAGGTTAAAAACGCAATATCGAAAATTCGAGATCACAAAAAAGTTTGCTATCAGACTTTCAACGCACTGTCAACCTAAAAGTTGTGGCGTTCATTACAGGATCAAACCCTCAAATACCTATAAATCAAGTTACTAATGGATAAAGGACATCAAAAGTGATGCAACATAAAATAATCAACTCACCCCAATAACTTCTTCAGGAAGTGGACGCTGATCCTTTGGCCGATCACAGAAGTTTTTGTATTCCTCCATGTCTCTAATGGCATATGTACTCAACTGTTATTAAAAAAAATATTGCGTTCTTGAGAATCGAGAGCTTTCAAGAGGGTAAAAAAGCACATCCCTGGGTTGGGTTTAAATGGAACATGATCCCTCTTAACTTAACAAAACTAGTCTGTATGTTGGCAAGGGCAGAAATAAAGGTCTACTGCAGTTTGCGTCTAAACTGGAAGAAACAGACATGAATAAATCAGGCCCACCTCAACATCACATTTCATCTCCTTTGGGCAAGGTTTCACCATATAAAATCTCTGCAATGCAATGGGAATCGTATTATCGATATGAAATATACTTTGTACAGTAATTTATACTTCCTCCATTCTCATATGATCTACCCATTTTATTAAAATACTACACTCATATATTCAACAAATGGGTAGATCATATGAGAACGGAGGAAGTATAAAATTAGACGACTCAGATAAGAAACTTCAAGCATTTCAAACAGCAAGAAACAAAGTTGACTTTACAATAAACTAGGAACATAATAACTACTGTAAGTAAATGAGAGCATCACAATGTCTTGCAAGTAAACAAATTAATAAGAAATATGAAGTGCACCTGCCGAAAGGGTTTCTGAGGAGTTCTCCAGAATGCCTGGGCACAGAGCAGGATACCTTTTAAACGAAGGGTTGTAACTGATGGGTAAAATACTATCACAAACACGTAATTATAACTGACCTGTTCGACATATAGAACACTTGTGCCATCCACCATATCTGCAGCAGGGCAAGCGATCATTCTGCAAAAATAAACTTTCAAATCGCTCAATCTGGCAATAGAATCCTTTAACAGTCTTACAAGTACAGTCCCCAGTGAGTAGTGACGAAACTAGAAAACTTTGAACATTTTCATATAAGGAATTTCTGTCGCCTATCAGTGATCCCGCTTGCCTAGCATTGATCAACCCTACTCATTTATCCTACCCTTTTCTGCTTTTACATAATTCAATTCTTCACGCATTTTCACAAATTGATCATCCAAGAACAAACTGTCTATATATGAAGCACAATGATAAGAGTTGCACACACATCCAAACCTCCTATGAGTCCTATCCCACAACGCAATGTGGTTGTTGTCCCATTTGCACACCGTTGCACCACTATTCTAATTGGTGGAATGATATCTATACATACACATTACACAATACTAATTTGAGGAAGCTATTGCAACGAAATTGGAAGGTGGAGATCATTTCACTTGTTCATTACTTGCAATAACATCCCACATGTTCAATCACAACATTAGGATAATGTTGTAACAATTCAACAACCCAAACTCCCTCCCTCCCGATCATTTGTTTAACTGTAAAATTCTTTCCAATAGGCAATAGGTATGAATTTTAATCAAACGTAAACAAATGATGGGGACGGAGGGAGTATAACTTAAAATTCCTACAATACCCACTCTTATCCCTTCACCCACCACAAACCCCCCAAAAATCGCATTCCCACAACCTAGACTAAAGCGGCGGAGCAAGGATTTGCAGTTCCAGCCCTTGTAGGGCCCAAAAAGGTTAATTAGAGAAAATATCGACCACCCCTGCTAGCCACCTTAGTTCCGCCACTGCTGTAATACAATTACAAATGGAAAAATCAGGAAAAAAAAAATACTACCTCAAATTGAAGTAATGATCAGGGTCCCGTGCAGCTTGTTCCCGTGAATTCTACACCCAAAACAAAAATCAAATTATAAACCAATAAAATTAAGTTTCCTTTGCGGTATTTTAATTAAAGGTAAACAAATGATTGAGACAGAAAATAAGGGAATACTTTTTGGCCGGAAAGAGAGTTGGTAACGAGACGAGCGTGGTCGCGGCGAGTGGTGGATTTAGTAAGACGACGAATGAAGAGGGCCCCACCAATAACAACTAAAGTTTTAATGAAAAACCCTTTTGCTGTATTCCATCCTTCTCCTCCTCCACCTCCTCCATTTTTAGATGATGATGGTGAATTTGACGATGATGATGATGATTGTATATCTCCTTCTACCATTTTTAGGTTGTGTAATTAATGGGTGTTGTTTGAATTGTGAGATATTAATGGGAGAAGAGAGTTGCGTTAGGGAGTGGAGTTGGGAGAGGACATGAGAGGATGGGATTCACTGCTTGTTTTGTGTGCCTATTTGGCAATTACTACTTGAAATTGGATTGCCGTCGGCTGTAGCTACACCCGTCAAAATTGATCCGACTTAAAAAAAAAAGGGTTATTCTCATTGGTACCCTCGAGTTATCGACTTTTCTCACTGATACCCCTGCCTTTTTATAATCTCCAATTATACCCCTTAACTTTCTTCTTTACTCCCAACTGTGTTACAATAATTATTTTCCGTCAAATACTTCTGTTAGATCTATGACTCAGCTGCTGAGTGTACACTCTCTTCCTCTCTCCCCCGAAATCCACTCTAAAACTCACTGCACAATTTACATTACATTTTTCTTTGGCAATTTGGCTATGGCGATAACATTTCAGTTTGACTTTCTATATACAACTAATATACTGCATTTAGTACTCCATTTGATTCTCGCAACACTGGCTATGGAGTACTAGATTAGTGCTCAACACTTTATTTTATTCACTAAATTTTTCATTTGATTCTCGCAACAATAACTCAATTTCTCTTATTCGGGTTTGTTTTACATCTTCTAACTTTTTAATCACTTGTCCCGTTATAGTTTTTTCATGTTTAAAGTTTCAATTTCTATGGGTTTTCTTTGTTGAGTTTAATCACAAATCACAAATCACAAATCACAAATCAGTAGTCTATTATTTCTGATTCTTTGTGGAGAATAATAGATGTGATGTACATTAAGTCCTTTTTAAGACGGATCCGTCTTAAGATTAAAATGGGTGAAATAATCTATCATTTGCATAGGTAAGACAAATCATATGCTATTTGACATGTCTTAAGCTTAAGACGTATAATGCCGTCTTAAAAGAAATTTAGCGATGTAAAAAAAGTCAGAAGCTACTTGGAATTGAAGGAGGAAATCTAGCAAATTTGACAGTTAATAAAATGGAGGATTATCAACTAAATGAACAAAAATGTTAGGTTGAAATTATGGTGTGTGTTGATAAATTTGACGAAGAATAAAAAAAACAAGCAGATGAAGTTGAGTACGGCAAAGGAAGTTAAATAGGGCAAACAAGCAGAGGTGGGTAGTAGGAGTATATGAATTATAATCGTGGATTTTGGGTGGGAGATATACACTAGTACACGGTGTCATAAATCTAACGGAAGTATTTGATAGAAAATAATTACGGTAACAGTTGAGAGTAAAGAAGAAAGTTAAGGGGTATAATTGGAGATTATGAAAAGGCGGGGATACCGGTGAGAAAAGTTGATAACTCAAGGGTACCAATGAGAATAACCCAAAAAAAAAAACGGCTCGGTATAGTTTGAAATAACCCGCTTTTTTTATCCAAACCTTAAAAAAAAGCTTGAATTCAAAATGGTCAAAATCAGCAGGTCAAAATCCGACTGATAGCGGGTCAAGCCGTTAGGATGAGGACAAACTACATTTTATCGAGGTATTAAAGAAGAGTCTAATTCATTGGGATATTGAGATTACTGTATGAAGAGTCACGGACGAGGGCACCTAAGAGGGGGAGGGGGTGAATTAGGTGTCTATTTAAAAATTTAAGCTTAATGGAAGCTTCTTTTAAAACTCTTAAACACTTTAAACAATGCTTAGATAAAAGGAGGAGTCGATACTTAAAACTAGAGAGTTAGAAGTATTCAACAACGATTCAGCAAGCAGAAGTTACAGTGTACTCAACAGTTGATTCTGTAGATAAAAACGTGAGTAGAGCGTGCAGCGGAAATAAAACGAAATAGACACGACTAACGATGTTTTTAAAAACTGGTTCGGTCACTACTCCGCGACCTACGTCCAACGCTATTTTATTAAACGTCTCAGAAGTAAACTCATACAAACTAAGACCACCCCGAATAATAAAACAACTCCCCAACCTACTCCGGTTGCTAATGCTTAAAAGCTACTCCGCTTCCAAGACTTTTGCTTTGGGCTACTCCGCCGAAAGACTCCTTGCTTAAAGCTACTCCGCAATAAGACTTTTGCTTTGGGCTACTCCGCCGAAAGACTTCATGCTCAAAAGCTACTCCGCTTCGAAAACTTCATGCTTAAGGATAACTCTATCCTAAGACTTTTTTGTTCTACCCGTTTGTTACAAGACTACTTATCTCAATGTTGTTCACTCAATTGAACGGAGGAGATAAAGTTTAAGTACAAAACACGGGATCCTTGAACATGACTAAAACGACTAGGTGCAACAACAAACTCAAGTAAAAGACTCAAAAGATAAATAAACAAACTTGCAAAAGATTCAAAGATTTTGAAATGATAAACGGTTTTGCAAAGTTAATTTATTCGATTGAAAGCTTAAGTCTTTTTCAGTTTAAAACTCGTTTGTTGCACACTTGTAAAAATGAATTAAGCAAGCTATTTATAATGTCCAACTAGTATACTTTACATTAAAATAACTTACACTCATAAGCACAAGTGATTAAAATAATGTAAGTAGTTTGCTTGGGCAACATGCACAAGCCATCCGAATTCCTCTACAAGCAACCGAGTATTCTTCCTCAAGAAATCGGTGCCTAAGATTGCAAGAAATCAGATTGTGCACACATACAAAAATAGGCTAGGTTTTTCAACAAGAAACAAGCATAAATGGTTGTGTTTATGGGAACCATAAACATTTCCATAAATGTAAAAGCAAACAACCCATTTATAGTAAGTGTCTCATTGTGCAAGCAAACTTCTTAGCAAGTCATTGAAAGCTCTATATTCTTTAAAAGACTTCAAAATATTTCCAGAAAACATTTGTGAACATTGAAAGCACTTTAACAAATATTCAAATATTTTCGAAATATTTCTTTCAAAGACGAGCCTTAATTAACTGTTGACTCAACTGTTGTTTTTGCACCTAAACGTAAATTCGTGTTAAACGATCACCTTACAACACATGACATTAGCACTAATGACTATCTTCATCTTTGATCTTCATGATGACATTCTTGATAACCTTGAATTGACAATTGGAGCTTCATGCTACATGGTTAAACTTAAGAGGCACACAATTAAATAACAAATGAGATTAATTTGTCTTAAGGCATCATCAACACTATCTTAATCAAATTGGGTTTCTTCACTGTACTATTGGGTTATGTGTACTAACTCTCTTTCATGTTTATTAAGTGGTAATACGATGACAATTTTATCCTAATTAACTTATGTTTTGTATCTTCTTTTGTAAGTTTTTGGCATTTTGACACAATATAAGGGGTTTGGCGAGGGAGAAAAGATGGCTAAGAAATTAGAAAATAGAAAGAAGTGAGAAGAGAGCAAAAACTTGCATAGTGGGAAAAGCCCAAAATTAATGGAAGTTTGGTATGACTTTCGGTCCCTTGGAATTTTCCCTGTGGTGGGGTTTAATACTATATCTTTTTTTTTTACAGTGCGAAAAAATCTTACATTGCAGTAATATGGCTCTCAAAGCCATACTCAAGTATTACAATGTAAAATCGAATAAGAAACAACATAGAGTAATAGTTTCCTAGGAAAGAACAACAACTAGGGAGCGATTTCCATAGGGTATCCGAAACTTGATGATAGAGAACAATGGTCAGGTCATGAGCATCTTCACCCAAATCTTCAGCCCAACTAACATTTCTCCCGAGAATTTGGATCAATTGAGATGTCGCGAGGCAAAAACGAGGCGCACTTGCACCACAAGAGCGCAAAAATTTAAAGAGGAAAGTAAGCCACGAAGGCCTATATCCGGTAAAGATGGCTCTCCTACACTATGTAGAACGATCACTATAGTCAACGAACCAACAACCAAAGACAAAGAGCAGGCTAACAAGTCGGGATAAGGGAAGCTCCGCAACCAATCCCAAGGCCAAATTCACCCAGCTACAGACATTAACGGAAGAGGAATAGGACATCCTCTCACCCAATCTCACTTGCAACCAATATCGGTTGTAACCAACAGGAACCCAAGAGCAGCACTGCATCGCTACCCCATCAAAACCATTTATTCGACAAAGACAACATAGACTCCTATAAAAGGAGATTATTAGGAAAAACAAGCTAGCTAGTAAAAGAAAATGAGACGACATAATGTTAAGGAAAGAGACCACCACCTCCAATCCAACTATCTACACCGAAAAGCCCATCATAGAACTGCTCATAAATTCTCAGATCCCAAAGCACAATATACCTAGATAGTAAAGCAATGACAAAAGACCGAACAGGAAAAATCCGACCAAAACCCCTTGATCCAATAAACAAAAAAATTCTTGTCATTATTGAAAATATGCATGCAACCACACAGAAAAGGGAACTTAAACATCAAAGTTCAAATTATAGAACTGAAATATGAACTTACCTAAGTTACCTTATTTTTTATATGGGTCGCTTAGAGGTTTTACCAGACAACATGAAAGACATTATAAGAGCCGCCAAAAGGATACCTCCAGACGATCCACGACAGACCAAAAACGATTAGGAACACACACATGCATGCTCCAAAACTGGAGACGGACCAACATCAGGACCACATAGAACAAAGAGACAACAATCCAATAGGCAGGGGAAGGGGCGAGGGAGAGGGGAATGCCATATCGGATGATCAGACCCATAAAAACCAACAACGGACATCAGCACGGTCCGACCGCGAGGTCTAGGAAGGTGGGAGAAGTGGGGGGGGGGGGATCACCTCCCTAGTTGCATGGAGAAAAGAGATTCAGAAAGATGATCCGTCCCAAGATGCATGCACGGTGGATGACAATTCACGAAGACGGGAACAATGGTGAGTGAAAAGAAGGCAGGCTCACACCTCACTTAAACCACAAACTAGAAAAAAATCATTAAAATAAAGGAAAGAGTCGCAAATCTCCAAACTTAGAAAAATAAATACCACAAAACTAGGTAAAATTGGTCAAATTGAGATATGAGAGAGTGGTCACCAGAGAAAGGCCCCAAGACGGCTCAATCTCCGGTGATCAAGCAAGAGTAATCAAGGGTCAGTGAGAGGAAGGGGGAGGGTGGTGGTGTCAAGGTTTATTATTTTGGGAGTTTTTAGAGAGAGGCGGGATAGTTTTTAGAGAGAGAGAGAGGAAGTTTGTGCGTGATTGTTGTAATTGTGATCAATACGTTTATCTTTGTGTCTTCTTGTCTTGTTGATATATTTGTGTGTGGGGATCGTTTTGGTTTTGTTGTTTGCTCGAGTATTTGGTTGGTTCAAGTGTTACTTGGTTGTAAATTATACATAATAGCCAATTGGCCATATAATAACACACAAGGGAAGGAAAATTGGTTTCTTGCTTCCGCTTGTTTTGTGCTCATTTTTCCAACACATTTCTCAATATACAAGATATCTAATAGATATTCCGTTTATTGACACAATGGTGTACATCGGAGGTACAACAGTTGTATAATCCTAGGAATCGATTGTCATCGAGGTCGTGTGTAAAGTACACGGCAAATTCATTCGACTTTAGAACATTAACATCGTCACGCCACAACCTCCCCTCTTATCCAGATAAGTTCTCTCCTCTCTCCATTTTCTCTTTATTTTATATCTACTTGTAACGTTTACAATCATATATCTGCCGTTATGCTAGTTTCTATAATTCGGTTTGGTCGTTAATGAAACGTGTTCATAAAACTCTCGTCAAACAGAAAATTCTTGGGAAATTCCAATTTCTATACTCTCCTTAACTTTGTTTAATGCCGTCAGCAGTGACCGCCATTTTTCTTATTCCGCAGACATTAACGAGTGCAAATCAGTCGTACCTAACCAATCCACTTTCTCCCATGTTGACTGCACGTCCATCCTTTGAAGCACGTGATCTCACATTTTGACATTTTGAGTTATAAAAGCATTTCATCATCGAACATCTTATGTGCATAATCAAAGACGGAAAGATGTCAAATGGAAAAGGAGTAGTGAAGCATGTATTGTTAGCTAAGTTGAAAGACGATCTCTCACCTGACAAAATTGAAGAGTACATTAATAGCTATGCTGACCTTATCAATCACATTCCTCTCATGAAGTCCTTTGTTTGGTTCTTTTTCTCTCTTTTCCTTCTTTATTATTCTCCCCTATTGTTTTTGGGTTGTACTTAGCAATTATAGTATGGGATTGAGTAAATTGACAAAAGGGGACCCAATCTCAGGAATTCTATCTGTAATCTTATTATAGACGGCACATATCCGTCTATAACTAAAGACGGGCCAAATACAATATCACATTCCTAATAGGACAAGCAACATGTGGGGTGGTGGGGGCAAAAAATGTCACTACTTTCAAGCTATTTGACCCGTCTTTAGCTATAGACGGATATATCCGTCTATAGCAAGACTAGCTGCTGAATCAAACCCGATTCGATAATATCCTCAAATTGGATGAACTGAAACCGACTCAACCCGATCTGAGGTCATGTGACAACCGAAAACTATAATTTGTGTTTTTGACACTATTCATTACTCATGAGAATCTTCAATATTCTCGACAATCTATAAGAGAAAATACAGTCATATGGGATCTGGTTTGAATCATCTTTATAAATATGATAAGAAAATAGCATTTTTATAATTTTACGCAATGCATAATTATAGATATTTATGTTGCAAAATCTGCATTGGCATATGTGCCATGATGTCATGGTGTGTTTGGGGTTTAATGGAGGGAGTATACTTTTTCAAACTTACTCATCCCTTTGAAAAATTACGCTCAAATATTGCCAGTGTTTAAAAATGTTCACATTTTCGGATTTTAATTGTTAAAAATGTTATAACCTACTCTTAATTGGAGTTTTCACCGATCTCTACTCTATGAATATTGTAGGGGTAAAGATGTGAGCATTGGGAACCGTCATCAGGGTTTTACTCACATCTTCGAGTCAACATTTGAGAGCACCGAAGCCGTTGCAGAGTATGTTGTACACGAAAAGCATGTCATGTTCGTAAATCGCTTCCAAGGTTACTTGGAAAAGGTCCTCATTATCGACTACAAACCCACTTCTTTTTCCCTTTGAATGTCCGGAAGATGGAGTACCTGTTATTTACATGTATTACTGTTAAATCCGCGCAAATTAGTCTGGTCTATTTTTGTTTATACATTAATTAAAGTTTAATAGAAACATGTACCATAAACATCAGTGTTTATGTGATTGATAAGTTTTATCGTCTTTATGAATAAAATAAACAGAATCCATGGATTACGAAATACAGCACAAAATTTAAATCAGACTTCTATCAACATTAAATCGAACAAAATACAAAGCAAATGCACAATGCATAGTGCAATTAGTCTATTTATTTACTTTTTGCACATAAATCAATGCTTCAATATAATTAAGATACTCTTCTCATTCAAATCGAAATAATCTATCTATTTCTTTTGTATCTACCAATGCACATATTATAACATTACTATTTTAATTACACATTATAAGTGATTATAATAACTGATATTTTATCGCACTCAAACAAGTCAAACAAATAATTATGAAGATTTGGTTCACTTAATTTTATGAAAAGTAAACACTAATTTGGGATTAAATACAAGGATAAAATTAGCGCTGACAAGTTTGAAATATTCGAACCGAAGCAAAATCAATTCGATAGGACCCGAAAATGTTGCAAATAGAAACCGGTCCGAATCAATGATGACCCGTAACTCGGCAAAACTTGATTGAGGCCGACCAAAGAACCCGAACCTGACGGGACTCGAGATGACTCGTGGCCCCAATTGAGTCGATACATGCTTTGACCCAACGACTAACCCGATTCAAAATTGACCCAACAGTTAACCCGAAAGTTGACCTAATCCGAAAGATAACCTGACATAAACTCGAAATATAACCCCGACATAGGTGAAAAGTCAAAGCAATAAAGACCAAATAAACTGAAGCCATGAAATTGCGTGTGTTGCAATCTGGTCCTGTGTTTTTTGATAACAAATCTGTGGTAGTTAAGGAATGGACCTCTGTCTCGAAATTGGTCAGGGAAACTGTGGATATGGTGCCCATATGGATCAGATTCTATGGTTTATCGCTGAAATTTTGGGGAAATGCGTTAATGAAAATTGCTAGCCTAGTAGGGAAGCCAGTGAGAACTGATAGTAATGCCCACCTAAAAACATTCATTGGGCATGCTAGAGTGATAGTTGAGGTTAAGATGGGGGGGGGGGGTATTACGATGTCATAGAATTTGCTGATGAAATGGATGTTATGCACAGGCAGATAGTCCATTATGAGTGGAAACCTGTTCTCTGTGCTGGTTGTAATGGGCTTGGTCATATACAGCAGGACTGTAGGAAGAAGCAGGAGCCTAGACAACAAATGGTGAGGCAAGTCTGGGTTCCTAAGAAGCAGCCTCAACAACCTCCTGCTGAGCCAGTACCTCTTGTGATTCCTGAGCCAAACTTTTCTGTGGTCCAATCACAGCCAGTTGGAGGGGGTTATGCTAGGGGGATGGTTACTCCAATACCACGTTCTTTTACTCCTCTATCTCCTGCTAGAATTCGTACAAGACTGACTAGGCAGGGGACTCAAATTGGTGCTGGTAGGAGAACATTTATGGAGGTCCTTGAGCATTCTGTCCACTATAAGAGGGTGCTTTAGGAGGACATGACTGGGGAACATAATTTGCTGGAAAATGGGTAGCATTGGATTCTGGAATGTTCGTGGTATGAATAGTGTGAATAAGCAAAAAGACATTAGGTGGTTTTTGCATAATAATAATGTAGGTCTTTTTGGTTTGTTAGAAACTAGAGTTAGATTACATGCTATCAATAAAGTTCACCAGGGCATTGGGAGTGAATGGGCTATGGTTAATAATATTGGGAGTCATGATGGTGGAAGAATATGGATTATTTGGGATGATGCTAACTATAAAGTGGAGGTACTTAGTTCTGAGGCTCAATTGATTAATACTAGTGTCACTTTTATACCTACTGGAAATATTTGGTGGATGTCTGTAGTCTATGGCTTTAACAGGGTCTCTGAAAGATTACCACTATGGCAGTCTCTTCAAATGATGCATCGGTGGTTCTTTGGTCCATGGGTGGTTATGGGGGATTTTAATAGTGTGCTTGCTATGGATGAGAGGATAGGTTTAAATTTCGATCTTTGAGATGAGAGATTTCGGATTTGTGTGGATGTTTGTGGTATTAGGGATATCCCTGCACATGGATCCTTCTTTACCTGGAATAACAAGCATGAGGTTGGTGATATGGTGTTTAGTAGGATAGATAGAGCCATGGTTAATGATGATTGGCTTCTTAAATACCCTGACACTAGTACTATGTTCCACCCTGAAGGCATTTTTGACCACTGCCCTTGCACTATGAATATGAATCCTGATAGGGAAAGGAAAAGAGGGAGTTTTAAATACTTTAATATGTGGGGCAAGGACTCTGACTTTATCAAGATAGTTAAGGATGTTTGGGATGCTCATATTTCTGGTCATAAAATTTTTCAGTTTGTCAAGAAACTTAAGTTGCTGAAAAAACCATTGAAAGATTTGAATGGCTCTGCTTATGCTCAGATTGAGACCACTACAAAACTTGCTCAAGTGATGCTTCATGATGCTCAGATTAAGTTGCACTTGGATCCTAAGAACGTAATTCTCCAGAGGGAGGCCAAAGATGCTGCTCTGATTTATAAAGAAAGGGTTGAGGCTAAGAGGAGTTTCTTAGCTCAAAAAGCTAAAGTCCATTGGGTATCTGATGGGGATGGCAACACAAAGTTTTTCCACAGTGCTATTAAGGCTAAGAGAATGCAGAATAAGATTTTGTGTAGGATTTATCTGTATGCATCCCTTTAACTTAAAGGATTATAACGAATATATTGTTATGATAACTAGTCATAAAATAAATTGCATAAAAAAAAATCATAGATGAATAAGAAATAACCTTCGGTCCTAGCAAAATCGGCCTAAGAACAATATCACAATGATATTCACCTATCAGTTGCGCCCAAGACGATATGAGATATGCCCTTACTTCTTGCTAGAATCGATCCCTAAATTTTCTGTAAAATTGCTTAGGGTTTTCGGTTTTTGTGTTTTTAGATGAGAGGCAAGAATAGGTTAGAATTAAGTTAGGAAAAATAATCTCCCCTCTCCCTTATAACCGTGTATTAGGGTGAATTAGGGTGATTTATTTTTTTCTTTCCAAAATCTCGGCCCATACATACGAAACAGGCATATCAGTCGATCGACTGACACACCCGGTCGATCGACCATGTATAAAATGTATTATTTATAAATTGTCATTAATATCATTCCGTATTAATAAGTCTACACACAATAACTTGCAGTGGATTTATTAATGCCGGTCTGTGATAATATCGTATAATATATACTTTAACTTGCTGATTAAATATAACTGATTACATTTAATTACGAATTAACATATTAATTCGTCCAAGCTAACATTATATACATTAATTAAATATAACTTATTATATTCAATTTACGAATTGACAGTTAATTCATCTCAGCTAATATTATTTAATCGGCATTAAATAATCGTCTAATCAACACATTGACTAACTGTTTAGTCATATAAGACATCAATGTGATTACATTTCCATAACCACATCTCTCAAACACATCCTTTAGGTGTGACCTTTAGGGACCAGTTGATCACCGCCATTAGTATGATAATAACGTCAAACTTTCTAGCAAGCCAACCGTTATTAGGTAATCGTTAATCAACTGATAAAATACGAAGTATACCCTTGTGAACCTTTAAGAGATTTACAAATGTTATCACACTAATTTGTGGAGGACACAAGCTCCAACAAACTCTCACTTGTCCTCACAAGTGTATGTGCGATAACCGATTCTCATATCCTAAAATTTCTCCCACTCAATGTAAAACAATTTGCAAAATCTGTATTCACAAAGGTCGTATTTTACAAGTGATCTGTATCAAGAGTGGTTTCCCCGACTAGAGAGTAACTTAACTGATAAACGAATCATCATTCGAGCATGGCCATGCATTTCAGTTACAACTCCTCGAGTGGCCCTGAGAAATAACTATACCTATTAAAGGTTGGATATTTTCCTCAACTCGAATCCTGCAGATGTAAGCACAGTATGAAATGACCCAGAAAAAATCTACTTAGTCTCCAGTTACGGCAGACCGTGAGAAAGAAACCAAAGTCACCCAAAAACTGCCTTAATCTCAAGAGACAGTCGATAGTCAAAAGAATCGACTCTAGGAACACAATGGATGTTCTATCCACGACCTGGCACCGAATGTTTTTAAACATTTAGGACTCCATTACATTGTCACAAAAATTTGTCCTACGAGGTATCGTATAATCTCGCATCTGTGATCGATCAGTCAACCGTTTTACTTATGGCTCGTTGAACCCACCATCAATCGACTGCACAATATAATAGCCAGAGTTATCAGCTCATTAAGGCGATTACGAACCAAACAAAATATAATGTAATTCAGTTCACTTTGTGGCGTTCAAAGTTGTCAGTACAATCCACATGAAAAACAAAAAATTATAAAAACGATGAAGTTATAAATAGTATATGAAAAAGATAATGTATCAAATCCATAATCAACTAATACAACTCAGGAACACGTTTAATTCCCATGGAAATAACGTGTCCTTCATGCTTATCAAAATTCAACGGTTTAGTGAGAGGGTCTGCGATGTTATCATCCGAAGCTATCTTGTCAATCACTATCTCTTCTTGCTCCACGTAATCACGGATCAGGCGAGCTTTCCGATGTACATGTCTAGATTTGTTGCTAGACTTTGGCTCCTTAGCCTGGAAGATGGCACCTCTATTGTCACAATAGATGGTGATCGGGTCATTCGAACTAGGAACTATCGTAAGTCCTTGTAAGAATTGACGCATCCATATCGCTTCCTTAGTTTGCTTCGAGCGGCATAGTACTCGGATTGGTGGTAGAATCTGCTACAACACTTTGTTTGGAACTCTTCCGGTGACCGCAAAGCACCATTAAGAGTGAAGACGAACCCGGACTGAGATTTTGAATCATCTCGATCCGTTTGGAAGCTAGCATCTGCGAAACCGATTGCGCATAGCTTAGTATCGCCTCCATAAGTCAATACCCTATCCTTAGTCCTCCGTAGGTACTTGAGGATATTTTTATGACTATCCAGTGTGTTTCACCTGGATTCTTTTGGTACCGACTCGTCATACTCAATGCATATGCCACGCCGGGCGTGTGCATATCATGGCATACATGATTAATCCAATTGCGGATGCATAAGGAACACGACTCATGCGCTCAATCCCTTCAGCGTCGTGGGTGATCGAGACTTGCTCAACAAAGCATCCAAGACGTCATTGGAAGGTTCCCCTTCTTGGAGTTGGTCATGCTGAACTTCTCAAGAATATTATCCAAATAAGACTCCTGACTCAGTGATAACGTCCGTCGTGATCTATCTCGGTAGATACGGATTCCCAAAATGCGTTATGCCTCACCCAGATCTTTCATCTGGAAATGGTTTTTCAACCATTCTTTAACCGAAGATAAGAGAGGAATGTCATTCCCAATCAAGAGTATGTCATCGACATACAATATCAAGAATACAATCTTGCTCCCACTCGACTTGATATATAAGCATGGTTCTTCGACCGATCGAGTGAAACCATACTCTTTTATCACCTGGTCGAAACGATGATTCCAACTCCGAGAAGCTTGCTTAAGTCCATAAATGGAATGCTTAAGCTTGCATACTTTCTTAGGATGTTCAGGATCTATGAAACCTTCGGGTTGCACCATGTACAACTCTTCCTCCAAATAACCGTTTAAGAAGGCGGTTTTCACATCCATTTGCCAAATTTCATAGTCATGAAATGCGGCAATCGCTAAGATTATCCGAATGGAACGTAGCATGACTACTGGTGCAAAAATTTCATCATAATGCAATCCGTGCACTTGAGTGAAACCTTTTGCCACTAGTCGTGCCTTATAGGTATCTGGTTGCGCGTCTACAGAACGCTTTATTTTGTAAAGCCATTTGCACTGTAGAGGTTTTACCTTATTAGGTAAATCAACAAGATCCCATACGTCATTCTCATACATAGAGTCCATCTCGGATTGCATGGCTTCGAGCCATAGCTTTGAGTCGGAATAGGCCATAGCACCTTTATAGGTAGTGGGTTCATTACTCTCTAGGAGCAAAACGTCATTCTCCTCGACCATACCAATGTATCTGTCCGGAGGATTAGAGACTCTACCCGACCTCCTAGGTTCCTCAGGAATATTAACCGTATCATCAGTTGGAGGAACAACTTCCTCCATCTTGTTCCTCGGTTGTTGGTTTTGGAATCTCCGACAGCTCGAAGGTTCTATTACTTGTCTTGTTCTCGAGAAATTCTTTCTCTAAGAACGTCGCACTAGCCGCAACAAAAACTCGATGTTCGGTAGGCGAATAGAAGTAATGACCAAATGTTCCTTTTGGATAACCTATAAAGTATGTCTTGACCGATCGCGGGTCGAGCTTATCCTCGTGTCTCCACTTGACATAAGCCTCGCAACCCCAAACCCGAATAAAGGACAAGTTAGGGACCGTTCCCTTCCACATTTCATATGGAGTCTTGTCGACAGCTTTAGTTGGACTTCGGTTAAGTATAAGAGCAGCTGACAAAAGAGCAAAACCCCATAATGAATCAGGCACTACCGTGTGACTCATCATGGATCGAACCATATCAAGTAAGGTTCGATTTCTCCATTCGGACACACCATTTAATTGAGGTATTCCAGGTGGAGTTAACTGCAAAACGATTCCACAGTCTTTAAGGTGTTGATCAAACTCATTTGAAAGATATTCGCCACCCCGATTTGAACGGAGTGCTTTAACCTTTCTACCCAGTTGGTTCTCAACCCTGTTCTGGTATTCCTTGAATTTCTCAAAAGACTCACTTTTATGCTTCATTAATTAGACATATCCGTATCTACTCAAATCGTCCGTGAAAGTGATAAAATATCTATAACCATCTCTAGCGGTAATTGACATAGGTCCACAAACATCAGTATGCATGGGTCCTAATAGGTCATTAGCGCGCATTCCAACACCTTTGAAGGAAATTCGAGTCATTTTTCCGATGAGACATGATTCACACGTGCCATATGTAGAAAATTCGAATGCGGGAATAGTCCCATTATCGACGAGTTTCTTTACGCGTTTCTCATTTATGTGTCCCATTCGACAATGCCATAGATAGGTTTGATCTTTGTCACCAACCTTTAATTTCTTATTATTCACGTGTAATACTTCCGTGGTTTGATCTAAGACGTAAATTCCATTCATGGAAACTGCTTTGCCATAAATCATTTAATTGAAAGAGAAAATACAGCTATTATCCTTTATTAAAAATGAAAATCCGTCTTTATCAAGTACGGAAACTGAAATAATGTTCTTAGACAAACTGGGTACATAGTAACAATTATTTAAAAATAACTCAAAACCACTAGGGAGTTGGATTACATATGTTCCCTTCGAGACAGCATCAACTCTAGCTCTATTCCCGACTCGCAGGTCCACATCACCCTTTCCGAGAGGTGTGATGTTTCTTAGGCCCTGCAAATGATTACACAGATGAGAACCACAACCAGTATCAAGTACCCAAGTTCCGAAACTTGCATGGTTAATCTCAATCATATGAATATAAGATGACATACCAACAGGAACGACGCGGCCTGCTTTAATGTCCTCACGGTACACGAGACAGTTCCTCCTCCAATGTCCAGTCTTGTGACAATGGTGGCACTCAATGTCACCGCCCTTGCTCTTTACCTTGCCCTGTGAGCCACTAGTCTCACCAGGCCCACTCTTACCGTTTCCTGGGTTCTTGAATTTTGGCTTACCTACAGTTAGGTCGCCTGGAGCTTTGCCCTTACCTTTACCCTTGTTGGAAATCGTGAGAACATCCTGCTTCATGCTCCCACTCAATTTCATATCCTTCTCGGTCTGTACGAGAAGTGAGTGTAGCTCATGAGGACTCTTCTTTAAGTCATTCATGTAGTAGTTCGCCCTGAAAAGGGCAAAACCATCGTGAAGAGAATGAAGCATTCGGTCAATGACAATGCTCTCACTGACTTTGCAATCAAGTGCCTCCAATTTCTCGACATTCTCAATCATGTTGAGAATGTGTGGGCTAACCGGTTGGCCCTTTTGGAGTTTCGCATCAAAGAAGCGACAAGTATGCTCATAAGTAACGATCCTCGGTGCTTTTGAGAATTCGTTAGTGAGCGTGGTGAAAATCTTGTTTGCACCCTGGGCAATGAAGCGTCTCTGCAAATTGGTTTCCATTGCAAAGATGAGTACGTTCTTTATCGCACCCGCTTCCATGACGAAATCACTATGAGCAAGTGACTCGTTAACTCCCGCATTGGGGCCTAGGTTTACCGGTATTGGCTCAGTTAAGTACTTGAGCTTACCGTCAGCAATGGCTGTAACACCCGCGAATTTCCCATTTTGACATTTAAAATTTATTAAACCATTTAATTACTTTATTTTATATTTTTGAATTATTCAATTTAATTAATTTTATGTCAAACACGATTTTCATGAACGTATTACATAAAAGCTCATTTTTATAAAAATACGTATTATTAAAATATATTCTTGAGGGATAATTTATATAAGAATGAATGTATACGTATTTTTGGTCGGACAATAATAATAGTGACAGTAATAATATTAGTTTCCGTCTTAAGTTAATATAGACTCGAAACCTTAATCCGTGTAGCATAAGACCGTCACATTTTCAAATATGAGGCTAATTTATTCGGACCAATCCGATCCCTACTACACCTACTCACTCACCTTATCTCTAACTTCATATACTACTACTATTATTATTATTATTATTATTATTATTATTATTATTATTATTATTATTATTATTATTATTATTATTATTATTATTATTATTATTATTATTATTATTATTATTATTATTATTATTATTATTATTATTATTATTATTATTATTATTATTATTATTATTATTATTATTATTATTATTATTATTATTATTATTATTATTATTATTATTATTATTATTATTATTATTATTATTATTATTATTATTATTATTATTATTATTATTATTATTATTATTATTATTATTATTATTATTATTATTATTATTATTATTATTATTATTATTATTATTATTATTATTATTATTATTATTATTATTATTATTATTATTATTATTATTATTATTATTATTATTATTATTATTATTATTATTATTATTATTATTATTATTATTATTATTATTATTATTATTATTATTATTATTATTATTATTATTATTATTATTATTATTATTATTATTATTATTATTATTATTATTATTATTATTATTATTATTATTATTATTATTATTATTATTATTATTATTATTATTATTATTATTATTATTATTATTATTATTATTATTATTATTATTATTATTATTATTATTATTATTATTATTATTATTATTATTATTATTATTATTATTATTATTATTATTATTATTATTATTATTATTATTATTATTATTATTATTATTATTATTATTATTATTATTATTATTATTATTATTATTATTATTATTATTATTATTATTATTATTATTATTATTATTATTATTATTATTATTATTATTATTATTATTATTATAAATGCGCAGACTTTCATTATAATAAAAATAAAAGGTTTACATGAAATTGGTGGGGAGCCGAGAGACAATCTGGACTCCCACACCCTTAGCAATAGTAAAGCTAAGTCTAGTAAAAATGTAAGCGGCTACCCGAGCCCCAAAGATCCCGAGATACCGAGAATTTCGGATCCGCTTGAGCAAGGCAACAAAGATCCGAACTCAACTCCCCAAGTGAAGAGAAAGAGAAAGGTAGGAAACCATAACCTGCTACCGCGCACAAATCCCCATACTTAGCACACTTTTCGCCGAGCAAGATCGGCGACAACCCGGCCCGGCACAAAATCCGCCAACCGGTCGAGTCAAAGGTGAAGAACCCGTCGGTCGACGCACACATCACGCCCCCGTCCCAAGAATAAAGCAATAAATCCGCAGGACGAAGAGAGCCACCATGCCCATCAACCAAACCGATATCAACCTCCTTCCCCGTAAATACCGGATACGTAGCGGATGTCGAAGAGAGTGTCCGGACAAGGTTATGCCGATGTTTAACGCCCACAAGTACAAAAGACAAGAAACAGCGTGGTCCCCAAAAACATCCCAAAGACAAACCCGAGAGCAAGCGGGACGGGGCCTAGATACCGAGAAAACGGAACACCCAGACGATACCCCAAAGACACTACGGTAAGTCCTCCCGTTCATAGTCCGCCCCAACCCCGAGATAGGAACCGCACGCAACCAATCGGAGGAGTGAGAACCCGCCGAGACCGCCATAGAGCGATCCGGCGAGGTGTCAAAGAAAAAACAGACTACGAGGCAAAAGAGCAACCGTCGTGAAATAAATATCTGAAAACGCTAGAAGGAGGGCTTGAACCTCCGACCTTGTGGTTAACAGCCACATGCTCTAACCAACCGAGCTATTATTATTATTATTATTATTATTATTATTATTATTATTATTATTATTATTATTATTATTATTATTATTATTATTATTATTATTATTATTATTATTATTATTATTATTATTATTATTATTATTATTATTATTATTATTATTATTATTATTATTATTATTATTATTATTATTATTATTATTATTATTATTATTATTATTATTATTATTATTATTATTATTATTATTATTATTATTATTATTATTATTATTATTATTATTATTATTATTATTATTATTATTATTATTATTATTATTATTATTATTATTATTATTATTATTATTATTATTATTATTATTATTATTATTATTGATGGGGCATATTCGCACCATTGACAATCAAGTCAACATATTGAGCAAGGTTAAAGGTATCCACAAAGAAAGTCAACGACTTAGACGGCCTAGCCGATGCATCTCATCGACTGTCACACTGGGTCTCGGCATGGCAACCGGCCGGCCCGGGGCACATATCCGCGTACTCATATCCAAGACCCTCGGCGACGCCATAGGTCCATCGGCCGAGGGTAGAACGGTCTTTCCACTTGCTACCACTTGGCCACTTGGCCACTACGTGACAAAAGGTGAAAGCCTATAAATACTCCTCAACCTTCATTGAGGAAAGGATCCACAAATTGACCTAATAACCACTATTCATCTGGTAATATCTTCCTTATCTCTCTACATTATACTCTTAGCCAAGTTATAACAACTTCTCTCTAAGTTTACTGACTTGAGCGTCGGAGTGAGCACGCTCGGCCAAAGCCGAGCCCTCAGTTTGTTCATCATTTCAGGAGACCGTAAGGAGAATTCAAGCAAGGACATCATTCTGCGAGCTACGAGTGGTAACAAATATCTGCTCTGGAATTACACCCGGAACAATTGGCGCCGTCTGTGGGGAAAGACACCAGAAGCTAGTCACATTCATTCCCAAACAACAAAAACAAAAACACAAAAAAAAACCCACCCAAAAAGCTAAGAAGATGTCAAAACAACAAGAGGTGTTCGTTAATGACGAAACCGAGCCACACCAAGATGATACATTTCACCATTCTGGAGTCGTGCAGCCCTCCACCGGCGGAGTAATCCAACCGGAATTCGGAATGCCGACAATACCGGACACGCCGTCGCCCGCCAACCAGGTCACCATCATGGGACCGGTGGTTGACGTAGCAAAAAGCGAAGACGCTCCTGGACCCTGGTGGGAGTGCGCCGGCTCACCTTGTCACGCCGACAAGAGCGGCGGAAACCGTCCCAGGAGACCGGGGCCCAAAACGTGACTCCGAGAAACTTGAACGGAGCGCTGGGAGAAGCCGACCCTATCAAGACGCCGGAGGAGCCCAAGGTGGTCGTGGTAAACATAAGTCCTTCTCGCACTCGGGAGAGGACAGCGTCGCCAAAGACCGACACCGACGCGGCACACCCGGAGGAACAGAGAAGCCCGACTCGGGAGAGTCGGAGAAGAAGCCCAAGTCGGAGAAGGAGTCCTTCCCGCTATGAGGAGCGAAGCCGGACTAGGAATGCGAGGAGTCGGTCGCCGCGTGTCATTCGACACGTGGTCAAGCAGCCACTCAGTGATTATGTCCTTGACACCGCCGTACCAACTAAGTGAAGTTGCGGCGTTCACGTACAAAGGAGATAGCGACCCAACCGACCACGCCGAGGCCTTCGAGTCTTACATGTCGGTATGGGAGCAGCCCGACGAGGCAGTGCCGAGTCTTCCGACAACTCGCATAGGATGGCTCGGGGTGGTATAAGGGGCTCCCGAGGGTTCGATATACTGTTTCGCCGACCTAAAGGACGCCTTCTTAGCCCAGTACTCTTGCAACAAAAGGAAGGCCGTGGAGACATCGGACCTCCTAACTATCAAACAGGAGGAGGGCGAGTCTCTACGAAGCTATGCGAAGAGGTTCGACGGCAAGGTTCAGCAGATTCGGGTGATCAACCCCGAACTGGCGGCTTTCGCACTGATGAAGGGCCTCCCAAAGGGAAACTTAAAGGACGAACTCATCAAGCACGGGGGTTTGGGCCTAGATGCCGCTAGGAGGATGGCCGATCAGGCCATCAAGGTAGAAGACTACCACAAAACCTGGGTAGACCACACGGCGAGGCGGGCACTCGAGAGAAGAGGAGCCACCGGGAGGACAGCCCGGATGAAGGACACCGTGACAACAATAGGTCACGGTCCGACAAGCCCGCCAGGAAACAGAACTCGACGGGTGCCGGGGGGAGTTCGGCACCATACTACCGAAAGCAGTACAATGATCACACCCCCCTGGTCGTATCCGCCGCAGAGGTTTTCTCCCTGAGCAGAAGCGAAGGTCAGAAGTGGGAAAGGCCCCCTAAGCCGAGGGGCGACGGTGACACAAGCCAGTATTGCGAGTACCACGGCTACACCGGCCACTTAACGAACGATTGCCGACATCTAAAGAATGCCATTGAGGAACTAATCCGGAAGGGGAGCCTAGGCAAATACATTGCCGGAAGCCAAAAAACGGACGCCGGTGGATCAAATAAGAAATCCGTCTTAGAACGGAAAGGAGTAATCAATGTTGTCATCGGGGGCAATGAGAGCGGTGAATCCACTCGCGGGTACAAACGGCACCTGAATGAGCTATATCAGGCCATCAACTTCGTGCCCAACACAGCAACCCCCGCTTCCAACATCCCCGACATGACCATCGGGAAGAAGGACTACGAGGGAGTCGTCGCTCCTCACAGCGATCCACTCACAGTCCACCTAGACATAGCCAACCACTTGGTGAAGAGGTGCCTAATTGACACAGGGGCCTACACGAACATTATGTACGGAGAATGCTTTCTCAGTCTCGGTCTGAAGGTTGAAGACTTGACCCCCTGCGCCGGCCCGTTGTACAGCTTTTCGGGGGCCGGCCTGGTACCCCTGGGGTCAATCAGGCTGCCAGTAGTGTTTGGGGAGCGGGGTGCTGCCAGGAACGTCATGTCGGAGTTCGTGGTCATTGACGGTACATCCGCCTACAACGTCCTCATAGGACGAGTCACTCTGAGCAAGGCCGACGCAGTAATGTCCATTCGAGCTCTGACGTTGATGTATATCTCAGACCGGGGGGAGGCGCATAAGCTCGTCTCGAAGGACGAGAATGATGAGGTAGTCGACATTCAAGTATCCGCCAGAGGGTGCAACGCGCAATCCTTCGAAGTGGCGAAGAAATCAGAGAAGGGGAAGAGCCCATCCTTGCAACAGAAGGGCGAGCGCATGGATACCACCGTCGGTATGGTTGAAGGAGCGGAGACCGAGGAGGTAGAGATTGACCCAGGCCGCACCGTAACTATCGGTGTCAACCTGGAACCAAAATTCAGGGCCGCTCTCCTAGACCTGCTAAGGAAGAACAAAGACGTCTTCGCCTACTCAGCGGCCGAGATGCCAGGCGTGAGCCGAGAGGTAATTATTCACAAGCTAAGCGTACTCCCCACCGCTCGCCCTGTCAAGCAACGAATGAGAAACTCCTCAGCCGAGAAAGATGAGGCCATCAAGGCCGAGGTAGATAAATTACTTGCGGCGGGCTTTATTATGCCTTGTACTTATCCTGAGTGGTTAGCCAATGTTGTGATGGTGAAGAAATCGTCGGGGGCATGGAGAATGTGCGTAGATTTTACCAACCTTAACAAAGCATGCCCCAAAGATTGTTACCCTTTGCCTCGGATAGACAGCTTAATCGACGCCACGGCGGGCTACACCATGCTGAGCCTGCTGGACGCCTTCTCAGGGTATCATCAGGTATTCATGGCTGAGGAGGACATGCCTAAATGCGCGTTCATCACCGCGAACGGCACATACATGTACAAAATGATGCCGTTTGGTTTGAAGAACGCCGGAGCAACATATACAAGACTGGTAGACAAAGTGTTCCAGAGCCAAAAAGGGCGAAACATTGAGGCTTACGTCGACGATGCTATTGTGAAAAGCAAGTCGACAATGAGCACTGGCCGACTTACACGAGACATTTTGTTCACTAAGGAAATACAAGATGAAGCTCAATCCAATGAAGTGCAACCGGTGTCCAAGGCGAGTAAATTCCTCGGTGTACTCGTCGGTGCGGAGGCATTGATGCCAATCCACCAAAGTCGGGCAATCCTAGACTGCCGGAGCAAGGAATCGAAAAGAGGTTATGATCTTTGACCGGGAGAATGGCGGCTCTCGCCCGTTTCATCTCTCGGTCAACCGACAAAGAGCACCCCTTTCTTCAAATTGTTGAAAGGAAATAAAGACTTCGGGGGGGAGGAGCGAGCACGGCCTTCAAGCAACTAAAAGCTCATCTTCGACCCTCCCAACTCGTCCAGGCCGATATTGGGGGAGACGCTATACTTGTACATAGCAGTTACCTCGGCCACGGTCGGTCCGTAATCATCGGGAAGAAGACAAGCAAAGAACACCCAATCTACTTTGTCACCACACATTGTTGCCCGCCGAGAAAGAAACTACCCGCTTATTGAAAAGGCAGCCTTTGCTGTCGTCATCGCCGCAAGGAAGTTAAAACCCTACTTCGATGCCCATCCCGTGAAGGTCCTAACCGACCAGCCATTGGAGAAAGCACTGGAAAAATTCGAGCAATCCGGCAGACTCATCAAGTGGGCGGTAGAGCTATCCGGCTTCGGCATTGAATACAAACCAAGGCCCTCGATAAAGGGGCAAGCAATTGCAGAATTTCCTGGCCGAGTGCACATATCAAGAGGAGATACACCCCGGTGTATGGGAGGTATTCACCGACGGGTCCTCCACAACAAACAGCGCAGGCGCCGACATCCTTATCATCAACCCAAACGGGGACGAGTTTGAGTACGCTTTGAAATACACCTTCCCGGCCTCAAACAACGAATCCGAGTACGAAGCGGTGATAACTGGGGTCGAACTAGCCGGGCCGCGGAGCCGAACACATTGTGTTGAAGACAGATTCACTGTTGGTTACTAACCAAATCAGAGGAGAGTTCGAGGCGCGAGACGATGGGATGGTAAGATACCTGGAAAGGGTAAAAGCCGACACAGCAAAATTAAAGTTCTTCAAAATTCAGTGCATCCCGGATCCGAGAACAACCGGGCCGACGCTCTCTCCAAACTTGCCACCAACCATCAAGAACATCACCGAACCGTGTCTTTGGTAGATATCAGGAATACGAAGAGTATCACCGAGGGCGTCGGCATGGTGGGCAACGTAGAGACCGAGACAACGTGGATGACTCCGATAATGAAATACAAAGTTACAAGTGAATTGCCGGAGGACCGCAATCTCTCGGCCAAGATAAAAAGGATCGCCGCCAGGTACTTGGTGTTCGAAGGAGAACTGTACAGAAGGTCCGTAATAAGACCACTCTTGAAATGTGTCGGTCCAACCGACGCAGAACTAATACTGACAGAGATTCACGAGGGCATATGCGGACACCACATGGGGGCAAGAACACTAGCCCACAAAGCTCTACGAGCCGGCTACTTCTGGCCCACCATGCTTCAGGACTCCAGAACAAAGACCAAGAAGTGCACGAACTGCCAGATGCATGCCCCGGTGATACACGCTCCTTCCCGAGACTCGCAACCGGTGCTCTCCCCCTCCCTTTCGCACGGTGGGGGATGGACATGCTAGGACCATTTCCAACGGCCTCCGGAGGAAGGAAGTTCTTGATCGTCGCCGTTGATTACTTCACCAAATGGGTTGAAGCTGTAGCAGTACCGGCGAAAACCACAGCGGCCGTCAGAAAGGTAATCTGGGAAAATGTTATAACCCGTTTCGGATTGCCCCAAGTCATGGTATTCGACCACGGCCGAGAATTTTGGAGTGACACGATAATGAACGGTTAGAAGAGCTTGGCATCAAGTATGCATACTCCTCCGTCTGCCACCCACAGAGCAACGGACAGGCGGAGGCAGCCAATAAAACGATCCTCAACGGTTTGAAGAAGACAGTGGAAGACCTTAAAGGAAGGTGGGCCGATGAACTACCCGGCGTCCTGTGGTCCCTACGGACCACGGAGAAAGAAGCAACAGGGTACTCTCCTTTCCACTTAGTCTACGGATCCGAAGCAGTCCTACCAATTGAAGCGACGGTGCCGACATTCAGAACGGCTACCTTTAACCCGGTCGAAAATGAGGAAGGCCTACAAGCCTCCCCTGGACTGGTCGAAGAAAGCCGAGATACAAAGACGCCTCAACTTGGCAAAGTATACCAAAACCGGATGAGAAGAGCCTACAAATCAAGAAGAGTCCACAAGAGGGACTTAAAAGTAGGAGATCTAGTCCTAAGAAAGTCGGCCGCCACCAACAAAGGAAATATTCATGGTAAACTAACGGCCAACTGGGAGGGTCCCTACAAGGTGGTTGAAGAAATGAGGCCGGGTACATACCGGCTGACAGACATGGAGGGTGTGCCCTTGATGAGTCATTGGAACACCGACAACTTAAGAAAGTACTTTGTATAGCGGCGGAGGTGTCCAAACCCAATGTGGACACCCCAACGCGTGATCATAAATGAAGAAGCAACCAAGTTTTCCATCCAAGTGCTTGTCCCCTCCACGATCGCCACCCAAAAAAAGAAGATTTGCTATCGAGCCGTAACCCCGATTACCTCGGCTAATTGATGGCCGAGAGCGACGGGGACACAACGACCGGTATGCTAGAAGATTTGCTATCGAGCCGTAACCCCGATTACCTCGGCTAATTGATGGCCGAGAGCGACGGGGACACAACGACCGGTATGCTAGAAGATCTGCTATCGAGCCGTAACCCCGATTACCTCGGCTAATTGATGGCCGAGAGCGACGGGGACACAACGACCGGTATGCTAGAAGATTTGCTATCGAGCCGTAACCCCGATTATCTCGGCTAATTGATGGCCGAGAGCGACGGGGACACAACGACCGGTATGCTAGAAGATCTGCTATCGAGCCGTAACCCCGATTACCTCGGCTAATTGATGGCCGAGAGCGACGGGGACACAACGACCGATACGCCAGAGGAATTGCCATCAAGCCGCAACCCCGACTGCCTCGGCTAATTGATAGCCGAGAGCGACGGGAACACATCGATCGACACGTCAAAGACGTTACACAGTTAAGATATGCATTCAAACTGCCTCGGCCATACCAAAGGTAAAAACAAAGGTACTCAATTAATAACGCAAAAAGACAGACAAAGAATTGTGATCAAAGCCTCGGCCAGGCCAAAGACCAATAGGACAAACTTTGTTAAAAATGATCGAAAGAGGAATACAGACGACGGCCGTCCCCATAGGGGTAAGCCTAAACACAACCTACCAAGAGAGTTTTTTTTTACAAACACAGAAAAGAAAAGCAAAAGGTTACAAGCATATCAATTGAAGCGCCAAAAGATGGCAGGGAGGAAAGGCTCAATAGTTGGCCCCCGAACAGCTAAAGCTATCCGAGATGCCGGGGGAGTCTGGTGACGACCGCCCGTCTCCCTATGCCTGTTGCTGCCCTCCATCAGAAGCAGCAGCATCATCTTTGGTGGCCGGCTTCGGAGAAGGCTCGACATTCCCGGCTGCCTTCAGCCTCTCAACCTCTTTTTCAGCCTCCTCTGCATCATAGGCCGCCTTGGCCAACGCTATCTGGGCCGCCTTCGCCGCCTCCGCCTTCTCAGCAGCCGCTGCTTCCGCAGCCTCAGCTATCTCATCCATGAACTGGTCATACTTATCCCACGGGAAGGAGCCGTCGGGGACAGACTTTCTGATTGCCTCTTTGGCCGCCTCCTCGGCCTGGTCCCGGAATTGAACGCACATTTTAGGAATGAGATCATCTTGAAGCATGTTAATATCCTTCTCCTTTTGAGCAAGGGTAGCCTGTGCGTCCCTGAGCGCCTCCGCCTGTTTCTGGAACCGATCCTCCCACTCGTCCCTCTTGGCAACCACGGCGTCATAAGCACCCTTATACCTCTCCAGCTCATCCATCATCTTGGCCGTGGCGCCATCAGCCTCCTCAACTTTGGCCCTCTCGGCCTCCAGCAGCTTCTCAACTTCCTCCACACGCCTCTCGGCAGCAGCGAGATCCCGCTTAGCCTTCTCGGCTTTCCCCTTTGCAGCAGAGAGATCAAGCTTCAGCTTTGCGATCAGCGGCCCAGACTGGTCCATGGCCTTTTCCTGCTCCATGGCGCGAGAGCCGGCTAGACGGATCCACGTCCCCAACTTCCTATATAATCTCTCACCCTCCGCCACGAGCTCGGAGGGAGGAATTTTCTGAGCTAAGGAGTCAACGGTGACATTTCTATCACCCGCCTTCTCAATAGCCTTCTCAGGCTGCTTCCCTGATTGCCGCTCAGTTAGAACACCGGCCGCCGATGATGGATCTACAAAAAATTTACACAGAGCATCCATGTCACCATGCATGGACACATCAGAAAGTCTGTCATCAGGAATGTCCAACGAACCGGCTAAATCCGAACCGCAAGTTAGATCCGTACCAGTTTGGGCCTTCTTAGTCGGAGGGCTGGTAGGAGCAGGCTTCTCCCCGGCAACGTTGGAAGCAGGCGATGGCTCTTTCCTCTTCTTCGGAGAAGGGACCTTAGCAACGGTCACCTCCCCCTCAGTAATATTGATGACCTCCACATGATCCTTTTGGGCCTTTGGGGTCGAAGAGGAGTTGGCATCGATACCGCCGCCGACTTAGACGCTGCCTTCTTTGATCTCTTCGGCACGCCTCCGAGAACCCGTGCTCGGGCCGTCTCGGATCCAACCCCTCGTCCGCTTCTCCATGATTTCGTTGGGGATAGTCCGCGATCACGCAATTCAGCCGTAGGACGCCGCTGGACAACCTTCCCGTCCTTATCAAGCCCCAGCCTCTTCAGGTCCTTCTCAGACAGATCCCGACCAAACCGATCTGCAAGAAACCGAACAAGAGTTACATAAAGGAAGTAAAAACAAAGCTCAGAAAAAGGAACATAACAAGCAAAGGTGGGCCTCACACCGACCCCACTCACCCCAGTTGAGGGCCGGTATGAGGCCGACGCGGCATAGCAGCTCATCCTGAAGAATAATCTGAGTCGGGGGCAGCCATCCCTCCTCAGCATCAAATAGCCGCATTGCCCGCTCCTCATCCGAGGTAAGAGGGACAAACGAAGCGTCCATCTTAACCTTGCTACCCCGGGAGACGTATTTCTCATACTCTTCCCGGGTCTCACACCGTAAGTAAACGGGGCTCTGGAAAGACCGAGGCAAGGGGTAGTCCTCCGGCACTTGGACGTACACCCATCGCCCTTGCCAGTCTTTGCAAGAAGTAAGTTTGTTCACGGAGACATAGCCTGGCTCCGTCTGTACGCTATACCATCCCACTTTGCCGGATTTTGATGGCCGAAGACTGTGGAGTCGGCGGAATAGGTTAACCGTAGGCGGGGTCTCCCCCTTAAAAACACAGAGCCATACAAAGCCGACTATCGTCCTCATGGCCAACGGATGCAGTTGGGCCACGGCAACGTTCATAGCTTTGATGATGGCCATGACGTGTTCGTTCAGAGGAAACCGGAGCCCATACTCCAGGTGCCTGAGATGAACGCCGATGTGACCCGGGGGAGGGCAGCAGACCGCCTGACCCTCCCCAGGGAAAACAATTTTATACTCCTCACCAAGGAAGAAGTGATCTCCGAAAAGAGTCTCTCCGGAGCTGCTTGCGAATTTGTTTGTCCAGGTACGGTCGAGGCCAGTCGTGCAGGCCTCACCATGATCCGGGATAGTCGTCCTCCCGCCATCAACGGGAGCCCCCTCATCATCGTCATTAACATCATCAGCATCATCCTCATCCTCCAACTCCTCCACGAGGGGCAAATCAGCTACGGGAGAAGGAGACCTAGGGCCCCCAAACCTTAACGGGATGGCTTCTAGTATCCCCTCCTCGTCAAGACGCGGCGGGGAATCCCCCGGCACAGAAGTACTAGTCCCGGCATCAACAGAAGACATGTTCACAACAAATTACTAGCAAGATAAAAGAGAATTTGTTTGTTTACCTCGAAGAAAAACACTCGCCGGATCGAAGACTAAAGATTGGAAGAAAAAGCAGCCCTTGAAGGTTTAGAGAAATGAAGATTTTGGGAGAAAATTTAAGAAAAATTTGAGGAAATGAAAGTAATGGCCAAAATCACGAAAAACTGCCCTATTTATAGGGAAAAGCCCATGGAAAAGGACCAATCAGGGCACGGCCCATGAAGCGTCAACCAATCAGCGAACGGACACGTGTCAGACATGCAACCACGGAATGTCAATCGTTGTGACAGTTGAACGTCAATCAATGCAACAGTAACCAAGCGTCTCCAACACGCCAATTCACATCTCTTCGCCCATTCAACTTCCTCAACAAATTCCTAAGTACCAGCTCTCCGCCGGCCACCTGATCAACCAAGCTAGGAAGCACCGGCCGGGGGCAACCAAAAACAACCGGCACTCTCAGCCCCGGTCTCGGCCAGCGTCACATTCTTTTCCACATCGGATGCCCTTTACGCATCCATGTGGAGGGGGGATATGGTACGGCCTATCAAGAACCACGCCGACGCATCAAAAGGAGCCGATGCAGAAAATTTTGCAAAATACTTGCGCAGAATATACGCTCAACATACATCGGAGCCCATACCACGGCATAGACTACGCTGGGGGCAAATTGATGGGGCATATTCTGCACCGCTGACCAAGTCAACATATTGAGCAAGGTTAAAGGTATCCACAGCAAAGTCAACGACTTAGACAGCCTAGCCGATGCATCTCATCGGCCTGTCACCTGGGTCTCGGCATGGCAACCAGCCAGCCGGGGCACATATCCGCGTACTCATATCCAAGACCCCTCGGCCAGCCTGCCATAGGTCCATCGGCCGAGGGTAGAACGGTCTTTCCACCTGCTACCACTTGGCCACTTGGCCACTACGTGACAAAAGGTGAAAGCCTATAAATACTCCTCAACCTTCATTGAGGAAAGGATCCACAAATTGACCTAATAACCACTATTCATCTGGTAATATCTTCCTTATCTCTCTACATTATACTCTTAGCCAAGTTATAACAACTTCTCTCTAAGTTTACTGACTTGAGCGTCGGAGTGAGCACGCTCGGCCAAAGCCGAGCCCTCAGTTTGTTCATCATTTCAGGAGACCGTAAGGAGAATTCAAGCAAGGACATCATTCTGCGAGCTACGAGTGGTAACAAATATCTGCTCTGGAATTACACCCGGAACAATTATTATTATTATTATTATTATTATTATTATTAATACCCGTCCCCACCCCCTGCTTTCCCTTTCTCTTTCGTGAATCACCAGCATCAACAACAATTCCCTGCAACAACAACAAACCCAGACCAACAACTCCATTTTCGTGACATAAAAACCTCAGATCCCGCCTCCATTCTCAGCCAAATTCGATAAATTTTACACCAATAGCTTCCTCATCTCGCCCTCCTTCTCTGTATGTAAGAAAGAGCCAGACTTTCGTCATGTTTCATTTCGTCCGTCTTTCAAAGGATGCGGTTTTCGAGCTATTCTGTGCTATTTTTGGGTTAAGATCATCCTTGGGCGATTCTTTGGACTTTTAGAGATCAAAAACAGGTAACGGTGATAGGTTACTCGACAAGACGTTGAAATTCCGTCTTAAGTGTCGTGTTATGTGTCTTTGTTTGATAAAGTTCCATTCTTTACACTCTTCCTCATTTGTATGCTCAATTTTTACCTCGCTATTTCTGTCTCGAGGTTCCATCTTAAAATAACGCTTGAATCAGACTCTTTTACACGAATTTCGAGCTGGGTTATGTTAAGTTTGTTGGGTGTTATTCTTGTTTAACTGCGTTTTATTTCCATCTCAATCCCACTTTATTTTTCCGTCTGGAAACTTAGCTGGTATGGACTGTTTTGGAGCGGTTTTCTCCTATGTTTTGGACTGTTTCGAGCCCGTATTCTCTCGTGAACTCTATATGCGATTATTGATTAGCTGTGCATTCCTAGAGCACTCTCTTTGTGGAATAAAAAAAATATACAGAGACCCCGTTCCTGGAATGAGCTTTGAACAGTCGTATTTTGGGATTGATTTGTTTACTTTTGTAAAACCGTCCGCATGTATTTTTGCAGCTCGGGTTTATGACCCATATAGAAGGGTGGTTGTGGCTGCTTTGGCTCATTTTTGGGACGGATAAAATGGTATCTTTAAGGACAGTGTTTGGGGCGTAAGAGTGATTGTTGAGGGACGGGTTTTTCTGCGTTTTTTTTGGGACTATTTTCGTGATAGTTGTGGTACCTTTGTATGCATTTCTAGGACCGCTTTGGGGGACTGTTTTGGTGGCCTGTACAGCCTGACTGCATATGGCCTGTTTTGTGATTTATTTGGCCTGCTTTGTTGTCTGGTTTGGGCTTATTGGGTGGTCAGTTTGTGAATCGGTCAAGGCCTGTTTTGGTACCCGGTTGTGGCCTGTTTTGACGGTCTGTTTAACCTGCTTGTGGTGGCCTGTGTTGGCCTGTTTTGGGGTTGCCTGGGCTGGGTAGTGTGGCTCGGTGGGGGGTGGTCACGGCTGCCTAGGCAGTGGCTGGCCGTGAGCTGGGCAGGTTGGTCGCAGCCTAGTTGATCACGGGTTGGTCACATGTGGAGCTAAGCACAGCTTGTGCAGTCCGCTACCCCTCTCTCCTCCTTGTTCTATGCTTTCTAATGTCTTATACTCTTATTATATGCCTTGAACATGCCTAGTAGCTCTTGGTTCATCTATAAATCATAATGTGTGCTTAGAAATGGTGAGAATGTGGGTCATTTACATTTGGTCTCATACTTTATTATAACTTAATTCGTTAAATATCGTTCATTCATATATTTTGCTCACATTAATCATAAATGTGGAATTTATTATTTATTCAAGTCAAAATTTGATGAAATGTCTCATTTGCCTATAATATGAATTTTTAATCCGTTCATTCTCATTTATTTATCGTATCTCGAATATGAGTGAATTATTCTACTTATTTAATTAAATTGAGTCATTTATGATTGGATGCTTGTTTTGCTTATTATAAATGGTTCATTTCCGTTTGTTTACATTTCTTATTCAATTGGCAAATATTAAAGAAAAAGGGTACTTATTCACATTCATGAATATGATTTTGGCATGACATGTTTGACTTGGATTATCATCGGCTCATTACATTACTAGTCTCATTCCAAGTTGATTCGTATCGCTTGGTTGAGTCGTATTCTTACGATATATCTTTACGCCGCTCTCGTTGGCCGTACTACCGAGAGTTGGTTACGATGCCCTTTTGATACCTCTCTCGTTGGCCGCACTGCCGAGAGTTGGATATCTTATTTTATCTACGCCGCTCTCGTTGGCCGTACTGCCGAGAGTTGGTTACCATACTCTTTCGATACCTCTCTCGTTGGTCGCACTGCCGAGAGTTGGATATCTTACTTTATTTTCGCCGCTCTCGTTGGCCGTACTGCCGAGAGTTGGTTACTATACCTTTTCGACACCTCTCTCGTTGGCCGTCCTGTCGAGAGTTGGATGTCTTATATGAGTAGTAAATGTTTTGCTTGGTTACAGATATTGGTATCCATCTTTTATGCCTTGTATTGTTAGTCTTGGTTCTACCGGATACTAGGGGTGAGCCAGAGGCCCTCTAGTTGCGGTATGAACGTCGGGAGTGATGTTCCCATCCGTACTTATGGTGATGCAGGCCATAAGGATGAATGTGACATTAATCATCCCGTCCCTGAGTCACGGTCCTATCGGATACTAGGGGTGAGCCATAGGCCCTCTAGTGGCGATAAGGTCGTCGGGATTGATGTTCCCATCCGTACTTATGGTGGGATGCAAGCCATAAGTATGAGTGTGACATTAATAATCCCGTTCTATGTGCTTGTTTGTTAAGAGGTTTTAAATGTAACGGCTACAGTTTCTATTTGATCCCTTACTTGACTGCTTCACATGATTCGGATTCTAAACTCATATTTATGTTGTGTTTCCTTGAAATGCGTGCCCTTGTATAAATGACCGTATTCTTGTCTTTCATATTATTTAATTGTCTCACATGAATAGTTTAACCGTTATCATGCTAATGTTGATCTATCTTGTTCCATCTCATTTAATTACCATGTTTAAACATAAATTTTGATATCCATATTTTTGTAAGAGTCTCACATGACTTACCTGTTTTAGTTCTTTGAATTGTTATGTTCGTTTCGACATTTTGTGGCTGGGAGAACCTTGAGTTACTCCCCACTGACTGTGGCGTTCATGTTTACATGAATGACAGGTATTAGTGGTGCATTCATGGGGTGAAGACATGTGTGAGCTAGCGAGCACTTCGGCCTAATAGTTGGTTTATTAGGATTGTTTAGTCCTACCTTTTATTGTATTGTCATTTGAGGGATATATTTTCCCTCACCTCGACTATCACGTTTGTATAATTTAAAATCTTTATTTCCGCACTCTTTATTTATGTTTTAGATTTTGGTGAACCCGCGCTTTAAATTTTAAAAGTTTCAAAAATTCCCTAAAATTCCGCATTTTATTTAGTTATATTTTCCGCTTTATCGCGGGGTGTCACAATGGCTGCATTCCATAGTGCTGCCTCCCAGTCCGCAAAGTTGGACCCATCATTCTTCAGTCGCGTGTACTGATTCATGTTGTCCATAAAAACTTTCAGCCAGGACTCGCGTCCAAGTGTGGCACTTGACATTGGGATTTCATTATTTCCAGCCATTTGTTGTAACAGTAAAATAAACGTGTTCTACACTGCGAAAAGAAGAATAAATAATAAGCATGTTCATCGATTTTAATTTAAGTCTAATGTAATACTGTTATAACGCGAAGACTCATGCATTTATACAATTGACCTTCCTCAAGAATTATATAAATGATCCCAATACTCAATTATCTGTAAATTGATAAGCCAACCTTTTGGCTAATTCTACTGTTAGAATTCTTGGTCGATAAATTTATGTAAATTCTATCTTTAGTCCATCATAATCACGAGAAACTCTTCGGACTATAATGTTGAGATAAACTAAGTCAACACAAACTACTTACCCAATGTAGAAGGGGTCATATTATGCCTACCGACGAAGAAGGGATTCATAGTTGTTTGCCCTTATAAAGATTAATCTCAATTTCCGTTTTAGAGGAAGATCCCATCAACTTTATTTTAATTCATTTTAAGTGAACTAATATCTAGCATGCGTGAATGAATAAACTAAGGTGATGGCTTAACAAACATGTGACATCTGTATGTCTATGAAAACTAACATACAACCTATATGTGTCAATTTTCATGCATTTTAGTAGGTGGTTTGGTTTTAGGCGGAATGTGATGCATTAACTAGCATGTGAATGAAAAGCAATAAGAACGGTAAAACGTAAAACAAAATAAAGTCCTAGTGTGGCCTATCCTATCAAAATGAACATTAATACAACTTTGGAATCCATCCATGGACCCGAGAAGCTTGTCTTGATGTTCCATCTTGATCCATGTAGCGGGAGTGAGCTCCAATCTCCATCTTTAGTCTTCTCAAAAAATTACAATTTAAAATTACATAATAAACCTATTTACATTCTAATTTCAAAACCGTAATAAATAAAGAAAACCAAACGGAGATACGAGATCTCAAATTACATTAAAAATTATGTTCCCATCATTACGAAAACATAATTTGACTAAGGCCACACTAGGTATTACAAATTACAACCGATTGCAAAAATACGTAAATAAAACCATTCAACGATTCATTCAACTATAATAAAATGCATCAACTAAAAAAATTAAACATACAAGACATAATTCTTTAATTATGTAGATTAATTTTATCCAAACCACCTATTTAATTGATTAAATTAAGTGACAATTCCTCAATTACTCACTATAAATTTAATCTTAATTCATATTAGACTTGTAATACGAATTTAATCCATCAATATTTTAAACTGCTTTAAAATAATTAGGTATCTATGAATTATGAACCGCTTCACAATAAATAATTGGCCAAAATCAAAACCAAAAATAAATTTTTCTTTAAAATTTATCTCGGTAAAAACCGAAACATCCTAATAAAAAAAACTTTTCTCGGTATTACAGCTAAAACCGAAAAAAACAGATTTTTTTTTTAAAAAAAAACAGATTTTTTTTTTAAAAAAATCTGCCCAATCGTGAACAGTAACAGAAATACAATTTTTTTTTTTTTTTTTTTTTTTTATCATTTCTCGGCTGAAAAACGAAACAAAAAACAGAAACCCTATTTTTGTGTCTCGGCTAAAAAGATTAAAACAGCCCACCCTTTGATCGAAAAAAAAAACGAACAATTGTTTAAAGTTGCTATTAACAAGATTGGCATATCCAACTTTTAATCTAAATACATGTTCAAACTAGATTATTCAAATTTAACTTGTTAAAAGAATATCTAAATCATGATAAAACCGATTATCATAATTGATTTGAACTTTTGTTAAATTAAGTTATATGCAAAAAAAACAGCAAAAATAATTCATCAATATGACTGTTCCGGGTGTAATTCCGGAGCAGGATTATGACCACTTAAGCTTGTAGAATGACGTCGTTTGCTTGTCTCTTCCTTTCGCTCTCTCCTGTAAAGATGAACAAACTGAGGGCTCGGCTTGGTACCGAGCGTACTCACTCCGACGCTCAAGTCAGTAAACTTAGAGGGATAAGTTGTGTGTTAACTTGGCAAAGTATATTGTAGAGAGATAAGGGAGTTTATACCAGATTAAGATGATTTTCGGATCCTTTTCTCAATGAGAGAAGTGGAGTATTTATAGGCTTTCACCTTTTGTCACGTAGTGGCCAAGTGGCTAGCAGGTGGAAAGACTATCTTACCCTCGGCCAAGGGACCCATGACAGGCCGGAAGGCCTGGTTGACTCCATGCCGAGGGGACTGGATGTGAGTACGCGGATATGCCTCTCGGCCGGCTAGTTGCCGAGACCGAGACCCAAGTGACAGGCCGACATCCCGTGTCGGTTAGGCTGTTTAATATGTTGACTTGCTGTCTTTTGGCTTTGACCTTGCTCAATGTGTTGACTCGGTCAGCGGGTGCAGAATATGCCCCATCAATTTGCCCCCAGCGTAGTCTATGCCGTGGTATGGACCTTCGATGAGTGTTGAGCGTATTCTGCGCATGTCGATCTTCTTCCTCGGCTTGGTTCTGTTCAGGCCGTACCATATCCCCCTCCACATGGTTGTGTAATGGACATCCGATGTGGAAAAGAAAATGGTGCTGGCCGAGACCAAGGTTGAGAGTGCTGTGTGCTTTTGATTGCCCCGGCCGTCTTTGCCAAGCTTGGTTGATCAGCTGGCCGTTAGCAAGTAGATACCAAGGAGCGTGTTGAAGAAGATTCATCACTGTATGTCGATTGACCTTCCGTGGCTGGATGCTTGACACGTGGCTTGGTGCTGATTGGTGGACGCTTCATGGGCTTTGCTCTGATTGGTCCACTGAATGGGCTTTGCTCTATAAATAGAGCAGTATGCCCCTTGACACGGCTATCGCAACCCTATCAAAGATAAAACCTAACGGTCTCAACTAAAATGTAGCAGAGGCAGTCGAGTATCGAATCCACAGGGAGGTAATGTAATTATAGCTGTCTATTTCTAATCCTATGGTAACAATTAGGGGTTTGTTTGAAATTGGTTCTAAACTACGAAGGTTGAAAGGAAGAGAAATAAAATAAAGAGCAGTAAAGGCAATAAAATACGATTAAACTATCAAGAAGAGAGGGACATGTCGGGATTTCGGTTCACTACGGTAGTCCAATAACTCAGCTGTAAATGATTCAGACGAACTAATGTGAGACGGATGTTAAAAGGTCCTTTCGGTCCACTTTCTATCCTAAAATACCACTAACTTAACTTTCGTCCTCATTAGGGTAGTCTACTGTTTATAGCAGGCCTATTTAGTCCAATCTTTCGATCCAGGATTAATTTTAGCCAGATTAATGGGTGACATAGAAGCGTGCACTCAACTAGGTCGGGAATTACAGTTAAATTGCTATAGTGACAGAGTCTCGTAATTAATTCATCTGATTCATCTACTAAATCGTCATCTTCCTACCGCAGATTCCCTAATCCCAACACGAAGGGAGTTTAGCTACTCATATCGGTGATTAAACTAACAGCAAACAATTTACCAGCAGTGAACATTATAAATAAACTAAAACTCGCAATAATGAAAATTAGGGCAAAGGAAAATAAGAACACAAATTAGAAATTAAAGCAACAAATGATTATTATTAATAAAGGGAGAGAAAGGATTACAATCAGTGCGAATCCGGCGTAAAGAACAACTGAATCCGAGCAATAATAACCCCAAAGCAAAGTAACAGTGAAAAGGAAAAAGTAACGTAGTAAAGTTTTCTACTCTGAAAGATAAAATAAAAGCTAGATAAAAGATCATGTTTAACCTAGTTAATATAGGTTTAAATAGAAAAATTAACTAAAGCTTCGAAATAAAACATCACACGGACTGATTAAAAGCCCATAATGACGAAACCACTCGATCGAGTGGATTAAAACCACTCGATCGACCAACTCTCTAGCAAAAGTTACTCGATCGACCAAGAAATCACTCGATCGAGTAGATGGTCCTTGTGCAACTTAGTGATCGAGTGATATGTTACTCGATCGACCATCAAGGCATATGAAAACCACTCGATCGAGTGTCAGAGGGTGTGGAAACCACTCGATCGAGTGACTAATCTTCATTTCAGCTCACGTCTGCGTCTAAGTGCCTCGTAATGCGTGCCACGGCGCCTCCAAATGCAGTATATTACTCTGGGACAATCCCGTCTCCTCTAAATGCATGCAAAAAGGACAAAAAGGAGTGTGGTTCCACTACTTTCGCGATCATTCCTACAAAAAGGACAAAATACACCAAAGTAGCCAATTCGGGGCAAAATACCATAAAAACAAAGATAGAAATGCATAGAAATACGTCTTTGAAATAGGCTAAAAAGACTATACATTAGGCACGTATCAAATCTCCCCAAACCAAACCTTTACTCGCCCTCGAGTAAACTCAAAATTAAACTAATGGAACGGAAATGATAACTCAGAGCTAGCTTAACTTGTCTACTTGAACCAATTTAATGCAACAAAAATCAACAATTAAAGCCAAGCAGTCGATACGCAAACGAATTATAAGCCGTTCAGAAAATAAAGCTGACCTATCGACCTTGCAAGACCAATAAAACTGGACTCTCTCGTGGTCACTCTTCTCTCATGAAGCAAAGGGCAAATGTTGTATGTAAAAGAGAGAAGAAAAGACAGTCACTCACCTAACTGCGACCTACATAACATGCATGCAACAAAAATGAAAGACAATTCAAGTACTAATGCACAAATTCCAACCGATAATGTCCGTCACAGCCGAGGGTTTGCAATTAATATGGGAATAGTGAGGTTCAGGTGAGAAAAGGCAAAACAAGTTATGGAAAAGTGGAGGTAAAAGCGTCAAGCTAGTTCCTAACAAGACCATAATGAAACCATCCGGATCTCAACTGACTGAAAAACTAAGTACAAGTGCCCTTCACTCGGCACAAAACTCACTAGACTCAAAGCACAATCTCCTCAAAAAATAGGGGATAGAACGGAGGAGTCAGACGGTCACAGACTTCCCCTTAAAAGCACCGTCTGAAACAACTGACTGAAACAAACAACCCTCTTCGATTGTACGTCTTCAAACATCTTCTCAACTCTGACAAGAGGGCACAACTGTTTTCACAATTTTTTTCTGTCTTTTTTTTTCGTTCCAGCTTTTTTTTTTTTTTTTTTTTTTTTTTTTTTTTTTCTTCTGTTTTTCATATTTTTTTTCCTTTTTTTTTTCTTTCACGTTTTCTTTCTCTCTTTTTTTCTTTTCAATACTTTTTTTTCTTTCCTCCTTCCTTAGTACAAACACCAACTCCAAACAAGAATTACGGACCAAACTGCAATGGAAAACATACCACAAAAGAACATACTAGCTAGCTTGACTAGGCAGGCTTAGTTTGGAATGTAGCTAATGGGTCAAAAAGGCAAGTTTTGGCTAATGTGGAGCTAAATGGGTGAAAGATATAAAGAAAGGGGAATTTGCAAGACCCTCCCTGCATGTGACACCAACCACAAACCCGAATATGTGCATTTGACGAGAAATTGAATGTCATAAATGTGCAAATGAGATGAACATGCTATGCAAGAAGTACTACTCTCAAAATTCCTAATGAACTGGTCATAAATGGCACCGATTGTGGCTCTAAAAACTCGAATTTTTAAGTAGTTTGCCGGTTTATAGGTCAAGTCTAAACATTCGGCTTATATTTGAACAGAAATTAAGTAGATTATGCGTATGACAAAGCTAATAACTATCAATAAAAGTGCAAGACTCAAGTAAAATGACAAGTTATAGTGCAATTTCATCACGGGAATCTACCGTTCCGACTCAACCTATATGCAAAAATAAACGTGAAATGTTTTTGAATTTTTGAAATTTTCTAATTTTTTGGATTTTTTGATTTTTTATTGAAAATAAACAACAATGCAAGCTGAAAAATTAAACGTGAATGCAAAACAAATGCAGATGCAGACTCAAAAGGATGCAATACCCTCCCCAAACCAAAACGGACAACGCCCTCGTTGTCCTCCAGCATACACCAGCAGAAATATGGGGGAACGGGAGTATACAACCAACAAAATAAAAATAAAGGAGACAAAATGAAAAGAGTAAGAGGTACATACAAAAACGAACTTCCCCAAACCAGCCAGAAAACTGGGGAAGTGAGTAGACCAGTAGCTACTCGTCGTCGTCGTCGTCGTCTCCATCTCCCTCCCCCCGGTACAACGGGTCTCTCGCCTCCTCTCTCCTCTCCCGCTCCTCATCGCGAGCTCTCTCCACCGCCACCTCGGGTCCTCGCTCTCCTCCTCGTCCTCGACACCGGGTACCCCTCGGTGGGAACAGGAAGAAGGAAGGGTGTGGCCAACCCTCGGGGATCGGTCTGTGTCTCCGCAAGTGGTACTCGTACAGAGGGTGTAGTGTCAAAGCTAAGTCCCTCTCCATACGAGCCTGACGCTCTGCAAGCTCAATCAACAGACCGTAAACTGCGCCCCCTTGGTCCTGGACCGTGGGCGCTACAAAGGGAGGAGGTAGGCTAAAAGTGGCCGGAAAGACCGGCTCAGTCTGAGTCTGAGTCTGGGTCTGGTCAGTGGGAGGTGGGGCAGGAGTAGGAGTAGTAGTAACAGTGGGAGTAGGGGTCGGATCGGGAGTAGCCGTGGAAGGCTGGGTACTCCCTGCAGGTGTAGACCCCTCTCCAGTCTCGACTCGCCGCTTTTTAGCGGCGGGCTCATCGGGAGATGGACGAGGCGGAAGGTGAAGTAAGGGCAAGGCAGGCAGACGGTGGCCCTTAGGCACAGTAGGTAAGGGCTCGGGACGGGGAGACTGTCGCAAGGTAAGTAAGTCGAGACAAGGAGCCGTCAATCTTCCAAGTCCGGTAGTGCGGGGTAAGCCATTCTTTGAGCAAGCATGGCGGCAGACTCGGTGACCTCTCTCCCGCGAGGTGCGCAAGTCACGAGGCCAAGGGGAGAAAAGGCGATGGGCAAGAATGGTGGCTATGCCACCGCAGACAATGGTTCCCGTCTCCTTCTTCCCCCGGGTCGTGGAGGTACGGGCGCGGTGAGGTAGGCAATGTTGAAGGTAAAAGGACCCTCACAGTCGACATTCAGGTAACCGCCCAGGATGGAGAGCTTGCGGTTCGTGATGTTATTCGGCTCCTTTCGGCCGAAAATAGAGCTCCCCATGAGTCTGAGAAAACAACGGACGGGGGGATGGTGGACCTGGTGGAGCTTTCGCTCCTGAAAGCGGGTCTGGGCCAAGCACCGCCAGACCTGCTTGTAAACCTTCCTCGAGTCGACGTCACACCCGAGGAGGTAAGGTCTAGCAACCTACCAAACTCGGCTGGGGGCATCGAAAGGTCCGGTTAAATAACAGGAAAGAGACCGACGAGCAGCGATCGGGGTCGTGAGCGTATGCCCCCGAGGAGAAGGTAAAAGAGCTGAGAAACTCGAGACTCAGCTCTAAGAAGGTGTGGCCCCTCATGGTAATGAGGCCAGGCATCCCCGTGACCCGTAATAAATCACACACTGACTCGTAAAGGCCAAGTTTCTCTAATGCCGATTTGTCTTAAAATCGGGAAGGCATATGTTCACACTTCAACAGGTTATAAAATTTATCGCGATGTAAAGCATTGACGAATAATACCTGCGGGTAGTCCGGGTGAGAGTCCAGGGAAGTGTCCCCTCGGACAGTAACTGTCTCAGTAGTAGGCGGGTCGGCAGCTGAAGTAGAAGCAGAAGCGGGGGCAGCAGCAGTGGAAGGGCTAGCTGTGGTGGAAGTAACTGGAGCTGGTGTAGCCTTGACTAGTCGACGACCCCGGCCTCCGTCTCGGAACGCAGCGCGGCCCGCTCTCGGGATGTAAGGAACTAAAGTTAGCTCAAGGCAACCGAGGTGCTGGTGAGTGTGCCACAGGTGTAGAAGTGGTGGCAGAAGTGGTGGCTGGAGTAGCCTGAACTGAGCTCCCAGCTGAGCTAGCTGGAGCGTAAACTGTCCCGGCAGCTGAAACAAGGAAGACTGGGGCTGCAGTGGTGACTAAAGCGGAGCTAGTGGCAACAGCAGGGGCCACAGACTCGCTCAAGGATGGGCTGGAGGTGGTACTGGCAGAAGGTAAAGTACTAGACTCCATCCTGTAATCAAAGCAAGGGACATGATAAGAAAGAATGGCCGCTAACCGTGGCTAAAACAACGCGTTAACAAAGACATGTGACAAAGACATGTAAGTCCCTAAAAGTCGAAAAAATCGACCCTGACAAAGATAGCATTCCCAACAATCCTCAACAAATTCGAAATGGCAAAGACATGAGTGGTGATAATGTGACAACGTAATGATGCTAAATGGAGGCTAAAAAAAGCATGAAAAGCGCATATGGAAGCATGTAAGACTCTAGCGATCGAAAATTCCGACTCACAAAGACAAGATTTCCCAGCAATTCACAAAGCAAGTAATGGCGATAGGGGACGGAAAAAGCGATTAACAAAGTAGTAAGTAAGAAAGAAGCGAGGTTAAACAAAGCAAGGCAAAGATAAAGACTGGCCGACGATCGAAAAAGTCGACTTAAGAGCCCTAATCGCGGAAATCTCGCGCAAAATTCGAATTAAGCAAGCAACAACATCAAGGAATTGGGATAAGATCATCAAGCAGCTAATTAAGGGCATATAAAAGCAATTAAGTCGAAAAAAATCGACTGAATATGGATTTTCGAAACCCTACATTACCTCTACCTCATAAAATTCGAAATAATTGAAATTAAAATGCAAGAGGAATGAAGAAACACTTACTTGATGATAGACGACCTACAAATGCAAATAATCCTCAAGAATTAAGCAAAAACAAACGATTTTTCAGTCGAAAAACCGCAACCCTAAATCCCTTTTTAAAACCGCGAAAATGGACACAAACAGGGGTGAAATTAAGGGGCTTTTGAAGATTAAAATGCAAGCAATGAAATGTAGGTGACGGATTTGGTGATTTGGGCAAGAAAATGGGGATTTGGGGAAGAAATCAATCGCACAAAAAGGGGGGTGTTAGTCGAAATTTAGGGAAGAATGAATTAGAAAAGGAATTAAGGAGTTTAAGTTAGAAAACTCCCTTGTCCTGCTCAATTCCACTCGATCGAGTGGTTTTAAACCGCTCGATCGAGCACTGTTGATCCTCTAGCTTCCTATCGAGTAAACTGTTACTCGATCGACCATTCCCTTATTTGGCTTTACTCGATCGACTGGAAAAACAGCTCGATCGACCATATTTTCACTCGATCGAGTACAAAAAGTACTCGATCAAGGACTTCCTCTTGTAGACTCTTGAATTTTCGTCTTTTCTTCCTTGAATTGCGTGAAGCTTCCCCAAACCTGCATAAAAACACATCCAAGAGTTTCCCAAAATACCAAATACGCAAAAACACAGTCAAAAGTCTTAGTCTATGCTAAAAATTGTCTAAAACTATTGTCCTAATTAAAACGCAATAAAACAAAGTCAAAAGAAATTCAAAAATTGTCTATTACAAGGTGTTACACGGGGCATTTCCCCGTTTAATTCCCATCAAATTTCAGTAGCCCCTTCGTGGGCTTCTGACTGGAGGACGTCACTTCAGCGATACTGACCGACCTCTTCATCTTCCATGAGCTTGAATTATCCCTTGAAACAGTAGGAGGGATGTAATTCCAGTCTATGTAGGTTCGAACTTGCTTCGTCCTTGCTCCTCTGTCATCTTCCTTGGCATCCTTGCTTCCAATTTGATTGATAATGGTTGCACCATGTCCCTTATGATCCGTCCTTGCTTTCATCCACTGCGCAGTAAGGAAAAAGACGAACTTTCCTCCTTTTTGCTCTCAATCTGAGGCGGAGGGTCAACAATAGCGGCACAATTCTCCAAACTTTCATTTGGAGTGTCAATAATAGGAACAATAGAAGAGAGAGTATTGCAAGGCTGGGCTTGCATGGGAGCTCTCCGGAACTTGGACTGATGAAAAATTAGCTCCTCATCCCCTACCTGAAAGGTCAAAGTCTTCCCCCTGACGTCTATTACTGCACGGGCAGTGGAGAAAAATGGTCTCCCTAAAATGATAGGGGTGTGTGCATCTTCGGGGATGTCTAAGACGACAAAATCAACGGGAATAAAGAACTTCCCGATCTGAACAGGTACGTCTTCTACTATACCTAATGGCCGTGATAGACTACGGTCGGCCATCTATCCGGATCATGTTGGTGCAACTCGGCTTTGTCAAACCAAGTCTCTTAGCCGAGACAAAGGTAAGACACTTACGCTAGCGCCTAAATCGCATAGCGCATTATCAATCAATTGCATACGGATATGACACGGAATCGAAAAACTACCAGGTCGATTGCTTAGGGGTAACTTATTTTGAAATAGGGTGACCCCACCTCGATCAAAGCTACGGTCTCATTGTCATTAATAGTCCTCTTACGTGCTAAAATTTCTTTCATAAACTTTAAATAAGAGGGTACCTTAGTCAGCAATTCAGTGAACGGCACGGAGACTTCCAAGCTCTTCAAAAGTTCGACAAATTTGCCAAACTGTTGATTAACTTTGGTATTCTGCAGCCGCCTCGGGAAGGGAACCGTGATTGGTATCTCGAGTCCCTTGTTTCTCTCTTCTAAAGTGTCTTCCGGAGCAAGTTCAGTATCCTTTGGGCGCTTCTTACCTCTCAAACGAGGTCTTTCCGGTGATTTCTCGCTTAAACGAGCACTAGCAGGCTCTCGTATAAGCTTCCCGTCATCAATACCACTCGATCGATCAACTTCTTCAGTCGATCGAACAGGTTCTTCTTCAACAGCAGTCGATCGAGCAAAGTTTCTACTCGATCGACCAGTCTCATTATCTGCTTCACTCGATCGAGTAGGAATTCTACTCGATCGACCAGTTTGTTCCTCCTGTTCACTCGATCGAGTGGAAAAATCACTCGATCGACCACTATCATCCTCAATTCTGCTCGATCGACTGAAGACTGGTCCTAATAAATCCATCCCCCACTGTGCAAATGGTAGAGGACTAAGTACTGGTTGCAGGTCTCGGAAAGGTGCATGTATCACCGGAGCATGCATCTGACAATTCTTGCACTTCTTGGTTTTTGCCCTGGAATCTTTCAGCATGGTAGGCCAGAAGTAGCCGGCTCGGAGAGCTTTGTGGGCTAGCGTTCTCGCCCCCATGTGGTGTCCGCAGATACCTTCGTGAATCTCTGTCAGTATAAGCTCCGCGTCGGCTGGGCCGACACATTTCAAGAGTGGTCTTATCACGGACCTTCTGTATAATTCTCCTTCGAACACCAAGTACCTTGCGGCGATCCTTCTTATCTTCTGGGAGAGACTGCGGTCCTCCGGTAACTCTTTTGTCAGCTTGTATTTCATTATCGGAGTCATCCACGTCGTCTCGGCTTCAATCTCGCCCACCATGCCGACTGTCTCAGTGATGCTTTTAGCATTCCTGATATCCACCAGCACGGTTCGACTGACATTTTTGATGCTTGAACTGGCAAGTTTTGAGAGAGCGTCGGCTCGGTTGTTCTCAGACTTGGGGATGCACTGTATTTGGAAGGATTTCAATTTTGATGTGTCAGCTTTTACCCTTTCCAGGTACCTTACCATCCCATCGTCTCGAGTCTCATACTCTCCTCTGATTTGATTAGTCACTAGGAGCGAGTCTGTTTTCAACACAATATGCTCCGCCCGGCAGCTCTAGCTAACTCGACTCGATTATCACCGCCTCATATTCGGATTCGTTATTTGAGGCCGAGAAGGTAAACTTCAAGGCGTACTCAAACTCGTCTCCGTTAGGGTGGTGATAAGGATCTTAAACTCTGAGTGTTCGCCGTGGAGGACCGTCGGTATACACTTCCCACACGCCGGGATGTGATTCTTCTTGATATGTGCACTCCCGGGAAGTCGCAAGCGCTTGCCCCTTTATCGAAGGCCTCAGCTTTGAATGCCAAAGCCGGGGAGCTCCACTGCCCATTTGATAAGTCTGCCGGATTTTTCGAATTTTTCCAATGCTTTCTCCAATGGCTAGTCGGTTAAGACCGTCACGGGATGTGCGTCGAAGTAGGGTTTTAACTTCCTTGCGGCAACGACGACGGCGAAGGTTGCCTTTTCGATTAGTGGGTAATTTCTTTCGGCGGCCAGCAGTGTATGGCTGATAAAGTAAATTGGGTGTTGCTGCTTATTTTCTTCCCTGACGATTACGACACTGACCGTGGCCAAGGTAACTGCTAAGTATAGATATAGCGTCTCCCCCAGCGTCGGCCTAGACAGGGTCGAAAGTGTTAGAAGGTGGGCTTTCAGCTGCTTGAAAGCTGTGCTCTGTTCCTCCCCCCAGCTAAAGTCTTTATTCCCTTTCAGCACTTTGAAGAAAGGAGTGCTCTTGTCGGCCGACCGAGAGATGAAGCGGGCGAGAGCCGCCATCCTTCTGGTCAGCATCATAACCTCTTTTCGATTTCTCGGCTCCGGTAGGTCTAGGATCGCTTTGACTTTCTCGGATTGGCATCAATTCCCCGGCGCCGACAAGCACGCCGAGGAACTTGCCGGCCCGGACACCGAAGTTGCATTTCATTGGGTTAAGCTTCATCTTATATTTCCTTAGTGAACAAAATGTTTCGCTCAAATCGGCTAAGTGCTCGCTGTCAGACTTGCTTTTTACAATAGCATCGTCGACGTAAGCCTCGATGTTTCGCCCTTTTTTATCTTGAAACACTTTGTCCACCAACCTAGTGTAATTTGCGCCAGCGTTATTCAAACCGAACGACATCATTTTATACATGTATGTGCCGTTACCGGTGATGAATGCGCACTTAGGCATGTCTTCTTCGGCCATGAATACCTGATGATACCCTGAGAAGGCGTCTAGCAGGCTTAGCATAGTGTAGCCTGCCGTGGCGTCAATTAAACTATCTATTCGAGGCAAGGGATAACAATCTTTAGGGCACGCTTTATTAAGATTGGTAAAATCAACACACATCCTCGACGCCCCTGATGACTTCCTCACCATTACAACATTTGCTAGCCACTCAGGGTAAGTACAAGGCATGATAAAGCCCGCCTCTAATAATTTGTCTACCTCAGCTTTGATGGCCTCATCCTTCTCGGCCGAGGAGTTCCTCATCTTCTGCTTGACAGGGGCGAGCGGTGGAGAGTACGTTCACTTGTGAACGATCACCTCCCGCTCACGCCACGCATCGGCATCTCGGCTTGAGTATGCGAATACATCTTTGTTCTTCCTCAGCAGGTCTAGGAGATCAGCTCTGAATTTTGGCTCCAGGTCGACACCGACAGTTACGGTGCGCTCCGGGTCAATTTCCACTTCCTCGGTCTCGGCTCCTTCGACCATGCCGACATTAGTATCCATCGATTCGCCCTCCTGCTGTAAGGATGGGCTCTTCCCTTTCTCTGATTTCTTCGCCACTTTGAGGGATTGCATATTGCACCCCCTTGCAGATACTTGGATATTGACAATTTTATCTCTTTCGTCCTTTGAAACGAGCTTTTGTGCTTCCCCCCGGTCCGAGACGTACATTAATGTCAGGGCCCGGATGGACATTACTGCATCGGCCTCGCTCAAAGTGACCCGGCCTATGAGAACATTGTAGGCAGACGAACCATCAATAACCACGAACTCAGATAAAACATTTTTAGCCGCGTCCGCTTGGTCGAACATCACCCGCAGTCTGATTGACCCCAGGGGTACCAGGCCGGCCCCAGAGAAGCTGTATAGCGGGTTAGCGCAGGGGCTCAGGTCTCCAATCTTCAGACCGAGATTAAGAAAGCACTCCCTGAACATGATATTATTATTTACATCTCGATTTATTAAATCGAAACATCTACAAATTATCATATTATTATTTTAACTGATTAAAACAACAATATGAAAGAATCAAATGGAAAAAAAAATATAAAAAACGAAAAAAATTTCGGTCGATCAGACGAGGCAGTCGGTCGACCAGGGGTACTGGTCGATCGACCAAACCGTGAAACGAAATCAGCTACGGCCCAAAAAAAATTTACAGCCGAAACCCTAATTTTCGAGACCAATTTTTTTGTTTACATCCAATTTTATGAAAATTATCAAAATAAAATTCGTGGCATTGGCTCTAATACCACTTGTAGGATTTATCTGTATGCATCCCTTTAACTTTAAGGATTATAACGATTATATTGTGATGATAACTAGTCATAAAATAAATTGCATAAACAAAAATCATAGATGAATAAGAAATAACGTTCGGTCCTAGCAAAATCGGCCTAAGAACAATATCGCAATGATATTCATCTATCAGTTGCACCCAAGACGATATGAGATATGCCCTTGCTTCTTGCTAGAATCGATCCTTAAATTTTCTGTAAAATTGCTTAGGGTTTTCGGTTTTTGTGTTTTTAGATGAGAGGCAAGAATAGGCTAGAATTAGGTTAGGAAAAATAATCTCCCCTCTCCCTTATAACCGTGTATTAGGGTGAATTAGGGTGATTTATTTTTTTCTTTCCAAAATCTCGGCCCATACATACGAAACAGGCATATCAGTCGATCGACTGACACACCCGGTCGATCGACCATGTATAAAATGTATTATTTATAAATTGTCATTAATATCATTCCGTATTAATAAGTCTACACACAACAGCTTGCAATGGATTTATTAATGCCGGTATGTGACAATATCGTATAATATATACTTTAACTTGTTGATTAAATATAACTGATTACATTTAATTACGAATTAACATATTAATTCGTCCAAGCTAACATTATATACATTAATTAAATATAACTTATTATATTCAATTTACGAATTGACAGTTAATTCCTCTCAGCTAATATTATTTAATCGGCATTAAATAATCGTTTCATCAACACATTGACCAACTGTTTAGTCATATAAGGCATCAATGTGATTACATTTCCATAACCACATCTCTCAAACACATCCTTTAGGTGTGACCTTTAGGGACCAGTTGATCACCGCCATCAGTATGATAATAACGTCAAACTTTCTAGCAAGCCAACCGTTATTAGGTAATCGTTAATCAACTGATAAAATACAAAGTATACCCTTGTGAACCTTTAAGAGATTTACAAATGTTATCACACTAATTTGTGGAGGACACAAGCTCCAACATTTTGGCTATCAAAGATCTGGATGGGAAGTTGGCCTCTAATGCTGTAGAGATTGAGGAGGCTTTCATTCACTATTACCAGCAGCTGTTGGGGACCTGTAAACTAGTGGCTAGGGTTTCTGTCCTAACTGTTAGGAAGGGCAATGTAGTCAATGATGATCAGAGGGTCCTCCTTACTACTGAGTTAACTACTTTTGAGATTAAAGAAGCTTTAGCTACCATTCCACCTAACAAGGCGCCTGGCCCTGATGGATTCACCTCCCAGTTCTTTAAAGATGCTTATGAAGTGGTAGGAGATGATCTCATTAGTGCAGTTCAGGAATTTTTTATTTCTGGCAGGATGCTCAAACAGGTGAATGCCACTACTCTTACCTTGATTCCCAAGAAGGCTAGGCTTGAGAGTGTGGCTGATTTTAGACCCATTGCTTGTTGCAATGTGGTCTATAAGGTCATTTGTAATAGACTTGCTAGTGTGTTGCCTAGTATTGTAAGTGAGAACCAAAATGCTTTTATAAAAGGGAGAGATAGTGGATAACATCCTTATTTGCCAAGATTTGGTGATATTGTATAAGAGAAATACCTGCTCACCTAGATGTATTATGAAAATAGACCTGAAAAAAGCTTATGACTCCATTGAGTGGGAGTTTATCAAGCACATGATGAAGGCTTTGGATTTTCCTAGGAGGTTCATTCTTTGGATTATGGAATGCATCTCTACACCTTGGTTTACTTTATCACTCAATAGGAATAGTTTTGGGTATTTTCAAGGTAAAAGAGGGATCGGACAGAGGGATCCTATGTCCCCTTTGTTATTTACTATTTGTATGGAGTACATCAGTAGGATTCTTGCTGAGGTTACTGCTACCATGGAGTTCACTTTTCATCCTCTTTGTAGACCACTTAGGTTGACTCATCTGTGCTTTGCAGATGATCTCCTAATGTTCTGTAGAGGGGATAGAAATTCAATCATTGTTATGCTTATAGCCTTTGCTACTTTCTCAAGGGCTTCTGGATTGGTGATGAATTGTGAGAAGTCTGACATCTACTTCAATGGGATGAGAACATAGGAGATTCAATACATTCTTAACATCTCTGGGTTCAGAGAGGGCCAGCTCCCTTTTAGATACTTAGGGATACCTATCTCTCATAAAAGGATGGCCATAGGTGATTGTTCTAGGCTGGTGGAGAAAGTGGTGCTGAGAATTAGAGGTTGGGGAGCCAGGAAACTTAGCTATTTGGGAGATTGGTTCTTGTCCAAGCTATCCGACTCAATTGCATACCTTCCGGGCACGCATCTTTCTTATACCGTGATCTATTCCGGACGAGAATAGAGAGGATTTAGAAACTATTTGTGGGGTGGTAATGAGCAATTCCACAAAATGCCTAATGTTGCCTGGGAGAAAGTTTGTTGTGATAAGAAATATGGGGGTCTTGGAATTGTGCACTGCAGGAAGTGGAACTTGGCTATGTTGGGTAAGTTTGTATGGTGGTTGGTATCAAGGCCGATCATATGTGGATCAAGTGGGTGAATCATATTTACATCAAGGGGCGGGGATCGGCTCTCTTACAACCCAATTGTTCATTCAAGTTGGTCTTGGCGTATGATTTGCAAGACAAAGGATAAATTGAAAGCGAGGATTTTGTGCGGGGACTGAAATGAGCAACATGGTTACTCGGTTGCTAGTGGTTACCGAGTGGTTGCAAGGACTTGAGTTAAGGTGAATTGGTCTCCTCGATTTGGAATAAAGTTAATTTGCCTAAGCATGCTTTTCTTGGGTGGATTCTTTGTTCGTGAAGGTTACCGACCAAGGATAGGCTTCTTAAGTTTGGGATTATCACTGATGGTCAATGTGATGTGTGCCTGGCTCATATTGAGACGCACCAACATATTCTATATGACTGTGTGTTTAGTGCTATGTGCTGGAGTCAGCTGAAGACTTGGCTAGGGATCAACATGCCTAATTCTCGGCATTCGGATGGAGTATACGTTGGAGATGCGGGTCATTGATGAAGAAACAAATTGTCTTTTCGCTATCCTTGCAATGGTGTACCATATATGGCAAGCACGTATGAATGCGCGTAATTGAACTTCGTCTACCTAAGCCTGAGGTGATTCTTGCTAGGGTGAAGGTTGATATTCAGTTGCGAGGGCAATGTATAACTTGGGGGACTAAGTTTCAACAGATGCCTTGGGCACCATGGACTATTATTGTTTGATTGTGTATGTTAGTAGGTGTCGCATTAAGAATGATGTACTAGTGACTATGTAATCTGAACTTTTAATTATTCTAATATATTTCACATTTCACCAAAAAAAAAGACCAAATAAACCGACATTATGATTATAAAAAGTTTAAAATTAACTAACCTCATAATTTCGCTAAATAATGACTAAGAGTATGCGCAAAGGTGAGGCTCCCCATATTTTCTCTTTCCTTCTCTTATTCGTCCACCTCATTTTCCACTAAGTTTTCCATTTACCCTCCCCAATTTATATTTACATATATGCAATAATGGGGTTCCCCAACAATATTAATTTACACCTAAAAATTTGGGACCCTCCCCAAAAGCAACTCAAAACGCCTTACTTTTTCTTTGGGGACCTTCCCTACAAATAGAGGAGCCCCATTTGTTGGGAGGGTGTGTGCAATAATGAGATTCCCCATTTGAGGAAAGAGAGGGTATATGAGGAGGTTAGCTCCCCACCTTTGCGGATGCTCATAAGAGTATAACTCAACTCAAACTGGTAAAAAAATTGGAAATCGACTGGAGAACAAATCCAAACCAAGCAAAACCCGAGAAATTACCATAATTACTCGACTACAAAATGCGCTTGATATGACCCAGTGACACGACCCGACTCGACAAATAAAAATGACCGGAACACGACCCGGTCTAAACCAGAGCTAAGAACTGACCCGACTTACCGACTCCATAACGACCTGAACCCACCCAATCAAAAGACCCGAAAAGATCCAACCCAAACCCGCCCCGCACGACCGAATTATCACCTGTAGTCTAGATAATAAAATACGGAGTAGAAGGAAATGAAGAGGAGAGGATCCAAATTGATTGCAAGCCTTCACCAGTGGCTACCTGTTATTCCCCAGACATTAATGATTGCAAATCAAGCTTACCTAACGAATCCTCTTCCCACGTTAATTGCACGTCGATCCTCTGAAGCACTTGATCTCACATTTTGGGTCCATATAAGCATTGCATCGAACACCTTGTGTGCATAATCAAACACACAAAAATGGCAAATGAGAATGGAGTAGTGAAGCATGTATTGTTAGCCAAGTTCAAAGATGATGTCACACCTGACAAAGTTGATGAGCTCATCAATGGCTATGCTGACCTTGTCAACCACATTCCTGTCATGAAATCCTTCGTTTGGTACTTTTCCTTCTTTCTTTTCCTTCTATATTATTGTTTCCTGCTTTTTATTCCCTCCGTTCTGATTAAAATGACCTAGGAATAAAAAAAGATAAACAAGTGATCGAGACGGAAGGAGTATTTCGTTTTACTTCATTTGTTGGCTGTAGCAATTATTTTGTACAACAAATTCTCAAATTGGTTCGTATTACGAATTGGGTAACCCAATGTTGACTCTAAAATTTTGAAAACCAAAACATGACCTGTTATATTTGGCATTCATGTGACCAGATCTCCTATCTATAATCTGGTTGTTGGTTGTCGGTTGTCGGTTGCTGTTACTTATTTGCTTCTAGGTTCTTACTACACACCAGTAGGCAGTACACCCTTGCAATGCTGAATGATGCTGGCTGGTATCAGGGGAAATTGACAATAGACGAGCCAATGCAATAGGATAAACTCGAAAAAAAAATCAAAATTTCCAATTTATTTACATTGTCCGTCCAGGCTAGATCCCCATAGCCCCACCCCTGATTGTATATTTGATGCACTATGTAATCTGTACAACAGTAGTGTCACTGTCACGCTTAGGTAGAGTCCGTAGAGTCGTCATGGGATATGTATACATCTGCAGTATGAGAGTGACCGGTGCTTATTGCCTTCATTTCCTTGGAGCTTGCACTGATTTTGACTCTGAATGATGCTGTAGGGGTAAAGATGTGAGCATTGAGAACCTTCATCAGGGTTTTACTCACATCTTCGAGTCAACATTTGAGAGCACTGAAGCCATTGCAGAGTATATTGCACACGAAAAGCATGTTCTATTTGCAAATCTCTTCCTTGCTCACTTGGAAAAGGTTCTCGTTATCGATTTCAAACCCACTTCTGTTTCCCATTGAATGACCTGAAGATAGGGTTCCTCTTATTTACATGTATTGGTGTATTCGGCAATGGGAAGAGTGTTGCACTTTTTTTTATTTACATACGTTTGTAACTTACCTCATTCAAGTAAAAAATAAAAAGCACTTCCTTTCTAATTCGCTGCCGAGATGGTGTTGGTTCAAACTTGACTATGGTGATATACAACTCCCCCACATTGTACTTCGTAACTTGACTTGTTATTTAAAAAAGTAGACGCGTAACTTACGGTTTTCACTTGTGTTTACGTTTATGCTGTACGCTTAAATCGTATACTCAGATATCAGACCTATAAGCTGTTCATGGAATCGTCAGTATGCATTGATGATGGAACTTCTCATAAGATGGTTGTTGGTTCAAACTTCCTATAGGTTGTTCATGGAACCATGATATGCATCAATTTGTTAATCCATCATCAGTATGCTGGTGCAAGGTTTAAACATTCGATACGGATTCGACTCATCTTGACTTAACTTATCAGTTGATTCGGAAATGTATAGGTAGATTCATATGTCTAACAACTCTTCGTTAAAAGATGAATTTGAATGAAATCAGATTGTTTTATATAGAGACATTCAATAAAACTGTACTTACAAAGGAACTGAATATTCCGATTTCAATACAAATTAACTCGAAGGTAAAGAAACGAAAGGAGTACAAAAACTCGGAACTATCTTTAATAACCCTACGCCATTCCCAATGGCGGCTTAGACTCCGCCTCTGACTTTGCTGCTTGTGCCATGGACGACAGCTTATACAACAACTTGAGATCAGCCTTCTTGTTCTTCTTCCACAATGACTTTACAATCTCATATGTAACTGAACCGTTTTGGTTGATCTTTCCGTTACTTTCAGCAGCTGATGACACAAGCTCGGACACAAGAATGTTGACAGTACTAACATGGTTGTCCGGGAAGAACCACTTGCGACGATTGAATACTTGAAAGCGGAGATAATCAGATTCCACATTCACATCCTTGAGTTGAAACTTCCCGCTTCCTCTGGCATCAATAATTTTATACCGTTACATCACACTAATTTATGACATTAATAGTACAATTATTAAGTTAGTTGTATAATTTTATTTAAAATCGTATTGACCTTAAAACGAAAAGCAGTAAAAACTATTCCTCGCGTCGAAAAAGACGATTTACGAATTATTAAAATAATGTTTTCACCTTTTTATTTCTAATAGAAAATACATATGTGTTTTTACGTCCTTCAAAAAATAGTCAATATTACTAAGACAAAAATTTACATAATAAATAACTGATGATTTCTTACAAAAGAGGTAACATATAAATATAATATAAATTTAAATTTATACGAAATCAAGTTCACTCATCTAGCTTATAATATGACATGTAGAGTCCAAAATTATGGGCTATTATTAACTTTTACTCTGATAGATGAGATAGAAAAAGTGAGCTACGTATAAGGTCCACAATTTACAATCCATCAAATCTTGTTGTGTTAGTAGTATCCAGAAAAATAGGCCTAATTAAGAAGAGGTCTCTTTTAGGGGGAAAACTAAGAGAATTTTTATTCTCTTAGTAGTAGGGGGATTGTATAATGTATGATTTTGTGTAAATGTAATCTCAAGTAAATAAAATTAAGATGGTAAAGAAGAGTGTAATTAATTATGTAGAGATTATGGCGGTCCCCACGTCAGGAAAAAAAAAAAAAAAAAGAAAAAAGAAAATTTGTAACAGCCAATATGAATCCTTTAAAGAACCCATCTTTTATACTATGTAGATATTGTAGGGGTAAAGATGTGACCATTGGGAACCGTCATCAGGGTTTTACTCACATCTTCGAGTCGACATTTGAGAGCACCGAAGCCGTTGCAGAGTATGTTGCGCACGAAAAGCATGTTCTATTTGCAAATCTCTACCTTGGTCACTTGGAAAAGGTTCTCGTTATCGATTTCAAACCCACTTCTGTTTCCCATTGAATGACCTGAAGATAGGGTTCCTGTTATTTACATGTATTGGTGTATTTGGCAATCCAAAGAGTGTTGCACTTCTGTTATTTACATACGTTTGTAACTTACCTCATTCAAGTAAAAAATAAAAAGCACTTCCTTTCTAATTCGCTGCCGAGATGGTTGTTGGTTGAAACTTGACTATGGTGATATATAACTCCCCCATCCTGTTCTTATCTATGGAATACGGAGCATTGTACTTCGTAACTTGACTTGTTATTTAAAAAGTAGACGCTTAACTTACGCTTTACACTTGTGTTTACGTTTACGCTGTACGCTTAAATGGTATATTCAGATATCAGACCTATAAGCTGTTCACGGAATCGTCAATATGGAGCATTGTACTTCGTAACTGAATATTTTGATTTCAATACAAATTAACTCAAAGATAAAGAAAACAAAGGAGTACGAAAACTCGTAACCATCTTTAACAACCCTACGCCATTCCCAATGGCGCTTCCACTTGCTTAGACTCCGCCTCTGACTTTGCTGCTTGTGCCATGGACGACAGCTTATACAACAACTTGAGATCAGCCTTCTTGTTCTTCTTCCACAATGACTTTACAATCTCATATGTAGCTGAACCGTTTTGGTTGATCTTTCCGTTACTTTCAGCAGCTGATAACACAAGCTCGGACACAAGAATGTTGACAGTACTAACATGGTTGTCCGGGAAGAACCACCTGCGACGATTGAATACTTGAAAGCGGAGATAATCAGATTCCACATTCACATCCTTGAGTTGAAACTTCCCGCTTCCTCTGGCATCAATCTCTATTCTATGCTTCTCGAATTTTGAAGAACAACCATGAAACCGTGTTATAATCATGTAGGGTCTCTTCTTCATGTTAATCAAGTTGTTTTCTGGTGAGATTATGCAATTTACTGCCAGTTCCTGTGTTGCAGGTTTCATTATTACTTTGCTGTTTTTGTTTCTTGTTCACGAAGTACTTTTTTTGGATGCAAAAACGAAATACTTCGTAAGGAGGGATAGATAGGGCTATATATAGGGGCAGAGTGGAAGACTGGAAAACCGAAACAAAGTAGGAATAGGATTGCTTAAGGGTCAAGCTCAAGAGCTAATTACACAAATTGCTGCACTTGCGCGCTTGATTTACTGATCAAATAAGGAAACGACTGCATGCACTTGTAATCTCGAAGAAAACATAAAATATCTGGAATTTCAGGGATTTTTGCTAGCTCGGCTACACGAATAGTTAGATTAGAAATAAATTCGGTTAGTCAAATAAACCTAATGCAGCGACTGAAACTCGGTAAGTTTGTAACCGCTACTGTTCTAAAATTTACAGCCCGGGCATAAAAACATTGAGAGTAACTGATATTCATCAATTTGAATGAATCACATTGGATTAGAACATTCAATAATAAAATAGTTTTTACAATGGAGCTGGATATTCTGAAAGCAATACAAACTAACTCCTCCAATTAATAGAAAGCAAAGGAGTACCAAGACTCGGAACCATATCATTCTCAATGGCCGCAGCTACATACTGAGACTCCACCTCTGCCTTCTGTTCTTGTGTCTTCGACAGTTTGAACCACAACTTGAGATCGCCCTTGTGTTTCTTGGATGTCTTTCCAAAGTCATACGTTGCTAAACCTACTTGGTTCATTTGTCTATCGCTTGTGATAGATGATGACATGAGGTCAGACACGCGAACATAGATATTACCAACTTGCTTCTCACCAAACAACATGCTTTGAATGAATACTTGAAAGCGGAGAAAACCAGATTCAACATTCACGTCCTTGAACTTCAACTTGGCGCTTCCTTTGGCATTACGGTCTGTGATATGCTTCTCAGAAGCTGAAGAATAATGGTCAGAGAAGAGTGTTGTAATCATGTAGGACGTCTTCTTAATCTTTTTGCGATTTTTTTCAAACAAAACGTGGCAATCTAGTGCGAGCTCATAAGTTGTAGACTCCATTATTATTTCTTTCTTTGTTATTGTTGTTGCAATGAATTTAAATTGAATGAATTCCTTGAAGGGTGATAGTTGAAGAAATATATAAATATGGAAGGTTTCAGGAAACCGAAACAATGTAGGAATAGGATTTCTGAGTCATGGTTAAACCCAAATTATACAATGGATTAACGTGTATATGTAAATAGAACTTCCACTGTAGATCTGGTTGTTATTAATACATACTGATTCTAGAAACATCCTCGTTTGTCCGAAAATTTTGATTTGAGCGCCTTCAACTGCGATGATTTGAGCGTGGTTTCTATGACAATATCTACAATCGGCTCTTAAAATACGAGGTATATAACTGAGGCCTAATATTACTTCACTGCCTGTAAAAGGAAAACGTAGTAACAACATCTAAATCTTTTGCTTCTTGGATGACTTTACAAGTTCATAGCTTTTTTTATTAATCTATTCCGTCTCTGTAGGCAGATGATGAGTTCAAGCTATAACAGATATCAATGCTAACAGCAAAAAAATAAAAACATAAGAAAATGGCCCATGCAGGTCTCGAACCTGCGACCTTCGCGTTATTAGCACGACGCTCTAACCAACTGAGCTAATAGGCCATGTGATGTTAGAGATACATTGTTTTTATATATCATGATTGTAAGACTAATTAGATGCTCAAATAAAAATTTACGACGTTTGATTATCAAAGCAAGAAATTCGAAAAGGACCATAATTCTGATTAATGCTCTTAAATTAAACCTTGCGTGCTGGCTAATTGTCATCGTCTTTCTTCTGCATCAATTCGGTTTGAAGAGAAACCAATTCTGCATTTCTGCTGCGTGAAACCAATATCACCATCAATGAACTCCATCGTTATAGGAGTTTGGCAACTCGTGATGTTATTGTATCAAAGATAACAACTTCCGAGCTTCAAAACATAACTCGGTTTACACTAATTATGAAAATGTCTCGTGGAATTGAGACCGTGCTGTCATTAATGCATGTGTGTCCTGTATTAGACCGACGTTTTGGAACTTAAACTTATGGGACACCGGTTGCAAAGAGTTAATCCTCCCAGAACGCGGCCATGTAAACACCTTACGGCGAGTACTTCAAACGATAGAAATACACACTTATCCTACAAAATCATTTTCTTAATTTGACTGAAGCAATTCTTTACTATTTGACTTTTAAAATTCCGTAAACTATACTCTTGCCAAAACCAAGAAACGGCGAGAGATGTTAAGAGAATGGAACCGAAAATGTGTCATTCTCATTAATGTATAACGTTTGTATAATACAAGAGGTTGCTAATAATTAGGAAGACTAAATCATAGCGAGATATTCCCATGACCATATAGGAATATTCTCGGAACAATATAAGGTATAAAGTATATTACGATATTATCTCTAATACCCCCCTCAAGCTAGAGCATGGAGATCAAGAATGCCCAACTTGTGACGAAGATAGGTAAATTGGTCCACTCCAAGAGCATTAGTGAATATATCAGCAAGTTATTCGGTAGTAGAGACATGAAACGGCTTAATCAAACCTTCCGTAATAGCATCACGAACAAAGTGACAGTCGATCTCAATATGTTTTGTTCGTTCATGAAAAACGGGATTCTGGGCAAGATGAAGAGCGGATTGATTATCACAGAACAAGTGCATAGGGTAAGATAAAGAAACGTCCAAGCTAGCAAGAAGACCTCGAAGCCATTTCAATTCACAGACTACAGAAGCCATGGACCTATATTCGGCCTTAGTAGAAGATAAAGAAACAGTGTGTTGTTTCTTAGTTTTCCACGAGACGGGAGAGTTGCTCAGAAAGACAAACCACCCTGTCACTGAACGTCGACTTAAGCAACAAGTACCCCAATAAGCATCACACCCCCCAGACACCGTAAAATCATAGTCTGAGCGTAAAAAAATGCCTTGACCAGGGCTCCCTTTAAGATAATGTACCACACGGAAGGCGACTTCCATATGTGCCTCATGTGGTTGCTGAAGAAACCGAGACAGGATATGGACGGCATAGGATAAATAAGGACGAGTCACTGCCAAATAGACCAAACGACCAACTAGTCGCCGATAACGTTCAGGATCAGTAAGAAGGGGGCCGGTAGCTGCACTAAGGTGATGATTTTGCTCAATACGCGTTGTGGCGGGTTTTGCACCCAATAAACAAGTTTCAGTGACAATATCAAGCGCATATTTTTGCTGATTAAGATATATACCCTCTGTGTTACGGGCAACCTCAAGACCAAGAAAATATTTCAAAGGACCCAATTCCTTCATATGGAAACATGTGCTCAAATATGTCTTAAAAATAGTGATGACATGGGAATCATTACCCGCAAGAACGAGGTTGTTGGACACATAATTACCCTGCCTGATCAGGAAAGAATCAGGCAATGTTCAAAGTTAAGCATGAACGAAAGACATTCTACACAAAGCAGTTGAGCACCTGAGCAGGCACCAACCAGAAGGGAAAGACATGTCAGACATTCATTAAGCCAGGCCTGAGGGGACATCTCACCAAGCCACATGATAAAGCATAACCTGAAGGCGACATACAACATCAAAAGATCTTCAAAGTAGTTTCTATTTGTACGGAAGGCTTATTCAACAATCTCCACAACAACTATTGATGCGGTCAAGCTAGCAGGAAAAGAGGCAACCACTTATGAAGCCAACAAAACTACTCCCGGGTAAATAGGGCACGAGGCCTATTTACCAGGAAACCCTAAACCAACCTCAAAGGACTGTTGCAAGGCTACTATACATAGCAAAGAACAAGAAAAGAAGGGACTCACTTGATTACTTACTCATTCACTCGTGCTTTTACTCTAATTCTTGTAATCAAAACACTACTTATCATTATTATTGAGCAGTCACACTCTATTCTTTGCCTGACATACATATTCCCTGTCAGGATACCTAAAATCATAGTAATAATCCCTCCTGGCTTGGTGCCCGTGATTTTTTCCCTTATTCCCAGGGTTTTTCCACGTACAAATTCTTGTGTCTCACTTTCTTATTTATTCTTTATTCATTTTGTCGTACTAGTCAGGCTACTTATTTTGAGTTAGATCACCCTGCAAATCCTTCCCTGGCAGGACATTGTCTCTGTGGGAGTTCCTGCTAAAATAATTGGCGCCCACCGTGGGGGATCTAGCTCAAAAATAATCAAAACCTAAATCCAAACAACACAAAAACAATTCCAAAAAATGACTGGAGACAGCATTGAACAACTGGCTGCTGCTAATCAACAACTATTGGAAATGGAGCAACTGAAGTAGAAATGGCCCAGGCTGAAGCCGAAGTCATGAAACTAAGAGAATCAGAATCTAGTCTGAAGTAAAGGCTAGGAGACAAAGCTTCAGGCTCAAAATTGAAGATTCAGCCTAGAACACTATTCTCTTCCATCATCAGGAACATTGATTTCTCCAACTTTGGTACTCCAACTCCATCCAAATCCAAAGCAAGAGATCATGACACAGACTCAGAAGACATTCCAAATGAAGAGGCTATTCCAGATCAGACTAACACATCTATAATGATGGCCATGCTCCAGGAGATCCAGAAACTCCATGAGATATTTGAGAAGATTCCAGGAGTACCTGCAACCATTGAGGAAGCCAACCTTGAAAGTTATGCCGACTCTCCCTTCATGGATGAGATAGCAAAGATAGATATAGCTAAGAAGTTTGTGGTCCCATCAATGAGAATTTATGACGAAACCACAGATCCACGGAACCATGTAGCCTATTACAAACAAAGAATGTTGGAAGCCTCCATACCCAGTGAGTTGCGACAAGTATGCATTTGCAAGGGTTTTGGAACAACCCTGACCGGACCTGCCCTCAAGTGGTACATCAATCTGCCAAATGGAAGCATTAAGTCTTTTGCAGATTTGTTAAACTCGTTCAACCATCAATTTGCCAGCAGCAGGGAACTCGAAAAGAGATCCAGCAACCTATACAGAATCAAGCAAAAGCATGGCTAGACAATCAGAGCATTCCTGGCCAGATTTAACAAAGAGAAAGTATCAATCCCTAGATGTGATGTTGGAACAGCCGTGAAAGCTTTCAGGTAGGGACTACCATTCGACATTGATTTTTATGAGGAGCTGATTATGAAACCTTGTCTGACTTTTGAAGACGTCCAGGCAAAGGCTATTGGCTACATCAGGCTGGAGAAAGACAAAAGCTTCAAAGCTGAAGCCACTGATAGTGCTTTAGGATATGAAAGATCCAACAAGAAAAGCTCCAATCATAGAGGAAGCAGTTCCAGGCCATCCCCCTATACTAGGCCTGACAGATCAGAAGTTAACTATGCTCATGAGCATGAGGTAACTCCTATACTTACCCCCCTATTCAAGAATATAACTTCTCTGTTAATACTACAGGATTGATCAAAAGGCTTGACAACATGGGAGACATTGTCAAGTGGCCTAAGAAGACAGACAACCCTAACTCAAGGAAGGACACAACAAGATGGTGTGAGTTTCACATGGACATAGGACATACAACAGAAGAATGCCTGGGACTACGCAGGCAAGCGGCCTACCTATTAAAGAAAGGCTACTTGAAAGACCTGATGCCATCAAAGAACAGAGAAGACAACAGATCAAGAAAGGACCAGGAAAGACCACAACGTGTCCTGCCTCCAGCACCACCCATCTATGAAGTCAAGTTCATCAATGGAGGATCTGATATCTGCGGCCTGACTAGCTCAGCTGCAAAGAAAATAGCCAGGGAGTCAAAAATGAAATCCCCTTTTAAACCTAGAAATTTACCTCAAATTACTTTTAATGATACTGACATGCAAGGAATCTCAGATGTCCATCATGATGGCCTGGTCATTACCATGCAAATACGAACTGCACGTGTCCTGAGAATTTTAGTAGATGGTGGCAGCTCAGTCAACCTAATATTATTACCCATAAGCTTAATATTGACACTTTATTTAAGTCTGTACAACAAAAAAGGAGAAAGTTTGCCCCTGAACGCAACTCTATCATTAATGAAGAGGTGGACAAACTCCTAGACATGGGAATGATCAGAGAAGTGATGTACCCTGAATGGCTAGCCAATGTGATTGTAGTACAAAAGAAGAATGGCAAGTGGAGAGTTTGTGTAGACTACACAGACCTTAATAAAGCTTGCCCAAAAGATCCATTCTCACTCCCTCACATTGATGCAATGGTAGATGTTACAGCAGGGCATGAGTTACTAACATTTATGGATGTTTCAAGTGGATTCAACTAGATCAAGATGCACCCATCTGACCAGGAAAACACTGCATTTATCACGGAAAGGGGCATATATTGTTACACAACAATGCCCTTTGGTCTGAAGAATGCAGGGGCAACCTACCAACGCCTGGTCAACATGAAGTTCAAAGATCAAATTGGTGACACAATGAAGGTTTACATTGATGATATGGTGGTCAATTCAAAGAAGGCAGAAGATCATGTAAAAGACCTGGAAGTAGCCTTCAAAATCCTGGAAGAATTCAACATGAAGCTCACTCAACCCCTCTAAATACCACTTTGGAGTCTCTTGAGACAAATTCCTTGGATATATGGTGACAAAAAGAGGGATTGAAGTTAGCCCAGAACAGATAAAAGCCATCCTGGAATTGGAATCTCCCAAATCAGTCAAAGATATCCAAAGATTAACAGGAAGGGTTGTAGCCCTTAACAAGTTCATATCCAGATCATCTGAAAGATGCAGATCCTTCTACGACCTCCTCAGAAAGAACAAGTCATTCAAATGGATGCCTGAACATGAAAAAGCCTTCCAAGATTAAAAAACCTACCTGGCTACTCCTCCACTACTAGCCAAACCTAATAAAGGAGAACCCCTGACGGTTTACTTATCAGTTAGTGAAACTGCAATAAGTGGAGTCCTGACCAAAGAAGTTGAAGGCCAACAACACCCTGTTTACTATATAAGTAAAAGTTTCCTGGATGCAGAAACAAGGTATGGATTACTTGAAAAATACGTACTTGCTTTAACTATGTCTTGCACAAAACTTAGACCTTACTTTGAGAGTCACCCAATAATTGTCAGAACCAACCTACCTATCAAATCTGTCCTGAGAAAACTTGAACTTTCAGGCAGAATGGCAAAATGGTCAGTACAGCTAAGTACTTATGACATAACCTTTGAATCTAGGACAGCAATTAAGTCCCAGGCCTTAGCAGACTTTGTGGCTGAATTTAGTCCTAGCTTAGAACCCGATCTCATAAAAGAGGTCAATCACCTAGACACCCAAAAACTAGGCCAGGAATGGACTCTACACGTAGATGAAGCAACAAATATGAGAAGAACTGGCCTAGGATTAGTACTAAAATCACCACAGGGAGATATAATAGCTCAGGCTATTAGTTGTGAATTCAAAGCAACAAATAATGAAGCTGAATATGAAGCGCTGGTAGCTGGACTCAAGGTATGTATAGATCTTGGCGTGCAAAATCTCAAAGTAAAAACTGACTTACTTTTAATTTTCAATCAAGTCAAAGAAACATATGCTTCCAAAATGGTTCTTTATTTAGACTACGTCAAAAACCTTTGCAAAAAGTTTAGTTCATTTGACATTGATCAAATACCGAGAAACTTAAACACTCAGGCTGATGCCCTAGCCAGCCTGGGATCATATTTCAACCATGCTGTATTTGATAAGATATCTATTGTTCATCTATTAGAACCAACTATTAAAAAGCCTGATCAAACTTGTCCCATCAGTAAGGACACAAACTCTTGGACCAAACCATACTATGATTGGTTCTTTCAGGGAATACTACCTAAAGACGGGCATGAAGCAAGGGCCCTTAGAATTAAAGCTTCCACCTATACTATTATAAATAACACGTTGTTCAAAAAGTCACAGGCTGGACCTTATCTACGATGCCAAGAACCTCATGAAGCCAAACAGGTTATTGAGGACATACATGATGGATACTGTGGAAATCACAAAGGCGGCAGAAGCCTGACAAGCAAGGTTCTAAGGACAGGCTACTTCTGGCCAACCCTTAGAGCTGATTGCATAGCTTACAGCTGTAAGTGTGAAGCCTGCCAACTTTACTCTCCATTCATCCACCGACCATCAGAATTGCTACACTCCATCTCAGCTCCCTAGCCATTTATGAAGTGGGGAATGAACATAGTAGGCAAACTATCACAAGCTCCTGGACAAAAAGCCTACATGTTAGCCATGACTGACTACTTTTCAAAATGGATAGAGGCTGACTCATGCAGGTAAGTTAAGGAGAAGGATGTCATATCATTCATCAAGCGTAATATCATATGCAGATATGACATCCCCTCATAAATAATATGTGACAATGGTACTCAGTTCGTGGGAAAGAGGACAATGGCTTTTTGTGCGCAATGGAATATTAACTTGGTAACTTCCACACCAGGCTATCCAAAAGCCAATGGCCAGGCTGAATCTAGCGACAAAGTAGTGATCAGCTGCCTAAAGAAAAAACTAAAGAGAAGAAAAGGTAGATGGGCTGAAAAACTTCCCTTAATCCTCTAGGCTGACAGAACTACACATAAGACATCCACAGGCCAGACCCCTTACTCCCTGGTCTATGTCTATGAAGCAGTGATCCCAGCAAAAATCCATGTACCAACCACTAGAAGTAGCCTGAATACCATAGAGGAGAACAAGCCTTTACTACAGGATAGCCTAACCCTGACAGAAGAATTGAGGGATGCAGCCAGGATCAGAATGGCCTCCTACCTACAAACAGTAGCCATAAGATACAAAAAAACGTAAACATCAGGGTATTCAAGGAAGGAGACCTAGTCCTACAAAAAGTCTTCCCAAATACAAAAAACAAGAATGCTGGCAAACTAGCTCCTGTATGAGAAGGACCTTACCTGATCGATTCAATAGTGGGGCATGGAGCCTACAGGCTACAAACACTTGACGGAGAAATGATCCACAGATCCTGGAACATCTCCCACTTAAAACTTTTCCATGTATAAACTTAATCAGGTAATGCTATAAACTTCGTCTCTTATGTGGCTAAAGTCTTATATGGAAAACCCCTGAATAAAATCGTATGACCTTTTTATGCTATGAATACATGCTTTCCCGCTAATTGTCATTTTACTTGAATATATGCCTGTTATATTCTTATACAAGTACAAATTCTACCATGACATTACGTTAAAATCTTGAAAACTTATTTTACGCCCTTTCCATAATTTATCTAGATCATTATAATCACAGGCTTAAACTAATATTCAGGGTTAAGGGCCACTCCACCCAACCTGAACAGCATCTCAAAAATGCTTTACAAAACTTGGCATTTTGCCATATCCAAAAAATTACATACAAAACACTGAGCTTAGTACAAAAAGACAAGTATGATGGTGGAAAAGACCAGATCACTTGTCTTAAAGTCCTCCTGACAGGTTGAGGGCCATAAGCTGTCCTAACTGGCAACCACCCCTCTTACCCAGAAAAGTCCTCCTGACAGACAAAAAGCTATGATTTCCTTAAAAAAGGATTGAGGGCCATAAGCCCTCATGACAGGCATTACCCTAACAAAATAGTTCAAATTGCATTATTACACGTACCAATCAATCAAACCAAGACACATAAAGGAACAAGAAAGCACCTTCAAATTTCGACAAAGCAAAAACAACAGATCCAAAGTTTTCCCAGGGAACATCACTTTTGGGTAGGACAAAATACCAGCAAATCTAAAAATAGTTTGTCCAGGGAACAACCCCCCCTGGATGGGCCAAAAAACAGTTACTCCCAAAAAACAATTACTCTACAAACTAAGCTGTTAACCTGCCTTGGAAGCAGCAGCAGAACTGATGCCCTCATCAGCTGGCTCCTCCTCCTCCTCTTCATCTTCAGGCTCACCGCTTTTTTCCTTGGACGGGGGAGAATCAACTTCATCATCAGCATACAACTTGCAGAGGTCAGGATATGTGGCATTAAGGTCAACCATCTCTTTATCACGGTTCCAATATGGCCTGACTTCAACACGTTCTTTCATGGCATCTACACGATCCTTGCCAAAGAAATACATGGCATCATCTTTGTATCTACACTGTACCAAGTCCCTCTCAGTAGCCAACTCCTCATTTACCCTCAAATGCTCCTGCATAGCCTGCTTCTCAGCCTTCAATTCTTCCTGGATAGTGGTAAGCTTGGCCTGGATAAACTTCACAGCATTCTGAGTAGAACCCAACTTGGATGTCTCCACAACCAGCCGTGCTTTTCCTGCCTCATTCTCCTTCTTTAGAGATTCATTCTCCGTTTTCAGCACTTCTAAATCCGTCTTCAGGGATTCAACATACTTCTTCAGGCATTGCACCTCCCAATCCAAAGTGTCTTTAATTGCATTTGAAGACTCCAGCTGATAGGCACCCCGCAACATATCATTTACATTCTACAAGAAGACTACAAATCAGGCAAGACAAAACAAGAAATGTACAACCAAAATAAAATTAACGAAAAAAGAATCATACCTCCTGAAGCATAGTAACCAGGTTAGCAGCACAATCCCTGGAACGATACATAGCAGCCAATACCCGAGCAGACGATTCCTCAGCCTGATATTTGTAATAGGGATCATCATCCAAGAAAGAGTGAGTTTGGATATGTTCCTTATCAAGTTAAACCTCATCAAGCCTATCCCTAACCTCCCTAACCTCACCAACTCCCTATGAAGCCTCATCCGACCTTTTTCTCTTATCAGTACGACTAGGCTCATCAACCACAACCTTTAGAGGAGACACCAAGTAAGCCTATTGGGTAGGTGCATGAACTTGCAATGTGCTATCACTCCCTGTAGCCTCACTGCTACGTGATTTTTCCCCTGTGATCTGAGAAACGCCTACCTTCACTAAAGACAGGCTAAAACTAGCAATCCTAGCAGAAGCCCTGGTAGCTACACGACGAGACCCTATATCAGTAATATTAATGTGTGCTCATACGATAAAATTGACAAATAAAAGACAAAAATCTTACTGCCTGATGAATAAACCCCTGAAGCCTTAGCACTTTTAACAACCTTATAGGTGCTCAACTTAGCCTTCTTGAAACGAGGCATAGACTCCTGACCAAGGCAGGCAAGCCACTCCCTTTCTTCATCAAGAAGGGCCATGAAAGCAGCAATCCGGTTAGCCGACCCTTCAACATCAGGATTGTTAGCCCAATCAGCCACTACAAACACAATACAAGTAAGTCTATCTTCAATATTTAATCTACATACTATTATAACCAGAACTGAATGCAGGGAAAAGAACTTACCTCTTTCAACAACCGGATAATTAAGATAATCCAGATCAGGGGCAACAGAATTTGCCCTGATGAACATATAAGTTGTAGCCCAACTCTTGTCATCGCCTGAATCGAAATTTGTAATCAAATGAGTCATCTTTGCCCTGACTCGAAGATTGAAACGCCCAGTAGTATTGCTCTTCAAATGGTAAATATTCTTGAAATCTTCAAAAGTAATTACCAAGTTATGCTTGGCACATAGATGTTCAACAAAATGAAAAATCTTCCAAACCATTGGCATAAGCTGGAAAGGAGGGACTTTGATGGCCCTGATAACTTCTGTCATGAACAGAGAAAGTGGAAGCTCGCGGCCTCCTTTAAACGCCCATTCAATGATACAAAACCAGCCAGGGCTACACCAATTAGCCCTGATAGGACCACTCTCAGAGATCCAGACCTCAGCACCATAAGGTAGAAGACCCTTACCTTTCAAAAAATGCTCTAAAGAGGGTTTTAGCTGATTAGCCTCAGGAGAGGAAGCAGATACAGATTTTACAGAGGCAAAAGCAACGCCCTTGTATGACATAGACAAAATTTCTGGAGGAGCAGTAATCTCCACAACTTCATACTCAGGGATAATTTCAGGAACATCAACCACAGCCGGAGCCTGTTCAGCCCCAGCAGTAGCCTTGGATGCAGCAGTCTTCCTCCGGCCATTTTTTATGATTGAAATATGAAGATGATTTTTTTAGAGAAAGATTTATTTCACAAGAGAGTTATAGAAGAGAAGGACATTTTATATAATTGGAATGTGAAAGCAAAACAAACGGTGCAAGGGTTTTATAGGCGCAAAAATAACGGATATTACAAGTGGATAAATCCAATCAGGACTCTCCTAGGGTTTGATGAACCTACCTCATTTATGAAGACTAGTCGTTATAGAAGTTAAAAGGAACTCAAACTCTTTTCCGGTAAAATATTCCTATACATTTTTTGCCTGGTCCGAATTTTTATCTCCTTATCCCTAGCCAGATCCACTAGGGATAAAAAGATAAGGGGCAATTATTGGGCCCAGAATTACCCTGCCTGATCAGGAAAGAATCAGGCAATGTCCAAAGTTAAGCCCGAATGAAAGACGTTCTACACAAAGTAGTTGGGCACCTGGCACCAACCAGGAGGGAAAGACAGGTCAGGCATTCATTAAGCCAGGCCTGAGGGGACATCTCACCAAGCCACATGATAAAGCATAACCTAAAGGCAACAGGCAACATCAAAAGATCTTCAAAGTAGTTCCTATTTGTACGGAGGACTTATTCAACAATCTCCACAACAACTATTGATGCGGTCAAGCTAGCAGGAAAAAGAGGCAACCACTTCTGAAGTCAACAAAACTACTCCTGGGTAAATAGGGCACGAGGCCTATTTAACAGGAAACCCTAAACCAACCTCAAAGGACCGTTGCAAGGCTACTATAAATAGCAAAGAACAAGAAAAGAAGGGACTCATTTAATTACTTACTCATTCACTCGTGATTTTACTCTCATTCTTGTAATCAAAACACTACTTAGCATTATTATTGAGCAGTCACACTCTATTCTTTGCCTGACATACATATTCCCTGTCAAGATACCTAAAATCATAGTAATAATCCCTCCTGGCTTGATGCCCGTGGTTTTTTCCCTTATTCCTAGGGTTTTTTCACGTATAAATTCTTGTGTCTCACTTTCTTATTTATTCTTTATTCATTTTGTCATACTAGTCAGGCTACTTATTTTGAGTTACATCACCCTGCAAATCCTTCCCTGGCAGGACATTGCTGTCTCTGTGAGAATTCCTGCTAAAACAGAGGTCATCGACGTAAATTAAGATGTATAAACGTACCTTTGCGCGCGAATTGGTAAAGAGAGAGTAATCAGAATAATATTGTTGAAACCCATAGTCAAGTAAGGCATCTGCAAGCTTAGCAAGCCAATAACAAGGAGCTTGTCGGAGGCCGTATAAAGACTTCTTCAATCGACATACCTTTCCCTCTTTACCATGACTAAAACCAGGCGGAAGCTTCATATAAACCTCTTTGGCTAAGTCTCCATGTAAAAATGCATTGTGCACTATCCATTTGGTGTAATTGTCATTTCTTTACAGCAGCAACAGCAACAAAAGCCCTTATGCTGACCATTTTGACAACAGGAGAGAAGGTTTCACCATAATCCAAGCCTTCCACTTGGTGATTTTCAAAGACAACCAGACGGGCTTTGAGACGTTCAACAGAACCGTCTGACTTATACTTTATTTTATAGACCCAATGACAACCAAGAGCCTTCTTATCAGAAGGAAGATCGGATAATTCCCAAGTGCCATTATTCTCGAGAGCAGCAATCTCATCTTGCATGGCACGACACCAACCGTCGTCATGAATAGCCACTTTAAACGAAGTGGGTTCTACACCTGCAGAGAGAGCTGAGAGAAAAGTTCTGTGTTGAGTTGAAAAATTATTACGGTTAACATAATTTGCTAAATGATAAGGAGTACATGAAGGTGATGAAGACAGACTAGATGAGATAGGTGGAGATGGACTGTGAGTAGTATCAAGAACATAACCCCGTAACCTGGAATTGGGAAATTTGAGCCTATGTCCACGGCCAAGGTCGGTATATGCGGTATTATCAACTGTATTAGACGCAACAGATGAAGTGGGCACGGTGGTGTCAAGCTGATCAGCAGCATGGTAAGTGCCAATCGGCAATGGAGACTCGGTAGCAGGCTCAGAAGGAAGCTCGGTTTCAGGCTCATCACGGACCAGTGGAACATCATGAGGACTGGGCTCGTGGGAACCAGTAGTAGCAAGAGGAAATTGACCCTCATAGCAGAAAATAACATCACGGGAAACCATAAATGTATCCGTCTCAAGATGATAAACTTTTCATACACCCCTTCTTATTATGAGGATAGCCCAGAAAAATACATTTACGACTCCTTTTTTCGAATTTATCTCTCCGAGTTTTCTGATTTTGAACGAAGCAAAGACAACCAAAGACTCGTAAATTTGTATAAGAGGGAGGCGTGCCCAATAATGCCTCGTAGGGTGTCTTATTAGTAAGAAGAGCAGTCAGAGTGCGATTAATTAAATATGCAGCTGTAAGTATACATTCACCCCAAAATTTTTTAGGAAGGTGACCCTGAAAGAGTAAAGCCCGTGCGACATTAAGTATGTGACGATGCTTGCGTTTGACCCGCCCATTTTGTTGAGGCGTCCCGACGCAAGACGTCTGAAAATGAATCCCATGTTTCAAGAAATATCCTGCCATACAATTAAACTCATTGCCATTATTGTCACTCCATACCATCTTGGCCTGCTTAGAAAACTGGGTTTGTACCACCGATATAAAAGACATAAACATTTCTGTAACCTCAATTTTATCAAGCAATAAATAGACCCATACGGAACGAGAGCAATCATCGACTATGGCAAAAAAAATACTTGGCACCACAAGATGAAGGAGTACGGTACGGCCCCCATAGGTCGCAATGAATTAAATCAAAAACCGCATTGGCAATGTTGTCACTTAAATCGAAACTATGACGATGTTGTTTAGCAAGATCACACACATCATACACCGAGCGTTTATTCAAATTAAAAGTACGAGCTAAAGGAATAAATTTAACCACTTGATCACCCGGATGGCCAAGTCGACGGTGCCACAGTTCGTACGTCCCCACCGTGCCTACTGTATGAACCGTTGAGAACTTGTCCTCCGAATGTAAAAAATAAAGTCCATCTCATAGCTCACATACTCCAATCATCGTCCTCGAGGAACGGTCCTATATAAAGCAAGAGTCTTTAGCAAATTGCAAGACATTATTATTATCAATAGTTAATTGTGAAACAGAGATTAAGTTACAAGTCAAACTCGGAACAAACAAAACCCGATGAAGAATAATATTATCGGTGATGCACACCGTCCCCATTACGGTAGCCATTACTTGCTTCTCATTAGGAAGACTAACAAGCCTAGGTGAAATTGTTGTGTGCTCTGTAAAGATGGTCGGGTTACCTGTAACATGATTAGAAGCACCGGTATCTATAATCCAATTATTACACGTACCCGAAAACCGATCAGAGGACGCAATAGAATAAGAAGCATCAGATGGCGCAACAGTTACGACATTAGCATGAACAAGAGAACCACCAGTATCACGATGGGACCCTGAACCCGAGGCACCCGAGTTCCCTGCCCTTGCCCCATTAGTTTTTCCACAGTGAAGGTCTACTAAAGTACGAGGCCGACTACCCCACCAATCCGGGAACTTATTTTGCTTAATAAAATAAGAGTTTAATTCATGACCATGTATAGTGCAGTGAGAGCAAAACAATTTACGACGTTCCATCTTTTCTTTTTCACGCAGGGCTTTCCAATCAGTGGAAGTGCGAGACACGCCAGGGCCAGCAAACGCGATAATATCAGGGACATAAGTCAATGGCGAGGCTTCACCAAGTAAACGTTCAGCTTGTAACGCGACATGATATCCACGATTGAGAGCGGGCAGGGGTTCGAGCTGGAACTGTTGGTTTCAAAGATTACCATATAAAGAGCTATCAAGGCCCATAAAAAAATGGCGAAGTATTTCATTGTCTAGTCTTTTAATTGCTTGTGGAGCGTTGTCACAAAGGCACCTCCTGCATTTACACGCGAAAGGTGGCTTGTGAACAGTGAGAGCATCCCACAATGATTTCAGTTTTCCATAGTATGTGGTAACGGACATACCTTTAGTTTGTTTGCAATTACGGAGTTCAGTCTTGAGAGAATGGATCGACGTACCATCAACCACGGCAAAACGTTCCTCCAAATCTCCCCACAAAGCAGCGGCATCTTCAACATACAGAACACTTTACACTTTCTAGAACAGAGGAGTCAATTGTATTTGGAAGCCATTGAACAATGGTGCAATTGACAACCTCCCATTGCTCAAGCATTAATTTATCAGTCGGTTTTTTTATGGTGCCGTCACAAAATCCGAATTTGCGACGGGATTTGAGAGACATCCGCATAGAACGGCTCCAATTTTCATAGTTATTGCTCGTCAATTTGACCTGAGAAATATTTATGCCCAGTAAATCGTGAGACCCAAGAAAAAACGGAGATAAGGGATCGATTTTTTCGTGAGTGTCGGAGTTACCAGATATATGTGCAGTGGAAATAACGTCGTCACCTGCCATAGCAAGAAGAAGATGACGACGTTTTTTTTTTTTTTTTTTTTAGGGATTTTTATGTCCGGCTCGATACCATGTTAAGAGAATGGAACCGAAAGTGTATCGTTCTCATTAATGTATAACGTTTATATAATACAAGAGGTTGCTAATGATTAGAAAGACTAAATCATAGCGAGATATTCCCACAATTATATAGGAATATTCTCGGAACAATATAAGGTATAAAGTATATTACGATATTATCTCTAATAGAAATTGAGTGTAAATGATCAAATTGTTCATCAAGTTTATTCTTAAAATAGAAAAGACAACAATTGACTAACACACCCAAAAATAAAATAGGACAACAAATAATAACCGGAACTAAGGGAGTATATACCATGAGACCGTCGCATAGTATTACTACATAAATAGTTAACCATTTTATGTTAAAAAGTACACAAACTCTCATTGTACTATTCCCTCACAATCTTGTGACCTGTAAAAAAGAGCAAGTGGGAGGGCAAATGGAAGAGAGATTTTGAGAGGTCACAAGCTTGTGACCGTCACAAGTAAGATGGTCTATCAAAAGTGACCATTTGTAAGTATTATAAAATGTACTTTTTATATATGGTCACGTTTTAATATAAAATGAATAGTCAATTCGTACCAATTATTTGTTTATCTTTAATTTTAGCATAAAGAGCTGAGAAATGGGAGAGAACTATTTGTGGGTGATTTTAATGTGTTATTGAGTGACAAGTTGATAATATATTACGTGGATGCTGATCAAATTACCTTTTAAAAAATATTCATAATATAAAAAGTTAGACAAATGAATGAGACACCAATAAATGAGCACAAAATTTCATTGAAGACGGCAATATCCGTCACAAGCTTGTGACGGATACCATTTTCTCTCACAAAATACCCATGAGAGGTGAGTGGGGAAGCACAGGGGGTGCCGCACCTTGTCCCCTCTCCCTTTTTGTGAGAGGTCTTCAGCTTATGACGGGATTAACCCTCACAAGCAAGACGCTTTGATAAATAAGATAGGTATATGACTGGGACGGAGAGAGTACTATTTATCATAATATTGTCATTATTTTTTCCTGTCGCATCATAAGATGGTCGTACACAATAATAAGTACTCCATCCTATTCAAAGTGAAACTCCTTATTTCCCAAAACAGAGTATTCAGGTTATCTTTTCTATTTCTTTATTTGGAAACTTTATGTGGTCCAAATTCAATTGGATATAGGTAGTGTTTTTTTTTTTTGAAGAAATACAAGCCAAATTTCTAAGTTATAATGCTACCCACCTATTGTAGATGGGTGTATAATGTGTTTTGTATTGTTCCATATTCACTTCCTTCCTTAATCCATGTGAATGAATGAAAGCGAAAGTTCGCCTTGAATAAGGGGGAGTACTATTTTGACTAAAATTTTAGAGAGACCGTCTCTCACTAAGTTATTGAGAGACCACTCTTGTGGTACCCATTATGTAGATTTTTGTACCTCTATACTATATATCACGTATGCCTATAAACGCATATGTTAACTAGTTTAGTTGATAAAAATATGAGGGTTGATGCTCATAATTCACAACTTAAGTTCAAATTCAGGCAACATTAAAATTGCTCTTATACTTCCCTTTATGCCAAATAAATAAAATTTAAATACACCTATAAATTACGGAATATTATTAGGAAACATATAGAACAAGAATGATCCAAAGTATATATAGTGCACATAATAATTGGGTAAATATTGAGATTTGAGAAGAGCTTAGGGTTAAACTACAGGATCTCACAAGGCCTTCCGATGGCCGATAGTGAATCTACGAAGAGGAGGAAGACGACTAACAATCCGTATTTTGACATACGAAAAGAAGACAAGCTGAGCTGTCTCCCTGACGAAATCTTATTGAAATTATCTCCTTCCTTCCTATCAACGTGGCCATCGCCATCGGGTCTTTTCCATTGCGGAAATGGCTAGGTCGGTAGCAACTACGATGGCTGGACTTGCGAGCTTGAAACAATACGTTTATTTGGTGTCGTTGCTTGAGTCCGACTAGCATAGTTTATTAAGGTATTTCATTTAGCTAATAAAAGGGTGGAGGGAATTAATACCCTATTTAGTTATTAATTGTGTTATTTATTTTGTTGAGTTTAATGGTTATAATTAGCTAGTTTTTTTTTTTTTTTTTTTTTGGATGAAAGGAGCATAGATTAAATTAAAGAAATAGAGTTAAAGTACATCATGGGGACGGGTCGGGGGATAGAGGCGCGCAGGCCAAGACAAAGTCAGTAGTACAAAGATCAACAACAGGGGGGATGAAGAAAGTGAAGAGGGTGTTCCAGCTAGGGGAAGGGGAAGTACAGTTTTCAAAGATCCAATGGTGAAGATCAGGGGTGAATAAGGTATGGGGGACATTCAGAGAGGTCCAGGCATCTAACGCAAGGCTGCAGTCACGGAGGACATGAAGGGAGGTCTCTGGGATGGAAGGGTTTTGACAGAGAGAGCAGGACGGGATCGGTAGAATATTTCTGGCGAAGAGGGAGACTTTGTGAGGTAGCTTGTTCCATCACACAAGCCAAAGGAAAACTTTAATCCTAGGCTGAGTATGAAGATCCCACAATCACGACAGGTCAGAGGGGAGGGAGGGGAGGGGAGGCGTGAGGGTGGCAGAGGGACCAGAAAGGTAGTGATAGGTCTCGCTGATTCTCCTTAATTTAGCTAGTTAATTCTTAGTATGACAAGAGACTTTTCAATTGTCTCTTTTGGGCTATTTAAGCCAGTTACTTGGAATAGGAAAGTGATGAAGTTGTTTTCACAAAAATATCAAATTACTTTGTAATTGTCAAGCACAATTCCGAGTTTGAACTATTGTCTAGACGCGCTTCTAGCATAGTTACTTGAGTTCGAGTCAATAGGTCTTGGCTTGGTCTCGTAATTTGTCGAGCTATAGATCTAGTTTGTCAAATATATCCTTTGTTCTTTACTTCCGCTTTTAAATTCGCATCATCTTTGGACTAACATAACCTCTATCCAGTTACAGAGCGAGAAGTACCTTAGGTACATTCCGAAATTATCGCAAATTACGTCAATCGATAGTTTCAGTATCGAAGTTGACCACACTGGACGCTCGATTTCGCCGCCAGCTGTAGAATCTTAGCTTCGACTAATATGTAACCGTAACGTCTGTGAGTTCAAGTTAACGAGTGATGTGTATTTGTGTGGGGATACAAATTTTATATTCGAAACGCAGTCGTTGGTGTCGCTGAAATTATGCTACGACAGGTTGCAATTGCCTTGTACTCGTCGAATCAATCTTTCCAATTTGAAGATGTTAGACCTTAAACATGATCCTTTCAATTATGGACTTGATCCTACTCAACTCGAAGATGGAAATAAAATTGTGTCAGGATTTTATGGAGCAATTGGTAATGTTAGGACCGTTGCACTCGATTTTTTTTTTGGTCTCACGAAGCGCGTGCATAGTCGCATTACAATAGAGGGGAAGAGGGATTCGAATTCGCGAGTTTTTATACCAAGTGGAATAACGGTCATAAGCCTACCAATGCAAACACCTTACGGCGGCGAGTTCTGAAGAGGATAAATATAGAAATATGCGTGAAGGATTACTCTTATGACTACACAGCCTTTTGTCGTGTTAGTAAAATATTTGTTAAGCGGCGCCATAGATTTGAAGCACTTCCATTTTAAGGTAATTCGAGATAGAAATTAGAAAAATGGAAGCGTAAAGTATGAACAAAAAAGGGAATTGAAGTTGTGCAAGCTACTTTACCAATCTCCAATGGTTTTAATGGGGTTTAAGGTTGAATTTGTAGGGCTGGTTCTCAACATGTCTGAAAAAGACGGTCCGAAAGCTTGGAGGAATAATGGCCAATGTATCATTTTCAATTGATTGCTCGCTATAGGTTCTTGTCTTAAACTAATATTCTGTCTGTCTCGGTCATTTGTTATTTATTAATATTAATATTAATTATTAATGACAATTTTAGTTTTTGTTGGATGCTTAAATAAACAAATCACGGAGGTTGTGGGAAACTGGGAATACACGTAAAACCCTCAAAAACTCAAAAACACAGTGATTAGGATAAGGAGAGACTTACATCAAACCCATAACTTCCCTATCGATGGCGGATAATTCGGAAGACGGAAAACAAAGAGAACAAGACAGATTGAGTTCCCTCTGTGACGATATTCTTATTGGAATTATCTCCTTCCTTCCTCTCAAATTTGCCATGGTCACAGGATCATTATCCCATCAATGGCGTCGTCTTTGGACTAATGTAACCTCTATAATCATAAACGAACACGAGCATTTTCATGAATTCATGAAGCATATTACCTCACCATCAATCGACCGTTTAATTGTTGAATGTGAAATTAAAGTTGACAACTCGATCTGGTGGCCTCTTATGCTCTTCTGGCTTCGACAAGCTTGTAACCGCAATCTCCGTGAACTCAAGTTAGTATTTCCTCATCATTGGAGTTTCAATCATGCTATGGATGTATTACCAAGTTTCGTTTGGGAACCGCAGTCGTTGATATCGGTTGAGATATGTTGAGATATGTTCATTACATTTACTATTGCCTGATCATCGTGGACAAATCAATCTTCCTAATTTGAAAACATTAAGGCTTAGGCATTGTCGTTGTGATTTTGACAAGCTAGGTTCGCTAATCGAGGCTTGTCCTTCCCTCGAAGATTTGTCTTTAGAATTTCCGTATCATCAGATTGTATCTGGATGTAACATTAAGGTTTTCAATCAAAATTTAAGACTGTTGGTTATTAGCACGGGTTTATTCGAACACAGCATCGTCGTGATTAATGCCCCAAAATTAGAGCAGTTGATTGCTTGTCCTTTCAAATTCATCATATACCGCTTTGAAGAGAAACCTTTAGCGTTACGCGAAGTGAAAATCAAAAGCTCGACCTACGACAAACTTCTATCCGAAGATGAAAGCAAGGTAATGTCGGAGTTTTATGGGGCAATTGGTAATGTAAGTTTCCTCACACTCGACGATTTTCTACTAGATGACATGAATACCGTGTTGAACGCAACTCGAATTACACTATTTATGAAAAAGTACCACAACATCAAGATTGTGCCGTCATTAATAGAGGCGTGCCCTTTATTAGATGTTCTGAAGCTAGAGGTCGATTGGGATATAAGCGACAAGAGGGGAATGACGATCCTCCCAAAGCTTAACCATATAAGCACCTCACGGCGAGTACTTAAGCGGATAGAGATTGAAGTCTACTGGGGCATTAATCGTTGGCCTGCAAAATCATTCTTAAAATTAGTACGATATTTGTTAAGCGGTGTCATTGAATTGGAGCAATTCCATTTGAGGATAAGTGGTGATGAGCATTCAACTGATGAAGAGCTTAGACAAAGAATGGAATTGGATTTGTGCAAGCTACTTTGCAAATGTCGAATGGCGATAAAGGGGTGTGAGTTTGAATTCGTTGGGATGTTTCACAAATATACTTTGAGAATTGAGGCCGATTAAAAAAGGTTGTGTTAGAACACACTTGGTTGATGATGCCAAGTTTCATTGTTATTTAATTGTTTGCTTCTTAGTTATAATGTTTAGCATTTGAAGCACTCAATGAATTTCCAAAGATGGTTCAAGAATGATCAAGATGAAGTTATGACAAGAAATCCCTTAGCCTTAGTCAAATGTTGTAAACGATTACAAATGCTTAGTGATTGAAGCAATCAAATGGACTTTCAAAGACGGCTTAACATGATCAAGATGAAGTCAACAAGAAGTCAAGACAATGATATGATCCTAGCATTAGTCGAAAAATGTAAGAGTAAGTGTAACATTCTCATTTACATCAAGTGGCTGCAAAATCATGCAACAGTGCACTGCACTGTGGTTTCTGATACTACCGTATGGAGGAACTTTTATTCGAAAAATTAAAGTGTGAAAATCTTTACAACTTTCATATTTTTGAAGCTTTAACATTTGAATCATCATAGTTTGAAAACAAATCTGAAAAAATCAATTTGCAAATCTCACATGTTGACTCCTCTAAAGTTGTGCATCTACTTTTACATAAATGGAAAGTTGATTTAGTCAAGTACTAAAGCACTTTTCCATTTGTGGTAAGTTGTCACATGTTGAGTGTTTGGGGTTTAGTTTTCTCAAAAAGACTAAAGTTTTGTGTGCTCAAGCAACCCCTAACACTTACCATCACTCAAAGGCTATTTATTTTATTAATGGGTTAAATTACTTTAAGGTGTACTTTTTAGGTGATTGTTTTCACTATAAATAAGGAGCCTTTGCATCATTTATTACCAAAGACTCTTCTGAGCATTAATTGTTAAAACACTTTGCAAAACATTAGCTCTTGTTCTTCAACTTATTTGCAAAACTGTTTTCTATTTTAAAAGTCTTCAATCGTTTTTCAAAAGAGCTGTAAATCTCCATGTATCAGTTCGCTGCACTGTAACATCTGAGTTTGTTCCATGATTCTCGTGTTTAGGTCTTAATTGTGATCTCCATGTTCATTAAGTGAACGATTGAGATTCAAAGACTCTGTAAACCTGTGAGATAGAACTTAAGTCTTGAAGCGGAGTAGCTTTGAGCAAGTGAAAGTCTTGAAGCGGAGTAGCTTCAAGCAAGTGCAACCGGAGTAGGTTGGCGAGTTATTTTCATTGTAAGGAGTTTAGTTGTTTGAGTAAATTTCTAAACAAACAATAAAATAATGGTTGGACGTAGGCCTCGGAGTAGAGGCTGAACCAATTTTTTAAACATCTTCTTGTTTGTTCATTTACTTTTACGTTTGTTCTCCTTATTTATATATTTTTTATCTCGCAATCTGTCTGTGTCACAGTGTTCGATACTGTGTCTCAGACCTGCTGATTGATTCAATGTTGTGAACTTAAAACGATTAAGTATCTCAAGTTTTCAACTTAAAAGGGATTCACTTAAGATTTTCATTGCTAAAAGTATTCAACTTAAAAAAGTATTCACTTAATATCTTCATTGCTAAGTTGAAGAAAAATACTCTTTCATTCATACTTTTTTGATCTGTGCAACAATCGACTTTACTGTGACATATATATACTGAGCTGAATTCGTGTGTATATACTTCTAACTCAAATAGTTCTAATTATAAACACCTCTATCATTTAAAGTATTGTCTATATCAGTTTAGTCTACTGTCCTAGATTTCAAAGAAGCTTAATTCAAGCTTAAAATTTTTAATTGGACACCTAATTCACCCCCTCCTCCTCTTAGGTGTTCTCGTCCTTGACTCTTCAATTGGTATTAGAGCCTTGTGCTCTTGATATTGGTTAATTACCAAAGAGTTGATCCTATAGTCATGGACGGGAAACATACTAAGCATACCATCTTCAAGGGAGAAAACTATGCTTGGTGGAAACATCGCATGGAACACTATGTTAAAAGTGCGGACTATGAATGTTGGTTGATCATTCAAAAGGGTCCCCTCAAAATCGAAGTGACTAATGCTAATGGCACTAGTACCTTGGAAAGTGAGGATAAGTATCTTGAGGCCGATTATAGGAAAATCGAGAAAAACTCTAAGGCCATGTCCATTCTTCAATATGGGATTGGTGAACAAGAGATTAATCGAATATCTGGATGTGATTCAGCCAAAAATATTTGGGACACCCTAAACCTTGCTTATGAGGGAACGTCACAAGTAAAAAAATACCGTATTGATCTTCTCATGCAACAGTATGAGATGCTCAATATGGAAAGAGATGAGTCAATTAATAGTTTGTCCTCACGTTTTTCTGGTATTGTCAATGACCTTAAGAGTTTAGGTAGAAATTTTCAATCCGAGGATTTAGTCCGTAAAATTCTTCGTAGCCTAACTGAAAAGTGGCAACCGAAGGTTACGGCTATTGAGGAAGCTAAAGACCTTTCATTGCTCAACCTTGATGAACTTATGGGCTCACTTATGGCTCATGAGTTAACTCTCATGAAGCGTTCTAGTGAAAGCTCTAAAGGGAAAGGACTCGCTCTTAATGCTCGCTCAAGTGATGAGGAGAATGAAGATGATAAGTTTGCAATGTTTACTAAAAACATTGTTGGCATGATAAATGGTCAAAACTCTCAAAGGTATAGCAACAATTCTAGCAAACGTCGTTTTCCTAAGAGAAGGTCTAATTCCACTGTTGGTTGCTTTAAATGTGGTGACAAAGGTCACCAAATCAAAGAATGCCCAAAGTGGAACGATATCAAATCTAAGGAAAAACGTGACTCTGCTAAACGTGATTACAAAAACAAGGTAATGACTGCTATTTGGGGCATGTCTGATTCTGAGGAGGACGATGTCCTTGAGGATGAATTAGACACCAAATTGTTCATCTCGTCTAGTTCCTCAAAAGGTGACTCCAAATCCTTAAAGAAAGAAGACATCAAATGTCTTATGGCTCACTCCGCAGATTCCGACTCAGATTCAGACCATGAGGTAATTAAGCTCAAGAAAAAGGTTTGATCCTTCTCTAAAGGCAAAATTTGTCTCCTCCTAGATCAATTTATTGATAAATGTCGTGTCCAAACTAATAAGTTGGAAGCTATGCAAATTGAAATTGAGGAGATAGCTGAAGAAAATGTTATCTTAAAAGAAAGTTTAAATGAGAATGATCAACCTAGTTCCATGTTGAGTCTTGAAAAAGAAATCAAAAAGCTTCAAAAACAAAATTTGTTTCTAGCCAATAAGGTCAATGAAACGAATGCAACAGATCCCTGCACTGTTGCATCTGGTTCTAACAAAGGAAATGTGTCGTCACTAACTCAAGAACGTGACCAACTTTTGATTGACTTAACAACTCGTAATAATGAAAAAGATGATCTTGTTAAGATTGCTGAAATGTTGAATGATGAGTCTAGTCATGTCAAAAGTGTCTTAGATCGAGTGCAAAAATCAAATGATGACCTTCTTGCTCAAATTGAGAACTTGAAAAAGGCTGAACAGACTCATGCTACAGATGCATCTACTGTGGCATCCGAGTTAAGAAAAGAAATAGATACTCTCACTAAAGTAGTGTCTTCTTTGACTAAGGAACGCGACTCTCTTCTAGCTGACCTCACATTGTGTCAAAGGGATAACAAACAACTAGAACAAATTGGGTTGTTACTTAGCGATGAAGCAAGACATGCAAAACAAGCTTTCGACAATTTGGGTAGATTAAATCTTAATCATCTTGCTAAAATCGAAACATTGACTAAAGAGCTAGATGAGGCCAAGATGTTTTACTTAAAATGGGAAGAAAGTCAGAATGTTTTGGAGTTTCTCTTAAAACAATCACAAGAATATGAAAAATTTGCAAAGAAAGCTGGACTTGGTTTCAAATGCAACAGTAGCACGCACTGTTGCACTCGAAACCAGGATCCAAGCAAAAATGACTTCCGAAGAAGAAAGTATGCCTGTCTTCCTGAATACATCATTTGTAATTACTGTGGTAAAACAGGTCATGAGTTTAATGGTTGTGAGAAAAGAGTCCGTGACTTAGAAAGAAACACTAAAATGGTGGTGAGATGGTTGATTGCTTGTTCACTCGGTTCCGATGTCGGTATTTCAGACGAAGAAGATGACAATGGTGATGGGTCAATTGTGAAGGTTGAGTATTGTGACAGATTGTTATTGCTCCGCTGGTGATGATGATGGATGGTGCGAAATGGAGGTGAAGGAGCAGCTCCTCGTGGCTCCGATTGGTGGAAGTGCTGAACTGGACTCGGGTTTTGATACCGAGTTCAATGTGGAAGATGGAGATGATGGATGTATAAAGGATGGTTGTTGATTAATGGTGAATTAATTGAAAAAGCCATTATTGATTGGAATTTTAAGAATACGAAAGAACCACGGAGCAAAGTATGTGATTTTGGTCAAGTAAAAGGCAAACTTTGACTTTCCTTTGGAGAATACAATCCATATTCCTCCATTTGACTCTATTTTCACCCGTGTCTTATTTACTTGTTCTCAAGTAACTCGGTACCTACACAATAAAAATATGAGAACGAAACCAAAATTTCGAAAAGTAACATAAATTGACATTAATTAATATAAAGTAACTAATATTCTATTTTATTCTAAAACGACTAAATAAAACTTAATCGAGTCATTAAATTGATCAAATAAGAGATAAAGTATGGGCTAAATACGGTGAAATATGGTATTATCAAATCTCCCCACACTTATCTCTTACTCGTCCCCGAGTAAGGTCATTTATTAAACTAAGACCCTTAATAGAAAATGACTAGCTAAACTACTAATATCCGATGAGAGGCAATTAACGGGCCTTCTCCGTCCCTTCAACTTACAACGAAACACAATGAGGTATGTGCTTCCTTGCAAGGCAAGTGGGGCCTTGCGGAAAATTTTGACACATCCAAACATTTAAGCACAAAATAGCACATAAGATGCATCACAAAAAGTCAAACCGCTTTCCTCATCTAAGCGGTCGTTTTGTTTTCAAAAACCGAACAAAGAGAGTCAATAGTGGAGGATGTCGTCTCCGGGTCTTGCCAAGGTGTCGACTCCCTAATTCTAGCTCAAGTAGCCAACATTGACAACAAGGGGTGCCTAAGAAACAAATTCTAGGCGGGAAAGGGGAAGTACGTAGCTATATCCCAAGGTTGACACGACACACGTAAGATTCGACTCCATATCAAACCCTTGACCAAAAGGAGACCCAAGTCCGACTCTCACGGGTTTCACTAGTCACTCAAATGAAAGAACGAGGTAATTTTTGAGACAAAAAGTAGCCAAAATCACTTTTCCTAACTCGACTTGTGAAGCATGCCCGCAATCTAATATGGCACTCCATCCAATATCCGCAAGAGAAGTGTCAAAATGATGCACATATAAGAGAGACAATCGGGTTGTAACGTGGCTTAGGTTAGGTGAAAAAAGGGTTGGTGCAGGCACCATTTTAAGACATGTGAGGCTATCGGTTAAGTAGTCGCCACATCTAACCAATTCACTAAACCACGCCCAATGCAAAGGAATTCTTCCACAAAATATGGCAAGATTGCCATTTTCAAAAATTATTCAATCCTCTCGATTTGCAAATTACCAACCCTTTATTGGACACAAAATATACATTCTTTTCTTTTTGTTTTTCATTTTTTTTTGTTTTTCTATTTGTTTTTTTCCTTCACTTGTAACCTCTTCAACAATTGCAAAATTGGCCAACCATCAAGCTTCATTTCACTTTTGTGATATTTCGGACCGTTCACCTCAATAAAAATCAAATTTCTTACCCAATTATACTCCTCAAAACAACTACAAAGACGAACTACTCAACAAAGGTGAGATGTTTATGGAATGTAGTTATTAATGGCTGCTTGTGTTTATCCACAACAACTACTTCATTGGGAGTTGTATGGATGTTGAAAGACTATGAAACAAAGGAATCTTGGGTTAAGTTGTTTCATATTACTCCATTTCTTGGCTCTCATTTTGTTAAATTCACCGAACCTTTTTTTTTTGCTTTCGTAGAGAATCAAAATACGAGGTTTTGGTAACGGATTTGGACATGGAACGGCTATTTTGGTTCGACATCAGAGCAACAACATATGGTAGGGCAAAATCAGTTAAAAGGATTCCGGCATTTGTTGGAGGGTGCCTTTTTACGGAAATTCTTGTTCAAATTCGAGGTAGTCGTCATATCAGCTAAGATAAGCTAAATGGTTTATTTTCAATGTTAATAACATTTACCCTTTGCTTCATGAGAGAAGAGTGACTACGAGAGAGTCCGATTTTGTTGGTCTTGCAAGGTCGATAGGTCAGCCATATTTCTGAATAGCTTATAACTCGTTTGCGTATTGACTGCTTAGCTATAACTGTTAATTCTTGTTGCATTAAACTGGTTCAAGTAGACAAGTTAAGCTCGCTCTGAGTTTTCATTTCCGTTCCAGTAGTTTATGTTTTGAGTTTACTCGAGGGCGAGTAAAGGTTCGGTTTGGGGAGATTTGATACGTGCCTTTTGTATAGTCTTTTTAGCCTATTTTAGCACGTATTTCTATGTACTTTTGCACTATTTATGTTGCATTTTGCCCCCGAATTGGCTACTTTGGTTCGTTTTGTCCATTTTGTAGGAATGAACGCAAAAGTAGTGGAATCTTACCCTTTTTCTGTCCTTTTTGCATGCATTTAGAGGAGACGGGATTTTCCAGAGTGAGATACTGCATTGGAATGTGTGAAGGCATGGATTACGAGGCAGTCGGGCATTTACTTGAGCTGATTTGAAGGAAGAACATTCGATCGAGTGGTTTTATTACTCGATCGAATGGTTTTTATAGTCAAGGTTGATCGATCGAGTAGTTTTCTACTCGATCCAGAAGATGCTGAAAGAGAGTTACTCGATCGAGTAACTATTCTACTCGATCGAGTAGATTATGCTGAGTTTTGTTCGATCGAGTGGTTTTATTCCACTCGATCGAGTGGTTTCTTTGGTCATGGGCTTTAATTAGCCCGTGAGTTGTTTTATTTCGATAAACTTATGTTGTTTTCTATTTAAACCTACGTTAACTAGGTTATTAGGAATCTAATCTTTATCATCGACACTTTACTTAGCTTTTATGATTCATTAAAGACTGCGTTACCTTCCTCCTTCACTGTAACTTTAGTTTGGGATTTATTTCGCTCGGATTTGATCATTCTTTACGCCGGATTCGCACGATTGTAATCCCTTTATCTTCTCTTAATAATAATCTCTCTTTTGTTTGCTTTAATTCTTCGTTTAGCCTTATTTAAATTCTGCCCTAATTCTCTTTTATGCATTTTATTTGTTATTTCATCATGTTTATTGTTAATTTATTGTTGATTGTTAGTATTGATATTAATAGCAATATGAGTAGCTAAACTTCTTCCATGTTGGGATTAGGGAATCTGCGGTAGGAATGTGACGATGTAGTAAATAGTTTAGATGAGTTAATTGTGAGACTCTGTCACCATAGCAATTTAATTGTATTTTACCGACTTAGTTGAGTGCACGCTTCTGAGTTATCCCTTTAATCTGGCTAAAATTAATCCTAGATCGAAAGATTGGACTAAATAGGCCTGCTATGAACAATAGACTACCCTGACGAGAATGAAAGTTAAGTTAGTGGTATTTTAGGATAGAAAGTGGACCGAAAGGACCTTTCCGTATCCGTCTCGTATTAATCTGTCTAAGCTGTTTACAGTTGAGTCACTGGACTATCGTAGTGAACCGAAATCCTGGCATGTCCCCTTTTATCTGATAGTTTAATCCTATTCCTCTGCCTTTACTGCTCTTGTCTTTACTTCTCTTCCTTTACACCTTTAGTTTAGAAAACAATTTTAAACAACCCCCCCCCCCCCCCATTTGTGACCAAATAGATGGACTTCTACAGATATCTTGCCTCCCTGAGGAGATCGACCTGACTTCCCTAGCTATATAGTTAGTTTAGTTAGTTTATTTTTGATAGGTACACGACAGACATATCACTGCACAACATTAAAATGTGACCACATGTGGACAGCGGGCCGCCCACGGGGGCGCTTGGTGAGAAACGGGGAACAAGCGTTTGCATTTTGTAAGGAGTCGCCACCAATTTTTATGGGAAATTGGAACCGTTCGAATACCTCGTGTCATGTCAAGACACAAAGTAGTGACATGAACACTAAGCAATCGTTACCCTTAGCATTCTATGTCTAGAATGACTCTCGTGGATGCCAATGAACACGGGTGCTCACGGAGATCTGGAGTAAGGGGTGAGGGTACGTATTAGGAAGCTCTTTTGATCGAACACCTAATCCCGCCCGCCTCGATAGCGGCCTCTACTAATGATTAGGGAAGTTATTCGTACTTGATATATCGTCGGCTATATGCATGCAATGCAACATCCAAGTTTTAATCCTAACATGTGGGAATTAATACTAAGTCGGTTGACACGTAATTAGCATACAATTGGGTCGAAGTTGGAATTTAATATTAATTTACATGTGAAAACAAACAAACAATAAAAGAAATAAAAGAAATACAATAAAAGAAAATACATTAATTACATTGAGATAGGCGATTTATGTCGAAAATACCTTTAAAACGGATGATTTTGAGAAAAAGGAATAAAAGAATAAAAGGACAAAATTAAACAAATTAACGAACAGGAATTAGTGATATTACGGATATTAGTTAGTTAATACGTAAACTAATTGAACTACGTCAAGGCAGAAAAGGAGTTCAGAGGCAGAACTCATCCTGGAACAGGCGCAGCAGGACTGCGCCCTTTGGAAGAGGCGCAACAGTTGCTGCGTCTGTTCCAAGGGTGAGTTCTGGCTGTGAAGCCGGAACTGCAAATCGTTAATGTTAATTGTTAATTTTAAGGATTGATTAGAATAATTAGTCGGATGAAAGTGATTTAACAGGTTAGTTACATGTGAATGATGGTCATAAAAACAGTAAAGCATGAATGAGACGGAAATTAGACGGATTAATTTACATGAAGGAGCGATGTTAATGAATGAGTCCTCTATTAAAATCAATTAACTAGTCTAAAAATGATGACGAATTAACAATGAATATGGATGCAAATATATCAAAGGATGAATTCCAGAAACTCAATACGAATGAATTGAATCTCTAAAATCCGGATTTGAATATTAATAACGAAAACTCGCAAATATGAATTGTAAGGGATTTAAGTCGGATTTATGATGAATTAAACATGTTAATGAGGAGTGAACAACATACATGTGAATATTAAACCGTTATGTGAAAGAATTAAAGAACAAACATGCGAAAACAAATAAGAAAGACGAATTACAGAGGACGAAGAAGAAGAAAAGAAGCAGGAACTGCGGCAGCCTCACGAAGAGGCGCAGCAGGAACTGCGCTCCTTCAAAGAGGCGCAGCAGTTGCTGCGTCTTTTCTCGACGTCTGTCTACTGGAAATCCGCAAAAACAGGTTTTAAAGTACGGTTTTAGAAATCAGTTTTAATGATGTTTTCGACATAAATCTTACAATGGTGATACGATAAAGTAAAATACAATAAATAAACAAGGAGGAATTTACACCCTCAGACTTACATGTTAACGGGACGAGATGAACTAAGATATCGACTAGTGAATGCTCGACGCGAATGCAAAGAGAGTGCCCTCGTAAGAGGAAAACGATTAATTAATTTAAGTTGATTAAGTGTAGTTGGTCAAATTGGTCGGTCATGCAACGGAGAGGCTGGTACCCGGAAAGATCCGAGCTTACGTGGTCGGAAGTCCAAGCACGTAGGCGCCAATTAGTAAGAACGAAGTCTAGAATGCAAAGGGAGAAGAGAAGGGCGGACACTCGCGTGAGAAATATGAGGAACGAAAGCTCCTATTTATACTAATCACGTGAAGGAATAGGGTTTCGGAGACTCTTTGGAAGTGAATCTCGGAAAGATATAAAAAGATACGTAAATCATGCAAAGAAGGGCCTGGGAAGAGCGCGCAGCAGCCCACCGCATCCCTTGGAAGAGGCGCAACGCCTGCTGCGTCTGTTCCCGGGAGGTTTCCTCCGTTGAAGAAAGATTTCCGCGTTTGAGTTATGGTAGGACGGAAATAATTCGATTATCTTATGAATATTACGGGATATTATTTGCCAAAAGATAAAATTTGTGAAATATGGAATAGAAATATCCGGAACATTCCGAACATTCCGACTCGGGATTTAACAGATTATCGAGAAAATGGAGACGGTTTTTGACCTGGACTCGAATGTACTCTAATTATCGCCAAAACGACCGTATCGGGACGTAGATGACAACTAAGAGGTCGACATAAATATTTGAGCAATCACTTGACGATAATCTTACGAACTGTCACAAATCGTTCCGCGAATCAAACATGCGGCCCAATCATCACCGGGTGGTTTGCGGGAGGTGCGAAACGAGGTGTCTCTGAGCCCCACTTTGACCGAGGCTTGGACAAGGCGAAAGTCAAAGTATAGCCATCAGTTCAATCGAAGATTACAACCTGACGACTATGGCGACGCGAGGCGGGTCAAGGGGTCTGAACCAAGGACCTGTCGTCGGGAACATTTTAGAGTCTGTCGACTATCGGGGAGGGTCGTTTAAAGTCCATTAGACTACGTAAGGAGGCTCGCCAGCCATAAGAAGAAACCATACCTGAGACTTCTCGAGATGCTTTCGGAGTTGCGTAGGAGCTAAGGTTAAGCGTAGGAGCTAAGGGTAAGACCTAAAAGATATATAGGATTGGTGCTAGGGTGTGGGGCCCTAAAGGAAAGCATTGACGGGAAGGAGGCCAAATATAAGTTCAACTTAAAGGTGGCTAAGTTTTGGATATAGGAACTTCTGGAGAACGACACCCTGTCGAACTCCGCGGGGAAACAAGAAATATTGAAAGCAGCAGGACGTCGGTAGAAACTGCTGGGGGAATCCGCTTGCGTCGGTCTCAAGCGAACTCTGGCAAAAACTTGAGGTTGAATCTGCTTGCGTCGGTCTCAAACAAATTCTTGCTGGGGAAATATTGACGACTAGGAACATCTTGATCGTCGTGGGAGAAATCTTGAGTGAGCAGTACTGCAAAATACTACTGCGCTGGATAAAATGAATTGAGCAATACTGCAAAATATTACTGCGCGGGATAAAATGCGGGCCGGAACGAAAGAAAACCATCGAAACGGACCAAAAGAATACAATAGCGTTGAAGAAGAGGCGCACCAAAGATGGGCCCACTAATAACGAACTCATAACGAATTTTTGAAAATTCGTATGGAGGGAACACAAGGAAGAGGCGCAGCAAGAGCTGCGTCTCTTGGAAGAGGCGCAGCGCCTGCTGCGTCTTTTCCCCAATTTGGCTATTTCCGCGTAAAAACGCGAAATCAGAAGGATTACATTTCATTATTTCGAAACATAATTCTTTCAATTTCTCTCTCAAATCTTCACCATTTCCGTTGAGGTTTGATCCAAAAGCTTGCTTTAAACATGACTAATCGAGGTATGTGTCCTAATCTTGCATTAATCATCTACATATTCGAATTTTGAGCCGCGAGAATTAGGGTTTTCGACCCTTTTGATCGAAAATTTGGGGCTTTTCCCCCAAATGGATTTGCTTTGCCAAATTGATGCTAGAAATGGATATTAGGCAATGTTAGGTACATAACCATGTATTTACTTTGAATTTTCATCGAGTTTTGAGCCCTTGAGCGAATTTTGAGACGGTTTTACAGCTAAACCCCAAATTGCTTCGAAAATAGCCTTAGGATTGTCCATTGGCGATGAAATTTGATATTTGGGATCCTTGGATGATGGGTAAACTTCCTGTCATCTCGAAATTTTGGTTCGTGACAACTTTTTCAGGGCACCTTTTTAGGGCATAATCGCCGTTATAACGAAGTGCTGCCGAATTTTCGACCTGAACCCGGAATTAGGCTTTGACTTGGACTTGACTTGACCCAATTTATCACATGAGTGATTGGGTTGGCGGGAATATGGCCAAAGGTGGCCAGAAAGGACAGTTTTCAGGGCTCTGGAGGCTCGAAAACTTCTTAACAAAGGCTTGTCGTCATGTGACGCGGCCTAAATTTACTTTAATGTTGCAGGTGATGAGGCTTCTACTTCTGGGAGGACTCCCATGGAGATAGACGTTGTTACGGTTGAGGAGGCTTTGGAGCAGGCCCTCACCGCTGCGGTGATGGTTACTGGAGACGAGGCTCACGAGGAGGAGGCCGAGGAGGAGGAGGCCCCGAGACGGGCCAACGTCAGGCGAGGAGGTCGTCAGCTGAGGGGAGCTCCCGCGTGGGCTGAGACTTGGGAGAGTAGGCACCTCGTGTGGGCTGCAGAGGGTCACCTGTCCTACAGGACGGTGAAGAGCTTGGTAAATAAGAATTCACTACTCATCACCTATTCTCTTTCATTCTTTTTGTCCAAACTTCTTGCAAATTTCATTCAAAACTAAAGATAGCTTTGTTTCAAATCATAATAGGAGGCCGGGAACATCAGGTCGTTCTCGGGTTACACGACAGCGATGGAGCACTACGAGCAGCTGTCGGCGGAGGAGAGGGCCATGATCGAGCGTGGAGCGTTTGGTCCTCTGGTTCAGGTCTGGAGAGATATCGTGAAGAGGAAGTTGCGGGCTAACCTCGGCTGGTCCGCGCTTTCTTGGATCGGTTCGGGATACGACTTCCACGTTTCACCGCCTTTTGGTGAGGTGGGAGTTACTCGGAGGACTACGGCATGATTTACGGCTGCCGTGTGGGACCGAGGAGATGGTGTGGCCGGAGACTGCTATGAGAGCGGATTCGGCCGAGGCGAGGAGATTGATCGGTTGGAACTTATCGCCGAAGGCTGTTGCGATCTTAGGGCTTGGTACCCGCACCTACGTCCGAGACTACTTTGCGGGAAGACCCGGCCGTGGTGACGATTGATGGGAGGGAGATGCTCCTCCTCCTGTCTGGTGACCGAGAGGGCTCGTACGTGGCTTTGGTGGTTCTTGTCTTCGATTTACCTCGGAGACAAGGGCGAGAGGCTATCGACGAAGCTTCTTCCCTTTCTTTCTGACTTGAGTTCCCTAGGACGCTGGGACTGGGTCACTGCTGGTTTTGCGGTCCTCATCCGCTTCATGAGGGCCATGGTTCGTCCGGAGTTGATGGAGAAGGGGACTTCTCCTGGCACTGTCGGACCTGGACTACTGTTGGAGGTATGAACCTTCCAAAGTAAATTCCTTTCTTTATCGAATCACGAAAGATCGTCATTGATTATTTTGTTTTACAGGCATGGGTGTACTCTTACTTCCCGAGTCTCGCGCCCAAGAGGACAGAGCCGCTGGAGAAGGCCTATCCTGTAGTGAGGGATTGGGTGATGTGCCGGACGAAGAGCAAGCGCTCTTCTCACAATGTCTACCGGCGGGATGTGAACGCCCTTCAGCTGAGCAGCGTGAGTATCCCACTCGTATTTACATTTCTTGTACTTTGCTTTCACTTGATCATAGGAATGATCTTTGCCTTATCTTGTCGCAGTGGGTGCCCAGACCTTGGGCGGAGTACGCTGGAGCGCCTCCTTTTGTCGCTGAGGTCCTTCGACCTAGGAGTCCGAGTCGGTTCTTTGTTGTGGACGTCGATGGGTCTGTGTGGTATCCGGGCGAGCGTTTGGCTCGTCGGTGCTCTTGGGAGCGTTGACGGTTCCCATTGACCCTTCGAGGACGATGTTCAGGGAGCCTACTGAGGCTGAGAGGGAGGCGGACCTGGCTGGTGCCAGCGGCGACGACCTCCTTCTGCCTGGCGAGGACTACTCGGCGTTTCTTTACGGGAGGTTGGCGTACTGGCCAGTAGTGGTGAGTATCTTTTACTTTTCTTGATTTGATTTTGAGAATTACGACGAAAGATCATCGATTAATGGGAGCTATTTGTCCTTGCAGGAGGTTGAGGCGGCGGGCATCGAGCCCCCAGTGTACCCTGAGACTCTTGAGTACACTGACGCGACTGGGAGGACGACGATCTCCGAGTTGCGTGACTTCGACGTAGCTGTGACGGATGCTGGCCTAGACGATCGGCAAAGATCATCGATTCGGAGGGTGAGCCTCCAGCTTATATATCTTTCGTGTAAGAACACATTTGATTGAACTTGTTCACTTTACTGAGAATTCTTTTGAAATGCAGGTCGCGCCATCTCGGTTTGTGGCACTATGGAGGGTGGCCAACCGGCTACGAGCTACCGCCATCGAGGCACTCGTCGGTGGTCGAGGTCGTCAGGTATGAACCTCGTTTGATTTCTTTTGATTTTTGATTTTCAGTTTTGTTTGAGTTGATTGACATGAGCCAATTTGTTGTTTACAGGGTGACCGCGAGCTGGAGCGAGAGTTGGCATAGTCTCGAGAGGAGACGGCTCGCTTGTCGAGGGAGCTCGAGTTTCGGGACGCCGAGATTGCTGCTCTTACGGCGAGGGTTGCTGAGTTGGAGGGTGTCCATCAGTAGTTTGGCGTAGTTTTGTAGACTTGTACATCCGATTTTGAACATTTTTGGACTTGTTTGGGGCGCAAGCCCCCGATTTACGGACTTTGGACTTGGTTCGGGCGCAAGCCCCGATTTGCTTGTACATTTGTATATATGATGGCCTGAGTGCCTTTGCTGCTGGGTTGTGTTGCTTGTACCTGCAGGTTAGTTCTTGAACAGGTTTGGTAGACAACGGTTTACGCCGTCATGCTGCCGAAATTTACATGGAAATCACACCAAAGCATACATTTTATATGCATATGGCCTTAATTAGCGCAAAAAGAGACTCAAAAGGATACAAAAAATGCAAAAATGCAAAAATTTTGTCGGAAATGACCGGACGGTAGGGAGGGTTACCCCCTAAAAAAGAAAAAAGAAAGAAATCTGTAAGTGTAGAAAGGAAAATGTTGAAATGAAAACAAAAGAGAATTATTTCCTAAAAACGAAATTTATGAAATTTATGAAATTTAATTAAAATGAAATTTTATTTCCTAAATGAATTAAAATAAAAAAAGAAATAAGTGCGATGAAAATGGCGAAGGTGTTGACGTCGCCTCGAAATGCGTGCCCGCGAATTTATAAAGTTTGAAACATGGTAAACTGCTCGTATTTACCAAAATAAAATCCCGTAGGAATAGGAAATTATTCGTTATAGAATTAGGAAGGATCCAAACGCGGAAATCACAGAGAGTGAGCCTGGGGAAGAGCGCGACATGAGTGCGTCGCTTTGAATAGGCGCAGCAGGAGCTGCGCCTGTTCCCAAGTTTGTCTCTCCTTGCGGATTTTGGAAACAGCAACTAGTATAAATAGAAGCGTCGACGAAGCTTTAAATCATATAATTCTTCCGTCTTTTCTCCGTTAATCTCATAAAAACTCCCAAAAAATAAATTTTCAAGAGAAAATTTGTCATCATGAATACTTTGGAGATCCGCTTGAAGGAATGGACTAATGAATTCTCGAATGTTGAGAAGCACAACATGGGTGCTCATAACCTTGGGCCCCTATTGAGTTTGAAACTCATTAAGGTTGTAAAACCGTTCTTGGATGCTTGCCTTGACTACTGGGATCCAAATTGTCATGTTTTCGCGTTCCCAGGTGGTGATATTTGTCCTTTTCCGGAGGAAATTGCTGCTATTGGTGGGTGGGATCCCGAGCGCTTACCCGCTATTCCTTCCACTTCACAAGGGTATAAGACCAAATTCAGAGACTTGCTCGGGTTGACTAGACTCGAGGTGGATCGCTTGGTTACCCCGAAAGGCGTGAGAATGCTGGACTTTGTAGACCGATTCATCAACAGGGCTGACCCCACAGTCTCTTATGTTGCTAGGAGGAGAGCATTTGGCTTTTGTTTGCTGCATGTGTACGTCTTTCATGGACACGTTGATGAAGATTTGCGAGGTGATCCCCGTCTTTTGGGTCTTATTGAGCAAATGGAGCTGCGCAGGAGCCCAGCTTGTTTATGCTTAGGGGAGATTATCTTGGGTTTGGATAATAGGAAATCCAACCGCGATCTTCCATTCTTGGGGAGTACCGTCATCTTACAGGTAAAAGACACCTCTTTTTCTTTTTCGTTTTTTTTTTTTCTTTTTTTTTTTTTTTTTTTTTTTTTTTTTTTTTTTTTTTTTTTGTGTGTGTGTCTATTACCTGCTTTTGGTAGGTTTGGCTTATGGAACGGCTCCGACTGCTCGAGCCCCCAGTTCATGCACTTTCCTATCATTCTCGTATGATTGCGATGAGGACGCGGTTGTACATGGTGGACTTCACCCGGGTCTGTGACTATTGGAAGAACAAGCTGAAGAATGATGATGGCCCGTTGATTAGGTGGGTTGTACGTGGTGGCATCTCAAGTCCATCCTTTGGAGTGTCTTCTTTGGATCCCACTAGGTCCGTGCGCATTCCGGACTCGGAGTTCATGGTATGCATCTTTCCGGAAAGATTGATGAGGCAAGTTGGGTTGAAGCAGACTATCCCGAGGCTTGATACCGTTCCGCAGACTGCTGTAGCGCTTACCACCGAGAGCCGAAGAGAGTGGGCTATCAAATGGGCCCAAAGGAACATGTGGTTCTTGAGCTTCTCCGCCAATGCTTTGTGGGTGTCGGATTCTTACCTGAGGTGGAGAAAGGCTGCAACTTCGGAAGAACGCGAGAGACTGAGGAAACGCGAGCCTGTTGACTACAAGGTGCGCGAGGGAGAGAAAGAGAAGGAGAAGCATCTGACAGAAGGAGAAGAAGAAGCTGGATTTCAGGTCATTCATCCTTCGAAGAAATCAAAGACTACTCCTGTTGCGGAAATGGTGGTTGGCAAGAGTGGAAGAGTCAGGCCTCGAGAAAGACCGTTGGTGATTAGGTCTGAAGTGGTGCAAGAGCGCCCGGCTCGAGGTCGTGACAAGAAGTATGACAAGAGTGACAAGGGCAAGGGGAAGATGGAGGAATAGCCCGAGTCCTTATTTATTATTTGAGTATTATTATTATTGTTGTAATAAAAAGGAGGGATTTTTAGAATCCTAGCCTATTCTATTTTTATTATGTAACGTACTATTATTATTAGAAAATGAATGGAATAAAAAAAGGTTGAATGGTTAAGAAACCGCTGTGATTTTCTTTTATTATTCTTGTCGAATTTCAAACGCAGTGCAAATGTCCTTCTATTTACATTTTAGGTATATTGGGTTGAATCCCGTGAAGGATTGCCTATGTATTCACTTAAAAAGCGAAATCAAACCCTTGCGCGTAGTTCGAGTAAATGTAAAAGAATAATTGTTCGAAGCAAGAGCTTGTAATGAACATAGAAAATAAGCATGAGCTTTTGTTTGTTCTCAAGGTGCGAATTTAGTTTATTTGATGATATGAGGATGTCTTGTCAAGATGCAAGAGCACAGTGACACTTAGCTTATTTCAGTTTGGCCAGGGGCCGTTTATTTGGTGTCATAGGAGCAACACATGGGTTTACGCGAGGCGCGTTTTTTTGTCCTAATCTAGGCATAGTATCGTTTCAGTTGGTCAAGGTTTGTGGGGTTCGAAAACTCATTCCCATCTAGGTCTGTGATTCTAACCGCACCCCCTGGAAGTATGGATTTGACTAGGTATGGTCCGGCCCAATTAGGTTTGAATTTTCCCCTTGGGTCGACAGGTAAAAGAGCTCTAACCGATTTGAGTACTAAGTCTCCTTCTTTGATGTTTCTTGGCCTAACTCTTTTGTTGAAAGCTAGTTTGATACGTGCTTGATATGTTTGGACATTATGTAAGGCGCGTAGCCTACGTTCATCCAGGAGGATGAGTTCTTCATATCTATCTCTCTTCCAATCGGCTTCAGGGATTTGGCTTTCGAGTAGAATACGCAAGGATGGTATTTCTAGCTCGACTGGTTGTACGGCCTCCATGCCGTAGGTCAAATAGAAAGGAGTAGCCCCAGTGGGCGTCCTAACTGATGTACGATATCCCCATAAAGCAAAGGGTATCTTGCTTGGCCAATCTCTATAGTTGTCAGTCATTTTCTTGAGAATTGTGACAACGTTTTTGTTTGCCGCCTCTACCGCGCCGTTAGTATGTGGTCTATAGGGCGAAGAGTGGTGATGCTTAATCTTGTATTTGGCTAGCAATTGCTCGGTTTCAGCTTGGAAGTGTGACCCATTATCGCTGATAAGCGGGGTAGAGGTCGTCGTACCCGATCAAACATTTTACTCAACTAATGTAGTAGGGTAGTCGAGGTCGAACCACAAGGAGCATGGGTGACTATTAATTGTCTAAATTCTTATGCTTAGCTAAGTCGGAGAAAACAAGGATGAATTATTATCTAAAGGACTAAACTAAATAACAAGAAATAAATTGAACTAATTAAACTATAGAACGAGAAAGCAAGCTATTAATAAATACGATTTACTCAAGTTAATTAAAGCCTAGGGAGCGACTAAACCACCGACATTCGTAATAAATCATGAGTTCCTTCAACTAGTTGTCAAGGGGGAAGTGTATCGGGTGGAGACGCCTCTAATTCGCCCACCAACTCCCTCCCGGGCTCATGGTGGGACACTAGTGATACCGAATCAACTCTCTCCCGGGCTCATGACTCGATTTCCCCCGACTCAAGACTCAAGGCTCACCAAAGTGGGCCCACTCCGCTCACCTCTCATCAAGGTCAAGGGCTTAAGCCCGCGATAAACTCCCGGTCATCCCTACCCTTCTCCCGAAGGTGAACTTCAAACAGAAAAACAAAGGCACCCCACTGGGTTCTCCTCCGGGCTCAACCCAAGTCAAGCACACGACCAAAAAGGGGTAATGTAATCAATCCCAACCTACCCAACTCCCGTTGGTGGACAAGGGTCAAAACTGACAATTACTCCCAAATAGACACAACAATTCGATTCCTTTGTTTAAACCCAATAACCCCTCCTCAACAACTAATTTAATGAACTCAATTAGATAAATTACTCATGTTAGGGTCTAATCGCACCCTAGTAAGGATACTACTCACTAATCATGGTTTTTAAGGCAAGACAATTAATAAAGATGGATTCTTTATTAATGAACATGATGTGAAAATGGGTTCTACAACTAATCAAGCAATTACCCAACACAAATTATGAAGAAAGACAAATTAAACTAAAGATGGGTGAGAAATAAACTAAAAGACACAACCTTTAACACAAACAACTCAAAGATTCAATCTTTGACACAAGAAAGTTAAAGACTCAATCTTTGAGAACAACAACAATGGAAAACAAAGAAAAGATGAACAAGAAAGAGAATAACATCAATTAAACAATAAGAAGTAGTATTCAAACATAAACAATTAAACAAAACTTAAAAGAAGGCAAATGTAAACAATTGAAATTAAAGAGTGAAATAAGAGTAAGGAATTATACCAATAACACGGGGACTTGAATTGATGGAATGAATAACTTGGATAAACAAGAGATTGATTAAACTAATTAAGTAATGATTACAAATTTTATTGAAGAAATATTGAGAGGAAAATATTTAGGGTTCTACAAATATTGAGAGAGTAAGAGAGACTAATTTCTAATCTAATTTCTAGTCTAGTAATGTGTGGTTGTAAATGAGTAAGTAATGAGTAAGTAGTCTTTTATACTCATCTAATTACTACTACTAATAATGACACTAATAATAAGGGTATAATATTAATAATAATAATAATAACTCTAATCCTAACTACAAAACTAATCGACACAAATTACCCAAACAAAAACAATCGAAAATCAAAGAAAAGGAAAAAAAAAGGAAGGGGAAAACACGATCAAGGACAAAAACGCAGCAAAGGTGCTCTGCCGGTCCACCGGCGGCCGGGCTTGATGCCGGCAGCGAGGCCATTGAAGAAAGAGCAGAAAAAAGGATGGGTGTGCGTTATACCGGCCTGTCGGCAGCCGGGGCACCGGCATGGAACACAAAAGTGATGCGAGGGAGTTGAATTGGTGCGTTTTGCCGGTATGACGGCTGCCGGTCCCTATACCGGTAGCGAGGCCATCACAAAAAGGAGGAAAAATGGGTGTGTTATGCCGGTTGAGGGAGTCGACTGCCGGGGCACCGGCATGGAGCACAAAGCTTCATAAAAACTTAGTTTTCGATCCCGAGTTCGAATCTGATTGTGCTTTGGTGATGATGGAGTTGACGTTGTTGATTGGATGATGACGATGAAGCAGATGAGGGACGAACTGTTGGTGTTGATGCCGAGTTGTAGGTAAGAGGAAACGGAGGTGATGACGATGATTGCAGCGCGTGTTTGTGGCGGTCTCCACTGATGGTGTTTGATGAAAATGGTGATGAACGATGATGATGAAGTGATTGAATGAAGTTGGTGTTGGTGAAGAAGGATGGAAATGGTGAGGTATGAAGATGCAGGGGATGATTAAGTTGACTTTGTTTTGGCAAAAATCAATAGTCAACTTGACTTTCACACGTGATTCATCACAATTTCTTCTATGTTTAACTCTGTCTCGTAATTCCGTTTCACCTACACATTATTATAATAGAATGATATTAACACTAATATTATACAAGAATCCAACTAATTATTAATTATAGCTAGGATGACTAATTATTATAATTAGTAAATTAAATGAGCTATTTAGACAATTAAGCACGCAAAATCGAGTCGTAATAAGATATAAATGCGGGGTAAAAAGTGACTAAAATACTATTTATCAAACCTCCCCACACTTAAATCTTACTCGTCCTCGAGTAAGCTCATTAAATAAACTAAGACCCGTAATATAAAAGGACTAGCTAAACTACTAATATCCGATGAGAGGCAATTAACGGGCCTTCTCCGTCCCTTCAACTCACAACGAAACACAATGAGGTATGCATTCCGATGCAAGGCAAGTGGGGGCTTGCGGAAAATTTTGATGCAATCATTCAATTAAGCACAAGTCAACATATATGATGCATCACAAAAATCAAACCGCTTTCCTCATCTAAGCGGCCGCTTTGGTTTTCAAAAACCGAACAAAGAGAGTCATTAGTGGAGGATGTCGTCTCCGGGTCTTACCAAGGTGCCGACTCCCTAATTCTAGCTCAAGTAACCAAAATTGACAACACGGGATGCCAAAGAAACAAATTCTAGGCGGGAAAGGGGAAGTACTTCGCTATACTTCCAAGAATGACACGACACACGCAAGATTCGACTCCATATCAAACCGTTGACCAAAAGGAGACCAAAGACCGACTCTCACGGGTTTCACTAGTCACTCAAATGAAAGAACGGGGTGATTTTTGTGACAAAAGTAGCCAAAATCACTCTCCTAACTCGACTTGCGAAGCATGCCCGCAATCTAATATGGTACTATATCCAATATCCGCAAGAGAAATGTTAAATGATGCACATACAAGAGAGACAACCGGGTTGTAATGGGGCTTGGGTTCGGTGAAAAGGGGTTGGTGCAAGCACCATTTTTAGGAAATGTGAGGCTAAAGATCGAGTAGTCGCCACATCAAACCAATCCACTAAACTCTACCCATACAAATGAATTCTTCAACAAAATATGGCAAGATTGCCACTTCCAAAAATCATTCAATTCTCTTTAAAACAAACTCAATTTGCAAATTACCAACCCTTTATTGGAGACAAAAATATACATTCTTTTCTTTTTGCTTTTTCATTTCATTTTTCTCCTTTTCTATTTGATTTTCTTCTTCATTTTTTTTCTTTTTCTATTTGATTTTCTTTCTTGCATTTTTTTTTCTTTGATTTTCTTTCTTGCATTTTTTTTTTCACGACTTGTTCACCTCTTATTAGACAAAAGTAGCCAAAGTTGCACTTCACTCATGTGGCATTAAGATCATACACCTCAAAATAAGTCAAAATTTCAACCCAAATATACTCCACAAAAGAACCACAATGACGAACTACTCAACCAAGGTGAGTTGTTTATGGGATGTAGTTGATTTGTTGGCAATAGAAACGATAAGGCTTAGGCTCAAAATGGGTTAACAAAAGGAAATGATTGACTCAAGGGCATAACAAAAGCTTATTTGGCTATTGTGAGGTTACTTTATTGAACAAAATTGTCTCAATATGCACATCTACACTTCTACGGTAAGGAATGAGCACCATACTTATGCGTTTTGACATGACATACCACGTAAGGAGAACTACTCTCATGACCTAAACGGGACCGGTTTGATGGACCAGCCATATGGAGGCTCTATCCTCACATTTTAGTAGCTATATCGGACCTAGGTCAAGTCTCGGGCCTAATACGGTCTCACAAGGTGGTCGCAACTTGGTTGTTAAGCTAGACTTCCGAGTTTTTGCAAGCAAAAACCCTAACATGTGTCATCAAAAGGCACGAGCTATCAAGAGGGAAATGACACGGGCAAAACAATTATCATCATTGGCAACATATGCCCTCCACATTTAGACCCTCTATGCAAATATTTACATACGAGATGCAACGTGTATGAAATGCAACTAATCACATGAACAAACTACGTGAATGCAAGAGTGAACACATATATTCATGTCTAATCTAAATGCATACAAGTTCTAGTCCTAACAACACACCAACAACATACGCATATCCAAAACGGTTCCCAAAAGGAACACTCACATCACATATCCCGTCCTCCTCCATGCTTATATATACAAAAAGAAAAGGAAGGATAAAGGAGAAAGAATTGGAAGAATTTTACCAAATGTCTTCTCCGATGCTCTCATGTGTTGTCAATAAAAAAGGTTAGGACAAATGCAATATATATAATATAATATAAACAATGCAAATTTTTTGAAATTTTTCAATTTTTTCAATTTTTAAGCATTTTGTATTTTTCTCAAATTAACAAGCAAATATATATACAAATATAAACAATATGCACAAAGTGGATATTTCCCTCCCCACACTTGAAATTTACATTGTCCTCAATGGAACAAAGCATAGGGAGAGAATGGAAAATTAAATAACATATTTTTGTTGGTTTTTTGAATTTTCCAAAATGTAAGAACATGTTTTTGATTTTTTTGAATATTTGAAAATAAATAACAAGTTTTTGGTATTTTTAAATTTTTCAAGTTTTTAAGATTTTTATGTAATGAATCCCCTCCCCACATTTAAAACATGAAATTGTCCTCAATGGAACAAATGTAGGGGGGGAACAAAAATGTAAGTAAAATATAAGTAAGGGAAGAGAATATATACAATTTGGTGGTTCTTGAGGGACTCCACCAAACCTCTCATCCAAAATTATCTTGCTTGAATCTCCAAGTATCATGATCCATGTCGCTTAAGGCACGGAGGAGACGGTCAAATGCTCTATCAAAACCTTCAACTAGACACAAATAGTGCCAAGCTATAGCAAACCGCACCCGACCTCTCTTCCAACACTTCTTATCATAGTTCCTCTTACCCTCCTTGGCTTCCTTTCTTGGGTCCTTTTGATGGTTAGAACCCTTAAACTTGGAATGGTAGCTAGGTGGTAGGAGGAACGGAATCTCATAAGTTTCACTTGTTGGGCAACTCTCTTCTTGGTCACCAAAGTAAGGAAATTGGTAGGGAATAGTAGGTGGAGGAGTCAACTTCTCAACATTGAGGTTCATGATGTTGTCATTTTTATCCCCATTTTCTTGACTCTCCTTTTGAACCGAACTATTTCCATTGAGAGCCGCCTCCAAGGCATCAATTTGAGCTTCCAAATCACTTGAAGAGTTCTCCAACCAAGGTGTACCTTCAAGAGAGCCTAGACCAAAAGAATCCGGAGAGCTCAAATATAATTCAATCTCATCATCAATTTGGTCTTCAAATTCATCTTTTCTTGAATCATATTCACCCAAAACTTCTTTCACATCAACTCTCAACATAAGATCGCCTTCATTTCCCTTTTCATTTGTTGAGCAAGCTTCCAATGGGTCAAAAAATGAAGGCTCTAAATTAGGTTCATCCAATTTATCTTGCACCATATCCACCCTACAACAAGAGTTGCCCATAGGAGGAGACTTCATGGAATTGTTGAGTTCAAACTCAATCTTCTCATTACCTACTTGGAGTGAGAGTTTTCCACTCTTAACATCTATCATAGCACCTCCCGTGGCTAAGCAAGGCCTACCCAAAATTATTGGCACATGGCTATCTTCGGGCATGTCCATGACAAAGAAGTCGCATGGGATCACAAGTTTTCCAACCTTCAAAGGAACATCTTCAATTACACCCAAGGGATACTTAACCGAACGATCGGCTAGTTGTAGGGAGATCTTTGAAGGCTTCAAATCTTCCAAGTGTAGCTTCTTAAACAAGGAAAGAGGCATTAAGCTAACACTAGCTCCCAAGTCACACAAAGCTCTCTTTATCTTCACCCCTTGGATAGAACAAGGAATAGAAAAGCTTCCCGGGTCTTGAAGTTTGCTAGGAAGTTTGTGAGTGAGGATTGCACTACACTCCCTAAAGAGGTTAACGGATTGTACCCCTTCACTCTTTCTCTTCATAGTCACAAGTTCCTTTAGAAACTTTCCATAGTTAGGGATTTCGGTGATCATATCAAGAAATGGTATGGTGACATTCATACTCTTCAAAATGTCAATGAACTTCTCATATTTCTTCTCAAGTCTTGGCCTTGCAAGCCTTTGTGGAAAGGGAATTGGTTCAACATACTCCCTTAGAGGTGGAGTAGGTTCTTTGACTTTTGATGGAACCGGTTCATCTTCCTTTGGTGGGTCTACCATTTCTACTTCTTTTGATTTTTCCACTTCAACTTCAACTTCAACCGGTTGTTCTTTCATTAATCCACTAGAAACCCTCTTCCTTTTCCACCTTGGAGTCTTCACAACTTCCTCCAATTGCCTTCCACTTCTCAAGAATACCGCATTCATTTGCTTTGGCTTCACCGTGTTACCCGGAAACTTGCCCGAATTTTGAGCCATTTGACTCAATTGTTGTGAAATTTGAGCAACATGAGTTTCCGTGGCCCTTTGAGAAGCTCTAATATCATCATTAACACGACTTTGAAAAGCAATGTGGTTGTCAAGTTTGGAACCGGATTTTTGGTTGGCAATCACCAATTGCTCAAAGGCTTGCTCCCAAGTTGGTTTTTGATTTTGTTGGACTTGAAAATTTTGGATCAAATGACAATTAATTGGGGTATGTCCTTCTTCACCACAAAGCTCACAAGATAACACTTGCCTCATGTTGGGGTTGAAGGGCTTGTTGGAGTTCAATAATGCTACTTGTTGAGTGAGGTCCTCAAGCATACTCTTCACTTCCACATTGAACACCGTATTGGAGTCTTTACCCTCACCCTTTCTTGTTTGTATTTCATCATTCCAATCCATTGTCCTTGAGGCCATTTCTTCAATCAACTCCTTTGCCGCCTTGTGACCCAAGATATCTAAGGCTCCCTTACCCAAACCCGAATCAAGAAATAGCTTTAGATCTTGTGCCAAACCCTTGTAGAAATTATTGATCAACTCGGGCTCGGATATACCATGGTGAGGGCATAACCGTTGGAGTCTCTTGTACCTCTCCCAAGCCTCGTACAAAGTCTCATCTTCCTCTTGAGTGAACCCTTGCAACTCACTCTTTACCTTAGCCGTTCTTGAAGGAGGAAAGTATTTTTTCAAGAAGGCCGAGGAGAGCTCATCCCAAGTCTTGAAAGAGTCGGGATCACAATTCTTTAGCCAATCCTTAGCCGCTCCCCTTAGTGATCTAGGGAACAACCTTAGACGGACCGCATCATCGGATACCCCATTCATCTTATACATGTCACAATTGTCAAGAAAATCATTAAGATGGTCATTAGGATTCTCCAAGGGACCTCCCCAAAATTGGTTATCTTGCACTAGGTTGAGCAAAGCATTCTTAATTTCAAAATTCTTGGCTTGAATCCTAGGCCTTTGAACACTAGAATTCACAATATGCTTTGGGGCCATGTAGTCCCTAATCGGAACCGGTTCACCCATTGTTGTACTTTCCGGATTTTCAAATGAATTCTTAAAAACCACTACACACTCAAGTGAAAAGGTTAGCAAGACAAACGGCACACCAAGGTGTGCAAAAGTTACAATAACTTAGTCTAAACTAGAACGAAACAATTAATATCAAGCCAATGCTCCCTGGCAACGGCGCCATTTTGATAAGCGGGGTAGAGGTCGTCGTACCCGATCAAACATTTTACTCAACTAATGTAGTAGGGTAGTCGAGGTCGAACCACAAGGAGCATGGGTGACTATTAATTGTCTAAATTCTTATGCTTAGCTAAGTCGGAGAAAACAAGGATGAATTATTATCTAAAGTACTAAACTAAATAACAAGAAATAAATTGAACTAATTAAACTATAGAACGAGAAAGCAAGCTATTAATAAATACGATTTACTCAAGTTAATTAAAGCCTAGGGAGCGACTAAACCACCGACATTCGTAATAAATCATGAGTTCCTTCAACTAGTTGTCAAGGGGGAAGTGTATCGGGTGGAGACGCCTCTAATTCGCCCACCAACTCCCTCCCGGGCTCATGGTGGGACACTAGTGATACCGAATCAACTCCCTCCCGGGCTCATGACTCGATTTCCCCCGACTCAAGACTCAAGGCTCACCAAAGTGGGCCCACTCCGCTCACCTCTCATCAAGGTCAAGGGCTTAAGCCCGCGATAAACTCCCGGTCATCCCTACCCTTCTCCCGAAGGTGAACTTCAAACAGAAAAACAAAGGCACCCCACTTGGGTTCTCCCTCCCGGGCTCAACCCAAGTCGGCACACGACCAAAAAGGGGTAATGTAATCAATCCCAACCTACCCAACTCCCGTTGGTGGACAAGGGTCAAAACCGACAATTACTCCCAAATAGACACAACAATTCGATTCCTTTGTTTAAACCCAATAACCCCTCCTCAACAACTAATTTAATGAACTCAATTAGATAAATTACTCATGTTAGGGTCTAATCGCACCCTAGTAAGGATACTACTCACTAATCATGGTTTTTAAGGCAAGACAATTAATAAAGATGGATTCTTTATTAATGAACATGATGTGAAAATGGGTTCTACAACTAATCAAGCAATTACCCAACACAAATTATGAAGAAAGACAAATTAAACTAAAGATGGGTGAGAAATAAACTAAAAGACACAACCTTTAACACAAACAACTCAAAGATTCAATCTTTGACACAAGAAAGTTAAAGACTCAATCTTTGAGAACAACAACAATGGAAAACAAAGAAAAGATGAACAAGAAAGAGAATAACATCAATTAAACAATAAGAAGTAGTATTCAAACATAAACAATTAAACAAAACTTAAAAGAAGGCAAATGTAAACAATTGAAATTAAAGAGTGAAATAAGAGTAAGGAATTATACCAATAACATGGGGACTTGAATTGATGGAATGAATAACTTGGATAAACAAGAGATTGATTAAACTAATTAAGTAATGATTACAAATTTTATTGAAGAAATATTGAGAGGAAAATATTTAGGGTTCTACAAATATTGAGAGAGTAAGAGAGACTAATTTCTAATCTAATTTCTAGTCTAGTAATGTGTGGTTGTAAATGAGTAAGTAATGAGTAAGTAGTCTTTTATACTCATCTAATTACTACTACTAATAATGACACTAATAATAAGGGTATAATATTAATAATAATAATAATAACTCTAATCCTAACTACAAAACTAATCGACACAAATTACCCAAACAAAAACAATCGAAAATCAAAGAAAAGGAAAAAAAAAGGAAGGGGAAAACACGATCAAGGACAAAAACGCAGCAAAGGTGCTCTGCCGGTCCACCGGCGGCCGGGCTTGATGCCGGCAGCGAGGCCATTGAAGAAAGAGCAGAAAAAAGGATGGGTGTGCGTTATACCGGCCTGTCGGCAGCCGGGGCACCGGCATGGAGCACAAAAGTGATGCGAGGGAGTTGAATTGGTGCGTTTTGCCGGTATGACGGCTGCCGGTCCCTATACCGGTAGCGAGGCCATCACAAAAAGGAGGAAAAATGGGTGTGTTATGCCGGTTGAGGGAGTCGACTGCCGGGGCACCGGCATGGAGCACAAAGCTTCATAAAAACTTAGTTTTCGATCCCGAGTTCGAATCTGATTGTGCTTTGGTGATGATGGAGTTGCCGTTGTTAATTGGATGATGACGATGAAGCAGATGAGGGACGAACTGTTGGTGTTGATGCCGAGTTGCAGGTAAGAGGAAACGGAGGTGATGACGATGATTGCAGCGCGTGTTTGTGGCGGTCTCCACTGATGGTGTTTGATGAAAATGGTGATGAACGATGATGATGAAGTGATTGAATGAAGTTGGTGTTGGTGAAGAAGGATGGAAATGGTGAGGTATGAAGATGCAGGGGATGATTAAGTTGACTTTGTTTTGGCAAAAATCAATAGTCAACTTGACTTTCACACGTAATTCATCACAATTTCTTCTATGTTTAACTCTGTCTCGTAATTCCGTTTCACCTACACATTATTATAATAGAATGATATTAACACTAATATTATACAAGAATCCAACTAATTATTAATTATAGCTAGGATGACTAATTATTATAATTAGTAAATTAAATGAGCTATTTAGACAATTAAGCACGCAAAATCGAGTCGTAATAAGATATAAATGCGGGGTAAAAAGTGACTAAAATACTATTTATCAATCGCTGATGATCTCATGTGGGCAACCATATCGACAGATGATGTTGTTTTGTATGAATTTTGCCACATTTTCAGCCGTAAGAGCAGTGTAGGAAGCCGCTTCTACCCACTTGGTGAAGTAGTCAATTGCTACTAGAATGAAACAGTGACCTCCTGTTCCGGCTAGGGTTATCTTCCCGATTATGTCAATTCCCCATGCAGAGAATGGCCAAGGAGATGTCATCGTGTATAGCAACGAAGGAGGGACGTGTTGTACATTCCCGAAGATTTGGCAGTTGTGGCAATGTCTCACGTATTTGATGCAATCGGATTCCATGGTAGTCCAATAATACCCTAAACGTGTGATTTTATTTGCCATCATGGGCCCGCTCATGTGAGGACCGCATTCTCCGTCGTGGACTTCTTCCATCACCTTTCGTGCCTGTGAATGATCAAGGCAACGTAGGACTACACCAAGAGGTGTTCTTTTGTATAATTCTCCTTGCATCAGGATGTATTGGGAAGCTAATAGGCGTATAGCACGTTGTCCCCTTTTGTCCATATCTGGTGGATAGGTACCATTGAGCTTGAAATTCAGGATCGCTTGGAACCAGGGTTCCTGTGCGATTTCTTCTTCATCGATGATTTGATGGACATAAGCCGGCTCCGACCGTCGTTCGATACACAAAGGCATTTCCACCATGTGGTCTGGCATATTTATCAAAGATGCGAGTTTCGCAAGAGCGTCTGCAAATTGATTTTCCTCTCGAGGTAGGTGTAGGTAGGTTACGTGATCAAATAATTGAGCGACTTGATCTATCCTGGCCTGATAGGGTGCGAGGCTTTCGCTTCAGATTTTCCAAGATCCTGTAACTTGATTGATGATCAGTGATGAATCCCCATGTACTCGGAGGTTTTTGATACCTAAGCTTACTGCCGCTTGCAGTCCAATGAGGCAAGCTTCATACTCTGCAGCGTTGTTTGTCACCTCGAAGTCGAGTTTGACAGCGATTGGTGTATGCTCACCTTCAGGAGAAATGAGCAACACTCCTATTCCGAATCCTCTTAAATTTGATGCTCCATCAAAGTATAGGTCCCAAGAGTCTACGTCTGTTTGAAGTATATCCTCGTCGGGAAATGACCAAGTGTCTATGGTTTGTGCGTCGTTGATAGTATTTTCTGCGAAGAATTCGGCGACGGCGCGACCTTTTATGACTTTTAGTGGCACATATTTGAGGTCGAATTCTGAGAGCATCAGAGTCCACCTTGCAAGACGTCCGTTGAGGACGGGTTTCTCGAAGAGGTATTTGACTGGATCCATTTTGGAATATATCTTGACGGAGTAGCTAAGCATGTAGTGACGTAGCTTCTTCGTTGCCCACACAAGAGCGAGGCATGTCTTTTCGAGTTGCGAGTATTTGCACTCATATTCCAAGAACTTCTTACTTAGATAGTAAATAGCTCTTTCTTCACTTCCTACGATTTGAGCCAAAGATAGCACCCATGGCGTTTCGATTCTTGTGAGATATAAACCAAGAGGTTGATCTCGTTGTGGTGGCATGAGCACTGGTGGTTTAGCCAATATCTCCTTGATTCGGTCAAACGCCTTTTGACAATCATCATCCCACATGGTGTGGTCTGTTTTCTTGAGTTTCTTGAAGATAGGCTCGCAAATCATTGTAAGTTTCGATATGAATCGACTTATATATTGTACCTTTCCCAGGAATCCTCTGACTTCTTTTTCTGTTTGAGGTTGTGGCATTTCGATCAGAGCTTTGATTTTTGAGGGATCTATTTCTATACCGCGTTGGCTGACAACATATCCCAGGAGTTTTCCAGATGTTACCCCAAATGTGCATTTCTGAGGATTGAGTCTCATGTTGTACTTTCGTAGCCTTGCGAAGGTTTGCAATGTGTCCCTCTCTTTCCTTGGATTTGACGATCATGTCATCTACATATACCTCAACTTCTTTGTGCATCATGTCATGTAGGAGTGTAGTTGCGGTGCATTGGTATGTAGCTCCGGCGTTGATCAATCCGAATGGCATTACTGTATAGCAATAGGTTCCCCATTGGGTGACGAAAGCGGTCTTGTGCATATCTTCCATGGCCATCTTGATTTGGTTATAACCCGCATATCCATCCATGAAGGATAGTAACGCGTGGTCTGCAGTATTGTCTACCAATATGTCAATGTGAGGTAGAGGGAAGTCATCTTTTGGGCTCGCTTTGTTTAAATCCCTGAAGTCAACACAAACACGGATTCTCCCATCCTTTTTGGGCACAGGTACTATGTTGGCTACCCAGTCAGAGTACTCGGAAACTTTAATGAACCCGGCTTTGAATTGCTTATCAACTTCTTCCTTAATCTTTAGAGCCCATTCTGTTCTCATTCGTCGAAGCTTCTGTTTCACAGGTTTGAAACCCGGCTTAATCGGAATCCTATGTTCGGCGATATCCCTGTCGATCCCTGGCATGTCTTTGTAGGACCAAGCGAAAACGTCTTTGAATTCATTTAGGAGGTCTATGAAATCGGCCCTTTCGGTAGAGCTCAAGGTAGTCCCTATCCTAAGTTCTTTGGGTTCGAATTCGGTTCCTACGTTGATGGGTTCGGTATCCTCTATTACTGGTCCCCCTTCCCCTTCCTGTAATATTTCTTTGGCTACGTAGGGAGGTATTTCGGTCAAGTCTGGGTCTTGGTCATCCTCAGTATCATTGTAAACAGAATTGCACTCGAAAGAACACAGAGAGTAAGCAGAACCTGATTTATTCATATTAAGATTTGAGTAAAGTTGAAACAAAGAAGCCAACTGATCCATGGTCAGTGGCGGCAAAGGAACGATGGTGGGGCATTCCCGAACTACCGTGACTACTCGATGCTAGGCTAGGAGAAACGAAGGGAGTGGGGATGACAACAGGAGTAGACTCTCTAATGACTTCTCTAGACTCCGACTCTGATTCCGACTCCGACTCCGACTCGAACTCGTCGTCTTCTGGTTCTCCTTTGAACATCTCTCCTTCTCCAGTAGTGAGCTTGAAGAGCCTTCCTTGGTTGTTGGTCCATTTGATAGATTTTCTCCATCCTTTTCTGCCGCTTTGTGTCGATTTCGTGATCAACGCGGTGGGGTTGAAGCGATCGTCCTGAAGTATCATAGTAATGATCTCATCCTGCGCGGCCCTAATGAATCGGTCTTCTCCAAATAATAGGCTAACAGCTTGTTCGTCGAAGCAAGGTGCTTGACGGGTTTTGACGGTAGGAACCGTTTCGGGAGGAATGAAGTAGCAATCATGAAAGATCTCGATTCCGGCTAACTTCCTCTCAAGATAATGCCAAGGTTCGGGAAATCCATGAAAGAGTTCTGAACTTCCTTCCTGAACGAAGTATCCATTTAGAGTTGGGAGATATGGCCTCATTTGGACTCCCACGTACTTGCGATTTTGGACTTGAGCGAGCATTTCGAGAACTTCTTCTGTTGTGGGTTTGTACCCTAGTCCAAGTGGTATCCTTGTCGAGTTGCCTTTCTTGTATGGTGCGAAAGTGTTCTTCCGAATTGGGTTCAAAGGCATTCCAGGGAAGTATCCCTGCGATTTGAGTATGTGGTTGACCACCAAGTTGGAGTAGGGATTATAGTATAAGGGTGCCAACTCACTTTCTATGACATTCACACTTTGGAAGCCTCCAAGTTCGTATATGGGATCCGCAAGGACTTGATTGTTTGATTGTTTCTCGATTATTGCCTTGATGGGTGACGAAGTGATCGTCACAACTTTGCCATTTAGTGGGATCTTGATCTTTTGATGAAGGGTGGATATTCTTTGCTTTGGAAGCGTGAATCCAAGGCCTTCCCAGTATGTTGAATGAAGCTTCGATATCCACTATTTGGAAGTTAACTTTTCGTTCGATTGGTCCCGTGGCTATGGTTAGGCTAGCAAGTCCAACTACTTTTCGTCGTGTACCGTCATATGCACGTACACCTTGATTGGTGGGAGTCCAATCCGACTCCTTCATGCCTAGTTTGTATGCCGTTTTGAGGGGTATGACGTTGACCGCGGAGCCATCATCTACCAAAGTCATTGGCACGTTCTTCTTTAGACAAATGACAGTGATGTATAAAGCAAGGTTGTGACTAGCGCCAAAAGGTGGCAAGTCTTCATCTGAGAAAGTAATAGGATTACTTAGCCTCGGTGATTCTTGGAAGACCAAGTTGACTACATCTTCGGGAGTAGAGTTATGCGCTACATTCAATTTGGCCAAAGCTTGCAGTAAAGCTTGGCGATGCGGAAATGAGCTTGCCACTAGTTGCCAGACTGAAAGATCAGCCTTGGTTTTCTGTAATTGCTTGAGCAAATGATCGGTTGGGTCGTCTTCGTTGTCATTTGGTGTGATGACGTTGGTTGGACCGTTTTGAGTAGTGCTTTGATATGGGCGACCCGAACGAGTTAGGTGATCCACATCTTGGTCTTCACCATTTTGGACTATTTCCTTGACTAAGGAGTTTTCAATGAGGTATTCGTCTTCATCGTCATCGGCCCAAACCCCATTGATTGCAGCTAGTTCCTTCATTCTCATGATATCACTTTCTAGTTGTATGATTTGGTCGACTAGTTTATCAACCACGGCGACTACTTCTTGCATAGTGGCATTTTGAGAGAAGATCAATGGTACGCGCTCTTTAGGCATTGCATTGGGGTTGCGTAAGGCCGTTACCATGTTTTCTAGTTCCCACACTTGTCTATCTACACTCCTTGCCCATGCGATGAAGTCGGAAATGGTAGGGGAGATGGTAGAGTAGAGTCTTCTGTTCTCAATTGCATGAATTTCATTTTCGGTGGGAGAAATGAGATGTGAGCAATCTAAGGTAGATTCGTCACTTGTAATCACTAGAACTCCAAGAGGATTCTGAGTGTTGTTGGGCTTACCTCCTGGTGGAATTGGAAGTCGACCATCTTCGATCATGTCTTGAAGCACGTGTTTCAACTTGTAGCATTTTTCTGTGTCGTGCCCATTGCCCCTATGGTATTCACAGTAGGAGTTTTCATCCCAGAATTTGGACTTCTTTTCAGGTTCGGGAGTAGGCCCAATGGGTTGGAGTTTACCTTGCTTCATTAGCCTTTTTAGAGCGTTGGAGTACGTATCCCCAAGGTTTATGAACTTCCTTGGTGGGCTAGTTTTCTTGGATGGCTCGAGAAGGTTAACTTCGTCGGTCTTGCTAGTAGAGCCGTATGAACGACTCGTGGACCCTTGATATCCTCGACCTACCGTTTTGGACAAGAGTCCTTTACGGATGTCATCTTCAATTCGTGTCCCTAGTACAGTTAAGTCCTTGAAGGTCTTGATGTTTTGATATCTCAAATGGTTGGCATATATGGGTTTGAGATTATTCACGAACTTTTCCACGAGGGTGGCCTCATCCGGGCGTTCAACTAGTTGAGTACTAGTCTTCCTCCACCTACTTAGGAAGTCGGTGAATCCTTCTTTGTCATTTTGGGTAAGAACCTCTAGAGTACGCATGTTGACTTGGATCTCGGCATTATTCGCGTATTGTTTCGAGAACTCGATCGCGGCGTCTTCCCAAGTAGCGACCTTTTTGTGATCTAAAGTGTAGAACCATTGCTTTGGGATGGTGTCAAGAGATGAAGGAAAGATCCTTAAAAACATCTCGGGTTTGATGCCTTTGATAGACATGTAGTCTTTGAAGGCGCGAATGTGGTTCAAAGGGTTCTCATGTCCTTTAAACTTAGGGATATCCGTCATGCTAAAGTTAGTGGGCAATTTGGAATTGACGGCTTCATACTTGCGATTGTTTTCCCTATAAATGTCATCCCCCTTAAGGTACATCAATTGCTCCTCTAGGTATTGGAGTCTTTTCTCAGCTGCGGTTGTTCCTAGGACAGGATTCTCATCTTTAGATTCGTCATCGGAAAATTGTAGTACTCCGCCTTTAGGGGGAGGCAGCTTTCCCTCTACATCAAAGATACGGCCTTCGATAAGTTCAAGGCGGTCATAGGTTTGTTCTTGAGTGATTTGCATTTGGGTTATCGCGGCTAGGTTTCGATCATTACTTTCTTGAATTTGCTGGAGGTTCGTTTCATCACTTGACCCAGGCATCTTGGAAACTGGATAAGAGATCGACGACGAATCAAAACACGATCGACCATTCTATCACACTTGCTAAAAGAGGAAAAGCTTTGACTCGTGAAGTGGGTGTGTGCCACTTGTGTTGAGTGAGTTTTGAAGAAAGACAAGGTCTTTGAAAATGTGTGTCCTAGTCAACTGTAGTGTAGTTGTAGGAGTGGACTCGAAGTGAGGTTTTGAAATGGGCTTGTGGCCCGAATTTTGACGCGACAAACGGACAGAGTTTTGACCGGATTTTGCGCTAATTAAAGGCCTCTTTTTTCGAAATTTTTGAAAATGAAGATTTTGATTTTTGAAAATTCGTCATGGTTTTGTTTAGAAGTGGTGATCACGTAAGGTTTACATATTTATACAAGCATTATAACAGGATGCTGAGTGCATTTAAAAGGGTTTTGGTTTAAAGGGTGGGTTGCCATACCGAACCATCAAACCCAAAGTCTGTGGAGAGGCTCGTGCCAAACAAGAGTAAGGCCGATTCCTAGTCCATTTCCTCAAGTAGTGAAGGCCCTTGATACAAACAAGAGTAAGCATCATGGTATGGATGACGTCAATCGCTATCCATCCTTAGGCCCAAATAAGAATTAGGACCGTTTAGACGGGACGATTGGTCGAATGGGTTGGGTTGGGCCTAGGAAGGCCGAATTAAACGGTCTAGGAAGACCAAGTTATGAAAACCGACAATTGTCTTGTACAAACTATTCCCTAACCTTGTTCAAGTTTCACCCAAGTCTTCATTCTCCCCAGCGGAGTCGCCAAACTGTGGACAGCGGGCCGCCCACGGGGGCGCTTGGTGAGAAACGGGGAACAAGCGTTTGCATTTTGTAAGGAGTCGCCACCAATTTTTATGGGAAATTGGAACCGTTCGAATACCTCGTGTCATGTCAAGACACAAAGTAGTGACATGAACACTAAGCAATCGTTACCCTTAGCATTCTATGTCTAGAATGACTCTCGTGGATGCCAATGAACACGGGTGCTCACGGAGATCTGGAGTAAGGGGTGAGGGTACGTATTAGGAAGCTCTTTTGATCGAACACCTAATCCCGCCCGCCTCGATAGCGGCCTCGACTAATGATTAGGGAAGTTATTCGTACTTGATATATCGTCGGCTATATGCATGCAATGCAACATCCAAGTTTTAATCCTAACATGTGGGAATTAATACTAAGTCGGTTGACACGTAATTAGCATACAATTGGGTCGAAGTTGGAATTTAATATTAATTTACATGTGAAAACAAACAAACAATAAAAGAAATAAAAGAAATACAATAAAAGAAAATACATTAATTACATTGAGATAGGCGATTTATGTCGAAAATACCTTTAAAACGGATGATTTTGAGAAAAAGGAATAAAAGAATAAAAGGACAAAATTAAACAAATTAACGAACAGGAATTAGTGATATTACGGATATTAGTTAGTTAATACGTAAACTAATTGAACTACGTCAAGGCAGAAAAGGAGTTCAGAGGCAGAACTCATCCTGGAACAGGCGCAGCAGGACTGCGCCCTTTGGAAGAGGCGCAACAGTTGCTGCGTCTGTTCCAAGGGTGAGTTCTGGCTGTGAAGCCGGAACTGCAAATCGTTAATGTTAATTGTTAATTTTAAGGATTGATTAGAATAATTAGTCGGATGAAAGTGATTTAACAGGTTAGTTACATGTGAATGATGGTCATAAAAACAGAATGAGACGGAAATTAGACGGATTAATTTACATGAAGGAGCGATGTTAATGAATGAGTCCTCTATTAAAATCAATTAACTAGTCTAAACATGATGACGAATTAACAATGAATATGGATGCAAATATATCAAAGGATGAATTCCAGAAACTCAATACGAATGAATTGAATCTCTAAAATCCGGATTTGAATATTAATAACGAAAACCCGCAAATATGAATTGTAAGGGATTTAAGTCGGATTTATGATGAATTAAACATGTTAATGAGGAGTGAACAACATACATGTGAATATTAAACCGTTATGTGAAAGAATTAAAGAACAAACATGCGAAAACAAATAAGAAAGACGAATTACAGAGGACGAAGAAGAAGAAAAGAAGCAGGAAGCTGCGCGGCCCTCACGAAGAGCGCGCAGAGAACTGCGCTCCTTCAAAGAGGCGCAGCAGTTGCTGCGTCTTTTCTCGACGTCTGTCTACTGGAAATCCGCAAAAACAGGTTTTAAAGTACGGTTTTAGAAATCAGTTTTAATGATGTTTTCGACATAAATCTTACAATGGTGATACGATAAAGTAAAATACAATAAATAAACAAGGAGGAATTTACACCCTCAGACTTACATGTTAACGGGACGAGATGAACTAAGATATCGACTAGTGAATGCTCGACGCGAATGCAAAGAGAGTGCCCTCGTAAGAGGAAAACGATTAATTAATTTAAGTTGATTAAGTGTAGTTGGTCAAATTGGTCGGTCATGCAACGGAGAGGCTGGTACCCGGAAAGATCCGAGCTTACGTGGTCGGAAGTCCAAGCACGTAGGCGCCAATTAGTAAGAACGAAGTCTAGAATGCAAAGGGAGAAGAGAAGGGCGGACACTCGCGTGAGAAATATGAGGAACGAAAGCTCCTATTTTTACTAATCACGTGAAGGAATAGGGTTTCGGAGACTCTTTGGAAGTGAATCTCGGAAAGATATAAAAAAGATACGTAAATCATGCAAAGAAGGGCCTGGGAAGAGGCGCGCAGCCCACTGCGTCCCTTGGAAGAGGCGCGGCGCTGCTGCGCTCGTTCCCAGGAGGTTTCCTCCTGAAGAAAGATTTCGCGTTTGAGTTATGGTAGGACGGAAATAATTCGATTATCTTATGAATATTACGGGATATTATTTGCCAAAAGATAAAATTTGTGAAATATGGAATAGAAATATCCGGAACATTCCAGAACATTCCGACTCGGGATTTAACAGTTATCAGAAAATGGAGACGGTTTTTGACCCGGACTCCGAATGTACTCTAATTACTGCCAAAACGACCGTATCAGGACGTAGATGACAACTAAGAGGTCGACATAAATATTTGAGCAAACACTTGACGATAATCTTACGAACTGTCATAAATCGTTCCGCGAATCAAACATGCGGCCCAATCATCACCGGGTGGTTTGCGGGAGGTGCAGAAACGAGGTGTCTACACCACATTACTACTAAACTATCACCACATTGTTCTACATAGGTCACAACTGTCATAGGGTTGTTACAAAAGAAGGATTGTCGCACAATCCTTACCACCATGAAAGTCTAAAAAGTCTTACCCAAAATATTACATTATTAACCAAACAACCACTACTACGTCAAAACATTACACTGTTAACCTAACAATGACGCTTACATTAACCCATCTTCATTTCTTCTTGCCAAGCTTTTGGGGACGGGTTGGGGAAGGGGCATGGTTCTTAGCGTTGTTATAAACCGGACCTCCTGGGGAACGGTCTCTAGCACGGGTGTACCTCAGCTCGTAAGACCGGGCTGGTGTCACTTCCGTAATGCCAATGTCGTATATCCCAGGTCAAACGAGGGTGGGAGCACCACGTTGTCCAAAACATTATCCACTTGATCAAGCATGGCATTGAAGGCAGCGTAGAAGACGGGGTCGTTTTCCAATTGTTGCGTGAAGGTCTGCTCTGATTCTTCCGCTTCTACGACATCTACCTGCTCCTTTTGTGCTCTCACTCCTTCAGACACGGCAGGCTTCATCCCCATTTCTGTTGCCATCTGGCGATTTTTACTATTAACAAACATGTCACCATTTTAGAAGAAAACATATCATCACATTAAGCTAAGCTTATTACACTACTCTAATGTTCAACTCAATTAAACACGTCTACATATTACAACTAAGGTTATTACATTTTAATACTATAAAATATGTCATCATTCTTGCTACTTATTGTTACCATTTTTAAATGCTTTCACATACATTCAGCCACATCAACAAATAGGTACATCAGCTAACAAAGAAGGCGACATTTTTAGTACTAACAAACATGTCACCATTCTAGAAGCATAGCTGTCACCATATTAAACTAAACTTATAACACTATTATAATATTCATCTCAATTAAACAAATGTACATATTACAGCTTAGATGATCACATTTAGAGCTATAATGTATGTCATCATTCTGCCTACTTATTTTTACCATTTTTTTGTAGGATTTCACATTTAATCAACTACATCTTAAAATAGGTACCTCAGATAACAAAAAAGGTCACTTTTTTTGTATTAACAGACATGTCACCATTTCAGACTCATAGATGTCATGTCACCATATTAAAATTAACTTATAACACTACTATATTACAGCTGAGATGGTCGCATTTAGAACTATAAAATTTGTCATCATTCTGCCTACTTTTTGTTTATGCTTTCACATTCCATCAACCACATTCTAAAATAGGTATCCCAACTAACAAAGATGGTCACTTTTTTTACTATTAACAGACATGTCACCATTTCAGAAGCATTGATGTCACCATATTAAACTAAACTTATAATACTGCTATAATGTTCATCTTAATTAAACAAATGTACATATTACAGCTGAGATGGTCACATTTACAACTATAATGTATGTCATTATTCTGCCTACTTATTGTTACCATTTTTTTTAATGCTTTCACATTCCATCAACCACATCTTAAAATAGGTACCCCAGTTAACAAAGATGGTCACTTTTTTTTACTATTAACAGACATGTCACCATTTCAGAAGCATACATGTCATCATCTTAAACGTTACTTTTAACACTACTCTAATGTTCAACTCACCTAAACATACCTACATATAACAACTAAGATGGTCACATACTAACACTCAAACATATGTCATCATACATCCTAATTATGGTTGCCATTTTCAGATGTTGTTACCTATAAACAATAACATCATCAAATGGGTACATCAGCTGACTAACATTATGACATATTCCAACTAATATATTTTATAAGTGACGCCATATGTGACCATGTTTTAACCTTAGATATTACCTTGTTCAGCTTAGACGAACCCAGACAAAAAAATGGTGATAAAAAAACTTTGATAAGAAGGTTACATTTTTAACTAAACATATGAACATTTTATAAGTGACACCATATGTGACCATGTTTAAACCTTAGATGTTACTCTGTTGAGGTTAGACGAACCCAGGCAAAAAAATGGTGATAAAAAAAATTCTGATAAGAAGGTTACATTTTTAACTAAACATATGAACATTTTATAAGTGACACTATACATGACCATGTTTTAACCTTAGATGTTACCCTGTTGAGGTTAGATGAACCCAGACCAAAAAATGGTGATAAATAAACTCTGATAAGAAAGTTACATTTTTAACTAAACATATGAACATTTTCCAGAATACATGGTCACATTTTCAACTTACCGTCTACTATGCTTGCCTGTCCCTTGCTCTTCTTTCTGCCACTCATTGCAGCTGCCATTTTCACGACTTTGTCAAGTGCATCTGCATGCCAACATAACCCATTAGTAGTACGCAACAAACAAAAACAAATCTAAAATCATTAAAACAACAAATTTGCTAAGCTTCACCTTGCAAACCATCATCTTCGGATCCTAAAACTTCCATTACAAAACCAATGTTTAATTAAACAACATTTTCAACACAAAAAGAGGCCATTTTTAACAACATTTAATTAAAATAATGTCACCGTTCCATTACAAAACAACAATCACCAACATGCAACAAACAAACTCGATTAAATTAACCCAATGTGACCTAATTTTTACCAGTGTTTAATTAAACAATATTTTCAACAAAAAAAAACCATTTTTAACCACATTTAATTAAAATAATGTCACCATTTGTAAATATTAACTGATAAACAACATTTAACATCATAAAATCAACATTTTCAACAATACCTTCCATTTTTTTTTCTTCGGAGTGGTTTTCCTTTGAGCCATTTGCTTTTTACCCATCTTATTCACTAATGTTGCTAGAACAATGAAGATGATGGAAGAAGCTAGGGGATGAAGAATGATGAAAATGACGGAAGAACAATGAAGATGATGGAAGAAGCTAGGGGATGAAGAATGATGAAAATGACGGAAGAACAATGAAAATGACAGAAGAATCTGCTTTTTTGAATTTTCTAGAGAGAAGATTTATTTTTTGAGTTTTTTAAGATAATGACAAAGAAAGAGTGAGAGGTGAGAGGGAGCAAATTAAAGTCTTAAATGTGCTGCACAATTGATGTAACCAAAGGCTTTTTTATTTTTATTGCAACAAGTCAAATCACATTTATCATAAATTATTACTACAAATGGCCCACTAGTATCCGTTTTCGCTAATATGGTATCGATTCTGTAACGCCCCGTAATTTCGGACCGTTAATATATTGCGAAAGTAATTTATTAATCAAGTTGGGGGTGTCACAGTTGGTATCAGAGCTTGTTGCTCCCGACGCACGTTTGTGCACCCCACCTAAAATCACTTGACCTTTAAATAATAAACTTGAGAGATGGGTAGGATGGGTAGAGTTAGGATTTTTATGTGGTAGTCTGTTTGTGATTGCTATTTGTTAGGTTCTAACCAATGTCCTATTTTGCAAGATGGCTCTCCAAGAAACGTTGATAATGCAATTAGTTATTAATTTTTGTGCCGTTGAAGCTATGACCGTGATCTTACTCGTTGGTGACCAAGACTGAGTGGCCGATGCCGAATGTTGAAGATTGGTTATGCCAAATGAAGAATGCTTCCACTTTCTTGATACTTCTTTTCGTATTCAGTGTATCTTACCTTAATCTTCCAATCTCGTTGTTTATTCGTCTTTTTAATTCCTCTTCTCTCGCCTTGGTAACTACTCTTCTATTCTTTCTCCCGATTCATCTTTGGTTCGTTTTCTTCTTATAATAAGAGTCCTTGTGGACACCTTCCTTTTATTCTGCGGGATAGTTCCCTTGTTCAAGAGAACCCAGTTTTGAGAGAATGTATCATTGAAGGGCGTGAACGAGTTGAGAAATTGATTGTTTAAGGTTTGAGTTGTATAGGAGAATATAACTTGGGATCCTTTGGGTAGTCTTGTTAGTTGTGCTTGATATGAGAGCCTAGTGAGTTGAGAAACATCTTGGGATTTATGTCTATTGAGAGCTTGTTTGTTATAGATGTTTGAGCATGGGTACTACCTTAGCACGTAAGATGGAATGAACCTGAGCTACTTCATTTGAGAGTCTCGATGTTTCCTGTGGAGAATTAAAGAAATGATAGTTAGCACTAATCCTTGTAAGCCTTGAAAGGAATACAATAGGACATTGATGTTGCTTAATGGATTGGTATTGTACTTTGGAATTAGTTAGTTTGTTAAACCTTTTGAGTTGACCAAATCTAGTATGGAGTAGCCCTTGTTGACCTTTCGAAATTTGAGAACACGTGGTTGACCTTATTAATCATATCTGGATTTGGGAATTTTAGTGGAATGTTGTTCGATGTAGTTCGTGAGTTCAAGGATGTGATTCTAATTTATGGTATCGGAGACTAGAAGTATTAAGTGGTGAGATGATGGAGTAGACAAGCTATGGTACTTGGGGATGACATAGTAAGTGAAGTTCAATGACGAGAATTGTAAAGGAGATACTTTGGGACATGGGTGGTAACAAATGAATTTGTGTGGTGAATTGATTTTGGCTCTTAGAACCAATTGAGTTGAGGAATACCTACCATTGTGGAGTCCTTGTTAGTCTTATAATTTGGTAGACTTTTGGGGCTTTGTTGAGCACCTTAGTGATGTAACCATATCATATCGATCATAAGCTTTGATGAGTGTTTGGTAAGCGGTAACCTTTTCATTATGCCGCTTTTGTTCTCCTTTCCTTCTCTTTAACGTTCGTTGAACCCTGTTCTTATGCCAAAGTTTACGTATCTTCTTCTTGCCCGAGATATCTTCTTAACTCGAATACCTCTTATTTTTGTCAACCGTTATCTTTACGGTCCGACTCCTTATTTCCTAACATGTCATTTGTTCCTTGCTTATCCTTCCTTAACGCCTTTTTATAATACCATTTCTTTTGAGAAATGTTGGCCTTGGTTGGACATCATGACCTTTGAAAGGATTGTTGTGTTTGACCCTTTCCTGATTTTGAGAGGATTTGATATTGGAAAGACTTAGGTAGTGTGATAAGACATACTTGATGGTTCTTATACCTATAGATCCTTGATAGAGTGAGTACTTTGGATTGGTGGATTTGAGGATGTAAGATTGACTAAGTAAGTCGAGTTGTGATTGGCTTCCATAATCACTTTGGACATGAGAGTTTGATAATGTGTATGACCATATGAGAAAAGCTAATGGTGGGTTTATTAGTTGGTATTAGTAAGTGATATTAATTACTACTTGAGGTATGGTATGAGAGTGAAAGTAAGCTACAATGTTGGAAGTCTTAGCACTTGTTTTGGTAACTAGAAAGGGTAATGGTATGGTTGACACCAATTGTTAGGCTGAGGAACATAATTTCAATTTATGGTTTTAGGAACTCTGAGGTGATAAAGTGTTGTTACAATTATGACCTGTTCTTTGAGAATTTGATGGTAAGTAAGTTTAGGATATCAAATTTGAAAGAATACTCCTTGGGGATGTTGATGACCAGAATGGATTGGTGATGTGATTTGGTATTAGTTGGCTCTTGAGAGTTCTTGAGTTGAGAGAGACTTAGTCTTGAGAAGAATTTGTTAATCCTATAGTTTTATAGACCTTGAGGTCGCATTGAGTACTTGAGATGATGGGACGGTGTTGTAGCTGAGTGTAGCTGAGTGTAGTTCCGCTTTTGGCAATTCTTAATAAGTAAAAGGATAGAGGAACGTGAGATCCTATTGATTTTTCGGATTTTGGGGTTGGTATGTTACTACCTTGTTTTGAAATGAAAACCTTGTAGAATATTTGAGGAACCCATAGTTGACACTAGTTGGATACGAATATAACTTTGTTGGAAGCCTTGACCTTAGGCTTGTGAAAGTCGTTTTGGAATGTTATTGTAAATTTGGACCTTATATTTAATCCTTTGAGGAATCTTTCTATTGGAATTGGAATATTGTTGGGAAGTAGGATTGTGAATCTTAAGTAAACCGATCTTCCTAATTCCGATCCCTAACAATTGTCATTCTTGCTATTCTGGTTTGTTCCGTTGTGTTCGCCTTTATGGAACTCATTTGACCTTTTGAGTAAAGCGTCTTGTTCGTTGACATCTTTATTGACTTCATCCAAAAATTCCACCTTTAAGAGTTCAATTCCTTCTTGTCTGTTGGGTGTAAGTTTCCTATCGCGACTAGCACTTCTCGTTCCCGAGTTGTTTTCCATCTTGCATAGGTTCTATATAGTTTGAGTAAACTTTTGGTTCATTTTTTTCTTAATTTGGAGTGAAATCTACAAATTGACCTCTTTCTATAACATTTGAAAATGATTTCTCACTCTCTTTCAACCCTAGTGTTCTATTGGATACCTAAGCTATTTCTCGTTTTGTGTAATGATTCCTTTTTCTTACTCTTTTTCCGAGTTACTAAGCCGTGTTTAATCATAATTAGTAAAGATATTATTCTTATTATCGAACTTTAAACTAAAATTTTGAAAATACTTATATGATTTTTGATGGTTTTAACATTAATGAGTGTTTAATCTCGTTGTTGGAGACGTCCCAATAATGGGTTTTCTCATTTAATGGTGCAGAAATATTTTTATATCTTGATATGAATGTGGATATTCTTGTCTGATCAACGAGAGTATCACCGTTTCATTGAAAAGATACCTATTTTCTTCTTATGATTATATTATTAAGATGTTGTATACTATAATTTCTCCTTCTAAGTTTCGAGGACGAAACTTTTTAAAAGGAGGGGTGATTGTAACGCCCCGTAATTTCGGACCGTTAATATATTGCGAAAGTAATTTATTAATCAAGTTGGGGGTGTCACAGATTCGATCCGTCTTCAGCTTGTGACGGATACCTTCCGTCACAAGAGAGAGTCATTGGGATTGCTACTATTCTTATTTACATTTAGACTTGCACTATCCACTCTCCTTTTCTGAGAGCGACACTATCCGTTACAGCTTTAGACGGATAGTGCCCGTCTAAAGTGATAATTTGTGATGCATAAAACTATCGACATTACTGGAAAAATCTTTCATTACGCCATTTTAAAAACTCAATCGAATTTTGTACCTTATGAAAATTTCCTTAAGAAAATTCCCGTTGTAGAGCGATTTACCTATACAGATTGCGATGTTAGCGTATTCTACAGTAAGGAGACATCAAAATTTAATAAGTTTGTAACCCTCATATGATAACTTAGGTCTAACAACGAAATATACCAAAAGAGATACAAAAATGACAACAAGATGGATGCGTCACAGACTCACAATGATGATAGTAAGTGCTCCTCAATTAAGAGGTCATGCGTTCAAACCTCATATTTTGTCGTTGTGCATGCTTGGTTTTGTCGTTGGTTTTTTTATGATGGTGTTCTGGGCTGGTTTCGCTCAAACACAAGTTGGATAGTGTTGGTTCTGTGATGGCCTAAGAATCCGTGTATGGTTCCGTTTTTTACCTATATTATTCTTACCTTTCATTAAAAAAAAAACATTTTTAACCTATGACTTAAAGTTTGACCCGCTGCCGACCACCGTTGACTACCGATCAACTCTAAGTGTATAAAGTAAAGGAATAGAAAAATTATGCTACATATAGTTAACTACTTAATGTGTATGGGTAGCTTTTTTTTGCAAATAATTTGCTGACTTCAATTTTTTTGCAATATGATTCTCCAATCTCAATGGAGTTTAGTATGTAATATTAAAAACAATGTTTAGGGTAAATTACGCCGTATGTATAAGGGTAAGTTGCGTAGATATTCAACGATTCCATGTTAGTAACTCCATAAGGGTAAGTTGCGTAGATCTTAAAGAAAACGAGGGAAAGGACAGAATTACATGATATACTACTATCTTCGGATCCTACTCCAACAATATATTCCTAATCCCCCAGTCTTGATTATCTATGCCTTGATAACAAGAAGGTCAAACACACTGTTTTTGACATCAATTATCTCGAAAAGACAAACATCTCCATTATTCTCCAATCTTCAGATGCATCTGCTGTGCCAGATCACTCCAACCGTACTGTAAGCTGCAACTTAAATTGTCTTTATTACAACGAATACTCCATTCTTTTCCATTTACCATCTCCTTGACTATCACGGAACGCCCTAACCCAGAAATAATGTATTTCTCAGCAAACGAGAATGGTATAATCTGCATCATTAGAGAAGTAGCATTATTATATCTTAGAATCTATTTTAATCTTCCTAGCAACTGATAGCATACACTTCAAAGGCGACTTAAAAACAAAATAACCTCTGTTCAAGTTAATGTTGCAACAAATTAATGTTGCGAGCATATTCCATGATAATATGATTTTAGATTACTTACCAACTTTCCATTCAAATTGTCCTCTTGAATCCTAGTGACAAAGAAAGGATTGTTAGGCACGACAATTCCTTCATAAGCGAGAGCTTTCAATATATCCTCACACTGGTTCAACCAAACCATAACACATCATAACCAGGAGCTATATTATTGAAAACGCGTCCATAAATTCTTGAAAACCATAACCAAACCATAGCTCATCATCCTCTTCAGCCAATTCTACTTGATGGGTGGTATCGCCTTTGGGAACCTGAAGGTAGCAATATGAACCAATTTCTTTGTGGTATTGGCTTGCAAAGTCCTTCGGGATCATCTACCAAAATTTAAAGAGCGGACAAAAGAGAAAAACATCATATTTCTTCCAGAGCAATCAAATTAATTAATTAATAATTAAACTTGGTGTTGTCTTTACGATTACTCCTATTATTAGGACAATTATAGAGAACTTCTCGCAACAAACTCCACTGCTCTCATTAACATCTATATAATAAAATAAAAAGGATAGATTGAGCATAATATTGTGACACGTGGCAGCGCTAGATCATTAGAACCATTCGTGTGCTGTACAATTAAGAAGGCAAATGTTGCTTGCTTAAATCAAAGATAACCAACGGCCGGGAAATTAAAACATCAACCATTTTTCTTATATAAATTCATACCATTTTCAATTAAAAGTCCAATTAATTCCATTAATATTTACATTGTTAATAAAGGAGATGAAGAGTTGCTACTATTAAATTTAGTCTTTCTTATCTCTTATAAAGACCATATCAAGATTTTAGTTTTGGATCTTCATCGATAAATATGGTACGTCTATTTTCCGCTAATCTCATATAATTTTTACTCTGTTATTTCAATTTTTACCACAGTTTCTTAATCTTCATAACAAATTGATTTCTAAATCAAACTCATTAATTGAGCTCTTGATTGGACTTTAATTTTTGTACGCAAAACTGTGAACTTTTCATTTGACTAATTAATTTGATTCTTTTAATGATAAATTCAGAAACAAAGTTAGCAGGATGTTATCAAGAAGATTGTGATTTCATTTTGTAAAATGGTCGTTACTAACTACAAAGAAAATTTGGTTTTATATATGTTATTGTTTCCCTTTCTATTTAGTTGTAAATTAATTCCAATATTATATATTTATAGCCTAGATTATCTCATTGGTATTTATATAGGTTAATTAAATAATTGAAAGTTAAGCATTATCTTCCTTCAACTACCCTATGTTTGTTCCTTAGTTATACAAGTTAATTAATCAGTAAATGATCTTATTATAATTGATAAATATAGTTGTACAAGGCCCGTAGATTTCCACGGGTTTCAAAACTAGTCTATAATAAAAAGGCAAGACAATTAACCACATTGCACCATTTTCATTTTTATGAGAGTTTTAAAAAGCCACATCATCTTCATTTTATTAACATAAAAAGTTTAAGAAATTTGTAGCATTAATTACAAGTTAATGTACAACATTAAAATGTTTTTTTTTATTCTTAAAGCAAATTAAATAACAATTAAATATGAGAGTAAATTTTGCATTTTAGGTTTTTTTTTGTTAGAATAAATTATATAAGGCAAATAAAAATCACGTCACATAATTCTAATTTTTACTTAATCTATACAATATAAAAGGCTACCTAAAGCATAAAAATAATTTCATGTGACACTTTTCACATTAATTTGTATTTAGTATTTGACTATAATACAACACTGGTGGATAATTTTTACCCTAAAAAAATATATACATTAAACGATAATTGAATTAGTGATCCACAAAAAAAAGTAAAAATACCTATTTATATTGATGTTTGTCAATTACAAATCATTTTCTTAAAAAAAAAAGACCACATCATGTATATATATTTTTTTCAAAAAAAAAAAAAGAAAAAATGCTGACAGATATTTTGAAATTTTATTGTTAGAATATATTTTACGGATAAAATCATCGTTTCGGCATTTATAATTCTCACCATATTATTTCAAGATATTGCTAACCATTCAATCTACCTTGAATTGTAGTTCGCAAATAAAAATATACAAATTTGTATTTTGAAGAGGGAGTATAATAAAAACATTCGAACACAACAACAACAATAACAATATTCGTGGCAAAATATTAATAAACATAGCAATATTCATGACAAAATACTAATAATACGTGACAAAAGTTTAGTATATTGTGGACATATACATAACACAAATATATTTTGACAATATAGTATGCCAATATATGTATTGATTAAGAATTTTTTTTCTTATGAGACAATTTTGTCCTTATAGCCCAATGCGATCGGGCTTGCATAACACCACTAACGTGACAACATAGTTAATTCCGTGAATTTCACGGGTAATAGAACTAGTTAAGAAATATATACAGGTTGTTTAATGGAAGATTGCTTATATTATATTCCTCTATTTAAGATAGATCATGTTTCTTTACTCAATTACTCCAGTTGCTTATATTCCTCCATTTTCCCTAATATGTAACACCTTCTAATACAAGTAATTAATATGTTTTACACTTTTATCTTCTAATAATTACTTTAGGTAAGGAACGGTTCTCAAAAGATTTAAAAAGGCATGCAGATCTTACTAGTTACTATACTAGTCCGGCTTAATCATTTGTTAATTATCGTCTTAAAAAAGGCATGCAGAACTGCATGATAAAATCAATAGAATAGAGAAATTAACTATACCAGCTTGTTAGAACGTAAATCGGGGGCAAACATCATCCTGCCGAAGCTTCTTCCAAGACGGTGGCTCATGCTTAGCCTATAGTTGAGCACTTGTACATTAGACTTTATGAAAGTGATAATAATCTTTCTATATACACCTCTGCTTGGTGAAGTGTGCTACTTAATCTTGAGATAAAATCTTATATATTTTGTTTATTTTGTTTTGGATGGAGTGCGGGATCAAATTTTTCTTTTTATAAAATTTAAGACTAGATTGTTATACACTTGTAGTGTACGCCAGGGCTTTTTTTCATTATGGACAATCACAATTTTGATGTAAAAATGGATGTATATATAAATACATTGCATAATTAAATGAAAGAAGTGACAGTGATTAAACCTGTCAAAATTGACCTAGTCTGGCCGACTCGACGTCCGAGCTAATGACCCCAACTTGACCCGACTCAAAATAATCCGGCCTCAAAATATTTATCGTTACACACACTGTTTATTATTCATAAATAACTTGATAATAATTGGCCAAAAATGATCGAACCATAAATGAAACGGTCCAACCCGAACTCTTGCAACCTAAAATTTACCCAGACCGAACCCAACCCAGTTGACCCGGTCGGGTGATTGTGTAGGGAGGTGATTGTTTCGGTGGGAGACGGGTTCATTGATTAAGTGTTAGAAATCTAGATCTCTTTACTAACATATTCATATATGTTTATGTTAATTTAGTCATAAAATTAAATAGTGATCTTATGCATGCAAATAATAAACAAATTAAAGAAGAAATATTCATCCTTACATTTGGTTTTTCGGATCAAAGGGCACAAGAGAGTTCTCCTACTCTCTTGTTCTTGAGCTTTCCTTAATGGATGAACAAGGATTCAAGATGAGAATCCCTCCCAAGGATTTATACCCAAGATAAACTCTTAATAAAACTAATATTATTATTACTAGAATAATACTAATTTTGTATAAAAATTGACCCAAAAATTATTTGGTTTCTCTATCAAATCCGGTTAAGAGAGAGGAAGAATAGAGGAAGATTTTATCTTTTTAAAACTCTTGTTTTTAGCTGAGTGAATGAATGAATGTTCACTTGTGTATATCATAGTGAATATTAGGCAAAAATAAGAAGAAAAACCAAGTGGTTTTTCTTCTCAAAACCGGGTGGAAGAGGGGGAAAAAGGGAGCCAATGCATGCTCAAGGTTGCCTTCACAAGAACAAGTAGGCATGCAAGTCTAGTATTAGGCAAACATGATTATGTTTACCACTAATACAATTAACCTAATATTTTCCTAATCCTCTCCAATATTTCGGTCATGAGGATAAAATGGACTCCATTTTATCTTTGTCAAAATATCAATTTGTCATATGTCTCATGTCACATGTCACATAAATTGGTTATGTATTTTTAACATATTAAAAATCAACGTATTAATAAAAATACGTCATATACAAAATTGACTTGGTAATTCACAATTACTTGTACCAAAATAATTATTCATTCAATTTCAATTGTTTCCTTAAACAATAATTTCATGCAAGTAATGAAACAATTCGATTACTTAGACCGTATCTTATTTAATCAGATTATAATGAGATACGTAAATTTTACTTCCAAAATCGTCCGTCAATTTTCAAATAATATAATTAACTCGTAACGTTATACGATTAATTAAATGATCAATTAAGAGTATTATCCTTTAGGTATGACCTAGGGGATCAACTGATCACCACCGTCGCACGACAGTAATGTCAAACTCTAGTCAGCCAATCATTACCGATATGTGTGGACCAGTTGACAGTAAAAATACCTCCCAATTGTATTCTTTAAAATGAGACTTAAACATGTGATCATCATGATCAACAGTTGTGATCACATTATTGTCGGAGGACACATATTCCAACAATCTCCCACTTGTCCTCGACAAGTGTGCGTCACCAATTCTCTTGTCCTATTACTATCTCCCACTCAATGCAACCTGTCTTTCAGGTCGTACTTGCAAGTGATCATATCGAGAGTGGTTTCCTCGATCTGGAGAATAACTGATTGACCGGATTAATCCACCATGGATACATTCCGAGCGTGGCCACGCATTTCCAGTTCATTACTCCTCGAGTGGCCCTGAGATATTGTTATAACCCTGACTAGGGGTGGACAATTCCTATCGCACTCATTCCCTTTGACTAGCCACAACCATCATAACCCAAAATATGCCCATTTGACCCCATTTACGAAGGTCGTAGTAACACAAATCAAAGTTAATCTGAAACTATGCCATCTTAGGTGAATAGTCTTTAATCAAAAGAATCGACTCATTAGAATACTATAGTAGCTCTCGCCACGACCAAGCTATATAAATTTGCCAGAACTCTATAAGCGGTCATTAGGCCCGACAAAATGTTCCTAACAGTCTGCCTATGTGATCGACTAGTCATCTCGCATGACTCTATTGCACTTGAACTTGCCATCAATCGCATCACACTCTAGTCACTTCAAGACGTCACCTCATACAAGTGACTATGGGCAAATACTATGTTAATCCGTGTTCACTTTAACGGGGTTCAATTGTCACTACAACCCGTTTGGATGTAATAATGTATAAATTAAAGATAAAAGACAAATATGATTATGAACATGAACAAAAACAACACTTTTATTTCATTTCAAAATCTAACAAAAACTTAGTACACGTTTAAGTCCCATGGACGCAACATGTCCATCATGCTTAGCCTGCGATAAAGGCTTGGTAAGCGGATCGGCAATGTTGTCATCCGTCCCAACCTTACATATCGCAATTTCCTTTCTTTCTATGAAATCTCTAATTACATATATTTTCTAAGTACATGTCTAGATCTATTACTAGACTTTGGCTCTTTAGCTTGGAAGATCGTCCCACTATTATCACAATAGAGAGTGATTGGATCATTGGCGGTAGGTACTACTCTAAGACCTTCCGTGAATTGCCTAATGCACACAGCTTCCTTGGCGCTTTCGATCGCAATGTACTCAGCCTCCGTTGTTGAATCCGCGGTCACAGCTTCCTTGAAGCTTCTCCAGCTAACGGCACCACAATTGAGCATGAAAACGAAACCAGCTTGTGATTTCATGTCATCTCTATCTGTTTGAAAACTCGAGTCCGTGTATCCATTAACACGCAACTCAGTGTCTCCTCCAAACACTAGGATAGAATCCTTAGTTCTTCTCAAGTACTTAAGGATCTTCCAACATCGTTTATAAAATATGAGTTACGACTCTAAGTTATAACACATTCAATATTATTATGTTGTCTTGTCTAATGTAGAGTCGTAAAGACATAAAAATACTTTTAATATGACTTGTTAACTACATAAAAATATTTATAAGATTTCCAAATTTTAAAAAAGGCTATATCTAATTAGCTGATATGACGAGTGACGACTACTTGTTTTATCATGTACCGTTTATAAAATATGAGTTACAAGCATAAAATTTCCAAACTGTTTTATCATGCACGATTTAATTAGAATATTACATTTTTACACTCCCGTGATACAAAGCTAGTTAAAACATTCAAAAAATAAAACTTTTAACCACTAAATTAACATTAACATTGAAAATAAACCATTTAGCTTATTTTAGCTGATATAACGACCATCTCGAATTTGAACAAGACTTTCCGTAAAAAGGCACCCTCCAACAAAAGACGGAATCCTTGTAGCTGATTTTATTCCTTTACTTCATAGTCTTTCAATATCCATAGAATTCCCGATGAAGTAGGTAGTTGTTGTGGATAAACACAAGCAGCCGTTAATAACACCTAAGCTTCGCTCACAAGTAGCCATTATTAACTGCATCATAGGAACGTCCCTAACCCATTTGTCGGACCGAGTATCAAAACAACCAATTCGATAGTGTTTTGAATCCGAAAACAACCAATGTAGTAGATGGTTTTTTATGAGAGCACCGTTTTGTGTCACCGTTAATGAATCTATAGGGCTATATACACGCTCCCGAAGTTTCCATGTATTCTGGTTTAAACTATAGATCATCACCTCCCTGTACGCGACGTATTTAGGTAATACTTGTAGACTTGTAGTTGATAACAACATTCCACGTCCGTTACCATGACAAGTTTATAGTCATCGTTTAAGTCATCAAACCCGAATCCAAAACTTGATATTATATTCTCCGAATAAGAAATATGTGTGCTCGTGTAAGGAATCTCTCTCGAAATACTCTCGTATAAGGGTTGACGATGATATAATTAGACTTAGAGAAATTCCCTATGCGTGTTCTGAGTACTACGCAAATCAAGCCGTCGACGGAGCCCACAATATTGTCTGGCTTTGACTCATCTAGGGTACGCGGTAAGGGAATTGTGGTGAAGGAGTCATTAGGCGAGTCTACGTCGATTGAGTAGAGATTTCATCCGTCTTTACCAACGAGAATAAGGCCGAGGTGATTTGTGTCCGAGGAGCGGAATTCGTGAAGGTGAAATTGGATGAATTCAGGGGATGATATTAAGGCGTTGTAGGATTTGGAAACACACTTGAAACGTAGTAACGATTTCGCGAGTAATTTGGCAAAGATCTCATGTGTTATAGTGTCTGTTGGTAGCGAAGACATTAGTAGGTGTTATGCGCGGAAGCGTGTCGAGACGATGGAAAAACAATAGCAAAATAAAGAACACAAGAATTTACGTGGTTCACTATCAATATGATAGCTACGTCCACAGGGCCAGGGAAATATTTCACTATGTAGAGAGAAAATTACAGATTACAAAAGATGAACCCTAAAACTTGCCTCACCAAGTTTTCTACCTTTCTCTTTTCATTAACTTAGAATATACTCGGGTCTTTATATAGTATTATTCCACCCAAAAAACTATATACCTAAACTAATTAGGGAATTGGAAAAAGTAAACAAACTATTTAACAAAACATTAAACTATGGAAAACGTCTTTAGCCAAATACAAAAGACTAACATAAGAGATAAAAAAGTCTAATGGGACCCACCAATTTCCTAATTAGAAACAAGTCACGTACACCACAAAACGCACGCTCAATCAACAGAGATACGCGCGACTTGTGTGAGGCACTGCTCTCCTTCACGTGTCTTTGTATTTCTACTCTTACTTCCTTAGTTTATTTCTTTTGGTCCACATTTTAATCTCACTCTCACATACTCAAACCGAAAATGACTCGGACGAGTCATATTCTAACAATCTCCACCTTGACTCGGACAGTCGGATCTACGAACAACTTCCATTCAACTGAGCCCTTAACCATAGTCACACTATGATTGCCGATACCAATCTCAAACCATGAGACACCGTGGTAGCTCCACCTTAGCCAAGATGAGCTACACTATAGCCAGAACTTGATCCACGCCGGAGTCAAATGCCTACGCCGAGGCATGGACGCCCCCGTCGGGGCTCCTTACCTGTGCTCGCGCCGGAGCACTCACACCCTCGCCAGGGTGATCCCACGCCCTCACTGGGACGCGATAGCTAACTGGTGACTCCACATAAAATCACCTCTCAACCCAACATCTTCTGGCTTAGACTTGTTGCTCGAGAAAAAATAGCTACCTTTTAGTATACACGGCTCGAAATTTCCAAACCTTATCATACCACTCCGCAACTGAAAGACTCTTTGTTGTTCTTCTTGACGATCTATTTTATCAACCTGGCCTTTAGGAGTATCCCCTAACTCCACCTTCCCGTTGACACAATCATCCTCAACAAAAGACGAACTCTTCAATCCGGTTGTTGAACTTCTTCTTATTGATCCTGATCCATCGACCACTAGAGCCTCGACAAGCTCCACCTCATCTTCGACATCATCAACTATCAAACCAGAAGTAAGATTCAACCCCTCTAGACCAACATGCCTAGTATGACTCACCTCTACATTACCACAATGTTTAGAAGGTGACATCCCCCTAGTCAATGCCTTACCTTGTAAAAGATACAAGTTACCTGCACTTGACTTTACACCACGAAGCAACTCCCATGGACCCTTGCACACACTCAATACTCCACCTTTTCCTTGAAATCAAAACCCCTCCTGTCTAACATTCCAAGAGAAATAAGATTACTCTTAAGTTATGGAACATGCCATACACCCTTGAGATATCTAACCTTTCCATCATGCATTAAAAACTTCACAGAGCCTACTCCAACAGCCTCACAAACCGCTCCATCACCCATGGTAACAGTGCTCCTATGATGACTATATGTCAGAAACATCCCCGTTTAGAACACATGTGAGATGTGAATCAACTATCAAGAACCCATCTATCACCTAGATGCTTCTTTTCTTGGACCACCAATGCTAGATCATCCTCAGAGTCGTAATCACTTTTTGATTGTTGTGCAGCTGCAAAAGAAGCAAAATTTTTCTTCTTTGGCTTAGGACATTCTAACTTCCAATGACCCTTTTCCCCACAATTATGGCAATAATCACTAGAACTTGGTCCCTTTGACTTAGGCCTATAAGACTTCTTCTTTTTCCCTCCAGTCTGAACCATTTCCCTTTCAGCTTTAGCAACCAATCCCAAAGCCTGATTATCTACCACAACATTAGTTGCCTTCTGGCGTAACTCCCTAGTGTGAAGCGACGACTTCACCTCTCTAGGGTCAAAGTTTCCTTACCCACCACAAGTGACTCTACAAAGTTCTCATATGATAACGGTAAAGAAACCAACAAAATAAGCGCAGCATCCTCATCTTCTATCTTAACATCTAAATTACGTAGATCTAATAAAATAGAGTTAAGCTTATCTAGATGATCCTGAAGTGACATACCTTCTTGCATTCTGAGGCCAAACAAATGTTGTTTCAATAACAATTTATTGATGAGTGTTTTAGTCATATAAAGACTCTCCAATTTTTCCCACAAGCCAGTTGCAATTTCCTCACCTGCAACTTCTGTAATAACGTCGTCTGCCAGACATAACAAGATTGTAGCATGAGCCCTTTCCTCCATTGTTACCAACTCAAGATCCTCAGTCACCGTGACTGACGACTCAGCACCTGCCACCGCCCCTGCGGTAGTCTTTGTCACCTTTGTGGAGAAACCCGGCGTCAACGGTCTCCAGATACACTGTTGCTTAAGCAAAGCCCTCATCTTTATCTGCCATATTCCGAAATTATTCCTTCCCGTAAATGTGTCGATCTTTGTAGCTAACTCTTGTGCCATCATCTCTCCCAGATCAAATAACCTAGCTTAGATGCCAATTGTTATGCGCAGAAGCGTGTTGAGACGATGCAAAAATAATAGCAAAATAAAGAACACAAGAATTTACGTGGTTCACTATCAATATGATAGCTACGTCCACAGGGCCAGGGAAATATTTCACTATGTAGGGAGAGAATTACAGATTACAAAAGACGAGCCCTCAAACTTGCCTCACCAAGTTTTCTACCTTTCTCTCTTCATTAACTTAAAATATAGTCGGGTCTTTATATAGTATTATTCCACCCAAAAAACTATATACCTAAACTAATTAGGGAATTGGAAAAGTAAACAAACTATTTAACAAAACATTAAACTATGGAAAACGTCTTTAGCCAAATACAAAAGACTAACATAAGAGATAGAAAAGTCTAATGGGATCCACCAATTTCCCAATTAGAAACAAGTCACGTACACCACAAAACGCACGCTCAATCAACAGAGATACGCGCGACTTGTGTGAGGCACTGCTCTGCTTCACGTGTCTTTGTATTTCTACTCTTACTTCCTTAGTTTATTTCTTTTGGTCCACATTTTAATCTCACTCTCACATACCCAAATCGAAAACGACTCGGACGAGTCATATTCTAACAATACAAGATTGTTAGGGTGCAAACTCATGTCCCGCATCGGTAGTGTAAAGGTGAAAGCTCATCTTTATAAGTACCAACTAAATATAATAGTACGATGCCTTTTGGGAAGGAGCCCAAGAGTAAATCCTTCACAGAGATTCATCAGGCCAAGACTTGAAGGTGGACGTACACTATAAGGCGTGGAACTCCTATAGCTCGAGGGAGAGCTAATATGTTCGCGAGATGCGACATGGTCTCACGACGTTGAGACAGGGTCGTCCAACAGAAGATCGTCAGCGACCCGGCGAGGTGGGCTGAGGCTTAATGGAGGCAACAAAAGCGGTTCATGGTAAGTCCAAAGGCGGTCCGGTGTGGCGCGTTGAGGCAGTGGATTCGGACCCAGTTCAGGGTATATTGGATGCAGAGGAGTTTGGTACGCAAGTGTAGCACAAGCCCCGTGAGACACATGGTGTGTCGTTTAAGGGGAGGTTATCAGGACTTGGTGATGCGGGTGTCTAGAAGTTGGGGTTGCAAGATGTGGGGAGTTCTCCATGGAAGTCAAGGTTTAAGTCAAGATGATGGTCCTTGGTTTGAAGGGAGGATTGTTAGGGTGCAAACTCATATCCCACATCGGTAGTGTAAAGGTGAAAACTCATCTTTATAAGTACCCACTAAATATAATAGTACGAGGCCTTTTGGGAAGGAGCCCAAGAGTAAATCCGTGAGGGCTTGGCCCAAAGCGGACAATATCGTACTATTATGGGTTGTGGATACAGATGCAGCAGAGGCCCAACACAGGATATTCACGCTTCCGCACAACAATAGGAGTTCTCAGGAGTTGTTCGTGTTTCGAAAGATAAATACAAATAGATTTACGAGATTCAATAATAATAATTATACATATGTTAAGGGTTAAGATTTTAGGGTATATATAAGAGTTTATATATTATTCTCATAATATTATAAAAGTTTACTAAAACTAAGTGTTTCCTAAATTGATGTACAAAATAATTATGGAAATTAATAAAAACTTTCCATATTCAAATTAAAAAATCTTATCAAATTCGGAATCCTAAATGGGTAAACAAACTTTAAAACAAATTAAAGACATTATAACAAAGTACGGAAACAAAAAATTACTGAAAAATAATTTTGAGATGGATGAAATAATTTTGAAAAATAATTTACGAGTTGTCATGAGTTATAATTTCTGACGGGAGAGAAGTCATTGTTGTTTCGGTTCTAAGATTAGCAGTAGCCGCCATTGGAACTTTTTACCACGAAGTTTAGTTGTACAACACAAACACTTTAATATACGGATATTAAAAAGTTTATGTAGGTTTACCAAATTTAATAATTTTTCCGTCAAAATTTATCTTTCTAATATGCAAATTTAGGGTACGATCGGAAATATGGGCTGGACGTGGCCATTTGGCCTGGATCGAATTCGAACCAATTTCATTTAGGTTCGCTCCTCGATCTCACTTAAGTTGATCGAACCCAACCTTTATACTCTAACCAGAATCTGGCTTATCCGACACATTTGATCGGGTCTGCTTAATGTAGCTTAATGGCCTAACAAGTTAGAATGTGATTTAGAATTGTATTACATCATTTTTCTTTACTAATTGAGGACAATCGCTAACACTGTACGAGGCTGCTAAACTGGTTATACAAAAGGGACAAAACCGTAATGACATTCTCGATCATCCTATTGTAGGCTGTAGACGGGCCGCTAGGCTCCATGGCTTTACTTGGATAAAGCTTAAATAATCGGATTGAAGGAAGAGATAGAAATGGGTAAATCCAAGGAGCTACTCCACCCATTGAGGGGCTCACATGTGAGGGGGAGTGTGGAGATGAAAAACTTATCCATATAAATATCACATGTGAGATCCCACGTTGAAATAATATGAGAGAGATGTCTAATATAAAAATCAAGAAATAACTCCACCCATTGCTAATTGGTCTTGGGATAGACCATTCTTAGATATATAGACTGGACTCTCTCGTTTGTATGTATGGGTGTGGCCCAGGCCCGGTATTGTAATCTTATCGCATCAATATCACTCAAATTACTGTTGGGAAATTAGCACCAATTACCCACACGCAACGGAACCATAATCGAGAATAAAAAACCTGAAGAGCTAAGAACGATAAACACCTAAAAGGGGGAGGGGGTGAATTAGGTGTAACTTTTAAAAATTTTATTCTTAACTTGGTTAATTGATTAACTTAAGTAAAGAATATTGAAGTACAAAACTTGAGAGACTTAATTGAATGATGACTGTGACACAGAACTTGATTAGGTACATGCGAGAAATAGCAAAGTGAAAGAACGTAAAAGTAAATGAATAAACAAACGACATTTTAAAAATTGGTTCAGCCTCTACTCCGAGGCCTACGTCCAACCGTTATTTTATTGCTTGTTTAGAAATTTACTCAAACTTACTAAACCCCTTACAATGAAAATAACTCGCCAACCTACTCCGATTGCACTCAAACTTAAAGCTACTCCGCTTCAAGAGTTTGTGGGTTCTATCTCAAGGTGTTACAGAATCTTGAATTTCAAGAGTTCACTAAATGAACATGAAGATCACAATTAAGATCTAACACGAGAATCATGGAACAAACTCATTATGTCATAGTACAGCAAACTGATACTTGGAGGTTTTACAGCTTTTTCGAAAACAAATGAAGACTTTAAAATCTGAAAAACGTTTTGCAAACACTTGAAGAACAAAGCTTTAAATGCACAAATAATTTGCAATGTTTTACAATAAATGCTTTGGAAAGACTTAAGAAATAAATGAGACTAAGACACTCTATTTATAGTGGATTTAGTCTTAGGTAAGTACAACTTAGGAAAATTAAATCCAATATAAAAATATTAGCCTTGAGTGATGGTAAGTGTTAGACTATAGGCTTGGGGCTTAAGAAATTAGAAAACTTAAGCTACTACACTCAACATGTGACCTTTTACCAAAATGGCAAAAAACTTTTCTTATTTTAGAAGTTTGACAAGTCTTCCTTACCATTTTAGTAAAAGGTGTTTGCACAAATCTAAAGGCTTAGTCAAGTGGATTTGTGACTCAAAAATTTCAGATTGTTTTCAAGCTTTTGAAAATTCAAATGTTTAAGGTTTGAAATTTGCTGTAACGCCCCGTAATTTCGGACCGTTAATATATTTCGAAAATAATTAATTAATCAAGTAAAATCTGATAATTATGTATTTAAAGTAAAAATAATTCAAAGAAATATAATTTTATTATATTTTGAAGAAAAGTATTTATTTTGATGGTTTCGAAATGTCTAAAAAGTTTTATAAATTAGAATCGCATCTTTGAACTCACGAACTACATCGAACAACTTTCCACCAAAATTCCCAAATTCAAATATGATTAAAAAGGTCAACCACGTGTTCTCAAATTTCGAAAGGTCAACAAGGGCTACTCTATACTAGATTTGGTCAACTCAAAAGGTTTAACAAACTAACTAATTCCAAAGTACGATACCAAACCATTAAGCAACGTCAATGTCCTATTGTATTCCTTTCAAGGCCTACAAGGATTAGGGCTAACTATCATTCCTTTAATTCTCCATAAGAAACATCGAGACTCTCAAATGAAGTTCGATGACGAGAATTGTAAAGGAGATACCTTGGGACTTGGATGGTAACAAATGAATTTGTGTGGTGAATTGATTTTGGCTCTTGGAACCAATTGAGTTGAGGAAAACCTACCTTTGTGAGTCCTTGTTAATCCTATGATATGGTAGACTTTTGAGTCTTTGTTGAGCACCTTAGTGATGTAACTTTATCATAGCAATCATAAGTTTTGAGGAGTGTTTGGTTAAGCGGTAACCCTTTCATTATGCCTGCATTTCTTTGTTCTCTCCTTCTCTTTAGCATTTGTTGAACCCTGTTTTTATGCCGAAGTTTACGTATCTTCTTCTTGCCCGAAATATCTTCTTAACTCGAGTACCTCTTATTTCTGTCAACCGTTATTTTTACGGTCCGACTCCTTAGTTTCCTAACTTGTCAGGCTCATGCATCCTTCGAAAATATTTTACCGTTTCTCTATTCCGTTATAACTCCTTATCTACTTAGTATAGTTGGTACCTTGTTGACCTTGTTTACAGAGTTAGTGGGATGTGATTTGAGGATTTTTGTATTTTGATTTTTGTCGGGAATTAGTGTAGGAGTTTGTGTCTGTATGGAACCATGTGATATGAGAGCTAGATTTTTGGTGGAATTCTTATGATAGCAATGTTGTAGTCTCCTTGCGAGTTAAGGTTCGCGTGTTTTGGTGGTATAAGACCCACTTTGGTTTCAATTTGATGATGAGACTAATGGGATTAGTATACCTGGGTGGAGTATTTCTATGGTTATTTTGGATTTGTTTTGGGCATTATCGTTCGGGGATTGTCGTTTGTCATTTGATCCTTACTTCACGGAATTGGGGATTTATAGTTAAGTCTGTGGATTGTTATTGTAAATTTGGACCTTATATTTAATCCTTTGAGGAATCTTTCTATTGGAATTGGAATATTGTTGGGAAGTAGGATAGTGAACCTTAAGTAAACCGATCAGATGATTTGTGTGATGAACCCATTTATCTTATAGTTAGTGCTAATTATGGATTGGATAGTGCAACTTGTTGCTTGTGGGGTGGTTTCAAGCATGAATGCGTTTGAGAATATTGAATCTTGGTAAGGGTATAATATTGTTACTAGTTTCGACTTTGGATTTTGAGTTTGTTTGATGGAGGATACTGGTGGAAACATTTTGATTGGGAAACTGTTAAGTTATAATTGTAGAGGATAGGATTGTTTCAAGGATTAGCTTATGAGTAGACTTGTCGAGGAGTGGTTCAGATAGCTCTTTGGATTACTGTGGCCTCTGGTTGTTGCCCTGTTGATGTTCGGAGGACCTAGTAGGATGACTCTGTGGTTGGATAATTGAGTGAACCTTTCTCGATGTACCGATCTTCCTAATTCCGATCTCCGACAATTGTCATTCTTGCCATTCTGGCTTGTTCCGTTGTGCTCGCCTTTATGGAACTCATTTGACCTCTTGAGTAAAGCGTCTTGTTCGTTGACATCTTTATTGACTTCATCCAAAAATTCCACCTTTAAAAGTTCAATTCCTTCTTGTCTGTTGGGTGTGAGTTCCCTATCGCGACTTGCACTTCTCGTTCCCGAGTTGTTTTCCATCTTGCATAGATTCTATATAGTTTGAGTAAACTTTTGGTTCATTTACTTGGAGTAAATTTACAAATTGACCTTTTTCTATAACATTTGAAAATGATTTCTCACTCTCTTTCAACCCTAGTGTTCGATTGGACATCTAAGCTATTTCTCGTTTTGTGTAATGATTCCTTTTCTTACTCTTTTTCCGAGTTACTAAGCCTTATTTAATCATAATTAGTAAAGATAGTATTCTTACTATAGAACTTTAAGCTAAAATTTTGAAAATACTTATATGATTTTTAATGGTTTTAACATTAATGAGTGTTTAATCTCGTTGTTGGTGACGTCCCAATAATGGGTTTTCTCATTTATTGGTGTAGAAATATTTTTATGTCTTGATATGAATGTGGATGTTCTTGTCTGATCAACGAGAGTATCACCGTTTCATTGAAAAGATAACTATATTTTCTTATAATTATATTATTAAGATGTTGTATACTATGATTTCTCCTTCTGAGTTTCGAGGACGAAACTTTTTAAAAGGAGGGGTGATTGTAACGCCCCGTAATTTCGGACCGTTAATATATTTCGAAAATAATTAATTAATCAAGTAAAATCTGATAATTATGTATTTAAAGTAAAAATAATTCAAAGAAATATAATTTTATTATATTTTGAAGAAAAGTATTTATTTTGATGGTTTCGAAATGTCTAAAAATAGTTTAAACCGTGTAAAACTTTTTATTTTGAAATAAGGGCGTATCGGGGGGAAAATGACAATTCTTTTGAACATTGGGTAAACGAATTTGGAAATGGGTCGTATGAGTATTCAATTCTCTTGTAATCTCGTGTTTAAGAACTTTGGTCTTGTCGGAATTTGCATTTGACCTACGGTTTTAATTATTATCGAAACGAGCCAAAACCGACTCGTAAAATCCCGACTCAAACCCGCTCTTTTCCTCTCTTTCTCCCCTAACCCCCGGTACCCCTTCCCCTACAGATACAACCTATAACAACGGTTGGTTTACTACAGATACAACCTATAACAACGGTCAAAAACCGTTGTTATATAAAAAAGCGGACGTTGTTAAAGCGTCCGTTGTAAAAGGTTTTAACAACGGTTGGTTTTCTTAAGGAAACCGTTGTTAAAAATATTAACAACGGTTTTAAGTATAAAAACCCGTTGTGGAAAGTGTGACTCAATTTTGGGGGGAAAGTTATAACAACGGGTTGTTTGTAAATAACCGTTGTTGTTTGTTCTTAAAAAATAAAAAAAAATTAAATTAAATATTACTAGCTATAAATATTAAAGCATCCTTTACTAACATATTAAAGCATCCTTTACTAACATTCATTAATTGAAACAACATGGCAATGAACCCTAATTTTATCAACAACGAAGAATGGCTTACACAAACGATTGAAGATGATGGGAAGGTTCTCGCCGGGCTTCCCGCCGATCAACACCCATTAATCAAAGCATCCCTTGAACATCAACGGAATTATTGGATTAAGAGGCGTGAAGCAGTCCGGCTTGTCAACAAAGCCTCCTCCTCATCATCATCATCATCTTCATACCCTCGTCGGCCTGTTACTCGCAACTTGGCTGCAGCCAGAGATATGTTGAGTTGTACTCTTCCAACCTTATCTCCACATGCAAGTCGTGTCCTTGCATATATTCAATCTGTTATTGCAAAATATGAAGCCAATGACCCGGAAGTTAGCGGTATACCAGAGTGGCGTGATTGGTGGCAGGTTGAGAAGCGCTTTTTACGCTTAACCGGGGTTGTTCCGGCTTATTATACATCTTTTGATTTCGATAATTCTTTGTAATGTATTTGGTTTAAAATTAAATGAAATGATCATTTTGAAAGTGTTGAGTTATGCTTGTTTGATTTGCTTCCATTTTTTCAACTCCATAGATCTATCTGTCATCATCAAGATCCGATTATGGCACAACTTCCTAACATATATGGCACAACTTCCTAACATATATATTAATTAAAAAACAACTCAACCCACACATTAGTATAAATACATTGCATTATCTCAACTAACATGCATTTCCATTATCTCAATATATTCTCCAAACCCTAATCGCTAAAACATGCTCGATCCGTATCAAGGACGCCAAAGAAGATGGAAATGAAATAATTAGAAACACATACATGGAAATGAAATAATTAGCAGATCTTTGAACGGAACCTAATGGTCGATAAAAACACATACATTGAAATGAAATAATTAGAACAATAAAATAATGACGATGAAACAAACCGATAATTACGTAACGTACGTAAAGAGACGATGAAATCAACAAAGTGACGGCGAGAAGATAAAGCGACGATATATGAGAAAGAGAGAAAGAGACGATGAGAAAGTGTGTGTTTTGTGTTTGTGTTTGGTCTTTCTTTGGGTTTGTGTTTGTGTATTAAGGGTTGTGTTTTGTGGCTGCAGCAGACTTGTGTTTGTGTGGTTTATAGTATGGAAGGTATTGACAACGGTTATTAAACAACAACCGTTGTGAAATATGTTTTAACAACGGTTATAAAAAACACCCGTTGTTAAATAAGTTTTAACAACGGGTTTCAAACATAACCGTTGTGATTACTTTTCACTAACTTTGGGCCAATTTTGCGCCAAATTATTAACAACGGTTGTGCATGTGTGACCCGTTGTTAAAACTAATAACAACGGTTTTTATAACCATACCCGTTGTAATTGATTTTAGTAAAATTCGCGCCATGCATTCTACAACGTCTATTGTGATTTTCGTGAATATTCGTTGTTAAAGGGGCGTTGTAGTTGCCTGGATTTGTAGTAGTGGGATGTTCTTGTCTGATCAACGAGAGTATCACCGTTTCATTGAAAAGATAACTATATTTTCTTATAATTATATTATTAAGATGTTGTATACTATGATTTCTCCTTCTGAGTTTCGAGGACGAAACTTTTTAAAAGGAGGGGTGATTGTAACGCCCCGTAATTTCGGACCGTTAATATATTTCGAAAATAATTAATTAATCAAGTAAAATCTGATAATTATGTATTTAAAGTAAAAATAATTCAAAGAAATATAATTTTATTATATTTTGAAGAAAAGTATTTATTTTGATGGTTTCGAAATGTCTAAAAATAGTTTAAACCGTGTAAAACTTTTTATTTTGAAATAAGGGCGTATCGGGGGGAAAATGACAATTCTTTTGAACATTGGGTAAACGAATTTGGAAATGGGTCGTATGAGTATTCAATTTTCTTGTAATCTCGTGTTTAAGAACTTTGGTCTTGTCGGAATTTGCATTTGACCTACGGTTTTAATTATTATCGAAACGAGCCAAAACCAACTCGTAAAATCCCGACTCAAACCCGCTCTTTTCCTCTCTTTCTCCCCTAACCCCCGGTACCCCTTCCCCTACCCTTCTTTTTTCTGATTTTCTTGGTTCATCATCTTCAACTTTCCAAAAACACCATTTTATCACAAATTCAAGCAAATTTGGCCATAACTTCCTCATTTCTTATCGGTTTTTCGCATAATTTATATTTCCGGAATCCTCTCGTCGAGATCTACAACCTAGTATGTTTTAATTTCAGTTTTCTTGAAGTTGTTTTAAGACGAATTTTGGGTAAAATTCGGTATTTATGCTTATTTGTGTGTTTTTATTGTTTATTTAGGTGAAGAATTGGAGGACGAGTTTGGGGACTCGTATATTGTCGAGGATAGCGGCTAGTGCTTGTTAGGGTTTGGTTTTTAAGGTGCTAATTGCTCATTTTCTAGCTTAAGGTAACATATTTCGAGTTACTCGACGAAAAATCGTCACATGCTTTGATTTTTGTATGTTTTTGTGATTTTTAATTAAGTAGTTAATTTCACATGTTAAAATGATTGCATGCATGTTTAATCCATGTATTTTTGTTAGTTTTAGTTAACATATTAGTATTGGGAACGATTAATTATGTTTCAGACGGTCTTATACTAAACAAAAATGGAAAAAAATGGTGGTGTAGGGGGTGATTGCCAAAGCGGCAGGCATCACGGCAGCCACGCAGCAGCCTTGGGGTTGGCCCGGGTTGGTCCGTTGCTTGTTTCGCGGTTTTTCGTACAATATTGGTCATTTCGGGTTAATTAATGTTAAAGTTGTATAAGTCACATATGAGTACACTTTTAAATTGAATCATACTAGTAGTAGAAATTATTCTTATATTGGTAGTTATCACATGTTAGGATAGTTTATAAGATGAAATTGTAATGATTAGGCTCAAGGTAAATTTTATAGCAATAATTGCCATGTTTTGATGATTGTGCCGAAAACTGAGCCTTAGTCCCTTTGACTGATTCGATGTCAGTTAATTGAGTGATTGGTCAGCCGCAATTTAACCGCACTGCCGCAGGCTGGGGTTGCGGGTAAAAATTCGGTTGGATGAAAGTTTATATGAATTAGATAATCGGCCTTTTTCTTGTTTTAGGCCATTTATCAAGCTTTAGTTCATATGTATAGCTGATTGAATTTAATAGTGTCTTGTATTGTAGAAATGGCCCTAGATTCCCTGAAGCCTTTAATATGGTTAATATTGTTAGAATTGGAAATTGATATTTAATACTTATTGAGGATACTGTTGGATTATCTGCTGAATAGACATTTATATAGCCTTTCACATGATAGAATGTTAGCATTTAGGTTGGTAAGTTGGACTTTTTGTCCTCTTATGGTTAAGTGGGTGTCTTACTTGTCTTGTGTGGTGTGGGCTAAAGTATTCAAGCTGGGACTAGCTGGGACTAGGTCCTAGGTGAGTATTTCGGCCTTCATCATAGATAGGTCTTTATAGTCTTTGACGAGTATATGTTCACTGCTTGATAGCCTTTGTGTTCCTGACTAGTGGATTTATATCCAAGTTGGGGCATGACCTCGTTACTTATTTTGATAGTAAGTGGTCAGCTTAAGTACTAGCCAACCCTTTGGTGGACTCCTTAGGGTACTCACTTTGTTTTAGAAAAATTGTGGGTCTTGGGTGCGGTGGTGTGTATCCGCATGTCTAGGTCTGCGCAGATTTTAGGCTAGGGTTGTATTGTGTCTTGGCCATGTTTTATTAATATTAACCGCTGAGCCAAGATACCGGTTCAATTACCTTCCCTACCTCGTGGTATAGACTCGAGTTACAGAGTGACTATTGACGGTGCTAAGAACTTATGCCTGTCTTTGATATATTGCCCTTTCTTGTATGGTGATTTAATGAATTGTAATAGGTGAGATGTAAGCCGGTTACAATTGATAAAGTTTGGATTACAATTTGTTATATGTTTCACATGATAGTTTAGTTTGGTCAGTTAGGACTCATATGTTAGAATAATTGATAATTGAATTATTTATCATGTTGTTTACATGTTTCATTACATGTTACATTAAATATGACGATTCGTGGCTGGGAGGACTCGAAGTTACTCCCCACTGAATTGTGGCTTTCGTGTTTGTATAAAATGCGATTGACAGGTTGTTGATGCTTTGTTGGGGTCACAGACGAGCTAGCGAGCATAAGGAACCTTGGACCTAGTTTTGGCTATTCTTATAGTAAACCTTTTAACTTTTGGTTTTGTATATAATTTGAAGGGACATATGTCTCCCTTTACTATTTTTGGTTTGTATCATTCTTTTTTCTTATTTAGCTATGGCATGTAAAGTAGTTCGTTAGCATTGCAGGTTTTGGCACCCGCCTCTTGGGAATATTGGAAATGTTTGTGATTGGTTTAGAAATTTTTTTTTGAAATTACAGGTTTTGTCTAGTTGAACTAATTACAAACATATCCTGTCAGTTTTTCTGTGGAATTTACGTAATTAATTAAGGCTATATTTAAGGGTGTCACAGTTGGTATCAGAGCCTATTGCTCCCGACGCACGTTTGTGCACCCCACTTAAAACCACTTGACCTTTAAATAATAAACTTGAGAGATGGGTAGGATGGGTAGAGTAAGGATTTTATGTGGTAGTCTGTTTGTGATTGCTAATTGTTAGGTACTAATTGATTTTCTTTTTTGTAAGATGGCTCTCCAATAGATGTAGATAATGCAATCTTACCTTAGTCTTCCAATCTCGTTGTTTATTCGTCTTTCAAATTCCTCTTCTCTCGCCTTGGTAACTACCTTTCAATTCTTTCTCCCGATTCATCTTAGGTTCGTTTTCTTCTTATAATAAAGTCCATGTGGACACCTTCCTTTTATTCCGCAGGATAGTCCCCTTGTTCAAGAGAACCCGGTTTTGAGAGAATGTAACTTTGGAGGGCGTGAACGAGTTGAGAAATTGATTGTTTAAGGTTTGAGTTGTATAGGAGAATATAACTTGGGATTCAGGACTATTGAGAGCTTGTTTGTTATAGATGATTGAGCATGGGTACTACCTTAGCACATAAGATGGAATGAACTTGAGCTACTTCATTTAAGGGTGTCACATTTGCAAAGTTTTAACACTTAAAATATTTTGTCGAAAGACCTCCTCCATACGGTAGTACCAGAAACTACAGTACAACGTACTGTTGCATGGTTTTGCCATAATTTGACTTAAATGAGAATGTTACACTTACTCTTACATTTTTCGACTAAGGCTTAGAAAATATCATTGTCTTGACTTTCTTGATTATCTTGATCATCTTGAATCATTGTTGAAAGTCCATTTGATTGCTTCAATCACTAATCATTCAACTAAAAGCAGACAATCAAATAACAAGGGGACTTGGCATCATCAACACAATGTGTTCTAACAAATTCCCCCTTTGATGATGACAAGTCCAAACATGTGTGATATTCCCCCTTAGCCCATGGTTAGTCGGTCTTTGGTCATTTCAAAATAAACAAAATTTATAAATATGATCAAGGTATTCGAAGGGTGCAACATGCTTGGCCAAAGTAAAACATCTAATCATGGAAGCTAAGATATAATCACGGTGAACGTTAGCCTAAGAGTTAAAAGATCACACATAAGCATAGTTTGAACTACTTCCCCCTCTTGACATCATCAAGGGAGGATAAAACATGTTCAAGGATAGCGAAAATAGTTCAAAACACACACAAATAAGTTCAAGCATAATAGAAAAACATCCAAGAGGTGCAAAATAAGTTTTTAAAGCAAAGAGCCGAAAAGCTTAAGGAGTAAGAGGGTTAGAAAGGCAACATCAAATTTACGGGGATTGCTTCTTCTTGTCAATGCGTTCAAGGAGATCCTCATTCATGGTACGTAGATCACTCATCTCATCCCGTAGCTTAGCATTCTCCTTGACCAAGCGATTAACCATTCCCAAGAGTTGATCCAACTTACTAAGCACAATTCCAAGATCAACAGAAGCTTGGACTGTGGCATCACCTTTGCCCTGATTTTTCTTTGTCAATTTCCCATTTTGGATTTCCATATTCATTCGGTAAAGGAGGCCCAGAGTCATCTCATCACTTAGCTTCTCAACAGCGGGACTCCCTTTCAACACTAAACCTTCCTTCTCGAAAATTAGAGAAAGCCATATCCCATAAGAAACCACTATGCTCTTATCATAATTCTCGTCTTGAAATTCGGCAGCTATCTCATTAATGCGATGAAACATGAGATGAGGAAGGTTAATGGGAATGTGTTTGACAATATGATGAATGAGGAGCATGTCGAGGAGAGAGCATCTCCCTCGACTGTTGTTGCTAGGGACAAGGTTCCTAAAGACCAGATTGAAGATAAATCGAATTTGGGGCAGGGAGTTCAAGGGCATAGACATCTGTAGGACCGTGTTCATCATGAGGTCTAAAGACTTTCATAACCTCGGTAGATGTGACTTCCTCAACCTCACCTCAGTCTCATTTTGGAAAGGTGGTTAACCCAACATCATTAATCTCTAAATGGCCCGCAAGTTGTTTGGTTGTGAGGACAAAGGGTTTTTGATTGATGTAGGCCGAGAGGGTACCAGATGTAACATTAGCCTTGACAGTAGCATAGAATTGAATAATCTCGGACAAGTACATAAGGCTATACTTATCCAACAGATTTACCCAACCCTGAGCTACCATGTCCTCTTTGAAGTACTTAAAGGCGGGTGAAGAGTCATACCAGGATATTTTGTATTGCCTGCCACTATGAAAGCAACAGTTGAAAATACCGTGACACAGCTTCAATGTTTCTTCGGGAAGATCAATGGAGTTAAGATGATTTAGGACATTATTTTTGAATTGATCGGCATGAGGTGTTACAATCAGATCCATGCATGTATTGAGGGGAATATTCTCCTCAATAATCTCATCTTCATTGATTGTGTCCAAACTTGGCAGATCCCGATGATACCGAGGTCGTTTGGGTGCCTTGGTTCTTGAACCAAATCCCTTCCTTCTTTGAGTGACTTTGGATTTGGGTGATGATGCTTCCGGTGTCACATCGTCATCATCACCAAATATTTCGATCATCTTTCTCTTGGATCGTGTCCGAGAGGACGTTTTTGAGAAAAGTGGATCAAGCCCATCATCAACTTCCTTCCCAACATCGCACTCATCAACATTGATCACTTCTTCAACAGTGGATGCCTTTGTTGCATCAGTCTCAGCCGGCACATCTTCCTCCATTCTTTCATTCATCAAGTCTTTTAAGATTTCATCAATAACATCATCCTTCTTTTCCTCATTAGATTTTTCTTCACTCTTTTCTTTTTCCTTTTTCTCATTTATTTCACTCTCTTTTTCTGATTTTTCTTCATTCTCTTTTTCTTCTTTTTCACTTTTCTCACTGATTTCTCCCTCTTTTTCTGATTTTTCTCCATTCTTCTTTTCTTTCTGTGTTTCACTCTCCTTTTCAACATCATCTTTCATCTTCTCTTTCTCAACTTCATTCAAATCCCCACCTTTTTCTTGTTTGTCTTCATCATTTTCCCCCTCCTTTTCTTTCGAGGTGCCACCTTTTGCTTTTGATTTCACACCTTCACAGTCTTGCATGTCGGTGTCTTCTTCCTCATCTGACTCAACATCTGCTTCATGATCCAAATGAAGTGAGATGGGAGGTCTCCTTCCACGACCGCCTCTGTCACGCCCACCGTCTCGTTTTGCTGTTGTTTTCTTTCGTGTCACAGTAGGCTTAACCAGTAGCAGAGGTGGTGTCCTTGGTGGTTTTGGTGGTGATGGGAATAGTTTCTGCAGCGGTTTTGGGAGCCACTTTTTGCTTTGCAATGAACTTTGGATTAAAGGTGTTTCTAAGGTTTACAAGTTCCTTGGACAGTCGAGGTTTTGGAGGCATATTTGAGTATAAAGGGATTGATTTGAACGGGTTTTTGAGAATAAAGAGAAGTTTGAAAAGGATTTTTGTTGTTTAGTGGATAAAAGGGATTGTTTGTGAATTTGCATGAAGGGTAATGATGTGTACGATGGGGTTAAAGAGGGAGTTTAATGTGGTTTTGTGAGGGGCACGGTTAATGAGGGGTAGGTGGAGTGCTTAATTGTGATTGATGGGACATAAAATGGGAGTGGCTCAATGCAAAAGGAAAAAAGCTTAAATGCAACTAAAGGATCTTGATTTAAAATGCACGGTTCATATTTGTATGCATATGAGGTTTATTTTGCTAATTAACACATTAATTCCAACCTCTAGTCAATCATTGGCAAAAATAATTTTGCTTTAGATATATGTCACCTAGTAAACCAATTTCCAACCGAAGTCTTACGAATTGTTCTCTTTCCAACGGTTTTGTAAAAATGTCTGCAATTTGATTTTTCGTTTTACAAAAGCTTAGACATATATGACCCTTTTCAACTTGATCTCGTAAAAAAATGATGTCGTATGTCGATGTGTTTAGTTCGTGAGTGTAACACCTCCATACTCCAAGTGCCTTACCAGGACCACTCAGGTATGAAGACATTACCATCTCGGTCGCCCGAGGTATGATAATCAAATAGACAAAACAGAAACAACGTTTAATATAAATAGTTGAATGAATAAATACAATTCTCAAACCAAACCAAAGTACGATACATTATTCCAAACTATCTGTTATCAACTGAAATGTAAATAAATGCTAAACTACAGCGGAAGACTCTATCGTCATGTCGTGGCCATCCCGCCTATCCCAAGACTCATCGCTATACCTGCTCAATATCTGCTCACCATCCCCGAATGGATCACCGCAGCTTTACAAAACAACACCGGGTCGAGTACTAATCACACAATCAATATAGATAACAATAATAAGACAAACAGACAAATTTAACCTGAATCACACACACACACACACACACACCACCAACTCCCATCATCTCAATCGATCGATCGTCCATCCTTTGGACCGCCCCGCCGATGGGGACCGCAGCCGTTCCCACCTAAGCCCCGCTCATCGTACGAGCGATAACCCTGTCCCATTAATGTGCACATCCCCTCCCGCGGCGGGTCCCACGAAGGGCGAAACTAGGGCGTGAAGTCACTCCCGTAAGTGACCCCACTCAGCCGAGAATGCATCTCGAGAGCCATAGACAACCAATCACAATCACAATCACAATCACAATCACAATCACAATCATCATATCAAACAACTAACTACAGCACATCACCAATATCCCATTATGGGACTAATACTGAGTAGGAAATCCTACCTGGAAAGCACACGCAGACGGTATCTACAGCTGTCTCAAAACGCCTCTTCTACGAATCCTCCTCCTATTATATAGCACATAAAGACTACACATCACATACTACTCATAAAACCCCCAAACCCTAAATTAGGGTTTAACCAAACCTAGCAAAACATTATAAAAATTATGCTAGAAGCTTACCCTCGATGCAAGGAACTCAACGGTACGAACTATGACACAAACTGACCGTCTGAACTCCGGGAATTGCTAAGAATGCGATTAGGAAGATGAAGTGGCTGCTTTCTTTCTTAAACAGGTTTTTAGGTTTTGCAAAAGTGAATTAAAACAATGACGAATATGTTTAAATACCTTAATCGCATAATTAACAAAACCCGAGAAAACTCCCCGTAAAACCGGACACTCGATCGAGTACCCAAGGTACTCGATCGAGTACCCCCTTACTCGATCGAGTACCCCAGCTACTCGATCGAGTACCCAACAGGTCAGAAACTATTTTATTTCGCAACTTGCCCATACTCGACAGAGTAAGAGCTACTCGATAGAGTACCCCAAGACATATAAATACGGAGTATTACAGTCTTCCCTCCTTAAAAGGAACTTCGTCCCCGAAGTTCAAACCACTACTAACAAAGGTACTCCCATAAGCCTCCCGACTCGAAGGTCAAACAAAACACACCGTAAAGCATGATACTAACCCAACTTATCCCGACAAACATACCGACACAACATATAAAAGGTGTATAAAACTCTTAAAAACTCTCGCGATCATCTCCTACCCCCCTAAAAGAAACAAGGTTACGTCCCCGTAACCATACATACCTGATCAAAAAGGAAAGGGTAACGCTCTTTCATGATATCCTCCGCCTCCCATGTAGCTTCCTCAGTCTCGTGGTTAGACCAAAGGATCTTAAGCAAAACTGTCTCACCACTCCTAGTCTTTCTAACCTTTCGGTCTAGAATCTGCTTAGGCACCTCAAGGTATGATAAAGACTCATCTAGCTCTAAGCTCTCTGCCTCCAACACATGTGATGGGTCACTCACATACTTCCGCAGCTGCGATACATGAAACACATTATGTACTCTCTCCAACGCATTTGGTAAGCCAAACGATAAGCAACTTCCCCAACTCGCTCTAAGATCTCATAAGGCCCTATAAACTTCTGACTTCGCTTGCCTTTCTTCCCAAATCTCATAACTCCACGCATCGGAGACACTTTCAGAAGAACCTTGTCCCCAACCTGAAACTCTATGTCCCGACGATGTAGATCTGCATAACTCTTCGTCGATCCGGGCCGCTCTCATCCGTTCCCTCGATCATCTTAATCTGTTCCACCATCTCATGCACCATCTCTGGTCCTAAAACCACTGCCTCAGCACTATCGTCCCAACAGATTGGACTCCTACACCTCCTCCCATACAAAGCCTCAAACGGTGCCATACTTATACTGGTGTGATAGCTGTTGTTGTAAGAAAATTCTATCAAGTCCAACCTCTGCTCCCAGCTACCACCAAAATCCATCACACAAGCTCGCAACATATCCTCAAGGGTCTTGATTGTTCTCTCGGTCGCCCATCCGTCGCAGGATGAAATCTGTACTCATCTTCAAAGTCGTTCCCAACGATTCCTGCAACTCCTTCCAAAACCTCGATATAAACCTCGCATCTCTGTCAGACACTATGTCCTTAGGGACCCCATGTAACTTAAGCACGTTCTTTCGATAGGCCATAGCCAATTGTGCCTTAGTCCATGTATCTTTCATTGGAACAAAGTGAGCTGACTTAGTCAGACGATCCACTATCACCCGGATCATGTTGTTACCTTGTTGACTCTTCGGCAAACCCACAATGAAATCCATGGAAATGGATTCCCACTTCCACTCAGGCACCTCTAAAGACTGAATCTTACCTTGTGGTCTTCTCTGTTCCCCTTTAACTCTTTGGCATGTCAAACAACGGGACACAAACTCAATTTGTCTCTTTCTTCATCCCCACCAAAACGTTTTCTTCAAATCCTTGTATAACTTGTCTCCACCTGGATGAACTGAATATGGTGTGCAATGCGCCTCTGTCATGATTGTCTTTTTCAACTCCTCGTCATTCGGAACACACCACCTACCATCAAACCTCAAACTACCATCTGTATGAATAGAAAAGCGGGACACTGTCCCTTTCTCTACTCCAGCTCTCCACTCCACTATCTTAGGATCCAAAGCCTGCTTATCCCGAATGTCATCATAAAACTCCATATGTACTGTCATATCACCCATAGCATCTCCTTTCTGCATCATATGAATCCCAAAGCTCGCTACCTCATCCCTCAGCCTCATCAAAGATAGAGCTGTACACAAGGAATGTACACTCTTTCTACTCAAAGCATCCGCAACAACATTGGCCTTCCCTTCATGGTAGATAATTTCCATGTCATAATCACCAATCAGCTCCATCCACCTCCTCTGTCTCATGTTCAACTCTTTCTGCGTGAAGATGTACTTAAGACTCTTGTGATCAGAAAATACCTTAAAGATTGCTCCATAAAGGTAATGTCTCCAAATCTTGAGAGCAAACACCACTGCACCCAACTCCAGATCATGAGTAGGGTAGTTCTCCTCATAAGGCTTCAACTGCCTAGAAGCATAGGCAATCACTTTACCATTCTCCATCAACACACATCCCAACCCATTCTTCGAGGCATCTGTATAAACCTCAAAATTCTCGCTCCCTTCAGTAATGCTAGGACGGGAGCCGTGGTCAAACGCTCCTTTAATGTTTGGAACGCCGTCTCACAACCCTCATCCCAACGAAACCTGTTCTCTTTCCTCATCAACGCTGTCATCGGTCTAGCTATCTTGGAGAAATCTTTCACGAACCGTCTGTAGTATCCAGCTAAACCCAAGAAACTTCTAACCTCAAAGAACATTCTTTGGTGCTTCCCACTTTGTCACCGCCTCAATCTTCGCCGGATCTCTGACTACCCCATCTTTAGAGATTACATGCCCCAGAAAAGCAACTTTCTCTAACCAGAACTCACACTTGGACAGCTTAGCATACAACTCATGATCCCTCAAAGTCTGCAACACGATCCTCAGATGCTCCTCATGCTCCTCCTTAGTCTTAGAGTAGACCAAGATGTCATCGATAAACACTACTACAAACTGATCCAAGAACTGTCTGAAGATCCTATTCATCAAATCCATAAACACTGCCGGCGCATTAGACAGCCCAAACGGCATCACCACATACTCATAATGGCCATACCTTGACGTGAAAGTGTCTTGGTATGTCCACCTCTCTAATCTTCACCGATGGTACCCCGACCTCAAATCAATCTTGGAAAAGACTGTTGCGCCGCTCAACTGATCAAACAGGTCATCTATCCTTGGCAAAGGATACTTGTTCTTTATCGTCACACGGTTCAGCTCCCTGTAATCTATGCACAGCCTCAAGCTCCCATCTTTCTTCTTCACGAAAAGAACTGGTGCTCCCCAAGGCGATACACTTGGTCTAATGTATCCCTTCTCTATCAAATCATCCAACTGCTTCCTAAGTTCCTCCATCTCCTTAGGACCCATACGGTACGGTGCCTTAGAGATTGGCCCCGTCCCTCGGCTTCAACTCTACGGTGAAATCTATCTCTCTCTTCGGTGGCAACCCGGAATCTCCTCCGGAAAAACATCTCGCAAACTCTCCCACCACTGGTATCTCGTCAATCTGGGCTCTCTATCCGGTCATCTCTCACATGGCACAAAATCAGAGGACATCCCTTCCTCAGATACGACTTCAAGGTGACATTTTGCAATCAACTTAACTTTGGGTTTGACTAGAAACCCACGATAAGACACACTAACACCCTTTGGACCTCTTAAGGACACTTTCTTTTGATGACAGTCTATCTTAGCTTAATACTTTCCTAACCAATCCATCCCAACTATCATCTCAAAACCATTAAAAGGAAACTCTAGCAAGTCGACAGGGAAATCGACTTGCCCCACTATCAAAGATACATCTCTAAACAACCTCCCACACGATACAGACTCACCCGAAGGTATGAAAACTTGCTCCCTAACAGACTCATATACTCTCAAACCCAACTGTTTTACATGACTCAAGACACAAACGATCGAGAAGCCCCTGAATCAAACAAAACAAACGTAGGAATACCATTAACAAGGAATGTCTGGGGTGATAACGTGCGCATCTTCCTCATTTTGCCTTCTTGTCCATCATGAACAACTTGCCATCGGTCTTCCGCCCACCTCCTGGACAAGATCTTGGTGATGCGGTCGGCTTAGCACCCGACCCTTGATTGTTGTTGTTGTTGTTCATCGGTGTCTTCTGATAAGAATTCCCGCCGTTGCGGTTGCCTCCACTCTGGTAGCTCTGACCTCCCCGGTTTGGCCATGATCCAGCCGGTCTATTGCTCGCAAAGCTCTGTGCATGTCTCTGAACAGATCCCGGTGCACTCGTGCACTCATGTCTCTTGTGGCCTACGCCACCACAACCAAAGCAGGTCACTCCCCAACTATTACTCACACTCCCACGGCCACGCCCAAAGGAAGCCCCAGCACTAAACCCAGACCCAGAAGAAAACCCCTTAGACTGATTGTGGTTGCCTTTCTTGTAATTAGATTGGCCACCACCCTCGCTCTCAGACTTCCTCTTCTCTCCACCAGACCTCTCCTGAGCCATCTCCACCAACCTCTCAGCTCTTCCAGCCCTCTCATAAGCTTCCTTAACATCGGTAAGGATTCCCACGGGTAACTTATCCATAATCTTGGTAGTCAACCCACTCTCAAACCTCAATGCCAGGTTCTCCTCACTCAAACCCATATCCTCAGCATACCTGGACTTCTCATTGAACTGTCTGTAGTACTCGGCTAACCGACATCTCGCGGTCATCTTAAACTTATCAAACTCCTCCCTCAACCTACTCCTCACATGCTCCGGTACGAACTCCTTCCTCACAGCCCTACGAAACTCCCCCCAAGGTATAGCAGGTAAGCCTTGGTTGGTGTATATCTCCTTAGCACTCACCTTCACTGAATCCCACCACTTGCCGCGCCTCCCTCGGATAGAACGCAGCACTGTTCCACTCTCATCTCATCGGGGCAATGAACCAAGTCTAAGATGTTCTCCATCTCTCTCAGCCAACTATCAAGCAGATTAGGCTCCCCAACCCCCTTGTATTCCTTTGGGTTAAACCTCGCAATATAGAGGCTGATTTTAGAATGATCAACCTCCTTCTCCTTACTCTTATCCTTGTCCTCATTCACTCTCTTCAGGGTCTCAGTAAGAGCATCCCGGTGCTCTAACATCTTAACGATGTCATCCGTGGTCATAAGCTCAGCTCTCGCGTACAAAGCAGTTCTCTTGGGCGGCATCTTGAAGCTATATAAGAAAGGGTAAACATAAACACACGTACTAAACCTCAAAACACGAAAATACGCTGCCCAGAACCCACTCGATCGAGTTCCCAAACACACTCGATCGAGTAACGGGCTACTCGATCGAGTGCCCCACGTACTCGATCGAGTACCCAAACTCCAGAACCAAACAGACTTTCTGATCTCTTACCTACTCGATCGAGTATCTAGGCTACTCGATCGAGTGACCCCCTACTCGATCGAGTACCCCTAGTTACTCGATCGAGTGCCCCAAAACTCGATTCGGACTCAAAATCGCCAAAACCCACCCGATCGAGTCGGTCCCACTCGATCGAGTATCACTAACTCGTAAGAGCTACCCGCATGTTACTTCGTACACTAACATGCTAAACTTTATAAAACCACATGATAACATAATAAATATGCTACGCATCTATTCTACTATCAACAAGATCAATTCATCATGCTATTAAAGCCACATTGTAAACATCCAACATGTTACTCCAACATCATGTCTACACATATATTACTTTTCTTTCACATTCTCAACTTCTCCTTAAACATCCAACAATCACACACTTCATCACATTGTTAACAAGTTAACCAAGCACACATATGACTCGACAAACACTTTCCCATGTGACCGGTTCAAAGTTGTAGGGCGACCCCCGCGACTTTAGGACGTCTCCCAAGCCTTTGCACTAGCTCCTACAACTTTTACCCCGGGTTCATTTTAATTGACTCCCTATGTTCATTAAGTTCATTGGTTACAGGTTTCAGGATCGTCGCTCTGATACCATTTGTAACACCCCCATACTCCAAGTGCCTTACCAGGACCACTCAGGTATGAAGACATTACCATCTCGGTCGCCCGAGGTATGATAATCAAATAGACAAAACAGAAACAACGTTTAATATAAATAGTTTAATGAATAAATACAATTCTCAAACCAAACCAAAGTACGATACATTATTCCAAACTATCTGTTATCAACTGAAATGTAAATAAATGCTAAACTACAGCGGAAGACTCTATCGTCATGTCGTGGCCATCCCAGCTATCCCAGTACTCATCGCTATACCTGCTCAATATCTGCTCACCATCCTCGAATGGATCACCGCAGGTTTACAAAACAACACCGGGGTCAGTACTAATCACACAATCAATATAGATAACAATAATAAGACAAAAGACAATTTGAATCATCACACACACACACACACACACACCACCAACTCCCATCATCTCAATATCGTTGTCCCTTTGGACCAGCCCCCAGCGATGGGGGACCGCAGCCGTTCCCACCTAAGCCCCGCTCATCGTACGAGCGATAACCCTGTCCCATTAATGTGCACATCCCCTCCCACGGCGGGTCCCACGAAGGGCGAAACTAGGGCGTGAAGTCACTCCCGCAAGTGACCCCACTCAGCCGAGAACGCATCTCGAGAGCCATAGACAACCAATCACAATCACAATCATCATATCAAACAACTAACTACAGCACATCACCAATATCCCATTATGGGACTAATACTGAGTAGGAAATCCTACCTGGAAAGCACAACACGCAGACGGTATCTACAGCTGTCTCAAAACGCCTCTTCTACGAATCCTCTTCCTATTATATAGCACATAAAGACTACACATCACATACTACTCATAAAACCCCCAAACCCTAAATTAGGGTTTAACCAAACCTAGCAAAACATTATAAAAATTATGCTAGAAGCTTACCCTCGACGCAAGGAACTCAACGGTACGAACTATGACACGAACTGACCGTCTGAACTCCGGGAATTGCTAAGAATGCGATTAGGAAGATGAAGTGGCTGCTTTCTTTCTTAAACAGGTTTTTAGGTTTTGCAAAAGTGAATTAAAACAATGACGAATATGTTTAAATACCTTAATCGCATAATTAACAAAACCCGAGAAAACTCCCCGTAAAACCGGACGGGTACTCGATCGAGTACCCCCTTACTCGATCGAGTACCCCAGCTACTCGATCGAGTACCCAACAGGTCAGAAACTATTTTATTTCGCAACTTGCCCATACTCGACAGAGTAAGGGCTACTCGATAGAGTACCCCAAGACATATAAATACGGAGTATTACAGTGAGTGTTGTATAGGATTCTTTGATATATTGATTGCACTAGTATTGTCACAAAATATGGGGGTAGTCTCAAAAACAAGGCCATAATCATGCAATTGTTGACGTACCCAAAGAATTTGTGCACAACATAGAGCGGCACTCACATATTCACTTTCGACCGTGGATAATGCAACGGTGTTTTGCTTCTTAGAAGCCCATGAAATGAGACACGGTCCTAGGAATGTAGCAATGCTCGAAGTGCTTTTTCTATCCAATGTGTCACCGGCATAATCCGCATCCGAAAATCCTATAAGATCAAGTTCGTAGTGAGTTGGGTACCAAAGATATAGCCCTTGTGTTCCAATCAAATACCTAAAAATCCGTTTGACGGCTTTGAAATGTGATTCCTTAGGATTTGCTTGGAAAGGGCACAAACACACACACTAAATTGTATGTCGGGTCGACTAGCGGTTAAGTAGAGTAAGGAACCGATCATACCTCGATATACCTTTTCACTAATACTCTTACAATTTTCGTCCTTGTCAAGCTTGACTTTAGGCACCATTGGTGTGGACATAGGATTAGAATTAGTCAACCCAAACTTACTTAGCATTTCTTTTAAGTACTTTTGTTGATGAATCATTGTTCCATTTTCATTTTGTTTGATTTGAAGATCAAGAAAAAAATCCAAGTTCTCCCATCATACACATTTTAAATTCGGAAGTCATTAAATCAGAAAAGTACTTATAAAGAACATTATTAGTTGCTCCAAAAATAATGTCATCGACATATACTTGCACAAGCAACAGTTCATCTCCTTGTGACTTGATAAACAACGTTTTATCCACGGACCCACGTAAGAAACCATTTTCCAATAGAAACTTTGAAAGCCTATCATACCAGGCCCTAGGAGTCTGTTTTAAACCATAAAGTGCTTTATCAAGTTTAAAAACGTGGTTGGGAAACTCGTTGTTTACAAAGCCCGAAGGTTGTTCAACAAACACTTCTTCATCAAGGTATCCATTTAAAAATGCGGTTTTGACATCCATTTGAAAAAGCTTTATACCTTGATAAGATAAAAAAGCTACAAGCATTCGTATGGCTTCAAGCCTAGCTACCGGTGCAAAGGTTTCATCATAATCAATTCCTTCTTGTTGGTTAAAACCTTGCACCACTAGTCTAGCTTTATTCCTTACGATTTCTCCAACATCATCTAGCTTGTTGCAAAAGACCCACCGTGTACCAATTACAGTACGTTGGGAGGGCCTAGGGACAAGATGCCATACCTTGTTCCTTTCGAATTGCTCCAATTCCTCTTGCATTGCTATCACCCAGCATTTATCAGTCAGGGCTAATGTGACATGGTCTGGCTCAATTTGTGAGATGAAAGCATTATGTGCACATAAATTTTGGAGCGATGATCTGGTTTTTATTCCAGAGGTTAGGTCACTGGTTAGGTTTGATAGAGGATGTGAGCTTTGGTGTTTCCATTTTTTGGGAATAAGTGAGTTAGAGGATTCGGTTTGTTCGTCTGTAACAGTAGAGGGGACTGTTGCATGAGGATTGTTTGAAGGAGGTGATTGTGGTTCGTTTATCATTTGATTTGGCTGTTCCTCACCATCCTTGTTCCCCCTAGATGAGCTAGCATCATCTTGGGTGGGAGGGCAATTAGTTCCCCCAGAATTTTGGACATCCTCCTCAGGCAACAGTGGCTCCAACTGTTGCTCAGCCTCTTCCATCACTTGATCCATATCATGTCGTGTCATACCAATCTCAAAATCATCATCATATTCATCATCCTCATCATCAACCTGTGTGTTTGACACAAAAAGACTAGATTCGTCAAATATTACATGAACGCTTTCTTCCATTTTCATAGTCCTTTTGTTATAAACCTTATAGGCTTTACAATGATCGGAATAACCAACAAAAACTCCTTCATCACTACGAGCATCAAATTTGCCAAGGTTGTCTTTTCCATTATTGTGCACAAAACATTTACTATCAAAGCATTTTAAATGTGAAAGATTAGGTTTTCTTCCTCGTAGTAGTTCATATGGAGTTTTCTCAATGATTTTTCTAATCATGACACGGTTGTAAATATAACAAGATGTGTTTACGGCTTCGGCCCAAAAATTCTTAGGAACTTTAGAGCTAATGAGCATGGTCCTAGTCATATTTTCAAGAGTTCGATTCATTCTTTCCACAACCCCATTTTGTTGTGGGATTCTTGATGCGTGTCATTTATATGATGTTCTACACCTTATTTTACACGCATTTCAGAGCTCGTTTATGTAGTTTATGCTACTATTCTCCCTATTTCCGTCTATTTTCGTGTTTTTGTACATTATTGCAGAAATGTGAAGAATCCAGCGGAAATCAAGCTAAATCCGTCCCCGAGTACCTTGCATTGCATTTGACGTGAAGTATTTACTCAAGAAACGAACTTGGTGCGCATTTCGAGGCCCGGAAGACAAATCCACGAGAATTTAGAAGTCAAGTATCAGCTAAAGCAGTCGATCGACCGCTACCTATGGTCGATCGACCATACCACGACTTCCAGGAACTACTGTTCAGCATTGACCAGTCGATCGACCGGCTTCAGTGGTCGATCGACCACACCGCTAACTCTGACGTGAATTAATAGAACGATATTTCCGAAGCCCAATGTATTCTTAGGTTTAGGAATAAGAGTTGCGTTGTTTTCCTATATAACGTATGCTAGGTTTTGAGAATTAATCATCTAGCTTTTATCCAGTTTCAGTCAGTTTTAGTTTATCGTTGATACTTAGGGTTCTTAATACTATTTTCATATTCAATAGAATTCACTTTTACACTCGGTTTTTGGATCTTCTTCTGCAATTCTTATATTCGGTATTCTCCTGTTCTTATTTCAGTTTTGTTACTTTATTTTCGTTCATAGTATAGAATTGCTAGTTAGTTTCCTGAAGCCAAATTTATTGTTTTATGTTAATCGCTCGTTTAATCATTTTAATCATGAATTCAGTAGTTTTATGCCCTAATTTTATTGTTGTTATCATTCCTAGTATGAGTAGCTAAATTTATCGTGCTAGGATGTAGGGAATCTGTAGGTTAGGCGGCATTAGAATTAGGAAGCCCTAATCGCGCCATGGTCGATCGACTGGGTTCCCTGGTCGATCGACTGGCATCGTGAGATTTATTTTCGTTTTAATTGTTTATCACGCTTAGTTCGACGAATCGAGTGCACGCGACTAGTTGAATGTTTAGGATTTGACCGACCCGATAAAGATCGAAAGATAGGGAAGGGAGATAGCCTACTTAGTTAAGACGACTAGATTAATTAGATCGAAAGATAGATTAATTTAGAACTTTTAGTCACTTTTCAGGACGAAAGTCAGTATTAGTGGTATTAGGGACCTGTAGCGAGATCGAAAGATGCTACCTGTGAGAGTGGACCGAGAGGACCTCTTATTTTCCCGTCTCACGTGATTGTTTAGACCTACCTAGTTTGCTGCCGCCGAAACTATAGTGAACCGACCATCCTTGCACCCTTTTAATTCCTGTTTTCATCCGTTTATTTAGTTTATTGTCTTTTATTGCCATTAGTATAGACCAAATCAAATCAAACCTCCACATCATTGTTACCTTAAGACCGAAATTAAGACAGCTAGAAATTACACCTGCCTCTCTGTGGTTCGACCCTGCTATCACTATCTATAGTTGTAGTTAGGAATTATAAATTTATTTTTGACACCTCACGACGGGTATCAAATTTTGGCGCCGTTGTCGGGGAGGCAACTGTTCTAATTTTTAGTTATTTTATTTTAGTCTGTTTCTTAGTTTAAGGAACATTTGTTCCTTAAACTATTCTCATATTCTTTTTGTAGTTTCTTCTTATGCGCAGGTCACAGGGTGGTGATTTATTACCGTTCAATCCTGAGATTATGAAGACTTTGCGCGAGTTGAGACGATCATCTAGGATATTGCCGACAGAGGAAGAGCTGAGTACTCTGTCTAGTTACTACGAGAACGAGCTGTTTGAGGAGGATCCACATTCATCTCCTGTTTCCACTTCATCAGCTGAGACCGTCACATCTCCGAATTTTCTAGAGATGTCTGAAGAAGCGAGTATAGCAAGTCACTCGGAGCCGACAGCTGCAAATTTATATAAGGGGTTCGAATTACCTGGAGCGGATAGAAAATTCGAACCGAAGCCTTCTTACATCAACTTGGTTGAGAGGAACCAATTCGGGGGAGCTGCAAATGAAGATGCAGCCAAGCATATTGAGATATTTATCGATTATTGCTGCTCTATACCCCCACCGACCGGTGTGACCCAGGACCAGGTGAAGGAAACTATGTTTATATTCTCTCTTCGCGATGCTGCAAGGGAGTGGTATAGAGACCTGGATCGAGCTGCTAGTGGGATCACTGACTGGAATTCTTTGGCCTTGGCATTCTACAAGAAGTATTTTTCTGCCTCGAAGACTAATGCCATTAGAGCTCAGATCACGAGCTTTAAACAGGGTCCTGATGAGAATTTTCATGAGGCGTGGATGCGTTTTAAGAAGCTGGTGCGAACTATTCCGCACCATGGGTTCGAAAAGTGGAGCCTATGTAATCAGTTCTATAATGGGCTCTATGACGATCAGAGGGCTATCCTGGATGCAGCAGCTAGTGGAAGATTCCAGGAGAATATGGGAGAGACTAAGGGGTGGAAAATCATTGATGACTTGGCCACCCATAAAGCTGAGTATGGGAATTCCAGGAGAAATCAAAGGAGAGCTGTTGAATCCCCTTCTATAGCTGCATTAGAGGGTCTCACGACGAGGTTTGATAAGTACGAGTTGGGAGGAGCTTCAAAAGGAGGTATCTATCATGTGAATGCTGTTTCAGACGGTCCTTTCGTCTATAAAAGATGTGGAGCTGAGGGACATGTTTCAGACAATTGTCCTAGTCCCTTCGAGTCTTGTGCTGCCTTTCAACATTATAGGCAGACAAACACTTACTATGAGCCGAATGTCCATCCGAACTTGAGGTGGAGTAGCCAAAATGTCCTAAATCCAACTCCACCTCCACAGCAGCAGCAGCAGAACTATGTGCCCCCTCATAAGCAACAACAGTTTCAAAAACCTCCCTATGTGCCGCAGCAGCAACAATCCCAGGGTTCTGATCTTACTGAGTTGAAGAATTTGTTGCTGAAAGAATCTCAAGCTAGAGAGGCCGGGATGAAGATGTTGGAGAGCCAAATTGCTCAATTGGCTAGCAAGAATACAACTCGAGCTCCGGGACATTTACCGACGCAGACGGATAAAAAGGAGACCCTTAACGCTATCACTTTGAGGAGTGGGTCCACCCTTGAGGGGCCTGCTATGGTTGAGGATGTCCCTGAAAAAAACGAGGCAGAACCGAGCAAGGACAAAGCTGTAACGAATAATAGCAAGAAAAAAGCGTCTACCAGGTATATCAGTCGATCGACTGATATACCCAGTCGATCGACCAGTCCGCGAGAAACAGTAGCCTCTGGTCCTGTAGAAGCCAGTCGATTGACTGCACTACCCGGTCGATCGACTGGAAACGCTGCTGATGGTGAGCAATTTCGTCCTCCAATGCCCAATAATCTGAGGGATCACTTGTTTCGGGGTACTACGACTCCGACAATATTGAGGGAAGACCCGAGTGCTGATGGGTCAGTCCCAGTTCCGAAATACAACCCGATGACAATTAATGGTTCATATTTGAGACGATCTGAAGAGGGTTCGAGCTTCAACAAATAGAAGGTGGTGGATTTTCAGCCTAAATCCACCGACGCCGGCATGAGAGATTTAGAGGAGAGGGCTAAGTTACTTCTTACAGCCCCGTATCCGGAAATATTGGTGCCGACGAAGGAACAGGTATCATTTAATAAATTTGAAAAAGTTATTCGTAGCTTAAACGTACAAGTTCCTTTTCTTGAGTTAGTTAATCAGGTGCCTGCTTACACAAAATTCATGAAACAACTTTTGTCCAAAAAGAGGTCACTTGAAACTGTGCATACTGTCGCACTAACTAAAGAGTCATGTTCTTATCTGACCCACACTGCACCCCATAAGCTAGAAGACCCAGGTAGCTTCTCCGTTCCTTGTAGCATTGGTACCTTTTCTATTGAGAAGGCATTATGTGACCTAGGAGCTAGCATTAGCGTTATGCCCTTAAGTCTTGCTAGAAAGCTGAAATTGACTAGGTTTGCAGTCACAAACATGACGGTACAGATGGCTGATCGTTCTGCGGTCCAGCCTATAGGAGTCTTAGAGGACATTCCTGTGCAAATAGGAAAGTTTTTCTTCCCTGTTGACTTCGTTGTACTTGATATGCCCGAGGATGCCCACATTCCTATCATATTGGGTAGACCATTTTCGCACACACTTTGGTGCGATTATAGATGTTGGTTCAGGGACTTTGACCTTCAAAGTAGGGAAGCATTCCATTGTCTTTGCCCAGCCTGCTAAGAAGAAAGACCCCATGTGGCCCGTGACTTGTAATACGGTTTCTGAAAAGAAATCTTATTTTGTGCTTCCTGATATGCCTGTCTCTATTCCTATTCCTGTTGTAACCCCTCCGCCCCAGATTGGGAGCAAATTGGAGGAAGTTTCGTCTGTTTTAGATATTGCAGGAGCTGGTTTGGGGAAGGAAGAGCCGCAAGTTGCTCCAGCAGCGAAGGAGCCAATCATTTCAAGAGGCGGTCTTGGTTGCCTTAGCTATGGCACTGATGAGGAGCTTGGCGATGAGCCGGTCAAAGTAAGGGAGTCCGATTTGGACTTTGATGAGCCAGAGGAGGTCATTAACTGGGAAGATGTTGAAGCTGTTGATCCGTCGAGTCCTTCGGATATTGGAATTGCTAAGAGTGCAGCTGAGAAAATGAGCACGGTTGAGGCTACTTCTTGTAGCCAGAAGCCGAGCAAGTGGGCCATCCCGTGGTCGTTCTTGATCAACTATTAGTTGATTAAGGCTTTCTCAAAACCATTTATTTCATTGTTTTGTTAGACTATTTATTGTTTTTGTGTGCGCGAGACTTCGCATTTTATTTCGTTTGCTTAGGATTTTAAACACTTTAGACCTTTACATTTGGGTTTTGCGCAATTTTAGGCGCGTTATTATGTGCTTTTGAAGGTATTAAGACCATATTAGCTCACGTTATTGAGCTAATTCGAAGAAATCAGAAAGTTACAGCAGGTTTTCCAGTCGATCGACTGGCCAGTATGGTCGATCGACTGGGTTGCGATTTCCAGGAGCTTCTGTTCCTGTTCCCTTGGTCGATCGACTGGGTGATGTGGTCGATCGACCTCCCAGAGCTGCTGTACCTGTTTTCGATCATTCCCCTGCTGTGTTTGATCGATTTGCGGAGTTAAGGGAGTATTCCCTTCACTTTTTTTTTCCGCTTTATTTCTGATTCCTTCCGTTTCCTCATTTTTGCACATAATTTTGCGTTTCAATATTGTTTTTCTCGTTTTATGCGTGGTATTTTCTGTCTTTTCAGGTACTTATTGGTAGCACTGCTGGCTACTGAAACCTCCTAGCTCACGCTGGTTTGGGGAGGTTTCCTTTTGCTGCGCTTAAAGTCTTGTGAGTTTCCGAGTCCTTATTTCGCGTCTTATTTATTTATTTAACGCAAATTCCCATTTCCCTTTTTACTTCAGTACATGATTTTGCACAATGGGGACATTGTGTGATTTGGTTTGGGGAAGGGTTTTGCATCGCATTTGGATATGTTTTATTGCATTTCTGTTTCACGTTTACAATTTTGTTTTGCATATGTTTATTTCATTTTTATACCAAAATTTTAAAAAAATTGAAAAATTGATAAAATTTCAAAAAAATGCACGTTTATTTTAGCATGTAGGTTGAGTCGGAACGGTAGTATTTCCATGATGACATTGCATTTTTAGCTGTTTTCGCCTAAGCCTTGCTAATTAACATGTTATTAGTAGAATCGTATATGCTTATCTACGAGTTTTCGTTAAATTTCTTGATGAACTTGAGACTTGACTTTGATTTTTGGCAAACTACATCATATTTTCTGAGTTTTAGAGCTTATAGCTGGTGTCATTCATGACCAGTTTATTTAGGAATGTGAGTAGTACTCCTTATAAGACATATTTCATCAATATGCATAAATATGAACTTAATCTGCTTAATACCTGTATGCATTCGGTTTGTGGTTCGTTGACACATGTGGTAGAGGTTTCCCTTTTCTTATTTTGCCCATGAACCCCTCATAGCTAAATTTAGCCTTTTGTCCCTTAACTACATCCTATATTTAGCCTGCCTTTGTCAAGCTAGTGGTATTAGTCTTTGGGAATGTTTATTTGCGGTTTGGTTATATGCACATTTTGAGATGATGTTGGGAAGATGAAGAAAGGAAAGAAAGAAAAAAATAGAATTGAAAAGAAAAAAAAAAGAGATGAAAAATGATTCGAAAAAAAAAAGAGTTATGTACTGTAGAATTGGTCGATCGACTGCCCATCTTGGTCTATCTACGCATGCCCGAGAAGAAAAGAAAAAAATCAATTCGCATGAGTTGAATCCTTTATCAAATGGCGATTTTCACTCCCATGCTGCTTATTTATATATATTGGGGAGTTGATTATTTATTATGGAGATTGCGAGATTTGTGCTTCTAATTAGCACCGGGTTTTATTGTTAATTATGAGCAAGAAGTTGGATGTTGTCATATGGCTTGTTTAGGTACTAGCTTGATCACCTATACCTCCTCATTTCCATAATTGTTTTGCCTCTTCTTACCCATACCTCACATATCCATATATACCTCGGCATGTGTCATGGTCATTCGATTGGTTGGAATGCATATGTACGGTTGTAGAGATCATTTTCATATTAGATTGCAGGCATGTTCTTATAGGTCGTAGTTAGGTGAGAGTCACTACAAAATATAATTCTTTCTATCTTTTACTTATATTCACCTTGTGCTTATTTGAGTGATTTGAGCGACCCGTGAGAGTCCAATTTGATAAGTCTCTACAGTTGACGGTTCAGCAGTTTTTAACGACTACATAACTCGTTTGCATGATTCACATTACTAATTGATTGTTGATTTGTAGCATTATATTGATTTAGGCTAATCGGTTTGCATTTCGCTCTGAGATTGAACTCGTTCCATTAGATTTTAGGACTGAGTCTAGTTCTTGCTTGGGGACAAGCAAGGGTTTGGTTTGGGGAAGTTTGATGCGTGTCATTTATATGATGTTTTACACCTCATTTTACACGCATTTCAGAGCTCGTTTATGTAGTTTATGCTACTATTCTCCCTATTTCTGTCTACTTTCGTGTTTTTGTACATTATTGCAGAAATGTGAAGAATCCAGCGGAAATCAAGCTAAATCCGTCCCCGAGTACCTTGCATTGCATTTGACGTGAAGTATTTACTCAAGAAACGAACTTGGTGCGCATTTCGAGGCCCGGAAGACAAATCCACGAGAATTTAGAAGTCAAGTATCAGCTAAAGCAGTCGATCGGCCGCTACGTATGGTCGATCGACCATACCACGACTTCCAGGAACTACTGTTCAGCAATGACCAGTCGATCGACTGGCTTCAGTGGTCGATCGACCACACCGCTAACTCTGACGTGAATTAATAGAACGAGATTTCCGAAGCCCCATGTATTCTTAGGTTTAGGAATAAGAGTTGCGTTGTTTTCCTATATAACGTATGCTAGGTTTTGAGAATTAATCATCTAGCTTTTATCCAGTTTCAGTCAGTTTTAGTTTATCATTGATAATTAGGGTTCTTAATACTCTTTTCATATTCAATAGAATTCACTTTTACACTCGGGTTTTGGATCTTTCTTCTGCAATTCTTATATTCGGTATTCTCCTGTTCTTATTTCAGTTTTGTTACTTTATTTTCGTTCATAGTATAGAATTGCTAGTTAGTTTCCCGAAGCCAAATTTATTGTTTTATGTTAATCGCTCGTTTAATCATTTTAATCATGAATTCAGTAGTTTTATGCCCTAATTTTATTGTTGTTATCATTCCTAGTATGAGTAGCTAAATTTATCGTGCTAGGATGTAGGGAATCTGTAGGTTAGGCGGCATTAGAATTAGGAAGCCCTAATCGCGCCATGGTCGATCGACTGGCATCGTGAGATTTATTTTCGTTTTAATTGTTTATCTCGCTTAGTTCGACGAATCGAGTGCACGCGACTAGTTGAATGTTTAGGATTTGACCGAGCCGATAAAGATCGAAAGATAGGGAAGGGAGATAGCCTACTTAGTTAAGACGACTAGATTAATTAGATCGAAAGATAGATTAATTTAGACCTTTTAGTCACTTTTCAGGACGAAAGTCAGTATTAGTGGTATTAGGGACCTGTAGCGAGATCGAAAGATGCTACCTGTGAGAGTGGACCGAGAGGACCTCTTATTTTTCCGTCTGACGTGATTGTTTAGACCTACCTAGTTTGCTGCCGCCGAAACTATCGTGAACCGACCATCCTTGCACCCTTTTAATTCCTGTTTTCATCCGTTTATTTAGTTTATTGTCTTTTATTGCCATTAGTATAGACCAAATCAAATCAAACCCCCACATCATTGTTACCTTAAGACCGAAATTAAGACAGCTAGAAATTACATCTGCCTCTCTGTGGTTCGACCCTGCTATCGCTATCTATAGTTGTAGTTAGGAATTATAAATTTATTTTTGACACCTCACGACGGGTATCAGTTCTTGCGGCCGAAAAGTTATGACTAACACCATTCTCATTGCAATAAGACTCAAATGACAAGTTCTCAAACTCGTTTTCATGGTCGGATCTCAATGAGACAAGTTTATAACCAAATTTGTTTTGAACCTTTTTGACCCAAATTAAGAACTCATCAAATGTTTGGTCCTTAGAACTTAAAAAGAGAAGCCAAACAAATCTTGTGAAGTCATCTGCAATGACACAAATATAGCGACTTCCATCTCTACTCACAATACGCATGGGACCACATAAATCAATATGAATGAGTTCAAGAGGTAAGGAAGTGTTAACAACCTTTTTGGATTTAAAAGAGCATTTAACTTGTTTTCCTTTAACACAATCATCACAAAGTGATTTAAACTCAAACTTAATGTTAGGAATGCCGTCAACTAGATCAAGTCTCTTGAGGGTGTTAAGTGTCTTAGCATTTACATGACCAAGTCGTTTGTGACAAAGCCAAGGGTCGTTCTTTTGAACACTCATGCATGATAGTGATTGACCCGACAATGAATATAAATTAGTCATGTAGACATCTTTGACACGTTTACCTTCAAGTATGAGTTCTCTAGTTTTTCCATTGATGATTCTACATTCACTAGCAAGAAATTCAACGATATTACTTCGATCACATAGTTGTGAAATGCTCAAGAGATTGTGTTTCAAACCTTTGACAAGCAACACTTTGTCCACGCATAATGACTTTGACTTGCCAACTTTTCCAATACCAATGATTTCACCTTTCTTGTTGTCGCCAAAAGTCACCATGCCACCATCGTAGGCTTCTAGCGAGAGAAATTGGCTTTCATCTCCCGTCATGTGACGAGGGCATCCACTGTCTAAGTACCAATTGCTACTGCCCCTCACTAATGCCTATAAGAAATCAAACATTTAGTTTAGGAACCCAAACAAGTTTGGGTTCCTTCTTGACAACGACCTTTTTGACTTCCTCTTTCTTGATCCACACTTGTTTAGCATTTTTAATGTTTCTTTCTAAGTCACGAACTCTTTTCTCACAACCATTAACCTCATGACCTGTTTTGCCACAATAGTTACATATGATGTACTTAGGAAGACCAACATACTTTCTTCTTCGGAAGTCAGTTTGGCTTGGATCCTGGTTTCGAGTGTAACAGTGTGTGCTACTGTTGCATTTGAAACCAAGTTCAGCTTTCTTTGCAAATTTTTCATATTCTTGTGATTGTTTCAAGAGAAACTCCAAAACATTCTGACTTCCTTCCCATTTTAAGTAGAACATCTTAGCCTCATCTAGCTCTTTAGTCAATGTTTCCATTTTAGCAAGATGATTAAGATTCAATTTACCTAAATTGTCGAAAGCTTGTTTTGCAAGTCTTGCTTCATCACTAAGTAACATCCCAATTTGTTCCAATTGTTTATTATCCCTTTGACACAATGTGAGGTCAGCTAGGAGAGAGTCCCGTTCTTTAGTCAAGGAAGACACTAGTTTGGTGAGAGTATCTATTTCTTTTCTTGACTCGGATGCCACAGTAGAGACCTCTGTGGCATGAGTCTGTTCAGCTCTTTTTAACATCTCAATTTGAGCAAGAAGGTCATCATTTGATTTTTGGACACGTTCTAAGGCACTTTTTACATGACTAGACTCATCATTCAACATTTCAGCAATTTTAACAAGATCATCTTTTTCATTGTTACGTGTAGCTAAGTCAATCAAAAGTTGGTCACGTTCTTGAGTTAGTGACGACACATTTCCTTTAGAACTGGATGCAATAGTGCAGGGATCTGTTGCACCCGTTTTATCGACTTTGTTGGCTAAAAATAAATTTTGTTTTCGAAGCTTTTTGATTTCTTTTTCAAGACTCAACATGAAACTAGGTTGATCATTCTCATTTAGACTTTCTTCTAACATAACGTTTTCCTCAGCTATGTCCTCAATTTCGATTTGCATAGCTTTCAACTTATTAGTTTGGACACGACATTTATCAATAAATTGATTTAGGAGGAGACAAATTTTGTCTTTAGAGAAGGATCAAACCTTTTTCTGTAGCTTAATTACCTCATGATCTGAATCTGAGTCTGAATCTGCGGAGTGAGCCATAAGACACTTGATGTCTTCTTTCTTTGAGGATTTGGAATCACCTTTTGAGGAACTAGACGAGATGCAAAGTTTGGCGTCTAATTCATCCTCAAGGACATCGTCCTCTTCAGAATCCGACATGCCCCAAATAGCAGTCATTACTTTGTTTTTGTACTCACGTTTAGCGGAATCACGTTTTTCTTTAGATTTGATATCGTTCCACTTTGGGCATTCTTTGATTTGATGACCTTTGTCACCACATTTAAAGCAACCAACAGTGGAATTAGACCTTCTCTTAGAAAAACGACGTTTGCTAAAGTTATTGTTATACCTTTGAGAGTTTCGACCATTTATCATGCCAACAATGTTTTTAGTGAACATTGCAAACTCGTCATCTTCATTCTCCTCATCACTTGAGAGAGCATTAAGAGCGAGTCCTTTCCCTTTAGAGCTTTCACTAGAACGTTTCATGAGTGTTAACTCATGAGCCATAAGTGAGCCCATAAGTTCATCAAGGGTGAGCAATGAAAGGTCCTTAGCTTCCTCAATAGCCGTAACTTTCGGTTGCCACTTTTCAGTTAAGCTACGAAGAATTTTACGGACTAAATCCTCGGATTGAAAACTTCTACCTAAACTCTCAAGGTCATTGACAATACAAGAAAAACGTGAGGACAAACTATTAATTGACTCATCTCGTTCCATATTGAACATCTCATACTGTTGCATGAGAAGATCAATACGGTATTTCTTGACTTGTGACGTTCCCTCATAAGCAAGGCTTAGGGTGTCCCAAATCTCTTTGGCCGAAGCACATCCAGATATACGATTAATCTCTTGGTCACCGATCCCATATTGAAGAATGGACATGGCCTTAGAATATTTCTCGATTTTCCTATAATCGGCCTCAACAAATTTATCCTCACTTTTCAAGGTACTAGTGCCATCAACATTAGTCACTTCGATTTTGAGGGGACCCTTTTGAATGATCAACCAACATTCATAGTCCGCACTTTTAACATAATGCTCCATGCGATGTTTCCACCAGGCATAGTTTTCTCCCTTGAAAATGGGATACTTAGTGTGTTTTGAATCGTCCATAACTATAGGATCAACTCTTTGGATTTAACCAATATCAAGAGTTAAGAACGATAAACACCTAAGAGGGGGAGGGGGTGAATTAGGTGTACCTTTTAAAAATTTTATTCTTAACTTGGTTAATTGATTAACTTAAGTAAAGAATATTGAAGTACAAAACTTGAGAGACTTAATTGAATGTAAGTTCATAAGAAGGTACAGCAGTTCTATGTCATAATATAGGTGACTGTGACACAGAACTTGATTAGGTACATGCGAGAAATAGGAAAGTGAAAGAACGTAAAAGTAAATGAACAAACAAACGACATTTTAAAAATTGGTTCAGCCTCTACTCCGAGGCCTACGTCCAACCGTTATTTTATTACCTGTTTAGAAATTTACTCAAACTTACTAAACCCCTTACAATGAAAATAACTCGTCAACCTACTCCGGTTGCACTCAAACTTAAAACTACTCCGCTTCAAGAGTTTATGGGTTCTATCTCAAGGTGTTACAGAATCTTGAATCTCAAGAGTTCACTAAATGAACATGGAGATCACAATTAAGATATAACACGAGAATCATGGAACAAACTCATTATGTCACAGTACAGCGAACTGATACTTGGAGGTTTTACAGCTTTTTCGAAAATAAATGATGACTTTAAAATCTGAAAAACGTTTTGCAAATACTTGAAGAACAAAGCTTTAAATGCACAAATGATTTGCAATGTTTTACAAAAAATACTTTGGAAAGTCTTAAGAAATAAATGAGACTAAGACACTCTATTTATAGTGGATTTAGTCTAGGTAAGTACAACTTAGGAAAATTAAATCCAATATAAAAATAGTAGCCTTGAGTGATGGTAAGTGTTAGACTATAGGCTTGGGGCTTAAGAAATCAGAAAACTTAAGCTACTACACTCAACATGTGACCTTTTACCAAAATGGCAAAAAACTTTTCTTATTTTAGAAGTTTGACAAGTCTTCTTTACCATTTTAGTAAAAGGTGTTTGCACAAATCTAGAGGCTTAGTCAAGTGGATTTGTGACTCAAAAATTTCAGATTGTTTTCAAGCTTTTGAAAATTCAAATGTTTAAGGTTTGAAATTCAAAAGCTACTCCGCTTCAAGAGTTTATGGGTTCTATCTCAAGGTGTTACAAAATCTTGAATCTCAAGAGTTCACTAAATGAACATGGAGATCACAATTAAGATCTAACACGAGAATCATAGAACAAACTCATTATGTCACAGTACAGCGAACTGATACTTGGAGATTTTACAGCTTTTTGAAAACAAATGAAGACTTTAAAAATATGAAAAACGTTTTGCAAACACTTGAAGAACAAAGCTTTAAATGCACAAATGATTTGCAATATTTTACAATAAATGCTTTGGAAAGTCTTGAGAAATAAATGAGACTAAGACACTCTATTTATAGTGGATTTAATCTTAAGTAAGTACAACTTAGGGAAATTAAATCCAATATAAAAATAGTAGCTTTGAGTGATGGTAAGTGTTAGACTATAGGCTTGGGGCTTAAGAAATCAGAAAACTTAAGCTAATACACTCAACATGTGACCTTTTATCAAAATGGCAAAAAACTTTTCTCACTTTAAAAGTTTGACAAGTCTAACTTACCATTTATGTAAAAGGTGTTTGCACAAATCTAGAGATTTATTCAAGTGGATTTGTGACTCAAAAATTTCAGATTGTTTTCAAGTTTTTGAAGATTCAAATGTTTAAAGTTTGAAATTTGCAAAGTTTTAACACTTGAAACATTTGTTGAAAAACGTCCTCCATACGGTAGTACCAGAAACCACAGTACAACGTACTGTTGCATGGTTTTGCCATAACTTGACTTGAATGAGAATGTTACACTTACTCTTACATTTTTCGACTAAGGCTAGGATAAAATCATTGTCTTGACTTTCTTGATTATCTTGATCATCTTGAGTCATCGTTGAAAGTCCATTTGATTGCTTCAATCACTAATCATTTTCAACTAAGAACAAACAATCAAATAACAAGGAGACTTGTCATCATCAACTCAATGTGTTCTAACAAATTCCCCCTTTGATGATGACAAGTCCAAACATGTGTGATATTCCCCCTTAGCCCATGGTTAGTCGGTCTTTGGTCATTTCAACATTTACATAATCAAGGTGTTCGAAGGGTGCAACATGCTAGCCCAAAGTAAAACATCTAATCATGGTAACTAAGACCTAATTACGGTGAACGTTAGCCTAAGAGTTAAAAGATCACACATAAGCATAGTTTGAACTACTTTCCCCTCTTGACATCATCAAGGGAGGATAAAACATGTTCAAGGATTTAGCAACACGATTTAAAACACACACAAATTGTCCAAGCAAGAGAAACAAACAAGCATCCAAAAGTGCAAAATAGTCTTAAAAACAACAAAGGGCCAAAGTAGGGAAGGAGATAAACGGGTTAGGAGGCAAGACGTGAAGCCGTGAATTATGGCTTCTTATCAAGACGTTCAAAAAGATCCTCGTTCATGGTGTGAAGATCACCCACCTCATCCCGTAACTTGCCATGTTCCTTGACCAATCGATTGAAAATCCCAAGAAGTTCATCCAACTTTGCAAGCACCACACCCAATTCAACAGTAGACCTCATCGTAGCACCACTTCCCGACTGATTTTTACGCTCCAATTTCCCATCCTTAATCTCCATATTCATCCGAGATAGAAGACCCGGCGTCATTTCATCGCTTAACTTCTCAATTGCGGGACTTACCTTTAAGACCAACCCCTCTTTCATAAATATAATGGAGAGCCAAATACCATAAGGCACCACGACATTTTTGTCAAAGTTGCCGTTTTGAAATTCAGTGGACATCTCATGTATGCGATGAAACATTAGACGGGGAAGGTTTATGGGTTTGTGTTTGACGATATGGTGGATGAGGAGCATGTCAAGGAGGGAGCATCTCCCTCGGCTATTGTTGCTGGGAACAAGGTTGCGGAAAACGAGATTGAAAATGAACCTAATGGGTGCGGATAACTCGAGAGCATATATGTTGGTTGGACCGTTGTCATCATGAGGTCGAATAACCTTCTTGACTTGGTTAGATGTTATCTCGTCAATTAGAGAAAATATCGACCACCCCTACTAGCCCCCTTAGTTCCGCCACTGCTGTAATACAATTACAAATGGAAAAATCAGAAAAAAATAATACCTCAAATTGAAGTAATGATCAGGGTCTCGTGCAGCTTGTTCCCGTGAATTCTACACCAAATTGAATTAAATTATAAAAAATAAACTCCCTCGGTCCTATTCGGGTATATTAATCAAAGATAAACAAATGATAGAGACGGAAAAAAGGGGAATACTTTTTGGCCGGAAAGAGAGTTGGTAACGAGACGAGCGTGGTCGCGGCGAGTGGTGGATTTGGTAAGACGACGAATGAAAAGGGCCCCACGAATAACAACTAAAGTTTTAATGAAAAACCCTTTAGCTGTATTCCATCCTTCTCCTCCTCCACCTCCATTTTTAGATGATGGTGATGATGATGATGATGTATTTCCTTCTACCATTTTTAGGTTGTGTAATTAATGGGTGTTGTTTGAATTTTGAGATATTAATGGGAGAAGAGAGTTGCGTTAAGGAGTGGAGTTGAGAGAGAACATGAGAGGATGGGATTCACTGCTTGTTTTGTGTGCCTATTTGACAATTACTACTTGGAAATTGGATTGTCGTATAGTTTGAAATTACCCGCTTTTTTATTCGACTTAAAAAAACGGCTCAGTATAGTTTGAAATTACCCGCTTTTTTATCCGAACCTTAAAAAAAGCTTGAATTCGAAACGGTCGAAATCAGCAGGTCAAAATTCGACTGATAGCGGGTCAAGCTGTTAGGATGAGGACAAATTACATTTTATCGAGGTATTAAATAAGAGTCTAATTCATTGAGCTATTGAGATTACTGTACCATTGGATTATGTTTAAGTGGTAATACGATGACAATTTTATCCTTACTAACTTATGTTCTGTATCTTCTTTTGTAAGTTTTTGGCATTTTGACACAACATAAGGGGTTTGGCGAGGGAGAAAAGATGGCTAAGAAATTACGTAGAAAATAGAAAGAAGTGAGAAGAGAGCAAAAACTTGTATAGTGGGAAAAGCCCAGAATTAATGGAAGTTTGGTATCGACTTTCAGTCCCTTGGAGTTTTCCCTATAGCGGGGTTTAATACGTATATCTTTTTTTTTTGACAGTGCGAAAAAGTCTTACATTCCAGTAATATGGCTCTCAAAGCCATACTCAAGTATTACAATGTAAAACCGAATAAGAAACAACATAGAGTAATAGTTTCCTAGGAAAGAACAACAACTAGGGAGCGATTTCCATAGGGTATTCGAAACTTGATGATAGAGGACAATGGTCAGGTCATGAGCATCTTCACCCAAATCTTCAGCCCAACTAACATTTCTCCTGAGAAACTAGATCAATTGAGATGTCGCGAGGTAAGAACGAGGTGCACTTACGCCACAAGAGCGTAGAAATTTAAAGAGGAAAGTAAGCCATGAAGGCCTATATCCGGTGGAGATGGCTCTCCTACACTATGTAGAACGATCGCTACAATCAACGAACCAACAACCAAAGACAAAGAGCAGTGATGTAAAACTATCACAAGTTTTAACGTGTTTGAGTAAAATTTGCAGCGGAATAAATTTTTATGTGTTTTTATGTTTAAACTAGAACGAAAAAATAAAGGGATATGAAGCGAATTGCTCTCCTTCCTCGCAAGAAATTCGGGACAACTCACAACTAGCACTCAACCTCGCAAGACTGAATGTGTATTATCTCACCCTCGCAAGAACGAAATAATAAATCTAATAACTCGCAAGCAATTAGAACTAACAAGAAACTCTTGTATTAATCTCTCAACTTGAATAATTAAAACTGATTACAAAGACCCTTATTTATAGTGCTAGGATTGACATCCTATTCCTAATAGAAGATAATAAAATCTTTCCTAAACTAAATAGGAAATAATAACTATTCTAGTTACAATTAAGAAACTAGCTTTCCTAAACTTATTAAGAAACAATAATAATAACCTGACTCGAATTAGGAAACTAATAATTTAGGGAAGTAACAATTCCATTCGTCCTTTGATTGTCTTGGTTCGTCCAATTTGCGTCACCCTCGTAAAAGTTGGACAGCTCACCTTAAAACGACCATATCTCCTTCGTTACTTAACCAAATAAAGCGTGTGACCACTCGTTGGAAAGATTACATCATGTACTTTCATTTAAAACAAGAATCACAATGAAATTAGCCATATTTTCGGAAATATTTAGCTTTTAAATCAAGTGAACGAATCTGAATTGTTAAGAATGACTTGAACTTGCGTTTTGAACATATACCCATCTCCCTCCTGTATTATTTTGCCCTTCTTCAAAAAGATTCGTCCTCGAATCTTGAAAACCTTAAAGTTAAAGATGTCATCATCAGACCCTCCGGGATCAAACACAAATCTTCTATTCATGAATTCATAAGTATCACAGGTTAAGCTTGCACATAAATCTAAATGCTCCTTTAATTCATCATCTTCAATGTAGCTATTTAGTTTTTCAGCAGCGACTCCCTTAACCTTGTTATTCCTTCCACCCAACCACCCTCTAATCAACAGTTTATCAATGCCATATGGTTTATGTCGTTCATCATGATAAAGAAATATGCTCAAACTGATTTTACTCAAGTGGAGACTAATAACGCTCTTTTTCTTGAAAATCAATCACATAGAAGTTCATAGGATTTGTAGCTTTGAAGGTAACAACATGCAATACATCATCATCACCATAATTGTCAAATATTGGTGGCAAATCGAAATTTAATGAAGAATCACCTTCCACCTGTATTTCTTCAGAAAATATTGAACTCTTAAAGAGTTTTGTATAACCGGGAACGTCTAGATCAACTTCATCTTGGTAGTGTTCCATCTTTTTGCCCATAACTATGATTTTCCCAAGACAAACTTGTTAAGAAACAAATTTGAACACAGCTCTGATACCACTTTGATATAAAATAAGTATGACTTAAATCTGAACAGTACGTTGGACTGTTCGTTAATAATATCGCAGCGGAATTAAAGTGTTTTTGGTGTTTTTTGTATGAAATATGCCCGATAAAAAAAAAATCAAGGGATATGAATTAGTTGTGAAAATTTCGCAAGACCCCTCAACTAAAACTAGGATATGACGTGAATAAACTCTCCTTCCTCGCAATAAATTCGAAGATATACACGAATGGTGGCTCTCACCTCGCAAGGATCGAATCACACTCAAATCTTAACCTCGCAAGGAAGAAATAATAACTCTAATAACTCGCAAGCAATTAGAACAACCAAGTATAAAACTTGAATTAACTCTCTCATTCAATTGATTGATAAACTTATTACAAAGACCCTTATTTATAGCATTCACTATTACCATAAACTCACAAGACAAAAATATGGAAATTATAATATGACAATTACCTTAACTAGGATTAGGAAAGTAACTGCCTTTTCTAAACTTATTAGGAAATTAAAACAACTTGACTCGAATTAGGAAACTAATCTAGACTCGATTTAGGAAAGTAACTTGAGAATAATTTCAACCAAACTTCCATCTTGCAAACATATTGAATGTCCTAATCAGTATTACTTTGTCATCCGCGTAGAAGTTGGACAACTCAACTTAAAACGATCATATCTCCTTCGTTACTTAACCAAATAAAGCGTGTGACCACTTGTTGTAAAGCTAACATCATGTACTTTCATTTTAAACCGTAATCATACCAAAATTAGCCATATTTCTGAAGATATTTAGGTTTTAAATCAAGTCAACGAATCTGAAATGTCAAGAGTGACTTAAACTTGCATTTTGAACATATACCCATGTCCCTCATGTATCAAGCAGGCTGATAAGTCGGGATAAGAGAAGCTCCACAACCAATCCCAAGGCCAAATTCACCCAGCTACAGACATTAACGGAAGAGGAACAGAACATTCTCTCACCCAATCCCACTTGCAACCAATATCGGCTGTAACCAACAGGAAACCAAGAGCAGCACTGCATCGCTACCCCATCAAAACCATTTATTCAACAAAGACAACATAGACTTCTATAAAAGGAGATTATTAGGAAAAACAAGTTAGCTAGTAAAAGAAAATGAGACGACATAATGTTAAGGAAAGAGACCACCACCTCCAATCCAACCATCTACACCGAAAAGCCCATCATAGAACTGCTAATAAATTCTCAGATCCCAAAACACAATACCAGTAAAGTGATGACAAAAGACCGAACAGGAAAAATCCGACCAAAACCCATTGATCTAAAAAACAAAAAGTTTCTTGTCATTATTGAAAATATGCATGCAACCACACAGAAAAGGGAACTTAAACATCAGAGTTCAGATTATAAAACTGAAATCTGAACTTACCTAAGTTACCTTCTTTTTTATATGGGTCGCTTAGTGTTTTTACCAGACAACATGAAAAACATTACAAGAGCCGCTAAAAGGACACCTCCAGACAAAAAACGACCAGGAACACACATATGCATGCCCCAAAACTGGAGACGGACCAACACCAGGACCATATAGAACAAAGAGACAACAATCCAATAGGCGGGGGGAGGGGCGAGGGAGAGGGAAATGCCGTATCGAATGATCAGACCCATAAAAACCAACAACGGATATCAGCACGGTCCGACCGCGAAGCCTAGGAAGGTAGGGGAAGTGGGGGGGATCACCTCCCTAGTTGTATGCACGGAGAAAAGAGATCTAGAAAGACGATCTGTCTCAAGATGCATGCACGGTGGATGACAATTCACGAAGACGGGAACAATGGTGAGTGAAAAGAAGGCAGGCTCACACCTCACTTAAACGATAAACTAGAAAAACGATCATTGAAATCAAGGAAAGAGTCTCAAATCTCCAAATTTAGAAAAATAAACACCACAAAACTGGGTAAAATTGGTCAAATTGAGATATGAGAGAGTGGTCATCGGAGAAAAGCCCCAAGACGGCTCAATCTCAGGTGACCAAGCAAGAGTAATCAAGGGCCAGTGAGAGGAAGGGGGAGGGTGGTGGTGTCAAGGTTTATTATTTTGGGGGTTCTTAGAGAGAGGTGGGATAATTTTTAGAGAGAGAGGAAGTTTGTGCGTGATTGTGGCAATTGTGATCAATACGTATATCTTTGTGTCTTCTTGTCTTGTTGATATATTTGTGTGTGTGGACTGTTTTGGTTTTGTAGTTTGCGCTAGATAGTATTTGGTTGGTTAAAGTGTTACTTGGTTGTAAATTATACGTAATAGTTAATTGACCATATAATAACACACAAGGGAGGGAAAATTGGTTTCTTGCTTCTGCTTGTTTTGTGCTCATTTTTCCAACACATTTCTCAATATACAAGATATCTAATAGGTATTGGAGTATTGGCTTTCAAAATTTACAATAAAATATGTTTATATTTGTTAAAACACAAATTCTTTTACAACCGTTGTAAACAAGAATAATTTACAACGGAGGTATAAATCCATCTAAACTCACACCTTTTTGGGGGTGATGGTGCTTTCCACCCCTTGTTATAATTTACAACGGTTGTAAGCAAGACTTACTATTGTTAAAAAACATAGTTTACCTCATGAATAGTGTACACATAATAACTGATCGATATTTCATTTATTGACACAATGATGTACATCGGAGGCACAAAAGTTGTGTAATCCTAGGTCATCAATCCAATCATTACCACTTTACAACATTCCCAATCATTTTCCACATTCTCTACCTCACTTTTCTCTCTCTTACTTTTACAATTAATTTTCCTAACATTTTATAAATATAGTTATTTTCTATTATTGTAAATATCTTAATAAAAAAACTACCCCAATATTTTACAACTATATTAATCTTATGGCATACTTTACGGAAAACACATATTAAATAACAACGTTATAATTTTGAAAAGTGATTATACGATTTCATTAACAATTAAAAAAATTTATTGAAAAACATGATTCGACATATAAAATACCGCATACTTTTTTTAAAAAAACATTAAATTAAAAAACATTAAATACTACGAAATGATAAAATGCATTAAAAACAAATTCAAGTTACGAAAGTTTTACCAAATTCTAGTTACGAAAGTAGAGTAGTGTATATTAGTGTAGAGTATAGTTTTTTTTATTGTTTCATAATTGTTCATCCAATAAGAAATTGACACATAGAAGGTCAATAAGATCCTCTCTTTTGATCAACCTTGGTCACAAATTGACCATTTCTTGTTTTTGGTCACAAATTAACCACCTTTGGTCACACATTAACAATGCTAATTCCTTATTAACCATGACCAAGCAAGATCATGACCAAGCAATTGGCCTTGCTTGGGGATGGTCTCATGAAGTCCTTTGTTTGGTTCTTTTTCTCTCTTTTCTTTCTTTATTATTCTCCCCTATTGTTTTTGGGTTGTACTTAGCAATTATAGTATGGGATTGAGTAAACTGACAAAAGCGGACCCGATCTCAGGAATTCTATCTGAATCAAACCCAATTCGATAATATCCTAAAATTGGATGAACTGAAACCGACTCAACCCGATCTGAGATCATGTGACAACCGAAAACTGTAATTTGTGTTTTTGACACTATTCATTACTCATGAGAATCTTCAATATTCTCGACAATGTATAAGAGAAAATATAGTCATATGAAATCTTTTTTTGATTCGTCTTTATAAATACTAGTATAGATCCCGCGCAATGCATGCGCGGTATAAATAGAGTTTTTATTTTCAGGGGTATTATTTATACATTTAAAATATATAGGTACCTTATTAATATTTATTTTTTCACTCCATTGTAGTTTGATATGAAACAAAAAAAAAATTGTACTGGAAAACTAATCAAAGAGAATTGTAAAGTTATGAAATGTGTATTTTTATGAAAATATTTTTATTTTACCATAAAACTAAGAATCATTTTATAAATTTTCTCCAATAATGTGTATTTTTATGAAAATATTTTTATTTTACCATAAAACTAAGAATCATTTTATAAATTTTCTCCAACTATTTTAATTATTTTTTTTCCTCACGAAACTAATAGTAAGAATGTGTCAAATTCTCTAAAGTTATAATTATTGCATTAAGAAAAATTACCAAATTATATTTTATTGTTTAACACCAATTTTTTTTATTTACCTCTACTATATTGTTTATGTACGAAAATTTAAAAAAATGACATATCAATATATTTTGTTGTTAAAATGTTAAGAAATAATATACTCTGTATTTGTAATGTTGGAATATAATAGTTATACTGTAACACCCCGGCCCAAACCGGGTCGGGAGCGGTTACTTATGATAGCTCATCAGGTTGTGTACATGGCCCACAGATCAACACGGGTCCTTTACAGCGCATTTTGTCCTCACTCATGCGCATCCCGAAAACCTTCCCAGGAGGTCACCCATCCTAAGACTACTCTCAGTCAAGCACGCTTAACTTTGGAGTTCTTTCGCATGGATGACCATAAAAGAAAGTGCACTTTGTTGATATGAGTAGTACTTCAAATCCCTTTAAGCACTAGTCATTTAAGCCTATTACTGGACCTCTTCAATTACCGTGGGGTGTTACAGTCACCCCCACTTGAAGAACGCAACGTCCTCGTTGCGCTTGGGAGCATAACCGCTAACCCAGAATCCTCCCCCGCTAGGTGTGTGATCACAATGAAGCGTATAACCATTGCCTCTAGGAGCGTATAACAACTGCCTCCGATCCCCACACGGTCGCAGGGTTGCTCTGATACCACTTGTAACACCCCGGCCCAAACCGGGTCGGGAGCGGTTACTTATGATAGCTCATCAGGTTGTGTACATGGCCCACAGATCAACACGGGTCCTTTACAGCGCATTTTGTCCTCACTCATGCGCATCCCGAAAACCTTCCCAGGAGGTCACCCATCCTAAGACTACTCTCAGTCAAGCACGCTTAACTTTGGAGTTCTTTCGCATGGATGACCATAAAAGAAAGTGCACTTTGTTGATATGAGTAGTACTTCAAATCCCTTTAAGCACTAGTCATTTAAGCCTATTACTGGACCTCTTCAATTACCGTGGGGTGTTACAGTTGGCATAGACATGTGTGAGCTAGCGAGCACTTTGGCCTAGTAGTTGGTTTATTAGGATTGTTTAGACTCACCTTTTATTGTATTGTCATTCGAGGGATATATTTTCCCTCACCTCGACTATCACGTTTGTATAATTTAAAATCTTTATTTCCGCACTCTTTGTTTATGTTTTAGATTTTGGTGAACCCGCGCTTTAAATTTTAAAAGTTTCAAAAATTCCCTAAAATTCCGCATTTTATTAGTTATGCTTTCCGCTTTATCGCGGGGTGTCACAGTTGGTATCAGAGCCTTTGTTGCTCCCGACGCACACTCGTGTACCCCAAACTTAGTTTGAACTTGACCTTGAATAATGAATGAGAGATGGGTAGAACTAAGGACCTAAGTTGGTAGTCTCTTTGTGTATGCTATTTGTTAGGTGCTAACTTGATTGATTTATTTGGTGTCTTAAGAAGATGGTGCGACCAACCAAGGTGGAAAATACTATCATGGAAGCTCTTACTCAAATCCTCCGGAATCAACAAGATGCGAATGCCCAAGTCAATCATCGTCCTAACTCCCGTGGCAAGAGATCATTTGCGCCCTCATCTTCGTCATCTGCTAAGAAGAAGAAGAAGCCTTTTCTAAGAGGACAAGTACCAAGTGGACAAGTGCAAGGTGGACAAGCTCGCTCGTCGGAAGACAACCCTGAGGATACCCGCAAGTGCTTCAAGTGTAGGCAAGCTTATCACCCCGGGATTGGATGCTTTGATATGCCCTTGAAGTGTTACCATTGCAAGAGGTCCGGTCATCTCATCAAGGATTGCCCCGAGAAGAAGAAGATTGCTCCTCCTCCTCATGTTCCGGAAGCCAGGCCAAGAGGATCCATTCGTGTGGAGAGTCAAGTCGGAGCCGTCTTTTCTCCCGACACCGCTTCGGGTGTGTTTTCTATCCTTGATCAACCTTATCTTACTTTTATCCCATGACATTCATCCTTCTTCTATACTCTCTTTTCTTTTCCTTGGAAGTTACTCTTGTAATCTCCCAACTTGTCCTTTGTTCCTTGCTTATCCTCCCTTAACGCCCTTTTGATAGTTCTCTTTCCTTTGTGAGATGTTTATTTTAGTTGGATAATTTGGCTTTGTGGAGTCTGTTTGTGGTTGACCCATAACCGTTGGTTTTGAGAAGTTGTGATGTTGGAAGGACTTAGGTAGTGTGGTGAGACATAATTAGTGATTCTTATACCTAGTTCTTTGATAAAGTGAGTATAATTGATTGGTGGATTATATGTGTTAAGAGTGAGTTGCCTATGTTACTAAAGTTATGGAACTTAGCCTTGTTGTTTATACTTGGAAGTTTGAATTGAGCTCGAGGTTAGCATAGTCGGTATACTTTTGTGAGTGTTCTGATGATTACATTTGAACCATGTTAGGTGAGACTTGAGAGTTATTGCTAGTTTTGGAATCTCATTTGGGCATCCACTTCGCGGTAATCAGGATTAGTAGTCAAAGTTCTTGAGATGTAATTATAAGTTGGGATCGATAGATATTGAGCTGAGGTGAGTTAGATGTTTTGGGTGGTTGTCTCGTAGTTTGGAGAATGTCACCATTTATGCCTTAGGTTTCGAGAGTATAAAAAGATCTCCTTGGGATAATAGAATGGGCAAAAGAACTTTTGAATTTGGATTTTGATTGATGGTTTACTATTTTGAGAAACCCATGGCTGACCCTAGTTGAATATGAGTATAGGTTTGTTAGAAGCTTTGACCTTGATCTCGTGGGAGTTGTTTGTAGATGTTTGAGAATTTGGAGTGGTGAAATCACACCTATAGTGGAGTACCTTGTTTCATGGAATGGCTTAGGATGAAGTAGCGTAAGTGTTTCGAGGAAACTCTTGGGAGTGTTGTGGTTATAAGTTTTGTTGATAGGAAGTTTTCAGAACCATTTGGATGGTGTTGATATTTGAGATTTGAGTGTCTGGCGTTTCCTTGTTATCTAATCCCCCTTTTTCCTTGATCATAAGCGTTACCGTTCATACCTCTTTTCCTTGCTTCATCATACTCCTTCCGTAATTTTGATGTTGGTAACTTAAAGCCCTATCTTATACATCCTCGTAAATTTGACTTCGAATCTTACCCCTAGGAGGTTCATCATAGCTCTTTTGACTAGTTAGGTTTGAATCCTCTTAGCGTACTTTGTTCTTAGGATACCTAAATTATTTTCATTTCGTACCATTTCTAAACATTTCAAACTACCATTTTGGTTCGTTGTTAAATATTTTATGCTACTTTTACAAAACTTTACCTATTTAAAGGTTCGAAAATGAAAATTTGATTTAGTACTCTATTTGTTCTTTGAGTGTAAAATTATTTATCATGATTTTAAATGCTAAGCCCGAGTTACTTTAAATTTTGCTCAATATCTAACTAACTTTGATTTATTTATGATCCCTTGTCAAAGTTAATATCATAATTTCAAGGACTTGACTCCTTTTTGAGTTTAAAAATGAAACTTTTATTTTCATTTTGGTTTTTGCAAAAGAAAATTTGAGTTGACTACCTTTTTCGATTGGTTATAACGTTGATGAAATGTTAGGACTCGTTATTAAAGGCGTCTAATAACTTGTCCTGCGCTTATCGATGAATGATTTTTGTTTAAAACTTGTCTTTGACTTGAAAAGTTAGCGTTCTTGTGTGCACGACAAGAGCAACTTCGTTCCATGAATGAGACTTATACTTTTGAAAACTCTCCGTTAATATTTTTGAAAATTTTGATTTTTGATTTATAGAATGATTTATATTTCGATCTGGTTATGTCGGAAAATTTTATTTGAAGCTTTTGAACGAATTTTAATTCTTACGATAACTAACCTTTTAATGTTTTGGTTACCGATTTCAAAATTCCGGTTTTAATTTTTTGTAACCTTTCATTTTTACTTTCAAGTTTCGAGGACGAAACTTTTTAAAAGGTGGGGTGATTGTAACACCCGTGAATTTCCTGTCTTGACATTTAAAATTTATTAAACCGTTTAATCACTTTATTATATATTTTTGAATTTTTGAATTTAATTAATTTTAATTCAAAAGCGATTTTTATAAAGGTAATAAATATAAAAGCTCATTTTTATAAAAATACGTATTTTTAATTTATATTTTTGAGGCATAATTTATATAAGTATATATGTATACATATTTTAGGTCGGATAGTAATAATAGTGACAATACTAATATTAGTTTCCGTCTCAAGTTAATATAGACTCGAGACATTCTTCCGTCTAGCTATAGACCGTCACATTTTACTTTTGAACCTCGATAAAGTATGGACCAACCAAGATCCGACGACCCAACTCACCATATACGGTATACGGTATACCCCTACTATCTTATTACTCTCTCTCACACTCATTTAAATAATCATTTAACTCTCACCCTCACATACAATCCCTAAGACCAATCCCATGTCCCAACCCACTGACCCTCCTTTCTTTTTTTCGAATTACCTGTAAACATCAAACTGCAGCAACAAAAATACACCATCAGAACTCACAAACTCATTTCCGCCGTCCTTACTCAGATCCCGCCTCCATTCTCAACCAAATTCGATAAACTTTACACCAAACTCTTCCTCTTTCCGTCCTCCTTCCTTCTATGTAAGAAAGGGACCGACTTTCTTCACGTTTCAGGTCTGCCGCCCCTTTTTCAGTTCGAAATTCCTTTTTAATTTTGTGTATTTTGTGTGTAGATATTAACTCGGACAACTCGGAGTAGCTTTGAGTCGGAAATGTGAAGAGCAAAGAGGTAACGGTGATAGGTTACTCGACATTATGTCAAGATTACGTGTTTATGTGAATCGTTTATTTCATATGTATGTTTGTATGCTGTTTATCTTGCTTCCTGATTGTGTTTACTTGACGAAAAATCGAGTCTTTTAGCTCCATGGTTATTTAATTGTATAAGATGGTTGTTGTTGTGGTAAATTGGTCGGAAATGGAATGGACGATTTTCATTGTTCGATTGCATTGGACGATAATGAAGGCTTTCTTAATTGTTACAATACAAATTAAACCCAACTTAACTTACGAAAGAGAAAGCTTTTGAAGTGAACATCTTTCTCCCCTTTCTCACCTTCTTTTGTAACTTGGGTTTACCGGATTCGCTTAAGCACCTAGTGAATCGCGAATGAGTTCGCGTGTATTTTACGTAGAGCTTACTTGTAAAATATATTATACTTTATTAAACCGTGTCAGAAACTAGATGTTTCATAGCGGATTTGGCAACATGCTCTAACTTGTATCGAAACAAAGTTATGCTAATTCTTGATGTTTTTGCGAAGGAGTAAATGCTAATGATTGCTCACTCCAAATTGAGTTTGTTGTAGGTGTTTCATTGATGAGAAAAGTTAGTAGTTAGATATGCTCCATGAACGCGTATGTTATGCAGTGTATGAAAAATGTTTAGATACACTTTCTGATTGGTGTCAGTTTTGCAATTACCGAGTGCTTTTGTTTCCACAAGTATATGTGCTGAATCGGGTTTCCTTCAAGTACATTTTAAGTTTAGTTTATCAGATGAGTAACTTGCTGAAAATTGTTACCCCTGAGACGTCTCTTTTTCGTGGCTAATTGCTGACTGAATGACATGTTTCCATTATAAGATGAACCCAATTTAATTATTTATGCCTTGTAAGTAATAAATGATCTATCTTACATTTGAGTCATTTATAATTGAATTCTTGTTTTGCTTTTATAAATGGTCCATTTCCGTTTATTTACATATTTATTCAAGTGACAAGTATTTAAGAAATGAGTCACTAATCCATGTTTACGCGTATAACTGGACTTGGATTGTCTTACTTGGATTATCATCGGCTCATTACATTATTAGTCTCTTTCCAAGTTGATTCGCATCGCTTGGTTGAGTCGTATTCTCTGATAATGCCTCTATGCTATACCGTATTGCTTGACTTATCTTTACGCCTCTTTTGATACATCCGCCGATTGTGGGTTTAGCTCATATCTTCCGCCTCTTTCGGACTGTCCTGCCGATTGTGGGTTCTCGATTTCCGATCTGTCTTCGAGTCTTGGATGCGGACCGTTCTGCCGCATGTCGAATCGGGAACTCGATCTTGTCCCGAGAGTCGGCGATTTAGATTAGGACTGAGTCTTGGGAGTACCACTGTCGTCCTACCAGGGGAATTATATATTGATATATGAGTAGTAAAGGTCTTGCTTGGTTATAGTTATTGGTATTTGTCTTTCAAGGTAAGAGTGATGCCTTGTGTTGTTTGTCTTGGTCCTATCGGATACTAAGGGTGAGCTATAAGCCCTCTAGTTGCGATATGATCGTCGGGATTGATGTTCCCATCCGTTCTTATGGTGAGATGCAAGCCATAAGTATGAATGTGACATTAGTAGCCACGTCCCGTGCAATGTTGCTAAGTGGTTTTCCAAATAATGGCTACGGTTTCTATTCTTGTAATTTGCATTGGATGACTCCTTACTTAACTGTTTCACATGATTCGGATTCTAACCTCTCATCCATGTTATACTTACTTGAAATGTGTGCCTTGGCATAGACGACCGTAATCTTGTCTTTCTTATTATTTAATTATTTCACATGAATAGTTGAGTCTCTTTTATGCTAATGTTGATCTATATTATTCCATCTCATTTGATTGCCATATTTACATATAATTTGACATTCTTATCTTTTGTAAGTATCTTATATGACTTACCTGCATTAGTTCTTTGTTATGTTCATTTTGACATTTTGTGGCTGGGAGAACCTTGAGTTACTCCCCACTGACTGTGGCGTTCATGTTTACATGAATGACAGGTATTAGTGGTGCATTCATGGGGTGGAGACATGTGTGAGCTAGCGAGCACTTTGGCCTAGTAGTTGGTTTATTAGGATTGTTTAGACTCACCTTTTATTGTATTGTCATTCGAGGGATATATTTTCCCTCACCTCGACTATCACGTTTGTATAATTTAAAATCTTTATTTCCGCACTCTTTGTTTATGTTTTAGATTTTGGTGAACCCGCGCTTTAAATTTTAAAAGTTTCAAAAATTCCCTAAAATTCCGCATTTTATTAGTTATGCTTTCCGCTTTATCGCGGGGTGTCACATATACTGATTTTTTTTTTATTTACACAATGAATTTAACTACTCATTCCGGATGATTAATCAGTATGCATTGTTCACATTTTATTTGTTCAGGTTAGAAGTAGGAGGACGATTATTTGAAAATTTTATTAATTTTTCGTAATTTTAATTTATTAATGTGTAACTAGTGTAGTTCCCGTGCTATAGCACGGTACTTTTTAGATTTATTTTATAAAGAGATATTATCAATTAAATTATTTGCATAAATGAAGTATATTTTTAATTTAATGTTATAATCTACTAAATATTATAATATTAATAAGAGGTTGAAAAAAAAGTTTACTACCATAAGAAGACATTTTAAGTTAAGTTATTTTTTTACTATTAAAAATAACACAATAATTTTATACCGTTACATCACACTAATTTATGACATTAATAGTACAATTATTAAGTTAGTTGTATAATTTTATTTAAAATCGTATTGACCTTAAAACGAAAAGCAGTAAAAACTATTCCTCGCATCGAAAAAGACGATTTACGAATTATTAAAATAATGTTTTCACCTTTTTATTTCTAATAGAAAATACATATGTGTTTTTACGTCCTTCAAAAAATAGTCAATATTACTAAGACAAAAATTTACATAATAAATAACTGATGATTTCTTACAAAAGAGGTAACATATAAATATAATATAAATTTAAATTTATACGAAATCAAGTTCACTCATCTAGCTTATAATATGACATGTAGAGTCCAAAATTATGGGCTATTATTAACTTTTACTCTGATAGATGAGATAGAAAAAGTGAGCTACGTATAAGGTCCACAATTTACAATCCATCAAATCTTGTTGTGTTAGTAGTATCCAGAAAAATAGGCCTAATTAAGAAGAGGTCTCTTTAGGCGGGAAAACTAAGAGAATTTTTATTCTCTTAGTAGTAGGGGGATTGTATAATGTATGATTTTGTGTAAATGTAATCTCAAGTAAATAAAATTAAGATGGTAAAGAAGAGTGTAATTAATTATGTAGAGATTATGGCGGTCCCCACGTCAGGAAAAAAAAAAAAAAAAAGAAAAAAGAAAATTTGTAACAGCCAATATGAATCCTTTAAAGAACCCATCTTTTATACTATGTAGATATTGTAGGGGTAAAGATGTGACCATTGGGAACCGTCATCAGGGTTTTACTCACATCTTCGAGTCGACATTTGAGAGCACCGAAGCCGTTGCAGAGTATGTTGCGCACGAAAAGCATGTTCTATTTGCAAATCTCTACCTTGGTCACTTGGAAAAGGTTCTCGTTATCGATTTCAAACCCACTTCTGTTTCCCATTGAATGACCTGAAGATAGGGTTCCTGTTATTTACATGTATTGGTGTATTTGGCAATCCAAAGAGTGTTGCACTTCTGTTATTTACATACGTTTGTAACTTACCTCATTCAAGTAAAAAATAAAAAGCACTTCCTTTCTAATTCGCTGCCGAGATGGTTGTTGGTTGAAACTTGACTATGGTGATATATAACTCCCCCATCCTGTTCTTATCTATGGAATACGGAGCATTGTACTTCGTAACTTGACTTGTTATTTAAAAAGTAGACGCTTAACTTACGCTTTACACTTGTGTTTACGTTTACGCTGTACGCTTAAATGGTATATTCAGATATCAGACCTATAAGCTGTTCACGGAATCGTCAATATGGAGCATTGTACTTCGTAACTGAATATTTTGATTTCAATACAAATTAACTCAAAGATAAAGAAAACAAAGGAGTACGAAAACTCGTAACCATCTTTAACAACCCTACGCCATTCCCAATGGCGCTTCCACTTGCTTAGACTCCGCCTCTGACTTTGCTGCTTGTGCCATGGACGACAGCTTATACAACAACTTGAGATCAGCCTTCTTGTTCTTCTTCCACAATGACTTTACAATCTCATATGTAGCTGAACCGTTTTGGTTGATCTTTCCGTTACTTTCAGCAGCTGATAACACAAGCTCGGACACAAGAATGTTGACAGTACTAACATGGTTGTCCGGGAAGAACCACCTGCGACGATTGAATACTTGAAAGCGGAGATAATCAGATTCCACATTCACATCCTTGAGTTGAAACTTCCCGCTTCCTCTGGCATCAATCTCTATTCTATGCTTCTCGAATTTTGAAGAACAACCATGAAACCGTGTTATAATCATGTAGGGTCTCTTCTTCATGTTAATCAAGTTGTTTTCTGGTGAGATTATGCAATTTACTGCCAGTTCCTGTGTTGCAGGTTTCATTATTACTTTGCTGTTTTTGTTTCTTGTTCACGAAGTACTTTTTTTGGATGCAAAAACGAAATACTTCGTAAGGAGGGATAGATAGGGCTATATATAGGGGCAGAGTGGAAGACTGGAAAACCGAAACAAAGTAGGAATAGGATTGCTTAAGGGTCAAGCTCAAGAGCTAATTACACAAATTGCTGCACTTGCGCGCTTGATTTACTGATCAAATAAGGAAACGACTGCATGCACTTGTAATCTCGAAGAAAACATAAAATATCTGGAATTTCAGGGATTTTTGCTAGCTCGGCTACACGAATAGTTAGATTAGAAATAAATTCGGTTAGTCAAATAAACCTAATGCAGCGACTGAAACTCGGTAAGTTTGTAACCGCTACTGTTCTAAAATTTACAGCCCGGGCATAAAAACATTGAGAGTAACTGATATTCATCAATTTGAATGAATCACATTGGATTAGAACATTCAATAATAAAATAGTTTTTACAATGGAGCTGGATATTCTGAAAGCAATACAAACTAACTCCTCCAATTAATAGAAAGCAAAGGAGTACCAAGACTCGGAACCATATCATTCTCAATGGCCGCAGCTACATACTGAGACTCCACCTCTGCCTTCTGTTCTTGTGTCTTCGACAGTTTGAACCACAACTTGAGATCGCCCTTGTGTTTCTTGGATGTCTTTCCAAAGTCATACGTTGCTAAACCTACTTGGTTCATTTGTCTATCGCTTGTGATAGATGATGACATGAGGTCAGACACGCGAACATAGATATTACCAACTTGCTTCTCACCAAACAACATGCTTTGAATGAATACTTGAAAGCGGAGAAAACCAGATTCAACATTCACGTCCTTGAACTTCAACTTGGCGCTTCCTTTGGCATTACGGTCTGTGATATGCTTCTCAGAAGCTGAAGAATAATGGTCAGAGAAGAGTGTTGTAATCATGTAGGACGTCTTCTTAATCTTTTTGCGATTTTTTTCAAACAAAACGTGGCAATCTAGTGCGAGCTCATAAGTTGTAGACTCCATTATTATTTCTTTCTTTGTTATTGTTGTTGCAATGAATTTAAATTGAATGAATTCCTTGAAGGGTGATAGTTGAAGAAATATATAAATATGGAAGGTTTCAGGAAACCGAAACAATGTAGGAATAGGATTTCTGAGTCATGGTTAAACCCAAATTATACAATGGATTAACGTGTATATGTAAATAGAACTTCCACTGTAGATCTGGTTGTTATTAATACATACTGATTCTAGAAACATCCTCGTTTGTCCGAAAATTTTGATTTGAGCGCCTTCAACTGCGATGATTTGAGCGTGGTTTCTATGACAATATCTACAATCGGCTCTTAAAATACGAGGTATATAACTGAGGCCTAATATTACTTCACTGCCTGTAAAAGGAAAACGTAGTAACAACATTTAAATCTTTTGCTTCTTGGGTGACTTTACAAGTTAATAAAAACATAAAAATGTGGCCTATGCAGGTCTCGAACCTGCGACCTTCGCGTTATTAGCACGACGCTCTAACCAACTGAGCTAATAGGCCATCTGATGTTAGATACATTGTTCTTATATATCATATGATTGGAAGACTAATTAGATGCTCAAATACAAATTTACGACGTTTGATTATCAAAGCAAGAAATTCGAAAAGGACCATAATTCTGATTAATGCTCTTAAATTAAAACTTGCGTGCTGGCTAATTGTCATCGTCTTTCTTCTGCATCAATTCGGTTTGAGGAGAAACCGATTCTGCATTTCTGCTGCGTGAAACCAATATCACCATCAATGAACTTCATCCTTATAGGAGTTTGGCAACCACTCGTGATGTTTTTGTATCAAAGATAACGACTCCCGAGCTTCAAAACATAACTCGGCTTACACTAATTATGAAAATGTCTCATGGAATTAAGACCGTGCTGTCATTAATGCATGTGTGTCCAGTGTCCTGTATTAGACGTTCTGAAAAACTTATGGGACACCGGTTGCAAAGAGTTAATCCTCCCAGAACGAGACCATGTAAACACCATACGACGCGTACTTCAAACGATAGAAATACACACTCATCCTACAAAATCATTTTCTTAATTTGCCTGGAGCAATTCTTTACTATTTGACTTTTAAAATTCCGTAAACTATACTCTTGCAAAAACCAAGAAAAGGCGAGAGATGTTAAGAGAATGGAACCAAAAGTGTATCGTTCCCATTAATGTATAACATTTATATAATACAAGAGGTTGCTAATAATTAGGAAGACTAAATCATAGCGAGATATTCCCATAACCATATAGGAATATTCTCGGAACAATATAAGGTATAAAGTATATTACGATATTATCTCTAATACCCCGCTCAAGCCGGAGCATGGAGATCAAGAATGCCCAGCTTGTGACGAAGATAGGTAAATTGGTTCACTCCAAGAGCCTTAGTGAATATATCAGCCAGTTGTTCGGTAGTAGAGACATGAAACGGCTTAATCAAACCTTCCGTAATAGCATCACGAACAAAGTGACAGTCGATCTCAATATGTTTTGTTCGTTCATGAAAAACGGGATTCTGGGCAAGATGAAGAGCGGATTGATTATCACAGAACAAGTGCATAGGGTAAGATAAGGAAACGTCCAAGCTAGCAAGAAGTCCTCGAAGCCATTTCAATTCACAGACTACAGAAGCCATGGACCTATATTCAGCCTCAGTAGAAGATAAAGAAACAGTGTGTTGTTTCTTAGTTTTCCACGAGACGGGAGAGTTGCCAAGAAAGACAAACCACCCTGTCACTGAACGTCGACTTAAGCAACAAGTACCCCAATCAGAATCACACCACCCAGACACCGTAAAATCACTGTCTGAGCGTAATAAAATGCCTTGACCAGGGCTCCCTTTAAGATAACGTACCACACACAAGGCGGCTTCCATATGTGCCTCACGTGGTTGCTGAAGAAACTGAGACAGGATATGGACGGCATAAGATAAATAAGGACGAGTCACCGCCAAATAGACCAAACGACCAACCAGTCGCCGATAACGTTCAGGATCAGTAAGGAGGGGGCCAGTAGCAGCACTAAGGTGATGATTTTGCTCAATGGGCGTTGTGGCGGGTTTTGCACCCAATAAGCCAGTTTCAGTGACAATATCAAGCGCATATTTTCGCTGATTAAGATATATACCTTCTGTGTTACGGGCAACCTCAAGACCAAGAAAATATTTCAAAGAACCCAATTCCTTCATATGGAAACATGTGCTCAAATATGTCTTAAAAATAGTGATGGCATGGGAATCATTACCCGCAAGAACGAGGTTGTTGGGCCCAGAATTACCCTGCCTGATCAGAAAAGAATCAGGCAATGTTCAAAGTTAAGCATGAACGAAAGACATTCTACACAAAGCAGTTGAGCACCTGAGCAGGCACCAACCAGGACGGAAAGACAAGTCAGGCATTCATTAAGCCAGGCCTGAGGGGACATCTCACCAAGCCACGTGATAAAGCATAACCTGAAGGTGACAGGCAACATCAAAAGATCTTCAATGTAGTTCCTTTTTGTACGGAAGACTTATTCAACAATCTCCACAACAACTATTGATGCGGTCAAGCTAGCAGGAAAAGAGGCAACTACTTCTGAAATCAACAAAACTACTCCCGGGTAAATAGGGCACGAGTCCTATTTACCAGGAAACCCTAAACCAACCTCAAAGGACTGTTGCAAGGCTACTATAAATAGCAAAGAACAAGAAAAGAAGCGACTCACTTGATTACTTATTCATTCACTCGTGTTTTTACTCTCATTCTTGTAATCAAAACACTACTTAGCATTACTATTGAGCAGTAGTCACACTCTATTCTTTGCCTGACATACATATTCCCTGTCAGGATACCTAAAATCATAGTAATAATCCATCCTGGCTTGGTGCCCTTGAGTTTTTCCCTTATTCCCAGGGTTTTTCCACGTATAAATTCTTGTGTCTCACTTTCTTATTTATTCTTTATTCATTTTGTCGTACTAGTCAGGCTATTTATTTTGAGTTAGATCATCCTGCAAATCCTTCCCTGGCAGGACATTGTCTCTGCGAGAATTCCTACTAAAATAATTGGCGCCCACCGTGGGGCATCTAGCTCAAAAATAATCAAAACCTAAATCCAAATAACACAAAAACAATTCCAAAAAATGACTGGAGACAGCATTGAACAACAACTGGCTGCTGCCAATCAACAACTATTGGAAATGGAGCAACTGAAGCAGAAAATAGCCCAGGCTGAAGCCGAAGTCATGAAACTAAGAGAATCAGAATCTAGTCTGAATCAAAGGCTACGAGACAAAGCTTTAGGCTAAAAATTGAAGATTCAGCCTGAAACACCATTCTCTTCCATCATTAGGAACATTGATTTCTCCAACTTTGGCACTCCAACTCCATCCAAATCCAAAGCAAGAGATCATGACACAGGCTCAGAAGATATTCCAAATGAAGAGGCTATTCCAGATCAGACTAACACAGCTATAATAATGGCCATGCTCCAGGAGATCCAGAAACTTCATGATAAATTTGAGAAGATTTCAGGAGTACCTGCAACCATTGAGGAAGCCAATCCTGAAAGTTATGCTGACTCTTCCTTTGTGGATGAGATAATAAAGATAGATCTACCTAAGAAGTTTGTGGTCCCATCAATGAGAATTTATGATGGAACCACAGATCCACAGAACCATGTAGCCTATTACAAACAAAGAATGTTGGCAGCCTCCATACCCAGTGAGTTGCGACAAGTATGCATGTGTAAGGGTTTTGGAACAACCCTGACCGGACCTGCCCTCCAGTGGTACATTAATCTGCCAAATGGAAGCATCAAGTCTTTTGCAGATTTGATAAACTCGTTCAACCATCAATTTGCCAGCAGTAGAGAACTCGAAAAGAGATCCAGCGACCTATATAGAATCAAGCAAAAGCCTGGCGAGACAATCACAGCATTCCTGACCAGATTCAACAAAGAGAAAGTATCAATCTCTAGATGTGATGTTGGAACAGCCGTGGAAGCTTTCAGGCAGAGACTACCATTGAACAGTGATTTTTATGAGGAGCTTAATATGAAAACTTGTCTGACTTTTAAAGACGTCCCGGCAAAGGCTATTGGCTACATCAGGCTAGAGGAAGACAAAAGCTTCAAAGCTGAAGCCACTAATAGTGCTTCAGGTTATGAAAGATCCAACAGGAAAAGCTCTAATTATAGAGGAAGCAGTTCCAGGCCACGCCCCTATACTAGGCTTGACAGATCAGAAGTTAGTTATTCTCATGAGCAACGAGGTAACTCCTATACTTATTCCCCTATTCAAGAATATAACTTCTCTGTTAATATTGCAGGATTGATCAAAAGGCTTGACAACATGGGAGACATTGTCAAGTGGTCTAAGAAGACAGACAACCCTAAGTCAAGGAAGGACACAACAAGATGGTGTGAGTTTCACATGGACATAGGACATACAACAGAAGAATGCCTGGTAAAGAAAGGCTACTTGAAAGACCTGATGCCATCAAAGAACAGAGAAGACAACGGATCAAGAAAGGACCAGGAAAGACCACAACGTGACCTGCCTCCAGCACCACCCATTTATGAAGTCAAGTTCATCAATGGAGGATCTGAAATCTACGGCCTGATTAGCTCAGCGGCAAAGAAAATAGCCAGGGAGTCAAAAATGAAATCTCCTTTTGAACCTAGAAATTTAACTCAAATTACTTTTGATGATACTGACATGCAGGAAATCTCAGATGTCCATCATGATGGCCTGGTCATTACCATGCAAATAGGAACTGCACGTGTCCTGAGAATTTTAGTAAATGGTGGAAGCTCAGTCAACCTAATTATGTTTGATGTCCTGAAAGCAATGAAGATTGATGAGAGCCAGATCATAAAGAAATCAAATGTCCTGGTAGGATTCAGTGGTGAAACTAAGAACACTCTAAGAGAAATCTACCTACCAACATACGTTGAAGGAGTCTCATCATATGAGATATTTGGAGTCCTGGATTGCCTTTCATCCTACAATGCCATCTTAGGCAGGCCTTGGATCCACAATGTTAGAGCTATTCCTTCAACCTATCACCAATGCGTCAAAATAGCAACAGAGTGGGGAATAACAACCATCAAATGTGAATAAAAGTCTGCCCAGGAATGTTATACTGAATTCTCAAAACCTTCCAAGGCAGGTAAGTCTCTCGCCTATCAATTACAGTACCCTGTCAGGAGTACATATGTGGCAGAAACCCAAATAAAAATATATCAGTTAATTTTAGACCCCGAGTACCCTGACAGACACGTACTGATAGGATCTGATGTCCCTGACAATATTAGACCAAAACTAGTAAGTTTTCTTAAGAATAAGTCTTCATGTTTTGCCTGGTCCCACTTTAATATGACTGGTATTGATGTTAATATTATTACCCATAAGCTTAATATTGACACTTCATTTAAGTCTGTACAACAGAAAAGGAGAAAGTTTGCCCCTGAACGCAACTCTATCATTAATGAAGAGGTGGACAAACTCCTAGACATGAGAATGATCAGAGAAGTAATGTACCCTGAATGGCTAGCCAATGTGGTTGTAGTACAAAAGAAGAATGACAAGTGGAGAGTTTGTGTAGACTACACAGACCTTAATAAAGCTTGCCCAAAAGATCCATTCCCACTCCCTCACATTGATGCAATGGTAGATGCTACAGCAGGACATGAGTTACTAACATTTATGGATGCTTCAAATGGATTCAACCAGATCAAGATGCACCCAGCTGACCAGGAAAACACCGCATTCATCACGGAAAGAGGCATATATTGTTACACAACAATGCCCTTTGGCATGAAGAATGCAGGGGCAACCTACCAACGTCTGGTCAACATGATGTTTAAAGATCAAATTGGTGACACAATAGAGGTCTACATTGATGACATGGTGGTCAAATCAAAGAAGGCAGAAGATCATGTAAAAGACCTAGAAGTAGCCTTCAAAATCCTGAAAGAATTCAACATGAAGCTCACTCAACCCCTCCAAATGCCACTTTGGAGTCTCTACAGGCAAATTCCTAGGATATATGGTGACAAAAAGAGGGATTGAAGCCAGCCCAGAACAGATAAAAGCCATCATGGAATTGGAATCTCCCAAATCAGTCAAAGATATCCAAAGATTAACAAGAAGGGTTGCAGCCCTTAACAGGTTTATATCCAGATCATCTGAAAGATGCAGATCCTTCTACGACCTCCTCAGAAAGAACAAGTCATTCAAATGGATGTCTGAACATGAAAAAGCCTTCCAAGATTTAAAAACTTACCTGGCTACTCCTCCACTACTAGCCAAACCTAATAAAGGAGAACTCCTGATGGTTTACTTATTAGTTAGTGAAACTGCAGTAAGTGGAGTCCTGACCAAAGAAGTTGAAGGCCAACAACACCTTGTTTACTATGTAAGTAAAAGTTTCCTAGATGCAGAAACAAGGTATGTGTTTTGTGTGGATTTTGCGCAAGGCGAAATCAGGTCAGGGTGATATTGTGCAGGGTTAACTAGCTCTAATTAGATTTCTGGTCAGGTCGACAGGGTACGATATTAAGCTGTAAATAAGATAACAAAAATAACAAGACAAACAATTTTGTACGTGAAAAACCCTTGAATGGGAAAAAACCACGGGCACCAAGCCAGGAGAGGATTTCACTATATGATTTGAGAGAATATTCTTATGATAACAACAATGCTTGTATTTCTAAGTAATATGTGTTCTTCTTCTTGTGTACGAATGATGTGTCCCCAATATCTTCAAAGTGTCTCTTATATAGCTTTCCTATCTTGAACAATTTGTATGATCAAGCATTGAAGGTGAATATTCTCATAATTCTTTGGTAATAATTGCTGAATATTTCCCTCTTAATTACCGTAATTACTGCATAATCTTTATACTTAATGCTGCGTATCTATTTCCATTAATATACGCGGATATGGTCAAATATTGTCCTGATATTTGGACCGTTGCCCTCTCCATGGCCTGGCGCCTAACTTCATGTCCCCTGAGAGCCTGGCACCCTGAGACCCTGGCAGTCAGGTTTAGATGAAATGCTGATCAGGGTGGTCTGTGAATTTCCAGGCCTAACAATTGCCCCTTATCTCCTTATTGGTAGTGCCAGGACGAAAAAATGAGGAGATAACTTTAACTTTGATAAAATCACCCAACGGTTAAATTTTCCCTGATCAGTTTCCTGTAACGGCTCTTTTACTGCAATTGTTGACGCGTGGTTTATTTACTGCAACTTCCTTAATTATTTTGCGGCTGAAACCCTAATCTTCTTTGCTATAAATACTTGGGTGCTTCATTTAATTTGAACTCATCTACACAACTTCTCCGTCTTCTTTCTCTTAACTTTCCTTGTCTTCAGTTTTCTTAATTCCCAACTTCCCAAATCTTTTTAATCAATATTCCATAATTCTTCAAACAATGGCTGCAAAGAAAAAATCTACCAGGGCAGCGGTTCCTGTAACTCCTCCTCCTCGAATCCCGAGGAAGTTTCTTCGAAACTTTGCACGCTTCTTCGCTTTGCTCCATCTCCCATGATAGATAAGTCAAGTGATCCCCCATTGGAGATGATTTCAATATCTCATGGCGCTTTTCAATTCAAGCCTACCAAGGCTTTAAATGAGGATCAGTCTCCTGCAAACCGCTTGAAGCCTGAGTTCGAGAAGATTTTGAAGGATAAGGGGATTATTCCTGCTGATTCTGAAGTCTGGATCCCTGAGGATTCTCCTATCAGGGCTGACTGGGCTTGTCCTGGTTGGTTCTGCATCCATGATTGGGCTTTCAGGGCAGGCTGTAAGCTTCCTTTTTCTCCTCTTATGGTTGAGGTTATTAAGGAGATTGGTGTTCCCTCTTATCAATTAATGCCGATGGTGTGGAAAGTTGTATGTTCTATTGAGAATCTCTGTAAAAAACACAATATTTCTTTTTCTCTTGACGATTTGAAGACTGTTATCTTTGTTAAAACAAACGATCCTGTTGTATAAGTTTTAAGGTTAGGCGTCAACTACTCCTCTCCGAGTAATTTAGATAGTGGCCATGATAAGGGTGGGATCTTTGGTTATATGTTTGTCGGGACCAATTGTGGGTCCCGACTGGCGTATTTAAATTATGAGGCCTGTGTGGTGGTGAGTCTTTTGATTTCTTTCTTTGACTTGCATGTTTTTCCTGTTAGTGAGAAAATGATATGAAAATAATAAGTCATACCTCTTATGTGTGCAATTGATGAGTAGGTTATCAAACCGAGTACCCTACTCCCAATGTCTCTGCTTTCCTTGCTATTCCTCCTTTGGAGAGGTTCTGGCCTTTTTGTTGTGGGGTTGGTCACCTTCCTCGCTGTTTGAAGGCTGACGGTGCTCCCAGGGCTAAAGCGTCGGGGTCTTTGGTGCCAAGCACTTGAGTGCGATAAGTCTATTTTAATCTTTCCTTTCTTTTTACCGGGCTTCGATGATACTTGGTTTATATTCTTGATATAGCACTTCGTGTTGCGGCTACCAAGTCGTCTATTCGTCTTGCCGGGTTTGGTATGGTGACCTCTCGGCCCGGCCGGCTAAGATTAAGGAGGAAGGTCCTCGGGGAAGCGGGGATATCGAACTGTCATCGACGACTTGGTATGCGATCCGTCTTTGCCAAGGTCACTATCGCACTCTTGTCCCTGTTGAAACAAGTTCAAGACGGCCCCGAAAAGGAGAATTGAGGATGTTGATGTTTTCGCCTTGGTCGGGGAGGTGAGAGCCAAGTTGGATAATATGGAGGTGCTAGGGTGAAAATCGGGGACTATGCGGACTTCTAAATCGGATGTCATGCTCATCATTGACCCTTTTGAGACTGCTACTCGGGCGGTTGCTTGGTGGATCATTCGATCACCTCTTGGTCGTGGTGCCCTGGGCTCTTTGTGAGGGAGGTATGTTGGAATCATTTCCATGTGTTTTGTTTTTGGTAGTCTTCTATTGTTGGTACAAGTTACTCATACTTTTCTTGTCTTTGGTCAGGGTGCCGCGACCTGTCTCCATAATGCCTATCAGGCTACTTCTTTGGTAGCCAGGATCGATCGATGAGATCGGATTATGATAGGTTGAAGTCCGAGCTGGAATTTGCAAGGGTGGCTTGGCCGCCAAAACCGCGATTTGTCAAGGGTGCGGTGAGAGGGATCTTGCTAAGGCGAGGCGACTTCGAGCAAACGGTACATTGCGGGAAGCCCTGGATAGGAATGAAGATCTTACCCAGGAGAGGGATGACTTGGAGTTCAAGTTGGATGATGCCTCCCTCTAAATCTACATCAAGGGAAGGGCGACTGCCATGTCGGAGCCTGTCGAGGCTAGGGCAAAATGGGACCCTGCAGCTGAGATGACCTTTCTTTGCTTCGAAGTGTCGACTGCATAATTTGGAGAATGAACAGGAGGTCGATTCCCCGGGGAGCGAACGTTAGGGTGAGCCGGCTAAGAGTGGGGAGCGAGGTTGTTGATCGCCGCTTCCGAGGAGAAGCAGTAATATTATTTGATTCTCTGTTGGTATTTTGGCCCATCCAGGGGGGATGTCCCTGGACAAACATTATTTTCATTTTCTGTTTTGGGTCGGGGGATCTCCCTGGCCTTTATGAATATTTTGGCGCCTTTGCCCCGGGGGTAAAGGTTTATTAATATAGGCATGATGGCCTTTTTTTGGTGATTTCACTTTTGTCTTTGCTTGATTTGTGAGTTTCATCTGTTGGACTGTCAAATATTTTGTTTGCATGATTTGTACATTATTCGGTTAAATAACCTGTACATTTCGTTTCAATCTTTGTCATGAGTATTTCAACCAAGTATAGTTTTTTTTGCTATAATGGTTGAAAGGGTGGGAAATCCGACTGTCGGGAGGGCTTATGTCCCCTGCTGGTGGAGGGCTTGGTATTCGGCTGTCGAGAGGGCATTTTAGACTGATGGTCGGGATAAAACACCCTTGCACCGTCTTGCTGCGTCCAGCCGGTTGTTATCCGTGGCAGTAAACCTAGTCAGGTCAGGCAATTATTTCGTGCCTGATTGGTCCTGACTTTTTACTGTATTCGGTGGTGGTTACCAACTCGTTGGGCACAGTTAAGTGCAAAATTTTTATTTCAGGAATATATAGTAGAGTAGCCCTCAATCCTGAATATTTATGCGTATAGTCTTTTATTATGTATAATTGTTCAGGATTCAAAAAGTAAATAGATGGGTTAGTAAAGCAGGTATAAAATACAGACAAGTCATATAAAGCATGTAGTTCATCACATAGCACATCAGGTTAAGTAGTGATTGAATTTGTACCTGACTGTAGCCTGATCTGATCTTTACATATGGAATAGTTTTAAATGAGTTACATTCCAGGATCTTGGGATTATTTCCCCTTCTAGTGTTTGGAGCCTGTATGCTCCTTGTCCAACAATTGAATCAATTAAGTAAGGGCCTTCCCATGTGGGAGCTAGCTTGCCTGCTGATTTTTCCTTTTTATTTGGAAATACTTTGCGTAGGACAAGGTCTCCTTCTTTGAAGACCCTGACCCTGACGTTTTTATTTTAAGTCCCGGCAAGCGCTTGTTGATATGATGCCATCCCGATTTTGGCGGCGTCTCTTAGTTCTTCGTCGGGACTAAGTTATCTTGCATCGGTCTTTGTTTGTTTCAACATTTGTTCATTTGGATCTGGATGTTGGTACTCGTATTTACTGCGGGGATGACACTTCGCAGCCATACACCAGGGAGTAAGGTGTTTGGCCTGTCGCGATTTTGGAGTTGTCTGTCCGCCCATAGTACTAATGGAAGTTCTTGACCCATCTACCTCGTCTTCTTTTCGACTTCTTTTTAGGCGACTTTTGACTACCTTGTTGCTTGACTCTGCCTGGCCATTAGCTTTTGGGTATCCAGGGGTTGATGTTACCAGGTTGATATTCCATTCTTGGCAGAATGCTTGGGTCCTTTTCCCCACGGGCGAGTTCCGTTGTCACATACTATTTCTGATGGGACTCCATATTTGCAAATAATGTTTGTTCTGATGAAGGATATTACTTCTTTTTCGGTTACTTGCCTGTAAGAGTCAGCCTCGATCCACTTGGAGAAGTAATCAGTCATGCCTAAAATGAAGACTTTTTGTCCTATAGCTACAGGCAGTTTTCCCACAATGTCCATGCCCCACTTTATAAATGGCCAGGGCGCGGAAATTGAATGAAGGAGTTCAGATGGCTGATGTATGATTGGTGCATGGATTTGGCAAGCTTCGCATTTTGAAGAGTATTCAGGCAGTCGGACCCTCGGCGTAGGCCGATGTAGCCTGTCCTGAGAACTTTGCTTGCCAGGCTCTTTCCTCCTTTATGATTGCCACAGTATCCATCATGTATTTCTTGAAGTACTAGTTTGGCTTCGTCAGGCTCCAAGCATCTCAAATAGGGTCCAGCCTGCGATCTCTTGAACAAGGTGTTATTGATGATAACATAAGATGAAGCTCTAATTCTAAAGGCCCTTGCCTCATGTCTTCCCTGAGGTAGTATTCCTCGGAGAAACCAATCATAATAAGGTTTAGTCCAAGAGTTCTTGTCCGATTGTGGGGTTGACTGTTCGGGTGTCTTTGATGGTCGGCTCTAATAAGTGCACAATTGGTATTTTATCAAAAATAGTGGGGGTAAAGTTTGAACCTAGGCTGGCTAGAGCATCAGCCTGGGTATTCAAGTCTCTTGATATTTGATCTATATCAAATAAAGCAAATTTGGCGGTAAGGTTTTTTGCGTATTCTAAATATGAAATCATTTTTGCATCCTTAGCCGTATAAATTCCCTTTATTTGATTGGCAATTAAGAGTGAATCAGTTTTTACCTTTAGGTTCTGAACATCGAGGTCTAGACATACCTTTAAGCCTGCTATCAGGGCTTCATATTCTGCTTCATTGTTGGTAGCTTTGAACTCACAACTTACAGCCTGAGCTATCACATCTCCCTGTGGTGATTTAAGTACTAGTCTTAACCCTGTCCCCCTGGCGTTGGATGCCCCATCTATGAATAGGGTCCATTCTTGGTCTAGGGTCTTATTTTCTAGTTGGTTGACCTCTTTTATTAGATCTGGTTCCAGGTTAGGGCTAAAATCAGCCACAAAGTATGCTAGGGCCTGCGATTTGATCGCTGCCCTGGGTTCAAAAGAGATGTCGTATGTGCTAATCTGTACTGACCATTTGGCCATCCTGCCTGAAAGTTCAGGCTTACGCAGGATAGATTTTATGGGTAAGTTGGTCCTGACTATAATTGGGTGACTTTCAAAATAAGGTCTCAACTTAGTACATGACATAATTAAAGCTAAAACATATTTCTCAAGTAATCCATACCTCAACTCAGCATCTAGCAGGCTTTTACTTACATATAGATGGATGTTCTGCCCCGTCTGTTCTTTTACCAGATCACTGACTGATCTTTGTGTCGATGACATATAGGTATACTGACAAAGGTTCTCCCTTTTCTGGTTTAGCCAGTAAGGGTTGTAACACCCCGATTTATAAAGGAGCCTCTAGCAAGACATTCCCTAATAAACCGGACTGTTACCATCTCGGTTTCCCGAGGTAGTGAATAACAAATTAAACTCCAAGGCAAATTACATAATTTCTTTAACTTAACTTTTTTACAAAACCTCATTTACATCAAATTACAAAGAACTAACATAAATAAAAGTGAAAGTCTTCTAAATGATGATCTAGCTACTAAGTCTTCTGATCCAGTGTCTCACGCCCATCAAGCTCCCATCCTATCTCATAAACCTGTCAAGTCCGCTCGCCAATATTTGGGTCATCACGGTGTTCACGAATACACAGGGTCAACCACGAGGTTGAGTAGGGAATACAATGAAACAACAAAATATGATATGCATGCTCCTCCGTCACCTCCAGCTCCATCTCAACTCATATCTCATAACCGAACGCCTTGACCATACCGATCCCCGGTAGACTATATATCGACCGTAGCCGATCTGCCAGCTCGCAGCTGAGGACACCAGGGCATGTCCTGCAGAACTCGCCTGGGCCTTATCACAACATCATCATCACCACAACACGTCACCACAACATCCTCCATCTCCAATGCATATGAATGCTCAAGAAATTAATGCAACACAATATGTATATCATTGAACTGGTAAATCATAGAATCATGCCGGTTACCGAATGTTGTGATAATATACTCAATACGATCAATTCAGTCAATCACATTCCAGGATATGAATCATAACATGAATCAACCACCACGAATCACGTCAACGTTCACAGTTTGGTCATATGAAACACAAACAAGTCAACACAATTCAACAACAACGATAATAAGTCAAGTGTATTTCCCTACCTTTTCGCAATCCAAGCATACAAGCAATCAATTATGATCCTTCATATATACATCACCTACATAACATAATTATGTATAATTACCACCTACTCAATCAAATAATCATGCATATAACCTAGAGTCATCATAACTTAATAGGAATATCAACTTAAAGAATAAACACGATTTTTCCTGATTTTCCAGCACATGACAGACTCGGAATAAAATACATAACTAATTCCAGAAAAATCAAATTGATACAAGGCAAATTGGATTGGAACCCCATGAGTCTTAGCTACAAATCATAGCTAACGTGTTTTTTCTCAAATTCCAAACTTATCAAGAGTTTTCAGACTGATTTCCAAAAACTGACAGAAACCGTCGCATAAAAAGTATTGATTCATAAAACGAGTTTAAAACATTATTTTGCAGTAATTCCAAATCTTATTATCATCTAGACTATACAAAGATGATGAATGAAAAAGCCTCATAACTGAATCGACATAAAAATTAGAGTTTCAAATCATTTTCCACAAACAAATCAGATTCGCGGACTTTTCAGCGACATGTTCATAAATAAATCACCTAGGACAAACCATAAATAATTTGACTACGAGATTTTACATGCATAAACTAGACATCAAATAAATAGGACTCTCTTTTCAAACTTTTTGAAGACGAACATTTTAAAACAGTATAAACAATGGAATGAAATCGACTTACAAACAGGGAAATCGAATTAGGTTGGAATCGATGAGAAATCTTCAATCAAATGAAAGGCTCGACAATTCTTCTTCCTCTCCCTTTCTCTAGGTTTAGAAATGGTTTTATGAATGATAAAATGAAAAGAGGGGAGAGGGAGAGCGGTTCTTAGATTAGGTTTAGGGTAAATGGTGGTTACATGTTCCGGGTAGGGCAAATGGGTTAAACGAGTATGGTCGTTGGGTAAATGTAGATGGGTAATTCTTGACCCAAAAGACAAAATGTGATGTAGCCCGACTCAACATATACGATATAAACCCGACTTAATAACATTCACGATATTACGATGCAACCAATATAAAATGTATAATACTAATATATAATAATATCCGTTTAATCGATTATATAAAATACGGGGTATTACAGTCTACCCTCCTTAAAAGAAACTTCGTCCCGAAGTTTACCCTCTCTACCAACCAACGCAAACGAATTATGAAACGCATATACAAAAGTATGTAAGGCACCCACCAAATTGAATATTAAACGCAGTATTACATTCCACCCTCCTTAAAATAAACTTCGTCCCCGAAGTTTAACCATAACAGAAACACATCATGTAACACTCCAACATAACCCACACAACGCATAACCAATATAGCCAAACTGAGAAATCACACATGAAAGTATAAAGATTTTAGAATCCTACCCTCCTTAAACATGGTTACGTCCCCGTAACCTTCATTATTATAACAAAAGTTCTCAAACTATCGCTAACAATCGAAAGAGGATAAAAGATTCACAACTCACGCTCAAGTTACTAATCCCTACTAAAGACAATCAATATACAAGCTCTCTCAAGAAAGCTACAGTTACTGCTGCTACAACACATCGCCACGGATCGGAGCAAAAGCCACGTTGAATAACTTAAGACATTTAAGTATAAATCTAGACACTCTTCATATCAATCAATACACGCAATAACATTCACAGGATCTGCTTGTCAATCTAATTTATACATTACTACTCAGGTTACAAAGATGAAGATGCCTAGGTGCTCACATATGGTTCATGTCAAATAACATCGTTTCATCAAGGTTACTAAGCAAGATCACTAACGTAACATACCACGATAATCCTATCCGGCGTATTCTCGTGACAACATATTTTCCAAGAAATATTGGTAACATTTATTCATGTGAATAATCAAATTATGAATGGAACAATGCTTTACAAGGTTACCAGTAAAAATCATTAGTAATTATTCATTTCACTAATCATTGTAATCTCATACCTTAGAAACATAGGGAATCAATCAACATAAGAAAAGAATTAGGGTCAAAACTTAATAAATCGATTTATGAAAATTTGTAACCTAATAGGTCCAGTCTGACTTTCCTTTACATAACTGTACAGATTTAGGTCAAGACACAGAATCACCCATAAAATGAAGACAACCAGTTTTGCAGCACTTATCATCCTAGAAATATTTTTAATCCTCATAACAAAGGGTTTGGGATTTATTCACGAACGACGAACGCACATTGATTGGCAAATTTTACAAACTTATTGGTCGAGTCAATCAAGCGAGTAAACATCGATATTGGAAAGTTAACATACAAGACTATCATACATAAAATTTCGTTCTTGGTGTTAAATATATTTAAACTGCACCCAACACAATGACATAAAAGATTAAATGTATTTAACTACACCAATTTCAACATACCATGTTAACACATAACTCACTTAAATCACCACATTACATTTCCCGTTTTGACATTCGTAACTAACCACAACCCACCAATTCACTACATGAACGAACAACATGACCAATTTAACCCACTAATTTGTGACTCCGTTCTAGCTTCATTCCTCCAGACTAGCAAATATCATGAAACCATACAACGACATAATTGGTCGGAAATCTCATTCCGAATTTATACTCACACGACAAAATTTAACTTCATTTTCAAAACTTTTACTTTCATACTGGACGGTGAATAACTTTCTTAACATAAATCTTATAACAGAGTCGTCCATAGAATCCATTTACAGCTTACTACGAAACTCAAAATCAAATAAACTTAATTCAATTCCTTCAAACAATACAAGCTTAGGTGTCGACTCATATTTCATAATTTACAGGTTCATCTTATTCATTTCAGTTCTATCTTTACTAATGAACGACTATTACCTCAACATCAGGATTTTAGTTGCACTTCTTTACTCGGCTATATTCACGGCTAACACGACTACTGACATTTAATCGGAGACCTTTTAGATAGTACACATTCCCTGGTGACGTCTCATCAAAGCATACGATTCGTACCATAAAGTAAAGCAAGTAACTACAAATTAACTGTGTTCAATCAAATTTTTACCTCTTTATTATAGATCTATTTATCACAGGTTGCATGGTCACACAAAGTATGAGTACCAACTCAATTACATGTTAAATTTTTAAAACGATTTATCACATCATAAGAACTAGACAAGAGTCCAACCATATAGTCAATATAAAAAGATTATTAGTTTAGATTGGAGGCACACTATAAAATTCCCAGTTAAACTCCTTACGGAACCATCGACTGTGCGTCATGAGTAATTAACTTAATAATGTAGAAGTCAAACAACTGAAATTACAATTGAGTATTAATAGTTATATGATTCACAATAACAACAAAATTACTTCCATATCACACATATGTTTAACATTTTAGCAACCATACCATTCAATTGTATCCATCAACTCAGTATAATTCATTTTCAGCAAAAATAAAAGATATCGCATAAACAACTTAAACATGTACATATACCATCATATAACTTGTAAAACATTATCTATGACAAAAGATTAGTAAGGTGAACAAGTTCTCTGGTTTGCACGGTTTGAACAAATAGGCAACTCGCGGCTCAATTAAACGTAACTATAACGACTATCATTTAAACATACGCATGACATGTGAATCATCAAAGGGTTATCTCATTATAATTCGACGGTTCGAGAATATATTTCAAATATCGTAACTATATCAACTATATTTCAAATATCGTGACAATTGCAACAATCACCTTAGCATTTCATGACAATACAACTATGAACATATCCAATAAGGAACAACAACACTATTTTATTATCATATCATAAGTTTAAGTTCAACTGAAATAAATTAATGCAATGAAAGTAATAAGTATAACTATAGGCACACAGACTCACATAAAAGACATGAGAACTCAGATGACATCCTACATGTGAACATTTAGACATACTCATTACTACCATCCATGTGTAAACATTTAAACATAATTATTATAAATATTCACGCGAGTATATTAGAACAATCAAGTTAACATTTAACGCCACCAACTTTACCAAGATATGACAATATAGTTTTATATTTATATATATCCGACCACTATACAAATATGATGAACACAACAGAGATATTACAACATGCCAAACATATATAAAATATGCAACAACTGGACTCGTATAAAATATTTCACCCTCGATTAAGGATCAGATTAAGCTATTCAATTTCACTCATACTATCATGCCAACAATGTTATAAACTAAACTTTAATTTTTTTTTATCACTTGTTAAGATACATAACCAATGAATATGTGTGCTACTATCATCATATAAGGACACTATAATTTCACATTAATAAGGCTCATGAAATAATCGAACAACTGTATGAAAACTCAACATAGAATTCACATTTTAAAAGTTATGATTCACGTTGTAACTTCCAAAAATCACGAATAAATAACCATTCAACGAAAACTTGAGTTATATTACTTTTTATAACATACAGAGAGTTAGTAATTCGTGAGAAAAAGAATGAGGTCCAAAGCTCAAGAATTCAATTTTTAAAGGATTTTACAACTCAGTTGGTCCAAACAAGTATGTGACAGCAATTGGTCCGAAACTTGGGTCAGTTTGCAAAACTTACCATTTAATATAGAGACATTAAGAATTTTCGTGGCTTATCAATTTGAAAACATATGCGAATCTTCTGATCGATGGAGTTGGAATTATGCAAAAATTATTAATACAATTTAAATGAGGATTTTTACAAAATCGTTGGTCAAAACATCACTGCACAGGAACTTCCTGACCACAGGCCACTAAAATATTTATTACTCCTAATCCGTATATCCTATAAGCAGGAAACCAACGCCAAATGAACACTAACTCATGAGGCTATCTCTCATAAAATTTTCATCCATAGGCAATAAACAGAAAAGAAATGGCAGTAAGGTCAATTAAAGAGTAAAATCAAACAAAACGAGTTTCAGCACTAGGTCATTCTTTACTATGTTACAAGCTCTTATGAGCATACTATGTATACTAACCCATCCCAACTTAAATCTCACACTTTGTACTTACGTAAACATGTACCCCATAAAATCCCTTCGCATCTCGATCTACTCCTTACATCTAAATCACGATTCCTATGACTAGAAACATGCAATTCAATGGTGTTTCTGATTACTATCACAATACTATACTAGCATGGCTTCGGGATCACATAACCGCATATCGCTAGACATAATAGCACTATCAACACGTCATTCGACATCCATCCAGATAAATATCATCAATTCGCAATTATTTTCACGCTCACGATTACCAGAATCCAACACTTCATTGATTATCAACCTGAACACGAAAATTTATTTCTCATCTCCACAACATCATATGATTACGTCATCATTCATACAAAATACTTACCGTAACGTTGTCCTGCAGAATGGTTAGAATATATGGGTCTCAAGGTATACATCAACTCGATTATATCCAAGGTTTTCCTTCTAACTACCCCATTCACTCAATTTATCTCGGGTTACTGGTTCAAAAGCGAGAGGGCAAAAGAGCACGCATTAAGGGCGCCTTCTTAACCGCACTGTGAGCTCCTAACAGTTTATTCCCAGGGGTTCATTTTATTTAGACACATCCTACGTTCATTGGGTTCATTGGTTTAGGCCTGAGGATCGTTCGCCAGTAAGGGTGGAGATGACAAATAGGATTTTAGATCCTGGAAAGCTGCTTCATGCTCGCCCGTCCACTGGAATTGTTTATTTTTCCTGAGGAGGTTATAAAATGTTTTGCATCTTTCAGAAGATCTTGATATAAAGCGGTTCAGGGCAGCTACCCGGCCTGTCAATTTTTGGATATCTTTGATAGACTTGGGTGATTTGTAGTTCCAGGATGGCTTTTATCATTCGGGGCTTGCTTCTATGCCTCTCTTTGTGACCATATATCCAAGAAATTTGCCTGCAGAGACCCCAAAGTGGCACTTTTTGGGTTGACTTCATGTTATACTTTTCTAATATCTCAAATGCTATTTCTAGGTGCTTCACATGATCTTCTGCATTCTTGGATTTCACCACCATGTCATCTATGTATACCTCCATGATATCACCTATCTGGTCCTTAAACATCATGTTGACCAGGCGCTGGTACGTTGCCCCTGCATTCTTCAGGCCGAAAGGCATGGCAGTGTAACAGTATATCCCTCGGTCTGTAATGAATGCAGTACTCTCCTGGTCAGCAGGGTGCATCTTTATTTGATTGAATCCACTGGAAGCATCCATGAATGTTAGCATTTCGTGGCTCTTTGTTGCGTCTACCATGGCATCAATATGAGGCGGGGGAATGGATCTTTAGGAGGCTTTGTTCAGGTCAGTGTAGTCTACACAGACTCTCCACTTTCCATTCTTTTTCTGCACGACAACTACATTAGCCAGCCACTCAGGGTACATTACTTCCCTGATCATCCCCATATACAAGAGTTTTTCTACTTCTTCATTTATTATGGTGTTTCTTTCAGCTGCAAATTTGCGCCTTTGTTGCTGCACAGGCTTAAAAGATGGGTCAATATTGAGCTTATGAGTAATAATATCAGCGCTAATTCCAGTCATATGAAAATGTGACCAAGCGAACCAAGATGATTTATTTTTAAGGAATTTTACCAGTTTAGGCCTGACACTATCTGGTGCGTCAGATCCTATTAAAACATACCTGTCAGGGTACTCAGGGTCTAGAATTACCTGATCTGTTTCCATTCTGGGAGGTGCTACATACGTGCTCTGACGAGTCTTTGTAATTGCTATGCTAGGGACTTACCTGCCTTGGAGGGCTTCAAGGCTGCTGTGTAGCACTCTTGGGCTGTCTTGTGATCACCTTTGATCGTGGCTATGCCCCAGTCTGTTGGTATCTTGATGCACTGGTGATAGGTTGATGGTACAGCCTTGACATTATGAATCCAGGGTCTGCCCAGGATGGCATTGTAGGATGACAAGCAGTCAAGGACCCCAAACTTTTCATAGGATGAGACCCCTTCCACGTAGGTTGGGAGGTGGATCTCTTCTAGAGTGGTCCTGGTTTCACCACTGAATCCTACTAGGACGCTGGATTTTTTGGTGATTTGATACTCGTTTATCTTCATGGCCTTGATCGTCAAGCATGATCGGGTTCTTGTTTGCGCCTCCATCTACCAGGATCCTTCTTCTTGGCATTTGTTCCAATCGCATAGAAATGACCAGGCCATCATGATGAACATCGAACGCTCACCGGGCGCAATCGTTGAAAGTGATTATTGGGACGGGATCCGGCTTGCGGGGTGATACGATCCTTGGTGTCCTGGCTATCTTTTTTTTTCTTGAGCTTGTCAGGCCACAAATCTACGAACCGCCGAGATATAAATTTTACTTCATAGAGTGGTGGTGGTGGAGGGAGGTGCGATCTGCTTGTGCTCGATTTTCTTTATCCTGGTTTGCATTTCGCCTTTTGACTTGATCGGGTCTTTTAAGTATCCCGATTTGTAGGTAGGCCACTTCCTTTCTCGGGGTGAAACAATCATCCGTGGTGTGTCCAATATCCATGTGAAATGCGCACCATTTTGAATTGTCTCTTACGGGATTTGGATTTTCTACCTTCTGGGCCATCTAACATTTGTTCCCATGTTGTCAAGCCTCGGATCAATCTGCAGTATCAACACAAAAGTTATGTTCGCGAGATAGGTGGATAAACCTTAACCTTACCTTGATATTCATGAGTCGGGTTGACTTTGACCGATCCGGCCTGGAATACGGAGTAGGTCCGTAATTGTTTCCTATGTTGCTTTTCCTATTGCTTCTTTCGTGGTCCCTTGGTCCCTTTGGGTGATCCAAGTTTGTAGCTTTTATCTTCTTCCAGCCTGATGAATGCAAGGGTCTTGGCTTTGAACATCTTCGAAGGTGTGGCAAGGATACTTAGTGAGCTCCTTTGTATAAGTCACTATTCGGTAGTAACCCCTGTCGAATGCCTCCTTTCTTTGTTCCAACGTCACACCTGGGTATAAATACCTTCTCTTTATTGAATCTTGCAAGGAATGTCCTGAGGGTTTCATCGGGCTTACGTGTAACTCGGTAAAGGTCTTTGGATCGTTTCTCCAACTCCTGCTACTTGCAAACTTTGGTTGAAGTGTTGATCAAGTTGGCAAAGGAATGGATATCTTGCCAGTGGCGAGGTTGATGTACCATTGCGGGCAGGACCCGGTCAAGGTCGTTCCAAATCCCTTGCACATGCAAACTTGTCGAATTCATTTGGGAATGGATGCAGCCAACATTTTACGCTTGTAAAGAGCCACGTGATTTTGAGGATCCGTGGTTCCATCATAGACCCTCATGGATGGAATTGTGAACTTCTTTGGTAGGTCTACTTTGGCTATTTCGTCTATGAAGGGTGAATCAGCATAGCTGTCAGGGGCAGCTTCTTCCATGCTGGCAGGTACTCCTGGTATCTTGTTGAATTTTTCATTGAGTTTCTTGATCTCTGAACATCGCCATCATGATGGGCTGCAGATTCATCGGTTTCTCTTGATCATCGTTTTTGGCTCATCATCACCATCTACGTTAATGGCTTTGGGGATATTTGGGCTCCCAAAACTGGAGAAATCAATGTTTTTGATGATTGATGAGAATGGGGTTCCTGGTTGGAACCTAGAGCACCTTGCCCCTTGGGTTTTTTCAGTTTTTGTTTTGGTGACTCAGATTCTTTCAATTGCAGGATCTCTGCTTCAGTTTGGGCCACTTTTTCTTTCAGGCTTTCCAACTCAGCGATTTTTTGGAGAGCTGCATTCAATTGTTCTTCAACGGTGGGTTGAGCCATTTTTGTAGGTTTTTTTTTAGGTTTTTGTAAGGTAAGAAAAAAGGATTAAAGAGCTAGATGCCCCACGGTGGGCGCCAATTGTTTTGTGTGGATTTTGCGTAAGGCGAAATCAGGTCAGGGTGATATTGTGCAGGGTTAACTAGCTCTAATTAGATTTCTGGTCAGGTCGACAGGGTACGATATTAAGCTGTAAATAAGATAACAAAAATAACAAGACAAACAATTTTGTACGTGGAAAACCCTTGAATGGGAAAAAACCACGGGCACCAAGCCAGGAGAAGATTTCACTATATGATTTGAGAGAATATTCTTATGATAACAACAATGCTTGTATTTCTAAGTAATATGTGTTCTTCTTCTTGTGTACGAATGATGTGTCCCCAATATCTTCAATGTGTCTCTTATATAGCTTTCCTATCTTGAGCAATTTGCATGATCAAGCATTGAAGGCTGAATATTCTCCATAATTCTTTGGTAATAATTCTTTGAATATTTCCCTCTTAATTACCGTAATTACTGCATAATCTTTATACTTAATGCTGCGTATTTATTTCCATTAATATACGCGAATATGGTCAAATATTGTCCTGATATTTGGACCGTTGCCCTCTCCATGGCCTGGCGCCTAACTTCATGTGCCCTGAGAGCCTGGCAGTCAGGTTTAGATGAAATGCTGATCAGGGTGGTCTGCGGATTTCCAGGCCTAACAGTATGGATTACTTGAAAAATACGTACTTGCTTTAACTATGTCTTGCACAAAACTTAGACCTTACTTTGAGAGTCACCCAATAATTGTCAGAACCAACCTGCCTATCAAATCTGTCCTGAGAAAACCTGAACTTTCAAGCAGAATGGAAAAATTGTTAGTACAGCTAAGTACTTATGACATAACCTTTGAACCCAGGACAGCAATTAAGTCCCAGGCCTTAGCAGACTTTGTGGCTGAATTTAGTCCTAGCTTAGAACCTGATCTCATAAAAGAGGTCAATCACTTAGACACCCAAAAATTAGGCCAGGAATGGACCCTACACGTAGATGGAGCAACAAATATGAGAGGAACTGACCTAGGATTAGTACTAAAATCACCAGAGGGAGATATAATAGCTCAGGCTATTAGTTGTGAATTCAAAGCAATAAATAATGAAGTTGAATATGAAGCCCTGATAGCTGGACTCAAGGTATGTATAGATATTAGCGTGTAAAATCTCAAGGTAAGAACTGACTCACTTTTAATTTCCAATCAAGTCAAAGGAATATATGCTGCAAAGGATTCCAAAATGGTTCTTTATTTAGACTACGTCAAAAACCTTTGCAAAAAGTTTAGTTCATTTGACATTGATCAAATACCGAGAGACTTAAACACTCGGGCTGATGCCCTAGCCAGCCTGGGATCAAATTTCAGCCGTGCTGTATTTGATAAGATACCTATTGTTCATCTGTTATAACCAACTATTAAAAAGCCTGACCAAACTTGTCCCATCAGTGAGGACACAAACTCTTGGACCAAACCATACTATGATTGGTTCTTACAGGGGATACTACCTAAAGACAGGCATGAACTTGGAATGTGCTATCACTCCCTACAGCCTCACTGCTCCGTGATTTTTCCCCTGTGATATGAGAAACGCCTGCCTTCACTAAAGACAGGCCAAAACTAGCAATCCTTGCAGAAACCCTGGTAGCTACACGATGAGACCCTATATCAGTAATGCTAATGCGTGCTCAGGCGATAAAATTGACAAATAAAAGACAAAAATCTTACTGCCTGATGAAGAAGCCCCTGAAGCCTTAACACCTTTAACAGCCTTGTAGGTGCTCAACGTAGCCTTCTTGAAATGAGGCATAGACTCCTGACCAAGGCAGGCAGGCCACGCCCTTTCTTCATCAGGAAGGGCAATGAAAGCAGCAATCTGGTCAACCGACCCTTCAACATCAGGATTGTTAGCCCACTCAGCCACTACAAACACAATTCATGTAAGTCTATCTTCAATATTTAATCTACATACTATTATAATCAGAACTGAATGCAGGGAAAAGAACTTATCTCCTTCAACAACCGGATAATTAAGATAATCCAGATCAGGGGCAACAAAATTTGCCCTGATGAACATATAAGTCGTAGCCAACCCTTGTCATCGCCTGAATCGAAATTTGTAATCAAATGAGTTATCTTTGCCCCGACTCGAAAATTGAAACGCCCAGTAGTATTGCTCTTCAAATGGTAAACATTCTTGAAATCTTCAAAAGTAATTACCAAGTTATGCTTGGCACATAGATGTTCAACAGAATGAAAAATCTTCCAAACCATTGGCATAAGCTGGAACGGAGGAACTTTGATGGCCCTGATAACTATTGTCATGAACGGAGAAAGTGGAAGCTTGCAGCTTCCTTTAAACGCCCATTCAACGATATAAAACCAGCCAGGGCTACACCAATTAGCCTTGACAGAACCACTCCCAGGGATCCAGAGCTCAGCACCAGAAGGTAGAAGACCCTTACCTTTCAAAAAATGCTCAAAAGAGGGTTTCAGCTGATTAGCCTCAGGAAAGGAAGCAGATAGAGATTTTACAGGGGCAAAAGCAACGCCCTTATACGACATAGACATAATTTCTGGAGGAGCAGTAATCTCCACAACTTCATCCTCAGGGATAATTTCAGGAACATCAACCACAGCCGGAGCCTGTTCAACCCCAGCAGCAGCCTTGGATGCAGTAGTCTTCCTCCGGCCATTTTTTATGATTGAAATATGAAGATGATTTTTTCAGAGAAAGATTTATTTCACAAGAGAGTTATAGAAGAGAAGAAAATTTTAGAGAATTGGAACGTGAAAGCAAAACAAACGGTGCAAGGGATTTATAGCCGCAAAAATAACGGATAACACAAGTGGACAAATTCAATCAGGACTCTCCTAGGGTTTGATGAACCTACCTCATTTATGAAGACTAGTCGTTATAGAAGTTAAAAGGAACTCAAACTCTTTTCCGGTAAAATATTCCTATACATTTTTTGCCTGGCCCGAATTTTTATCTCCTTATCCCTGGCCAGATCCACTAGGGATAAGAAGATAAGAGGCAATTGTTGGGCCCAGAATTACCCTGCTTGATCAGGAAAGAATCAGGCAATGTTCAAAGTTAAGCCTGAACGAAAGACGTTCTACACAAAGCAGTTGAGCACATGAGCAGGCACCAACCAGGAGGGAAAGACAGGTCAGGCATTCATTAAGCCAGGCCTGAGGGGACATCTCACCAAGCCACATGATAAAGCATAACCTGAAGGCGACAGGCAACATCAAAAGATCTACAAAGTAGTTCCTATTTGTACGGAAGACTTATTCAAAAATCTCCACAATAACTATTGATGCGGTCAAGCTAGCAGGAAAAGAAGCAACCACTTCTGAACTCAACAAAACTACTACCGGGTAAATAGGGCACGAGGCCTATTTAATAGAAAACCCTAAACCAACCTCAAAGGACTATTGCAAGGCTACTATAAATAGCAAAGAACAAGAAAAGAAGGGACTCATTTGATTACTTACTCATTCACTCGTGCTTTTACTCTCATTCTTGTAATCAAAACACTACTTAGCATTACTATTGAGCAGTAGTCACACTCTATTCTTTGCCTGACATACATATTCCCTGTTAGGATATCTAAAATCATAGTAATAATCCCTCATGGCTTGGTGTCCGTGGTTTTTTCCCTTATTCCTAGGGTTTTTTCACGTATAAATTCTCGTGTCTCACTTTCTTATTTATTCTTTATTCATTTCTAGCCAGGCTACTTATTTTGAGTTAGATCACCCTGCAAATCCTTCCCTGGCAGGACATTGTCTATGTGAGAATTCCTGCAAAAACAGAGGTCATCGACATAAACTAAGACGTATAAACGTACCTCAACGCGCGAGTAGGTAAAGAGAGTAATTAGAATAAGATTGTTGAAACCCATAGTCACGTAAGGCATCGGTAAGCTTAGCAAACCAACAACGAGGAGCTTGTCGGAGGCCGTATAAAGACTTCTTCAATCGACATACCTTTCCCTCTTTACCATGACTAAAACCAGGTGGAAGCTTCATATAAACCTCTTCGGTTAAGTCTCCATGTAAAAATGCGTTGTGCACATCCATTTGGTGTAATTCCCATTTCTTTACAGCAGCAACAGCAAGAAAGGCCCGTATGGTGACCATTTTGACAACAGGAGCAAAGGTTTCACCATAATCCAAGCCTTACACTTGGTGATTTCTAAAGACAACCAGACGGGCTTTGAGACGTTCAACAAACCCGTCTGATTCATACTTTATTTTATAGACCCAACAACAACCAAGAGCCTTCTTACCAGAAGGAAGATCAGATAATTCCCAAGTGCCATTATTCTCGAGAGCAGCAATCTCATCTTGCATGGCACGACACCAACCGTCGTTATGAATAGCCACTTTAAACGAAGTGGGTTCTACACCTGCAGTGAGAGCTACGAGAAAAGTTCCGTGTCGAGTCAAAAAATTATTACAGTTAACATAATTTGCTAAATGATAAGGAGTACCTGAAGGCGATGAAGACGGACTAGGTAAGATAGGTGGAGATGGACTGTGAGTAGTATCAAGAACATAACCCCGTAACCTGGAATTGGGAAATTTGAGCCTATGTCCACGTCCAAGGTTGGTAGATGCGGTATTATCAACCGTATTAGACGCAGCAGATGAAGTGGGCATGGTGGTGTCAAGCTGATCAGCAGCATGGTCAGTGTCTGGCGGCAATGGAGACTCGTTAGCAGGCTCAGAAGGAAGCTCGGTTTCAGGCTCATCACGGACCAATGGAACATAATGAGGACTGGGCTCGTGGGAACCAGTAGCAGCAAGAGGAAATTGACCCTCATAGCAATAACATCACAGGAAACCATAAATGTATCTGTCTCAAGATAATAAACTTTCCACCCCTTCTTATTATGAGGATAGCCCAGAAAAATACATTTACGTCTCCTTTTTTCGAATTTATCTCCCCGAGTTTTCTGATTTTGTACGAAGCAAAGACAACCAAAGACTCGTAAATTTGTATAAGAGGGAGGCGTGCCCAATAATGCATCGTAGGGTGTCTTATTATCAAGAAGAGCAGTCGGAGTGCGATTAATTAAATATGCAGCTGTAAGTATACATTCACCCCAAAAATTTTTTAGGAAGGTGACCCTGAAAGAGTAAAGCCCGTGCGACATTAAGTATGTGACGATGCTTGCGTTCGACCCGCCTATTTTGTTGAGGCGTCTCGACGCAAGACGTCAGAAAATGAATCCCATGTTTCAAGATATCCTGCCATACAATTAAACTCATTGCCATTGTCACTCCATACTATCTTGACCTGCTTAGAAAACTGGGTTTGTGTCATCGATAAAAAAGACATAAACATTTCTGTAATCTCAGTTTTATCAATCAATAAATAGACCCATACGGAACGAGAGCCATCATTGACTATGGTCAAAAAATACTTGGCACCACAAGAGGAAGGAGTACAGTACGGCCCTCATAGGTCGCAATGAATTAAATAAAAAACCGCATTGGCAATGTTGTCACTTAAATCGAAACTATGACGATGTTGTTTAGCAAGATGACACACATCAAACACCGAGCGTTTATCCAAATTAAAAGTACGAGCTAAAGGAATAAATTTAACCACTTGATTACCCGGATGGCCAAGTCGATGGTGCCACAGTTCGTACGTCCCCACCGTGCCTACTGTATGAACCGTTGAGAGCTTGTCCTCCCAATGTAAAAAATAAAGTCCATCTCGTAGCTCACTTACTGCAATCATCATCATCGAGGAACGGTCCTGTATAAAGCAAAAGTCTTTAGCAAATTATAAGACATAATTATTATCAGTAGTTAATTGTGAAACATAGATTAAGTTACAAGTCAAACTCGGAACAAACAAAACCCAATGAAGAATAATATTATCGGTGATGCACACCGTCCCCATTACGGTAGCTGTTTAGGTATTTTTTACCAAGTTGGTTGATTCGGGTCAATGCGGTCTTACTCGTTGGTCAGTCGTATGATTGTCCGTGTATTGATACGTAAATAAAGAAACTAAGTGCAGAATATAAATTAACATGTGAGATTTGGTGACGCGGAAAACCCAATGTGGGAACAACCGCGGGAGGGACGGTACCCTTCCAAATATTGCACTATATTCAAATAGGAGGATGATTACAATAGTGACGTAGAGCTAATCTTGCTGGCACGAGGTATCAGGCCTGCAAGACCTTGAGCGGATGTATATGTGAGTATGAGAATGAACTAATATCACGATGTCAATGTGTGTGTTTGTGGATGCGTTGTTGAATGTCCCTCTTGATTTGCTTCCTTGGCTATTTATAGGGTGAGAACCCTAGATATGTCCTACTTTGATTATGGAAAGGGAATATAATTTCCATAAGAACTCTTTCCATATTCGGCCGCCTTCCCCAATTCTCCCTGATCTCCCTAACTTCTCCCTAACTTCTCCCTGACTCTTCTTTCCTTAATCCGGACGTCTCCTCTGATGGGCCCCTGATCTTCTTTCAGCCCGTTCCCCCTTTTTCTAATTACGGGCTTCCTTCCTCCTTATCACTCCTCCCATAGCCTTTTATTTTATTAAGTGGGCCTTCCTTATTGTGCTATTTTTAGCCCAAACAGTTTGCCCCAAATTTCTTGTGAGGTACGCTTCGAGGTGTCGAGCAAGGAATTTACGTAATCAAATGCTAAAACCCTAAGCCGTCATTTGTAATTCTTTTCATGCAGCTCCATCACGTCAGCCACCCTACTACTCTTTCCTCGCACCCTACTCCCTCTCTCCTCTTTATAACCCCAACCCCCACTTTGTACTTTCATTTACTCCAAATCATTTCAAAACTCTCCCTCTCTCTAAACCCTCCACCTTCCTTTTCTCCTACCTCGCCGGCTTCACTGTTCCGCTCTCCATTGTTACCCTCATCAGGTATTCTTCCTCTTTTCCTTCTTTGATCTTCATTTTCTATTTTCCACCATGGGTAAAACCCGATCAACCTCTGCACCTGCTGACCGCAATCTTGACCCAACCTTTCCTTCTCGGGGACTCTTTAAATACCCCCACGACTGTGATTCTGCTTTGACTGCTGCTGACATTCCCACGAACAAGGGTTTTCTTGGTCTTGGTGACGGCGTGGATGTTGCCATCCCTGAACCGGGTCAGAAAGCCGATGCCCTTCGTCCCGGATGGGTTTGTTTTTATTTGTACCCGTTTAAATATGGCCTCCGTTTTCCTTTTCCCAAACTCATCCAAGATTTTATCTTTAGCAATAATTTCGCCATGGCACAAATTTCTACTGCCATCTGGAGGGTTCTTCTTTACTCTCTAGCCGCCGGTCAGAACACTGGTAATCTTTTCATCTTGGGCGATTTAGCCCATATGTACAACATCAGGTCCATGGGTAGGGGTCAATTCTCATTCCGGGGCCATGGAGAGGCTCCCTTCAGGCACGTGTCCAAATCCTGTGATGAGAAATGGTTTAAGGACTTCTTCTTTGTGAGGAAGGACTCCATCCTGCCTCCTGCCGATTACATCTTCGAGAAATGGGTTATAACTTCGAGTAAGTAGACTTCCTGTCACCTGATTTATTTATCTCGCTGCTTACTAGCTTACTTCATCCTCTTCGTGCAGGCCCCTGTGACCTGACTGGCATTGGTGCCAAGACCCCTGCCTGCAGGAAATTTTTCAGTATCTCTGAATCTGAGAGAAAGTTCCCAGACCTGCTCCCTGGGTTTTCACCTGCTTCCTCTTCCAATCCTCTTCAATCAGCTTACAACATGTCTTCTGGTGAGCTCACCACAATCGTTTCAATTTGCAGCTTTTATTAATGCTTCAGTTGTCCTGAGGCCTGAGACTACATCTGCCTGCAGGCTTAAAAGTTGATCCTTTAGAAATCATCCTCCAAAGCGCCAAAAGGAAGAGACCCTCTTCCAGTCCTGATGTGACTTCTGCCTCCAAGAGGAGTGCTCCTGCTGCTTCCTTCCAGACTCCTCCTACGTTTTCCAGTTCTCAGAGTTCTCCCTAGAGGAGATGGCTGAGAACGACGTGCACAACGCCTTCTTGGTAAATGTTCTTCATCTTCTACCTGTTTATTTGATTTTGTTTAGATTTCTCTTGCTGACTTCTGACTTTCTTGCCCCAGACCCTCCAGTCTGCACTCTAGAATAGGAAGATGATCAACATAGTGCAGACCACCAGCCGTGCCACCAACGCCAAAAACCAGGAGCTGAAGGGGACAATTGCCGATTTGGCGCAGCAGCGGTATGATCGTAAGGAGCATGTGATGGAGTTGAAGACTGAGCTTGCTGTCACCAAGAAGAAGCTGAAGGAAGGGGCTGATCAGCTGGCTCGCACTCAAGAGGTGTGCAGCACTTTCTCTGACTCCCTCAAGCGTTCTGATGAGAAGATCAGCGAGCTGATCTCCCTGGCCACCAACGTTGTTCTCTATGCTACCCGGCGGGGAAAAATCAGCGGGATGCGTGCTGCTCTTGAGGAGGCTCCCACCCAGCAAGCTATAGAGGAGGAGGAGAAACAGCTGGAGATGCTCTATCCCACCCAACCTGATCTGAGTGCGCTGATGCCTGAAGTTGGTGAGGTGAATTCTCCTGCATTGGCTGAGCAAGCTGTTGGGGGTGACACTGGAATGTCCCAGGATGCTGCTGACGGAGCTCAGGAAGCTATGGTAGGTGAGGATATGCAAGCTGGTGCGGTACCTGAAACAGGAGGTCAGCAGACAGAAGAGGTGGCAGAGGTGGAGGTCATTAATGTGACCGATAATTAAGTTTTTTTTTTTTATCAATGAACGTTTTGGCAGTCTGGCCCAGAGGTGGCACACTTGTAAGTTTCAAACTTTTTCTGGCTGTTCCGCCACGGTGGCGGTTTAAACTTAGGGGCCGTATTTTGGCCATATTTTAGAATATCCTTGCCGCGATTTTGGCAAGGTTTACTTTATATCTTGTGATCAGTTTCTTAGATTCCCTTAGTTTAGGAAGTTGCCGTGTCAGCCTGCTTGGCCGATTTAGGCGAGTCCTGTCATCCTGAAAAGGCTGACGTTCTGACTCAGCTAGCTGCCGTGTCAGCCTGATGGCTGATTTAGGCATATGCCGCAATGTAAGGAGGAGTGACCGTGTCAACCTAATAGGCTGATTTAGACCCACTGGTCACCAAGAGGCCGATCCGGACTAAGCTAGCTGCCGTGTCACCGATGATCGATTTAGGCGTATGTGATTTTGGACTACTTAACCTTGTTCATGATGCAAGGTGTGTTCATCACGTTTAAAGCCAACAGGGGCGTAATTTAGGCAAGTTTATCGTCATTCTAGGACCGATGGGACGCTGCAGGATTCTGGTAGCGCAGATATCCCCACGTTCCATGTTCGTGTGCATGCATGCTGGGGCCCTGATTAATTGCGATTAGTACGAGCTATGTCCAAGGGGTGGTATCAGGGGTAGCTGGGTAAGCGTGTTTAGCTGTCAACCAGGCTCCCTTTCGTATGTTCCACAGTCCGCCTGGTGAGGGTGCTCCTTGTGGAGAAAGTAGGTTAGGCATGTTGGAGTGCCATGTGCCTTGTCACCGCGTTTGGCGGTTGTGATCTGCTAGATATCCTTTCAAAGTACCATAGACATCAGGATTCAGAGTGATGTACCTAGAGAAGCCTGAAAATAGGAAAATCTATTAAAATGATGTGAAGTACCTGTCGCCATCTCATGGGGTACCAGAGCAATTGTGGTCCCAGGACGCTGCCAGACCACACCATCTAATAGTAGTTTAAAGTCCTTAAAAATAACTAGAGACACCAGAAATAAAAGTAAAATTGGCAGTATGCCTACTACCGGATTTTTATTTTAAAATGATTTGGCTTTTCATAGTACATCATTCTGAAGGCTAAAGTCTACTTATTATTAAAAGTAATATATCTTCAGGTGAAGTATGTTCCATGGGCGTTGTATGATTTGACCGTCCATAGTCATCAGTCTGTATGCACCATGACCAACAACTCCTTCTACCTGGTATGGTCCTTCCCATTTGTAGGCGAATTTGCCTGCTTTTCGATTCTTGGTGTTTTGAAACACCTCTCGGAGAACAAGGTCTCCTACCTCCAGGAGCCTGACTTTCACATTCTTGTTATAACTCCGGGCACCGTTGTTTGTAGGCGCCAGACGGATTTTGCGCGCTTGCTCGCGGCTCGTCGGTGTGTCCGGGCTTCGACCATCTCTCGCCTTTATTCGGTTCCCCGTCATATTTTCATACCCGTGATCGGGAACTAGAACCTCGATAGAATGATCGCTTCCGCGCCAAACACCAGTGAAGGGTGTTTGACTGTTCTATCGTTGGTGTCGTTCTGTCCGACCATAACACTAGTGGCAATTCATCTGCCCACTTTCCTCCTAACTCCTGTAACCTCCTTCTCAGATTGTCCATGATGATTTTGTTGCTGGATTCAGCTTGCCCATTGGACTTCGGGGTCCTGGGTGTTGACTTTTTTAAGGTGATGTTCCACCTGGCATAGTATCCCTCGGTATCGTTGGAGATAAATTATGAGCCATTGTCACATATGATTTCTGATGGGATACCAAACCTGCAAATGATGTTTCGTTTTATAAACGAAATGACTTGTTTGTCTTTTACTTCTGTGAATGCTTCTGTCTCTATCCACTTAGAGAAGTAATCTGTCATTGCCAGCATCCAGGTTCTGTTTCCTGTGGCTCGTGGCAGAGGTTCTACTATGTCCATGCCCCATGCCATGAATGGCCAGGGAGAAATGATAGGATGCAAGGGTTCTGCTGGCTGATGGATTATTGGTGCTGAGCGCTGGCAGGCGTCATATTTGCGTGCGTACTCTGTTGCATCTGCCTTCATTGTAGGCCAGTAGTATGCCTGTCTGTGGGCTTTATTTGCCAAACTCTTGTCCCCTGCATGGTTTCCACATTCACCACTATGGAGAGCATGTAACACAGTCTGCGCCTCCTCCTTATCCAGGCACCGTAGTTAGGGGCCTGCCAGAGATTTCTTGAATAATGTATTATCAATAAGTATGAACCTGAAGGCCTTCACTCTGAAAGCCCTTACTTCCTTCTTGTCATCTGGTGGCTTGTTGTGACGCAGCCAGTCTAGGTAAGGTGTACGCCAATCCCAGTCACTTGCCTGTTCGGCTATTTTGTCAGGCGGCTGTCTGGTTGGCTGAGAGTTCTTGCCTTCCTCTGTAACTGCCTGGGCTCCTTCCCCATTATGTGAATCCTCCAGTTCTCCCTTATCTATTTCATCTGCCTTCTGGATGGAAGGCTCTAGCATGTGTGCTATTAGAATGCTGGATAGTTCTGTTGGCTTGAATGTTGCCCCCAGAGTTGCTAAGGCATCTGCTTCCACGTTCTGATCTCTGGGGATCTGCTTAAGTTTGCAAGTTGCGAATTTTTGTTTTAACTCCTTTGCTATTTTTAAGTATGCAATCATCTTTGAGTCTCTGGCTATAAACTCATCATTCACGTGATTAACTATTAGTAGAGAGTCACTGGATATGCGCAGGTGCCTAACTCCTAACTCCAGAGCTAGCTTCATTCCTAATATCAAGGCCTCGTACTCTGTTTCATTGTTGGTTGCCTTGAATTCACATTACTGCTTGTGCTATCAGGTCTCCCTGTGGTGATCGCAGGATTAATCCCACACCTGCCCCCCTTTGGTTGGAGGCTCGGTCAATATGCATCTGCCAAACCTCTGTCTCCTTGCTCCTCTCTAAGGTGAGGATTTCCTTATCTGCCAGATTCTGGATGGCTGGGCTGAAGTCTAACACGAAGTCGGCCAGTTCTTGCGATTTGATTGCTACCAGTGCTAATACTAACTTTTCAAGAGATGTGTACCTGGTCTCTGCCGGCAGCAGAGACTTGCTTACATAGTACACTGGCTTCTGCTCCTTTTCCTGCTCTCTGACAAGAACAACACTTACTGCCACCTCTGTGACGGCCAGGTATAGGAATAGCGGTTCTCCTGGCTCCGGCTTTGACAGCAGTGGCGGGCTGCTGAGGTAGTGTTTTAGCTCTCTGAAGGCTTGCTCGTGATCCTCAGTCCATTCGAACATCTGACTTTTTCTTAGTACGTAGTAAAACAGCCTGCACTTATCTGAAGATGTTGAGATAAACCTGCTCAGAGCTGCTACCTTTTCAGCTAGTCTTTGAACGTCTTTAGGCTTCTCAGGTGACTCTAGTTGTAAGACAGCTTTGAGCCTGCGTTCTTTAGGCCGAATGGCATGACGTTGTAGCAATATATTCCTCTTTCGGACATGAATGCCGTCTTCTCTTGATCTGCAGGATCCATCTTAATCTGATTGTATCCACTCCATGCGTCCAGCAATGTTAACATCTCATGTCCAGCTGTCGCATCTACCATTGCGTCGATATGAGGCAGCGGGAAGGGATCTTTAGGGCATGCTTTGTTGAGATCAGTGAAGTCCACACACACTCTCCACTTTCCATTCTTCTTAGGCACCACCACTACGTTAGACAGCCATTCTGGATCTTTTACTTCTCTTATTTTCTTTGCCGCCAGCAGGCTATCTACCTCTTGGTTGATCACTTTGTTTCTCTCCGTTGCAAACTTTCTTCTTCTCTGCTGGATGGGTTTACACTTTGGGTCCACACTAAGCTTATGCGTTATGATGGACGGATCTATTCCTATCATGTCATCGTGTGACCATGCAAAACAATCATGTTATCCTGTAAGAACTTGATTAGTTGCTGTCTCAAATTTCCTGTGCATCCTGCTCCAATGAGCACAGTTCTTTCTGGGTGCAGCTTGTCCAGGTTGATTTGATCCAGCTCTTCTGCTGGGGGTTCGATGTATTCGTCTTGGACAGGCTGCTTCTGTAATTGCTATGCGGGAGGGCTGGCAGTACACTTAAGTGCCTTCTTGTAGCAGCCTCTGGCTTCCTCCCGATCTCCTCTTATTGTCTCTACTCCCCATGACATGGGGAACTTTATGCACTGGTGATATGTTGAGGGGATTGCTTTCATCTGGTGTAGCCACGGTCTTCCCAAGATGACATTGTAGGTGTAGGGACCGTCTATAACCAGATACCTGACTTGCTTATTTACTCCTCCCACATAGGTTGGGATGACTATTTCTCCCAGCGAGTTAGCTGTTTCCCCACTGAATCCTACTAGCGGAATAGTCTTTTTCTGCAGATCCTTCTCGCTGAATCCCATGTTCTCTATGGTCTTCAACGTGATCAAGTTGACCGATCTGCTTTTATCTACCAAGACCTTCCTAACTGTGCAATTGGCCATTGATAAGGTGATAATTAGTGCGTCATGATGTTCTCGTTCGTCGTATGTATCTCCTTCGTCGAAGCTGACAGCTGGTAGGTCATTGTGAGAGATTTTACAAGAATTTACTGGCCTGTCTCCCTTGGTCTCGGTAGCACGTCTATTGGCTGCTGAGTATGTCAGCCCGCTTAGGTCTGAGCCGCCTGTTATCACGTTTATGATTTTGGTGCATGTAGGTGGGTCCGCAGGCTTGGCGGAGCCTACCTTATCTTGCTGCTTGCCCCCACGTGGTAATAGGTGGCTCAGCTTTCCTTGTTCGTACAGGCGCTTGATTTCTTTTCGTAATGTGTAGCAATCCTCAGTGTTATGCCCAATATCACGGTGGAACTCACACTTCTTCTTGCTATCCTTTCTCCATGCTTGCTCCCCTACTGGTGGGTTGGGCCACCTGACTCCATCTCCCATCTCCCTGAGTGCTTTCAGGATTCCTCCGATACCTGTAGTGAATCCATACTCTGCCAGAGTGGGGAGTTGCTGATTTTCCTCGATTCTGTTGACTCCCCTTCCATATGGTCTGTACCTCTCATCCTTCTTGCTGGTGGTTTGTTTTCTTCCTGATTTCTCCACGGGCGAGGTACTAGAAACACTTGGTGTATTAAGTAAGCTGGCTCTGGCTAGAATATCTTCCTCCAATTTGATTGCGGCAGCTGCCTTCTCTTGCACTGCCTCGAAACTATGGCAGAGATGCATAGTCAGCTGCTTGTATAGGTCGGAGTCATGGTGGAGGCCCCTCCTAAAGGCTTCTACCGCTGTTAAAACATCGCACTCTCGTACTACTACCTTCTCATTGTTGAACCTAGTATTGTATTCTCCAATGCTCTCTCCTGCCCCCTGGACGATTCTGTACAGATCTCCTGCGTGCTTCTGTGGTTTTCTGCTGCTTGCGAACTGTTGGGTAAATGCGTTCACCAATTCAGCAAATGTAGATATCCACCTGTTGGGCAGGCTCACAAACCATCGAAGTGCCGACCCTTCTAGGGTGGATCCAAATCTTTTGCACATGCAAGCCTCCTTGACTTGCCCTACAGCTATTACTGTCATCATCTTCTGCTTGTCCTGGCTTATATGATCAAAGGGATCTGTTGTGCCGTCAAAGAGGGGCATATTTGGATTTGTGAATCCCTTTGGCATGGCTGTGATGGATATGGTGTCCACGAATGGTGAGTCGGCATAGCTGTCTAGTGCTGCTTTCTCGAGTGGGGGTGGCAACCCTGGGACCCTGCTCAGTATTTCTTTTAACTCAATCTGGCGATTTGTTATCTTTGCCGAGTCGGGGTTCGTTTATCAGCTGCCTGCTGATTTAATATACTGCCTCCTGATCCGAGCTCTTGAAGGTTCTGATGTGTTTCAGCTGCTAGAGGAGTTGTTGTAACGACTGTCCCCTGCTGCCAGTTTACTTGTTGGTTCGACTCGGATCCTGCTCCAGGTGCATGATCGATCGTTGCGGGGCTACTGATAGGGAGGCCACCTGCTCGTGCTTCCATACAGCTGGCCGCAGGCCAGTTACCCGGCGTGAGGTATCCTAGCCTTTGTGGGGTTATCCTTCCATCTGTGGTATTGTGGACAGATCCAATCTCGTTATCAGTTCAGCCGGTATCTGTCGAAGTGGATTTCTGCTGCTTGATGCCCCCTGTGTCATATCTACTAGTGGAGACCTTCCCACGTCTGCCCTGGTTGCTGGGGTGGCAAACTGCTATTTCAGGATGTCTATCTACGCCTAGAGCTCTCTGTCCCTCTTCCTTGCTTTAGCTTGAGCTTTCTTCTGGTCTTCTCTCATGTTTTCCATCGCTTTCTGGAGATTCTCTACGCCAGTGAGCAAGATTTGTGTGGGACTAGGTGGTGGGGTGATGCCTGAGCTCGACGTTCCTTTATCTGATCTGGCCTGGGTTGCGACAGCAGGAGTCCTAGGAAGTACATAGGTTTTTGCTGTAGGTATGATTCTTGAGGTGTGTCCGGGAGCTTGTGTAGCCACTGTTGATGTTGGATTTTGAGTAGAGGGCGGTGGTGGCGATGGTTGTCTGCTCCCTGACACAGCGTCCGATGCTTGCTTATCCATTGTGTATCTAGAGTATCAACGATTGACGATCACAATGCCCCACGGTGGGCGCCAAACTATTTAGGTATTTTTTACCAAGTTGGTTGATTCGGGTCAATGCGGTCTTACTCGTTGGTCAGTCGTATGATTGTCCTTGTATTGTTACATAAATAAAGAAACTAAGTGCGGAATATAAATTAACATGTGAGATTTGGTGACGCGGAAAACCCAATGTGGGAACAACCGCGGGAGGGACGGTACCCTTCCAAATATTGCACTATATTCAAATAGGAGGATGATTACAATAGTGACGTAGAGCTAATCTTGCTGGCACGAGGTATCAGGCCTGCAAGACCTTGAGCGGATGTATATGTGAGTATGAGAATGAACTAATATCACGATGTCAATGTGTGTGTTTGTGGATGCGTTGTTGAATGTCCCTCTTGATTTGCTTCCTTGGCTATTTATAGGGTGAGAACCCTAGATATGTCCTACTTTGATTATGGAAAGGGAATATAATTTCCATAAGAACTCTTTCCATATTCGGCCGCCTTCCCCAATTCTCCCTGATCTCCCTAACTTCTCCCTGACTCTTCTTTCCTTAATCCGGACGTCTCCTCTGATGGGCCCCTGATCTTCTTTCAGCCCGTTCCCCCTTTTTCTAATTACGGGCTTCCTTCCTCCTTATCACTCCTCCCATAGCCTTTTATTTTATTAAGTGGGCCTTCCTTATTGTGCTATTTTTAGCCCAAACAGTAGCCATTACTTGCTGCCCATTAGGAAGACCAACAGGCTTAGGTGAAATTGTTGTGTGCTCCGTAAATATGGTCGGGTTACCTGTAACATGATTAGAAGCACCGGTATCTATAATCCAATTATTACACGTACCCGAAAACCGATCAAAGGAAGCAAGAGAATAAGAAGCATCAGATGGCGCAACAGTTACGACATTAGCATAAACAAGAGAACCACCAGTATCACGATGGGACCCTGAAACCAAGGCACCCGAGTTCCGTGCCCCTGCCCCATTAGTTTTTCCACGGTGAAGGTCTGCTAAAGTACGAGGCCGACTACCCCACCAATCCGAGAACTTATTTTGCTTAATAAAACAAGAGTTTAAATCATGACCATGTATAGTGCAGTGAGAGCAAAATAATTTACACGTTCCATCTTTTCTTTTTCACGGAGGGTTTTCCAATCAGTGGAAGTGCGAGACATGCCAGGGACAGCAAACGCGATAATATCAGGGACATCAGGCGATGGCAAGGCTTTACCAAGTAAACGCTCAGCCTGTAACGCGGCATGATATCCACGACTGAGAGTGGGCAGGGGTTCGAGTTGGAACTGTTGGTTTCAAAGATTACCATATAAAGAGCTATCAAGGCCCATAAAAAATTGGTGAAGTCTTTCATTGTCTAGTCTTTTAATTGCTTGTGGAGCGATGTCACAAAGGCACCTCCCGCATTTACACGCGAAAGGTGGCTTGTCAACAGTGAGAGCATCCCACAATGATTCCAATTTTCCATAGTATGTGATAACGGACATACCTTTAGTTTGTTTGCAATTACGGAGTTCAGTCTTGAGAGAATGGATCGACGTCCCATCAACCACGGCAAAACGTTCCTCCAAATCTCCCCACAAAGCAGCGGCATCTTGAACATACAGAACACTTTGCACTTTCTAGAACAGAGGAGTCAATTGTATTTCGAAGCCATTGAACAATGGTGCAATTGACAACCTCCCATTGCTCAAGCATTAATTTATCAATCGGTTTTTTATGGTGCCGTCACAAAATCCGAATTTGCGATGGGATTTGAGAGACATCCGCATAGAACGGCTCCAATCTTCATAGTTATTGCTCGTCAATTTGTCCTGGGAAATAGTTATGCCCGGTATATCGTGAGACCCAAGAAAAAACGGAGATAAGGGATCGATTTTTTCGTGAGTGTCGGAGTTACCAGAGATATGTGCAGTGGAAATAACGTCGTCACCTGCCATAACAAGAAGAAGATGACGACGTTTAGTTTTTTATTTTTTTTAAGGATTTTTATGTCTGGCTCGATACCAAGTTAAGAGAATGGAACCGAAAGTGTATCGTTCTCATTAATGTATAATGTTTATATAATACAAGAGGTTGCTAATGATTAGAAAGACTAAATCATAGCGAGATATTCCCATAATCATATAGGAATATTCTCGGAACAATATAAGGTATAAAGTATATTACGATATTATCTCTAATAGAAATTGAGTGTAAATGATCAAATTGTTCATCAAGTTCATTCTTAAAATAAAAAAAGACAACAATTGACTAACACACCCAAAAATGAAATAGGACAACAAATAATAACCGGAACTAAGGGAGTATATACCTTGAGACTAGTATTACTACATAAATAGTTAACCATTTTATGTTAAAAAGTACACAAACTCTCATTGTACTATTCTCTCACAATCTTGTGATCTCTCAAAAAGAGCAAGTGGGAGGGCAAATGGAAGAGGGATTTTGAGAGGTCACAAACTTGTGTCCGTCACAAGTAAGATGGTCTATAAAAAGTGACCATTTGTAAGTATTATAAAGTGTACTTTTTATATATGGTCACGTTTTAACATAAAATGAATAGTCAATTCGTACCAATTATTTGTTTACCTTTAATTTTAGCATAAAGAGCTTGTTAGGCCCAAAATCTGGATATGGGCTGACTTGGGGCAGCAGGCCTGGAAGCGTTACGGGATGCAGGATATCAGGGAACTAGGGTACCAGCGTCAGCAAGCAGCGCAGGGTATGAGCTTTGGTCCACACGGAAGAGGCTTGGGAGAGTCCAACATCTTGCGAGATCCGAGGAAGGAAAAGTCCTACCCAATGTCAAATTAGGGATAACTTGGAGGGAAAGCAAGAAACCCTAGCCCAACGAGCTCCCCTATATAAAGAGCCTCAATGCAAAGAAGAAAGATCATCAGAAAATACAAGAACTACACCCTAGCATTCATAGCAAGCATACGAACTGTATTTCCTCTCGAATTATAGTGAAAATATTGGTGGGATTCCGTCTCCCCCCGCGGTTGTTTCCCACATCGGGTTTTTCGCGTCACCAAAATTGTTTGTGTTCTTTGTTTATATTGTTCATACAGGATAACACACGACAATCTTTCAAATCATAATATAGACCTAACTCTAAGACCGCTTTAACCCCAAATTGGTAGAAATTTACCAAAACAGTTTGGCGCCCACCGTGGGGCATAGTGGTCGTCTTCGTTAGTCAGTCTACTCAACAATCAAAACATGTCCGGACACAAAGAAACAACCTCAGGCGACGTCGGCGGTGCACTGAAGAACAAGTGCCGCCCCCTTCAAAGAAGAACACGATACCATCTCCCAAGCAGCGGCGGCGGCAAAGACGTACAACTTCGGGTAAAATCACCATCACGCTTTCGGATACGGCAGACCAAGCAAAGTCAGAGTTCCCAGGTAGTAGCAAGCCCATCTTCGGGAAGGGCTCAGACTAGAGATCCAGGAGTCGCTCGGGGGGCAGCAGGAGTCATTCGATCGAAAGAGGAGCACGGCCAGCAATGATTCGGGCTCCTCCGAGTCCCACCAGCATCATGATAAGCGGGTTGGACACGTTAGCCAGGACCATCAGGACTATGCAGAGCGAAAATAGAAGCATGAGATCCCAGATGGAAGAGGACAACAATCTCCTCCGAGCTCAGATCAACGAGTTAAGAAACCAGGCCGCTAGTTCGACCCCTTGGATGCAAGAAGATAGATCCGGAGGGCCGCCAGAAGAAAGCAGGGATCGAAGGCAGACACGGGTGTTACCACGCGAAGTAGCACTCACGCTAGACATGGATGGAACACCACAGCCAAGAGGAGGCCTGATCCCAACAGGACTGGGGGCATTAACGCCAGACGAGGAACCAGCACGCCAAGAGCCTACACCCACATCAGGCGCGATGGGGACAAAGCAGAGAAGCTGGGGCTACGATTCACGGTCCCAATAACAAGGATGCCAGTTACGAATCAAGTTGAATATACCTGGGAAGGCACTCCGGCGGCAGCGACATCGCAGGTACGTCAAACAGAAGCCATGGAACAGCAGAACTTCGCACGAGGAGCAGAACGTCAGTCACAGGGGCATCTGCGACCCACCGGGAGAGAGACATACATAGAACAGCAGTACCAGAAACTACGGAGCCTCCTCCGGAGGGTCCCGGGAATGCCTCTGCCTATGGAGATGGCTGCACCAGAAAGCTATGCCGACTCACCATTCACCGACGATATAGCTACGGTGGCCTTGCCAAAAGGATTTAGCGTCCCAACGATGACCCTCTTCGATGGAACCACAGACCCCTGTGATCATATAAGTCAATTCAAGCAGAAGATGATGGTTACTACCGCCACGGGAGCCTCAAAGGAGGCATGTATATGTAAAGGATTCGGTTCAACCTTAACCGGAGCAGCATTACAATGGTTCGTTGGCCTGCCTAACGGGACCATAAGTTCATTCGCCGATCTGGTCAACGCTTTCAACCAACAGTTCTCCAGCAGCCGGAGAACACCCAAGCAGCCAAGTGATCTATACAGGATCGTCCAGGAGATAGGTGAGTCAATCAAGGACTACGTCACTAGGTTCAATGCGGAAAAAGTCTCAATACGAGGCTGTGATATGTCCACTGCCATCAACGCCTTCAGGCAGGGCTTGGACAAGGAGTCAAACCTCTACAAAGAATTAACGATGTATCCTTGTGAGAGATTTGAGGAAGTCCAGCAGAGAGCTACTGCGGCGTTAAGGTTGGAAGAAGATATACTGGCTAGAAAGGGTATAACAAACTTCGACAAGACAAGCAGGAAATTCGCACCAGAAAAGAAAGACGACAGAGCTAAGCCGTACAGCAGACCCAATGTCAGCAGAATAGCAGAAAAAACTCAGCAAATTGACGATTCTTCGCATCCTCCTAAGCTATCAGAATACGGATTCAACACCGGAATGAAAGGACTGCTGAAAGCACTGAGGAACCTGGGTGATCAGGTAAGGTGGCCAAAACCCCCCACTCAGGACCGACCCAACGATGACAGAGACAGCAGCAAAAGATGCGAATGGCACCAGGATATAGGTCACAGAACAGAAGATTGCTACAAGTTGCGGAGGGAGGTGAAGTTCCAGGTACGCAAGGGAAACTTGGACCACCTATTACCACGTGGGGGCAAGCAGGATAGAAGAGAAGCAGCAAATCAGGTGCTTCCTTCTGCTCCACCCATATGCACGAAAATTATTAACGTGATAACAGGCGGATCCAAGCTATCAGGTCTGACATATTCCGCCGCCGAAAGGAAAGCCACCGGAAGTAAAGGGGATCATCCAGAAACTTCGTACAGAGTAAGCCAGAGCAATTTACCCCCGGTAACTTTCGATGAGACTGACATAGAAAGCGGCGCAGAGCAGCACGACGATGCCCTAACTATAACGTTATCCATTGGCAATTGTACCGTGCGGAAAGCATTGGTAGATACAGGGAGCTCTGTGAACCTTATCATGCTCGAAACCCTCAAAACCATGGGTTTTGACAAAGAAAACCTGATAAAGAAATCTGTGCCCCTGGTGGGATTCAGTGGGGAGACCGCGCATTCGGTGGGCGAGATAACCATCCCAACGTATATTGAAGAAGTTAATAAACTAGTGAGATACCTAGTTATCGAAGGACCAACCACCTACAACGTGATACTAGTAAGACCGTGGCTGCATCAGATGAAAGCAGTGCCTTCAACATATCATCAGTCTCTCAAGTTCCCAACACCATGGGGCACGGTTACGGTAAAAGGAGATCAAGAGGAGTCCAGAAACTGCTATACCCAAGCCCTCAAGGCCACAACCAAGCTCCCCTCATAGCAATTACAGGACCGGGGCACCTCGACAGAATACAAGGAGCCTCCCTCGGAGGAACTGGGCCAGATACACTTGGACGAGGAACACCCGGATAGGACAGTGTTGATTGGGGCAACTTGCAGTGAAGAGCTGCGCAATCGGCTGATTCAATTTCTCAAGAACAACATGGACTGCTTCGCCTGGTCCCACAATGATATGGTAGGCATAGACCCATCCGTTATTTCGCATAAATTAAGCGTGAACCCAAGGTGCACCCCAGTACAGCAGAAGAGAAGAAAATTCGCGGCAGAAAGAAATGAGGTCATTAACAAAGAAGTAGACAGTCTCGGCAAGCAGAGATAAAATTAGAGAAGTCAGTTACCCTGAGTGGCTCTCTAACGTAGTAGTGGTGCCCAAGAAGAACGGCAAATGGAGGGTATGCGTAGACTTCACAGATCTAAACAAAGCATGTCCCAAGGATCCCTTCCCACTGCCACATATCGATGCAATGGTGGACGCTACTGCAGGACACGAGGTACTCACTTTCCTCGATGCCTGGAGCGGTTATAATCAGATCAAGATGCATCCACAAGATCAAGAGAAAACAGCATTCATGTCGGAAAGAGGCATATATTGTTACAAGGTCATGCCCTTTGGCCTAAAGAACGCCGGATCCACGTATCAGCGGCTGGTAAATAAAATGTTCAAGCAACAAATAGGAAAGACCATGGAAGTATACATAGACGACATGGTGGTGAAGTCCAAAAAAGCAGGAATGCACATGGAGCACTTAGCAGACACCTTCCAAACGTTAAGGGAGTTTAAAATGAAAATTAATCCGTCCAAATGCTCGTTTGGGGTATCTTCAGGAAAATTCCTAGGGTACATGGTGACCCAGAGGGGAATTGAGGCAAGCAAAGAACAGATAAAAGCAATACTCCAGCTGGAATCACCCAAGAAGCCAAAAGACGTACAGAGACTGGCGGGGAAGGTGGCGGCCCTAAACAGGTTCATATCAAGGGCCTCGGATAGGTGCAAACTGTTCTATGACATATTGAGGAAGAGTCAGAAATTCGAATGGACTAAGGAGCATGAAAAAGCATTCGCAGAACTCAAAAGCTACCTAAGCACGCCACCGTTACTCGTGAAACCTGAGCAAGGGGAACCACTATTTTTGTACCTATCAGTCACGGAAGCAGCCGTAAGCGCAGTCTTGGTCAGAGAACAAGAAGGAGTGCAGCATCCCGTGTATTACATTAGCAAGTCTCTGCTCCCTGTGGAGACCAGGTACACTTCCTTTGAAAAACTAGCATTGGCTTTGGTTACTGCTTCTTAGAAACTGCGGCCATAATTTGAATCTCACACCATCCATGTCATAACCAATTACCCGCTCAAGACTATTATGAGGAAGCCTGAACTTTCAGGCAGAATGACTAAGTGGTCAGTACATCTTAGTGGCTATGACTTGCAATTTGAACCCAGAACAGCGATAAAATCCCAAGCCCTAGCAGATTTCGTCTCTGACTTCTACCCCGCCACCCGTAGGGAGGCAGAAGAAGGAATGCTGGCGATAACAGGGAATCAGGATGGCGAACTGTGGACCTTGTACATTGATGGAGCCTCAAATGCAAGAGGGGCTGGCGTAGGTCTGGTCCTTCGATGTCCTAAAGGAGATATGATAGTGCAAGCCATTAGGTGTGAGTTCAAGGCAACCAACAACGAGGCCGAGTATGAAGCTCTCATACTTGGGATGCAGATGGCATCAGGGCTCAAGGTGAGGAACCTGAGGGTGTACAACGACTCCTTACTTGTGGTAAATCATGTAAACAACGAGTATGTAGCGCGTGATCCAAAGATGATAGCTTACTTGAAAATAGCCACGGAGCGAAAGTCAAAATTCAGAACATTCAAGATAACTCGGGTGCCCCGGGAGCAGAATGTGGAGGCAGACGCTCTGGCCACGTTGGGATCCACCTTCCAGCCCGTAGAACTATCAAATATACCGATTACTCATGTGTTGACCCCAGCCATCCAGGGAGAGCCAGATCAGAGACTAATGAAAGAGGATGTACACATGCAGTGTGCACAAGAAGCCAGGACGCTGGTTTCCACAGTAGGACAGCAGAATGCAGACTGGAGGGTTCCATATCTAAATTGGCTAAGGGATAGGACACTCCCTGAAGACAGAAAGGAAGCACAAAGTTTTAGAATAAAAGCTTCCAGGTATATCATGATTGATAATATTCTCTTCAGAAAGTCATTGGCAGGACCATGCCTCAGGTGCTTAAGCAAAGAGGAAGCAGAAACAGTATTGCAAGATGTACACAGCGGAGAATGCGGAAACCACGCTGGAGGACGAAGTCTGTCAAACAAAATCTTGAGACAGGGGTATTTCTGGCCCACCATGCGCGCAGACGCAGTAAACCATGCTAAACGCTGTGAGTCGTGTCAAAAGGCGGCTCCAGCAATCCACCAGCCAGCAGAACCAATGCATCCGATTATCTATCAATGGCCATTCATGATGTCGGGCATGGACATAGTGGGTAAACTGCCCAGGGCTCCAGGAAACAGAGTATATATGCTAGCTATGACCGACTACTTCTCAAAGTGGATTGAAGCAGAAGCAATGACAGAGGTAAAATAGCAACAGGTGATCTCTTTCATCAAGCGCAACATCATAAGCAGATTTGGGATACCATCCGAGATCATATGCGATAATGGGTCCCAATTCATATCGGATAACACCGAGGGCTTCTGTGCACGATGGAACATAACACTAAGAAAGTCAGCCCCCAGATATCCACAAACCAACGGCCAAGCCGAGTCCAACAATAAAATCATGGTGGAGAACCTATGAAAACGGCTGGAAGAGTTGGGGGGAAAATGGGCAGATGAACTACCACTGGTACTCTGGTCAGACAGGACAACACCTAAGATGGCAACAGGTCAGACTCCGTTTAGCCTTGTATACGGAGCAGAGGCAGTAATACCCTCAGAAGTTCTGGTACCCACGCATAGATACGGCTGTCAGACGGCAGAGCAGAACAAAGTCGAAATGGCCAGAAGTCTGGATACAGTTGATGAGCTACGAGAAAGCGCCTACATACGTATGGCATCATATAAGCAATCTGTCGCAAGGACGTACAACAAAAATGTCAAGATAAGGACCCTTGAAGTGGGGGACCTTGTACTCAGAAGGGTATTCGAAAATACCAAGAATCACAAAGCAGGCAAATTTGCCTACAAATGGGAAGGGCCATATCAGGTCGAAAGTGTTGTCAAGAATGGGGCATACATGTTGATGACCATGAACGGTCAAATCCTGGATAAACCCTGGAACATCCGTCACTTGAAACGGTACTTTGTCTGACAAAGTGCCAAAACTTTAGTGTACAAAGGACCTTTCGAAAGTCCGTGAAGCAAAAAAAAAAAAAGTTTTCAAAAAAAAAAAAAAAGGGTGGTGGGGGTTAGTATATGCTTTAGGTATTAGTATTTTACACAAACTTGGTTTCCTTTTAGTTTTTTTTTTAGTCAGAAAGAGTCGTTTTTAAACCAAGTAGTACAGGTTGTGGCTTCCTGGATCTAGGTGTTGCCCTGGAACACCATGAGACAGCACCAGGTAATTTGCACTACTTTGGACTTTATAACGCTTCTACGAAGAAAGGCTTTGGTACTAATGTTGGTTACTTATCAGATAAGGCACACTTTGAGGGTCCAGCCCCTGCCATGTGAGGCTACGAAGACGTTTATCTTAAGTCAAGCCACATGAAGAGCATACGCCGAGGTAGCGCGCAGGGTTCGACATACTAAGACCACCCATACCTTAACGTTAACTCAGTAATTCCTTAGCTAGCTATGTCGTAGATCAATGGGTGCACGCACGGATTTCAAACGCCTGGAACCACAAGGAACACAACATTCCTTGTTAGTCAGGAACATTCAATGGAGGTAAGCTCTAAGTCAGCCAACCCTAGTGATAAGATATTTTACGTCATGGGTAAAATATGTTATCAAAAATCTGTCGCCAGAAACAGGAGCTGTGCACCTGGAGCCAGGTCAGCTTCCTGGGTATGTCTATGTGGAATCAAAACTCCAGAAATCAGTGGCAAAAACGCAAGTGTAACAAAAGTAGGGCCTAGAAACTAGGGCCCGGAGCTACTTTAAGTTAGGGCACCTGCTACCATTAGCAGGCGCCATCAAAAGTTCAAAACCTGCACACCGGCAGGCACAAAACGGACCAAAACAAGAAAGAAAATAGTTTTTTACAAACTTGCGCCACACAGGGCCAAGTCCCCAGATAATCTGAAATAAAATTTAAGAGAGGTCAATCCTCTCGATGACTGCTTCCTGACCATTGCTCTGCTCCCCATACACTATTTGCTTCTCCGTTACAGGTGCCTGAACAGCCTCAGGAGTTGCAGAGGCGCCATCACCAGCCTCCCCAGCCAGGATCTCCTCGATAGTCCCAGATATGGCTCCAGAAATATCCATGGCTATGTACTCAGGCTCCGGATTGGCAGCTTCAGCTTCAGGAGGGAACAAGGCGCTCAGGTCCATGCCATTGGGAAATGCACGAGCAAACTCTGCCAGCTCCTCCTCCAGGTTCCAGGACGTGTGCCTCCCCTCAGTATAAGCACGGATGCAGTCGATCCGCCCCTCAAAAGCAGTGTAGGCACCCACATTTTTGGCTAGCTCAGCCATCTCTTCAGCACGGGCCTCTGCCTTAGTCAACCCGGCAGTCAGAACACAGTTGGCCTCCTGGGTCCTTGCCAGCTGATCTTTAGCTGCCTTCTTCTCTTTTAAGGCCGCATGGAGCTGCTCCCTCAACTTAGCACAGGTAGCTGTGAGCTCCTTGTTCTTTCCCACAGAGACCAGACATTCAACCTTGGCCCTCTGCAGCATCTTGCGAAGGTAGAGAGAAGATTGGAGAGCCTAAAAAAAACAACACCTTAGTCATGGAAGCACAGGGGCAAAGGAAGGAGAGAAGCAACGAAAGGAGGCTCACCTGGAAGCAGTGTTCTGCAGCCAGGTCGGTCATTTCTTGGGGGGCAGTCGAGTCAAATGCCTTTGAGCAAGCTGGGGTCAGAAGCCTCTCTAGTGCAGGCCAGTAATTGGCACGGTCAGCGTCCCCAAACTCAGCAGGGAGGCGTAGAAGCAGTTCGTCAGTATGAACGTGGGATCCAGGTGCGCGTGATATTGGGGTGACTTCAATGGGTTCTGGAGCAGGCCTAGAAGATGACCTTCTTCTTGAGGAGGCAGGAGAGTGAGAGGAATCAACAGTTCTCTTCCTGGCATGACGCATCAGGATCTCGGAGGCGGACGGTCTAGCACTTCCTGCAGGGGCACAAGAACGCAGGGGATCAGGATAAAGAGCCAGTGGGGACAGGGAATTCCAAGAGATTGAATGGTGTTTACCAGAAGACATGGTTTCCTCGGTAGCAGAGTTGGCTAGGCCAGAGAGCAAAAGGGGAAACAGCCTGCGGTCCTCGGGGATGGAAAAGAGCTTGGCAACAGAAGTATCCTCGTCCTCGGATTTCTCCGGTTTCGTGAGTTCTGCATCAGATCAAAGAGTAAGAATAGTAAGTGACAAGAACAATCAAAAGTAGATATGCAAAATATACTTAATCTTAGCAAAAACCCAGCGCTCGAACAAGTAATCAGCATGAATGGGGAGAGAATCAAGCTTGACATAGAAAAAGTCCTCATACCACCCGCCGTCCTTCCCTTTAGCAGCCGATTGGAGGAAGTTTTCAGTCTTCTCCACATCCCTGAAAGTATATTGGCCGTGCACCAGTGACCGACACTCAAACCTATGGGCCAGATCTGATAACCCTATCCCAGTGCCCAGGCTGTTGTTCAGGGCAACGGTGGACAAAAGGATCCTCCATGCATAAGGGGCGATTTGGGCCATGGGTAGGGAGTTCAAGCGAATGAACTCCTGAATCATCAGGGGAAAAGGGAATCTAAGGCCAAGGGCGAAGGGATAAGTATACAGACAGATCCACCCAGCGCGGATGGCATCTGCTTTCTGACCAGGTTTGGGGATGAGGATCACCACATCATCACCCAGCCCCAGCAGAGCTTTGATCCTAGGTATATCCTCTTGGGTTAGGTGGGAGTTGCCAGAATGCAGTCTTTTGAGGACTCCCTGTGAAGGGAAGTCATCGTTTTCGAGGTCGATAGTGGTGGAAGAGGATGATGTTAAGCGAGTCTTAGCCATGGTAAACGAGGAGAGAGAAACGAAAGTACCTGAGGGGACGGATGAAGACGGCGCTGGCAGTGAAAGGACGTTGACGAAGAAGGGGTTTGGGGAGACGGAAAGTTGAAGGTTTTGAGGAGGCGAAATGATGAGGAAAGAGAAAAAGGTGGAAGGGTGAGAATAAATAGGAGAGGGTAGTTGGGGTTTTCAGAAATGTAAATTGAAATGGAGTATGCGAGAAGTCACTCAACGATACACTGCAATTTCCCGTTCAAATAATTAGGGTTGCACTTTTCGCAGAAAATTGGGGGCAAACTATTAGGCCCAAAATCTGGATATGGGCTGACTTGGGGCAGCAGGCCTGGAAGCGTTACGGGATGCAGGATATCAGGGAACTAGGGTACCAGCGTCAGCAAGCAGCGCAGGGTATGGGCTTTGGTCCACACGGAAGAGGCTTGGGAGAGTCCAACTGTAATACTCCGTATTTATAAGTCTTGGGGTACTCTATCGAGTAGGCCTTACTCTGTCGAGTAAGGGTAAGTTGCGAAATAAAATAGTTTCTGACCTGTTGGGTACTCGATCGAGTAGCTGGGGCACTCGATCGAGTAGGTGGGTACTCGATCGAGTACCTTGGGTACTCGATCGAGTGTCCGGTTTTACGGGGAGTTTTCTCGGGTTTTGTTAATTATGCGATTAAGGTATTTAAGCTTCGTCGTCATTATTCTAAATCACTTTTACAAAACCTAAATTTCTGTTTAAGAAAGAAAGCAAACAAGTTCATCTTCTTAATCGCATTCTTAGCAATTCCCGGAGTTCAGACGGTCAGTTCTTGTCGTTGTTTATACCGTGGAGTTCCTTGCATCGAGGGTAAGATTTATGTACCCTTTTTATTGTCTTTCCTTTAATTTGGTTAAACCCTAATTTAGGGATTTGGGGGTTTTGTGTAGATTGTGATTCGGTAGTGTTTGTATGTTTGTATGATAGGAGGAGGTTTTGTAGAAGAGCCTTTTTGATACAAAATTTGTAGAGACCGTCGATAATTATGCTTTCCGGGTAGGATTTCCTACTCGTATTAGTCCCATAATGGGATATTGGTGATGTCTTTGTAGTTAGTTGTTTGATATGATGATTGTCTTGTGTTTGTGGTTGTGATTCTTTGTTGACGGTTCTCGAGATGCGTTCTCGGCTGAGTGGGGTCACTTGCGGGAGTGACTTCACGCCCTAGTTTCGCCCTTCGTGGAACCCGCCACGGAAGGGGATGTGCATATTAATGGGACAGGGTTATCGCTCGGTATGATGAGCGGGGCTTAGGTGGGAACGGCTGCGGTCCCCCATCGGGTGGGTCGGGTCCGGTGGGACGTCGATATTGAGATGATGGGAATTGGTTGGTGGTGTGTGTGTGTGTGTGTGATTAATTTGTCTGTTTATCTTATTGTGATATGTATATAAATTGTGTGATTAGTATCGACCCGTTTAAATGTTTTAAAACTGTGGTGATCCATTCGGGGTGATGAGCGATTGCTTGCTAAGGGTATATCTTGGATACGCGTGGGATCTAGTGGGGATGGAGTCATCACATATCGTAGTCTTTAGTCTTCCATTTGTGTTTATTAGGACAGTTCCTTTCAGTTGGTTTATAGTTTGAGAACAGTTGTAGTTTGCTTACAGTTGGTTTTATTATGTAATCACTTAAACTTATTCAATAAAGTATGTTTCTCCATTGTCTTATGATTATCATGCCTCGGGTAACCGAGATGGTAGTATCCTTATACCTGAGTGGTCCTGGTAAGGCACTTGGAGTATGGGGGTGTTACAAATGGTATCAGAGCGACGATCCTGAAACCTGTAACCAATGAATCTAATGAATCTAGGGAGTCAATTAAAATGAACCCGGGGTAAAGGTTGTAGGAGCTAATGCAAAGACTTGGGAGACGTCCTAAAGTCGCGAACTCGCCCTACAATTTTGAACCGGTCACCATGGGATATGTGTCGGGATCGTTATGTGCATATTGTGTGCTGTGTGTATCTATGTAGTAGTATGTTGCATGAATTGATGATGATGACGTGAATTGTATGTTGGTTTATTATAAAGCATGAAAGTACAAGGATTGATACATGTAATTTGGCACGTTATAATTATGTAAGGAAAAGTGTTTTGGCTATATATATATAAAGCGATGTGTAAGTATACATGTTGTTGTTGTCGTGTTGAGTAAAAGTACAGAAGGTTGGGAGTGTGAATTGAACATGTGCTGAGTGAATATGTTGAACGAATATGGTAGATAAATATGTGGTATGATGGATGAATTAGTGGAAAAAGATGAATCATCGTGGTAGTAACATGTGAATAGGGGACTTGATGTCATGTATTTGTGATTTTGTTTACGAAAAGTGATAGAATAAAAACATGAGGGTAAGTCATAATTGGCAAGTTAGATAAGCTAGGTGCATGATGAATGTTGTTGCTTGGCTTTTGAAAATAGTAACATATGATTATGAATACTGGTTTTATGAGTTTTGGACTGGTTTTGTTTGCTTGGTTGTTGTTTAAGTTGTTTGGAAGTAAAAATCAAATAGTTATGTCGTCGATTCTGACAAAGTTGTCTTTAAACTGTTATAACTTGAGATGCATAAATGATTTTGATGTGATTCCAATTGGAGGTGATAGCTTGTCCTTTTTCGATTCTAACGATAGGTCACACGCCCAAAACGACCAACAAATGAGTGAGTTATGACTGTTTTACGAAAACCGGACAAATCTTTGAGAATTGGGGTACTCGATCGAGTATCCTTGGTACTCGATCGAGTAAGGGGGCACTCGATCGAGTACGTTAGTTACTCGATCGAGTGGCCCTGGTGAATTGTTTTACGTGCTTCTGATCTTCACCTACTCGATCGAGTAAGTCCCTTACTCGATCGAGTGGCCTGTACTCGATCTAGTGACCCCTGTTTTGGGTCATATGCTTACCTTTTTTACTTCGTGCATATTTTGTTTAATTCAAAGATGTTATTTTGCTTCTTTATGCATTGTTTTACATGTATGTTGGTCTTGATACGTAAGTTACCCAATCTTATGGTGAAGTGAGTGGCTTTGTGGTGAGTAGGAGTTCGGTGGGAGGACATAAGTTATATGTGTTGTGATAAATAGTGGAAAAAGAAGAGGAAGATTGGTATGGTTTATTGAGACATAGAGCATGTTTTGTGAGATGAGATGAGCGATATGTTTGTATGTTGGGTAATGTAAAAGTAAATGAATGTGGGCAAGGGATGATGTGAGTTTATGGAACGTGAGAATGAAAAGATTGAAATGAGGGACGCAAATGGTGGCAGCTTGAGATGTGTAAAGAATCATGGAGGGGGATGGTTAGGAGTCGTGTGGGTTAAGAATATACATAGTGAAAGTTCGTTTTAAAGGGGTTGAGGAGAGGGGTATATAGTGAACTTTGTGGAGACATGTCGCGAGGTGGATTTGTAGACAGTGAGGGAGTTTGGGGAGATTTGGTTTATTAAGAGGTGAAACCACTGTGGGATTTCCTTGGGCAATTAACGGTACAAAAAGAATTTTGATTTCTAGAGATGTAAAAAAGGGAGATGTAATTGTTTGAACTTTAAACGTTGATTTTATGGACAAATTAGTGATAAGTGTGAGTGAGTGATAGCATAATAAGAGAAGATCCATGGTAAGAAAGAGTGAGATGATATCGGTAGAAAATAAGGGAATTTGAGTTTTGGAGCAACGAAAGGGTAACTGGATTACTAAAGAGTTAGCTAGAAGGAATAAGGAGTTGAGCTATTAATTGTTATTGTTGAGTATAAAGAGAAAAGAAGGATAAAGGTAAGCTGAGAAAAATGTTGACCAGAGTTATGTGATATAGAAGTAAGGAATCGTCGAGATTTATGATATTATCATGAGGATATTAGCTAATGATTATATAGAAGTTTCAGGACAATATGATTGATAATGAGTTTCGAGGAATTAAGGGAGTAATAAGTTGGTGGAGTATTGGCAGGATACGAGATATTTGGTGGAGAGTTGGATGACAATACAAATAAGACAGTATTGGGAATGATGTTGATGTAAACTTTGTTGGTGAATTTGATGATAGTTATTTGGAATGTTAACCGAAGATAGGAAAGAAATTGTGATGTTTAGAGATGAGTGAAAGAGGTTTGATGTCCGGACAGTGGTGGTGTTATGGTTTGTGACTAAGGGTTAAGAGTGATGGGATATTAGAAAGGTAGCAATTCAAAAGAGGTTGATTTGGTAGGGACCTGATTATTGTGTATAGTTGTGAGAAGGTATAAGATGTGGTTAGATGAGGCGGATGCTAATAGTTGAATAGTAATGGTATGGTTATACTTGACAAGAAGTGATGGTTGTGCGAATAGGGGAAAATATTGTGAGGGGCATATGAGTTAAGCTCGGGCGGTAGGTAACCTATGTTGAGTGGTAACTTACGTGATCAGGACTGACCAGTTGGATGTGATTACGGGTCTATGATGTGTATAAATGTTTGTGTGAGGTTGTGACCTCACAAGAAGCGGTATGGTGTGATAGTTATAATGTTGTTGTCTGAATTTTTTGTAATACATGTTGGATACGAGAACGTAATGGAACGATGTTTAAAAAGGGTAATAATTTGACTGATTTGGCATGACTAGTTATGCTTGTCTGTATTCATGATACATGTCAATCTGTGATATGGTAAGGGGATGATATTCACGAGGTTATTATCTGTTTAATTCATAAAATATGTTGTGTTATGATTTAGTAAAGTGGATTTGAGTAAGTTTTTCTTGTCTGAAAAGTTATTCTGAGTCAGTGTTTATGGGAGTTGTATACAGTTGTGATGTCTATCGATGTGGTTGTTGTGCCTCGGGTGGTGATCCGGGCACGATATTTAGTGTTGTGATGCGGGTATTTTCGCACTACGGTGTGGCTGTTGGTGGCGGTGTTGTGATGCCGTCACCGGTTGTGGTGGAGTAGGCGGGATGATTATGATACGAGTTTTCGAAAGTGCATACCAGTGATACATAGATTGTTGTTTTGTTTGATGTTGCTCCTGTGAGTTTCGGTTTGTACAGATAGAGAAGCGTTGTTTTGTTATTGATATTTTCTTTACCAGTTTAAGTTTGAGAATCAGGGTAGAGTATGGTATGAAATAGAGTTGTATATGTTTTCGTTGTTGTCATGGTATAGTGATATCCTGTTGATGAGACGCGGTTGTGAGAGGTTGTTACAGTAATTTTGATCTTGTTCTAGATAAGGCTTTAGTGGACATGGTAATGGCAAATGATTAAGTAAAACATGTGTGGTAATGACCTGATAGATGCAGGTGGTTCATAATCCTTTGTTGAGGTAGTGAGTGTAGGGTGTTGGAGGAAATAGTGTCATGTTAAGTTGTGTATGAGTTTTGCGGTAATGAAGGAAAGAACTTGAGGATCTAGTGTAAGTGTACGTAACGAGTGTAGATCGTGAGTTATGCTTTTGGGAGATAGGTGCCTTACATAGAGAGGTATGTTGTTTTGCAGTAAGAATGGAGAGTTAGTATGGTATTTTGCCACGCGTTTTATGGTATAGATTAGGTGGTGTGCCGTATGAGTTGAGGTATGAAAAATGTTTAAGTAAGAAAGCCTTGGATATGTGCATGGCGAGTGTTTAGGTTATAGGTGATTATCTTTGACATGCGGTGGTGATGAGAAAAGGGAAAGATATATCTAGGATTTAGTATTAGTGAGTTACGAGGACGTAACATTTATCTTAAGAGGAGTAGGATGCGATAAAAGAGATTTTGATGGTTGTACATATGGTAGTATATTTGGAAGTAGAGTGTTGGTGTAGCATAAGGTATAGTTTTGTATATGTTGTGGTTGATAGTGTTAAAAGGTCATGGACGTACTTATAGTAGTTCGAGGTTAGGAATGCGAGAATACTTCGATAGTGTTGACGGTTGGAGGATGAGGTTATGAGTGTGAGTAAACTTCGAGGACGAAGTTCCTTTTAAGGGTGGTAGAATGTAACATTCCGTTTGATGTTTATGTAGTTGGTTATGTATGGAGTTAGTGTCATATGAGATATATATATGTGGTAGATACGATATCGTGAGCCATGTTGTGGAGGTAGGAATAGTTAGTGGAGTTGGCGTTACGAGTTCATGTTTGGGTTGGAGTTTCGTTTTGAGTTCTTAGTCACGTTGTTGTGTCTTGATCGAGTTAGTATGTTTGTTTTTAGAGTATGGGTTGAACTTCGGGGACAAAGTTCCTTTTAAGGAGGGAAGACTGTAATACTCCGTATTTATAAGTCTTGGGGTACTCTATCGAGTAGGCCTTACTCTGTCGAGTAAGGGTAAGTTGCGAAATAAAATAGTTTCTGACCTGTTGGGTACTCGATCGAGTAGCTGGGGCACTCGATCGAGTAGGTGGGTACTCGATCGAGTACCTTGGGTACTCGATCGAGTGTCCGGTTTTACGGGGAGTTTTCTCGGGTTTTGTTAATTATGCGATTAAGGTATTTAAGCTTCGTCGTCATTATTCTAAATCACTTTTACAAAACCTAAATTTCTGTTTAAGAAAGAAAGCAAACAAGTTCATCTTCTTAATCGCATTCTTAGCAATTCCCGGAGTTCAGACGGTCAGTTCTTGTCGTTGTTTATACCGTGGAGTTCCTTGCATCGAGGGTAAGATCTATGTACCCTTTTTATTGTCTTTCCTTTAATTTGGTTAAACCCTAATTTAGGGATTTGGGGGTTTTTGTGTAGATTGTGATTCGGTAGTGTTTGTATGTTTGTATGATAGGAGGAGGTTTTGTAGAAGAGCCTTTTTGATACGGTTTGTAGAGACCGTCTCGATAATTATGCTTTCGGGTAGGATTTCCTACTCGTATTAGTCCCATAATGGGATATTGGTGATGTCTTTGTAGTTAGTTGTTTGATATGATGATTGTCTTGTGTTTGTGGTTGTGATTGTTGTTGACGGTTCTCGAGATGCGTTCTCGGCTGAGTGGGGTCACTTGCGGGAGTGACTTCACGCCCTAGTTTCGCCCTTCGTGGAACCCGCCACGGAAGAGGATGTGCACATTAATGGGACAGGGTTATCGCTCGGTATGATGAGCGGGGCTTAGGTGGGAACGGCTGCGGTCCCCCATGGCGGTGGGTCCAAAGTGGACGATCAAGTATTGAGATGATGGGAATTGGTTGGTGGTGTGTGTGTGTGTGTGATTCAATTGTCTGTTTATCTTATTGTGATATGTATATAAATTGTGTGATTAGTATCGACCCGTTTAAATGTTTTAAAAACTCGTGGTGATCCATTCGGGGTGGTGAGCGATTGCTTAGCGGTATATCTTGGATACGCGTGGGATCTAGGGATGGAGTCATCACATATCGAGTCTTTAGTCTTCCGCTGTGTTTATTAGGACAGTTCCTTTCAGTTGGTTTATAGTTTGAGAACAGTTGTAGTTTGCTTACAGTTGGTTTTATTATGTAATCACTTAAACTTATTCAATAAAGTATGTTTCTCCATTGTCTTATGATTATCATGCCTCGGGTAACCGAGATGGTAGTATCCTTATACCTGAGTGGTCCTGGTAAGGCACTTGGAGTATGGGGGTGTTACACCAACATCTTGCGAGATCCGAGGAAGGAAAGTCCTACCCAATGTCAAATTAGGAATAACTTGGAGGGAAAGCAAGAAACCCTAGCCCAACGAGCTCCCCTATATAAAGAGCCTCAATGCAAAGAAGAAAGATCATCAGAAAATACAAGAACTACACCCTAGCATTCATAGCAAGCATACGAACTGTATTTCCTCTCGAATTATAGTGAAAATATTGGTGGGATTCCGTCTCCCCCCGCGGTTGTTTCCCACATCGGGTTTTCCGCGTCACCAAAATTGTTTGTGTTCTTTGTTTACATTGTTCATACAGGATAACACATGACAATCTTTCAAATCATAATACAGACCTAACTCTAAGACCGCTTTAACCCTAAATTGGTAGAAATTTACCAAAACAGAGCTGAGAAAGGGGAGAGAACTATTTGTGGGTGATTTTAATGTGTTATTGAGTGACAAGTTGATAATATATTACGTGGATGCTAATCAAATTACCTTTTAAAAAATATTCATAATATAAAAAGTTAGACAAATGAATGAGACACCAATAAATGAGATAGGAATATGACTGAGACGGAGAGAGTACTATTTATCATAATATGGTCATTAATTTTTCCCGTCGCATCATACGATGGTGGTACACAATAATAAGTACTCCATCCTATTTAAAGTGAAACTCCTTATTTTCCAAAATAGAGTATTGAGGTTATCTTTTCTATTTCTTTATTTGGAAACTTTATGTGGTCCAAATTCAATTGGATATGGGTAGTTTTTTTTTTTTTTTTTTTTTTTTTTTTTTTTTTTTAAGAAATTCAAGCCAAATTTCTAAGTTATAATGCTACCCACCTATTGTAGATGGGTGTGTAGTGTGTTTTGTATTGTTCTATATTCACTTCCTTAATCCATGTGAATGAATGAAAGCGAAAGTTCGTCTTGAATAAGGGGAGTACTATTTTCACTAAAACTTTAGAGAGACCGTCTCTCACTAAATTATTAAGAGACTACTCTTGTGGTGCCCATCATGTAGATTTTTGTACCCCTATACTATATATCACGTACGCCTATAAACGCATATGTTAACTAGTTTAGTTTGGAAAAATATGAGAGATGATGCTCATAATTCACAACTTAAGTTCAAATTTCGGCAACATCAAAATTGCTCTTATACCTCCCTTTATGCCAAATAAATAAAATTTAAATACACCTATAAATTACGGAATATTATTAGGAAACATATAGAACAAGAATGATCCAAAGTATATATAGTGCACATAATAATTGGGTAAATATTGAGATTTGAGAAGAGCTTAGGGTTAAACTCCAGGATCTCACAAGGCCTTCCGATGGCCGATAGTGAATCTACGAAGAGGAGGAAGACGACTAACAATCCGTATTTCGACATACGAAAAGAAGACAAGCTGAGCTATCTCCTCGACGGAATTCTTATTGAAATTATCTCCTTCCTTCCTATCAATTTGGCCGTCGCCACCAGGTCTTTGTCTCATCGATGGCGTGGTCTTTGGACTAACATAACCTCCATCCAATTACAGAGCGAGAATTACCTTAGGTACATTCCGAAATTTATGTCGCAAATTACATCATGCTCAATCGATAGTTTCAGTATCGAAGTTGACCACACTGGACACTGGATTTCGTCGCAAGCCGTAGAATCTTGGCTTCGACTAATATGTAACCGTAACGTCCGTGAGTTCAGGTTAACGAGTGATGTGTATTTGTGTGGGGATACAAATTTTATATTCGAAACGCAGTCGTTGCTGTCGCTGAAATTACGCTACGACAGGTTGCAATTGCCTTGTACTCGTCGAATCAATCTTCCCAATTCGAAGATCTTACACCTTAAACATGATCCTTTCGATTAGAACGGCTGGGATGTAAGATATTCCATAAAATAAATAAGTATTTTATTAATATTTAATTAAGTTATTTATGGAAATTAAGTTGATCCATTGTATGGTGGAATTTACCTAGGATTCTGTTTCCACTATTATCTCCCATAACTTACCATTCACGATTTAGGAAACTGTTCAGTTGACTCTTTGATGGCAAGAGTTTTTTTATATAAAGGGAACATATTTATTTTGATTAAGGTTCACCAAGCCTACCTCATTAAGAAAATACACCATCTAAATTGTGAGGCTGAGGGTTTGGAAACCAAGTCAGATTTGGGGCATAAGAATTTGGGTTATTCATTAAGACGAATAAATTATTTCAAGCAATGGCTGGAGGTAAGTAATCGATCTCTTTTATCGCTTCCGCATTCAGTTTATACATGTTCATTATGAGACTAGAATATGTCATTTTAGACTATAAAAACTTACAGTTGGTATCAGAGCGAGTAATCGTTTCTGCCTTGCTTAAATATGTCAACCCTTATTCATAACTGTTTTCGTGTATTGCAATATGTTTCGAAAATAATTCAATCTAAGTTATCCTATTGGGAGTTCAGATGTCTCTAATTCATGTTAAACTAAGTGGGTTGATTTTGTCCGTAGACCGTACAGTAACTAATTACTATGCGACTTTGGCGTAATGTTTACCTTGTGTATATTGATCTTTTCTTCCATTTGATGACCAAAGTATCTTAGTTGGTTTTAAATGGTAGTGCCTTGTAGGTATGGTTAATTATCCCGTGACCTTAGTAGCTTTAGACTACAACAATTTATTGTCTACCATCTTGATACATGGTGTCATCTCCGGTCTATAGTGGGCAAGTTTTACTTTTGGTTAATTGCCTTTTTGCATGGTATTATTACTTATTAGTATTGTGCTTGTTCCGGGTGTGATTACGGAGCAGTTTTGTTACCACGTAAGCTTGTAGAATGATGACTTTGCTTGACTCTTCCTTTCGGCCTCTCCTGAAATAATGAACAAACTGAGGGCTCGGCTTGGTACCGAGCGAACTCACTCCGACGCTCAAGTCAGTAAACTTAAAGGGATTAAGTTGTGTGATACTTGGCACAAAGTATATTGTAGAGAGATAAGGGAGTTTATACCAGATTAATATGTTTAACTGATTATTTGCGGATCCTTTCCTCAATGAGGGTTGAGGAGTATTTATAAACTTTCACCTTTTGTCACATAGTGGCCAAGTGGCTAGCAGGTGGAAAGACTGATCTACCCTCGGCCGAGGGACCCATGGCAGGCCGGCGGGCCCTGTTGACTCCATGCCGAGGGGTCTTGGATGTGAGTACGCGGATGTGTATCCCGGCTGGCTAGTTGCCTGGCCGAGACCCAGGTGACAAGCCGACAGGCCGCGTCGGTTAGGCTGTCCAAGGTGTTGACTTGCTGTGGATATCTTTGACCTTGCTCAATATGTTGACTCGGTCAGCGGGTGCAGAATATGCCCCATCAATTTGCCCCCAGCGTAGTCTATGTCGTGGTATGGACCTTCGATGAGTGTTGAGCGTATTCTGCGCAAGTAAAAATTTCTGCCCCGGCTTCTTCCACCTCGGCTTGGTTCTGCTTAGGCCGTACTGTATCCCCTCTCCACATGGATGTGTAAAGGGCATTAAATGTGGAAAAGATAATGGCGCTGGCCGAGACCGAGGTTGTGAGTGCCGTGTGCTTTTGATTGCCCCCAGCCGGTGCTGCCAAGCTTGGTTGAATCAGCGGCCGTTTGGCGAGTAGATACCAAGGAGCGTGTTGAAGAAGTTTTGTAACTGTTTGTCGATTGACATTCCATGGCTGCATGCTTGACACGTGGCTCGGCGTTGATTGGTTGACGCTTCATGGGCTTTGCCCTGATTGGTCGGATTGAGTGGGCTTTGCTCTATAAATAGGGCAGTTACCCCCTCATTTTGGCCTTCCAAATTTCATTTTCTCAAAAATTTCCTCTTGCTTAGTTTTTCTTTCGTAGAGTTCCTTTCTCTTTCTAATTTCTCGAAGCGTTACTCGGTGTAACATTTCCTTCCAAGGTAATCAAACAAATTCTTCAATCTTTTTTCTTGTTAAATATTCGTTGTCATGTCTTCTGCTGATGTCGGACCTAGTAATCCTGCGCCGGGGGGCTCCCCGTCGCGTCTTGATGAAGAGGAGGCACTAGCCGCCATCCCGATAAGGTCCGGGGGTCCTAGGTCTCCTTCTCCTGAGGTTGACGATCAGTATTTGGATGGTTTCTCGGATGATGATAATGATGTTGATGATGACGGTGATGATGAGGAAAGGACTCATTCCGATGAGAGGCCGCATCTCTTGTATCACAGCGACGCCTGTAAGATCAGTCCTGATCGTGCTTGGATCAACAAGTTCGCCAGTTGTTCTGGTTCTGAATTTTTCGAACATCATTTCTCCTTCGGCAGGGAGTATAGGATTGTTATCCCCAAGGAGGGTCAAGCGGTCTGTTGCCCTCCCAAGGGCTGTATCGGCGTGTACATCAGACACCTGGAGTAGGGGCTCCGGTTTCCTCTGAATGGATACGTTGCGGCCATCATTAAAGCCATGAATGTCGCCGTGGCTCAACTGCATCCGTTGGCCATTCGAACTATAGTTGGCTTTGTGTGGCTCTGTCTCTTTAAAAAGGAGGCCCCAACGGTTAACTTATTCCGCCGGCTTCATCACCTTCGGCTGTCAACCCCTGGTGGCGTGGGGTGGTACAGCGTGCAGACAGAGCCGGTTTACGTCTCCGTCTCTAAGCTTACTTCCTGCAAGGACTGGAAGGCGCGGTGGGTGTACGTCGAGGTTCCGGAGGATTATCCACTGCCCCGGTCCTTTGAGCACCGTGTCAATTTGCGGTGTGAGAGTCGGGGGGAGCGTGAGAAATATGTCTCTCGGAGTAAGCTTAAGATGGATGCCATCAAGGTCCATCTTAATGAGGACGAAAAACGGGCAATGAAGCTGTTTGAGGCTGAGAAGAATGGGATGCCGAAGGGATGGATGCCCCCGACGCAGATCATTCTTCAGGATGAACTGCTCTGCCACGTCGGCCTCATACCGGCCCTCGAACAGGGTGAGTGGGGTCGGTGTGAGGCCCATCTCTGCTTTTAATGTTTCTGTTTTTGAATTTTGATTTATTTCTTTTACTTAACTCTTGCTTCGTTTCCTTTGCAGACCGTTTTGGCCGGGATCTGTCTGAGGATACCCTCAAGAGGTTGGGACTCGGCAAGGACGGAAAAGTTGTTGATATGCATCCTAAGGCCGAGACACGTGATCGCAGACCGGCGCCAAACGACCTCATGGATCAGCAGCTGAAGGCATTGGATGTAACGGCGGCCCAGGCAAAGGTTGCCAGTAAAGTGCCGCGCCGAACGCGAAAAGCAACGTCTTCGGCGGCGACGGCGTCAACTTCAATTCAGTCTCCAATCCCTGCAGTCCAAAAGGAGACGGTGGTGGTCGTCGATATTACCGATGAGGAGGTCACCGTGGCAGAGGTATCTCCTCTCTTACGTAAGAGAAAAGAGATCACATCGCTGGCCGCTGCTCGCTATCGCTACCGAGGCCGGCAAAGAAATGGGGCCAGCCGGCCCTCTGTCTAAGAAGCCCAGGACTGGTACGGATCTAACCTCGCTCGATTTAGTTGGTTCATTAGGCGTTCGATGACAGCTCTCGGTATGTCAATGAATGTTGACATGGATGCTTTGTCCGCATTTTTTGTAGATCAACCGCCGCCGTCGACCGGTCCTACTGAACGGCTTATTGAGAAGCGACCTGCGCAGGCGGGTGATAAAGATGCCGCCGTCATCTCCTCTTCCCAGAAGCCTTCCCCTGCCCAGATTAGGAAGATGCTGGCGAAGTGGGCTGACATGGCCGGTGCTCATATTATGGAGCAAGAAAAGGTCATGGCCGAAGCTGCCCCACAACTTGAGCGGCTCAGGCTTGAGCTCGATGCTGCGAAGAAGGAAGCTGAGAGGGCCAAGGTCGAGGCTGAAAAGGCGGTCCTTGCCGAGCGAAAACTTAGGGAGGACGCTGAAAAGGCGGTCCTTGCTGAGAGAGCCAGGGTTGAGTCTGCGGAGGCTGATGCCGCTAAGCTGCTGGAGGAGCGTGACCAGCTTCAGGCTACCGTTGACTTCACTGCCAAGAAGAGGGAGGAATGGAAGTCCCTGTATACGGCCCAGGCGAAGGCGCATCGGAACACGAGGGCTATCATCGCCCAGAGGGAGGAGGACATTGAGACGCTCCAAAGCGTCGTCCTCCCTAACATGTGCGCCCAATACCGGGACCTGGCCGAAGAAGCCGCCGGGGAAGTGATCGGGGAGCTCTTTCCTGAAGGCTCCTTCCCGTGGGAGAAATTTGACGAGCTGTTTGATGATAAGCTCGATGCTAAGGCGAAGGCTGCGGAGGAGGCAGAGGTGAAGAAGGAGAAAGAGGAGGCCGCGGAGAAGGCGGCCCACGCTGAAAAGGTGAAGGCGGCTAAGGAGGAAGCTGAGAAGGCAAAGGCAGCTGAAGCTGAAGCTGCCAAGTCGGCTTCTGAGTCGCCCACCAAAGATGATGCTGCTGATGTCGCCGGTGACGAGCAGCAACAGGCATAGGGAGACGGGCGGTCATCACCAGGTTCACCCGGCATCTCGGATAGCTTCAGCTGTTCGGGGGCCAATTATTAAGCCTTTCCTCCCTGCCATCTTTTGGCACTTCATGTCTTATGTCTGTACCCTTTTGCTGTTCCTTCTTTTTTGTAAACTTTGGTAGGTAGTGTTTAGGCTATCCCTATGGGGACGGCCGTCGACTTCTTTCTTGTATTACCTGTAAACATTTTTAATAAGAGTTTGTTTACTTTGCCTCTGGCTTGGCCGAGGTCTTTTTCTCATTTTTGTCTGAGTTGTCTTCTTACGTTATTAATTGAGCGCTTCTTTTGTTTCTACCTTCGGCTTGGCCGAGGCAGTTAGAATGCGTAACTCAACTGTACTTAACGTTTTTTTTTTTTTAAACATGTTGGCGTGTCGGTCGCTTCCTCCACCGCCCGAGGCGGTCAGATTTGCTATCCCAACCACCGTTGTGAACATGTTAGCGTATCGGTCATTGTGACCCCGTCACTCTCGGTCTGGCCGAGGCAATCGGGTTAACGGCCGAGGTGTTCGTATCTGTAGACGTGTTGATCGCTTCCTCTTTCACTCTCGGTCTGGCCGAGGCGTCCGATTTGCGTTTCTCAACCGTACTTATACGTTCCTAAGCATGTTGATAACTGTTGTGGGGCAAGTCGTGTTTCCCTCGTTACTCCCGGCTTTGGCCGAGGCAACTGAGTTTACGTTTTGACTGCTGTTGTAAATATCTTGGTATGACTAAGGGAGAGACACTTCATTTTGATAGAAAACTTGGAACATTCTTACTTAGATATAATCAAGCGTTGGGGTGCCTACAACGGTCTTGGACACCTCCGCCGCTATACGAAGTATTTTCTAAGATTGTCGGTGTTCCAGTGGCTCATTAGAGGCACTCCCTCCATGTCTGTCAGCCGGTATGTACCCGACCTCATTTCTTCAACTACTTTGTAGGGTCCTTCCCAGTTGGCCGTCATCTTGCCATGGATGTTTCCTTTGTTGGTGGCGGCTGACTTTCTTAGGACTAGATCTCCTACTCTTAAGTCTCTTTTGTGGACCCTACGGTTGTATGCTCTTCTCATTCGATTTTGATATACAGCCAAGTTAAGCCGTGCCGTGTCTCGCTTTCTTCGACAGTGTCTAGGGAGACTCTAAGGCCTTCCTCATTTTCGATCGGGTCAAAGGTTTGCCTTCGAATGTCGGCACCGATGCTTCAATTGGCAGGACAGCTTCAGACCCATAGACTAGGTGGAATGGACTGTACCCCGTTGCTTCTTTCTCCGTGGTTCTAAGGGACCATAGGACGCCGGGTAGTTCATCAGCCCACATACCCTTTAGATCTTCAACTTTCTTTTTTAGCCCGTTTAGGATTGTTTTATTAGCTGCTTCCGCCTGCCCGTTGCTCTGAGGGTGGCAGACGGAGGAGTATGCAAACTTGATATCGAGCTCTTCTAGCCAGTTCATCACCATGTCACTCCAAAACTCTCGGCCGTGGTCAAACACCATGACTTGGGGTAACCCAAAACGAGTTATGATGTTCTCCCAGATTACCTTTCTTACGGCCGCCGTGGTCTTGGCAGGTACCGCGACAGCTTCGACCCATTTGGTGAAGTAGTCAACGGCGACAATTAGGTATTTTCTTCCTCCGGAGGCTGTTAGAAATGGCCCTAATAGATCCATCCCCCACTGTGCAAAAGGAAGGGGACTAAGCACCGGTTGCAGGTCTCGGGAAGGAGCATGTATCACCGGAGCATGCATTTGATAGTTCTTACACTTCTTGGTCTTAGTTCTGGAATCCTCAAGCATGGTAGACCAGAAGTAGCCGGCTCGGAGAGCTTTGTGGGCTAGTGTTCTTGCCCCCATGTGATGTCCACAGATGCCTTCGTGTATTTCTGTCAGTATTAGCTCCGCGTCGGCTGGGCCGACACATTTCAAGAGTGGTCTTATTACGGACCTTCTGTATAATTCTCCTTCGAACACCAAGTACCTTGCGGCGATCCTCTTTATCTTCTGAGACAAACTGCGGTCTCCAGGCAGCTCATTTGTTAGTTTGTATTTCATTATCGGAGTCATCCACGTCGTCTCGGCTTCTATGTCGCCCACCATACAGAGTGTGTCAGTGATGCTTTTAGCATTCCTGATATCCACTAGCACGGTTCGGCTGACATTCTTGATGCTTGAACTGGCAAGTTTTGAGAGAGCGTCGGCTCGGTTGTTCTCAGACCTGGGAATGCATTGGATTTGGAAAGATTTCAATTTTGCTGTGTCAGCTTTTACCCTTTCCAGGTATCTTACCATCCCGTCTGACACGTCTGTCGCGTACCTGTCAAAAATAAAACCTAACGGTCTCAACTAAATATGTAGTAGAGGCAGTCGAGTATCGAATCCTCAGGGAGGTAATGCAACTACAGCTGTCTATTCTAATTCTATGGTCACAATTGGTGTTGATTAAATTTTTGGTTCTAACTACGGAGTTGAAAAGAAGAGAAATAAGGCAAGAGCAGATAAAGCAAGAAGTGAATTAAAACTATCAATAAGAGGGGGACATGTCGGGAATTCGGTTCACTACGGTAGCTCAACAACTTAGCAGTAAATGACTCAGACGAACTAATGCGAGACGGATATTAGAAGGTCCTTTCGGTCCACTTCCCACCCTAAAATACCACTAACTTAACTTTCGTCCTCATTAGGGTAGTCTACTGTTTATAGCAGGCCTATTTAGTCCAATCTTTCGATCCAGGATTAATTGTAGCCAGATTAATGGGTGACATAGAAGCGTGCACTCAACTAGGTCGAGAATTACAGTTATATTGCTATAGTGACAGAGTCTCTTAGTCGATTCGTCTAATTCATTCACTACGTCGTCATTATTCTACCGCAGATCCCCTAATCCCAACATGAAAGGGTTTAGCTACTCATATTATTAATGAAACTAGCAAAGAAACAAGATTCAGAAGAAGACATGACGAAATAACAATAAAATGCAATGATAAATAAACTAGGGCAGAAGAATGATAACAATAACAAGAATTAAAACAACAAGAAAGTTAATTATTATTAAGAGAGAAAGAGAATTACAATCCGAGCAATTCCGGCGTAAAGAACGAAATCCGAGTGAAAAATGATCCAACGTCGAAAGTAACAGTGTATTCTAATGTGAAGGAAAGTAAAGAGGATAGTGAAAAAGAATAAGTAAAAGTGCCCCCAATTAACCTAGTAAACATAGGTTAAATAGCCAAAACCCCTAAGTGTTTATGCGGAAATACTAAAACACGGACTGATTAAGCCCACGAAGTCAAAATCCTCTCGATCGAGTAGATTAGACTACTCGATCGACCATCAGCTCAGCAGAAACTCCTCGATCGACCTTCAGGGGACTCGATCGAGGACTGGTCATGTGTGGATCACTCGATCGAGTAAGCAGTAGCTCGATCGAGTCTTGGGGAGCTTAGGAACCAGTCGATCGACCAACAAACAGCTCGATAGACCACCTGGGTCTTCAATTCAGCTCACATCTTCACCAAAACGCCTCGTAATGCGTGCAACGACACTTCCAAGTGCAACATCTCACTCTGGGACAATCCCGTCTCCTCTAAATGCATGCAAAAAGGGCAAAAAGAGGTATGGTTCCGCTACTTCCGCGATCATTCCTACAAAAAGGACAAAATACACCAAAGTAGCCAATTCGGGGCAAAATACTATAGAAACAGTATATAAATGCATAGAAATACGTGCTGAAATAGGCCAAAAAGACTATACATTAGGCACGTATCACCGTCTTCCCGAGCCTCATACTCTCCTTTGATTTGGTTAGTAACCAATAGTGAGTCTGTCTTCAACACAATGTGTTCTGCTCCGGCAACTCTAGCTAGCTCGACTCCAGTTATCACCGCCTCGTATTCGGATTCGTTGTTTGAGGCCGAGAAGGTAAATTTCAAGGCGTACTCAAACTCGTCCCCGTTTGGGCTGATGATAAGGATGCCGGCTCCTGAGCTGTTCGCCGTGGAGGACCCGTCGGTGTATACTTCCCAAACTCCGGGGTTTGGTTCTTCTTGATATGTGCACTCGGCCAGGAAGTCTGCAAGTGCCTGTCCCTTTATCGAGGGCCTCGGCTTGTATTGAATGCCGAAGCCGGATAGCTCTACTGCCCATTTGATGAGCCTGTCGGATTGCTCAAATTTTTCCAATGCTTTCTCCAATGGTTGGTCGGTTAAGACCGTCACGGGATGTGCGTCGAAGTAAGGTTTCAGATTTCCTTGCGCAACAACGCGAAAGCAAAGGCGCTTTTTCAATCGGTGGGTAATTTCTTTCGGCGGGCAACAATGTATGGCTGACAAAGTAGATTGGGTGTTTCTGTTTGTCTTCTTCTCGATGATCACGGACCGACCGTGGCCGAGGTAACTGCTATGTATAGATATAGCGTCTCCCCCAGCATCGGCCTGGACAGGGTTGGGAGAGTTTGAAGATGAGCTTTCAGTTGTCTGAAAGCTGTGCTCTGTTCCTCCCCCCAACTGAAGTCTTTATTCCCCTTTAACACTTTGAAGAATGGGGTGCTCTTGTCGGCTGACCGAGAGATAAAATGGGCGAGAGCCGCCATCCTCCCGGTCAACATCATAACCTCTTTTCGATTCCTCGGCTCCGGCAGGTCCAGTATTGCTTGGACTTTCTCTGGATTGGCATCAATTCCCCTGGCGCTGACAAGTACGCCGAGGAACTTACCTGCCCGGACACCGAAGTTGCATTTCATTGGGTTAAGTTTCATCTTGTATTTCCTTAGTGAACAAAATGTTTCGCTCAAGTCGGCCAAGTGCTCGCTGTCAGACTTGCTTTTCACAATAGCATCGTCGACGTAAGCCTCGATGTTTTGCCCTTTTTGATCTTGAAACACTTTGTCCACCAGCCTAGTGTAAGTTGCGCCAGCGTTTTTAAAACCAAACGGCATCATTTTATACATGTATGTGCCGTGTATGGTGATGAACGCGCACTTAGGCATGTCTTCTTCGGCCATGAATACCTGATGGTATCCTGAGAAGGCGTCGAGCAGGCTCAGCATAGTGTAGCCTGCCGTTGCGTCTATTAAACTATCTATTCGAGGCAAGGGATAGCAATCTTTAGGGCATGCTTTATTAAGGTTTGTAAAATCAACACACATCCTCCACCCCCCTGATGACTTCTTCACTATTACAACATTTGCTAGCCATTCAGGGTAAGTACAAGGCATGATAAAGCTTGCCTCTAATAATTTATCTACCTCGGCCTTGATGGCCTCGTCTTTCTCGGCCGAGGAGTTCCTCATCTTTCGCTTGACGGGCGAGCGTTGGAGAGCACGTTCACTTGTGAACGATCACCTCTCGGCTCACGCCTGGCATCTCGGCGGCGGAGTACGCGAAGACGTCTTTGTTCTTCCTCGCAGTCTAGGAGGTCGGCTCGAAATTTGGCTCCGTGCCGACACCGGCAGTTACGGTGCGTCCTGGGTCAATTTCTATTTGTTCGGTCTCGGCCCCCTCGACCATGCTGACGTTGTTGGTGCTCATTGGATCACCCTCCTGTCGTAAGGATGGGCTCTTCCCCTTCTCTGATTTCTTTGCCACTTTGAGGGATTGCATGTTACACCCTACGCGGATACTTGGATATTGACAACTTCGTCTCTCTCGTTCTTTGAGACGAGCTTTTGTGCCTCCCCGTAGGCCGAGACATACATCAATGTCGGGCCCGGATGGACATTCTGGCGTCGGCCTCGCTCAAAGTAACCCGAACTATCAGAACATTGTAGGCGGACGAGCCATCAATGACCACGAACTCAGATAAAACATTCTTGGCCGCATCGTCTTGGCCGAACATCATCGGCAACCTGATTGATCCCAGGGGTACCAGGCCGGCCCCTGAGAAGCTGTATAGTGGGTTGGTGCAGGGGCTCAGGTCCTCAATCTTCAGACCGAGATTGAGGAAGCATTCCCTGAACATGATGTTGGTGTAGGCGCCTGTATCAATTAGGCACCTCTTAACCAAGTGGTTGGATATGTCCAGGTGGACTACCAGTGGGTCGCTGTGTGGGGCTACGACTCCTTCGTAGTCTTTCCTTCCGATGGTTATATCGGGGACGGTGGAAGCGGGGATCGCTGTGGTGGGCACAAAGTTGATGGCTTGATAAAGCTCATTTAGGTGCCGTTTGTGCTCATTAGCTGACCCTCCGTTCTCGTCTCCCCCGGTAACCACCTGGATCACTCCCATCCTCTGGAATACTGATTTCCTATTCGCCCCGTCGGAGCTCGTCTCCGGGCCTCTAGCTACGTATTTGCTGAGGGGCCCCTTTCGGATAAGCTCCTCGATGGCGTTCTTCAAATGCCGACAGTTGTCGGTCTTATGGCCGGGCTGGCCGTGGTAATCGCAAAATTGGTTTGCGTCGCCCTCCGCCTTTGTTTTGGGGGGTCTTGACCACTTCTGCCCTTCATTTTTGCTCAGGGCGAAGACCTCGGCCGGTGATTTAGCCAGGGGGGTGAGACTGTTGTACCGCTTCGGGGTGTATGGTCCCGAACTCCCCCCGGCGCCCGCCGAGTTCTGTCTTTTATTAAATTTCTCGGGTCGTGACCTATTATTGTCACGGCGTCCTTCATCTCTGTTATCCCGGTGGCTGCTCCTCTCCGGGAGCCCAGCTTCGCTGTGGCTTACCCAAGTCTTGTGATAATCCTCCACCTTGATGGCTCGGTCGGCCATCTTTCTGGCGGAGTCCAGGTTGAGTTCTTCACACTTGATGAGCTCATTTTTGAAATCGCCTCTCGGTAGGCCTTTCATCAGTGCGAAGGCCGCCAGTTCAGTATTCAGCTCTCGGATCTGCTGAACCTTAGCGTCAAATCTCTTGACGTAGCTCCGGAGGGACTCGTCCTCCCCCTGTCGGATAGTCAGGAGATCTGATGTCTCCACTGCCCTTCGCTTGTTGCAAGAGTACTGGGCTATGAAGCTATCTCTTAGGTCGGCATAGCAGTATACCGAGCCATTGGGTAGCCCCTTGTACCAACTCTGAGCCATGCCGTGGAGAGTCGTTGGGAAGACTCGGCACCACACCTCATCGGGTTGCTCCCACACCGACATGTACGACTCGAAAGCCTCGGCATGGTCGGTGGGGTCGCTATCCCCTTTGTATGATATGGCTGGTAGCTTCAATTTAGTTGGCACCGTGACGTTGAGGACATAGGCATTGAGGGGTTGTCTGACCATGTGTCTAATGACACGCGGCGATCGGCTCCTTGCACCTCTAGTCCGGCTTGCCTCCCTCTGTCGGGAAGGGCTTCTTGTTGTCCGACTTTGGAAAGTCGGGCTTCTTTCTTCACTTCTTCGGGGGTGGCCTCGTTGTCGCCGCGGCGACACTGTCCTTCCACGAGTGTGGGAATGACTTTGGTCTACCACTGACAACACGGGCACCGCTGGCGTTTTGGTACGCCCAACCTCTTGCATTGCTCCGGACAGGTTGTTCGGAGTCACCTTCAGGGCCCTGGTCAACTTTGGGTGCACTGCTATAACCGTCGTTGCGACGGGGGTTAGCGGCGTACTACCCATTAGGTCCAGGAATAGCTTCAGTCTTGCTGCATCGACCACATGTCCCATGATAGTGACTTGGCCGGCGGGCAGCGGTGTTTCTGGTATTATCGGCATCCCGTACGCCGGTTGAATGACTCGGCCGGTGGGGGACTGCCTAATTTCAGAATTAAGGACTGTGTCATCTTGGTAGAATGGAGTTTCATCAGTCACAATTACTTCTGGCTGTTTTGACATCTTCTTAGCTTGTTGGGTGGGTTTTTGTTTTGTTTTTTTGTAAGGGATTTGACTAGCTTTTAGTATGGCTTCCCCACAGACGGCGCCAATTGTTCCGGGTGTGATTACGGAGCAGTTTTGTTACCACGTAAGCTTGTAGAATGATGACTTTGCTTGACTCTTCCTTTCGGCCTCTCCTGAAACAATGAACAAACTGAGGGCTCGGCTTGGTACCGAGCGAACTCACTCCGACGCTCAAGTCAGTAAACTTAAAGGGATTAAGTTGTGTGATACTTGGCACAAAGTATATTGTAGAGAGATAAGGGAGTTTATACCAGATTAATATGTTTAACTGATTATTTGCGGATCCTTTCCTCAATGAGGGTTGAGGAGTATTTATAGACTTTCACCTTTTGTCACGTAGTGGCCAAGTGGCTAGCAGGTGAAAAGACTGATCTACCCTCGGCCGAGGGACCCATGGCAGGCCGACGGGCCCTGTTGACTCCATGCCGAGGGGTCTTGGATGTGAGTACGCGGATGTGTATCCCGGCTGGCTAGTTGCCTGGCCGAGACCCAGGTGACAGGCCGACAGGCCGCGTCGGTTAGGCTGTCCAAGGTGTTGACTTGCTGTGGATATCTTTGACCTTGCTCAATATGTTGACTCAGTCAGAGGGTGCAGAATATGCCCCATCAGTGCTATTGCGAGTGATTATACTTTTGTAGTTGTTTATAATTATTTGTATAGAGAGTTAGATCAATTAAGTTTTCTGATCATATATTTTTCCTATATACATTAAGTTGAGTATATAGATTAAGTTTTCTGGTCATATATATTTCCTATATACATTAAGTTGAGTATATAGATTAAAATTTAATGTTGAGTGATTCAAAATTTTATTAGTCAGGGAATAGTCACAGCATCTTTAATTAATTGAAATTTTATTTTGGAATAACATGTGGAAACTAGACATTATTTGTGATTATTTGTATGTAATATAATGAGACTTACCAACAGGAATCTTGTTGTATGTATTTGTATGACTAATTAGGATGATATATCGAATCTTGTTTCTTAATTTACCCACATGAGTTAAGAGATGTATATGGTTTGATAGTATTGTCATAAAATTAAATTTTTATGTATCTAATTGAGTAAAACTTTAGCCCACAGAAAAGTTTTATGTCTCTAGATTCATATTTGAGCATGATTTACATTGGTAAAGCATGATTACGTTTAAAGTCTCAAACTTTGGTAATAAGCATGTTATTTATTATATTTGCAGCAATTTTACCTGGGAGTTCCACTGATGTTAAATTTGACATTTCTGAATTGAATGGTGATAACTATAAGGTCTAGAAAGAGAGAATGCTACTTTGTAAACAATGTCCTCTGTGTGGTGTTGATACATCTGGTCTCTATTATTGGTGAGAGCCTTAACTAATCCCTTGGATGACGTTGATCTTGACGCTTCTACGTAAAACTGGTCATTACTAGGAACTGGTTTCGTCGGGTAAATTTAGACATTATTAAGTGACTGACTCAACTTATTGAGATCTTAAAATAGTTTTATACTCGTTTATTCTATAGCTTTCTCAAATAATTCTCATAATAATTTTTACTCATGGTTGGCATGATTAAAATTCAGTTTGAGCCTAAAACTTTATTTATATTCGTGGTTAAAAAAGTTTTGATTTTCTGCATTGCAATTAGTTTTCGTAATTTTTTTTGCAGTATGATTTTTACTCATTATAGTACTTTTTGCACTATACTTTCCATTTGTCTACCCTCAACTAAAAAAATCACACCTAATTTTCTCTTCTTTCTCTTATTGAATCCTTCAACCGCCTTCAAATTTTTCAATTACGAATGATTATTCCACCATTAAGAATTATTATTCCACCATGGAGTAGGTATTTAATTTAGTAATCCATTTTATACTCCGTACTAATTAAATTGACTCTTTGTAATAATTTTGTATCATATTTTAATTAGGGTTTATGGTGAAATTACTTAGGGGTTAATTGGGGTGGGATGGTTTGGGGGTTTTGGTTGTCGTCGGCGGCCGTTTGGCCTACTGATGTGATCGTCGGTGACCGTTTGACGATGGCAGCCTCCAGGTACGTTTTGAGTAAATTGTTTAGGTACTACATTAAAATGAAAAAAAAACTAACATTGAAAGTCGTATTTCTTATTACACAGTGCAAAGTTTGTAGTGCAATGAAAGTAGTAGTACACTCTACACGTACATTCAACAATTATTGTATACAATTGAAGTAGTAGTACCCAGCACTCCAGCACACAAAAATAATCAGATAGATTATGTGATATTGGAGAAGGAATGAGGGTGTTTAATTTGAGAGAAAATAATAGAGAGAAACTAGAGTGAGAAAATGGAAGGGTGAAATGAAAGGAGTATAATTGTCAATAATGTACTATAATGAGAAAAATGTATACTGCGAAAATCAGCACCCTTAGTTTTTTATTTTCCGTATTTAAGTTAAGAAGAATTGTGCATTAAGTATAATTTTATCTCTTTAAAAATGAATCTAAGAAGAAATCAATATTATGTAATGGTTAGATTACAATTGATCATCAGTTTATCATATATGAATAATACTATGACTTGCTCCAAGCTTAAGTCGTTCAAACCACCAAATTTTACTTCAGTTATTCTCGGTTTCGTTCCTCTACACATTCTTATATAGAGTAAATTAATGAAACAAAATAGTACTTCCTCCAACCCCATCAATAGTTTCCACTTTCCTATTTAGGGTTTGCTTGGGATGAGAGTAATTATTAAAGGAGTAATGAGAGCTAAAATAAGAAGAAATGGGAGGAGATTGGTGCTTTGTGATAGTTGTGAAGGGTGGAAGGAGGAGGTGAGGGAGGAATTATTACCTCTATATGGAGGTAATAATTACTTGGAGGAGAAGGTGGGTAACAATTACTCCTTTAATGGAGGGACTATTAACTATATTTCCCCATTTCTATCAATTTCTATCTTCAACCTTTATCTCTTTCCTCCATTTTTAGTTCATTTTAACTCTATTACTCTCTTAATAATTACTCTCATTCCAAGCAAGCCCTTAAGGTGAATCAGTCAATAATTTACATAACAAACTCATGTGAGTGGGGACCGTTTTATTTCCTCCTTATTTTGAGTTGCTTTTGATTTTTTTTTAATACACAAATTCGCATTGAAGACGGGCACTATCTGTCATAAGTCGAAGACGGATAGTGTCCCTCTCACAAAATGCAAATGGATAGTGCAAGTGGGGGGAAATGGATACCCCATTTACCCTCTCACTTGCATTTTGTGAGAGGAACACTATCCGTTTTCAGCTTGTGACGGATAGTGGCCGTCTTCAATGAGACAAACTATTTTTAATAATTATAAAATCGTTCCTCTCTCATTACCTTAATAATCGTCGATAAAGCAATTGTAAACTATTGACCGGGACGGAGGGAGTAACATATATAGATCGATGAATTATTTTATACTTTGATCACTTGAATGTGTATTGGGGCATGTATGATTTATATACGCACTCCAAGTCTCCAATGAGGCATGTATGATTTATATACACACTCCAAGTCTCCAATGATCATTTTGTGATTATATTTTGATGGAATAATCGTAGTTTATACTTCATCTAATTACGTACTAACATAACACTTAAATAAAAAAAATTAGGTTATTAATTATTAATGACAATTTTAGTTTTAGTTGGATGCTTAAATAAACCCAAATCACGGAGATTGTGGGAATAAACGTAAAACCCTCAAAACACAGTGATTAGGATAAGGAGAGACTTACATCAAACCCATAACTTCCCTTCCGATGGCGGACAATTCGGAAGACGGAAAACAAAGAGAAGAAGACAGATTGAGTTCCCTGTGTGACGATATTCTTATTGGAATTATCTCCTTCCTTCCTCTCAAATTTGCCATCGTTACGGAGTCATTATCCCGTCGATGGCGTGGTCTTTGGACTAACGTAACCTCTATAATCACAAACGAACACGAGCACTTTCATGAATTCATGAAGCATATAACCTCACCATCAATCGACCGTTTAATTGTCGAATGTGAAATTAAAGTTGACAACACGATCTGGTGGCCTCTTATGTTCTTCTGGGTTCGACAAGCTTGTAACCGCAATCTCCGTGAACTCAAGTTAGCATTTCCTCGTCATTGGAGTTTCAATCATGCTATGGATGTATTACCAAGTTTCGTTTGGGAAACGCAGTCGTTGATATCGGTTGAGATATGCTCATTACATTTACTATTGCCTGATCATCGTGGACAAATCAATCTTCCTAATTTGAAAACATTAAGGCTTAGGCATTGTCGTTGCGATTTTGACAAGCTAGGTTCGCTAATCGAGGCTTGTCCTTCCCTCCAAGATTTGTCTTTAGAATTTCCTCCGTATCAGATTCTATCTGGATGTCACATTAAGATTCGCAATCAAAATTTAAGACGGTTAGTTATCAGCACTGGTTTATTCGAACACAGCATCGTCGTGATTAATGCCCCAAAATTAGAGCAGTTGGCTGCTTGTCATTTCAAATTGATCATATACCGCTTTGAAGAGAAACCTTCAGCGTTACGTGAAGTGAAAATCAAAAGCTCGACATACAACAAACTTCCATCCGAAGATGAAAGCAAGGTAATGTCGGAGTTTTATGGGGCAATTAGTAATGTAAGTTTCCTCACGCTTGACGATTTTCTACTATATGACATGAATACCGTGTTGAACGCAACTCGAGTTACACTATTTATGAAAAAGTACCACAACATCAAAATTGTGCCGTCGTTAATAGAGGCGTGCCCTTTATTAGATGTTCTGAAGCTAGAGGTCGATTGGGATATAAGTGACAAGAGGGGAATGATCCTTCCGAAGCTTAACCGTATAAGCACCTCGCGACGAGTACTTAAGAGGATAGAAATTGAAGCCTACTGGGGCTTTAATCGTTGGCCTACAAAATCATTCTTAAAATTAGTACGGTACTTGTTAAGCGGTGTCATTGAATTGGAGCAATTCCATTTGAGGATAAGTAGTGGTGATGAGCATTCAACTGATGAAGAGCTTAGACAAAGAATAGAATTAGATTTGTGCAAGCTACTATGCAAGTGTCGAATGGCGATAAGAGGGTGCGAGGTTGAATTCGTTGGGATGTTTCACAAATATACTTCGAGAATTGTGGCCGAATAAAAAGGTTGAAATGCAACAGAAGAAGTTCTATTGGCCTTCACCTCTCTCGGATTTCATGGTATTTTAGTCAGTCTGTACCCTAACTTATGATTTCCTAAATCTAAGTGTTTGGTGTTAGCTATCAACATATCGTCCATGTGTTTGGAATTTAATGGGAGATTTCTCAAGATGTCTCGTAAAGAGGGTCCCATAGTACAGACTGCAAATGGCGAAGTTATCTGTTTCCGTCGTTCGCAGAAAGGTTTTCCTAGAAAGAACAATGCTATGGTATCATAGTAAAAGTAACTATCGTACTGAGTAAATAGTAATGCAAAGGCATAAATCTTATATACTCCCTCCGTCTCAATCATTTGTTTACCCTTTTTATTCTTTTAGCTAACGACATTACTGGTCATGATTATGATCCTTGGAGCGTTTCCAATCAGACAGGAGTTGTCTTGTTAGAATTTTCTTCGCTCTCGTAATTTGATTGTTATTTCTGGAATGGCTAATATTATATTGAACGATTAGAAGTAATAATCAGCTGATTGTATAATTCTGTCAATCCATGCTCAAATCTTGAAAATATTTTTGTGGCTACTATCCTATATACTCCGTATATGTTTTAATTTGATTGAGCGAAGGGCCGTTTCTTTTGTTCAGGAATTCTACTGTTCCCAAAACAGTTTCTGTCTATAGCATATGTGTGTTTTGGTCCCTTACATTGTCGTGTCAGAACACAATCCTGAACCGTATAGTAAACATGGCTCATATTTGCAAAGTGGGTGACAGTGACTCGTTTGTCTTGCGGCTTTACACCATAGTAGGCTAGTAGCTGAGTACCTTGAAATTTGAAAGGGGGTTAAGGAACTGTGATTTCTTCTTATGACGGATCAAGGCTGAATTAGGGATGCTTATGAGGTTTTTTTGAATAGCGTGTATTTCTTTTGATCCAAGTGAGGTTATTTGACAGGTTAGTAAATGAATATAATGTTTCTGCAAACGTTTTTCTGCCTGAACACAGCAGCCTGATTGCTGTGAGTTCTGAAATTCTGACAGCAAAAAATTAAAAAGTGGATGATGCACCAGCCGGGAATCGAACCCGGGTCTGTACCGTGGCAGGGTACTATTCTACCACTAGACCACTGGTGCTTGTTGTATATGACAGATTATTTGGCTTACATATAAGTTTTTAAATGAAAAGACTATGCAAATCTATATCTATCTATATTATTAAAGGAAGCTTTTTTCGAGCTGCGTGAGAGACTCCAACCTTTAAAAACTACCTATCTATTATATAATAACCAATAGATAAATATTTGAAATAGAAAAAGAATTATATCCTATATATAATGTACGTAAACAATGGACTTAATAGTTAATATAATCAATAAAAAAAACAAATATGAGTCCCGGTACATTCGAACAACTCCGTCACGCAAGTTGGGAAGACTATATATAACTTGCATATAGAAGTCAGATCCCCGCCCCCTCTTATTTAGACTATAATTTTCTGATTTCTTATTGAACTCCCTTTGTTTTCTTTTACATTGAATGTGTATAGTTCACAACAATCTATCTCTCTAAAACGAGAGCTTTCTCTCACTACCAGTGAGTTTTCCGAAAAAACCAAATCAAAATCACAATACAATCAGGAATCCATATATCCAATCCAAATATCGAATCATCAACAACCTCAATCATAAATCTGATCAATTAATCAAAGTATTTGAATCAAAATCTCATATATTGATTAACCAGAAATCAATTTCACTCTATTGAAAAAAAAAAAAAAAAAAAAAAAAAATTTGGGGGTTTTGGTTTCTATCCATTATCAAACGTTGCTTGAGCATTTCAGGGAAGTATTATTGTTTTTAATTTTACTTCCTTGTCATTTGGATTCTTCTTTACTTTATCATTATCAATCAAGTTCGCATGCATTATCAGTTCCTCTTGTCTTTATTTATGTCAAATTAAAGATCATAGTCATGCTTCTAAGTTCTAGTTTCTGTGTCTTGTTCTTTTGTTTTTAGATTAAATTATTTGTTTGTTTTTGGATGAGTATTGGACGCACCCCAAATCAGCTGAAGTTATTAGTTTTGACACAAATATGCTATCTCAATCTAAGGACTTCTGGACGAAATGTCTTCTTGGATATTTTGTCGATTATAGACTGATTAATGCAGGGCGAATATCTCAGCTTATCTCCGATAGCTGGGGTTTAAAGGGGTAAGTCAAGATATCTCAAATGCAGGACTTATATGTTTTTCATTGTTCTAATCCTCTTGATCATCGTGGTATCTTAGATAAAAGTGTGGCCTCATTTGATGGGGCTTTAATGGTGTTTAAAAATTGGGAACCTAACTCTGTACCACGGGATGTTCGGTTTTCCCATGCTTGGTTGTGGATGAGAGTCTATGGCCTCCCATTTGAGTATCTTAATATGCATATGGCCTCTGTGATTGGAAAAATGATGGGTGACGATGTTTCTTTTGAAGAATTTGGTGATGTTCCACAAAGAGATTACATAAGAATGAGAGTTAAAGTTAGTTTATTTGATCCTCTTTGTCCTGGTTTTTTTCTTGTGCTTGAAGACGAGAAGCTTGTTTGGGTACAATTTAAGTATGAAAGGTTGTTCAAATATTGTGTCAGGTGCGGGAGGATTGGGCATAAAATTAATGGGTGTCATGATTCAAGAAGAAACATTGAAGTCAGGATTAATAATGTTTTAGAGAAGGTAGCGGGAAGAGGGTTTGTACTGTCTCGGGTGGGGTCTAATCACACCATGTTCCACCTGGAGTTATATGCTGGTTCACCTGGTATGAAATTATGTACTTCTAAAGCTAGTCAGAGTTTGAAAAATGATCGGGTTACACTCCATGATCTACAACATAAAGTCAAGGAATCAAAGCAAAATCACAGAAGGGGTAATGATATTTACACAAGAAGAGCAACCTTTCTCGGGCCTTTTAGTTGTAACTGAACACAAGCAGCAACAAGTTCGGAAATTACGGGTGCAACTGAACCACAATACATCAAGTAATTCCCAGAAGGAAGGTGGTTGTGATAATGGCCAAGGTCAGCCCATTATGGATGATGTTCAGGGTACTCGGAATTCAAGTTATAATCATTTCTTGGGAAATCATTGTAGGGTAAGAGAAGCAGTTCGTGAGAGAGTTTATGACCAACAATCTCCTCTTTCTAGTATTGGAATTAATTGCGACGGAGAATTATTTTCTGTTTTCTCTGCCCCTGCTCCTGACCTTGATTTAGCTCATACTTGGGATATCAGTTGTGGAGGTTTTTCTGAAGCCTCTTTGCTCGTTAATGCTGTGAATGACCGGAATGCTTCTGATCAGAATGTTTATGAGGACAAAATAAATGATATCAGTTCTTTAGTGAAAGATCATGTATTACACTCCACTCTTCTGAATATGGATGAAATGGGGATTGTTGCCCTTCCTTATAAAGTCAAGGATCTATCTAATGAAGTCACTTCTCAACCTAATATTCAATCTTATCAACAAAATTTTCTCTCTGTTAAGGAGGGTGCAATTAGTGCTAATAAAGTTCAAACGAAGTGTCTCTCTGCCAATGGTATATCCTATATTTCTGATGATACTCCTATATTAGGCGATGGATCTGAGATGGAAGAATATATTTCTAATTTTAAAGCTCGAGTTAAGAGGAAGGCTATTGCTGACCCGAAGTTTGTTCATATTCCTGGCATTGCAATATCATATTTGAGTGGAGTAGAGGAGTTCATGGCTGGAGTGAATAAGAGAGTTTGTAAGAGAACAGCTGATTACGTTTTTTTATCTGCAAGATTTTATTTCTAACGCTCCCTTGTGTCTTTGGTATAACTCTTTGCTACTACTCTTGGTCTCTCCGACAACTCGGACTTTGAGGTAATTCACAAGGAGGGAATTGTTCGCACAAGGAAGAGGAAATGGTGTATCTTTGAAATCCTGGTTCCTCTTTTGAAGCCATGAGGTCTCACCGGACAGCAAAGAATTATCACACACATTTGGCTAAACGTTCATGTTTGGGTTTTGGGATTCATCTACAAAATGAAGGAGCTCTGGGTTGTGGGTTTCGTGTGAATGTTCGATTTGGATATGATGGAGTCCACCGACTCTTCTCCTGGCAAGGATACTGCTGGCTTTGCGGAGGTTGGGCCGTCACAACCTCCTCAGGAGCCATGATTGGTTTGACTTGGAATTGTAGGGGCTTTAATAATACGCTCTCTCCTACAATTCCTAAACTTAGAGCGTTAATGAATAATAAGTATTATGATTATGATTTTATCTTTTTAATTGAAACAAAATGTATTGCTAGTAGTATTAGTCCTATGTTTAGGACTTTTGGTTTCGTAAGATCGGTTGGTGTTAACGCAGCTGGTGCTTCTGGTGGGTTATGGGTGGGCTGGCGTAAGGAGGCTAAAATGAGCCATGTTATGTCTTGTACAAATTTTGTCATACTACTAGTGGAAAAATACAATGGGCTTTTGTGGTATTTGGTGCTCTTCTATGGTGCTCCTAGACAAAATTTGAGATCTTCCGTTTTGGCAGAATTGGAAGGCTGGATTGAGAAGTTTGAGTATCCGTTTTTTATTCTTGGTGATTTTAACCAAGTTGAGTACGCTTGTGATAAACTTAGTTATAGCCAAAATTCGATTTGTGGGGCGTATGAATTTAATAATTGGCGGATTAGTAATGAATTGGTTGATATTCCGTTTAAAGGACCGCGTTTTACATGGTGTAATAATAGGAAAGGTGAAAAGCGGGTGTATGAACGTATTGACAAGGCTTTGGGATCAAAGAATTGGTTTGCTGCTTTTCCGAACACATGTATTAAACATTACCCTATCCAAATTTCTGATCATGCTCCTATTGAGCTGGACTTACATCTTACGAGAAATACTAATAAGAAGCCATATAAGATGGATGCTTGGGTTTTGGAGTATGAGGAGTGTATACAAGTTATACGGGATGCTTGGTCTATTAGAGATTTGGGGTCGCCTGCATATCAGGTAACTAGAAAATTAGCTCGGGCCAGACAAAGTGTTAAACATTGGGCACTGGATAAAAGGCAGGAATGGAACAAAAAATGGGACGAATTTGACGACCGACTTGAACACGGTATGAATTTAGCGATCACTGAAGGTAAGGACGAAGTGTATTCTCTTGTGAATGAAGAAGTTCGAAATTTTGCTAAGGCGGCAGCAGTTTTTTGGAGACAAAGGGCTAAAGTCAAATGGATGATCGACGGCGATACTTGTACAAAGTACTTTTTTAATTGGGTTAAGGGCCGTGCGGGAAGGAACTTCATTCTGGGTATAAAAGGAGTAGATGGTGCATGGATCTACGACTCAGAGTTGGTTAGTAACGAGTTCCAGAAAACGTTTTTTGAGTTGTATAACCCACCGCCAGATTGTACGGACATGAATATTATGGACTCCTACTCGGATATTTTTCAGGGCATTACGAGTAAGGTCTCTGTTGATGATGCGGACTATCTTGATAAGCCGTTTTCAGCTAAGGAGGTAAGACGGGCTGTTTTTCAAATGGGGGCACTTAAATCTCCGGGTCCGGATGGAATTCCTGCAATTTTTTATCACAAGTGTTGGTTTCTTATTAAGAAGGACTTTACGAAGGCTGTATTATCGGTTCTTAACTCGGGTGTTGTATTGCGAGAGATCAATAGAACTTTTATATCACTAATACCGAAGTGTGACAATCCAGAAGGGGTCCAAGATTACCGTCCTATTAGCTTGTGTAATGTCTTTATGAGGATTATAACTAAATGTATCACTAATCGATTATCCAAAGTTATGGGTTATCTAGTGGGTGAATTCCAAAATGCTTTTATCCCGGGAAGGCATATTAGTGATAATATTTTGCTCGCTCATGAAGCCATTCATAATATCAATTCACATAAGAAAGGCAAACATGGGAAGTTTGCTTTTAAAGCAGATATGAGTAAGGCGTATGATCGAGTCAAGTGGGAGTTTCTACAGGCTGTTTTGCGCAAATTTGGTTTCCCGGAAAGATTGATTAACCTTATTATGAACTGTGTAACTACGGTCACATACGAGGTGTTATTTAATGGGGCTCCCTTACAACAATTCCGACCAAGATGTGGTTTGCGACAAGGGGATCCGTTATCTCCGTTTCTTTTCATCTTATGTATGGAGGTGCTCTCTTGTAGAGTGTCTCATGCAGAGCGAATGGGTTGTATAAAGGGTATTAAGTTATGCAGAGGGGTGAGACCGATGACACATCTTTTCTTTGCTGATGATTCGGTTTTCTTCCTTCATGATAAGGACGACTCTGTGTCGCAATTGAAGATTTTACTTGATGACTATTGTCGTGCTTCGGGACAAGTTATTAATGAAGGAAAGTCGGGTATCTTGTTTAGTCCGAATAATAAGCTGATAAAGGCTAGAAATTGTCTGAAAATTCTCAAAATTAAGAAAAATAAAGAAATTGGGAAATACTTGAGAATTCCGACGGAGCTACAATCGTCGAAGAGGGACTTGTGTAAGGGTCTCGTTGACAATGTTACGAAGCGTATTTCTTCGTGGAATGGGGTTTTTCTATCACCAGCAGGAAGACTGACTCTAATTTTGTCCGTTCTATCAAATTTATCTAATTTCTTTCTATCGGTATTCAAAATACCGGTAAGTGTGGCAAATAAGATCAACTCGCTTTTGTCACATTTTTGGTGAGCCGGAAGTAGATTGGGGAAAACTATCCACTGGTGCAGTATGAACTTTCTTAGTCTCCCGAAGAGTGAAGGAGGTCTTGGTATTCGGAATATTGAGTGTCTAAATCAGGCTTTGCTTGCTAAGCACGCCTGGAAGTTGGTTTCGAAGCAGGATTCGTTTTTTGGTAGCGTTTTTAGGGAGAAGTTGTTTGGCACTAATGCTTATTCCGACGGGTTACTCATTAGGAAAGGTGGTAATCGATCTTGGGGATTATGAAGTATTCTCCATGGGCTGAATCTTATTATTCCAAATATTGGATGGAAACCGGGTATTGATTCTACTTTAAGTGTTTGGAGCTCAAGGTGGGTTAACGGGGAATGTCCGGAGCCTAGGAATCACATCTTATCCCTGGATTTTACCCACTTTATGAACTTACGAATTAAAGATATTAGCCTTAGTTGTGGTAATTGGAATGAGGAACTAGTTAACTTTATCTTCGATGAGGATTATGCTAAAAAAATTCTCGCTATTCCTCTTTGTATCTCACGAAAGAGGGATGTCATCTATTGGAAGCATACTAATAGTGGCTCGTATACTGTCAAAAGTGGTTACGGCACTGTGTTTAGAGAGTTTATGGAAAAGAAGGGATCGGAGAAAGATAGGACAAAAGCGAGTGTAAGTGGTAAAAATTCTCGCAAGTCAAGGCTATGGCGGTTACCGGGGCCACAAATATGGAAAATTCTTGTATGGAAAATTATTACCAACTCTCTCCCAGTGGGTAGTGAGTTTGCTAGAAGGCAGATTTTGGTGGATCCTTTTTGCCATTTATGTGCTCATGATGTTAAAGAGATTGAATCGTTGGAACACTTGTTTAGGGATTGCCATATTTCAGCTATGGTATGGGCTTGTTCCACTCTTGGAATACATACAACACATAATGATAATGTTAATATTGGGGAATGGATTATTAATTGGCTACGTTACTTGAGTTTGTTGGAGGCTGGTGAAGATCGGGTTGTGCAATTTCTTGCTACCTTATGGTGTTTATGGAAACTACGAAATAATCTAATTTTTAGAGGTGGAGAGTTCATTCCGCGGTTGTTTTTTACATCATTGTCAGAGACTGTGGTGACGACCCTTAATGCTGCAAAATTACGTAGCAAGGGTGTGAAGGAGGCGACTGAGGCAGAGCTAGTTGGAGATGAGGGGAGTCAAAATAGGATAAGAAATAGCTGTCCTTTTTACGTTGTCGGAGGGCCTAACTCATGTCTTAGTACTAAGATTAAAGTTGATGCGAGTTGGTGTAATTCCTATGACGCAGCTATAGGTTGGGTTGCTTTTGGTAGGGAAGGCGTTTTATTCGAAGGGGGTATTAAGATAAGGGCAGAATCAGCTTTGCAAGCGGAGGCATTGGGTATCCGTAGAGCCCTAGTGTGGGCGCGTGATAATGGACAATTTCATCTCGAGGTTGCATCAGACTGCCTTCAACTGGTAAATCAAATTGCGGGGCTTGAACTTGGACATCACCTTATCCAAGGGATCCTTGAAGACATTTTTCTTATGTTTTCATCGTTTCATTGTTTATGTTTTAGTTATGTTCCAAGGGGCTTAAATAAGATTGCTCATGGCCTCGCACAAAGGGCCACGAGAATGTAGGACACCTTTTTTTACTGCTGCTAAAAAAAAAAAAAAAAAAAAAAAAAAAAAAAAAAAAAAAACATTGAATGTGTATATTAAAGTTTGCATAAGAACATGTATATAGCATGCTTTGTCGATGAATATATTGTGATTGCTTTTTATAACCATTAATATAGAGTTATCATCTTTTGTCTAATAATTTGGGTTGAAATCTTTTCAGGCACACATTAAGTTGAACGCATGTGATGGTCGAATTCATGGATGGAAATCTTCAAATAATTAATCGTAAAGGTATAGTTTTTCATTGCAATCAAACAAACATGAGCTTTGTTAGTAGCAAAATTGTTTTTATGAGTTTGGTTAGTAGTATGATTCATGATTGTTTTTTAATCTATATATATCTCCAACATATTATTGACTTTATTGTCATCTACCCTTTAATAACCTCTCATCCGCTCCTACGTACACTATTGGAATTATATACTTTTCATGCCCAATTCTTAATGTATAACAAACACCGAGTATATTACAATTATTATGTAGTTGAGAGTATATTAATGATGCGGGATAACTTGCATTTTGGTTACACTTAACAATTTTCAGTTGCAACATTATACACGATAAATATAACTTATTTCGAGCGATTACAAATATTTCAAGTTTTCTAACGGCATTAGCTCAACACTTAAAATAAATACATAGCTAAAACACATCACAACTATCAAATTCATATAATTAAAAGTATGTAATACTCAAAATCCTATGGAGTACAACCTATTAATTTCTTGCCTAAAATGACCTATATTTATAGTATAATGCACAATATTCTATAATACTGACCTAGGTTAAATCTTATTATCTGTGTTGATTGATATACATGTGTTTTAACAGAAGACTACAACATCGGAAGAATCTCAGTATAGACAAAGAGAAAAAATAAGTTGCAAGGATAAAGGAGGGAGTGTGTGTATAAAACAACTATGCCATGTTATGTATGTACGTATGACATCTTTTGCATTATACAATTCATATCCCAACTACCAAGGTACTGAAGGTAGTATTCTAAATCATGTAGGATTTGATAGTTAAGAGGATATCAATGTATTATACGTATGAATAACATCGTCTACCACTATTTTTATTTTAGCATTATTTATTTTAAGTGTTTGGAGATTTTAATATTGCTCGAAATTTGTTTCCCTACTCAGTACTCATTAACTTTATCCAATTTGAACTTCCATGATACAATTTTATAATGTTAGGCATACTTGAATAGGTGTAGTGTATGACTCGTGCATAAATAGAATATGAAAGAGTTGTATAATATTAAGCATTCCAGTTGTTGTACGATGCCCAACTTCTTTTTGCTAAGTTGATGTCAAATTTGAAAATAAATAATATATTCATAATTGTTCGACTCTTAAATACTCATAAAACATGGACTTCGATCACATAGATTTTTATATTGTTTTTTTTAGAAAAAATTAAAGTAATTTAATTTGTAAAAATTAGAGACTCTATCTTATTAAGATTCTTAAGTAAAAACTGGAGCATAATAAAATAAAAGATCTCCAATTACATTAATCTCATACATAGCTAAACCACCAAAAAAACTTAGTAGCATATAGTACCATGAAAACACTTTTTGGTTACTAGATTTTACACAACAGAACATTACAAGTAAGCCCGTGCATCGCACGGACATTAAATCTAGTATATATATAAAAGAGAGTTTTTTCGAGCGATCTGAGAGCGTCCACATCATCAAAAAACAATTTAGGAAAGTATAATTTTTGATGTAAAAAATAAAGTGGAAAATCTTTTAATTATTATAATATGTATATTTCCTAAATTATATTAAAGTGATATTTCCAATTTTTATATCAAACTTTTACATTTCATTTGGCAAAAAAATATCGTTAAAAAAATTGTGAAAATAATACAATTAACTTTGTGGTAAAAAATGCTATCATTAGAGTATAGATTTCATATTATTTGCACATATTAAAGATGGTGTACCTCTTAATATGTAAAATTGTGTACTTTTTAGTATGTTTCTCACATTGGAAAATAAGTAGGTGTGGTGAATATACTACATATAAATAGTAGAATTGTCCCACATCGAAAGATTAGTATAAGGTGATGTGATCATATGATTATAAATAGAAGACGTATTTGGAACTTATGTATCCACCCAAAAAAATTTGAGTCTCATAAATATTATTTTAAAGAGCTCTTAAGATTTTCTGTCATTATCTACGATATGATATAAAAAATAAAGTGGAAATCGTCGGGAACTACCCGGAAAAGAGTTAAGAACATGACCAAAAAAAATCAAAAAATACAAAACTAAAGGTTTTACTAATGGTAGTCGTAGTCTCCTGACACGGCACAAAACTAAAGATTTTACTAATGGTTGTCTTCTCAATGCAGTAATAGAGCGTTAATGAGTCGTTATACGTACGATATAGAGATCCCTATCTAATGATCGAGACTAAATGGTTTTACTTTCAAAGAAAAATAATATGTATACAATAGTGGTTTTTTAAAGAAGAGACATGTATTTCTTGGTATGTTATATCTTTCACCTTTAAAAATAATGCAGGCATGATGAACATACTACGTCTAAATAATTAAATTATGTATCTCACATTGAAATAATAGTATACGGTAGGGTGATTCTATAAATATAAATAGGAGGCATCATTGAAACTTAGGTATTAACCCAAAATTTTTGATATAAAAGATATGTACTTTTTAGTATGTTATATGTCCCACATTGAAAAATAATGTAGGTGTGGTGAATATATTATGTATATAAATAATAGCGCTGTTCCATATATATACATTTTCTATCTATATTATATTAAAGTGATGTTTATAATTTTGATATAAAAACTTTATATATCATTTGACAAAAAAGTATCATATGAAAATTATATAATTAGATTGTGACAAAAAAATGCTATTATTAGAGTGTAGATTGTATTGTATTGTACTTTCTCATTATTAAATCGGGTTGATGTCAAAGTAAGTGCAAAAAAAAAATATGGTGTGCTTAGTATGTTATTTGTCCTACATTGAAAAGTAATGTAAGTGTGGTGAATATACTATGTATAAATATTAGAATTGTCCCACATTGGAAGATTATCACAAGGTAGGGTGATACTATGATTATAAATAGAAGTCATAATCCAAAATCTTTTGATTCTCTTAAGTATTGTCAGAGAGAGCTCTTAAAAGAGTTTGTATTACTGTCTCTACAATAATGATTTCTAACCTAAATTAATCTTTGGAAAATCTTTTAGTTATTATAATATATATATATATACTCTGTATTTCTTATTTTATATTTAAGTGATGTTTTTAATTTTTATATAAAAACTTTTACATTTCATTTGGCAAAATAATGCCGCTAAAAAAATTATGAAAATAATATTATTAGATTCATGGTAAGAAATGCTATCATTAGAGTATATATAGATTTCATATAATTTGCACATATTAAAGATGGTGTATTTCATAGTATGTTATATGTCCACATTGAAAAATAATATAGGTGTGATAAATATACTACATATAAAAAATAGAATTTTCCCACATCGAAATATAGCATAAGGTGGGTGATTCTATGATTATAAATAGGAGGCATCATTGGAACTTAGACATCAACCCAAAATATTTTGAGTCTCTTAAGTATTGTCTTGGAGAGCTCTTAAAAGATTATATAATTATATTTTCTACCTATAGATTTGATATGTCCCATATTGAAAAATAATGTACGTGTGGTAAATATACTACGTTTAAATAATAGAATTAGAATTGTGTTAAAAAATATTCTATCATTAGAGTATAGGTTCCATTTGCACATATTTTAATTATGATACAAAAAAATAGAAAACAAACGTCCATGGTAGCATTTGTAATCTATCAAAGTTCAAGGTTACCATGAGAAATTTCCAATATTATAATGATATAGTTAATTAAATTTTCATTTAAAAGAAAGAGATATCCGTACCAATAAAATAAAAAAGAGGGTTTTTAATTGTTATTTTATTGACACGCCATCAAGTTTAACGTCCATTTAACAACCTTTACATTAGGGGTACCATGGGCAAAAAAATGGAATCTCAAGGGTACCATAAAAGTAGGAGTAACATGGAAAATCTGACAAAATTAAGGGGTACCACGGAAAATTTCCGTATCTCAATTATGTTAAAGGTTTGTTGAAGAAAAAAACGTACAAATATTAATGGAGAGTACTTGATTATATTATTAAATTTAAATATAACTACGGAGTATTAGATATAATGAGTAGCAATTGTCTATATTCGGTATTCGGGATCTGGTTGGATGTCGAACTAAGTGCAAAAAAGATGGTGTAATTCTGAGTATATTATTTGTCCCACATTGAAAAACAGTGCAGGTTTGATGAATATATATTACGTATAAATAGTAGAATTGTCCCACATCAGAAAAAAATCCAAGTTTGGTGAATATATTACTTATAAATAGTAGAATTGTCTCATATCGAAAGATTAGTATAAGGTGGGGTGATTATATGATTATAAATAAGAGTTAACCCACGTATATATGAATCTTTTATTTTTTCTGAAAGAGATTTAATAATATGTAAACAAATCATAAGACATAAAATGTAAACACACTACAACAAATTATCTCGTCGATGGCGTGGTCTTTGGACTAATGTAACCTCTATAATCATAAACACCCCTGAACACGAGCACTTTCATGAAATCATGACGCATATTACCACACCATTAATCGACCGTTTAATTGTTGAATGTGAAATTAAAGTTGACAACTCGATCTGGTGGCCTCTTATGCTCTTCTGGCTTCGACAAGCTTGTAACCGCAATCTCCGTGAACTCAAGTTAGCATTTCCTCGTCATTGGAGTTTCAATCATGCTATGGATGTATTACCAAGTTTCGTTTGGGAAACGTGGTCGTTGATATCGGTTGAGATATGCTCATTACATTTACTATTGCCTGATCATCGTGGACAAATCAATCTTCCTAATTTGAAAACATTAAGGCTTAGGCATTGTCGTTGCGATTTTGACAAGCTAGGTTTGCTAATCGAGGCTTGTCCTTCCCTCCAAGATTTGTCTTTAGAATTTCCGTATCATCAGATTCTATCTGGATGTCAAATTAAGATTCACAATCAAAATTTAAGACGGTTGGTTATTAGCACGGGTTTATTCGAACACAGCATCGTCGTGATTAATGCCCCAAAATTAGAGCAGTTGGCTGCTTGTCCTTTCAAATTGATCATATACCGGTTTGAAGAGAAACCTTCAGCGTTACGTGAAGTGGAAATCAAAAGCTCGACTTACGACAAACTTCCATCCGAAGATGAAAGCAAGGTAATGTCGGAGTTTTATGGGGCAATTAGTAATGTAAGTTTCATCACACTCGACGATTTTCTACTAGATGACATGAATACCGTGTTGAACGCAACTCGAGTTACACTATTTATGAAAAAGTACCACAACATCAAGATTGTGCCGTCGTTAATAGAGGCGTGCCCTTTATTAGATGTTCTGAAGATAGAGGTCGATTGGGATATAAGCGACAAGAGGGGAATGATCCTTCCAAAGCTTAACCGTATAAGCACCTCACGACGAGTACTTAAGAAGATAGAAATTGAAGCCTACTGGGGCATTAATCGTTGGCCTACAAAATCATTCTTAAAATTAGTCCGGTACTTGTTAAGCGGTGTCATAGAATTGGAGCAATTCCATTTGAGGATAAGTGGTGATGAGCATTCAATTGATGAAAGGCTTAGACAAAGAATGGAATTGGATTTCTGCAAGCTACTCTGCAAGTGTCGAATGGTGATAAGAGGGTGCGAGATTGAATTCGTTGGGATGTTTCACAAATATACTTCGAGAATTGAGGCCGATTAAAAAGGATGAAATGCAACAGAAGAAGTTCCCCTGGCCTTCATCTCTCTCGGATTTCATGGTATTTAGTCAGAGTCTGTACTCTAACTTATGATTTCCTTTATCTAAGTGTTTGGTGTTAGCTATCGACGTATCGTCCACGTTCGCCACCTTGGACAATGTAATACTCCGTAAATATAAAGATTTAAGTATATATTAGTATGATAGAATAATCATACAAAATCCTCGGTAGCTTGTAAGCATTCATGGTTGAGTAAATAAATCATTATTTTATATATGATAGAAATTCGTCTATTTTTGTTTATTAAATATCGTATTGCGTAAGGCGGTTTAAGAAAATCAAAATCACTAAATATGAAGAGGTGAGGTAAAAAGTTAAACCCTAAAACCCTTGAAAAAACTCTTGACGCCTTACGTTCTTTACCAATGACGATAGAACGTGAAGGAAGAAATCGAAGCGTAGACCGGCTGAGCTTTCTCCCTAGCGACATTCTTATCATAATTATCTCACACCTTCCTCTCCGATTAGCCATCACTACAGGGTCCTTGTCTCATTGATGGCGTGGTCTTTGGTCTAACAGAACCTCTATCGACATCACCTACCGTGACTCTGATAAGTTACTCGGCTCACATGCACTATGAAACTGAGCCACAGTTTAAATAATCTATTGTTAGTGTTAGAGATGTGTCCTGTACGAGATGTTTTGACCTTGAAATATCTGGGTGTCCATAATTATAAAGAGGGGTCGTTCTACCAAAAGCCTAGCAATGTAAGCACCTTACAACGAACACTTGAAAGGATACAATCAATACACATAGTGTAAAGAATTGTAATTGTATATATTCACAAGGCATAATTACAAGAGCCAAGGTACACGATATGGAATACTACGACTTTCCTAAACTATTTACAAAATATACGGAAACATAAAATAAGGAATTGAGACTTAGAGAAAGATACAATTTCCTAAATACAAATATAGACTAGATATTATTTACTTGGAGAACAAGGAGAGACAATATTATTTACACGCCCCCGCAAGACTGACGGTCGAAGAGTAAGGCCAGTCTTGGAGACAAGAGTAAGAAAGCGAGACAGATGTAGAGGCTTTGTTAGAGTGTCAGCCAATTGATCAGAACCATTGATGCGCTGAACATGCAAAGAGCCTTGTTGCACTTGCTCACGGACGATAAGAAATGAGAGAGCCAAGTGTTTCATTCGGGAGTGAAATATCCGATTAGCAGAGTAGTGAGAGGCACCCAAATTGTCACAATAAATAGTCGGAATGTGCAAAATTGGGACACCAATTTCGGATAACAAACCACGAAGCCAGAGCACCTCGGCAGTGGTGTCAGAGACAACCTTGAACTCAGCTTCAGTCGAGGAACGGGAGATTGCAAGTTGCTTTTTGGATGACCAAGAAATGGGATTTGTACCAAGAAACAAGATGTAACCACCACTAGATATATAATCAGTGCGGTCACCCCCAAGATTAGCATCACAGAAGGCATGTAAGATCAAAGGAGAGGAACGACGAAGATGAATACCAAGATGCAACATACCTTTTAAGTAACGTAACACACGCTTAAGAGCAAGCCAATGAAGCTCAGTCGGATGCATGAGAAACTGGGCAAGTTTGTTGACGGAGTAAGAAACATCAGAACGAGTTAGAGACAAGTATTGAAGACTACCAACAATGGCGCGGTAGGTAGCTTCATCGATAATGGGTGTATCAGGTTGACGAATAAGAAGTGAATCAACAGACATAGGTGTAGACACAGGTCGACAATCAGCCATATTATAGCGTTGTAGGATGTCGGAAATATACTTCAATTGATTTAAATGAATACCTTCACGAGTGATATAGGGATTTGCCGTCACTTCCCAATCAAAAACAATTTATAAAACCAAATAAAAGTAGTATTTATTCGGGTGTCGAACACGAAGATGGCGGGGGTTAGATACTTGGTTTGTTTAAGTCTTTAGTTTAGTCAAACAAAATAAGATGTTGATTTATCTAAATTAAGATGCAAACAAGTTAAATTAAACTAAATGGGATTGTATTCAATTGATGGAAGGCTAAGGTCTTTGGGTTCACAAAGGGCAATTAGGTGGAGAAACAAGGTCTAACAAGAAAAGGGTAATAATAGTGGTCAAGGGTTTAAGACTAATTTCTTAGTCACCTTAAGCTCCTCAATAAGTTGTCACTTGATCGAGATGAACTAGCTACAAATTAAGCATAGAGACTACCCAATAGCATGAGCACCAAGACGGATCGAATGCATCAAAGAGATGTTCTAACTTTCATTAAAACTCATCTATAAGCACTTCTAAAACTATCTAATAGCACAATGCACCAAGGTAAGCCAAACATGTTAATGAAATGTCCAATTTTCATTGAGGCATTTCCACAAACACTTCAAATGCATTAAGAGTAGAAAACACATAATCACCCAATTCAAAAGGTTAACAACCCAAATTCATCCCCTTAATTACCCAAATTCCCCCTATGACCTTAGATAAGACTACTCACTCATGTTCATGGGTGAGAAATTACCAACAATTTCCAACAATATACAAGTAAACATTGCAAATATGATAAAGACTAATACTTTTGATGAATAACAATTAACCAACATAAGAAATGTAAACAAATGAAAATAATGTAAACAAAAGATGAGAATTGTACCAACAAAGAGGAAAGTAACAATCTTGGATAATAATGGAAGAATGAATTTCTTCTAATCTTCAAATACAACCCAAAATACTAATTGTATACTAATGAGAGATGAAGAACTTGCATAAACAAAGGAAGAATTAAACTAATAATTAAAGAAAGTTTGCAAATTTTATTGAATGAAAATGAGAAAGTAAATATTAGGGTTCTACAATATTGAGAGAGAAGGATGGACTAATCTAATTTCTATCTAATTCTAATGTAAGGTCTTCTAATGTGTAATATGAGGTAGGGTATGATGTGTCTTTTATACTACTAGCCTAATATTAATAATACTCCTAATAATAATAATCTTAATAATCTAATAATAATAATAATAATAATAATAATAATAATAATAATAATAATAATAATAATAATAATAATAATAATAACTCTAATTACATGAAACCATCGACACAAAACTCAAAAACAAACCAAAAGAGATCTGCGATTAGAGCAAAACGCAGTAGGGGGATGGCTATGCCGGCACACCGGCGGCCGGGGCTTGTCACCGGTAGCGAGTAGCGTCAAAAAAAAGGAGGAATTAAATGGGCTGTAGTGGGTGCCGCTAAGTCGGCTGTCGGGCAACCGGCATAGAAACACAATTGATGCGAGATTTGAAAGAAGGGGACTGTGTGCCGGCTTGTCGGCTGCCGGTGGCTATGACCGGTAGCGAGTCTATCACAAAAAGAAAGGAAAATTAATGTTGCGGCTACCGGTAGGGGAGGTCGGCTGCCGGGGTACCGGCATAGTGCACATATGCGATTTAAATTGAGCGTGAGAATGATGGTGTGGTCGGGTTTTCGGGCTTCAATTGTTGATATTGTTGCTGCTGCCGGTATGATGGTGGTTTGCAGGTGAGATGGTGGTAAAGGGTGGTTGTCATGGTGAAATGAAAGTGATAAGGAAGTGACGGTAAGTGATGGTGGAATTGCTGTTGTTGATTGGAGTGGTGATGGAGTGGTGATGACGAATGGTTGTTTGAAATGCAGGGGATGGTGAAATTGATGGTAGTGAAGGTGTATTGCTTCAGGTGGTTTAATGGAGGAGGTGGCGAGATGGGTTTGTTGATGGAGGAATGTTCAGTTGCAGGTATGGTGAATGGGGATGCAGGTGAATGGTAATTGGAGTGAAAGGCGAGTATTGAAGGTGATGATGGTGAGAGGTTGATTGCAGGTTGAAGACGGTGGGTTAATGGTGATTGATTGTGGTGAATGCAGGTTATAGAGTCGGGTTGTTGCTGTTGTAGAGTCGAGGATGGTGATGGTTGATGTTGGTAATGGAGTTGATGCAGGGGACTATTGTTGTCGACATTGATGGTGGTGAAGCCTGAACTAGCAGGGAGGTGATAATGTTGAGCAATGGTGGATGGTGACGACTGGGTTGATGTCGGGCAAATGGTGAAGATGAATGATGGGTGATAAATGCAGGGGAGGTGGATGATGCGTGATGACGGAATGCAGGAAAGGTGAGGTTGATGGAGTTTGGTTTGCTAAAGTCAAGAGTTGACTTTGCTTATGTGCTCTTTCCGTCCCCTTCCTTTGACCCTACCTTGACCCGTCATAATTTCGTCTCGATTCAACTTGTTCCTTAATTTCCGTCTCGTTTTACTCGTTCTCCGTCTCATTACTCCTCCTTACCTACACATTATTAAAATAAAGTGATATTAATATTAATATTAAATAAAAATTCCGACTAATTAATAAATATAACTACGACGACTATTATTATAAATTATTAAATAAATGAGCTCATTAGACAATTAAGCACGCAAAATCAAGTCGGAATAAGATATAAATACGGGGTAAAATACGACTAAAATGCTACTTATCAAATCTCCCCACACTTAAACCTTACTCGTCCTCGAGTAAGCTCATTAAATTAAACTAAGACCCGTAATATAAAAGGACTAGATAAATTAATAATATCCGATGAAAGGCAATTAACGGGCCTCCTCCGTCCCTTCAACTCACACCGAAACACAATGAGGTATGCATTCCAATGCAAGGCAAGTGGGGGCTTGCGGAAAACTTTTGACACATCCAACATTTAAGCACGTAATCAATCATAAGATGCATCAATCAAAAAGTCAAACCACTTTCCTCATCTAAGCGGTCGTTTTGCTTCAAAATTGAAAGGTCTAGGTTAGGTGAAACCGTCTCAAAACCTCAACGAGGTGCCAACTCCCTAAACGTGGCACAAGCAACCCAAATATGTTCACACAAGCCAAAGAAACACATTCTAAGGCGGGGAAAAGGGGAAGCAAGGCAAGTCCTCCAAGAATGACATGACACGCGCAAGATTCAACCAAAAGAGACCCATGGCTAAGAGGACTTAGACCATCGACAACCTCACGGATTTCACTCGTCACTCATTTAAAGTCCGGGTGTTTTTGTACAAAAAGTAGCCAAACACTCTCCTACTACGACTCGTGAGAACGTGTCCGCAATCTAATGTGTAAAACAGTCCTATGTCCAAATGAGATGCAAAATGTAACAATGCGCAAGCCATGAAATAAGGGTTGTAATGGGGCTAAGGAGTAGGACGGAACGGGATTGGTGCGAGCACCGTTTGGATATGTGGAGTTCAAATCAAGAATTATCGACACATCACATCCCTTTGCTTATTGCAACACATGAGACACGTCTATGCCCTAACATAGAATGGATCACCAAAACTATGCAAAAATTGCATAAACCCAACTCAAATTGGAAAAAAATTGAAAGTACTCCTCTTATTTCAACAAATGGTAACGTCTACACCCTAACAAAAACCCGGTTTCCCAAGTCATGCAAAAATTGTGTAAACCCGACTCATTTTGGAAAAATATCAATTTGCTCCTTTATTTAGCCACTAGTAGAAAAAACCCCTATTACGACGCGGTTATCGTGGCGGTTCTAATAGGAACGACGTGAAAAGTCCAATAAATTGGCGGGAACGAAATTTTCATGAATGTAGGGGGTCTATTATGGCGGTATAAGTAAGAACCGACGTGATAAGAGAAGCTTTTTATGGCGGTTCCAAATAAAAAACGCCACTATAGATCAATTGTGGCGGTTCTATTAACAATCGACGTTATGAATGACGCTAAAAGTTAATATAAAGTGACAATTTTTTGGGCTAGAAAACCGCCATTATATGTTTTTGTGTCGGTTTTTAACTATAACCGACTTAATAGCAAAATTTAAAACAACTAAAAAACCCATTAGAATTCTGTGATTAAGTTTCCTGGATATTTACCTATACTTATTTACTTCGTCATCTGATCTCCACTCATCACCATCGTTCTCCACCTCTCATAGCCACGACGCTCACCGACTCCTTCGATAGCCTCACCGTTCTCCTTCGTTACTGCCAACGCTTTCCCATGGCACTCAATGCTCTCCCTCGATTCAGCGCCTTTAGGTACAACATCCGATTTAGGGTTTTTTTTTTTGTAAATAATTGGGATAAAATTGATTTTATTTCTCACTAGTAGAAAAACCCCCTATTACGACGTGGTTATCGTGGCGGTTCTAATAGGAACGACTTGAAAAGTCCAATAAATTGGCGGGAACGAAATTTTCATGAATGTAGGGGTCTATTGTGGCGGTTTAAGTCAGAATCGACGTGATAAGAGAAGCTTTTTATGGCGGTTCCAAATAAAAAACGCCACTATAGATCAATTGTGGCGGTTCTATTAACAACCGACGTTATGAATGACGTTAAAAGTTAATATAAAGTGACAATTTTTTGGGCTAAAAAACCGCCATTATATGTTTTTGTGTCGGTTTTTAACTATAACCGACTTAATAGCAAAATTTAAAAAAAACTAAAAAAACCCATTAGAATTCTGTGATTGAGTTTCCTGGATATTTACCTATACTTATTATTTACTTCGTCATCTGATCTCCACTCATCACCATCGTTCTCCACCTCTCATAGCCACGACGCACCCGACTCCTTCAATAGCCTCACCGTTTTCCTTCGTTACTGCCAACGCTTTCCCATGGCACTCAATGCTCTCCCTCGATTCAGCGCCTATAGGTACAACATCCGATTTAGGGTTTTGTTTTTTGTAAATAATTGGGATAAAATTTATTTTATTTCTGTTCACAGTATGACCAGACCGCGGATGCCCAAACACGGGTCCTAGCCGGACCTCTGCTACACCGCCCCCCGTCGTCGTTCTCCGTCGCTGACCACTACTGCTGTAATCAGCCTTGCTCTCACACTCCACAGGTAATCCGATTTTTGAGTTTTGACTTATGATTGTGTTTAATTGTTATGAAATTGAAACAGATTTTAACTTGTGATTTCATTTGGTGAGACTGATTTACCAACAAAAATTGTATAATTAACTGAACTGGTACTGGGAGAAACGATAATTGTTGATTTTAGGTCATGAAGTTGAAATAAATTGAGATAAAGGGTGATTTTACTAGTAACTCTAGTTTGAACTACATCCCAAAACCATGTTTTTCATTTCTATATGTGCAATATACCAGGGTTTTTATTTAAGGTTTGTGATAAATTTAGAGTGATAAATTCAAGATTTGTGACCCAGCAGAAAGATGATAAACTAAAACCAAGTCATGGAAAACAAGGAGACTAGTATGTCATGGTACATTAGTTAGCCTGCTCAGGTGTTGGTTTCCGTCTCTTTTATGTTTATTTCCATTTCTTGGTCAGCTTTCATTGTTTTTCAATTTTGTGACTGAGTGAAAGTAGGAGCTAGCTAACTAATTTTCAAAATGGTTTAATAGAATAAGCTCTGCTTTGCATATAGCTCAACAGATGTTTAGTTTTGCCTTGAAAGGAGCTGGTTCATGTTTATGGTCTAGAGGGTCATTAGTATTATCACAGTGCGAAGCTGCTGTGACTTAGCGGGTATTCGCTGGAATGTTAATTAGGTTTGTAGCCTTCCTCCTGTTAGCAATGTACGTGGCCAGTTAAGATTGTGTATTATATTTTCTCACTTGCCACATCATTGGTCTTTTCTAAGTCCTATTGGTCTTTATCTTGTGCTTTCTTCTCGTTTATTTATGCTATTGAATCGAATTTCACAAGTTATTATAGTTGTAACTTTTGTTTGTCACCCTAAAAAAGAAAACGATAACTCTCATTATTGTCAATTTGTTTAGAAATCTCCAACAGAGCTGTGTTGTTGAAGTAAAAAAAAATAGTCATTTTGTTAATAGTCTTTATAAGTTCTGAAATGCAGACTTGGTCGACATGTTTCATAAGATACCTAGACAGAGTAATAGTTTGTTTTGTGTAAGATTTTAACTAAAATACGCAGCTTGGACCATTATGTTGCTAAATTTTTTATTGTAGCTATTCAGTTGTTTTTCTTGCTTTATACGTCTTGTTAGTTGTTGGGGAAAATATGGGAACCTAAAGGCAAATGCTGATGCCGTTCGGATTTCAAACATCTTTCAGAGTTTTTGTCATTGATGCAGGTTCCTAAAGATTCACTATCTTGATACTCAATGATTTCCTTCATATTGACAGGTGACACACTCATCTATCAAAGTGTGCCATCTTTGACATTTCCTTCATATTGACAGGATATGATCTTGACATTTCATTCATATTGAAAGGTGGTATAAATTGAACTAGCTTAGAATGTTGCTTCTTTTGTAGTGCTTCAAAGAGCTAATTGGGTCAGGGAAATTGTTACTAGTGACACCGAGACTGGGTGGTTTGAGAAATGGGCAGAACAAGCTTGTACCCGTCTAACCAGTCCTCGCCCACAACCCGTGTATATTCATTACTTATCCCTGCATAGATGTCTCATATTTTCGAATAAATTATTTACATATGCGTATTTTGTTAATTAAGATTAAAGTCAAAAATTTTTATACATATATGCCGTTGTACAAGTTGGATTACCTGCAAATGCTTCTTAAGATAAGCATCTTAGATAAGCAAATATCCGAAATGACTTGATTAATCAAGCTAGCTTGAATACAATTTGGAGCGTGGAGCATACATAGATTGCTTGGCATTGTCCACATGGAGTTCAGGTCCTAGCTATGATCAATGTGTAAATTAAATTAATGTTGATACATACTTGCAGCATATATATACATGCTTTAGCACCTTTTTTTTCTTCCTTTTGTGGCATTTATTTGACATTATCACTCTGGTTTGGCTATAATACTGCAAAACCTTGTTCTTAATCTTGCAGGCCAATTGGTCGGATAGATTACAGTTAGGAGACGTAATTTTTTCGGAGTTCGCAAGGTAAGTCCAATTTCTGTATGTCAAAAAGTGGTCATCGTTTTATCATATAGTTATCATCATTGAAAAAACCCGATGTTTTCACTGTTATAAAACCAATTAGAAGTGAATTTCAATGGAGTTTGCAAAAGTTCATACCAACATGAGGTCTCTCCTTCACAGGTTATGTCCGTCCTTGTTAGGTTGTTCGTAGTTTCTTGTCTTCGTGGGTATGTAGTATGAAGACGCAAGAATAGTTTACTTAGCTAGAAAATTATTAATCATTTCAGTGATAGCAAAATGAAAACACATCCACTTTTGTTAGGATGGAAATATTATGATGAAATGATGGCTTATTCATTTCCTTTGATAATACACAACTGTAATAGACATGTTTGCTACCTCATATAGTCATATTAGACACTCTTGATTGAGAAAATTGATAGTCGATAGCTCTGAGCAATACTGTTTTTAATCTGAGGTTATTTACTCTGAAACCTTGTGACGTGAGCTTCAACCATGAAAAGATTCGCATTCCCTAGTGTATAAAATTCATTTATAACTGCTGCCCGTTTAAATGATTCGCCTCCCCTAGTGTATAAAATTCATTTATAAGATGTGTCACTTTAACTTCAATCAATATTTGCATCTTTTTAAAATTTTTTATATACCATCCGTTCAAATGGTTCACTTATTTTGCCACAGCCTGTACATAAATGGATGGTCCGGCATATCTATTTTCCATGCTTACGGACTGGAATATCAAAGGTTCGACACTACTTCCCAAATTGTTTTATCTTCTTGATCATTATGGCTTAGATTCTTGTCTTTTCAAGTTCTATTTAATTTGCTCTCAATAATCTCCGAGAGATAATGATACGGGATATATGTAAACAAGCTATCTTCATATCAATTCATCATTAAAAAACACTGTTTGACCGTTGACTAACTTTTTATAGTCAACACTCGGTAAGGATATTGTGCAAGTGCTACGAAATAGTTCATAACCACATGTTTTTTTTCCAGGGAGGAGTTGTGCTTTTTGCCGTGCATTTTACCTTTCTTATATCAACCATATTTCATGAGGTATGTTTTAATTCCAACCTTGATACTTATGCAATGTAAAAACCACTTTGATGTCTAAACATTGTGATATGAGCCCTTTCATGCTATAGAGGCCTTCACGTGCCTTAAATAGGTTGACACAAGCAACTAGTTTTATTTTTAAATAGGATTTTACCTTTAGTCGAGTTAGGCTTAATTGCGATCGTCGGCTTATTTTCGCTAATAACTTTCATATCTCCTTAAAACATTCAATCAAACCAGGGAGTGTTCTTTGGTGTCTTATGTTGATTTTAATAATGATTAGGTTGTTTTTCTAAACTATTGGTTTGCTAAATGTATTATTGCAGATTCAACAATGTTCATTGACAAGATGAAAGATGTTAAAGGCGTGTGGGCTATTAAATGTTTAGAGAACATGGAATGTAGATTAGTTTATTAAGTAAGACGCGTATGTGATTATTTATACACTTGTATGAATAATTTTGAAGAGCGTTATTATTGTTTTGTCGGATGATATGCAAGTTTAGTTGTTGGATTCTTTTGTATGCATGTTTGTTTATTTCACTATTTCGCTTTGTTAAATCTACAGGATATTACTGCCGAAATTTTGGTAGCAAATAATTTTTTTTAAAAAAAAATATCTATCTATGGTGGCGGTTCTTAAGTATGAAACGCCACTATTGGGTAACCTTCAGTGGCGGTTCTTTGCTAACAACCGACATCATAATTACTTTTAGTGGCGGTTGTTTAACAACAAACGATGTTATAGAAAACATTTAGTGGCGGTTGTGGTACAAAGTTATTATTGAAAATACCTATGGTGGCGGTTTTCAAACAATAACCGCCATTATAGATGAGTTACAACGGCGGTTTTTGTCTAAAACCGTCGTTTTATATAAGGTTATAATGGCGGTTTTGTTTGGAAAACCGACACTGTAGGCTAGCTATAGTGGCGGTTGGACAACCGCCGCAAAAGGTTATACGACCCCGTGATAAACGACGCACCCAAAACCTTTAAAAACCGCCATAAAAGGTTATTTTGGACCGCCACCGTAGGGGTTTTTTCTACTAGTGAGCAACGGCTCTTTCTACCCCGTTTAATGATGAGGAGGGGTGTTGCTTGCCTTTTTCTTGTTTTAACACAAATATATACAAAACAACCAACTCTTTCTTTTTTTGAATTTTTCACAACTTTTTCACTTTTCTATTTTGTTTTTCATTTCTTTTTCAAAACCTCCAAATTATATACAATGCCAAATGCATACCAAGTTCCAACCCAAGTGTATATGTATACTATCCACCACTATGACCCAAATCACCTCCTACAACACTACTACAAAACCGACCAATTTTTGATCAAGGAAGGGTGGTTATGGGATGTAGCTATTTTAGTGAGTTTGCCAAATGAATAGGTTGAGGCTCAAAGGGGGTGAATCAAAAAGGGAGATAATGGAAGGGACAAAACAAGACAATTTGGCTATGTGAGGTTCATATGCATGTGGAAACAAATTTTATTTCATAACTTGTGCACAAAAAAATGAAATGCAAATCATGGCCTAAGGACGGAATGACACACTTATGCGTCTAGACATAACACGTCTCGCGAGGAGACCTACTCACAATCCTAAGTGGGGGTCGGGTATGAATGCACCGACCCTAGGAGGCTCTAATCCTCACATTTGAGTAGCTAGGTCGAGGTCTAGGTCTAGCCTACGGTCCTCTCGGTCTCACAAGGCGGCCAAAACTTGGTGGACATGCCCTTTTTCCCATATGCTAACCATGTGACACGGGTGCGAGCCATGGGGAGGGGGAAGGCACGGTCAAGACATAAATCATCATTGGGGTATCATAATCCCTCCCTAGACCACATTTTGTTCAAAACTTTATATACAAACTCAATGCAACAAAAAGGAAACACAACACATAAATACATGTGAGACAAATGCATGCAAGAAATTGAAATGAACATAAGGTAAACATGTAACAATTATCTAAACCTAGTAGCACGTAAGCACACACACCAAGTTCCAAAATGGAACATCCTCATCAACATAGCCCATCCTCCTCCATATATCCAACAATATAAAGGAAAATAATAGTAAAGGAGAAAGAGATAGGAAAGATTCAACCGAGCGGTCTTCTAGTCTCCTAATGCCTCAAATGTCCCGTATGTGCCTGCGCCACTTGTTAGACCAACATATATATACAATGCAATATTTTTGTAATTTTTTGAAATTTTTCAATTTTTAAGCATTTTTTTGTTTTTTTCTTAAATTTACAAGTATATAATGATATGAACAAATATAGACAATATTCACAAAGTGGATATTTCCCTCCCCACACTTGAAATTTACATTGTCCTCAATGGAACAAAGTATAGGGAGAGAATAGGAAAAATAAACAACATATTTTTGGTGGTTTTTGAATTTTTCGAAATTAAAGAACATATTTTTGGATTTTTTGAATATTTGAAAATAAATAACATGTTTTTTTGTATTTTTAAAATGATGGAATTTCCTCCCCACACTTATTTATTTACATATTTCCATGGAAATAAATGTGTGGAGGAAATTCGGAAATGAAATACATGTTTTTGGTGATTTTTGATTTTTTTCAAATTTTTAGTGGTTTTCAAATAAGCATGCAATGCATGATCTAACCTATATGCAATATTGAAATACGATGCAAGCTATACTATATGAATGCAAAGAGAGCTAATTTAGATTAGCTCCTTATCGAATCATGTCACTAAATGCAAAATGCGGTAAAAACTTAATTAAAGAGGAGAAGAATATATACATTGCGGTGGTTCTTAAGTAACTCCACAAAACCTCTTCATTCAAAGACTTCATTCAACCGGGATCAATATCCCGAGATCCCACCAACCTTCCACCTTCAATACAAGGATCAACAACACATGAACCCTTGTTCTTCATCATCAAAGCATGCAACTTACTCATGGCATCTTGAACTTCTTGCCATTTTCGGTTCATTTCTTCTTCAAGCTTTTCCTTAGTCTCTTTGCCAACATTAGGGTCACATACCCTTTTTCCTTTCGATCTCTTCCTCCATCTTTTTGGCTTCTTCTTTTCAATTCCCGGTTTTGATTTTGGAGGGGCATTGGTGCTAGAATTGAACTTGGTTTCCCAAGTCTTGCCCATTTCCCCACACTTATCGTTAACATTCACTTCTTCTTCAAGGAACTTATCCGGTGGTTCATCATCAACTTTTGGCTCACAATCAATCAAGAATTCCATATTCTCATCTTCTTCATTCTCATGGAGTTCTAAAGTTTCCACGGCAAACATGCTTTGAACCACGGTTTTCTTTGAAGCATGTGGTAGCTTGAATTCAACTTTTTCCTTCCCAACTTTGAATGACAATTGTCCCTCTTTGACATTTATGACGGCTCCTCCCGTGGCCAAGAAAGGCCTACCAAGAATGACACGAGAGCGTCTTCCCATAGGGATGTCCAATACAACAAAATCGGTAGGAATTGAAAGCTTACCAACTTGAACCATGATATCCTTGAGAATCCCATTTGGAGATTTGATTGTTCCATCGGCAAGTTTTATTGTAATGGAAGTGTGGGTTAGGCTTGAAATATTCAACCTCTTCACAAGGGCAAGTGGTATGACACTCACACTTGCCCCTAAGTCACATAAAGCACTATCCACCTTTTGGTCACCAACGGTACATGGAATTGAGAAACTCCCGGAGTCATCAAGTTTGACGGGAATTACTTTAGACTTGACCACATTGCACTCTTCACTTGAGGCATCAAGCTCATGTCTACTAATGTCCACTCTTCTAGAAATGACTTCTTCTTGCTTGGCCAAAGAGTGTTCTTCTACCATGACCATTTCTTCCTTTTCCGGGTTCTTCTCAACTTCTACCATCACATTTGGTGCTTTCACAATTTCTTCAAGCACAAATTCTTCACTCATAGTGGTTGGTGAAGCCATAATCATCTCTCCCTTACCCGGGTCAACTTCAACATCCAAGCTTGTACCATGAATTGTCATTATTTGCTCAAGCACATAATCTTCTATGCTCTCTTTTTCGGGCTCACGGTCAACTTCTTGGAATGTTTCCATAGCCATGGAAAAGGGAGTAGTGTAAGATAACTTCTCTTGACTTGGCAAATCAAATGACTCTTCTCTTTCCTCTTCAACTCCAACCATGATAGCATTAACTTCCTTTGCCTTCATAGGGTCTCTTGGATTTTGCCCTTGTCTTAGAAATACACCCGGTGGTTTTTGAGAACTCATGAGAGCTTGGGAAGCCACTTTAGCTTCAAGACTCTTGATTTGTTGTTGGGTATTACTTGCCAAATCCCCTATCAACTTCACCAAGTTTTCATATTTATCATCTACCATGGTATTACTTGCTTGGGATGGTGGCTCTTGGTTGAAAGGTTGGTTGGAAATTGGAAGAGAAAAGCCATATCCTTGATCTTTAAAGTTGGAATTTTGGTTGTTCCCTTGGTACCCTTGATTGAACCCTTGATTTTGCCCTTGGTTGTACCTTTGATTATTGTTGTATCCTTGATTGAACCCATTGTTGTTGTTCCATTGATTGAATCCTTGGCCAAACCCTTGGTTAGCTTGGTTTCCTTGGTTTCCTTGGTAAAAGTTTTGATTACCTTGGTTCCCTTGGTTACCCCTATAATCTTGATATGCTTGAGATTGGTTGGCAAAGTTTTGGTTGGATCCTTGGTTGTTGTTGAATGAGGGTCTAGGTGGATGGTTGGAAAAATTGTTAAATGCTTGGAAAGCATTCACCTCTTGCACATTGTTCCCATCAAAGTTGTTGTAATTGTTGGCACACAAGTCATATGTGTGACCACTTCCTCCACAAAGTTCACAACTTGAGACTTGAGCCACTTCCTCCATGGGTGCCCCATGTGAGGTTGCGGCTTGGTACACTTGATTTCTTTGAAACTTCTCAAATTGTTTTGTGAGTAAGTCGAGCTTGGCATTTGTCTCGGAGTTGGAGGAGTTTTCCTTAGGAACTTTCCCATTCCTTCTTAGCATGTTTCCTCTAGAACCATGGTTTGCTTCCGAATCTACCATTTTCTTGATCAATGTCGTGCCCTCTTCATCACTCAAGTGATCAAATCCTCCCCCCGCGGAGGCATTTACCATCTCCTTAGTCCTTGGTAGCAAAGTTTGGAAGAAAGTTTGAGTGATGTACCATTCCGGTATTCCATGGTGGGGGCAACTCGCTATCAAGTCTTGATAACGGTCCCAAGCTTCACCCAAGGACTCTCCATCCTCTTGTTGGAACATATGGATCTCATTACGGAGCATCGCGGTCTTGGAGGAAGGGTAATACTTGGCCATGAATGCTTTAGCCAAAGCATCACAAGTAGTGAAAGTATCCGGTGGGTGGATGTTCAACCATCGGTCCGCTTTGCCCGTCAATGAAAACGGGAACAACATCATTCTCAAGGTGTCTTCGGACACCCCATTCTTCTTCATCATTGAAACTTTCCTCTTAAACTTCCGGAGATGAGCATGGGCATCCTCTTCAATATGACCCCCGAACAAATCCTTCTCAATCAACCCGACTTGGGCGGGATGCATCTCAAAGTTGTTGGGAGCCAATGTGCCAAAATTAATTGGGTCACAAGCATCATTGTGGTTAGGACGGTTATGGTCACGTAAAGCCATTGGTGGTGGTGGTGGTGGTGGATTTGGTATATGAGAAGGTGGTGTTTGAGGTGGGCTATTTGGAAATTGGAAGTTGTGAAATGGATTTTCTAATGAAGGCTCAATTGTGATGTTTGGTTGTTGTTGAGTTGTGTTTTCAATGAGAGGTTGGATGGGTGGATTTGCTTGGTTTATGGTTGCTTGAGAAGAGGTTATAACCCTTGCAATGGTCCTATTCCTTAAGGCTCTAAAAAGCCTTTCGGGATCGGAGTCAAAGAGCAAAGCTTGGTGGTTCCTCCTAGGCATACAACTTGTCAAACCGTAAGACTCCTAGTGCTTTTACACACTAGGGTAAGGCAAAAATCACACACACTCTACAAGAAGCACACAAACTACACAAACAAGCAAACAACAAGTAAAGACTAAGCCTAAGACTCTAACTAACTAAGCATAACCTAACGCCATCCCCGGCAACGACGCCATTTTGATATAGGGATTTGCCGTCACTTCCCAATCAAAAACAATTTATAAAACCAAATAAAAGTAGTATTTATTCGGGTGTCGAACACGAAGATGGCGGGGGTTAGATACTTGGTTTGTTTAAGTCTTTAGTTTAGTCAAACAAAATAAGATGTTGATTTATCTAAATTAAGATGCAAACAAGTTAAATTAAACTAAATGGGATTGTATTCAATTGATGGAAGGCTAAGGTCTTTGGGTTCACAAAGGGCAATTAGGGGGAGAAACAAGGTCTAACAAGAAAAGGGTAATAATAGTGGTCAAGGGTTTAAGACTAATTTCTTAGTCACCTTAAGCTCCTCAATAAGTTGTCACTTGATCGAGATGAACTAGCTACAAATTAAGCATAGAGACTACCCAATAGCATGAGCACCAAGACGGATCGAATGCATCAAAGAGATGTTCTAACTTTCATTAAAACTCATCTATAAGCACTTCTAAAACTATCTAATAGCACAATGCACCAAGGTAAGCCAAACATGTTAATGAAATGTCCAATTTTCATTGAGGCATTTCCACAAACACTTCAAATGCATTAAGAGTAGAAACCACATAATCACCCAATTCAAAAGGTTAACAACCCAAATTCATCCCCTTAATTACCCAAATTCCCCCTATGACCTTAGATAAGACTACTCACTCATGTTCATGGGTGAGAAATTACCAACAATTTCCAACAATATACAAGTAAACATTGCAAACATGATAAAGACTAATACTTTTGATGAATAACAATTAACCAACATAAGAAATGTAAACAAATGAAAATAATGTAAACAAAAGATGAGAATTGTACCAACAAAGAGGAAAGTAACAATCTTGGATAATAATGGAAGAATGAATTTCTTCTAATCTTCAAATACAACCCAAAATACTAATTGTATACTAATGAGAGATGAAGAACTTACATAAACAAAGGAAGAATTAAACTAATAATTAAAGAAAGTTTGCAAATTTTATTGAATGAAAATGAGAAAGTAAATATTAGGGTTCTAAAATATTGAGAGAGAAGGATGGACTAATCTAATTTCTATCTAATTCTAATGTAAGGTCTTCTAATGTGTAATATGAGGTAGGGTATGATGTGTCTTTTATACTACTAGCCTAATATTAATAATACTCCTAATAATAATAATCTTAATAATCTAATAATAATAATAATAATAATAATAATAATAATAATAATAATAATAATAACTCTAATTACATGAAACCATCGACACAAAACTCAAAAACAAACCAAAAGAGATCTGCGATTAGAGCAAAACGCAGTAGGGGGATGGCTGTGCCGGCACACCGGCGGCCGGGGCTTGTCACCGGTAGCGAGTAGCGTCAAAAAAAAGGAGGAATTAAATGGGCTGTAGTGGGTGCCGGTAAGTCGGCTGCCGGGCAACCGGCATAGAAACACAATTGATGCGAGATTTGAAAGAAGGGGACTGTGTGCCGGCTTGTCGGCTGCCGGTGGCTATGACCGGTAGCGAGTCTATCACAAAAAGAAGGGAAAATTAATGTTGCGGCTACCGGTAGGGGAGGTCGGCTGCCAGGGTACCGGCATAGTGCACATATGCGATTTAAATTGAGCGTGAGAATGATGGTGTGGTCGGGTTTTCGGGCTTCAATTGTTGATATTGTTGTTCTTGCTTGCCCGGTATGATGGTGGTTTGCGGGTGAGATGGTGGTAAAGGGTGGTTGTCATGGTGAAATGAAAGTGATAAGGAAGTGACGGTAAGTGATGGTGGAATTCTTTGTTGTTGATTGGAGTGGTGATGGAGTGGTGATGACGAATGGTTGTTTGAAATGCAGGGGATGGTGAAATTGATGGTAGTGAAGGTGTATTGCTTCAGGTGGTTTAATGGAGGAGGTGGCGAGATGGGTTTGTTGATGGAGGAATGTTCGATTCGGGTATGGTGAATGGGGATGCGGGTGAATGGTAATTGGAGTGAAAGGCGAGTATTGAAGGTGATGATGGTGAGAGGTTGATTGCAGGTTGAAGACGGTGGGTTAATGGTGATTGATTGTGGTGAATGCAGGTTATAGAGTCGGGTTGTTGCTGTTGTAGAGTCGAGGATGGTGATGGTTGATGTTGGTAATGGAGTTGATGCAGGGGACTATTGTTGTCGACATTGATGGTGGTGAAGCCTGAACTAGCAGGGAGGTGATAATGTTGAGCAATGGTGGATGGTGACGACTGGGTTGATGTCGGGCAAATGGTGAAGATGAATGATGGGTGATAAATGCAGGGGAGGTGGATGATGCGTGATGACGGAATGCAGGAAAGGTGAGGTTGATGGAGTTTGGTTTGCTAAAGTCAAGAGTTGACTTTGCTTATGTGCTCTTTCCGTCCCCTTCCTTTGACCCTACCTTGACCCGTCATAATTTCGTCTCGATTCAACTTGTTCCTTAATTTCCATCTCGTTTTACTCGTTCTCCGTCTCATTACTCCTCCTTACCTACACATTATTAAAATAAAGTGATATTAATATTAATATTAAATAAAAATTCCGACTAATTAATAAATATAACTACGACGACTATTATTATAAATTATTAAAGAAATGAGCTCATTAGACAATTAAGCACGCAAAATCAAGTCGGAATAAGATATAAATACGGGGTAAAATACGACTAAAATGCTACTTATCAACGAGTCGGGGTCACCTCGATACCTAAGAAGTAGGATAAAGGGTCGAGGTCCTTGAGTGAAAACCGAGCAGCAATGCTAGCAATAAACTTCGAAATAACATGATCAGCGGAGTAAGTAACAATAATATCATCCACATAAACAAGAACAAAAAGATGATCGGATGCGTTTTTGTAAGTAAAAAGTGACGACTCAGAGACCGAATTAACGAACCCATAAGACAATAAATAATTGCGAAGCTCCGTGAACCAGGCCCTCGGAGCTTGTTTCAGACCATAAATAGCCTTAGACAGATAACACACATGAGTAGAGCATTCAGCATCGATAAACCCAGGAGGTTGAACCATGTAAACGGTATCAGTCAAGGAGCCCTGCAAGAAAGCATTATTTATGTCGATTTGGCGAATTGGCCACCCTGTGGTGATAGCGAGACTAAGAATTAAATGAAAAGTAGCCGGTTTAATGACCGGACTAAACGTTTCCGAATAATCGATGCCAAGACGTTGATTAAAACCTTTAGCGACTACACGAGCTTTATATTGTTTAATCGAACCATCCGGGTTATATTTGATTCGAAATATCCACTTACAGTCAATCACGTTTTGGGTCGAAGTACGGGGAACAAGTGACCAGGTGTTATTACGGGTGAGGGCAGCGTATTCATCGAGCATCGCTGCACGCCATTTGGGGTCGATAAGTGCTTGTTTGACTGTGGTGGGGGTAATGTACGGGTTATGGGTCTGGATAGAGATAGCATAGCGAGGATTCGGTTTAACAATATTGTGAGATAACCGGGTACCATGTTGAGATGGTTGAGGTGGGGGGTGGAGGGGGTGGAGGGGGAGTGGCAGCGGTCGAGGAGGAAGTAGAGGCATAATGGGGATTGGGTTTTATGATATAGTGGGAGAGACGGGTTCCATGTCGAGATGGAGGAGGGGGTGGAGGAGGTGGTGGTGGGGGAGAAGGAGTGGAGTGAGAGGTGGAAGAGTTCGAGGGAGTGACTGGGGAGGATGGAGTACATGGTTTAGGGGATGAGGTAGGGGAGTCAGTGGTTGTGGCGGGTGTGTCTGATTGGGACGTGGAGGTGGAAGAGATGACTGGAAGTTGGAATGTAACCCACTGATGAGCGGATGTGGGTGTAGCGGGGTTAATTTTGAGAAGCGTATTGTATGGAAATTCCGTGTCCACAAATCGAACATGGCGATATGTGTAGACGCGAGAAGTAAGAGGGTCAAGACAAAAGTAAGCAGATTGTGTAGTCGAATAACCGAAAAAGACACAGGCAATGGAGCGTTGTTGGAGCTTGTGTGTCGTGTAGGGGCGCAACCATGGAAAACAGAGACAACCAAAACCGTGTAACTTCTGATAGTTTGGTTGTTGGTGAAATAATTTGTAGTATGGAGAATCGTTTTGAAGAGTAGAGGTCGGAAGTCGATTAATAAGATAAGCAGCTGTAGTTAATGCGTAAGGCCAGAATTTTGTAGGTAATTGAGCATGGGTGAGAAGTGCAAGGCCGGTTTCAACAATGTGACGGTGTCGACCCTTAACAAACCCGTTATGTTCGGGAGTGTGAGGTGGAGATGTGAGGTGGGAGATACCACTGTCGAGTAGTGAAGGGGTTAATTTGGTGAATTCACCACCGTTGTCGGAATAAAATTGTTTTATAGGACGATTGAAATATTTTTCTACAATAGCACGAAACCGTTTAAAAATAATTTCGGTGTCAGATTTCTTTTTGATGGGATAAAGCCAAATATAGTGTGTAAAATGATCAATGAAGAGGACATAGTATTTGTGCAATTCAGTCGAGTAAAGTTGGGCAGTCCAGACATCCAAAAAAATTAAATCGAGTGGAGCATGAGAAATTAGCGTGGAAGTTTTAAACGGAAGTTTGTGACTTTTATTAATTAAGCAAGGATTACAATGCAGATAATCGGAAATACGGAAATTAAAACGGGAATTTAAGAGCTTGAGGATGACGGATGACGGATGTCCAAGTCGGTGGTGCCACAACGTGGAAGTGACGGATGCGGTGTAGGCATTCGGTGTTCTCGGGTTCCACTCATATGCTTCGTTGTTAAGCGGGCCTTGAAGTAGAATTATTCCCGTCGTTTGTGCCTTTATAAGAAAAGAAGAGGGTGAGAAAACGGCTAAAGCATCATTATCACGACAAAATTGATTTACGGAAAAAAGATTTTTGGAAATATGCGGAACACAGAGAACATTATTAAAAATTAGAGGAGTAGAAGAATGAGGGATAGTAAAAGAACCTATATGAGTAATTTGAAGTGAAGAACCGTCACCAATCACCAAGTCGTCAGGACCTTCATACGGGTTGTGAAGGGCAAGAGTATTGAGGTCATGTGTGATGTGGTGCGAGGCACCAGTGTCGATGGTCCATGTGTTCGGGTTGGAGGAGGATGTGTGGCTGGCAGTGTGAGCGTGAGGGGCAGGGGTGCGATATTGACGAGTGGGGAAGACAACCATTGGGAAATCAGCTTTGAGTTTGCGACAGTCGGATGCGACATGGCCTTTGATGTCACAATAGTGACATCGAACTTTGTATGGAGCGGGTTTGTAGTCGGGATTAGGGGTAGGTGTGGAAGACGGGTAGGTTGTTTCGGGTGGATAAGAGTTGGGTCGTGGTGTATACGTAGGGCGATTGTAGTTGTTATTGCGGTTTTGGGCGATTTGTGCGGATGGATTGAAGGTATTGGGAACGATAGTTTTATTGCGAACAGTGAGTTCATATTGGATTAGTTTTTCATGAAGGTCTTCGAAGGAGATTGGAGTGTCACGAGCTTTGACGGATTCAATGACGGGTCCATAAAGATCATAGTTGAGACCATCGAAGATGACAGTAAGGATGTCTTTGATGTCCATAGGTCGATCGAGTTGAGCGATGTCATCCGTGCATGATTTAACGGCTTGCATGAATTCGGTGATGGTACCTCACCAAGTTTGAGGGTTTGGAGGCGAGCTTTTAGTTGTAGTTTACGGCCACGGGATTTGTTTGCAAAGGTACGGGCGAGAGTTGTCCATGCTTCATGAGCCGTGGTGGCATGGAAAATTAGAGGGGCAACGGTGGAGCAGAGAGTGCCGGTTAAAGCACCCAATATGAATTGGTCTTGGTGATACCAAGTCGTGTAGGCTGGGTTAGGTTTGGTTTTGGAATTTTCGCCGTCTTTTGTGGGTGCCGTGGTTATGGTTTGGGGAGGTGCTGGTAGGGTTCCATCGAGGTAAGGGAAGAGGCAGTGACCATTCATGGTGGCTCGGATTTGAAAACTCCATTGTTTGTAGGTTAGGGTGTCGGTGAGTTGAATGCAATTTTGGAAGTTAATGACGGAAATCGGCTTGGTTGGTTCATCGGGGTTGGGGATTTGAATGTTGTGTGAGGCCATTGGAATTTCGAAGCAAATAGGACGGATGGATCGATTTTTATGACTCTATTGATACCATGTAAAGAATTGTAATTGTATATATTCACAAGGCATAATTACAAGAACTTATATACTAGTACAAGGTACACGATATGGAATACTACGATTTTCCTAAACTATTTAGAAAATATACGGAAACATAAAATAAGGAATTGAGACTTAGAGAAAGATACAATTTCCTAAATACAAATATAGACTAGATATTATTTACTTGGAGAACAAGGAGAGACAATATTATTTACACATAGAAATAGATAACCGGGCAAATTATCGCACAGATTATTCTTTCTTACGACTTTTAGCGGATTTGTTAAGAATTGCCCCTAGTTTGGACCATTTCAATCTTAGTGTAAATTTTTATCAAGACTGGCCGGAGAGTGATTTAATGCTTAATCGAGAAACCGAGTTAAAGTTATGCAAGGTACTCTATCGGCGTCCAATGGCCTCCACTTGTTGTGATGTGGAATTTAATGGGAGATTTCTCAACATGTCTCGTTAAGAGGGTCCCATAGTTGGGACTGCAAATGGCGAAGTAAAAGAACAATGCTATGGTATCGTAGTAAAATTAACTATTGTACTGAGTAAATAGTAATGCAATGGCATAAATCTTATATAGTCCCTCCGTCTCAATCATTCGTTTACCCTTTTTATTCTTTTAGCTAACGACATTACTGGTCATGATTATGATCCTTGGCGCGTTCCCAATCAGAGGAGTTGTCTTGTTAGAATTTTCTTCGCTCTCGTAATTTGATTGTTGTTTCTGGAATGGCTAATATTATATTGAACGGTTAGAAGTTATAATCAGCTGATTGTATAATTCTGTCAATCCATGCTCGAATCTTGAAAATATTTTCGTGGCTACTATCCTATATACTCCGTATATGTTTTAATTTGATTGAGCGAAGGGCCGTTTCTTTTGTTCAGGTATTCTACTATTCCCAAACAGTTCTGTCTATTGCATATGTGTGTTTCGGTCCCTTACATTGTCGTGTCCAGGGGCGGCCCGTTAGATGTTCAATTCGGTTCTCGAAACCGGGGCCCAATAGGGAGAAAGGCCTCATATATTTAGAAACGTCTGCAAGTATAACTATTGATGTATCACTTGTCAAAGTGGTAGAGTTTCTATCCATGTTCTTAAAGGTCCCGTGTTCAACTTTTATGATTGGCAAATTTTTCCAATTGAGTTTGCTTTGTAGGCCTCACCTTCCTATGCATTTTTTTTCAATTGAATTTGCTTTGTGGGCCTCACCTTTCTCTTTCTTTATTAATTTGTTTTAAGTGTATTATTAGCCTACTTTATTAGTAAGTTGTTTATGTAGATTATTGGTTAAAATATGCAATTAGTCTTGCTGAAGACGGGTCGGAGCAAGTGACGGATAATGTCACTCACAAAACGGATAGAGGGACAAGGTGGGGGCACCCCCATGTGCTTCCCTCTCCTCTCTATTTGGGTCATTTGTGAGGAAAAAAGGTATCCGTCACTCCAAAGTGACGGATACGTGCCGTCGCAAATGAGATTTTGTGTAAAACATGTACGTAGTTTGTGAAATGTGAAGTTTTGTACTTTTCTTTTGTCAAACTTTAAAACATAGAAAAAACAGTCTCACATGTAACACGATCCATTTTTATAAAACAAATTCCTCATTTAATGCAAATAAATTAGTTGTCTTTTTACATAATGAGACCGTCGCACTGTGTTAGTTTGTCTCATGCAATAATTACCGTTATATTTCACATTATATTTCGCTCAATCCATCTAATCTAAATAAAAACTCTTTTTATCTCATTTATTATACAAATACCCATAATTTAATGTGAAGTTATTTTTTTCGCTTTTTCATAAATTATATATTTTTCGTGTATTCTTAAATTATTCCACAAAGATGATGCTTCAAACCTCAAATTTAATTTAAAATAGGGCCTCCAAATTAAATTTGGAACAAGGCCTCCAAATTTTAAGGGTCGCCCCTGTTTGAGCATGACTCGTTATACACAGTTTTCTTACAGCTTCTTTTCATGATATTAACCATACGAAAAACTGTACCATACAAAACTAAGAATAGTGGAACATTTACCTGAAGAGAACTCTCAGAACCGACATGGCAAGCTTGAAGATCAAACTCAAGCTCTTTAAATAAGTTGTCGAACTCCTGCTCCTCTTCTGATTTTTCAGGTTCGGCCTCTTTGGCGGGAAAATGGAACTTCAAAGGGAGATAAGTGTGCTCTCTTGGAGTAGGAGTAGGCAAAGTCTCCTCTACCACTTCTTCCGCTTCCTCCATGATTGTATCAAGGAGTGTGTTTGGCATCTCAATCACCTTTTCTTTCCTCTTTCGCTTACTCAAAGACCTGGCTTCCTTCCTCACTGACCTTTCCTCTGACTCTTTTCTTTCTTCTTCAATACTGTGTTTTTTCACCGTCTTCTTCTTAGGCTCTTCATCCTCATCACTAATCGACCCATCTTTCCGAACCACATCAACTGCAGGTTTCTTCTTAGCATTAGCATTTTTATTCGATTTATGAGTATACATATTCCCATCCTCATTATTATTATCTTCATCCTTACTTGAGGAGACAACTTTCCTAAACACTCCGTCACTTCCTTTTTTAATCCTTATCTTTGTCATTGTTTTCCCACCCACATTGTCATCTTCATCGTGACTTGAAGCCACGACTTTCCTAAACACCCCATCACTCCCTTTCTTGATCATCACAAAAGATCTCAACTCCAAATTAGACTTCTTTTTCACATCACCCTCTCGAGCATCACTTTCAGGGTTGATGAAATTATATTATCTAACGTCTCTTCTCTAGTCATCTTTTTCTTTTTCTTCCTCGATTTATTCCCGGCATTACCATTTGCAACACCATTAGTACGAACATCCTCGCAAGCCCTCTCTTTCCTCCTTCTCCTCTTCTCCTTACTCCTTTCTCTAGCTTCCAATTGATCACCTCCCTCAACTTGACTATGCTTCTTATGCTCCCTAACCCGTACTACTCGAGCCCCATACACCTTAAAATCCTTATCTTTGTCATTGTTATCCTCCTCTGAAGATGTCAAGCCTACATCACTCAAAGTTTGGCCGACTTCTCCATCCTTACTAACACAAACATCATCAGTAGACGGAACACATCCATCAACAAAAATATCATCATCGTCATCATCACTATCATCAATATCATCATACACACCAAACATTAAAGGGTTATATTTCACCCCTAAAATTTGCAAAGAATCATCACTATCCTGATCATCATTCACATTACTAGAACCCGGCCTACCATCATCGTTATAATCAATATTAGCACTGTTAATCCCAAATTGATTAAACTGATCACCTATCGCATTAACATCCACATTATTAGACAGCACATCATTATTAGAACATTTTACATGATCGTTGAATGGCATCTTGTCTAACTCTTCTTCACCCACAATTTGAACAGCCTCTCCATCTTCATCATCATTTATAACAAGGTCTATTTCTTTCCTATACTTCATTCTAGCCTCGAGTCGAGCCCGTCTACTTCTTTCTTTAAGCTCCCTCTCTTGTATCACAAATTCTCATTGAAGACATGACATATCCGTCACAAGTTGAAGACGGATACCATTTTACCTCACAATGTACCCACTTTTTCTCTCTCTGCAACACTATTCATGTGGCCCCCTTTCTCCACTAACCCATTTTGTTACCATTTTATCTCACAAAATATCCGTCACAAATGGTAACCCGTCACAAGGGAGACCAATTGCTCTTGTATAGCCCTTTGAAGTCTTGTTCGCTTCCCAATCGACATTGGTTCCATCTCTTAACCCCAAATTATCAACCTACACTCTTATAACAACATGAAATGCTCAAAATTTACCCGAGTTTGTTCAAGGTTTAATCTTAACCTAAAAAACTAAAGTAAAATTATGGGACATTTACTTATCATTACTTGTGTATTTCAGAAACATCTAAAAAAACAGAGAAAACCAAGATGATGTAAAACTTAAGCAAAGGTTTACGTCTTAAAGATAAAATTTGCAGCGGAAATTAAAGGACACGACGTAGTTTGTCGAATCTCGGCACTTTGTTTTCACCATCAAAGCAATGCTGATCCAACTTAACACAACAAAATGAAGCAGCAAAAATAAAAACAAAATTCAAAAGGAAAGTTACTGAAAACAATGCTGTGAACCTTTTGAGAGCACCGGTAAAACAGTAAATGAGAAGGGAGAAAGATTTGAATTATGGTTTAAATTGTAAAATAAAAGCAAAAACCAAAAGAGAAATATAAAGGGGTTGCGTTAAATCAGCAGGGGCGGCCCGTTGGGTGTTCAATTCGGTTCTCGGAACCGGGGCCCAATAGGAAGAAGGGCCTCATATATTTAGAAACATCTGCAAGTATAACTGTTGATGTATCACTTGTTAAAGTGGTAGAGTTTCTATCTATGTTCTTAAAGGTCCCATGTTCAACTTTTATGATTGACATTTTTTTTCAATTGAGTTTGCTTTGTAGGCCTCACCTTCCTATGCATTTTTTTCAATTGAATTTGCTTTGTGGGCCTCACCTTCCTCTTTCTTTATTAATTTATTTTAAGTGTATTATTAGTCTACTATATTAGTTAGTTGTTTATGTAGATTATTGGTTAAATATGTACGTAGTTTGTGAAATGTGAAGTTTTGTACTTTTCTTTTGTCAAATTCTAAAACATAGAAAAAAACAGTCTCACTTGTGACACGATCCATTTTTATAAAACAAATTCCTCAATTAATGCAAATAAATTAGTTGTCTTTTTACATAATGAGACCGTCTCACTGTGTTAGTTTGTCTCATGCAATAATTTCCATTATATTTCACATTATATTTCGCTCAATCCATCTAATCTAAATAAAAAGTCTTTTTATCTCATTTAATATAAAAATATCCTTAAATTAATGTGAAGTTATTATTTTTTCGCTTTTTCATAAATTATATTTTTTTTCGTGTATTCTTAAATTATTCCACAAAGATGATGCTTCAAGCCTCAAATTTAATTTAAAATAGAGCCTCCAAATTAAATTTGGAACAGGACCTCCAAATTTTATGGGCCGCCCCTGTTTGAGCATGACTCGTTATACACAGTTTTCTTACAGCTTCTTTTCATGATATTAACCATACGAAAAACTGTACCATACAAAACTAAGAATAGTGGAACATTTACCTGAAGAGAACTCTCAGAACCGACATGGCAAGCTTGAAGATCAAACTCAAGCACTTTAAAAAATTGTCGAACTCCTGCTCCTCTTCTGATTTTTCAGGTTCGGCCTCTTTGGTAGGAAAATGGAATTTCAAAGGGAGATAAATGTGCTCTCTTGGAGTAGGAGTAGGCAGAGTCTCCTCTACCACTTTTTCCGCTTCCTCCATGATTGTATCAAGGAGTGTGTTTGGCATCTCAAGCACCTTTTCTTTCCTCTTTTGCTTACTCAAAGACCTGGCTTCCTCCCTCACTGACCTTTCCTCTGACTCTTTTCTTTCTTCTTCAATACTGTCTTTTTTCACCGTCTTCTTCTTAGGCTTTTCATCCTCATCATTAATCGACCCATCTTTCCGAACCACATCAACTGCAGGTTTCTTCTTAGCATTAGCATTTCTATTTGATTTATGAGTATACATATTCCCATTTTCATTATTATTATCTTCATCCTTACTTGAGGAGACAACTTTCCTAAACACTCCGTCACTTCCTTTTTTAATCCTTATCTTTGTCATTGTTTTCCCACCCACATTGTCATCTTCATCGTGACTTGAAGCCACGACTTTCCTAAACACCCCATCACTCCCTTTCTTGATCATCACAAAAGATCTCGACTCCAAATTAGACTTCTTTTTCACATCACCCTCTCGAGCATCACTTTCAGGGTTGATTGATGAAATTATATTCTCTAACGTCTCTTCTCTAGTCATCTTTTTCTTTTTCTTCCTCGATTTATTCCCGACATTACCATTTGCCACACCATCAGTACGAACATCCTCGCAAGCCCTCTCTTTCCTCCTTCTCCTCTTCTCCTTACTCCTTTCTCTAGCTTCCAATTGATCACCTCCCTCAACTTGACTATACTTCTTATGCTCCCTAACCCGTACTACTCGAGCCCCACACACCTTAAAATCCTTATCTTTGTCATTGTTATCCTCCTCTGAAGATGTCAAGCCTACATCACTCAAAGTTTGGCCGACTTCTCCATCCTTACTAACAGAAACATCATCAGTAGACGGAACACATCAATTAACAAAAATATCATCATCGTCATCATCAATATCATCATACACACCAAACATTAAAGGGTTATATTTCACCCCTAAAATCTGCAAAGAATCATCACTATCCTGATCATCATTCACATTACTTGAACCCGCCCTACCATCGCCGTTATAATCAATATTAACATTGTTAATCCCAAATTGATTAAACTGATCACCCATCACATTAACATCCACATTATTAGGCATCATATCATTATTAGAACATTTTACATGATCGTTGAATGGCATTTTGTCTAACTCTTCTTCACCCACAATTTGAACAACCTCTCCATCTTAATCATCATTTATAACACGGTCTATTTATTTCCTATACTTCATTCTAGCCTCGAGTCGAGCTCATCTACTTCTTTCTTTAAGCTCCCTCTCTTGTATAGCCCTTTGAAGCCTTGTTCGCTTCCCAATCGGCATTGGTTCCATCTCTTAACCCCAAATTATCAACCTACACTCTTATAACAACATGAAATGTTCAAAATTTACCCGAGTTTGTTCAAGGTTTAATCTTAACCTAAAAAACTACAGTAAAATTATGGGACATTTACTTATCATTACTTGTGTATTTCAGAAACATCTGAAAAACAGAGAAAACCAAGATGATGTAAAACTTAAGCAAAGGTTTACGTCTTAAAGATAAAATTTGCAGCGGAAATTAAAGGACACGGCGTAGTTTGTCGAATCTCGGCACTTTGTTTTCACCATCAAAGCAATGTTGATCCAACTTAACACAACAAAATGAAGCAGCAAAAATAAAAACAAAATTCAAAAGGAAAATTACCGAAAACAATGTTGTGAACCTTTTGAGAGCACCGGTAAAACAGTAAATGGGAAGACAGAAATATTTGAATTATGGTTTAAATTGTAGAGTAAAAGCAAAAATTCAAAAGAGAAACGTAAAGGGGCTGTGTTAAATGCAGGGGCGGCCTGTTGGGTGTTCAATTCGGTTCTCGGAACTGGGGCCTAATAGGGAGAAGGGCCTCATATATTTAGAAACATCTGCAAGTATAACTGTTGATGTTTCACTTGTCAAAGTGGTAGAGTTTCTATCCATGTTCTTAAAGGTCCTGTGTTCAACTTTTATGATTGGCATTCTTTTTCAATTGAGTTTGCTTTGTAGGCCTCACCTTCCTATGCATTTTTTTTCAATTGAATTTGCTTTGTGGGGCTCACCTTCCTCTTTCTTTATTAATTTGTTTTAAGTGTATTATTAGTCTACTTTATTAGTAAGTTGTTTATGTAGATTATTGGTTAAATATGTACGTAGTTTGTGAAATGTGAAGTTTTGTACTTTTCTTTTGTCAAACTTTAAAACATAGAAAAAAACAGTCTCACATGTGACACGATCCATTTTTATAAAACAAATTCCTCATTTAATGCAAATAAATTAGTTGTCTTTTTACATAATGAGACCGTCTCTCTGTGTTAGTTTGTCTCATGCAATAATTACCGTTATATTTCACATTATATTTCGCTCAATCCATCTAATCTAAATAAAAACTCTTTTTATCTCATTTATTATACAAATATCCTTAAATTAATGTGAAGTTATTATTTTTTCGCTTTTTCATAAATTATCTATTTTTTTCGTGTATTCTTAAATTATTCCACAAAGATGATGCTTCAAGCCTCAAATTTAATTTAAAATAGGGCCTCCAAATTAAATTTGGAACAGGACCTCCAAATTTTTTGGGCCGCCCAATTGAGCATGACTCGTTATACACAGTTTTCTTAAAACTTCTTTTCATGATATTAACCATACGAAAAACTGTATCATACAAAACTAAGAATAGTGGAACATTTACCTGAAGAGAACTCTCAGAACCGACATGGCAAGCTTGAAGATCAAACTCAAGCTCTTTAAATAAGTTGTCAAACTCCTGCTCCTCTTCTGATTTTTCAGGTTCGGCCTCTTTGGCAGGAAAATGGAACTTCAAAGGGAGATAAGTGTGCTCTCTTGGAGTAGGAGTAGGCAGAGTCTCCTCTACCACTTCTTCCGCTTCCTCCATGATTGTATCAAGGAGTGTGTTTGGCATCTCAAGCACCTTTTCTTTCCTCTTTCGCTTACTCAAAGACCTGGCTTCCTCCCTCACTGACCTTTTCTCTATCTCTTTTCTTTCTTCATCAATACTGTCTTTTCTCACCGTCTTCTTCTTAGGATCTTCATCCTCATCACTAATCGACCCATCTTTCCGAACCACATCAACTGCAGGTTTCTTCTTAGCATTAGCATTTCTATTTGATTTATGAGTATACATATTCCCATTTTCATTATTATTATCTTCATCCTTACTTGAGGAGACAACTTTTCTAAACACTCCGTCACTTTCTTTTTTAATCCTTATCTTTGTCATTGTTTTCCCACCCACATTGTCATCTTCATCGTGACTTGAAGCCACGACTTTCCTAAACACCCCATCACTCCCTTTCTTGATCATCACAGAAGATCTCGACTCCAAATTAGACTTCTTTTTCACATCACCCTCTCGAGCATCACTTTCAGGGTTGATTGATGAAATTATATTCTCTAACGTCTCTTCTCTAGTCATCTTTTTCTTTTTCTTCCTCGATTTATTCCCGACATTACCATTTGCAACACCATCAGTACGAACATCCTCGTAAGCCCTTTCTTTCCTCCTTCTCCTCTTCTCCTTATTCCTTTCTCTAGCTTCCAATTGATCACCTCCCTCAACTTGACTATGCTTCTTATGCTCCCTAACCCGTACTACTCGAGCCCAATACACCTTAAAATCCTTATCTTTGTCATTGTTATCCTCCTCTGAAGATGTCAAGCCTACATCACTCAAAGTTTGGCCGACTTCTTCATCCTTACTAACACAAACATCATCAGTAGACGGAACACATCCATCAACAAAAATATCATCATCGTCATCATCACTATCATCATCAATATCATCATACACACCAAACATTAAAGGGTTATATTTCACCCCTAAAATCTGCAAAGAATCATCACTATCCTGAACATCATTCACATTACTAGAACCCGACCTACCATCGCCGTTATAATCAATATTAGCACTGTTAATACCAAATTGATTAAACTGATCACCCATCACATTAACATCCACATTATTAGGCAGCACATCATTATTAGAACATTTTACGTGATCATTGAATGGCATTTTGGCTAACTCTCCTTCACCCACAATTTGAACAGCCTCTCCATCTTCATCATCATTTATAACAAGGTCTATTTCTTTCCTATACTTCATTCTAGCCTCGAGTCGAGCCCGTCTACTTCTTCTTTAAGCTCCCTCTCTTGTATAGCCCTTTGAAGCCTTGTTCGCTTCCCAATCGACATTGGTTCCATCTCTTAACCCCAAATTATCAACCTACACTCTTATAACAACATGAAATGCTCAAAATTTACCCAAGTTTGTTCAAGGTTTAATCTTAACCTAAAAAACTACAGTAAAATTATGGGACATTTACTTATCATTACTCGTGTATTTCAGAAACATCTAAAAAAACAGAGAAAACCAAGATGATGTAAAACTTAAGCAAAGGTTTACGTCTTAAAGATAAAATTTGCAGCGGAAATTAAAGGACACGACGTAGTTTGTCGAATCTCGGCACTTTGTTTTCACCATCAAAGCGATGCTGATCCAACTTAACACAACAAAATGAAGCAGCAAAAATAAAAACAAAATTCAAAAGGAAAATTATTGAAAACAATGTTGTGAACCTTTTGAGAGCACCGGTAAAACAGTAAATGGGAAGACATAAAGATTTGAATTATGGTTTAAATTGAAGAATAAAAGCAAAAACCAAAAGAGAAATGTAAACGGGCTGTGTTAAATGCAGGGGCAGCCCGTTGGGTGTTCAATTCGGTTCTCGGAACCGGGGCCCAATAGGGAGAAGGGCCTCATATATTTAGAAACATCTGCAAGTATAACTGTTGAAGTATCACTTGTTAAAGTGGTAGAGTTTCTATCCATGTTCTTAAAGGTCCCGTGTTCAACTTTTTTGATTGACATTTTTTCAGTTGAGTTTGCTTTGTAGGCCTCACCTTCCTATGCATTTTTTTTCAATTGAATTTGCTTTGTGTGCCTCACCTTCCTCTTTCTTTATTAATTTGTTTTAAGTGTATTATTAGTCTACTTTATTAGTAAGTTGTTTATGTAGATTATTAGTTAAAATATGTACGTAGTTTGTAAAATGTGAAGTTTTGTACTTTTCTTTTGTCAAACTTTAAAACATAGAAAAAAACAGTCTCACATGTGACACGATCCATTTTTATAAAACAAATTCCTCATTTAATGCAAATAAATTAGTTGTCTTTTTACATAATGAGATCGTCTCACTGTGTTAGTTTGTCTCATGCAATAATTACCGTTATATTTCACATTATAATTCGCTCAATCCATCTAATCTAAATAAAAACTCTTTTTATCTCATTTATTATACAAATATCCTTAAATTAGTGTGAAGTTATTATTTTTTCGCTTTTTCATAAATTATACTCCCTCCAATTCGTTATTTTCTTCCCTTTGTTTGTGGGCACAAAAATTAAGGAGGAGGTTAAAGAATGAATATATTGTGTTGGGTGAAGTTTGATGATAGGAGATATGAATGAATAAAATAAAGAATTATGAGTTGGGTGGAGTTTGGTGATAGGAGAGAAGAATGATTAAAATAAGAGTAAACGTTTCCAAAAAAGGAAAGAGGAAGAAAACCTGAATAATCCGTTTAAGGAAATAGGGAAGAAAATAGTGAATAGGAGGGAGTATTTTTTTTTCGTGTATTCTTAAATTATTCCACAAAGATGATGTTTCAAGCCTCAAATTTAATTTAAAACTAGGTAGTATCCCGCGCTTCGCGCGGCCTGTTTTAATATTTTATGATTATAATTGAAGAAAAATTATATAATTCATATATGACCTTCAATATTTTCTCTTATAATTTTTTTTCTCAAATTTAATATTTTTAGGTTTAACTTCAATGTTTTAAAATAAAATACATAAGAGTTTTAATTAAAACTAATAAGTGATAATTAATTCTGCATGATCAACGTTTTATAAATAAATTTGTGACTGGTGAAATATCATATTAATCAAAATAAAATTTATTCGAATAATACAACAATCAACAATAAGTTCTCAAATTATATCATTTCACGATACTTTATGTCTCAAAACAATTAATATTTATTCAAAATGATGTGAACATAATTTTATGTAATTTTTAGTTTTTTATGTATAACATGTGACATTTATCTATCAAACATATAGAGTTCAAACTCAACTTATTCAAATGTTTTGACTGTGTCTTGCATGTGATATGTGTCAAACATATCTATGAGAAATTTGCACCTTTTGTTTTTTTAAACAATTATATATAATGATGTTTAAGAGTTTATTACCAGTAAATATAAAAGGTTGAACTTTCTCAAATATTATTTTTTGATGTTTAACTTCAAAGTATTTAAAAGATAACATATAAAATATTTAACTAAAAGTAATACGGAGTATTTGGTTAGTCATAATCAATATTTTATATTTGACTTATACATATTTAATTAAAGATATTAAAGAAAAATGTAACGTGTTTTCTACTTTTTCATGTCGTTTATAATACTATATTACTTAATAATCATTACTTTGTTTTGATTATTCAAATACACTTATTCAAATGATTGTAAGATATAAATGTTTCACAATCTTAACTATTGAAAGTAATGATGTATTTCTTGAAAAAACATATTGTGTATGTATATATGTACTTGTTCAATTAATATATCTTTTAATTAAAACATCCTCAAGATTATACAACTAACATGGACATTAATTCTCGACTTATAATTAGTACTTCTATGGTCAATGTGTTCTATGTATTGTTTTGTATTTTTAGTTAAGTTTATAACTTATGCTTATATTTTACTAAATACTAATGATCAGATTGGATATGTGACATGACAAATTAAGCCTACAATGAACAATGAACATATCCAGCTTTATATTTAGTTATTGTAATGCTAAATGTAAAGTAGAGGTAGTATATGAAATCATTCCTAAATATTGTATATGTTGGTGAATTAGCCTATGGTTCTTTAGTAACTTAGTGATTTTTTTGTATATATACACAGTGAATTGTTTACTTGTTCATAATATCTTTATAAAAAGATAAATAATTCGTTGAGAAAGAAGGATATAGTTTTAAAACTGGAAAAAGTACATACTTACATAGCAAAATTGAAACTTAAAGTACCCTAAATTTGTAAATAATCATATCCCTCTACATATTCCATTTTACTCTCTCATTTCTTTTTTTACTATTATCGTCCTCTTTAGTATATTGGGAAGATTTAAAGAAACACAAACTATGAACAACTTATGCTACCCTTCAAATTAAAGAGAGTTATGACAATTTGATGAAAATATTATTAATTAGTTATCTTGGGCAGTATTGAATGGTCAGATTTTCTTTTATAAACTTAGCTTGCAAAGTAAGGAATAAAAATTTTCTCTTATCACAAAGTACTTTAATTGCAGATTATATATGAAATATGATAATCATTAGAGGCATAATACGAAATACATGGGAACATGGCAATCAAATACATTTCTCTTAAACTATAATAAAAATGGCAGGCTAACTACATTAAACTCAATGCATTAAGAATATACTTTCATGTTGATTAACACTTGTACAAATCCGAGCCCGTTTCCTTCATTATCACTGGCTATTTAACCGTTATGATTAAATAAGTTTAATACAAACAATTAAAGAAATAATTTTAGTATGAGGTTGGTACCTTAGCAAAGTTTCTATTACACACTTTTTGTAGATAACATTTCAGGTGCACACAAATTATACTGATAAAAGTTTCCATTGAACTCCACATTATTTTAAATCCTTGTAGCGATGCAATTCCGAAGCAGCTAAATAAAATTGAGAAAGATAAGGTACTGATAATTATGTACTTTAAAAGCTTAACATCTAGGCAAATATTTTTTAAAATATGAGAGGAGGAAAAAGATAGAAGAACTCTAACACTAAGATGAAAGAACTACTTGTTATAAATATTTGAGAATTTGTATCTACCTTCTCTTCTACCTTCTCCTCTCACAATCGATTAAAATATCGTTTCTTTTGCTTCATCTACTTGCTTTTCGACCCCACACGATATATACTAAATTTAATCAATTGTGAGAGGGAAATGAAGTATCCTCTCAATCTTGTTCAATCTTTTAATATTATTCAAAGTATCCTCTCATCTCTTTTGTTCTCGTAACTCACTTTAATTCAATAAAGTTGAAGTTATAAATTTTTAAAATAGTACCTAATTCACCCCCTCCCCCTCTTAGGTACTTGAATCCATAAACTCAACAGCTACATATGTAGGAAGGAGGTCAACGAAAAATTTCGTTGGAAGTTGAGGCATTTATTGAATATTTGAACATGTAGCACATTCGTTCTAAATTGCCCATTTGAATCTATAATGCTCCATTTACTATCTCATAGAACTGGCTAATTGACTAAATTCGACGTCTAAAGTTATTGGAATTATAATCCACATCTTATCAATATCGTACTCCTCCCTTAGTCATTTTACTACCTATGAAAATTTTGGTGCATCTGGACATACATCGTATACTTGTATGAACATACTTTTGATATTTATGATGTATTTTTTTTAAAATAATTTTTTCTATATGCCACGTGTCGAATCCACACTTTCGCAAATTCACTAAGATCTTCCACTTTCCTTATTTGTCTATCTTTTGTGGTTACAATATCTCATGACCCCATATTCTCTCTCTTACTTTCATTTACATCCACATATTATACCCCACTAAATTCTACCTAAAAACAATTGTGGAAGAACATAGAGAATAAGAGGGAGTATCTTTTAGTAGTTTTTTTAAGTTATGTTTTTAAGAAATACAATGACTCTTCTAAATATATTTTTCTTAGGATTTAATGGTTTAAGTTTTATAACTTTCTCAAAATGTCTTTTTACGTAAACATAAAACATTATGAGACACTCACTTTAATCATCTCTTTACAAATAAAAATATTTCAATAAATATAAAGAAAATGCGTACCAAAAAAAATATAATGAAAATTATACTCAATTTGAAGCATTTTTCGCAATGAACATTATTCACGTTTTAAAATTTATATCAAAATAATTTTTTAATAAATTTAGTATCAAATCACCATAATTATTTAATTTAATTTTATAATAAAATTTATTAAATTATAATATATTTTGCTGAGATTTATACAACATTTATTATATTTATATTTAATATTCAAATTTTAATTAATTAATTTAATCTTGTATTTAATCTTTGAGTTGACACGTGGCGCATCCACAGCGTTTCAACCCAGTTTTATATATATATATATATATATATATATATAAGATAGGGCCTCCAAATTAAATTTGGAATAGGGCCTCCAAATTTTATGGGCCGCTGACTCGTGTCAGAACACAATCCTGAACCGTATAGTAAACATGGCTCATATTTGCAAAGTGGGTGACAGTGACTCGTTTGTCTTGCGGCTTTACACCATAGTAGGCTAGTAGCTGAGTACCTTGAAATTTGAAAGGGGGTTAAGGAACTGTGATCAAGGCTGAATTAGGGATGCTTATGAGGTTTTTTTGAATAGCGTGTATTTCTTTTGATCCAAGTGAGGTTATTTGACAGGTTAGTAAATGAATATAATGTTTCTGCAAACGTTTTTCTGCCTGAACACAGCAGCCTGATTGCTGTGAGTTCTGAAATTCTGACAGCAAAAAATTAAAAAGTGGATGATGCACCAGCCGGGAATCGAACCCGGGTCTGTACCGTGGCAGGGTACTATTCTACCACTAGACCACTGGTGCTTGTTGTATATGACAGATTATTTGGCTTACATATAAGTTTTTAAATGAAAAGACTATGCAAATTGTTAATTAAATTCGACTTATTCAAGTATAGAACTTTAATTAAAAGTTGTAAACATGAATCCATTCATTTGGTACAACAAATGGACTAAAACCTTGCAACAATCGCTATTTGAGATACATCATTTACACTCGTTGGATGAGGTTGGGCACCACTAGTTGGGTTTAGAACTTGATTAGTTAAATTTTTTGACTTTTAATTAAAGTTCTATACTTTTAATTAAACTTTGTAACAATCGGTATTTGAGATAGATGATTTACATTCGTTGGATGAGGTTGGGCACCACTAATTGGGTTCAGAAAATAAAACATAGCCGACCTTATATGTTCCTTAGTAATTTCTTTGTCTAAATGAATTATGTACCTTTTTAAATTAAAGATACATAAATAATTGGAATCGAGCGAGGGCTACATTTATAATGGTTGCTTAGCCACCTTGATTAATTTTTTTTTAATAAGTTATTAAGAAATATGCTATAAGCACATATCTTCTATATTACTCCGACATCAAATAATTCACTGAGACAGAGAAAGTACTAAAGCGTAGAATCCAGTCGCCGCCTCTTAGATGATCAGGAAATTATGATTAAAAGTCATTACCAAGCAATAATCTACTGATAATAACGACATCATATCAATTTTTCGCAATGTTTCAAAGACTCTTGCTACCTATAATAAGATGATATAAACGATAACATAAAAAATGAAAATGAGAGGCAAATTTATAGTCATATGCCTCAATAGTACATTTTTGCATAAATGCAACCTTCAGCAGGTCTCATGAGAGACCGTCTCCCACTAATTTAGTGGGAGACATAATAGAGAAAATATAAATTGAGTGAGTCCCTCACCTCATCATGTGAGAGGTCTCTCAATAACGCTATTAAGAGACCATCTCTTCGAAATTTTTGTGTTCTTCTGTTTATGGCGAACAACTAAAATGGATGATTTTGCAATTTGCTCTCGAAAATTTTCGACTTGCATTTGGAGACATCTTATAAAACTCCCCCACAAATTCAACCTCATGCCCCTTTAAAACCATTGGAACTTGGAGGAATATCCTGCACAACTCTACTTCCATTCTTTTTATACTCTCTAAACTACTGTCTTGACGATGTTTCACATCTGCAAACCTAAAATGAAAGTGTTTGGAATCAATGTTGTTGCTTAGTAATAAGAATTCTATTAGCTCTAAGAAAGTTTCCGATGGGTTACTGTAATCGCTGTGGTCGATTTCTAAATCCACCCTCTTGAGTAATACTCGTTGTAAGGTGGTTGGACAGCAAGATTGTGAGGGGAGTTTCAACCACGGATTCTGTCTCGAACCAACTCCCCCAAGTTTTAGAGTAAAAACTTGTAGCACAGGACACAACTTCAGTAATGACAACACTAAATTAGTATCGAGGTATGTTTTCATGTTTAGCGTAAGCCTAGTTACATTGCAACAGACAATCGATATACAACCAAGTGCTTCAACATCCAGGGTAATCAACCCAACACTAGAAATCGCTTTGTAAAATTTTGACATCAACTTCTTTACTTCATCGTCTGGAGGATGACGTTTTTCTGTAATTCGGAGTTTAGCTTCACGTAATGCAATTGGTTCCTCCTCAAGGCAAATAACCCCGGACATCGGAGCACAAATATCCAAATACTCTAAATTTGGGGCGTCAATCACAATTTTACTTCTGTTACCCGACTTCCAATTTATAAATAACCGTCTTAAATTTTGATTCGAACATTTCAAATAACCACGCGTCCATTTATATACACGCTGCTTCAAAGACAATTCTTCGAGCGATAGACAAGATCTGATTAGGTTTTCCAAGCACTCGCTATTAAAATTACTGAAATGAACGCTTAGCTTCTTCAAATTGGGTAGATTGATTGGATCGGATCCGATAGGGAATATCCAGTGAGTCCAAATCGATTGATACCAATGACCGCGTTTGAAAAATAAAACCGGGCAACATAACATTAGAATTGAGATAAGAATAAGGCCACGTTAACTTGAGTTCACGGATATTCCAGTCACAAATACGACGAAGCCAAGAATATCCAGGAGGCTGCCAATCAGTGTGTGAAACATTGCCCCTTAATTCGAGATGGAAACGATGGATTGAAAGGGACTTAATTTGCATCATGACGTTAAGGAAAATATCAGAGACTACAAACTTATAATCGGACATACAGTCGGTTATGATAATGGAGGATAAGTTCTTCCATAGTCCACGCCATCGACGGGATAATGATCCGGTGATAACGGCTGATCGAAGAGGAAGACAGGAGATAATCAAGATAAGTATATCGTCATGGAGCGAACTCAGCCGGTCATTTGTTTGTTTTACGCTTTGCAAGTTGTTATTTGCCCTTCGTCTCTTCATGGCCTTTTCTTCGGCGGCCATCGATATAAGGTTCAAAGTGGCTAAATATTTAGGGTTCACTGTTTTAGAAGATCTTCCCAGTGTTTTAGTTGAGTAATGATTTTTAACTCGCGAAAGTAGTAAACGACCCCCTTAACTTTGCTATGATGTGAAATTAAACCCCTTAAGTTTACTTTGTAGCAAATAAACCCCTTAACTTTGCTCCCGGGTGAAATCAGACCCCTTTTATTTTTCCGGTCAAAATCTTTCCGGATTGTCAATTTCTCACCAATATCTCATGTTGCTTACATATATTACTAATAAAATTTCACCCTTTGTACTTCGATTTTGGTGCGTTTCAGAGCGCAAAAAAAATTACTCGTTCTAAATTTTAACAATACGCCGCTAAAACAGACGAACTTTGATATAAGAAAATAAGATTAGAAACGCAAATGTTGGTGTTGGGTGGATGGCAGGGAGATAGAAAAGCAGATCAAGAGTACAAGCGGCACTCTTTTGAAGCAAGCAACTTATCAATACAGGAAAAACCTGTGAAGGGAATTGGTGCGTCAACAGCCTAAACCCGAACGCGAGCCCTACCTTTTGAACTTACGGTGACTTGAGAATTGTTTGAAAGTGTGCTACTAATAAGTGTCTTTGTGATTCGCTGCTTGTAAATAGCTAGTTCAAAGTCAATGGTAATCTTTGTTCGATGCTAACTGTGAAAGTATAAAGGGTGAAATTTGATTAGTAATATGTAAACAACATGAGATATTGGTGAGAAATTAACAATTCGGTGAGATTTTGACCGGAAAAATAAAAAGGGCTTAATTTCACCTATGAGCAAAGTTAAGGAGGTTGTTTGCTATAAAGTAAACTTAAGGAGTTTAATCTCACGTCATATCAAAGTTAAGAGGGTCGTTTACCACTTTCGCGATTTTTAACTATGATTTGTTAAAAGAAACGTGTCGGACACGGTCATTTGTTTGTTTTACGCCTTGAACCGTGTCCTCGGTTTTTGTGTTAAAAGAAAACGTGTCGCACACGGTCATTTGTTTGTTTTACGCCTTGAACCGTGTCCTCGGTTTTTGTGTTAAAAGAAAACGTGTCGGACACGATCATTTGTTTGTTTTGCGCCTTGAACCGTGTCCTCGGTTTTTGTGTTAAAAGAAAACGTGTCGGACACGGTCCAATATGGTTGGACACGGTCCGTGTCCGTTAGACACACCAAATAAGCAGTTTTGAAAACAAAATCTCAGTATATTAGTCATCATGACTTCTCCCCTTTTTCTCCTGTGACGCCGTCTGTCTCCCCCTGCCCAGTCCGGTCGCCGTCATCCACCAGGTTGCCGCCGGTGACCTCTGCTCACCACCTGCAACCTCTGCTCACCACGTTCATTGCTTTTCATTTTTCCCTAATTTCTCAATCCATGTTTAATTTCCATATTAATCTCTATATAAATTATACATAATAATAAGTTTTTAATTAATCAAATTAATCAAAATCAATCGTTATTATGATTATTATTGTTGTTGTTATTAGATTTGGGGGTTTTAAATTTGGAGATTGTTGATTTTTTGAAAGTTAGGGTTTGTTTGATTTGGCGGTAATTTTTGAAAACGAATAAATGAGTTGTTATTCCCACTTACCCAAAGTTGTATAATGAATAGTTACAATGGTATAAAGGATGATTCATAAATTACCTTCTTTTTTTAGCTTTTGGCCAGCATTGTTTGTCCAGCTTATTTCTGGTGCCTTTTAATGTAAATATATATTTTCCGGACAATATTCGGTTTGATAACTATGACGTATGATGTTGTAAGACTCGAATTTGAGTTTTTAATTTTGTACTTTTTATTTAATTTTGTAAGACTTGAATGTTTATTTAATTCAGTAGGGCTCATGAGAGACCGTCTCGCACTAAATTACTGAGAGACATAATAAGAAAAAAAGATATTTAGTAGGTCCCTCACCCTATCATGTATTTAAATTTGGGTTTGTAATTTGAAACTTTGTAGTTTTGTAGTTCGTAAAACATGGTTGATTTTAACGTATAAGACATTAATATTGGTTGCCGTTTTCGTGTAACCTAGGTTACCAATTACCTGGGGAGTTAGGTAACCAAACAAGTTTCGAAAAACTCAATTCAGGAAATTTTTGAATTCCCATAAATTGGGTGAACAACCAAACAAGCACTAAACCGAATTAATGCAGGATTATTACATCAGCTTTTCAATTTTCCCTTTCACAATCATGGGGACTTTCATTTGTGGTATAGAATTGGCAGGTCTACCACAATTTAGTCGCTATATATTTTGTGTAACACATATCTAGCTAGTATACATAGGTTTGCTTAAACAAAGGCTTGTTGATTGATAGTGAAAGAGATTAATTGGTGCTTTGTATTCCATTAATCTTTGAAATATATACAACTAGGTTAGCCTACAATTAGGGAAGCTATCACTACAAATTAGGCAACCGAATATTTAACAACTAATTTACAAAACCGATTGCTAACAATAAGGAAACTAATAATACGTAAATAAACACAATATATTTACTATTATTCTAACATTCCCCCGCAGTCGAAACGGGAGGTAATCGAACGTTGAGACTGTCACGAAAATCTTCAAAAAGAACAAGAGGCAACCCTTTAGTAAAAATATCCGCGATTTGATAACGAGAGGGAATGTGTCGTACCCGGACCTCACCACGTTCCACTTTCTCACGGACAAAATGAATGTCCATTTCGATGTGCTTGGTGCGTTGATGTTGGACGGGATTACCGGATAAGTAAATCGCCGAGACGTTATCACAATAGACGAGGGTAGCTTTGGACATGGGAACGTGCAGTTCTACCAACAAATTTCGCAGCCAACAAGACTCCGCAACAACATTAGCTACCCCACGATATTCCGCCTCAGCACTGGACTTAGATAATGTGGGCTGGCGTTTCGAAGCCCAAGAAATCAAGTTGTCACCGAGAAAAACACAGTAGCCTGATGTTGAGCGCCGTGTGTCGGGACACCCACCCCAATCGGCGTCGGTGTAGGCTGTCAAATGAGAAGGAGCCGATTTGCGGATCCAAATGCCGCGTTCCAAACTGCCCCGCAAGTAACGAATGACACGTTTTAAAGCATTCATATGCGCTTCCATCGGATTATGCATGAACAGACATACTTGTTGTACCGCATAAGAAATGTCGGGTCTAGTAAATGTGAGATATTGAAGAGCCCCAGCAAGACTACGATAAAAAGTCGGATCATCATAAGGAGTGGAAGAAGAGGTAGCACTTAGCTTTGGTTTAGTGTCAACAGGAGTTGCGACGGACTTACAAGAGGTCATACCAGCACGTTCCACGATTTGCTCGGCATATTGCCTTTGCGAGAGAAAGAGACCACTTTTAACGGGTTTCACCGAAATGCCTAAGAAGTAACTTAGAGACCCGAGGTCTTTCATTGCAAATTCCTCATTGAGGTGCCCCATAATCGTTTTGCGAAGAGGCTCGGAGGAACACGTCAAAATTATATCATCAACGTATAATAAAAGATAGGCCATAGTGGTACCTTGTCGAAATATAAATAGAGAGTGATCCACTTTGCTATGAGAGAACCCAAGTCGAGTGACATAGTCCGCGAAACGTTTATACCAAGCACGCGGTGCTTGTTTAAGACCGTACAAGGACTTTTGTAAAAGGCAAACATGATCGGGGCGAGCCTTATCGCGATAACCCGTTGGTTGGTGCATATAGACTGTTTCATCGAGATTGCCATGAAGAAAAGCATTTTTGACGTCAAGTTGGTTAATTGGCCATGACCGGGAAACCGCAATTGAGAGCACTGTTCGAATGGTGGAGGGTTTAACAACGGGACTGAATGTCTCCCCACAATCGATGCCAATTTGCTGTGTTTTTCCATCACCTACAAGACGAGCTTTATACCTTTCAAAAGAACCATCAGAATGAAATTTATGTCGAAAAATCCACATAGATCGTATAATATTAGTATGCGACGGACGTGGAACCAACACCCAAGTCTTATTGTCAATAAGAGCATTATATTCGTCATCCATTGCCATTTTCCAATTAGGGTCACGTAGTGCAGACACGGGGTCACGGGGAACCGGTGAAACAGATAAAGTATGACTCAAATTTTGGGAAGGTTGTGGTTTAAAATATTTGGGGTTGGGTTTGTAGATCCCGTGGTCAGCCCTGGTAGTAGGCTTAGACACTTGAGACGGACCCGTTGCATTGTCAGTGACGTGAGTAGCGGGTGTGGGCTCAGTAGCAGGAGCTGGGGAGGGCGACTGGGATGGGGCTGGGTCAGGGACCCGTGGCTGGGGGCTGACGGGTTGCGAGTGAGGCAACGTGTCAGGTGTCGTAGGTGATGGCGGTGATCCGGTCATATGTCGTAAAACATAAGGCGAGACGGGATCATCTAAAAATTGGTACGTAGAAATGTCAGGTTGATGTAATTTTGCAAATGGAAAATTGGTTTCATCAAATAACACATGTCGACTAATAAAGATTTTACTAGACGAAATGTCAAGACATATATAACCACGGTGATTTTTAGGATAGCCAAGAAAGACACATGGAGTGGTACGCGGTTGTAATTTATGTATAGTAGTGGCGGGAATAAGGGGATAACATAAACAACCGAATATACGAAGGTGACTATAGAGGGGAGGTCGACGGTATAGGATCTGAACCGGGGTATCGTAGGAAATGGGTTTACTTGGTAATATATTCGATAAATATGTCGCCATGTCAAGTGCATAATGCCAATATTTAACGGGAATGGACGCGTGAAATAAAAGAGTACGAATCATGTTATTAACGGAGCGAATTTTACGTTCAGCCTTTCCATTCTGGGATGACGTGTGTGGGCAAGATAAGCGAAAAATTAACCCATGTGATGCACAAAACGTTTGAAAGAGACCGTTCACAAATTCCGTACCGTTATCGCATTGAATCGATTTTATTTTACGTTCAAATTGAGTTTGTATAAAAGCATGAAAATTAACTAGTACTGTGTTTACATGACTTTTCTTCGCTACTGGAAAAGTCCATAAAAAATTACTATAATCGTCTAAAATTAATAGGTAATATTTATGGCCGGCGGAACTTAAGACCGGTGAAGTCCAAAGATCACAATGAAGAATATCAAACGGCATATAAGTACTAGAATTTGACATAGCAAAGGGAAGACGAATATGTTTACCAAGCGGACAAGATTGACAAATTAATTTGCTAGTGTTCAAATTACAATCAATCAATTTTTTATTCCTAAGATGAGAAAGAGTAGAATTTCCGGGATGTCCTAAACGATCATGCCAAAGTGACGACGCTGTTAAGCCAACAAAGTCGGGTGTGTGCGCAGGGTTGTCACCGGAAATATGATAAAGGCTGCCCCGACTATCACACCTCATGAGACGATTCCCTGTCCGTATATCCTTCACACAAAAACCAAAAGGGTCAAATTCAACGGTGACGTGATTATCAGTGGTGAATTTTCTAACCGAAATTAAATTTTTGACTAATTGAGGAGAATAAAGGACGTTTTTGAGCATGAAAGGGGGGTGGGGTTTGGGAATGTTGGACTGACCGTAGCCCTTAATGGGAATGGAATGGCCATTTCCGACGATGATACCGTTAGGAATGCTCGAATTTACAAAAGACGAGAGTTTACCTTGGTCCGCCGTCATATGCGAAGTAGCTCCTGTGTCCATTACCCACGGCTCCGCAGGTCCGAGTCCCAAAGTATACATTGCAGCAGCTATGTCTGTTTGAGACGGTCCCTCTGCCGTGTATGCCCGAGCAGGTCTTGGACCGAGGATACCCGACTGAGAACGACCCGCTGTAGGAGGCCGAGTCCACGGGCCAGTAGGGTACGGGCATGGTGGGTAGCCCCAAGGGAAAGGAGGCCACTGCCATGGGCCGTAACCCGTGGGCCATTGCATCGGAGACCCAGCCGGGGCAGCGAGTGGAGCCGAAACAGAGGTTGTTATAGGAGCAGAGGGAGGAGTTTTATTGCCTTTTCCTCCTTTGCTCTTTTTCTTGCCATTGTGGCTATTGCTACGACTGCCTTTGCCGCTGCTAGAACCCGAATTCTTTGACGAATCCCCGCCGTCGCTGTCAATTGACCCCCGCGCATACAGTGCCGCGCTACCAGTTGCGGCTTGCTTTGCGAAACTCGCCTCCTCAAGAGTAAGCATCGAGCGTGCTTGATGAAATTTTGGGAGCGGGTCACGTTGACGAATGATTGACCCAACGTTTTGATAAGCTTCGGTGAGACCCGAAACCAACTGAAGAACCAAGCGACTATCAGAGACCGTAGCCCCGACGTTTTTCAGTTGATCCGCCAATGATTTGAGCCGTTGACAATACGCCGAAGCCGATGAGAAATCCGACATCAGAACGTGGGAGAACTCTTGTTCAAGAGTGACAGCGCGCGAGTTCTTATTGTCCTGAAAAATATCAGCGAGACGATTCCACGTATCCATGGCGGTGGAATCAGATTCGATGATAGTTTCCAAGAGATCAGTGGTGATGGTAGAGTAAATCCACTGAAGGACCGTGGCGTCGAGGGTGTCCCATTGTTCTTGTTCATCGGCCGTGACGGGAGCTTTGGAAGCTCCGGTTTTGGGTGTGATGATATGGTGAAGCACGCGCTGAGATTTAGCGTGATTCGTGAACAGGGCAACCCACAACGGATATTGGTCGTTATCCAACCCTAATTTGACCGAGATATGGTTGGAAATGTTTGTGACGGCGAACGCCGGGTGAAAAGCAGATTTTCCAGGAGCCATTGGAGTGACGTGAGGTCTGAGGGACGAGAGGTCGAGATGGAGAGAGAGGCGGCTGGAAAATTGCTAATCAAGAAGGAGCGGAAGCGTTGATAAAAGAGAATAGAAGAACACTGATACCATGAAAGAGATTAATCGGTGCTTTGTATTCCATTAATCTTTGAAATATATACAACTAGGTTAGCCTACAATTAGGGAAGCTATCACTACAAATTAGGCAACCGAATATTTAACAACTAATTTACAAAACCGATTGCTAACAATAAGGAAACTAATAATACGTAAATAAACACAATATATTTACTATTATTCTAACAGATAGTTACCTATTACCTTTGCAATTAATTGAGCAAGAAGCGTGAAGCGAACACCATAGTACTACCAAAGCGTCTCTCCATCTATAGATATAGACGGGGATATCCGTTTATAGATATAAGCGGGTCAAATATCCACCCACTTTAAGCAAAACGAGCCAAATGTGACCACCTTAACGCCAAATGTCACATGTACCATTTCCATATGATAAACTACATGTTGTAGCTTAGGAAATGGCACTGGTAACATTTGGCGTTAAGGTGGTCACATTTGGCTCGTTTTGCTTAAAGTGGGTGGATATTTGGTCCGTCTATAGCTATAGACGGATATGCGCTGTCTATAGGCCGATCATATCAATCGCGTGGGTTCAGTATGAGTCGTGTAATTTTGTGATCTGTTTGAACACTGGTCGAGTGTATATCAGGTTCGGGGAACCGGGTTTATACATGATCTTGGTAAGGTTAGATACAAACTTCTATGATCACACATATTCACATGCTTCATTAGTAAATTTTGCGTCGAACACTTGATTCAATTTTGCCAAAATACTCCGTAATTAATAAATCAACAAGGCGCTGGGAATTGGGATTATCAAAAATAGAGAGTAGAGAACAATTAGGAAAATTTCTAATTGATATTATTCTGCGTAAATTCAGAGCTAGTCCCTCCATAACGCATACCTATAAATATCCTTAAAATTCAAAGCCATCATAAATACAATATCAACAAAAAAACACAAAAAAAAAGTGTCATCAAAGTTTCTGTTAACAGAATAACAGTAGAGTTAAATTTATTAGTGATTGATTGATTGGTTGGTTAATATCGATAATGGAGGGTATTATTGTTATTTTCGACTTCGATAAAACGATTATCGATGTTGATAGTGATAATTGGGTGGTCGATGAGTTAGGTTTTACGGAGCTCTTCAATTTACTCCTTCCGACCATGCCATGGAACACACTTATGGATACAATGATGAAAGAAATACATGCACAAGGATACACTATTGATCGAATTTCTGAGGTTTTAACAAGGGTTCCGATTCATCCTCGTGTTGTGGCAGCCATCAAAACCGCGCATGCTATGGGATGTGATTTGAGGGTTGTGAGCGATGCAAATACTTTCTTTATTGACACGGTATTGAGTCATCTTGGGGTACAAGATTATTTCTCGGAAATTCATACAAATCCGAGTTATGTGGATGAACAAGGGAGATTAAGGATAATTCCGCATCACCAAGATTTCGTCAAGTCTTCTCATGGATGTTGTTATCCATGCCCTCCAAACATGTGCAAGGGAGAAGTGATAAAAAGGATACTACTCGAGGAAGCAAACAAGAAGACGATCATCTATTTAGGAGACGGGTGTGGAGATTATTGTCCTTCCTTAAAATTAAGGGATTATGATCATGTCATGCCAAGGAAGAACTTCCCGGCTTGGGATTTAATAAAGGGAAATCAGAGTCTAGTCAGAGCCAAGATCCATGAATGGAGCGATGGGGCCGAGCTTGAGCAAGTCCTACTATCTACAATCCAAGACATCAACTTGTCTCAATTCCTCAATGTTGATTTTGGGGATCGAACATTGGCAAGAGGTGATGATTTATTGAAGACGCTACCTACCGGATTAGATTTAGCCACTCCACTTCTTGTTGGAGGCAGAAGGTGATAAAATCACCCTAATTAATAAAGCTCCGTCCGAGAGCCACTGTTTTGCCCTTATTTCGGGATAGTTTGTATAATACCGCCTTATTGTGGTGCATTATTAACATATCAATGTGAAAATTCATGAATATGTATAGTTGTATGAATTAGCTAGCCCAAAGACCTTACTATCATACTCCGTATCTAGCTAACGTTTGCATCTCTACGCGAAATATAGTGATCGGAAAACTAGTAGTTATAATGATGAGTGATTCAACTACGTTTGAGCTATGGCCTATCAGTAACTTCACCTTGTAGATATACCAAAGCCTGAAAGCCACCTTCCTCTTTCGAGAAAGACACTGGCGGAGCCAGAAATTGACCCCAGCGGAGGCGAAAAATTTCAGCTGGGCGAACGTGTAATAGTTTAAGAGAAACTTTAACTAAAAACTTCGAAATTTTCTACCGTATAAATTAAAGGAGCGAACGCCCCTGCTAGCCTCTCCTAGCTCCACCACGGTCTGAGCTTGTTTTACGATTAATACGAAGAAGAAAAGTAGAAATCAACTACAGAGTAAGTAGTACTTAACAATCAAAGATTTCAAACCAAACTAGTATAGGCATATGCATATGCATCATAAAGCAAATTAAATAAACGTACATTTTTGCAACATCAATGAAAACAATAGATACTTTTACTAAGATGCTATATGATAGTCACAAACACAAACCAGTAGAAAAATCATTGTTCTTTATTAATGAAACCTTTTCGTGAACGAAGGAAATAAATAACTTTGCCGTCTGCAGTCGTAACTTTGGGACCATCTTTTCGAGACATCTTGAGAAATCTCCCCTTAAATTCAACATCACAACGGGATATTGTTTGACAACGATACAGTTTCTCGCATAAATTTAACTCGTGTTCTTGATTAAGCATCACATTACTCCCTGACGACTCTTGACAATCAGCATTTACACTAAGATTGAAGTGCTCCAAATCGCAAGTGCTTCTTAACAATTGCACTATAAGCCGTGAGAAAGATTTCGCGGGCTTGCAATAAGTTCCCCAGTTATCGATTTCCACATTTATCAACTTTATCCTTGCGAGTACTTGTCGTGAGGTGCTTAAGTTGCTAGGGTTTCTGTAGAACGGCTGCTCCTTATTATCGACACCCCAAAATTTCAGGTTCAATACGTCTAGTACAGGACACATCTCTAACACCGACAACAAAGTATCTAAACTACGGCTCAGTTTCATATTAAAAGTGAGCCGTGTAACATTGCGAAACACCGTACATAAATCATCTACTGCAGAAATATCAAGGGTAAGGAACCTTATATTAGAAATCGCCCTATAAAATTTAGACAATTTATCTTTATCTAATTCAGCTTGGTAAAGATCAGTAAATTCGATTTTCATTTCGCGCAGCATAATTGGTTCTTCCTCAAAGGAAAAAATCATTGATTTTGGAGCAGAAATAGACAAGTATTCTAAATTTGGAGCATAAATCACAAATGCCCAGCTTTGCAAAGACTCATAGTCACGGTCCTTATAGTCGAAGTCATCGTCGTCATAGTCATAGTCATAGCCATGGTCATTGTCATTGTCATTGTCATCATCGATATCCTTGCTAGCCCAGCAATTTAAAGACAGTTTTCTGAGCGACGGACAAGCCTTAACTAATTTTTCTATCCATTGAAACCGCCAAAGAAAGTGAACGGTTAAGTTCTTCAAATTAGGAAGATTGATGGCATCACAATCATCAGGGAATAACCAATCACCCGAAAAATACGAGGCACCTTTAGAGCCCAATTCAATCGACACTAGCGACTGCGTTTGGAAAATAACTCTTGGTAACGTATGCACATTCGAACATTCAGCATTACACCAAGTTAACTTCAGTTGATGGACGTTCCGGTAACAAACTTTGCGAATTATGATATTCATGCGACGTGCCCAAAAGTCGAGATTACAGGATTCAAGAAATTCGATACTGAAGCTATGGATGAACCGTGAGTTAATTATTTGTCTAATGGTATCATTCATATCAATGTTACGTGAGTTATTAGATTCACGGAAGGTGATGTCAATAGAGGTTGTGTTAGTCCAGAGACCACGCCATCGACGGGATAATGTCCCGGTAGTGATGGCTAATTGGAGAGGAAGAAGGGAGATAATTACGATAAGAATGTCGTCGGGGAGAGAACTCAGCCTGTCGACTCTTTGATTTCTACTTCTTCTATTGTTCCTCTTCGTCCTTCCCATCTTCGCTATGTTGTCACTTGTCAATGGTTTTTAGGGTTTTAAGTGTTATAGCTTTTTCTCTTTGCAATAATTTTCTGTTTTTGCTGCTTCTTTTTTCGAATAATAATTATAATTATGATATAATAATTTAAGGATATTTATATATTTATTCATTATAAATAAGGTAATTACTTAATATACATGCTCAATTATCCGAGCATACAAATTTCCATAAATATTCTTCTCCTTCCAAAAAATGAAAACTAACTTAGGCAGCAAAGGGAAAGTAATTAGAAAGGGTAAGAGGTGGAAAGGTAAGGGATTACCTAAAACTTAACTAGTTGTTTGGTTACATCAAGAAAATAAAGTATGGTGGGTTGTAGTTTGTTTTGGTGTGCGAGTGGTGGTTTAGGTAGGGTGGTTGTGATGGTGGTGGCGTCATGGTGATTGTGGTGGTGGTGGTGGTGCCGGCGATGGTGTCTTGAAGGTGACTGGTGTGGTGGAAATCGCTAGTGTGATGGTAGGTAAATAAGGTGGTTGAAGGGTAACAAGAGCAATGAAATCTCATGCCTGGGGTGGTTGGGGGTAAAGAATTAGATGGATTGAAGGGTAAGAAAGATAATTTCATTCTCTTTGTTTGTGTCAAACAAAGGAAATCAACTTGATGGTGACCGGTGTGGTGAGAATCTCAAGTGTAGTGGTAGGTAAATAAGGTGGTTGAAGGGTAACAAGGGTAATGAAATCTCGTACTTTAGGGGATGGAGAGTAAGGAATTAGATGGATTGAGGGGTAAGGATGAAATTTCATTCTCTTTGTTTCTGTCAAATAAACCCTAACAAAAGAAATCAATAACTTTATTTCTCTTTTCATTTCTTATAGCCCTCCAGCCAAACGTTAAAGTTTTTCTCTTGGTGATTCACAATATGGTCACTTTAAAAATCATTCCCATAATAGGGTTAAGGTAGGTTTGGATACTACAAACTTAAGGCTTGAATAATAAATAAGTAAAAGGTTAGTTTTTGATAGTTTTTTTTAATATATTTTTAGCACATGAATTCAACAATTACAAAGATTTATTATATCTCCTCCGTTATTTGGTTATGTTGCCCTCATTCGTTCAATTCAACAGTAACATGTTCTACACCAAATTGAAAGATCTGTGAAACATGGTCTCGGTCGGATTGTTCATGCTTAAACAAGAGTTTATTATTTATATTTTATAAACATGATTTGCTGCAAATTATTAAATAACCAACGGAGAGAAGTAATATACACTCATTATTTTTTTTTTTGAGGGAATATACACTCATTATTACTAACACATTTGAATAACTTTTTTTTTTAAGGAAAGGCACTCGAATATAAAGGAGAGAGTTTTCCAGTTTATGAACAATTCAAGGTTATTTTAGTCTTCCTCAACTACTTTTATATGTTAAACCCTAAGACCAAGACTACTTAATTCAATTCAACTCCTCTTCTCTTTCTAACTGCTTCTATATTTTGATCTTCATCTTCCTCCATTATGTAGTTAACTAATCTTCTCCTTTTAAATTATTTTACGCAATTTATTTTCGCAGTACGTTTTTTACTCATTTCAGTACATTTTGTACTGAACTTTCCATTTGGTTACCCCTAACTAAAAAACATCAAATCTAATTCTCTCCCACTCGTCTCCATTGATAACTCTTCAATTCCTCCAAAAATACCCAAATTTATTCAATTATGAATGATAATAAAGCATGTATTCATCTATTATTATTAACTAAATTGATTATTTGTTACTATAATTTTGTATCTTTTGTTAATTAGGGTCTATGTTCAATATAATTAAGGGTTATATTGGTGAGGATGGTGGAGTGTTGGTTTAATTTACTGAGATGTTGCCGGTGAAATGGTCGTTTTTTCGCCGGCGAGAAGGGACGAGAGGGGGTCGCCGACGGCCGTTCGACGGGGGCAGGGATGGGAGGGAGAGATAGATAGGGAGAGGGACAGTGTGTTGCTCTGGGTTGTCGGTGAGAGGCAGGAGCGGGTCGCCGGCGGTGAGGATGTGCAGGAGTAGGTGGCCGGCGCTGATGGTGGTGTTTGTGGTTGATGGGTAGTATAAGTACACTGTAGTACGTGTTTTTCTGTGTGTGTTTTGATTTTTTTTTTTTTTTTTTTTTTTAATTGATGTAGTACATTACTACGTACATCGGAGGAGAATACACTACAGAGTAGAGATATGAGAGAGAAAGTGGTAGGGAAAATGAGGAGGGCATATTTGTCAATATTGTACTGTAATGAGTAAAATGTGTACTGCGAAAATCAGCACCCTTATTTTAACAACTATTATATCTCTCATGCTTCAATCAGAATCAATATGAATTTAATTGATTTTTACCATCACGGTGAGAGAAGCTTCAACGGCAGATGAAACATCAAAAAGTATCATCATCTAGGGGTGAGCAAGTTTAGGTCCGGATCGAAAAAATGGACCGGACCGGACCATTTGGTCTGGACCAAACCCGGACCGAATTTTTTAGGTCCGGTCCTCGGTCCTCATTTTTTGAGTTTTCGGTTTTCGGTCCGGTCCGGACCAAACCCGGATATTTTAGGTCCGGACCAAATGGACCGAATTTTATGTTTCTAAAGACTATAATTAGAATATTATAAACTAAATTACCATTTTATCTTCACAAGACATTATAAATTAATATTGAGTATTTTTTTCTCAAAAACAATCTCTAGTTATTCATCAACATTTAATTTAGTGAAACTTAAATGTAATTATCATACACGAAATAGCGAAAGAATTAGTTCTAGGTCCATTTCGGTCTAAGACCGGACCGGACCGAATATTTCGGGTTTGGTCCGGTCCAAGACCGAAAGTTTTAGGTCCGGTCTTCGGTCCACAAAAAATTTATTTTCGGTCTTCGATCCGGTCCTGTTTGGTCCGGTCCGGTCCGGTCTTGGACCGATGCTCAGCCCCATCAATGGAAAAAAAACTTTGAAGGAGCATGAAATAGTCAATAGAGTTTTTATCGGGATTTAGATTATATAAATAATGGAATCTCATCTTACAAATCTGTTTGAATTAGGTCGTGTTTTTTTTATACTATATTTCCTATAAATTTAAGCTCGAATTCTTTTCATAATAACTCATATTCTTTTCTTAATAACTCGTATTCTTTTCATACATTACAATTTAGTTCAAGCTTATGTTCTTTTTATAATAGCTCACATTCTTCTCATAATAGCTCGTATTCTTATTAGCTCATTTTTTTTAAAAAAATAGCTCGTATTCTTCATGTGCGTACAATTTATGAGTTCATAGACATTTAGTTATGAAATACGATAACGTCTGAAACATTATTTGGTCGTGTTTTTTTGAAAGCACATTACATAAAATTTAACTCGAATTCTTTTTATAGTAACTCATACTCTTTTCTTAATAACTCGTATCTTTTCCATACATTACAACTTAGTTCAAGCTCGTGTTCTTTTCAAAGTACCTCGTATTCTTCTCATAATAGCTCGTATTCTTTTTAACTTGAATTTTTAAGCTCATGTTTTTTTTTGTATATAATAATAACTCGTATTATTCATGTGCGTACTATTTACGAGTTTATAGACATTGAAATATCATATAAGATCAAATTTGGGGGAAAGGGGAACTTTTGCTAAAGAGAGAAATACAGTACGTTAAGTTTTACGTTGTTGAAGTAAAATTTTTAATTTTTTTAATGGGCTATAGATTATTAATCATATATTATATGGACCTGATGTACAATGCTTCTGTACAACAGGATGTATAATTCTATTTGTGAGAGTTTTCTAATACTCTGTAAAAAAGAGTGTAATTGAGTATTTACGTTAAAGAGAGTGCAATTTAAATTCTTCAACAAGTTTTGACTTTTAATTATGAAGAATTGAGTAGAGTATGATAAACATTTGAAAATGAAAGGGCGTTATTGGGTGGCACACAATTTGGACGCGACCTTCCCACATAGAGTGAGTAGGCACCCAATTAAGAATGCATGTGAGAGGGTGACATTCAATTTGGGCGCCATCGGATAGCGCCCTATCACTGTCCTAAACATTTAATTGACAGCTAATAAACATGTTTGGCCATTAAATTTTGACATTTAATTATTGAGAATTGAGTAGAGTATGAACTCCTACCTTGCAAAGATTGAATTTTCGCTTGAAATATTACTTCAAACGTCGGTACAAGAATCATTTAACAGGACTATTTGTTTTTGTTAGAGTTTTTGAAATTGAGAGTCAATTTTTTTTATACGTAAATATTTTTTAGGATGGCTGCACAAAGTCTTTGGTTTGTAGTATCCAAACCTACTTAAAACCCTATTGTGGGAATTATTTTTAAAGTGACTATATTGTGGGAATTAGGGCCGTTAATGAGACGAGATAGTTCGCGAGCAACCCGAGTCCGACTTGGTCAATGCTCGGCTCGGGCTCGGCTCGAGATCTTAACGAGTCAAGTTTTGAGCTAATGTTGGCTCGGCTCGAAAGAGATCGTAAGCGGCTCGAACTTGTCTAATTAGATAAGATATTACTTATATTTTATAAAAATATTTTGTCATGATTATATGTTTGTATCACACCTATAAAAGATATCTCATTGATTTTCCAATATTTGTATATAAAACTTTCGAGCTTTGTTATTGAAAATATTGAGGGGGAGAAAAAAACAAAAATTCAACTATTATATAAGTTAGCAAAGTTAGACAAGATTGGAATGAGCATAGGAGTAAAGGGAAAGAGAGGAAGATTCTTTCGGAGCGGCAGTCAAACGAGGGCGTGAATGCGAGATGCCAGCGGAATGATCGGCCGGACAGAGGCCAACCGAGCGAAGCTCTTTCTTTTGGCCGCGCCGTGGCAGCAGACACGGAAGTTACAGTTTTTGCTGATGATGATCGCCGGGCCCGGCTTGAACTTAGTATTAGAAAGCTCCCGAACAATCTAAGTACTTTCTGAGAATGAGAAGCGGGGGGAGAGGATTCATTTTACTTTCTCTTTTTGGACTCGTTCCAGCTAGAATCGCCCGAAAGAAGCGACGAGGGCTGTCTACGAAGCCCCCCTGTAGTCGTAGTGTGGTAGGTGGTCCTGCGGAGCTTTCGGAGAAGAATTTCACGTTCTTCCTTTCAGTTGAGCTCGCAAGCTTGATAACGAACACAATTTTTTCAAGCCCCGGTAAGCTCGAGATCGGCTCGAGCCCGAGTTTTACTTTATGAGGACAACCGAGCAAGGCCAAGCTCGGGCTCGGCTCGACTCGTTAACACCCCTAGTGGGAATTATTTTGTCTTTCGACATTATTAAGGAAAACACCCTTCTTTTCATTTCAATTATTGACCTTTATTCTCAAATAAATCAAATAATAAATCTAATTCTATTCTTATATCTAAATTAATTGTAAATTTATTAAATTAGGTCGGGTTTTAGAAATTGAAATTATGATTTTGATAGGGAAAGGGTTGGTGGTGGGGCATAGGGTCGGGTGGCAGGGGAGAGGTGAGCCGGTAGGGAGCAAGTGGGGGAGGGACGGGAGGCCGGGAGGTGGTCGCGTAGTGATACGGAGGAAAGCTGCTGACAACTTAAAAGGTCATGGGTAATTCTGGCTTGAGAGAATGTCAATAAGAAGCACTTTAAACTTTGTTCTTTTGGAATGAAATTGTCTGAATTGATCTAAACTAAAGTGACTGGATCTTAACTGAATTAAACTGATCTGAACTAAACTAAACTCAATGGATTTGAAATGAACTGAATTGAACTTATAAAGGGGCGTTTGGTTCACGCGGGTTTGGAATCGGGAATCATACCTGGGTGGTATCGAGTTGGAACTTGATACCTCATACCTTGTGTTTGATTCAATTTTGGGAGTATGAGGTTAGAAATCAATCAAAGTTAAAAAATCTTCAAAATACAATATTTTTAATAATAATTTTTATAATATTATATCATGTAGATAAAATTTAATCAAATAAATATATAAAAAATTTTTTTTACAATTGTTTTTATCACTTTTTAATATTTCTAATTTGATACCATGAGTATTAATTTGATACCATGAGTATTATATCATGTAGAGGAAGAAGGGAGATAATTACGATAAGAATGTCGTCGGGGAGAGAACTCAGCCTGTCGACTCTTTGATTTCTACTTCTTCTATTGTTCCTCTTCGTCCTTCCCATCTTCGCTATGTTGTCACTTGTCAATGGTTTTTAGGGTTTTAAGTGTTATAGCTTTTTCTCTTTGCAATAATTTTCTGTTTTTGCTGCTTCTTTTTTCGAATAATAATTATAATTATGATATAATAATTTAAGGATATTTATATATTTATTCATTATAAATAAGGTAATTACTTAATATACATGCTCAATTATCCGAGCATACAAATTTCCATAAATATTCTTCTCCTTCCAAAAAATGAAAACTAACTTAGGCAGCAAAGGGAAAGTAATTAGAAAGGGTAAGAGGTGGAAAGGTAAGGGATTACCTAAAACTTAACTAGTTGTTTGGTTACATCAAGAAAATAAAGTATGGTGGGTTGTAGTTTGTTTTGGTGTGCGAGTGGTGGTTTAGGTAGGGTGGTTGTGATGGTGGTGGCGTCATGGTGATTGTGGTGGTGGTGGTGGTGGTGGTGCCGGCGATGGTGTCTTGAAGGTGACTGGTGTGGTGGAAATCGCTAGTGTGATGGTAGGTAAATAAGGTGGTTGAAGGGTAACAAGAGCAATGAAATCTCATGCCTGGGGTGGTTGGGGGTAAAGAATTAGATGGATTGAAGGGTAAGAAAGATAATTTCATTCTCTTTGTTTGTGTCAAACAAAGGAAATCAACTTGATGGTGACCGGTGTGGTGAGAATCTCAAGTGTAGTGGTAGGTAAATAAGGTGGTTGAAGGGTAACAAGGGTAATGAAATCTCGTACTTTAGGGGATGGAGAGTAAGGAATTAGATGGATTGAGGGGTAAGGATGAAATTTCATTCTCTTTGTTTCTGTCAAATAAACCCTAACAAAAGAAATCAATAACTTTATTTCTCTTTTCATTTCTTATAGCCCTCCAGCCAAACGTTAAAGTTTTTCTCTTGGTGATTCACAATATGGTCACTTTAAAAATCATTCCCATAATAGGGTTAAGGTAGGTTTGGATACTACAAACTTAAGGCTTGAATAATAAATAAGTAAAAGGTTAGTTTTTGATAGTTTTTTTTAATATATTTTTAGCACATGAATTCAACAACACAAATTCTCATTGAAGACATGACATATCCGTCACAAGCTGAAGACGGATACCATTTTACCTCACAATGTACTCACTTTTTCTCTCTCTGCAACACTATTCATGTGGTCCCCTTTCTCCACTAACCCATTTTGTTACCATTTTATCTCACAAAATATCCGTCACAAATGGTAACCCGTCACAAGGGAGACCAATTGATTCAACAATTACAAAGATTTATTATATCTCCTCCGTTATTTGGTTATGTTGCCCTCATTCGTTCAATTCAACAGTAACATGTTCTACACCAAATTGAAAGATCTGTGAAACATGGTCTCGGTCGGATTGTTCATGCTTAAACAAGAGTTTATTATTTATATTTTATAAACATGATTTGCTGCAAATTATTAAATAACCAACGGAGAGAAGTAATATACACTCATTATTTTTTTTTTTGAGGGAATATACACTCATTATTACTAACACATTTGAATAACTTTTTTTTTTAAGGAAAGGCACTCGAATATAAAGGAGAGAGTTTTCCAGTTTATGAACAATTCAAGGTTATTTTAGTCTTCCTCAACTACTTTTATATGTTAAACCCTAAGACCAAGACTACTTAATTCAATTCAACTCCTCTTCTCTTTCTAACTGCTTCTATATTTTGATCTTCATCTTCCTCCATTATGTAGTTAACTAATCTTCTCCTTTTAAATTATTTTACGCAATTTATTTTCGCAGTACGTTTTTTACTCATTTCAGTACATTTTGTACTGAACTTTCCATTTGGTTACCCCTAACTAAAAAACATCAAACCTAATTCTCTCCCACTCGTCTCCATTGATAACTCTTCAATTCCTCCAAAAATACCCAAATTTATTCAATTATGAATGATAATAAAGCATGTATTCATCTATTATTATTAACTAAATTGATTATTTGTTACTATAATTTTGTATCTTTTGTTAATTAGGGTCTATGTTCAATATAATTAAGGGTTATATTGGTGAGGATGGTGGAGTGTTGGTTTAATTTACTGAGATGTTGCCGGTGAAATGGTCGTTTGCCGCCGGCGAGAAGGACGGCAGAGGGGTCGCCGACGGCCGTTCGACGGGGGCAGGGATGGGAGGGAGAGATAGATAGGGAGAGGGACAGTGTGTTGCTCTGGGTTGTCGGTGAGAGGCAGGAGCGGGTCGCCGGCGGTGAGGATGTGCGAGGAGTAGGTGGCGGCGATGGTGGTGTTTGTGGTTGATGGGTAGTATAAGTACACTGTAGTACGTGTTTTTCTGTGTGTGTTTTGATTTTTTTTTTTTTTTTTTTAATTGATGTAGTACATTACTACGTACATCGGAGGAGAATACACTACAGAGTAGAGATATGAGAGAGAAAGTGGTAGGGAAAATGAGGAGGGCATATTTGTCAATATTGTACTGTAATGAGTAAAATGTGTCTTGCGAAAATCAAGCACCCTTATTTTAACAACTATTATATCTCTCATGCTTCAATCAGAATCAATATGAATTTAATTGATTTTTACCATCACGGTGAGAGAAGCTTCAACGGCAGATGAAACATCAAAAAGTATCATCATCTAGGGGTGAGCAAGTTTAGGTCCGGATCGAAAAAATGGACCGGACCGGACCATTTGGTCTGGACCAAACCCGGACCGAATTTTTTAGGTCCGGTCCTCGGTCCTCATTTTTTGAGTTTTCGGTTTTCGGTCCGGTCCGGACCAAACCCGGATATTTTAGGTCCGGACCAAATGGACCGAATTTTATGTTTCTAAAGACTATAATTAGAATATTATAAACTAAATTACCATTTTATCTTCACAAGACATTATAAATTAATATTGAGTATTTTTTTCTCAAAAACAATCTCTAGTTATTCATCAACATTTAATTTAGTGAAACTTAAATGTAATTATCATACACGAAATAGCGAAAGAATTAGTTCTAGGTCCATTTCGGTCTAAGACCGGACCGGACCGAATATTTCGGGTTTGGTCCGGTCCAAGACCGAAAGTTTTAGGTCCGGTCTTCGGTCCACAAAAAAATTTATTTTCGGTCTTCGATCCGGTCCTGTTTGGTCCGGTCCGGTCCGGTCTTGGACCGATGCTCAGCCCCATCAATGGAAAAAAAACTTTGAAGGAGCATGAAATAGTCAATAGAGTTTTTATCGGGATTTAGATTATATAAATAATGGAATCTCATCTTACAAATCTGTTTGAATTAGGTCGTGTTTTTTTTATACTATATTTCCTATAAATTTAAGCTCGAATTCTTTTCATAATAACTCATATTCTTTTCTTAATAACTCGTATTCTTTTCATACATTACAATTTAGTTCAAGCTTATGTTCTTTTTATAATAGCTCACATTCTTCTCATAATAGCTCGTATTCTTATTAGCTCATTTTTTTTAAAAAAATAGCTCGTATTCTTCATGTGCGTACAATTTATGAGTTCATAGACATTTAGTTATGAAATACGATAACGTCTGAAACATTATTTGGTCGTGTTTTTTTGAAAGCACATTACATAAAATTTAACTCGAATTCTTTTTATAGTAACTCATACTCTTTTCTTAATAACTCGTATCTTTTCCATACATTACAACTTAGTTCAAGCTCGTGTTCTTTTCAAAGTACCTCGTATTCTTCTCATAATAGCTCGTATTCTTTTTAACTTGAATTTTTAAGCTCATGTTTTTTTTTGTATATAATAATAACTCGTATTATTCACGTGCGTACTATTTACGAGTTTATAGACATTGAAATATCATATAAGATCAAATTTGGGGGAAAGGGGAACTTTTGCTAAAGAGAGAAATACAGTACGTTAAGTTTTACGTTGTTGAAGTAAAATTTTTAATTTTTTTAATGGGCTATAGATTATTAATCATATATTATATGGACCTGATGTACAATGCTTCATACAACAGGATGTATAATTCTATTTGTGAGAGTTTTCTAATACTCTGTAAAAAAGAGTGTAATTGAGTATTTACGTTAAAGAGAGTGCAATTTAAATTCTTCAACAAGTTTTGACTTTTAATTATGAAGAATTGAGTAGAGTATGATAAACATTTGAAAATGAAAGGGCGTTATTGGGTGGCACACAATTTGGACGCGACCTTCCCACATAGAGTGAGTAGGCACCCAATTAAGAATGCATGTGAGAGGGTGACATTCAATTTGGGCGCCATCGGATAGCGCCCTATCACTGTCCTAAACATTTAATTGACAGCTAATAAACATGTTTGGCCATTAAATTTTGACATTTAATTATTGAGAATTGAGTAGAGTATGAACTCCTACCTTGCAAAGATTGAATTTTCGCTTGAAATATTACTTCAAACGTCGGTACAAGAATCATTTAACAGGACTATTTGTTTTTGTTAGTGTTTTTGAAATTGAGAGTCAATTTTTTTTATACGTAAATATTTTTTAGGATGGCTGCACAAAGTCTTTGGTTTGTAGTATCCAAACCTACTTAAAACCCTATTGTGGGAATTATTTTTAAAGTGACTATATTGTGGGAATTAGGGCCGTTAATGAGACGAGATAGTTCGCGAGCAACCCGAGTCCGACTTGGTCAATGCTCGGCTCGGGCTCGGCTCGAGATCTTAACGAGTCAAGCTGAGCTAATGTTGGCTCGGCTCGAAAAGATCGTAAGCGGCTCGAACTTGTCTAATTAGATAAGATATTACTTATATTTTATAAAAATATTTTGTCATGATTATATGTTTGTATCACACCTATAAAAGATATCTCATTGATTTTCCAATATTTGTATATAAAACTTTCGAGCTTTGTTATTGAAAATATTGAGGGGGAGAAAAAAACAAAAATTCAACTATTATATAAGTTAGCAAAGTTAGACAAGATTGGAATGAGCATAGGAGTAAAGGGAAAGAGAGGAAGATTCTTTCGGAGCGGCAGTCAAACGAGGGCGTGAATGCGAGATGCCAGCGGAATGATCGGCCGGACAGAGGCCAACCGAGCGAAGCTCTTTCTTTTGGCCGCGCCGTGGCAGCAGACACGGAAGTTCTGATTTTTTTCGATGATGATCGCCGGGCCCGGCTTGAACTTAGTATTAGAAAGCTCCCGAACAATCTAAGTACTTTCTGAGAATGAGAAGCGGGGGGAGAGGATTCATTTTACTTTCTCTTTTTGGACTCGTTCCAGCTAGAATCGCCTGAAAGAAGCGACGAGGGGGCTGTCACGAAGCCCCCCGTAGTCGTAGTGTGGTAGGTGGTCTGCGGAGCTTTCGGAGAAGAATTTCACGTTCTTCCTTTCAGTTGAGCTCGCAAGCTTGATAACGAACACAATTTTTTCAAGCCCCGGTAAGCTCGAGATCGGCTCGAGCCCGAGTTTTACTTTATGAGGACAACCGAGCAAGGCCAAGCTCGGGCTCGGCTCGACTCGTTAACACCCCTAGTGGGAATTATTTTGTCTTTCGACATTATTAAGGAAAACACCCTTCTTTTCATTTCAATTATTGACCTTTATTCTCAAATAAATCAAATAATAAATCTAATTCTATTCTTATATCTAAATTAATTGTAAATTTATTAAATTAGGTCGGGTTTTAGAAATTGAAATTATGATTTTGATAGGGAAAGGGTTGGTGGTGGGGCATAGGGTCGGGTAAGGGGGAGAGGTGAGCGGTAGGGAGCAAGTGGGGGAGGGACGGGAGGCGGGGGAGGTGGTCGCGTAGTGATACGGAGGAAAGTCGCGACAACTTAAAAGGTCATGGGTAATTCGGCTTGAGAGAATGTCAATAAGAAGCACTTTAAACTTTGTTCTTTTGGAATGAAATTGTCTGAATTGATCTAAACTAAAGTGATTTGGATCTTAATCGAATTAAACCGATCGAACTAAACTAAACTCAATGGATTTGAAATGAATCGAATTGAACTTATAAAGGGGCGTTTGGTTCACGCGGGTTTGGAATCGGGAATCATACCTGGGTGGTATCGAGTTGGAACTTGATACCTCATACCTTGTGTTTGATTCAATTTTGGGAGTATGAGGTTAGAAATCAATCAAAGTTAAAAAATCTTCAAAATACAATATTTTTAATAATAATTTTTATAATATTATATCATGTAGATAAAATTTAATCAAATAAATATATAAAAAATTTTTTTTACAATTGTTTTTATCACTTTTTAATATTTCTAATTTGATACCATGAGTATTAATTTGATACCATGAGTATTATATCATGTAGAGGAAGAAGGGAGATAATTACGATAAGAATGTCGTCGGGAGAGAACTCACTGTCGACTCTTTGATTTCTACTTCTTCTATTGTTCCTCTTCGTCCTTCCCATCTTCGCTATGTTGTCACTTGTCAATGGTTTTTAGGGTTTTAAGTGTTATAGCTTTTTCTCTTTGCAATAATTTTTTTTTTTTTTGCTTCTTTTTCGAATAATAATTATAATTATGATATAATAATTTAAGGATATTTATATATTTATTCATTATAAATAAGGTAATTACTTAATATACATGCTCAATTATCCGAGCATACAAATTTCCATAAATATTCTTCTCCTTCCAAAAAATGAAAACTAACTTAGGCAGCAAAGGGAAAGTAATTAGAAAGGGTAAGAGGTGGAAAGGTAAGGGATTACCTAAAACTTAACTAGTTGTTTGGTTACATCAAGAAAATAAAGTATGGTGGGTTGTAGTTTGTTTTGGTGTGCGAGTGGTGGTTTAGGTAGGGTGGTTGTGATGGTGGTGGCGTCATGGTGATTGTGGTGGTGGTGGTGGTGCCGGCGATGGTGTCTTGAAGGTGACTGGTGTGGTGGAAATCGCTAGTGTGATGGTAGGTAAATAAGGTGGTTGAAGGGTAACAAGAGCAATGAAATCTCATGCCTGGGGTGGTTGGGGGTAAAGAATTAGATGGATTGAAGGGTAAGAAAGATAATTTCATTCTCTTTGTTTGTGTCAAACAAAGGAAATCAACTTGATGGTGACCGGTGTGGTGAGAATCTCAAGTGTAGTGGTAGGTAAATAAGGTGGTTGAAGGGTAACAAGGGTAATGAAATCTCGTACTTTAGGGGATGGAGAGTAAGGAATTAGATGGATTGAGGGGTAAGGATGAAATTTCATTCTCTTTTGTTTTGTCAAATAAACCCTAACAAAAGAAATCAATAACTTTATTTCTCTTTTCATTTCTTATAGCCCTCCAGCCAAACGTTAAAGTTTTTCTCTTGGTGATTCACAATATGGTCACTTTAAAAATCATTCCCATAATAGGGTTAAGGTAGGTTTGGATACTACAAACTTAAGGCTTGAATAATAAATAAGTAAAAGGTTAGTTTTTGATAGTTTTTTTTAATATATTTTTAGCACATGAATTCAACAATTACAAAGATTTATTATATCTCCTCCGTTATTTGGTTATGTTGCCCTCATTCGTTCAATTCAACAGTAACATGTTCTACACCAAATTGAAAGATCTGTGAAACATGGTCTCGGTCGGATTGTTCATGCTTAAACAAGAGTTTATTATTTATATTTTATAAACATGATTTGCTGCAAATTATTAAATAACCAACGGAGAGAAGTAATATACACTCATTATTTTTTTTTTTAGGGAATATACACTCATTATTACTAACACATTTGAATAACTTTTTTTTTTTTTTTTTAAGGAAAGGCACTCGAATATAAAGGAGAGAGTTTTCCAGTTTATGAACAATTCAAGGTTATTTTAGTCTTCCTCAACTACTTTTATATGTTAAACCCTAAGACCAAGACTACTTAATTCAATTCAACTCCTCTTCTCTTTCTAATCGCTTCTATATTTTGATCTTCATCTTCCTCCATTATGTAGTTAACTAATCTTCTCCTTTTAAATTATTTTACGCAATTTATTTTCGCAGTACGTTTTTTACTCATTTCAGTACATTTTGTACTGAACTTTCCATTTGGTTACCCCTAACTAAAAAACATCAAACCTAATTCTCTCCCACTCGTCTCCATTGATAACTCTTCAATTCCTCCAAAAATACCCAAATTTATTCAATTATGAATGATAATAAAGCATGTATTCATCTATTATTATTAACTAAATTGATTATTTGTTACTATAATTTTGTATCTTTTGTTAATTAGGGTCTATGTTCAATATAATTAAGGGTTATATTGGTGAGGATGGTGGAGTGTTGGTTTAATTTACTGAGATGTTGCCGGTGAAATGGTCGTTTGCCGCCGGCGAGAAGGACGGCAGAGGGGTCGCCGACGGCCGTTCGACGGGGGCAGGGATGGGAGGGAGAGATAGATAGGGAGAGGGACAGTGTGTTGCTCTGGGTTGTCGGTGAGAGGCAGGAGCGGGTCGCCGGCGGTGAGGATGTGCAGGAGTAGGTGGCCGGCGCTGATGGTGGTGTTTGTGGTTGATGGGTAGTATAAGTACACTGTAGTACGTGTTTTTCTGTGTGTGTTTTGATTTTTTTTTTTTTTTTTAATTGATGTAGTACATTACTACGTACATCGGAGGAGAATACACTACAGAGTAGAGATATGAGAGAGAAAGTGGTAGGGAAAATGAGGAGGGCATATTTGTCAATATTGTACTGTAATGAGTAAAATGTGTACTGCGAAAATCAGCACCCTTATTTTAACAACTATTATATCTCTCATGCTTCAATCAGAATCAATATGAATTTAATTGATTTTTACCATCACGGTGAGAGAAGCTTCAACGGCAGATGAAACATCAAAAAGTATCATCATCTAGGGGTGAGCAAGTTTAGGTCCGGATCGAAAAAATGGACCGGACCGGACCATTTGGTCTGGACCAAACCCGGACCGAATTTTTTAGGTCCGGTCCTCGGTCCTCATTTTTTGAGTTTTCGGTTTTCGGTCCGGTCCGGACCAAACCCGGATATTTTAGGTCCGGACCAAATGGACCGAATTTTATGTTTCTAAAGACTATAATTAGAATATTATAAACTAAATTACCATTTTATCTTCACAAGACATTATAAATTAATATTGAGTATTTTTTTCTCAAAAACAATCTCTAGTTATTCATCAACATTTAATTTAGTGAAACTTAAATGTAATTATCATACACGAAATAGCGAAAGAATTAGTTCTAGGTCCATTTCGGTCTAAGACCGGACCGGACCGAATATTTCGGGTTTGGTCCGGTCCAAGACCGAAAGTTTTAGGTCCGGTCTTCGGTCCACAAAAAATTTATTTTCGGTCTTCGGTCCGGTCCTGTTTGGTCCGGTCCGGTCCGGTCTTGGACCGATGCTCAGCCCCATCAATGGAAAAAAAACTTTGAAGGAGCATGAAATAGTCAATAGAGTTTTTATCGGGATTTAGATTATATAAATAATGGAATCTCATCTTACAAATCTGTTTGAATTAGGTCGTGTTTTTTTTATACTATATTTCCTATAAATTTAAGCTCGAATTCTTTTCATAATAACTCATATTCTTTTCTTAATAACTCGTATTCTTTTCATACATTACAATTTAGTTCAAGCTTATGTTCTTTTTATAATAGCTCACATTCTTCTCATAATAGCTCGTATTCTTATTAGCTCATTTTTTTTAAAAAAATAGCTCGTATTCTTCATGTGCGTACAATTTATGAGTTCATAGACATTTAGTTATGAAATACGATAACATCTGAAACATTATTTGGTCGTGTTTTTTTGAAAGCACATTACATAAAATTTAACTCGAATTCTTTTTATAGTAACTCATACTCTTTTCTTAATAACTCGTATCTTTTCCATACATTACAACTTAGTTCAAGCTCGTGTTCTTTTCAAAGTACATCGTATTCTTCTCATAATAGCTCGTATTCTTTTTAACTTGAATTTTTAAGCTCATGTTTTTTTTTGTATATAATAATAACTCGTATTATTCATGTGCGTACTATTTACGAGTTTATAGACATTGAAATATCATATAAGATCAAATTTGGGGGAAAGGGGAACTTTTGCTAAAGAGAGAAATACAGTACGTTAAGTTTTACGTTGTTGAAGTAAAATTTTTAATTTTTTTAATGGGCTATAGATTATTAATCATATATTATATGGACTCGATGTACAATGCTTCGTACAACGGGATGTATAATTCTATTTGTGAGAGTTTTCTAATACTCTGTAAAAAAGAGTGTAATTGAGTATTTACGTTAAAGAGAGTGCAATTTAAATTCTTCAACAAGTTTTGACTTTTAATTATGAAGAATTGAGTAGAGTATGATAAACATTTGAAAATGAAAGGGCGTTATTGGGTGGCACACAATTTGGACGCGACCTTCCCACATAGAGTGAGTAGGCACCCAATTAAGAATGCATGTGAGAGGGTGACATCCAATTTGGGCGCCATCGGATAGCGCCCTATCACTGTCCTAAACATTTAATTGACAGCTAATAAACATGTTTGGCCATTAAATTTTGACATTTAATTATTGAGAATTGAGTAGAGTATGAACTCCTACCTTGCAAAGATTGAATTTTCGCTTGAAATATTACTTCAAACGTCGGTACAAGAATCATTTAACAGGACTATTTGTTTTTGTTAGAGTTTTTGAAATTGAGAGTCAATTTTTTTTATACGTAAATATTTTTTAGGATGGCTGCACAAAGTCTTTGGTTTGTAGTATCCAAACCTACTTAAAACCCTATTGTGGGAATTATTTTTAAAGTGACTATATTGTGGGAATTAGGGCTGTTAATGAGACGAGATAGTTCGCGAGCAACCCGAGTCCGACTTGGTCAATGCTCGGCTCGGGCTCGGCTCGAGATCTTAACGAGTCAAGCTGAGCTAATGTTGGCTCGGCTCGAAAAGATCGTAAGCGGCTCGAACTTGTCTAATTAGATAAGATATTACTTATATTTTATAAAAATATTTTGTCATGATTATATGTTTGTATCACACCTATAAAAGATATCTCATTGATTTTCCAATATTTGTATATAAAACTTTCGAGCTTTGTTATTGAAAATATTGAGGGGGAGAAAAAAACAAAAATTCAACTATTATATAAGTTAGCAAAGTTAGACAAGATTGGAATGAGCATAGGAGTAAAGGGAAAGAGAGGAAGATTCTTTCGGAGCGGGCAGTCAAACGAGGGCGTGAATGCGAGATGCCAGCGGAATGATCGGCCGGACAGAGGCCAACCGAGCGAAGCTCTTTCTTTTGGCCGCGCCGTGGCAGCAGACACGGAAGTTACAGTTTTTGCTGATGATGATCGCCGGGCCCGGCTTGAACTTAGTATTAGAAAGCTCCCGAACAATCTAAGTACTTTCTGAGAATGAGAAGCGGGGGGAGAGGATTCATTTTACTTTCTCTTTTTGGACTCGTTCCAGCTAGAATCGCCCGAAAGAAGCGACGAGGGCTGTCTACGAAGCCCCCCTGTAGTCGTAGTGTGGTAGGTGGTCCTGCGGAGCTTTCGGAGAAGAATTTCACGTTCTTCCTTTCAGTTGAGCTCGCAAGCTTGATAACGAACACAATTTTTTCAAGCCCCGGTAAGCTCGAGATCGGCTCGAGCCCGAGTTTTACTTTATGAGGACAACCGAGCAAGGCCAAGCTCGGGCTCGGCTCGACTCGTTAACACCCCTAGTGGGAATTATTTTGTCTTTCGACATTATTAAGGAAAACACCCTTCTTTTCATTTCAATTATTGACCTTTATTCTCAAATAAATCAAATAATAAATCTAATTCTATTCTTATATCTAAATTAATTGTAAATTTATTAAATTAGGTCGGGTTTTAGAAATTGAAATTATGATTTTGATAGGGAAAGGGTTGGTGGTGGGGCATAGGGTCGGGTGGCAGGGGAGAGGTGAGCCGGTAGGGAGCAAGTGGGGGAGGGACGGGAGGCCGGGAGGTGGTCGCGTAGTGATACGGAGGAAAGCTGCTGACAACTTAAAAGGTCATGGGTAATTCTGGCTTGAGAGAATGTCAATAAGAAGCACTTTAAACTTTGTTCTTTTGGAATGAAATTGTCTGAATTGATCTAAACTAAAGTGACTGGATCTTAACTGAATTAAACTGATCTGAACTAAACTAAACTCAATGGATTTGAAATGAACTGAATTGAACTTATAAAGGGGCGTTTGGTTCACGCGGGTTTGGAATCGGGAATCATACCTGGGTGGTATCGAGTTGGAACTTGATACCTCATACCTTGTGTTTGATTCAATTTTGGGAGTATGAGGTTAGAAATCAATCAAAGTTAAAAAATCTTCAAAATACAATATTTTTAATAATAATTTTTATAATATTATATCATGTAGATAAAATTTAATCAAATAAATATATAAAAAAATTTTTTTACAATTGTTTTTATCACTTTTTAATATTTCTAATTTGATACCATGAGTATTAATCCCATACCCCCCCCCCCCTTGGATATGAAAAACCCATACCTCATGGGTTTGAGGTACGGGTATGAAACCTTCATTTTCGTCAAACAAATATATGATATGGGTTTGGTTCATTTCAAACCCATACCTTATACCTATATTGGGTGAACCAAACACATGTACTCCGATCATGCTGAGTTTGACATGAACTTAATCGTCATTCCAATAAGAATTGTAATTCTGGCTTGAGAGAATGTCTTTTGTTTTATTTCTTGTTATTTCAAACTCAAGAACATAAAGCACGAGATTCGGGTTCCAACTTAGCCCGAGCAGAACATTCTGCTCTTCAATCCTCGGTAACATCCTTTCTCAGCAGCATTCCCTGTCCAGGCCTGTCGAAATCTCACATGTTTGATAATAAATGTTTTCAACAAAGTTCAGAGAATGTGATCTATCTGTATATATTTAGCCAATTCAGTTCAAGGAAATTGCTAGATCAGTTGAGAACGGTCCCAATATATAGCAGGGTAGAAGAGCGAGAGATCCGACGACTAGACCCACGCCCATTACAAGGCGCTCATTCTTAGCTTATCGCTTTGTGTTGCTAAAAGTTTTGAAGTGGAGTAAGTCATTATTAAGAACTGTATATTATTGCACAACAAACATAAATTAAATAGGTTATTCAAAGATGTACTCAAACTTTTGGATAATGCGAACTTTTGGTCATAGACACAACGAACCTTGTCATCTAACAAGAACAGATTATGGATAACGCGAACTTCTGGTCACAGATGAATTCACTCGAACTGATTATGGAAATTAGGCTTTTCTTACAGATGACACTGACTTTAACTAAAATTTGCAAAGAAACCAAAGAACTAAACATACATCATCATTGGCTCATTGCCCTGACGCGGTGACAGATTTAACGCCACAGATCAATTTACAAGTGACATGCATTGAACAGCTACTGATTTCCTGAGGCAGGGCTGTTTTGGGCTTTGCTCATATCACCCCATCCTCGAACCCATGGTTGTCCGGGTGTTGCTCGAGTCTCTGCAGCAGCATACCTGTTTAGATTTCTTCCAACCTTTTCTCGGACAGCTGTGAACACCTATGATTGTTAAACTGAGTGGTCAAATTCTGTGTTCACAATACAGGCATCAGAAAATTCAATTACTATACTCCATAAACTCTCACAGGATTCTCAATGATTGATTCAGGTGGCTGTTCCTGTTCACTCAACCACCTCCACAAATCGGGGTTCTCCTGTCCGAAACAAACACAACTAGACATAAATTTCATATCGAAGAAACATGAACAGGCAATTCTTGTTATAACTATATCAAGTCAGTGACAACTGACAACTCCATCCTCTAAAGTCCTATGAGTAGCTTACAATTAAAACAAACAGAAAATCAACAATAACCGGCTCATATGAGTTATGTTGTTCCAAATCTTCATTTCTTCCTCTAGTAACTTTAGACACTTGCGCATGGCTTGACACTTCAATATAAGCCAAAAACATCAGTTTTTACTCAAAACTCAAAGCTCAAAACGAGCCCGATTCAACACCTGGACATGTACCTGTGTCCAATAGTTCTAGCTTAGTCCTAGTCTCCTAGACTCCTAGCTACATAGTACCCCGTATATAAGTAAGCATCAACCATGTATCCCGTTTCCATTTTGAAATTTTCCAGTTCATATTTCTTAACCATAAAATCACACAACCCTGTATAATTCGACTCATACTGAAGTTGACAACCTCCATGACAATTTCATACACTAGCTATCACACTATCAGAAGCTAAGAGTCTAGGACATCCCATACATTTTCAGAACTTCACCTCTACATCAACTTCCCTCTTAAGGTACAAGTTCCACTTTGAGCATTTAGGCATCACATGTATGGAAAACAGCAAAGTTCATGGCATAAATTATTCGTGATTGAGTTTGAAATTGCCATCAAAATAAGATTTTTTTTTTTCAATTGTTCTCAAGCTAAATGTGAAACATTCTATGATTTACTATCTCAGCTAACTTAAAAAACTACAAGGAAAACCAAACGAAACTCTATAATCAACGAGCACAAGTCATACAAACTCATAAACATAAAACATAGTACACGATGAGGAATTAATACTCTTACGTGAAATAACAGAAAATTTGTTGACGAACCTGATCAAGAACTTGGGTAAGCGATTTGATTCCATTTTCATCCATGGAATTAATATTATCTTCAACCCACTTTCCTAGTACCAAATCCAACTCCAACAACCCTCTTTGTTTGCTCCTATACAGTAACCTACACCAGGCACAAAACTATGTCAATTTAGTACCAACCAGCATCACAATCATAACTACTACACCTAAACATCGCGACAACAAAAGGCCACATTGCGACAATAAATGATGGTCTCCTACCATCCTCCTTATTCACATTCTCTCCCTCAGCCTATAATACAATACAAAGCTGCATTTAACTTTCGGGAGCTAACCATATCAAACTAGACCAAGATTGTCTATGAAACTAAGGCCCTGTTCTTTTGGACTTAATTTCAGTTCACTTCCTAACTTCAGTTCAATTGTGTTCCGTTCCATGCAGTTCAATTACGGCGGCGGCGGCGGCCTGTTTCTTTTGGACTTGATTTCGGTTAAATAACTTCACTTCCAATCTATTAGTCAATTCAGTGAGTTTCAGTTCAAGAGAACACAACCTAATAATAATCAACATAACAGCCTTTAAAGAAAAATAACCGAAAAGATTATATGTTTACTTCGCCACTTTAATTCAGTGTCGGAGACCTGTAGGTTCGACTGTTCTTTACCTCTAACCTTTCTAACATAACACTCCGACACTTCATTTTAATCAAAAACCGTCAAATCTTCTTTAACACTAGCTAATATGTTCGCGAGAACCGACATGGGTCTCAGAATGATGAGACGGCAGGCCATCCAAGAGAAGATCGTCTGTCCGACCCGGCGAGGTGGAGGTGGGATGAGGCTCAATGGAGGCAACAAAAGCGGTCCATGGTAAGTCCAAAGGCGGTCCGGTGTGACGCGCTGAGGCAGTGGATTCGGACCCTATTCACTGTTCATAATAGTACGACATTGTTTGCTTTGGGCCAAGCCCTCACGGATTTACTCTTGGACTCCTTCCCAAAAAGCCTCGTACTATTATATTTTATTATATTTTGCAGACACTGATCTCCCATCTTTATTCAACCGATGTGGGACATGAGTTAGCACCCTAACAATCCTCCCTCAAACCAAGGACCATTATCGACACCCGAAACATCACCAAGTCCTAATAACCTCCCCTTAGCCGACACACCATGCTACCACGAGCCATGTCATCACCACATGTCACCGCCTGGTCAAGCGAGTGTCCCCACATGCTCCTCCTGAACCTCCATGTTCATGTGCCCTTCTTGGGAATTTGCCACATATGCATATCGAACATCCTCCTGGACCGGCTCCGCCACTTCAGAAGTCCTAAAACACCAATGATCTCTGGCATCCAACCTAGAAAGGACCCACACTAGACCTGTGGCACCCAACACCGAACCTGATAAGGGTCCACGTCCACCTGGTTCAAATGGTCTTTGACCCACAAGACCAATGACGCCTTTGACCAATGACGCCTTTCATTCATTTAACCCTGGACCGGGCTTGCTCAAGGACCCGGGCTTGCTCAAGGACTCAATCTGAGCTAGAGTTCCATGCCTAAGAGTGTACGCCACCTTCAAGTCTTGACTCTATGCTTCTTTATGTGCGGAAGCGTGAATACGTCGTGTTGGGCCTTTGCTGCACCGGTGTCCACTGTTCATAATAGTACGATATTGTCTGCTTTGGGCCAAGCCCTCACGGATTTACTCTTGGGCTTCTTCTCAAAAGGTCTAGTACTATTATATCTTGTAGACACATATGAAGATGATCTTCCATCTTTATTCTTCCGACGTGGGACATGAGTTTGCACCTAACAATAGTTATGTCGTACACTTAATACAATGTCATAAACGAGTTACACACTTGGAGCCGCGTAGGAGTAACATCAAACCGAATAAGATAGTCATATTGAAGCTTGACTTCGAATTTCAAAATTCAACTGGCGACAATTATCTATGGTAAACTACTACGAATAACTACGAAAATTTAAAACAAAACAAAAAACAATAGGAGGATTGAAATTGACCTATTGAGAGTACGCCGCCTACTTTCAGCATCAGAAAGATCAAATTCAGTTGAATATAATCGATTTGCGTCAAGAAGAACTTGTGAATTTCTGCAAATTTCACAAAAATGCAAAAATAAAGTAATTAATTGATTAAATTAAGAACAAAATTTATAGTAAGAGGAGAAGAAATATACTTACAATGATAAATTAGAGGCGGAAATTGGAGGAGTAGCACCAGAGATGCTGCCATGGCGAGGAGAAACCGTGAGATTGATAAAACGGTTGAGAGTTGAAGCTGTTCTTCGCAAAATCGTCATTAAAATTGAAGGTTTTTGAAAGATTTATTGATTGATTGACTGATGAAGAGGAATTGGGGGAGATGTTAGGAAAGGTATCAGAGAGTTGGAAGTTGAAGACGTAGGCGCTAAAAAAGAGTGGGAAAGATATGAAACACGTCTACACCTCTACGGACTACGGTCTACCAAAGTACCAATTAATAATAACTCGACCCGAAAACAGAACACAACATTTAGTGTGATTCGGTTGAAGAGAGGTTAGGTAAATGGGTTACATTCGATATGTAGCGAACATGTAGAAATTTATTTGGGTCGAGTTAAGGTTGACTTATATCAACATAAAATTAAAAGGAACGATCATTTTCTTTTAGATTGATCATAGTTTCGTTGGGGAAATATATTAAATCACACCCCATTTGATATATTATGTGCAATCAAGCCCCTTAACTTATAAATGTAGTAAATCGGTCTCATAAGTTTCTCTCAATGTGCAATTAACCACATATCTTATTTTTAAGAATGAAATTTACAAAATAAATATTTTACTATTGTTGAAAGTTAAAATTATTGATTGAATATTAATCCTAGAATTCTTAATTATTAGAAAGCATGTTCAAATATTTTTTTTTATTTTTTTTGGTGGAAAAATATTTATAATTATAAGAATTTTTAGTGAAGTTACAATCAAAAGTTGCGTGATCAATTTTTTGTTTATATTAAATTTGATTCACACTTTTTGTTGAATATGTAAATATTGTATTTAATTTTTATTAGATATATTTAAAATGGTTTTTATAATAGAAAATAAAAGGTATAGAAAACTTGATTTGTGCTTAATTGCACATTTTTGGAAATTTTTGGGGCTAATTTGCTACAAGTGAAACTTAAGGGTTGATTTGCACATAATACACATAATACATAAGCTATGGGGGTAATTGGCTACATCCCGCTAAGGTAATTAACAAAAATAAGAGATAGCATAAAATATAAGTTTGTCTATACCAAATATTTTCATGTGTATCACATTCAAAAGATGTGTGTGGCGGAGATGCGTATGTTGAGGTGGATGTACGGACATACAAGGAAAGATCGATTAAGGAATGAGGTGATTAGGGAAAAGGTAAATGTGGCGCCAATAGAGGACAAGATGATGGAAAATCGACTAAGATGATTTGGCCATGTGAGAAGGAGACCTATGGACGCGCCAGTTAGGAGGCTGGAGGCTTGGAGAACAGAAAAGGTCCCTAGAGGTAGAGGGAGACCGAGACAGACATGGTTGAGAGTGATAGAGCACGATATGAGATTTCTAGGGCTTGAGGAGAGTATGGTGACGGAGAGGGCACAATGGAGGGAAATGATACATGTGTATTTTTAGTATTTGATGTTTTTTGACATATTTAGTGTTTTTATTTAATTTTAAAAAAAATTATTTGTTCTTCTCTCCTTTTTTACCAATCAATTTCTTATATATTTTACTTGGTTTACTCTTAAGGCGTTCCGGATCCTTAATTCTATTTCGCTTTTCAAAATCGTTTTAATCTTTTCTCTCGATTTAAATTTTATGTTTTTATAAAAGAAATCCGGAATTCGATTTTAAACCCTGTAAGTTTATCTTGACTTTGTATTACATTTTCGCTCTCCTTTTTGTTTTTCATATTTCCCTGGTTATAAAGGATGATTCATGTCAGCCGACCCCAAATCATTTTGGGATTAAGGCTCTGATATTGTTGTTGTTGTATCATGTTTGGAGAGGACACAATAATTAAAACACATTATTCCATACAAAGTGAAAAAAACCTAAACAATCACACCTAATAGTTCACTAAAAACATTAAATTTGATGATCAATTGATGACGACATCGATGTAGTTGCTAATACTAAATACTAATAACTTTTGTAGCAAAATTCTAATAAACTATGGTAAAGTGTAATATAACGTGGCAATATACGCATTCATGTAATTACTGTTGGGTTCCTTTGATTGACAATAACATGCCCATTTAATGTGTGCTATCTTAGTTTACCTTTTCAGGATTTATGATTAAATCAAGCTTGGATTAAGAAGTGTTGAATTGTTGATCACCCAATGTATTGAGTCCTAGGCGTCATCTAATGTACAAGTTAGAAAGTAGAGTATTTTAAAGAAATAGAAACAGTCAAGACCACTGTTACTTTCATAAGTAACAACGGCCTGGACCGTTGCCTTGATTCGTAACACTTGGAACTTCTTATTATCTTTCAAAAGTCATTCACGTGTCTTGCATTTTAAAAGATGACTTTCAGATTTATTTGCAAGGATTTGGCCTTCTAGAAAAAGTGGTTTGAGTAATTATCATTTCAAATTGTTTCCTCTTTGTGCAAATTTGACTCTTTGGTCTTTCATAAAATAAGGATTGCTTTTTGCCATTTTTGTGAAAGCTTGTCATCATGTGACTTGTTTTCCATCCTTTGTTTTCTGAAAACTTATGATCTCTTTTGGATAATTTCAAACACTCTTTCTCTCCTTTGCCTTTTAAATAAGAACCCTCTTTTGTGCAAGTTTGGGAAGTTGTTGAACCTCATCACATGTGATGGTCTTTGACCCTTAAAACCCTAACAACCCACCTTGCTTGCTCTCCCTATAAAAGGCGTGCCTTATCACTTCAAAACCTCAAGACTTTTTCTGAGATTTCATCTAAGTTTGCAAAATTGTTTTCAAAGCTTAAAAATCGAGTCTTTACTTTGCAAAACTTTTAAAAGTCTTCAAGTGTTACAATCATGGCTACTGTTACTTTAATATACTAGACTCTCTCACTTATAAACCGTTGATCTTGTAAAGTTGTCCATCTCAATTCTTTTTAAGAATAAGCTAGTGGAAACTTGATCCTTATAACGTTCTAAGTTTGTGTGTAGAGTTTAGGACGGAGTAGTCTTCAACTCTTTGGCAACCGGAGTAGGTTGCGAGTTGACTTGTTCTAGAACGGAGTAGTTCTTGAACTTGTGTCACAACCGGAGTAGGTTGTTGTCTTTTTATTGTACGGGTTTTTTAGTAGTTGGAGTAGATCACTAAAATTAATCAATAAAAAGTAGATTGGACGTAGGCACTTGAGTTTTTGCCGAACCAATTTAAAATCCTCGTGTTTGATTTTATTTGTTTTATTCCGTTGCTCTTTATTTCGTTTGCATTTGCTTTGCTTAACTTTTGAAGTAACAGTTCCACATACTGTCACATTTAGTCTGCAGTCTGTACTTCATAAACTGAGACAAATAGCTACAGTCAGAACAATTGTTACCTTCATACTTCAGCAAACGTTCATTTTAATACTCGTTTAGTTTCTCTATATTATTCGAAGTATTCTCCTGTCTCTTTTCATCCTACAACTCACTTTAAATTAATAAAGTTGAAGTTAAAATTTTTAAATAGTACCTAATTCACCCCCTCCCCCTCTTAGGTAATTGAATCCATAAACTCAACAATTGGTATCAGAGCCTCGTGCTCTTGATCGAGGCTAATCGCCTTAAAGTTTGATTCGTGGGTAATGGATTCCGAGAAACACTCCAAGATCCCGGTCTTTACCGGTGCGAATTTTGGATGGTGGAAACTCAAAATGGAACATTACATCAAAAGCATAGACTATCAATGTTGGAACATCATCCAAAATGGACCTCTTGTTATTGAGGAAACCGATATCTTAAAACGGTTTCACCAAAACGAAAGAGGAAAAAGATTACAATGAAAATGACTTCAAACTTGCCGAAAGAACTCCAAAGCAATGTCAATTCTTCAACGTTGTGTTGGTGAGGGGGAAGTTAGTGGAATCTCTGGATGTCCTACGGCAAAATCTATTTGGGATTCTCTTGTACTTGCTTATGAAGGGACATCCCAAGTAAGAAAACACTGTGTTGACCTTCTCATGTAACAATATGAGATGTTTAGAATGTCAGAGGACGAGTCCATAAATAGTTTTTCTTCACGTTTTTCTTGTATTATTAATGAGCTAAAGAGTCTAGGAAGGAATTTCGAGTCCGAGGACATCATTCAAAAAATCCTTCGTAGTCTAACCTCTAAGTGGCAACCCAAGGTCACCGCCATAGAGGAAGCTAAAGACTTGTCAACCCTATCTCTTCATGAACTAATGGGATCACTAATGGCTCATGAGTTTAATCTCGACAAGCATTCTAATGAGTCCTCAAAGGGAAAGAGTCTCACCCTCACATCCTCTCCAAGTGATGGAGAAGATGAGGAGGAAGACGAGTTTGCTATGTTCTCAAGGAATCTAGCCGGGTTAGTCAATGGTCAAGGAAACAAAAGGTTCACTAATAATTACTCGAAAAAATGCTTTCCTAAGAAACGACCTAATTCCACCGTGGGATGCTTTAAATGTGGTGATAAAACTCACCAAATTAAAGAATGTCCCAAGTGGGATGACATCAAATCAAAGGAAAGAAGAGAAAAAGTTAAAAAGGACTATAAACATAGAGTCATGAGTGCAATTTGGGGAATGTCCGACTCCGAGGAAGATGAGGAGCTCAACGAGGAGGAACTAGAGGCTAAAATGTGTCTTACAAGTCATCTTAAGGACAAAGTCTCAAAAACCTCAAAAATCGAACATCTAAGATGCCTCATGGCTAATCCCGATGACTCCGAATCCGATTCCGACAACGAGGTAAATCATCTAAAGGCCAAGGCTAGAACTTACTCCAAAGAGAAAGTATGTAAGCTTCTTGACCAACTTTTTGATAAGTGTCGGTTTCAAAATGATAAGCTTGAGGTAATGCAAAATGAGATTGAGGAAATTGCTCAAGATAACTTTAACCTTAAAAATGAACTAAAAGCAACAGACAGCGTCACTGTCACCTCTGAGGCTTATGATGAAGTTAAAAGAGTCAACAAGTTGAACAAATATTTGACTAAAGAACTAGAGCGTCTTAGGATGACCCCCACGGACGTCTCTGACCCTGAAAATGTCAACACTACCTTGGTGATGCAAGTTTCCTCACTAACCAAGGAACGTAATGATCTTTTGAGGGACAAAGATGCTCTCGAAAATGAAGTTTATGACCTTGTAGTTAAGATTGTAGACCTAAGAGAAACAGTGTCTGGGACTGTTGCTTCTGACAAACATTTAGACAAGTCCAATGAGAAAATTGAATGTTTGGTCATTGAAAACAAGTGTCTAAAAGGTGAGGTAGTTAGTCTCAAGAAAGAAATAGAGGTTCTTCATGAGAGGCTTACTTTTCTTCAAAAGGGTATGCCCGAGTGTAGCACTTCTAGATCTACTCCTCATCATAGATCCGATGAATTTGTTGATCTAAACAAACGTCTTGATGAGATGACATCTAAATATGAAGAGTCCAAAGAAAAAATCGGATATCTCGTGTCTAAACTCAATAACCACACCCATGACTTCATAGTTGAGAAAAGGTTGTCTATAGAAAGTGTAAACAATGATGAACTCAAGAGGGAAAAACAAAAGAATTTGCATCTCCTCTCCAGAGTCAATGACTTGACCAATGAACTTGTAAGTGCTAAAAACATCACTGAAAAATGGGAAGGAAGTCAAACCGTGTTAAAATTTCTCACAAGTCAAACCGAGAGATGTAACAAAGTTGCTGGTTTGGGCTTCAAATGGAACAGTCAGACAAACTGTTGCATCCAGAAGCCTAAAACTGATTTTAGAAGAAGGAAATACGTTGGTCTTCCCGAGTACATTATTTGCAACTATTGTGGTAAGAATGGTCATGTCTTAAATGCTTGTAGAAGACGGATTGATGACATTAACAAGAACATCAAAGTAATAAAGCAAATATGGATTAGGAAAGACACCGTAAGATATGTTGATCACAAAAGGGGACCCAAGTTTGTTTGGGTTCCTAAACTAAAAGTCTAATCTTGTGTAGGGCTTGGTGAGAGGCGGCCGCAATTGGTAATTGGATAGTGGATGCTCTCGTCACATGACAGGTGATAGAAGCTAATTACTCTCACTTAAAGCATATAATGGTGGCACGGTAAGGTTTGGTGACAACAAAAAAGGTTAAGTAATTGGCATTGGGAAGGTTGGTAAGTCACCATTACTTTGTATCGACAACGTGCGGCTTGTCAAAGGTTTGAAGCATAATCTCCTTAGCATTTCTCAACTTTGTGATAAGGTTAATATTGTAGAATTTAGTGCTAATGAGTGTCGAATAATTGATGTCACTACTAATGAACTAATACTCGAAGGAAGACGTGTACTTAACTAATTTGAACACTCTATCCGGTCATACCATGTCTTGCATGCGTGTAATGAACAATGATCCTTGGTTATGGCATAAAAGGTTTGGTCATGTTAGTACTAAACTACCCTTAAAAGACTCGACCTAGTTGAAGGCATTCCCAATATGAAGTTTGATTTTGATAAAGTGTGTGATGAATGTGCTAGAGACAAACATGTTAGAAGTTCCTTTATATCCAAAAGAATTGTGAGTACATCTCAACCTTTACAACTTCTACATATCGACTTGTGTGGACCAATGAGAACTAGAAGTAGAGGTGGTAGTCGTTATGTGTGTGTCATTGTTGATGATTACTGTAGGTTTGTTTGGGCACTCTTCTTAAGCTCTAAGAATGAGGCATTTGAAGAGTTTCTAATTTGGTTAAGAAAGATACAAAATAAAGTTAATTTAAAACTTGTTTCAATAAGAATCGATCATGGAACCGAATTCGAAAACTCGTCATTTGGTGCTTATTGTGATGACAATTGTGTAGATCATAACTTCTCGGCTCCTAGAACCCCACAACAAAATGGTGTGGTTGAAAGGATGAATAGGATCCTTGAAAGTATGGCTAGAACAATGTTATTATGTAGTAAGTTGCCTAAGAACTTTTGGGCCGAAGCGGTAAATACCGCTTGCTACATTCATAATCGTGTCATGATAAGGAGTATCTTGAATAAAACTCCCTATGAATTACTACGTGGAAGAAAACCCAATATTTCATACTTTAGATGCTTTGGAAGTAAATGTTTTGTTCATAACAATGGTAAAAACAACTTGGGTAAGTTCGATCCACGTAGTGATGAAGGGGTATTTATTGGCTACTCCGATCATAGCAAGGCCTATAAAGTTTACAATAAACGAACCATGTTGATTGAAGAAAGCATCCATGTCATTTTTGATGAATCTAATGTGCTTGGACAGGTACAAAACGTGGAAGAACAAGATGATGATGATGAGTTCGAGATTGGTCTTGTTCGAAAGGATTTCGTGTTCGAGGAAATAGAAGCTCCCAACGTTGATTTGCAACAGCCACAGGGACTGTTACCTTCAAAGGAAAGCTGCAACTCAGGGGGAACACGTGGTACACCTGCTGCTGTTTCCCCTCTGGATGCAACAGACCTAACGACTGTTGCATCCACCTCCAGAATTGAATCAACTCAAAACAGTGCTGATGAAGACCACTCTAAGCAAATGGAAACAGTCACTGAGACTAATGCTACTAAGGGGGAACAAGAAACAATTGTTCCAAAAAAGTGGAAACATCAAAGCTCTCATCCACTCTCAAATCTCACAAGCGATCTCAACTCGGGAATTCGAACAAGATCATCCTTCAACAATCTCGCTCATCTCAACGAGTATTGTGCCCACACTGCGTTCCTCTCTCAAATTAAACCCCGCCAATGTAACAGTCGCTCTGACTGATGCTGATTGGTTGCTTGCCATGCAAGAAGAACTCAATCAATTCAAAAGATATGAGGTATGACACTTAGTCCCTAGACCGCCTAATCGTACCGTCATTGGTACTAGGTGGGTCTTTCGCAATAAACTTGATGACTCGAGAGAAATTGTAAGGAACAAGGCTAGGCTAGTGGTGCAAGGTTATAACCAACAAGAAGGTATTGACTACGATGAGACCTATCACTACTACAATTATGGGCTAAGAGGACGGTTCAAAACCGTCCTTATTACTTAAACAAACCGTCCTTAATTCACCCGTCCTCGTTGCCTAAGAGGACGGTTAAAATAAAGTCAAACCGTCTTCGTTGGTTTTTAAAAGCAGGATGGTTGTCTATGCGAACCGTCTTCTTTTTATTTTCTAAGAGGACGGATGCGCGTCATAACCGTCTTGTTTAGGATAAATGGCGCGCACAATTTTTTCGCCAGCTTCATGACGCTTTGTCAAGGAACCGTCTTCTACACATTTTTACGCCAATTTTTGAAATCAATTTCGCGCTATTTTTTAAAATCAATTTCACACCAATTTCCGAATTTTTGCGCCAATTTTTAAAATCAATTTCGTGCCAATTTTGAAATCAATTTCGCGCTAATTTACAAATATAGCGTGCACAATATTGAGGCGCATCCATACGCTTTCACACAACCATATTTTTAAAAAGGAAATTGTTTCATCCATACCCTATACGAAAATAGTCGTATAGCTTAAATATTATATCCGACTACATTTAAAAAAAAACCAGCAAATTTTACACTTATACTCTAAAATCCAACCAAACAAAACCAAATAAGTGTGAACCTCCAAAATACAAGCTACCGACAATTGATTTTTGAACACAAGCACTAACACGAGTTTCTCCGTCCACAAACCATCACATAAACTATCCGATCAGCCTAATTACTTTAGACGTTGCCATCAAATACTTGCGCCTTGAACTCCAATGCATATTTAGCCCAAATATTCCGCACCTCATCAATTTGCTCAACCGAGGAGTATGCCTTTGGAGCTTTAATCATGAACTACATACAAAGTAACCAAAAAACACAATTACAATTATTTACATACCAACATGTTTAATTTATATAAAATGAAGTAAATATTGAAACAAAATAAACAAATGAAAGGACGTACATTTGGAATAATATTAATATATCGTCGTCTAATGATCTCGAACATATATCGGCAGACATAAAATCCACATAAAACGGACCCAAAGGGCTGTGTAGGACACTAAAATCAAAATCATGTCAACTACAACATATATACAATAAGCCCACAACAATAAAACATAGACTATATAATTTAGGAGATAAAAGTACTACTTCCTCCATTCAACTCCACTCTACCACTTTCCTTTTTTACGTTTGTGTAGATACCTCATTTCTGCACCTCTCGCAAACCACCCGGTGATGATTAGGCCGCATGTTTGGTACGCGGAACGATTTGTGACAGTTCGTAAGATTATCGTCAAGTGATTGCTCAAATATTAATGTCTACCTCTTAGTTGTCATCTACGTGCCGATACGGTCGTTTTGACAGTAATTAGAGTACATTCGGAGTCCGGGCCTAAAACCGTCTCCATTTTCTGATAACCGTTAAATCCCGAGTCAGAATGTTCTGGAATGTTCCGGATATTTCTATTCCATATTTCACACTTTTTATCTTTTAGTAAACAATTTCTCGTAATATTCACACAAGATATTAAGGAAAACCGAATTATTTCCGTCCTACCATAACTTAAACACGAAAATCTTTCTTCCGCAGGTGGAAACCACTTGGGAACAGACGCAGCAGGTGCTGCGCCTCTTCCAAGAGACGCAGTGGTTGCTGCGCCTCTTCCCAGGTCCTTTTCTGCGTAATTTCCGTATCTTTTTCATATCTTTCCGAGATTCACTTCCAAAGAGTCTCCGAAACCCTAATTCCTTCACGTGATTAGTATAAATAGGAGCCTTCGCTCCTCATATTTCTCACGCGAGTGTCCGCCCTTCTCTTCTCCCTTTGCATTCTAGACCTTTGTTCTTACTTTTTGGCGTCTACGTGCTTGAACATTCGACCACGTAAGCTCGGATCCTTCTGAGTACCAGCCTCGTTTGCATGACCGACCAATTTGACCAACTCCACAATCAATCAACTTAATTAATCTAATCGTTTTCCTCTTACGAGGGCACTTTCTTTGCATTCGCGTCGAGCATCACTAATTGATATCTTAGTCCTTCTCGTTTCGTCAACATGTAAGTCTGAGGGTGTATAATCTCTCTTTTATTTATTGTATTTTAATTATTGTAATCATTATTGTAAGGTTTATGTCGAAAATACCTTTTGAAACCGATTTCTAAAACCGTCTTTAAAACCTCTTTTTACGGATTTCCAGTAGATAACCGTCGAGAAAGGACGCAAAGAATCGCTGCGCCTCTTGAAGGAGCGCAGCATGCCTTTGCGCCTCTTCGTGAGGGCCGCGATTCTCGCTTCCTTTCTTCTTCGTTCGTCCTCTGTAATTCGTCGTGTTTATTTATTTTTCATTTGTTTGTTAATTCTTTGACACACAATCACATAATAATTTCACATGTATATCATTAATCATCATCATTAGTTAGTATAATTCATTGTTAAATCCGACTTAAATCCCTTATAATCAATATTTGCGGGTTTTCGTCATTAAATTCAATCCGGGTTGTAGAAATTCAATTCATCAATATTGGGTCTCTGGAATTCATCTTTGACATATTTGCATCTGTTTATTATTGTCACCATCGTATATTTGTCACTAATTCGTTACAATTAATCTATTTTATTCACTCATGTCACTAATCAATCATTCTTTCGTGTAAATTAATTAGTTATATTCCGTCTCATCCATGTTTTGTTGTTTTTATGACCCATTAATCACATGTAAATAACATATTAATCACTTTCATCTGAGTAAATAATTTAATCAATCGTTAAATTTACCAATTGATATTAACAATTCGCAATTAAAATTCGGCTTCACGAATTCGTGGTCAGAAACAGAATGACGCGTCTGCGCGCTATTCAAAGGACGCAGCTCTGCTGCTTTATTCGGTTGAATTTCGCTTCAACTCCGTTGTTGCTTGACCTAGTTTATTTAGCATACGTATAATCAGCTATTATTCGTATTATCATTTTCTGTTCTGTTCGTTAATTCATTCTTTTATTCTTTTTCTCAAATTATCCGTTTTAAAGGTATTTTCGACACAGATCGCTTATCCAATGTAATTAATGTATTTTTCATTATTGCAATTTTCCTATTGTATTTATCATATTTCTTGTACCATTTGTATGTTTTCACATGTAATTGAGCATTAAATCCTACTTCGACCCAATTGTATGTTAATTACGTGTCAACCGGCTTAGTTAATTTCTCACATGTTAGGATTAAAACTTGGATGTTGCATTGCATGCATATAGCCGACGATATATCGAGTACGAATAACTTCCCTAATCATTAGTAGAGGCCGCTATCGAGGCGGGCGGGATTAGGTGTTCGATCAAAAGAGCTTCCTAATACGTACCCTCACCCCTTACTCCAGATATCTGTGAACACCCGTGTTCATTGACATCCACGAGAGTCATTCTAGACATAGAATGCTAAGGGTAACGATTGCTTAGTGTTCATGTCACTACTTTGTGTCTTGACATGACACGAGGTATTCGAACGGTTCCAATTTCCCATAAAAATTGGTGGCGACTCCATACAAAATGCAAACGCTTGTTTCTCCTCTCTCCCAAGCGCCCCCGTGGGCACCCCCGCTGTCCACAGTTTGGCGACTCCGCTGGGGATAATACACTTACGTGTAGCAAGGATGAAACTTGAACAAGGTTAGGGAATAGTTTGTATAAGACAATTGTCGGTTTTCATAACTCGGTCTTCCTAGATCGTTTTATTCGGCCTTCCTAGGCCCAACCCAACCCATTTGACCAATCGTTCCGTCTAAACGGTCCTAATTCTTATTTGGGCTTAAGGATGGATAGCGATTGACGTCATCCATACCATGATACTTACTCTTGTTTGTATCAAGGGCCTTCACTACTTGAGGAAATGGACTAGAAATCGGCCTTACTCTTGTTTGGTACGGGCCTCTCCACAGACTTCGGGTTTGATGGTTCGGTATGGCAACCCACCCTTTAAACCAAAACCCTTTTAAATGCACTCAGCATCCCGTTATAATGCTTGTATAAATGTTTGTACCTTAAGTGATCACCATTTCTAAACAAAACCATGACGATTTTTCAAAAATCAAAACCCTTTTCTTAATCAAAATTTCGAAATAGGCCTCCAATTAGCGCAAAATCCAGTCAAAACTTTGTCCATTTGTCATGTCAAAATTCGGGCCACAAGCCCATTTCAAAACCTCACTTTGAGTCCACTCCTATAACTACACTATAGTTGACTAGGATACACATTTTCAAAAAGTTTGTCTTTCTTCAAAGCTCACTCAACACAAGTGGCACACACCCACTTCACGAGTCAAAACATTTCTTCTTTTAGCAAGTGTGTTAGAATGGTCGATCGTGTTTTGATTCGTCGCCGATCTCTTATCCAGTTTTCAAGATGCCTGGATCCAGCGAAACAAACCTCCACCAACTTCAAGATGGTAATGATCGAATCCTAGCCGCGCTAGCCCAAATGCAAGTTACCCAAGACCAAGTCTATGACCGCCTTGAGCTCATCGAGGGCCGTATCTATGCCGTAGAGAGAAGGTTGCCTCCTCGTGAAAGTGAAGTACTTGGTGACTCCGATAATGAATCCAAGGATGAAAATCCTCTCATGGGGATGACTGTAGTTGAGAAAAGACTCCAATACTTAGAGGAGCAATTGATGTACCTTAAGGGGGATGACATTTATAGGGAGAACAATCGCAAGTATGAGGCCGTCAATTCCAAATTGCCAACCAACTTCAATATGACGGATATCCCTAAATTCAAGGGCACGAAAACCCTTTGAACCACATCCGTGCCTTCAAGGATTACATGTCTATCAAAGGCATCAAACCCGAGATGTTCTTAAGGATCTTTCCTTCATCTCTTGACACTATCCCAAAACAATGGTTCTACTCCTTAGATCATAAGAAGGTCGCTACTTGGGAAGATGCTGCAATCGAGTTTTCTAAACAATATGCGGATAATGCCGAGATCCAAGTTAACATGCGCACTCTAGAGGTTCTTACCCAAAATGACAAGGAAGGATTCACCGACTTCCTAAGTAGGTGGAGGAAGACTAGTACCCAACTAGTTGAACGCCCGGATGAGGCTACCCTTGTGGAGAAGTTTGTAGACAATCTCAAACCCATCTATGCCAATCATTTGAGATACCAAAATATCAAAACTTTCAAAGACTTAACCGTACTAGGGACAAGGATTGAAGATGACATCCGTAAAGGACTCTTGTCCAAAACGGTAGGTCGAGGATATCAAGGTTCAACAAGTCGTTCATACGGTTCTACTAGCAAGACCGATGAAGTTAACCTTCTCGAGCCATCCAAGAAAAGCACCCCACCAAGGAAATTCACCAATCTTGGGGACACTTACTCCAACGCTCTAAAAAGGTTAATGAAGCAAGGTAAACTCCAACCCATTGGGCCTACTCCCGAACCCGAAAGGAAATCCAAATTCTGGGACGAGAACTCGTACTGTGAATACCATAGGGGCAAGGGGCACGACACAGAAAAGTGCTACAAGTTGAAAAATTTGCTTCAAGATATGATTGAAGATGGTCGATTGCCAATACCGCCGGGAGGTAAACCCAACAACATTCAGAATCCTCTTGGAGTTCTAGTGATTACAAGTGACGAATCTACCTTAGATTTCTCACATCTTATCTCCCCAAAAGAAGAGGTAATCAACGGGATATGGGCAGATGGCGAGGAAGATGTCTATCTCCAAGATCTTCCCTTAATCAGAAGCGCCGAAAGCATCATAGATGAGATCATTGCCACGCTTGGGACTGCAGAAAGAAGCACAAATCAGCAGAAGGGATGGAGAAAATCAATCAAGTGGACCAACAATCAAGGAAGACTCTTCAAGCTCACCACTGGAGAAGGAGAGATTTTCAAAGGAGAACCAGAGGACGATGAGTTCGAGTCGGAGTCGGAGTCAGAGTCGGAGTCTAGAGAAGTCATTAGAGAGTCTCCTCCTGTCAACATCCCTACTCCCTTTGTTTTTCCTAGCTTAGCCTCGAGTAGTCACAGTAGTCCAGGAAATGCCCCAACCACTGTCCCTTTGCCGCCACTGACCATGGATCAGTTGGCTTCTTTGTTTCAACTCTACTCAAATTTTAATATGAATAAATTAGGTTCTGCTTACTCTTTGTGTTATCTTGAGTGCAATTCTGTTTACGATGATACTGAGGATGGACAAGACCCAGACTCGATCGAAATAACTCCCTACATAGCCAAAGAAATATTATAGGAAGGGGAAGGGGGACCAGTAATAGAGGACACCGAACCCATCAATGTAGGAACCGAACTAGAACCCCAAGAACTTAGGATAGGGACTACCTTGAGCTCTACCGAAAGGGCCGATTTCATAAACCTCCTAAACGAATTCAAAGACGTTTTCGCTTGGTCCTACAAAGACATGCCAGGTATTGACAGGGATATCGCTGAACATAGGATTCCGATTAAGCCAGGTTTCAAACCTGTGAAACAGAAGCTTCGACGAATGAGGACAGAATGGGCTCTCAAGATTAAGGAAGAAGTTGACAAACAATTCAAAGCCGGGTTCATCAAAGTTTCCGAGTATTCTGACTGGGTAGCTAACATAGTACCCTTACCCAAAAAGGATGGGAGAATCCGTGTTTATGTTGACTTTAGGGACTTGGACAAAGCAAGCCCTAAGGATGACTTCCTTCTACCTCACATTAACATATTGGTGGACAACACTGCTGACCACGCGTTACTATCCTTCATGGATGGATATGCGGGTTATAATCAAATCAAAATGGCCATGGAAGATATGCATAAGACCGCCTTCGTCACTCAATGGGGAACCTATTGCTATACGGTCATGCCATTTGGATTGATCAACGCCGGAGCTACATATCAACGCACCGCGACTACACTCTTACATGACATGATGCACAAAGAAGTTGAGGTATACGTAGATGACATGATTCTCAAATCCAAGGAAAGAGAGGGGCATATTGCGAACCTTCGCAAGTTCTTCGCAAGGCTACGAAAGTACAACATGAGGCTCAATCCTCAGAAATGCACATTCGGGGTAACATCTGGCAAACTCCTGGGATACGTCGTTAGTCAAAGAGGTATAGAAATAGACCCTTCCAAAATCAAAGCTCTGATCGAAATGCCACAACCTCAAACAGACCACACCATGTGGGACGACGATTGTCAGAAGGCGTTTGACCGAATCAAAGAGATATTGGCTAAACCACCAGTGCTTATGCCACCTCAACGAGATCAACCTCTTGGTTTATATCTCACAGTAACCGAAACAGCCATGGGCACCATGTTGGCTCAAACTGTAGGAAGTGAATAAAGGGCTATCTACTACCTTAGTAAGAAGTTCCTGGAGTACGAGTGCAAATACTCACAACTCGAAAAGACATGCCTCGCTCTTGTGTGGGCAACGAAGAAGCTACGCCATTACATGCTTAGCTACTCCGTCAAAATATATTCCAAAATGGATCCAGTCAAATACCTCTTCGAGAAACCCGTCCTCAACGGACGCCTAGCAAGATGGACCCTGATGCTCTCAGAATTCGACCTCAAATACGTGCCACTGAAAGCTATTAAAGGTCGCGCCGTCGCCGAATTCTTCGCACAAAATCCCATCAATGACGCACAAACGATAGACACTTGGTCATTTCCAGACGAGGATATACTCCAAACTGATGTAGATTCCTGGGATCTTTACTTTTATGGAGCATCAAACTTGAGAGGATTTGGAATAGGAGTGTTGCTCATTTCTCCTGAAGGCGAGCATACACCAATTGCTGTCAAACTCGACTTCGAGGTGACAAACAATCTTTGCGAGAATACGAAGCTTGTCTCATTGGACTACAAGCGGCGGTAAGCTTAGGCATTAAAAACCTCCGAGTACATGGGGATTCATCACTGATCATCAACCAAGTTACAGGATCTTGGAAAATCCGAAGCGAAAGCCTCGCACCTTATCAGGCTAGAATAGACCAAGCCGCTCAATTCTTTGATCACGTAACCTACCTACACCTACCTCGGGAAGAAAATCAATTTGCAGACGCTCTTGCGAAACTTGCATCTTTGATTAATATGCCGGATCACATGGTGGAAATGCCTTTGTGCATCGAACGACGGTCAGAGCCGGCTTATGTCCACCAAATCACCGATGAAGAAGAGATCGCGCAGGAACCCTGGTTCCAAGCAATCCTGAATTTTAAGCTTAATGGTACCTATCCACCCGATATGGACAAGAGGGGACAACGTGCTATACGCCTACTCGCTTCCCAATACGTTCTCATGCAAGGAGAGTTATACAAAAGAACACCTCTTGGTGTAATCCTACGTTGCCTTGATCATTCACAGGCGCGAAAGGTGATGGAAGTAGTCCACGACGGAGAATACGGTCCCCACATGAGTGGGCCCATGATGGCAAAGAAAATCACACGTTTGGGGTATTATTGGACCACAATGGAATCCGATTGCATCAAATACGTAAGACATTGCCACAATTGCCAAATCTTCGGGAATGTACAACATGTCCCTCCTTCGTTGCTCTATACAATGACCTCTCCCTGGCCATTTTCTGCATGGGGAATTGACATAATCGGGAAGATAACTCCGGCCGGAACAGGAGGTCACTGTTTCATTCTAGTAGCAATTGACTATTTCACTAAATGGGTAGAAGCGGCTTCCTACACTAGTCTTACAGCTAAAAATGTGGCAAAGTTCATACAAAACAACATCATCTGTCGATATGGTTGCCCACATAAGATCATTAGTGATAACGGATCACACTTTCAAGCCGAGACCGAGCAATTGCTAGCCAAATACAAGATTAAGCATCACCACTCTTCGCCCTATAGACCACAGACTAACGGCGCGGTAGAGGCGGCAAACAAGAATGTTGTCACGATTCTCAAGAAAATGATTGAGAACTATAGAGATTGGCCAAGCAAGATACCCTTCGCTTTGTGGGGGTATCGTACATCTGTTAGGACGCCCACTGGGGCTACTCCTTTCTATTTGACCTACGGCATGAAAGCTGTACAACCAGTCGAGCTAGAAATACCATCCTTGCGTATTTTACTCGAAAGTCAAATCCCGGAAGCCGATTGGAAGAGGGATAGATATGAAGAACTCATCCTCCTGGATGAACGTAGGCTACGCGCCTTGCATAATGTCCAAACATATCAAGCACGTATCAAACGAGCTTTCAACAAAAGGGTTAGGCCAAGGAACATCAAGGAAGGAGACTTAGTGCTCAAATCGGTTAGAGCTCTTCTACCTGTTGACCCACGGGGAAAATTCAAACCTAATTGGGCCGGACCATTTCTAGTCAAATCCATACTCCCAGGGGGTGCGGTTAGAATCACAGACCTAGATGGGAATGAGTTTTCGAACCCAACAAACCTTCACCAACTAAAACGGTACTATGCCTAGAATAGAAACAAAAACGCGCCTCGCGTAACCCCACGTGTCGCTCTTGTGGCACTAAATAAACGGCCCCTGGCCAAGCTGAAATAAGCTAATGTCGCCGTGCTCTTGCATTTTGACAAATTTGTCATCCTCGTATCATCAAATAAACTAAATTTGCACCTTCAGAGTAAGCAAAAAGCCCATGCTTCTTTTCTAAGTTCATTACAAGCTCCTGCTTAGAACAATTATTCTTTTACATTTACTCGAACTACGCGCAAGGGTTTGATTTCATTTTTTTAAGTGAATACGTAGGCAATCCTTCACAGGATTCAACCCGTTATATCTAAAATGTAAATAGAAGGACATTTGCGTTGCATTTGGAATTCGACAAGAATAATAAATAGAAAATTACAACGGTTTCATAACCACTTAACCTTTTTTTATTTATTTCAATAATAATAGTAGGCTACATAATAAAAATAGAATAGGCTAGGATTTTAAAAACCCCACCTTTTTATTACAACAATAATAATAATAATCAAATAATAAATAAAGACTCGGGCTATTCCTCCATCTTCCCCTTGCCCTTGTCATTCTTGTCATATTTCTTGTCACGACCTCGAGCCGGACGCTCTTGCGCCACTTCAGACCTAATCACCAACGGTCTTTCTCGAGGCCTAGCTTTTCCATTCTTGCCAATCACCATTTCCGCGAAAGGAGTAGTCTTTGGTTTCTTCGAAGGATGAACAACTTGAAACCCGGCTTCTTCCTCTCCCTCAGTCAAATGCTTTTCTTTCTCTTTCTCTACCTCGCGCACCTTGTAGTCAACGGGCTCGCGCTTCCTCAATCTCTCGCGCTCTTCCGGAGTAGTAGCCTTTCTCCATCGCAGATAAGAATCCGACACCCACAAGGCATTAGCGGAGAAATTCAAGAACCACATGTTTCTTTGGGCCCACTTAATGGCCCACTCTCTTCGGCTCTCTGTAGTAAGCGCCATAGCAGTCTGCGGGACGATATCAAGCTTCGGGATCGTCTGTTTCAGCCCAACTTGTCTCATCAGCCTTTCCGGGAAGATGCACACCATAAACTCCAATCCAGGAATGCGCACGAACCTAGTGGGATCCAAAGAATACACTCCAGTAACGGATTTGAGGTGCCACCACGGTACGACCCACCTAATCAACGGGCCATCATCGCTCTTCGTTTGTTCTTCCGGTAATCACGGCACCGAGTGAAGTCCACCATGTACAACCTCGTCCTCATCGCAATCGAGCGGGCATGATAGGAAAGCACATGAACTGGGGGCTCGATCAATCGGAGCCGTTCCATAAGCCAAACCTACCAAACACGGGTATTAGACATAAAAAAAAAACGAAAACAAAAAAGAAAAACGAAAACAAAAAAAAATAAATAAAAAAAAAACAGGAAAATGTCTTTTACCTGCAAAATGATGGGACTTCCCAAATACGGTAGATCACGGTTGGATTTCTTATTATCCAAGCCCAAAAGAATCTCTCCTAAGCATAAGCAAGCTGGGCTCCTACGCAGCTCCATTTGCTCAACAAGGCCCAGAAGACGGGGATCACCTCTCAAGTCTTCATCAACATGCCCTTGGAAGACATACACATGTAACAAGCAAAAGCCAAATGCCCTCCGCCTAGCAACATGAGAAACGGTGGGGTCGGCCCTGTTGATGAATCGATCTATGAAGTCCAGCATTCTCACGCCCTTCGAGGTCACTAGACGGTCCACCTCAAGTCTAGTCAACCCAAGCAAATCTCTGAATTTGCTCTTGTACCCTTGCGAAGTAGAAGGAATGGCAGGCAAGTGTTCGGGATCCCACCCACCAATAGCAGCAGTTTCTTCAGGAAATGGGCAAATATCACCTCCAGGGAACGCAAAAACATGGTAATTCGGGTCCCAATAGTCAAGACAAGCATCCAAGAACGGTTTAACAACCTTGATGAGTTTTAAACTCAACAATGATCCAAAATTATAGGAGCCCATATCATGTTTCTCCATGTTCGAAAATTCGTTGGTCCATTCCTTCAAACGAATCTCCAAAGTATTCATGATGGAAAAATAAAATTATTTTAAGTATTTTATGTAATTAGACGAAGCAGAGACGGAAGATTTGTGTGAATAAAAGCTCCATCGACGTTTCTATTTATACTAATTTCTGTTTCCAAAAATTCGTCAGAGCAGAACACCTTGGGAACAGGCGCAGCACCTGCTGCGCCTCTTCAAAGGGACGCAGCTCATGCTGCGCCTCTTCCTCAGCCTCACTTCTGTGATTTTCCGCGTTGGATCATTCCTAATTCCATGACGAATAATTTCCTATTCCTACGGGTTATTATTTTGGTAAATACGTGAAGATTACCATGTTTCAGGTTTCCTAATTTCGCGGGCACGCATTTCGAGGCGACATCGACATTTTCGCCATTTTACCACACTCGCACATTTTCATTTTAGGAAATAATTTTCATTCTTATTTTAGGAAATAATTTTCGTTTTAATTCATTTTAATTTTACATTTCTCATTTAATTCATTTATTTTAGAAAATAATTTCCAATTTACCGAATTCCAACATTTATATATTAATTTCAATTTCTTAATTTCATTTCTACATTTCTAACTTATAGATTTCTGTTTTTTTCTTTTTTTAGGGGTAACCCTCCCTACCGTCCGGTCATTTCCGGCAAATTTTTTGCATTTTTTTTTTACATTTATGCATCTTTTGAGTCATTCGTTTTGCGCTAATTGAGGCCATATGTATATACAAATGTATGTTTTGCGTGATTTCTATGTAAATTTCGGCAGCATGACGGCGTATATACACCCAACAAGGGAAATTTACTACAAACTGGGGGCTCTCGTATATACACCCAACAAGGGACTCAGGCCGTCGTATATACAAGCAACGCAATCCAGCAGCAAAGGCACTCAGGCCGTCGTATATACACCCAACAAGGGAAATTTACTACAAACTGGGGGCTCTCGCCCCGAACAAAGTCAAAAAATGTCCAAAATCAATGCCCAAATGTGCAAGTCTACAAAAGCTACACAAAACTACTGCTGGTCGCCCTCCAGCTCTGCAACTGTAACACCCCGGTTTATGACGGAGCCTTTAGCAAGACATTCCCTAATAAACCGAACTGTTACCATCTCGGTTTCCCGAGGTAGTGAATAACAAATTAGACTCCAAGGCAAATTATATGATTATTTTTAACTTAACTTTTACAAACCTCATTTACATCAAATTACAAGAACTAACATAAATAAAAGTGAAGGTCTTCTAGATGATGATCTAGCTACTAAGTCGTCTGATCCAGTGTCTCACGCCCATCCAGCTCCCGTTCTATCTCTTAACTGTCAAGTCGCTCGCCAATATTTGGGTCATCACGGTGTTCACGAATACACAGTGGTCAACCACGAGGTTGAGTAGGGAAAACAATAAAACAACAAAATATGATATGCATGCTCCTCCGTCACCTCCATCTCCATCTCAACTCATATCTCATATCTCATACCCCGGACAACCCAGCCATACCGATCCCCGGTAGACTATATATATATCGACCGTAGCCGATCTGCCACTCGCTTGTTGAGGACACCAGGGCAAGTCTGCAGAACCCTTTGGGCCTTATCACACCTCACATCGTATCTCAACATCGTCACCCCTACACCATCCTCCAACTCCAATGCATATGAAATGCTCAATGAAATTAATGCAACACAATATATATATATATATATATATATATATATATATATATATATATATATATATATATATATATATATATATATATATATATATATATATATATATATATATAGTGTAAAGATCAAGTGAGTCCATGTCTTACATTTGAGTCCATAAGTTCTCCTTAGAGCCCTTGGATGGGAAGGTTGGAGGGCTAAGATTGGAAGCAAAAAAAAGAGGGATTATGGTCTAATTAAACCCTTTCCCTCTCTACTTTTCTAATCCACCTTAATCTAACACTAATTTACTATATAACATTTTTTCTTCCACTAACTTCTCACTCATCTCTCACAATTTCAGTCCCCTATCTCTCTAAAACCCAATTAATTCAAATATCTCAAATAATTCCCCCAATTAATTCACCCAAAAAATCCAAAATAAATCACTCAACAAAAACCTCCCACCACCCACTGCCACCACCACCGACTGCCGCCACCACCACCCTCACACTCGACACCACACCACACGACCCCACAACCCTCAGATCTCCACCCACCACACGACCCCGCACTCGCCCGACACACAACCACACGACCCCACCCGTTCGCCCTCTTCCGCCACACCAACACTAAACCACCAGTCCAGCCGCCACACCCTCCTCACCTCCACTCCAGCCGCCAAAACCAGATCTGGGCCCCTTCCTCGTTTTCTCCATACCGCGATTTTTTTTTTTTTTTGAAATTTTCAGATCTTGGTGGTTGTTTTCTATTTTTTTTGATTTTTTTTCAGAAAAAAGCCGCCACCACCACCACCATATCACTACTAACAACACTCACCCACCTCCTTTTATTTTAAAATTTCAGATCTACAAAAATTTTAACAAAAAAAATGAGGAAGAAAGTCAGCGGCGGTGGGGTTTATTGGCGGGTCATGGGGGATGAGTCGAGATCTGAGTGGAGAGATGGTGGGTGTGGTGGTTGGGGGTGACGTTGAAGGTGTCGTGCGTGGGGAATGGTGGGTGTGGCGGTTGGGGGTGACGAATATTAGCTTTGTGTTGCTGTTGTTAATGTGCTATGCTGTTGAAGGAGCACAAATGAAGGAGTGATTAGCTTTGTTTTGTTTTTTTTCAGATTTAGTTTCTCGTTTTTTTTTTTTTTTTTTTTTTTTTTTTTTTTTTTTTTTTTTTTTGATTTCCTTTCTTTTAAATATCATCTTCTATATATGGGTGTTTATTGGTGTTTATGTGTAGATCTTCAACAAATGAAGATGAAATACGCATGCCTCCTCTCCTTTTATTTTGTCTTGGTTTTTTATGTGTAGAGATGGGTGTTCCTTACACCTTTTTATTTTAAAATTACACTTTTATCCATTAAAATTGCACTTTTTTCTGTTAAAATTACACTTTTTGTTATTGTTAAAATTACACTTTTTTCTGTTAAAATTACACTTTTCTCCGCTAAAATTACACTTTTTTCAGTTAAAATTATACTTTTCTCCATTAAAATCACACTTTTTTCTGTTAAAATTACACTTTTCTCCATTAAAATTACACTTTTTTCTGTTAAAATTATACTTTTTTCTGCTAGAATAACACTTTTTTCGACTAAAATTACACTTTTTCTGCTAAAATTACACTTTTTGTTGTTGTTAGAATTACACCTTTTTCTGTTAAAATCACACTTTCCTCCATTAAAATTACACTTTTTTCTGTTAAAATTATACTTTTTTTTGCTAGAATAACACTTTTTTCGGCTAAAATTACACTTTTAGTTGTTAGAATTACACTTTTTTCTGTTAAAATTACACTTTTTTTTTGCTAGAATAACATTGTTTTCGGCTAAAATTACACTTTTTGTTGTTAGAATTACACTTTTTTCTGTTAAAATTGTACTTTTTTTTGCTAGAATAACACTTTTTTCGGCTAAAATTACACTTTTTGTTGTTAGAATTACACCTTTTGTTGTTAGAATTACACTATTTTCTGTTAGAATTACACTTAGCTCTATTGGACTAATGTTACACTCTCATTGGACTTGGTCATATTCTCATATTCTCATTGGACTAATGTTACACTCTCATTGGACTTGGTCATATTCTCATATTCTCATTGGACTAATGTTACATTCTCAATGGACTAAAATTACATTCTCAGTGGACTGAAATTATACTTTTCTGGACTAAAATTACACTTTTCTGGACTAAAATTACATTCTCCTTGACTAAAAATAACAATCTCATTGGACTGAAATTACACTTACCTGGACTAAAATAACACTTTTTGTCATTAGAATAACACTCGTAAAATGCTAAATTACAATAACTTGTGATAAAATGACAAAAATTCAAAATATTATTCGTTAAAATCACTCGAAAAAAATTGAAGTTAAACTTGTAAAACGCTAAATTCTCGAAAATATTTCTTAAAATTACACTTTTCTTTGTTAGAATTACACTCGTAAAATCCTAAAATGTCGAAAACTTATCTCCAAAAAAAAAAAAAAAAAAAAAAAACGAAACAGTCGAAAACTTGTCTCGAAAAAAAAAACGAAAAAAATACCGAAACAGGAAAAATGTTAACAAAATTTTCATAAACTTTGAAGTATAATACAAAATATGGTGTTAATTGTGTATGATAATGAATTAATGAGTGTATTATTAAAACTAGAGAGAGAAGTGAATTAATTAGTGTTAAGTGTGTTTTTTGCTTTCAATCTCAACCTTCCACCATACATGATCCAAGGGTTGTGGGAGAGACTTATAGACTCAAAAAAAAAAGGGACTTAGAAGAACTTTGCTCTCTCTCTCTCTCTCTCTCTCTATATATATATATATATATATATATATATATATATATATATATATATATATATATATATATATATATATAATCACCGAACCGATAAATCATAAAATCATGCGGTTACCCGATGTTGTGATATCATACTCAATACGATCAATTCAAGTAAATCACCTTCCCATATATGAATCATAACGTAAATCAACAACCACGAATCAAGTCAACACAATTAAACAACAACGATAATAAGTCAAGTGTATTTCCCTACCTCAAAGTGCCAAAGCAAATCCAATTAAGCGGTTCAAGAGTCCGAGAAAATAAAGCAATGAATCGATTATCGATCCTTCACGAATCCGTCACCTAAAACAATTATAATATTTATAATTACTAACTACGAAATCTAGAAATCTCCCAAAATAGAAGCTTTCCCGAAATACAATCCCGACACCAAACTTATGCCCAACTGATAACTAAAATAACCCGATTAGTATTTGCCCCAACTTCCCAAAATAGAAAGTTACTAAAGTAGAATTTCTTAAAATGGAAACTTCCCCGTTATAGTAACTTTTCTCTTTTAACAACCCGACTCAAAACCCGTCTTTAATTATTTAAATAACTCGGGAATTAAATTAAATAAATTATTTAGAAGACTCGAGAATTAAATTAATTAATTAATAATACGATAAATTAACGAATTATAACGATTAAGCTATGAAAACCCGTTTCAAAACAATTCGAATAACCCGTCATCAACCACCATCCCTTCACACGCGTTCCCACGCTCCCACGCGCCACCACAAGGCCGTGTCACCACCACCCAATCCCCCCCCGACCACCCCGACCACCAACGACCACCCCCATGGGGTCGACTCCCGCCGGCGAGTCAAACCATGGCCGTCTTTTGGCCTGGTTCAACGCCGTGCCTCACCAACCACCCCCTGTTCTCTCCTTACCACCACCGCAACCAACACCTATTCCCTGCCAACCCTCCACTGACCTGCTCGCCGTTAGCCCACGAATCCAGACGACATGGCGCCGCCGTTTTGACCTCCCCCGAGTCCACGGTGGCGCCACCCCAATCCTAACCATCTAACCCACCTGAAACCCGCATCTTAAACCCGTTTGCTACCCCCTTGTCGCGCCGCCTCTCCCTGCCAATACCACCACCTAAGACCACCCCAACAACCACCAAGTCACTCGTCTCACACCACTCTACTCCTATACCCCTTCAACAACCACCATAAACGCCCCTATAAGACACGAAACAACAGCCAATAACTCGACAGAAAGAGGAGAAAGGTTGTGCTCTTACCTTTCCTGCCGCCACAGCCGCCACCAGGGTTGCCACCGGACTTCGACAACCACCCCTAGATCTTCCCTGCTGCGCCGTCAACACCCACACTCACTCTCCCTCTCTCGATTTGCGTGAAGGTTGAGAAATGCGCCGTTGAAAAGAGGTAGGCGGGTGAGGGAGTAGGGTTTGTAATGTTAGGGTAGAATTAGGTTAAATTTTAGGTTAGATGGTAAATGGGTCATGGGTAAACGTGATTGGGTAAGTGGGTAAATGTTATGGGTCCGCGTGGTTGGTAAAAGAATTAGTTAACGTGATCTCATTCAGTTAAACCCGTCTTGACAAGCTTACGAATAACTCGATCCTACGATATCAATACGACCAGACAATTACTCGGCTCAAAAAACAATATAAAATACGGGGTATTACAGTCTTCCCCCCTTAAAATGAACTTCGTCCCGAAGTTCGCTCATCTACCAAACCTCCAAGCATCGCCGTGGTTACCAAAACAGATTTTCTAGTACAAGAACTCATGAACTTAAGCGGGTGAAACGGAATGTTACATTCTACCCTCCTAAAAAGAAAGTTACGCCCCGGAACTCACTTCATGCAAACATCGTTCACCTCAAACTATCAGAGCACCATACCAGTAGTTTAATTACACGACATAGAGAACTCATTGGTATGGGTACCACGCAACGAAACATCAGCTTGAACAAAACCACGGTCTACAATTTGATCAAAACCACAATCTATAAACAAGTGCAACATAAACATTGAGATTTTACAATCCTACCCAACTAAAAACATGGTTACGTCCTCGTAACCTCTTTTCAACTTTCATATCCCTATGTACAAAATCACTTTATCAACAACATGTAACAAAAAAAAAAAAAAACACATGATAAAAGATTGTGCAAAGAATAACATTAACGTCGAAAACAAGGTTTTATTATGGAATTAACTGATTGTCAACAAGTAACACTTATTACTTAGCTCATGCTTGACTTAAAATACAACATCAAACTAAAGAACAACAAGAAGGAGCCAAAGGTTCACACGGTTTCATGAGACCGATCATGGTGTCACTAACCCTAACCTACGGTCCTAGGTCGCGCTTACTCGGTTCGGTGACTTCTATGTCATTCCTTTCTTGGTTCACCTCTTCCCCAAGGTCTGGCATGGGTGGTTCAGTCGTACTTTCGGCATCAGGTACATTAGCGTAAAATTCGTATCTCAGTCGCCCGATATAAAGTCAAAGGTATGATCGGGCGGGTATCCGGCCCCGCCGTGAGGTGGGGTCACGGCATAACCTCATGCAATGGGTGGACAACTCTCTCATGTAGAAGTGTTTGCTGTCCTTTAGTATGCCAGAGTCAGGGATAGTATCGATAAGGGTATGTATACGCTCTTAACTGAGTATTAGTTAAGTACTCAGGGTGCCCATTGCGGCCATACTTGTCCATGGCAGCACAAGGTTTCTCACAATGCTCATTAAAGTCAGCATCAAGTGACATGTAACAGTCTCGCGGGTGTACATTGTAGGGATCCATCCTACAAAGTGGAAAGTTAAACAATTTAAGGCACAAGGATGCTACCGTAGAAGAGTGTTAAGATAGGGGATACATTCACGAGGTTTAAGTGTGCGAAAGTTATATAACAAGTTTTCAGGGTAACTGTTGTAATACCAGGGTTTTGGTCAACTCAAGATCATCACAATTCGCATTATCTACCAGAGAACAACCACTTTAGAAATACCAACCACAAGGATACACGTATACTAGTATACAATCTAACATTGACCCCTCAAATTCCTCTCCCAAGTCAAAACTATTACTAATTCCGAACAATTGAACCATATGCGCATTTATTCCGCCCTACTACTAATCACTCACCAGGAGTATTAAAACATGCGGTACATATGCACTACTTTAAAACTTTGAAACCATAGAAAACGTAATACATAATCAAAACCATTTGACTCATCACACATGCAACACGAATTAGCCAGTTTGCATGATATAAATTCTGAAAACATATTTCCCAATAAAAGTAACAACATATGATCCATGACAACAACAACATTACTTCCATATCACACATGTGTTTGACATTTTAGCAACCACATCATTCAATCGTGTCCAAAGAACTTAGTATAACTCCTTTTCAAAGCAAAACAAAAGATATCGCATAATTAGCCTAAACATGTACATATACCATCATATAACTTGTAAAACATTATCTATGGCAAAAGATTAGCAAGGTGAACAAGTTCTCTGGTTTGCATGGTTTGAACAAATAGGCAACTCGCGGCTCAATTAAACGTAACTATAACGACTATCATTTAAACATACACATAACATGTGGATCATCAAAGGGTTATCCCATTATAATTGTCAACATAGTTATCATAAACAATATTCGTTAGATTATAATTGATAGCAACGACTCGGAAATATAGATATGTCAAATGTCGTGCTACAATTGCAAGAATCACTTTAGCATTTTATGACTATATAATAACGAACATATTCAATAAGGAATAACGACACTGTTTATTATCATGTTATAGGTTTTAGGTTCAACTGAAATAATTTAATGCAATGAAAGCAATAAGTATAACTATAGGCACACAGACTCACATAAAGGACCTTAGAACTCAGATGACATCCTACATGTGGGAACATTTAGACATAATCATTACTACCATTCATGTGTAAACATTTAACATAATTATTGTAAATATTCATGCGAGTACATTAGGACGTTTAATGCCACCAATTTTACCAAGATATGATAATATAGTTTTATATTTATGTATACCCGACCACTATACAAATATGATGAACACACCAGAGATATTATAACATGCCACAAAATATGCAAACAACTGGACTCGTACAACATATTTCACCCTCGATTAAGAATCAAATTAAGCTATTCAATTTTACTCATACTATCATGCCAACAATGTTATCAACTAAGTTTTAATTTTATCACTTGTTAAGATACATAACTACTGAACATGCGTGCGACTATCTTCATATAAAAACATTATAATTTCACATTACTAAGGCTCATGAATTAATCAAACAACTGTATGAAAACTTAACATAGAATGCAAATTTTACAGGTCATGATTCACGTTGTAACTTTCAAAAATCACGAATAAATAGCCGTTCAACGAAAACTTGAGTTATATTACTTTTCATAACACACAGAGAGTTAATGATTCGTGATAAAAAGAATGAGGTCCAAAGTTCAAGAATTCAATTTTTAAAGAATTTTACAACTCAGTTGGTCCAAACAAGTATGTGACAGCAATTGGTCCGAAACTTGGGTCAGTTTGCAAAACCTACCATTTAATATAGAGACATCAAAAATTTTCGTGGCTTATCAATTTGAAAACATATGTGAACCTTCTGGTCGATGGAGTTGGAATTATGCAAAAATCATTTATACAAATTAAATGAGGATTTTTACAAAATCGTTGGTCAAAACATCACTGCACAGGAACTTCCTGACCACAGCCCACTAAAATATTTATTACTCTTAATCCCTATATCCTATAAACATGAAACCAACGCCAAATGAACACTAACTCAAGAGGCTATCTCTCATAAAATTTTCATCCATAGGAAATAAACAGAAAAGAGATGGCAGTAAGGTCAATTAAAGAGTAAAATCAAACAAAACGAGTTTCAGCACTAGGTTATTCTTTACTATGTTGCAAGCTCTTATGAACATACTATGTATACTAACCCATCCCAACTTAAATCTCACCCTTTGTACTTACGTAATCATCTATCCCATAGAATCCCTTCGCATCTCGATCTACTCCTTACATCTAAATCACGATTGCTATGACTAGAAACATGCAATTCAATAGTGTTTCTAGTTACTATCACAAGACTATACTAGCATGGCTTTGGGATCACATAATCGCATATCACTAGACATAATAGTACTATCAGCACATCATTCAACATCCACCTAGGTAAATATCATTGACTCACAATTAATTTCACGCTCACGACTACCACAATCCAACACTTCATTGATTATCAACCTGAACACGAGAATTTTATTTCTCATCTCCATAGCATCATATGATCACGTCATCATTCATACAAAATACTTACCGCAACGTTATCCTGTGGCATGGTTAGAATACATGGGTCTCAAGGTGTACATCCACTCGATTATATCCAAGGTTTTCCTTCTAACTACCCCATTCACTCGATTTCTCTCGGGTTACATGGTTCAAAACTGAGAGGGCAAAAGAGTACGCATTAAGGGCGCCTTCTTAACCGCACTGTGAGCTCCTAGCAGTTTATTCCCAGGGGTTCATTTTATTTAGACACATCCTACGTTCATTGGGTTCATTGGTTTAGGCCTGAGGATCGTTCGCTCTGATACCACTTTGTAACACCCCGGTTTATGAAGGAGCCTTTAGCAAGACATTCCCTAATAAACCGAACTGTTACCATCTCGGTTTCCCGAGGTAGTGAATAACAAATTAAACTCCAAGGCAAATTATATGATTATTTTTAACTTAACTTTTACAAACCTCATTTACATCAAATTACAAGAACTAACATAAATAAAAGTGAAGGTCTTCTAGATGATGATCTAGCTACTAAGTAAATCGATCCAGTGTCTCACGCCCATCCAGCTCCCGTTCTATCTCTTAACCTGTCAAGTCTGCTCGCCAATATTTGGGTCATCACAGGTGTTCACGAATACACAGGGTCAACCACGAGGTTGAGTAGGGAAAACAATAAAACAACAAAATATGATATGCATGCTCCTCCGTCACCTCCATCTCCATCTCAACTCATATCTCATATCTCATACCCGGACAACCCAAATGACCATACCGATCCCCGGTAGACTATATATATATCGACCGTAGCCGATCTCGCTCCATTCACTTGTTGAGGACACCAGGGCAAGTCTGCAGAACCCGCCCTGGGCCTTATCACACCTCACATCGTATCTCAACATCGTCACCCCTACACCATCCTCCAACTCCAATGCATATGAAATGCTCAACAGAAATTAATGCAACACAATATATATATATATATATATATATATATATATATAATCACTGAACTGATAAATCATAAAATCATGCCGGTTACCCGATGTTGTGATATCATACTCAATACGATCAATTCAGTAAATCACCTTCCCATATATGAATCATAACGTAAATCAACAACCACGAATCAAGTCAACACAATTAAACAACAACGATAATAAGTCAAGTGTATTTCCCTACCTCAAAGTGCCAAAGCAAATCCAATTAAGCGGTTCAAGCGATCCGAGAAAATAAAGCAACGAATCGATTATCGATCCTTCACGAATCCGTCACCTAAAACAATTATAATATTTATAATTACTAACTACGAAATCTAGAAATCTCCCAAAATAGAAGCTTTCCCGAAATACAATCCCGACACCAAACTTATGCCCAATCGATAACTAAAATAACCCGATTAGTATTTGCCCCAACTTCCCAAAATAGAAAGTTACTAAAGTAGAATTTCTTAAAATGGAAACTTCCCCGTTATAGTAACTTTTCTCTTTTAACAACCCGACTCAAAACCCGTCTTTAATTATTTAAATAACTCGGGAATTAAATTAAATAAATTATTTAGAAGACTAGAATTAAATTAATTAATTAAGAATACGATAAATTAACGAATTATAACGATTAAGCTATGAAAACCCGTTTCAAAACAATTCGAATAACCCGTCATCAACCACCATCCCTTCACACGCGTTCCCACGCTCCCACGCGCCACCACAAGGCCGTGTCACCACCGACCCAATCCCCCCACACCGACCCACCACCAACGACCACCCCCACTAGGGTCGACTCCGCCGCGAGTCAAACCATGGCCGTCTTTTGGCACGGTTCAACGCCGTGCCTCACCAACCACCCCCTGTTCTCTCCTTACCACCACCGCAACCAACACCTATTCCCCGCCAACCTTCCATCGACCGCTCGCCCGTCGCCCCACGAATCCAGACGACATGGCGCCGCCGTTTCGACCTCCCCCGAGTCCACGGTGGCGCCACCCCAATCCTAACCATCTAACCCACCTGAAACCCGCATCTTAAACCCGTTTGCTACCCCCTTGTCGCTGCCGCCTCTCCCTGCCAATACCACCACCTAAGACCACCCCAACAACCACCAAGTCACTCGTCTCACACCACTCTACTCCTATACCCCTTCAACAACCACCATAAACGCCCCTATAAGACACGAAACAACAGCCAATAACTCGACAGAAAGAGGAGAAAGGTTGTGCTCTTACCTTTCCTGCCGCCACAGCCGCCACCAGGGTTGCCACCGGACGTCGACAACCACCCCTAGATCTTCCCTGCTGCGCCGTCAACACCCACACTCACTCTCCCTCTCTCGATTTGCGTGAAGGTTGAGAAATGCGCCGTTGAAAAGAGGTAGGCGGGTGAGGGAGTAGGGTTTGTAATGTTAGGGTAGAATTAGGTTAAATTTTAGGTTAGATGGTAAATGGGTCATGGGTAAACGTGATTGGGTAAGTGGGTAAATGTTATGGGTCCGCGTGGTTGGTAAAAGAATTAGTTAACGTGATCTCATTCAGTTAAACCCGTCTTGACAAGCTTACGAATAACTCGATCCTACGATATCAATACGACCAGACAATTACTCGGCTCAAAAAACAATATAAAATACGGGGTATTACAGTCTTCCCCCCTTAAAATGAACTTCGTCCCGAAGTTCGCTCATCTACCAAACCTCCAAGCATCGCCGTGGTTACCAAAACAGATTTTCTAGTACAAGAACTCATGAACTTAAGCGGGTGAAACGGAATGTTACAGCAACTCTTGCCGCAAGAACGGCAATCTCGGCGTCCCGAACCTCGAGCTCCGACAACAAACGAGCTGTCTCCTCCCGAGACTGGGTCAACTCTCGCTCCAGCTCGTGGTCACCCTGTAAACAACAATAAATTGGCTCATGTCAATCATTTCAAGCAAAGTTTGAAAATTAAAAATAAAAAATGGAATAGGCATAAGGTTCATACCTGACGTTCTCGACCGCCGACAAGTGCCTCGACGGCAGTAGCTCGCAGCCGGTTGGCCACACTCCACCTCCTCGGTCCCACACGGCAGACCAAAAATCATGCCGTAGTCCTCCAGAGTGACTCCCACCTCACCAAAAGGCATGTGAAACGTGGAAGTCGCATACCAGAATCGGTCCAAGAAAGCGCGGACCAGGCTAAGGTTAGCCCGCAGCTTCCTCTTCGCGATATCCCTCCAGGCCTGCACCAAAGGACCAAACGCTCCACGCTCGATCGTGGCCCGCTCCTCCGCCGACAGCCGCTCGTAGTGCTCCATCACTGTCGTGTAGCCAGAGAATGACCTGATGTTCCCGGCCTCCTATTATGATTTGAAACAAAAGCTATCTTTAGTTTTGAATGAAAATCGAAAGAGTTTTGAACGAATGAATGAAAGAGGATGAGTAATGAGTAGTGAATTCCTATTTACCAAGCTCTTCACCGTCATGTAGGACAGGTGACCCTCGGCAGCCCACAGCAGGTGCCTGCTCTCCCAAGTCTTAGCCCACGCGGGAGCTCCCCTCAACTGACGACCTCCTCGCCCAACGTTGGCCCGTCTCGGGGCCTCCTCCTCCTCGACAGCCTCCTCCTCGTGGACCTCGTCCCCAGCAGCCATCACCGCGGCGGTGAAAGCCTGCTCTAAAGCCTCCTCGACAGTAGCAACGTCTATCTCCATGGGAGCTCTCCCAGAAGTAGAAGCTACATCACCTGCAACATTAAAGAAAATTTAGGCCGCGTCACGTGACGACAAGCCTTGGTTAAGGGATTTTCGAGCCTTCGGAAGCCCTGAAATCGCTCTTTTCTCGCCATCTTCGGCCATGTTCTCGCAAAACCGATCACTCATGTGGTAATTTGGGTCAAGTCAAGCCTAATGTGAAGCCTAGTTCCGGGTTCGAGTCGAAATTTCGGCAGCATTTCGTTATAACAGCGATTATGCCCTAGAAAAGAGTCCTGAAAAAGCCGTCACAAACCAAAATTCTGAGATGGTAGGAAGTTTACCCATCATTCAAGGATCCCAAGTATCAAGTTTCATCCCAAATGGGCAATCCTAAGGCTATTTTCGAAGCAATTTACGGTTTAGCTGTAAAACCGTCTCAAATTTCACTCAAAGGCTCAAAACTCAACGAAAATTCGAGACAAAAACATGGTTATGTTCCTTATATTACCAATTATCCATTTCTAATGTCAATTTGACAAGGCAAATGCATTTGGGGGAAAAGCCCCAAATTTTCGATCATTTGGGTCATAAAAACCCTAATTTTTTCGACTCAAAATTGAGCAAATATAGACGATTAATGCAAAAATGAGACACATACCTCGATTAGTCATGATTAATGCAAGCTTTTGGATCAAACCATGGCGGAAATGATTGATTTTTGAGAGAGAAATTGGAGGATTTGTGTTTCGAAATAATGAAATGAACTTCTGATTATCGCGTTTTTACGCAGAAAACACACTTTGGGGAACAGACGCAGCAGGCGCTGCGCCTCTTCCAAGAGATGCAGCTCTTACTGCGCCTCTTCCTTGTGTTCCCTCCATACGGATTTTCAAAAATTCGTTATGAATTCGTTATTTGTGGGCCCATCTTTGGTGCGCCTCTTCCCTGATGCTACTTTATCCTTTTGGTCCGTTCGATGATTTTCTTTCATTCCGGCCCGCATTTCCAAGCCAGCAGCGAACTGTTGCATATTATTTATTTCTTCCAAGACCTTTTGCTTGTCACAACGAGCATTTATTCCTTCACAGAATTCGACACGCCTTCATTATAACGAGAGTAAGCGGATACACTTTCCCTCTCACGACATGGAGACTAATTCCCAATCATGTCCCCAGCGAGAGTAAGCGGACGTACTGTCCCTCTCAAGACATGAAGATCAACATCTACCTAAGCAGATTTCTCCTCGGCAGTTCCCTTTGTGTCCTCGTTATCTACGTATTTCCGAAGACTACCCAAGCGACCTTCTTTCAACAGTTCCACTTTGTGTCCCGCTACTCACCTTATTTAGTCCCGACGCCCGATCTTCGCTCAACGGCTCCCATGTACCTCCGGAAACATCTCGAGAAAGAAGTCTCGGGTATGGTCTCTTCTTATGGTCAAGAGCTTCCTTACGTAGTCTAATGGACTTTAAACGACCCTCCCGATAGTCGACAGACTCTAAAATGTTCCCGACGACAGGTCCTTGGCTCAGACCCCTTGAGCCGCCTCGCGTCGCCATAGTCGTCAGGTTGTAATCTTCGATTGACCTGATGGCTATACTTTGACTTTCGCCTTGTCCAAGCCTCGGTCAAAGTGGGGGCTCAGAGATACCTCATTTTCGCACCTCTCGCAAACCACCCGGTGATGATTGGGCCGCATGTTTGGTACGCGGAACAATTTGTGACAGTTCGTAATATTATCGTCAAGTGATTGCTCAAATATTAATGTCTATCTCTTAGTTGTCATCTACGTGCCGATACGGTCATTTTTGATGATAATTAGAGTACATTCGGAGTCCAGGACCTAAAACCGTCTCCATTTTTCGATAACCGTTAAATCCCGAGTCGAATGTTGGAATGTTAGGATATTTCTATTCCATATTTCACACTTTTTATCTTTTGGTAAACAATTTCCCGTAATATTCACATAAGATATTAAGGAAAACCGAATTATTTCCGTCCTATCATAACTTAAACACGGAAATCTTTCTTCCGCAGGAGGAAACCACTTGGGAACGACGCAAAGCAGTCTTTGCGCCTCTTCCAAGAGACGCAGTGGTTGTTCTGCGCCTCTTCCCAGTCCTTTCTGCGTAATTTTCGTATCTTTTTCATATCTTTCCGAGATTCACTTCCAAAGAGTCTCCGAAACCCTAATTCCTTCACGTGATTAGTATAAATAGGAGCCTTCGCTCCTCATATTTCTCACGCGAGTGTCCGCCCTACTCTTCTCCCTTTGCATTCTAGACCTTTGTTCTTACTTTTGGCGTCTACGTGCTTGAACATTCGACCACGTAAGCTCGGATCCTTCTGAGTACCAACCTCGTTTGCATGGCCGACCAATTTGACCAACTCCACAATCAATCAACTTAATTAATCTAATCGTTTTCCTCTTACGAGGGCACTTTCTTTGCATTCGCGTCGAGCATCACTAATTGATATCTTAGTCCTTCTCGTTTCGTCAACATGTAAGTCTGAGGGTGTATAATCTCTCTTTTATTTATTGTATTTTAATTATTGTAATCATTATTGTAAGGTTTATGTCGAAAACACCTTTTGAAACCGATTTCTAAAACCGTCTTTAAAACCTCTTTTTACGGATTTCCAGTAGATAACCGTCGAGAAAGGACGCAGCAAGAATCGCGCGCCTCTTGAAGGAGCGCGAGCACTGCCTGCGCCTCTTCGTGAGGCCGCCGCATTCCTCGCTTCCTTTCTTCTTCGTTAAATCCTCTCGTAATTGGCCGTGTTTATTTATTTTCATTTGTTTGTTAATTCTTTGACACACAATCACATAATAATTTCACATGTATATCATTAATCATCATCATTAGTTCGTATAATTCATTGTTAAATCCGACTTAAATCCCTTATAATCAATATTTGCGGGTTTTCGTCATTAAATTCAATCCGGGTTGTAGAAATTCAATTCATCAATATTGGGTCTCTGGAATTCATCTTTGACATATTTGCATCTGTTTAATATTGTCACCATCGTATATTTGTCACTAATTCGTTATAATTAATCTATTTTATTCACTCATGTCACTAATCAATCATTCTTTCGTGTAAATTAATTAGTTATATTCCGTCTCATCCATGTTTTGTTGTTTTTATGACCCATTAATCACATGTAAATAACATATTAATCACTTTCATCCGAGTAAATAATTTAATCAATCGTTAAATTTACCAATTGATATTAACAATTCGCAATTCCGGCTTCACAGCCAGAATTCAGGTCAGGAACAGACGCAGCGTCTGCTGCGCCTATTCCAAAGGACGCAGCTCTGCTGCGCCTGTTCCGGGTTGAATTCTGCTTCTGAACTCCGTTGTTGCTTGACCTAGTTTATTTAGCATACGTATAATCAGCTATTATTCGTATTATCATTTTCTGTTCTGTTCGTTAATTCATTCTTTTATTCTTTTTCTCAAATTATCCGTTTTAAAGGTATTTTCGACATAGATCGCTTATCCAATGTAATTAATGTAATTTTCATTATTGCAATTTTCCTATTGTATTTATCATATTTCTTGTACCATTTGTATGTTTTCACATGTAATTGAGCATTAAATCCTACTTCGACCCAATTGTATGTTAATTACGTGTCAACCGGCTTAGTTAATTTCTCACATGTTAGGATTAAAACTTGGATGTTGCATTGCATGCATATAGCCGACGATATATCGAGTACGAATAACTTCCCTAATCATTAGTAGAGGCCGCTATCGAGGCGGGCGGGATTAGGTGTTCGATCAAAAGAGCTTCCTAATACGTACCCTCACCCCTTACTCCAGATATCTGTGAACACCCGTGTTCATTGGCATCCACGAGAGTCATTCTAGACATAGAATGCTAAGGGTAACGATTGCTTAGTATTCATGTCACTACTTTGTGTCTTGACATGACACGAGGTATTCGAACGGTTCCAATTTCCCATAAAAATTGGTGGCGACTCCATACAAAATGCAAACGCTTGTTTCTCCTCTCTCCCAAGCGCCCTCGTGGGCACCCCCGCTGTCCACAGTTTGTCAACGCGTGTTTTACGCGCTAAATATCGTTAGCTACGTATTTGCAAAAATTATAAAAGTTAGATATTTTTAATGTACTCGTAAAGACGAATCAAACAAGATCCAAATTGAAATTGAATACTCACCCGTGAATAGTGTACGAAAATGAAATTGGTATCGTAGAGTTGAATGGAGGAAGTATTTGTTAAAGGGGTACCTTTATAAGTTTCCATTCAAGCTGTTTTTGTTGGTGACACCCGAAAACTGGATCCATAGAGTTTAGCTGTTTTTGTTGGTGACACCCGAAAAATTAAGACTTACCACCATGTATTCTCCCTATTTAACAGCTTACCACCATGTATTTTGATTTTTAAAACTTACCACCAACTTTCACCGTATATATCCGAATTCCCACCGTATTTTATTTCCGACCTTCATTTTTTTTTAATCCCCAACTTATTTCCGAATTCGGATATATTACATGGCCCACCTATTTTTTCCCTCTTTACCCTTACTTTTTCCACCTTTTTCTTAAATACTCCATTTTTTCCTATATTACCTTTGGTGCGGATCGGAGGGAGTATTAGAATAGGTGGACCGGTTACATGCTAAACGAGTAACCCCTCATTTTCTTTTCTATTGGCATCTAATCATGCTCTCCATTGAAAACAAAATTAGTTCATCTGAACATGAAACTAATCAATTGGGATCGCTTAACCAAGAAATTGAAAATGAGTTCGATACTCATTGAAAGCAAATAATCAAGTTACATGCAAGAAATTCTCCATCTTTTTGTATTCCACATAACAAGGATTACTCAATCTTGAACAATTAGATTTTTGAAGATGATCAAATGACGAAACTGAAGACAATGAAGATGATGACCCCATTTGTCCAGTTATCAAATTGTCAAAGGAAGAAAAAAAATCAAGATTAGCCTGGTTCAAATGGCAATGATGGATCTAATTTGGTACTTAAGGAAGGGCCATTGAATGAACTTTCCACACCAATAAGTGAATCCTCTATGAGTGCAACATCTCTGAAGATATTTCAATTGCGGAATTCTCGTATTAGGATGACCAAACTAAGCATATCAAATCATAATAATTGACAAAGTCAAACTCTAAAGGATACAATTCTTCTGGTCAACTTTTGGAAATACCAAGTTTTAGAAATTATTCTACACTACGTGCTAATATACACAAAAAGAATACTAGGGCCCCTATTACATAGAATCTGAAGATAGGGTAGGATTTTTGAGTAGTGAATGTTGTGGTTTATAGGTGAGCGCTATATTTGAGAGAATTGAGGGGAAAATAAATAATCAGAAGAGATACTGAACAATTGAAATGGAAGAGAGAAAATTTCAGATAACAGTATTACAGGAAAGTTTAAAGGGGGTAAAAGATGAAGATGAAGCCACTGGTTACCTCTATACAAAACTGAATTTCCAACTGAATTGCTTTAGTTTCGACGATGTACCTCTTTGAACCGGACAATATTTGGATGCCTTAGAGCCCTGTGATTGACGATATCCCTTTGAACTTTTTCATCAATCTGAAACAACAGGTTTTCGTATTGGTTACCTCTATACAAAACCGAATACACAAAAAGGCGATAAAAGAATGATCTACTAGAGAATGTGATTAATCCCCGATTCATTCAGTTAGCCTTGTGTGAGACGGTCTCATCTAAACTACGTCTGTATTGCATAATACATGATCGATGACAGTTTTTCGACAATGCAATGAATTTATATCTGCAATTGCATTTTTTTTTATTTTTTTTCCGCTTAAAAACATTGGAGGATGCTGATTATGATTATTAAAGCGGAAAATCCATGTAGCCAGAACAACCATTAAATAACCATGAATTCCTCACGTTTTGAATCTCATCATACAACTGAATTTCCAACACTACCCAAGGCACATTAGGACAATTTTCCATTGTAAGGGTCGGTCTCATGATAATCTAACGTATAAAACTGTCTTACGAAAGAGCGTGCAGTAAGAAAACTTGATAAATTTAGCAAGATCAACAATGACACAGATAAGCACAAGCGGATTAAGGGGATTGGGGATAGCAATATGTACGGAAAAACGGAGCAGCAAAATAAGTTAAATAAACGAATTAACAGGAATTAAATGAAGAATATGATATGCAGAATTGATTTCATTGTTCAATTATGGTATTTACTAAATCAATTTGTACTAAATAAACGATTTATAACAAATGAAAAATATGACAATTGACACATACCTTGGTAAGGAGATGCGACAGGCAGTGATCGGCGGTACGGTGTTGGCGTTAGGGCGATGATGAAGGAGGATCTGGTGGTGGTCGTTTGCGAGGCACTGGTGGTAGCGTCAGACGGTGATGATGGGGGTTTATGGTTTAGGGTATGAGTGCGTGTATTGTTGGGTTTGAATATGGAGTAAAATGAAGGTAGTGGGGAATTTGGATCATCAAAATCAAAAAAATAAGAAGACGGTCTAGTAAATAACCGCCTTGTATTTTAATAAGAAGACGGTTTTATTGACCAACCGTCTTGTTACTTTTACAATGAGGACGGGTATTCTTATTAAGCGTCCTAACTATGTAATCACAAATGGCACCAAATTTATTGACTGATATAAGACGGTTCCGCCCCCAACCGTACTCTATGGGGCGTCCTCTTAGAGGATAATTGTAGTAGTGTATGCACCGGTAGTTAGACTTGAAGCCATACGATTACTTATAGCTTTTGCGGCTCACAAAGGCATTAAACTCTTCCAAATGGATGTTAAAACCGCTTTCTTAAATGGATATTTGGAAGAAGATGTCTTTGTAGAGCAACCACCGGGCTTTGAGAACAATGATTTGCCTAACCATGTTTTCAAATTAGACAAAGCTCTTTATGGTTTAAAACAAGCACTTAGGTGTTGGTATGATAGATTGTCTAAATTTCTTATTGAAAATGGTTTTAAAAGAGGCTCCGTTGACAAAACATTGTTCCTAAAGTCACAGTCAGCTGAACTGTTGGTTGTCCAAGTATATGTTGATGACATTATATTTGGTGCAACAAATGAACTCCTATACTTGTATTTTTCGGAACTAATGAAATCGGAGTTTGAAATGAGCATGATGGGTGAGCTAGGATTTTTCCTTGGGCTCCAAATCAAACAATCAAAGGATGGAATCATGATTCATCAACACAAGTACATCAAAGAAATGCTTAAGAAATTTGGGATGACAAATGGTAGGTCTCATGATACACCTATGGTAGCCGGGTCCAAATTGGACAAAGATGAACTCGGTAAGAATGTTAGTGAAAAGGTGTATAGAGGTATGATAGGATCACTTCCCTACTTGACCGCAAGTCGTCCCGACATTCTCTTTAGTGTTTGTTTATGTGCTAGGTTCCAAACAAATACGAAAGAATCCCATTTCAAAGCCGTTAAACGAATTCTTCGGTATTTGATTGGAACACAAGATCTCTACTTATGGTATCCCTTACATTGTCCTTTTGATCTCATAGGCTTTTCGGATGCGGACTATGCGGGATGCACGGTAGATAGAAAGAGCACCTCCAGAATTGCTACATTCTTGGGTCCTTGCTTGATTTCTTGGGGCTCAAAGAAACAAAATACGGCAGCTCTTTAAACGGCGGAAAGCGAGTATGTTAGTGCCGCACATTGTTGTTCTCAACTCCTTTGGGTAAGATAACAACTTCTTGATTTTGGTATTATTTTTGACTCCGTTCCCATAATGTGTGATAATACGAGTGCAATAAATATTTCCAAAAATCCTATTCAATACTCTAAAACCAAACATATTGATATTCGTCATCATTTCATTCGTGATCATGTGGAGAAAGGACATGTTAGACTTATCTTTTGCAAGACCGAAAACCAAATTGCCGACATTTTTACTAAGCCACTTGCAAGAGAACATTTTTAGAAATTTAGACTAGAAATTGGGTTAATTAATTGCTTTTGATTTCTAGTGTGAGTCTTGCTAATTTCTCTAATTGATTAAACTAAAATGTACATATGTTATTAAGTGTTCTAAGTGCATTCATATCATTTTTAGACCAAAAATTGACACCATACTCGTGAGTCGATAATCACTCAACCTCATATCTAAATTTACGTTTATATTATGCTACCTTGCTTTTATTTTTGAGTGATCAACTTAATTTATTGGGCCAACTACCTCCACTTACCTCATTTATTGATTTGGCAAATCATCCCCTTAACCCCCGTCCAAAATCCCTCAACCCACAAAACCTTTCACCTTCCACTCCCTCCATCTCACCTACCCTATAACCCTTTTACCCACCATGGTCAAAACCTCTTTTAACACCCCTATTCCCATCAAACCCACAAAAATGACGAACCCATCTCCATCATCTGACCCACCACCTACCTCCAAATCTATGCCACCTCAAAAAGACTCCTATGCCTTTCCTCGACAACAAAATCCACCCACAAATCCATCACCAACCTCTAACCCAGAACATGTAAACCCTCATCCAAGCCCTCTCGCCACTATTCCTCCAGCTACGGTCCCATCTGACGACGTTCCAATCTCCACCATGGTTGGGCGTCGAACTCGAGGTGGTCGCAAGAAGGGTACTACTGTCTCAAGCTCCTCCACCGAGACCGTCACTGTGGATATCGATGATAATGAAGAAAGTCCTTGTGGTATAAGTGTGAATCCAACAAAACCTACTGATTCTGTTCCGATTCCGGCAAAGAAAGTTAATAAAAGAAAAGCAACAGTTACCGAATCCTCTTTACCCCCAATTTCAGAGAGTGTCGAGCAAAGTGAAGTTGACCCCGGATCTACTACTCTAAATCAAACCATTGATCCTCCTGTTGAACCATCTGTTGAACCCCGTTCCAAAAAATCTAAACCTTCAAAGAAAAAATTGATATACCTTTCACCATCAGATTCCGTGTCCCTAATCTCCAAATGGGATATGGCTAGTGTTTGGCAACAACTTGAAAATTTGAATCTCCCTACCTCCATCTACAAAAACCGTGAAAAATTGATGAACCCCAAAGCTATTCACTCCCCTCGGGTCTATAATCAATCTTGGTACGAATCTCCTGCTTTTCACTCCGTCCGACATATGATTGCTGCTCAAGGTTGGGAAAATCTACTGGAAATTCGTGAACCTGTGTTTGTGAGTGAAGTGGTTCAGTTTTTCGCGACGGTGCATGTGGACAAGTCCAGTGATTTTCTCACGGCTAAAGTTAATGGTAAACCGCTTAAACTCTTTCAATCTGATTTTGCCACTGCTCTTAATGTTTCACCCAGAGGTTACAACAATCTCCCTGCCGAGACTTGGGTTCCCTTACCATATGCCTCCCCTTTATCAGTTACAAAAGTAGTTTATCCCAAAGCAGTGACATGTGGACCCGTGAGTAACAACATTATACCCCCTTCTCTTCGCCTAATATTTAACATACTTTGTCGCTCCCTTTACCCTTCGGGTGATCGGGGTAAATTGTCAATAGCCCAACAATACCTCATCTATCACATAACCACTCACAAAAAGATCAATCTAATTGGGCTAATGTTCAAACGCTTTGCCCTCATCTCGGCTAAACTCCTAAAACCCTCAACTAGTGTCCTTCATCTCCTCTATGGTATGTGGTTGTCGATAGTGCTTAAGGCACAAGGAGTACTTGTTAGCTCTAGTGTGGGGTCTTTGGACATGTGTGACATGATGAGTGACGGGCAAATGGGAAAAATGTTGATTAAGGTGGAAAATGATGAATTAATTTCTGTAAAAATCAAGACGGATCCGGAGGTTGGGTCTTCTAGTCAAGTTGGGACGAGTAATTTGAGTGAAGTATGTCAAGCTATTGCGGATTTGAGTGTTTGGGTGAAGCAAGATGCGCTTCAAAAGGATGCGGCCATCTCGGCTCTTGCCTCCACCGTGGATATGATCCGTGGAGAAGTGGATATCATTTCCACTCTTGTCTCAACTAAGGAGCACGGTGATGATGGTATAGATGACCCATTGGATGAAGACCCCTTGGGTAAAGCGTCGGATGGTGACCAAGCCTCATCCCCTTAACCAAACTCCCCATCCCATATTATCCTTACCTATTTTGTCCCACCTGTTTTGCCCTTCTAAAAACTGTTTTTCACTCTTAATTTCATGCTTGGTGGTGTATGTTAAACTTCTTTTAGCCTTGGTGAACTATGGTTAGACTATGTTTAAACCGTATGTTTGTGTTGACCTTGTTATCTTGTCACGTTTGTGTGTGTCTTTTTGTGTTTTCTTATGCGTTCTTGTTCTTGAATGCTTTTGACATCCCTGCCCTTTTGATGATGTCAAGAGGGGTAAAAGGTAAACTCATGCTCTTAATTTCATTGCATATTGGTTAACTCATAACTAGGCCTAACCTTCACAACTTTTACTCTTGTTTTGGGGCAATGTAAACTTGCCATGGTAAGTTTGATTTAAGTTCTTGCTCCATAAGGTAATATAGTTCCTTCTCTCATATGATCTTGCTTGATTAAATCTTGAAATAAGTTGTTTACATTCGTTTTAGGGCTTGTCATCATCAAAGGGGGAATTTGTTGGGTTCCTTTGATTGATGATAACATGCCCATTTAATGTGTGCTATCTTAGTTTACCTTTTCAGGATTTATGATTAAATCAAGCTTGGATTAAGAAGTGTTGAATTGTTGATCACCCAATGTATTGAGTCCTAGGCGTCATCTAACGTACAAGTTAGAAATTAGAGTATTTTAAAGAAATAGAAACAGTCAAGACCACTGTTACTTTCACAAGTAATGGCCCTGGACCGTTGCCTTGATTTGTAACACTTGGAACTTCTTCTTATCTTTCAAAAGTCATTCACGTGTCTTGCATTTTAAAAGATGACTTTCAGATTTATTTGCAAGGATTTGGCCTTCTAGAAAAAGTGGTTTGAGTAATTATTGTGGGAAATAATCCGTATACTTCCCTTAAAAATGAAGGATTATAACGAATTTAATTAAGACGATCACTAGTCATAAAATAAATACATAAACAAAGTAAAAGATTCAGAAATAACCTTCGGTCCTAGCAAAAACGGCCTAAGAACAATATCAAAATTGATATTCGCCTATCAGTTGCACCCAAGACGATATGAGATATGCCCTATTGATTGTGCTAGAATCGATCTAAAATTTTCTGTAAAATTTAGTTGTTTTTGTGTTTTTCTGATGAGAGAGAGAGGCTAGGTCAAGAAAAGAATTAGGGTAGAATAATTCTCTCCCTTTCTTTATTTTTGGTCTTTCCAAAAATATATAAAATGTGTTGAATTGTCATCTAGTGAGAATCGAACCCAAGACCTCTTGGTATGTGTACCCTCACTATTACCACTATGACACATTCATCTTGTTGATATTAAATATAACTAATTATATTTAATTACGAATTAACAGATTAATTCGTCCAAGCTAACATTACATACATTTAATTAAATATAACTTATTATATTTAATTTACGAATTGACAGTTAATTCGTCTCAACTAATATTATTTAATTTTTATTAAATAATTATCTCATCAACACATTGACTAACTATTTAGTCATATTGTGCATCAATGTGATTATATTTCTATAACCACATTTCTCAAACACATCCTATAGGTGTGACCTTTAGGGACCAGTTGATCACCGTCATCTGTATAATAATAACGTCAAACTTTCTAGCAAGCCAACCGTTATTAGGTAAACGTTAATCAACTGATTAAATATACGAAGTCTACCCTTGTGAACCTGTAAGAGATTTACAAATGTTATCACACTAATTTGTGGAGGACACAAGCTCCAACAAACTCCCACTTGTCCTCACAAGTGTATGTGCGATAACCGATTCTCATATCCTATAAAATTTCTCCCACTCAATGTAAAACAATTTGCAAATCCGTATTCACAAAGGTCGTATTTTACAAGCGATCAATATCAAGAGTGGTTTCCCCGACTAGAGAGTAACTTAACTGATAAACGAATCAACATTCGAGCATGGCCATGCATTTCAGTTACAACTCCTCTAGTGGCCCTGAGAAATAACTATACCTGATAAGGGTTGGATATTTTCCTCAACTCGAATCCCTGAGATGTAAGCACAAGTATGAAATAACCCGGAAAAAATCTACTTAGCCTCCGATTCGGCAGACCGTGAGAAAGAAACCAAAGTCACCCAAAAACTGCTTTAATCTCAAGAGACAGTCGATAGTCAAAAGAATCGACTCTAGGAACACAATGGATGTCCTATCCACGACCTGGCACCGAATGTTTTAAACATTTAGGACTCCATTACGTGGTCACAAAAAGTTGTCCTACGAGGTATCGTCATAATCTCGCATCTGTGATCGATCAGTCAACCGTTTGACTTATGGCTCGTTGAACCCACCATCAATCGACTACACAATATAATAGCCGGAGTTATCAGCTCACATTGGCGATTACGGAGCAAAACAAATATAATATAATTCAGTTCACTTTGTGGCGTTTAATGTTGTCAGTACAATCCACATTAAAAACAAAATATTATATATAAAAAGCGATGAAGTTATAAATAGTATATGAAACGATAATGTATCATATCCATAATCAACTACTACAACTCAGGAACACGTTTAATTCCCATGGAAATAACGTGCCCTACATGCTTATCATAATTCAACGATTCAGTAGTAGAATCTGTTATAACACACTTAGAGTGAAGACGAATCGGACTGAGATCCGTTTGGAAGCTAGCATCTGCGTAACCGGTTGCGCATAGCTTCGTATCTCCTCCATAAGTCAATACCCAATCCTTAGTCCTCCGTAGGTACCTGGATTCTTTTGGTACTGACTCGTCATACTCAATGCATGTGCCACGTCTGGACGTGTGCATATCATGGCATACATGATTGATCCTATAGCTGATGCATAAGGAACACGATTCATGCGTTTAACCCCTTCAGACGTCGTGGGTGACTAAGTCTTGCTCAACTGCATCCCACACGTCATTGGAAGGTTCCCCTTCTTGGAGTTGGTCATGCTGAACCTATCAAGAATCTTATCCAAAAAGACTCCTGACTAAGTGATAACGTCCGTCGTAATCTATCTCGGTAGATACGGATTCCCAAAATGCGTTGTGCCTCACCCAGATCTTTCATCTGGAAATGGTTCTTCAATCCATTCTTTAACCGAAGATAGGAGAGGAATGTCATTCCCAATCAAGAGTATGTCATCGACATATAATATCAAGATCACAATCTTGCTCCCACTCGACTTGATATATAAGCATGGTTCCTCGACCGATCGAGTGAAACCATACTCTTTTATCACTTGGTCGAAACGATGATTCCAACTCCGAGAAGCTTGCTTAAGTCCATAAATGGAACGCTTAAGCTTGCATACTTTCTTAGGATGCTCAGGATCTATGAAACCTTCGGGTTGCACCATGTACAACTCTTCCTCCAAATAACCGTTTAAGGAGGCGGTTTTCACATCCATTTGCCAAATTTCATAATCATGAAATGCGGCAATCGCTAAGATTATCCGAATGGAACGTAATCTTCATCATAATGCAATCCTTGCACTTGAGTGAAACCTTTTGCCACAAGTCGTGCCTTATAGGTATCTGGTTGCGCGTCTACAGAATGCTTTATTTTGTAAAGCCATTTGCACTGCAGAGGTTTTACCTTATTAGGTAAATCAACTAGATCCCATATGTTATTCTCATACATGGAGTCCATCTCGGATTGCATGGCTTCGAGCCATAGCTTTGAGTCGGAACAGGCCATAGCACCTTTATAGGTTGCGGGTTCATTACTTTCTAGAAGTAAAACGTCATTCTCCTCGACCATAAAAATGTATCTGTCCGGAGGATGAGAGTCTCTACCCGACCTCCTTGGTTCCTCAGGAATATTAACCGTATCATCAGTTGGAGGAACCACTTCCTCCATCCGTTCCTCGGTCGTTGGTTCTGGAATCTCCGACAGCTCGAAGGTTCTATTACTCGTCTTGTTCTCGAGAAATTCTTTCTCTAAGAACGTCGCACTAGCCGCAACAAAAACTCGATGTTCGGTAGGCGAATAGAAGTAATGACCTAATGTTCCTTTTGGATAACCTATAAAGTATGTTGGTTAACTCATAACTAGGCCTAACCTTCACAACTTTTACTCTTGTTTTGGGGCAATGTAAACTTGCCATGGTAAGTTTGATTTATGTTCTTGCTCCATAAGGTAATATAGTTCCTTCTCTCATATGATCTTGCTTGATTAAATCTTGAAATAAGTTGTTTACATTCGTTTTAGGGCTTGTCATCATCAAAGGGGGAATTTGTTGGGTTCCTTTGATTGATGATAACATGCCCATTTAATGTGTGCTATCTTAGTTTACCTTTTCAGGATTTATGATTAAATCAAGCTTGGATTAAGAAGTGTTGAATTGTTGATCACCCAATGTATTGAGTCCTAGGCGTCATCTAACGTACAAGTTAGAAATTAGAGTATTTTAAAGAAATAGAAACAGTCAAGACCACTGTTACTTTCACAAGTAACAGCGGCCTGGACCGTTGCCTTGATTTGTAACACTTGGAACTTCTTCTTATCTTTCAAAAGTCATTCACGTGTCTTGCATTTTAAAAGATGACTTTCAGATTTATTTGCAAGGATTTGGCCTTCTAGAAAAAGTGGTTTGAGTAATTATTGTGGGAAATAATCCGTATACTTCCCTTAAAAATGAAGGATTATAACGAATTTAATTAAGACGATCACTAGTCATAAAATAAATACATAAACAAAGTAAAAGATTCAGAAATAACCTTCGGTCCTAGCAAAAACGGCCTAAGAACAATATCAAAATTGATATTCGCCTATCAGTTGCACCCAAGACGATATGAGATATGCCCTATTGATTGTGCTAGAATCGATCTAAAATTTTCTGTAAAATTTAGTTGTTTTTGTGTTTTTCTGATGAGAGAGAGAGGCTAGGTCAAGAAAAGAATTAGGGTAGAATAATTCTCTCCCTTTCTTTCTTATACTGACCGAATTATGGAGTCAATTAGGAAAGAATAATATCTTTCCTAATCTCGTCCCAACTGACCGAAATAAGGAGTATATCTCCTTATTTTTGGTCTTTCCAAAAATATATAAAATGTGTTGAATTGTCATCTAGTGAGAATCGAACCAAAGACCTCTTGGTATGTGTACCCTCAGTATTACCACTATGACACATTCATCTTGTTGATATTAAATATAACTGATTATATTTAATTACGAATTAACAGATTAATTCGTCCAAGCTAACATTACATACATTTAATTAAATATAACTTATTATATTTAATTTACGAATTGACAGTTAATTCGTCTCAACTAATATTATTTAATTTTTATTAAATAATTATCTCATCAACACATTGACTAACTATTTAGTCATATTGTGCATCAATGTCATTATATTTCTTATAACCACATTTCTCAAACACATCCTATAGGTGTGACCTTTAGGGACCAGTTGATCACCGTCATCTGTATAATAATAACGTCAAACTTTCTAGCAAGCCAACCGTTATTAGGTAAACGTTAATCAACTGATTAAATATACGAAGTATACCCTTGTGAACCTGTAAGAGATTTACAAATGTTATCACAGTAATTTGTGGAGGACACAAGCTCCAACAATTATCATTTCAAATTTTTTCCTCTTTGTGCAAATTTGACTCTTTGGTTTTTCATAAAATAAGGATTGCTTTTTGCCATTTTTGTGAAAGCTTGTCATCATGTGACTTGTTTTCCATCCTTTGTTTTCTAAAGACTTATGATTTCTTTTGGATAATTTCAAACACTCTTTCTCTCCTTTGCCTTTTAAATAAGAACCCTCTTTTGTGCAAGTTTGGGAAGTTGTTGAACCTTATCACATGTGATGGTCTTTGACCCTTAAAACCCTAACAACCCACCTTGCTTGCTCTCCCTATAAAAGGCGTGCCTTATCACCTCAAAACCTCAAGACTTTTTCTGAGATTTCATCTAAGTTTGCAAAATTGTTTTCAAAGCTTAAAAATCGAGTCTTTACTTTTCAAAACTTTTAAAAGTCTTGAAGTGTTACAATCATGGCTACTGTTACTTTAATATACTAGACTCTCTCACTTATAAACCGTTGATCTTGTAAAGTTGTCCATCTCAATTCTTTTTAAGAATAAGCTAGTGGAAACTTGATCCTTATAACGTTCTAAGTTTGTGTGTAGAGTTTAGGACGGAGTAGTCTTCAACTCTTTGGCAACCGGAGTAGGTTGCGAGTTGACTTGTTCTAGAACGGAGTAGTTCTAGAACTTGTGTCACAACCGGAGTAGGTTGTTGTCTTTTTATTGTACGGGTTTTTTAGTAGTCGGAGTAGATCACTAAAATTAATCAATAAAAAGTAGATTGGACGTAGGCCCTTGAGTTCTTGCCGAACCAATTCAAAAATCTCGTGTTTGATTTTATTTGTTTTATTCCGTTGCTCTTTATTTCGTTTGCATTTGCTTTGCTTAACTTTTGAAGTAACAGTTCCACATACTGTCACATTTGGTCTACAGTCTGTACTTCATAAACTAAGACAATAGCTACAGTCAGAACAATTGTTACCTTCATAGTTCAGCAAACGTTCATTTTAATACTCGTTTAATTTCTCTATATTATTCGAAGTATTCTCCTGTCTCTTTTCATCCTACAACTCACTTTAAATTAATAAAGTTGAAGTTAAAAATTTTAAATAGTACCTAATTCACCCCCTCCCCCTCTTAGGTACTTGAATCCATAAACTCAGCAATTACCATTTATTTAACTTTGTAGTTACCAAAAAAATCAGAAAACCCATGTTGTTTGACCAGCCGCAGAAGTAACAACATCCTTCATTTTCAACAATTACGCATCAATCTGATCTTCTCACCAAATGTCGATGAACTCCGGCTATAATACTTGAGTCTCGTTTCTCTAGTGAAACTGGTGTACGCACATCATCGTCCTCCTGCGCTCTCAACATAATCGACGTCCTCGCACTGGTAATATCAATGACGGTGTTACACTTTCTCGGAATTCGCATGTGTTTTTCAACTGCTATGTATTCCAGTGAACTTTGACGGTAAAAGTGAATAAGTCTGTTAGAAAGACATCGGAGTTCAGACATCATCGTACTTACGTGCGCGTGAGACATTCGCTGACGGAGTAAGGTCGGCGTGACTCGTGAGAGGTACGCGATCTCAAAATTGTCGGCATTGTTGTTGATTTATTCAAGCTTGTTGAATCTCAAAATGGTTGACAATGTTGATTAATCATCTTTTTCAAGGTTAACCTTCTGGGTTTTTTCTTCAAATGGCTTAGAGAAACTGACTAATAGAGAGATGGCGTTGAAAGTGTAAGAGTTTGGTTGGTTGGTTTTATAGGAAATTTAAAAAAAACCGCGTTCATTTTGAATATTGATTCGAGTGGGTTTTTTATTATTTTTTTTTTGAAGTGAGATATGGAAAGTGTTGTGGGAAGATCTTGAAATGATTAATAAATATATTCGGGAATGACTGTGATTTGTAAATTAATAGTATTTGCCATTTGTTTTAAGTAAATTTCTCATGAATTATGGATTTTCCAATTTAAGATTACATGATGTTATCCTTAAACATTGTGGTTATTTATTTACAAAAACTTATTCTCATCAATGACATAGAAGAACATGAATGACATTCATTCATTAGCAAATACATGTTGCATATCTTAGATGATCCCGTGATTTTCACGGGTGATAAAACTAGTTTTCCATCAAAAATCCATAATTTGTGAAGAAAATACTCTTGCCCTTATTTATTTCCTCTATTTGTCCCTCTCTTTCCTTCTTTCTAGTACAATCTATTTCTTACTTCTTTCTACCTTATTTATCTTTTCATTCTTTCAACAATCTCTCAGTCGTGAGTTTCACCTTATACTCGTCATCCCAAACCTCCAACTGTAAAATCTCCAACAATAAAGAAACAAACTTGAACAAAAGAAAGTGATGAACTTTACAAGTCTCAAAACAACTCCAAAAGAAACAACTGAAACAAGGTCATAAAGTGATTTAATGCCAGCTAAAACAACATGACGACTCGGTGATGACAGCGCCCATATATGCCCCACAAGCTATCCCATCAATCATCAACAATCATTACCTTCTAAGCCAACTGCTCACCATCCTCGAATGGATCACCACAGCTTTGAAAACATAAAACAGGGCCAGTTAACTGTATAATCAAATCAACATACGCAGCGGAAACAAATATAACAATACAATCAGTCGATCTCCAACTCCAACAATTACCAATCATTGACTACACACTAAAGTGTGTAGCCCTTCCAGGTTACCTATCGCAACAGGTAACTCACACCGCCAGTGGGAGACCACAGCCTTGCTCACCAAATCCCCGCTCATCGCAATGAACGATCCTAGCTCCTTAATGTGCACATCCCTCTTGTGACGGAAGTCACAAGGGGCTAACATGGGTTTGGAACCATCTCCCGACATAGTTCCACAACAATCATTCAACCAACAATACCAACTAACCAATCTCTATCAAGTCCAATCAGCGATCACATGCCAACAATTAACCATAAATAATCAATTAATTATACAACCAACTGAGTCGGAAAACCCTACCTTATTCGCAATCCAACCAATCACAACAATAAATCAGAAAGGCTCCTCTATGAACTCGTCACCTATACACACATCATACAATAAAAATCTACCCTAAACCCCCAATAAATCTGATTAGGGTTTAACAACAACAACAATATGACGATAAGGACAAAAGTACGATGCTTACCTATGAATCGACGCAAAAGAAAGATGTAAAAACCCCTTCAATCCAGCTTTTGCATTGATTAGAATGATTGGAGAAGTTGTACGTAGTTTAGGTTTTAAAAGAATGATTAAGAACTATTAAGACGTCTTTATATACTTCTCCAATTATTATAATCAAAACCGCGGATATAACCCCGTTAAATCGGTAACTCGACCGAGTACATAATGTACTCGATCGAGTACCAACAAACTCGATCAAGTTCTGACGTTCCAGAACCCAACTTCTGGGTACCAGTCACATTTGCATGACCGACCAATTTGACCACTACACAATTAAATCAATATTTTTTTTAAAATCCTTTTTCAAGGGCACTTTTATATTTACATTAAAGTTCAAGTCGAGTTACCACTAAAAGCCGATTTAGTTAAATCTCGCGACGCTAACATGTAAGTCTGAGGGTGTAAAACCTATTTAATATTGTTTAATTATTTTTGTATCTTTTGTTTACATTTGTACATCATATTAGTGCCAAAACACCTTTCAATCTTTAATAAAATTAAGCTTTAAAACCGAGATTAAACAATCAGACCTGTTTGACGCCTAGAGAAAACGCATCAGACGATGCGCCTCTTAGAAGCATCGCAGCATCTGCTGCGCCTCTTCTGGGGTTGCCTGATCTGCTAAGCATCTTCTCTTTTCATCTCGGTTTACGTGCCTAACTCCTTTTTTGGTCCGCGGATCTTTTCAGATCCGAGGAAGATCAGTTATCTTCTTTTATTTTATTTTCCAATATTTTCCAAAGTCTTAATCTTTTATTTGATTAATTTGATTTTAGATCTCTAGTAATTCAATATTTGACGATTTAAATTCGTTTAATCAAATCTTTTGATTTTAAATCTCTAGTAATTAATATTAGAAGGTTTAAAATCAATTATTTTCAGTTTTATTTTTTAAATTAATTTTCAAAGATTCAAACTTTATTTCTTTTAGGTTTAATTTAGGATCATTGGTAGTTAATGTTAATCGGTCTTATTCTAAATCTAATTCAATACTTTTTCATCTTTTATTTATATTCTTCCTTTTATTTTACTTAGTTTATTTTGTTTATTTTTCAAATACGATTCCATAAATATAACCAAATCATCTTTCTAATTAATCGACTCTAACAACCAACCGGATCTGACTTTCACAGTCAGAACCCGCCTAAGAGCAGACGCATGAAGTGCTACGCCTCTTCCAGAGGACGCACCTTCTGCTGCGCCTACTCCTAGTCAGTTTCTGCCTCTGAACTCATTCCTGTTTTTGTAATACCTCGTAGTTTCTAAGGCGTTCACTCGACCGAGTAGACCGAGTGGGCCGAGTATAACCAATATTAGACTTAGTGGAGTTGTTATAATGTCCATCTATAGAAGGGTCGTCTTAAAACTGTCATAACTTGAGATTTAGACATGATATTGATGTGATTCTAATTGGAGGTGATAGCTTGTTCTCTTACGATTCTAGCGATAGGTCACACTCCCAAAATGACCAAGAAACGGGTGAGATATGACTGTTTTGCGAAAACTGGTTATTGCTGAGAAATGCGTCGCACTCGACCGAGTGGACTCGGTACTCGATCGAGTGAGTGACACTCGATCGAGTGAACTCGCCACTCGACCGAGTGGCACTGATCAGTACCCGTAAAATGCGATTTTGAACCTTATCTTAATTCATTTCTATCTTATCCTTTCTCACTCCAAATCCTCTCCTTTCTCTCTAAAACCTCCATAAACACCTTCTCCATGAGGATTCAAGCTTTCTTTAGGACATCTCCTACCATTGCTCTTCCACCATTCCACTTTGTAAGTAACACCCATATTTTCTTACTAGTATGAACCCTAATTTTTGGGGGATTCTATTTGGGTTAATTAATTAGTATGTATAATAAGGATAATTAGTGGGTAATAATAAGGGATTTTGTATTATGTTATAGTGTAGGATGATTTTTGATAGTTATTATGTGGTATTGTAGGATGAGACGGTCTTATGAGACGGATCTTGCTTATTAATTAGATTGCTTGTGAAGAATGCTAAAAGGTAGGTTTATCCTACTCGTTTTCAATATTTTGGGTGCATATTTATGTGTCTTGCATCATCATTTTATGTATGAGTCGATTTGGATAACATGTTGGTATTTGAGGAAGTTTTATCCATGGTATGTTGGGGTTGAGTTCATGACGAGTCATATAATTGATGTTGTGTTGCATTTCCCATGTATGGTCATTGTTGTGTTGTGTTGGAGATCATTGGTGGTGTTACTTGGTTGTTGAGGAGACGGAAGGCGGTTGGGAACCGTCTTCCGCTTGGAGCACCTCTTGGAGCTTCCCACTCCAAGAGGGATGTGCACATTAATAACTTGAGTTTGGAGGGACTCGTGTGGTTGAGACACGACGCCTGGCAGGGGATCCGGTTGGCTTCCGGACCCGGTACGTCTGAGCGTGTCCTGGTACCTGTTTGTGATTGTCGGTATGTCTGGGCGTGTCCCGATACCGTGGTGGTGGTTGTTGATAGTGGTTTATTCATATTATTAGTCACGATGCATATCCACACACTTGAGTCGTGTTGCACTTTATTTGTTTATTGAAACTGGCGTTTGTTGTGTTTGTGTATTTGTCACCTGTCTCTTTTGGGGTGGCCTGTGTCGATCCATATGAAATCATTTGGTCATATGGGGAGCAGGTTAGGTACAGATGGTTTGGATAGTACGCAGGAGACGGAACGAGCTTGACGAGTCACAAGACGGGTATAGTTAGTTAGATGAGCATAGTAACTATGAGTTGTATTTTATTCATTAGTTAATGGTTTGTAATCACTAAACCTGTCATTTATAATAAATGTTTCTTTATTGTATCTCCGATTCACTGCCTCGGGAAACCGAGAAGGTAACATCTCCCAATTACCTTGGCCGGGAAAGAAGGGGGTGTTACAGTTTTGACGTAGTGTATATATTAATCGACTATTATTTGTATTATCGCCTATTTAGCTATATTTTGAGTCTTTTAATTTATTTTGTCATTATTTCCTTATTTCTTTTATCTCCTTTTCTATTTCAATTAATTTCCTTTTCTTTTATTTATTTCCTAAATCCCGTCTTTGGTATTTATATGATGTACATTCATTTGTATATTATATTTTATTCTTTTGTATGCTTATTCACATGTAATTAACTTAAATTGCAACTTCGACATAATTAATTACTAAATTCTTTGTTCACCGACTTAGTCTAATTCTCACATGCTAGGATTAATCTATTGTTTATTGCATTGCATGCATACAATTGACAACATATCGAGTATAAACAACTTTCCTGATCATTAGTAGAGGCCGCTATCGAGGCGGGCGAGATTAGATGTTCAAATAAACGAGCTTCCTAATACGTACCCTCGCCCCTTACTCAAGATCTCAGTGAGCATCCGTGTTCATTGGCATCACGAGAATCATTCTAGACATAGAATGCTAAGGGTAACGAATTTCTTAGTGTTCATGTCACTACTTTGTGTCTTGATATGATGCGAAGTAGTCGAACGGTTCCAATTTTCCATAAAAATTGGTGGCGACTCCACAAATGCAGGCTTATCAAACCTTTCACCGGTTTCAATGCCTTTCAAATCGGTAACGGGCCATGACGTGCCTCGGTCTCGCGCCGGAGTTCCGTGGGAGAAGTGCCGCCACCTCAAAACCAACGCGCGGGTGGCTGTGTCCACACATTGGTTCATGAAAAGTATATATCATAAATGAAATATTTAGCATAGTGAGTACACATTTTAAATTCTAAATTATTTAGCTCTTGTATCCAATGATAGCGCCTGCTATTACGACGATACAACCCTTGCATTTTTTGCACAATTTTAAAACTAGTTCTTTTTTAAAACGGAAGTACCCGTCTTAAACCTTAAGGCGGGTCAAATACATAGCAAATCATATGGAAAGTTGCCTAGAAAATGCCAAAACTCTCGTCTTTTTTAACATCGTGCCGTATTTGAGCCATTTTAAGATTTAAGACGGAGTCTTAAGCAAAACTTATTGTAGAAGATCAAGGACAATTACAAATCCTAAATTTAGAAAATGACAATTATTTTGGAAATAAAATTTGAATAAATAGGATACAATAAAAGTAGAATGAATAGAGGGACTTATAAACACAATTTCTACAATAAGACTATAAGAGTATAAGACGGTCTCACATAGGGCTGACAAGTCTTGAATCGTACCCGAGCAAACCCGACTCGATAGAACTCGAGAGTATTCATAACTTCCTATAGTTGATTAGTTTGTGTCATTGCTTGAGTTATGCCTGTGGTACATGACTAGTACTACTAGTTATTTACACTGGAAAAACTGTTTTAATCGCAACTAGGAAAAGTTGTTTTAATTAGATAATGATGACCAATATTGGAATTAAGTCTCAATCCGAGATTTAATACAATGGTCCTTCTTGGAAAACAAACAATGTGGCGGCTTACTTTCTAGTTGATTAATGGATTGCTAAACTTTTTCCTAGCTGAATATGGTGAACTAATGACTGCACCGGGTGAGCTAGTCATTGTCGTTGCGCAATTTTATGCTATATAGTGCACTGCCTTGTGAAAGCATATACTTGATTCTTTTGATTTTGTCTTATGCAAAGAAGATGGTTAAGCTTCTACTATCTTGGTTCTACGCTCTATTTAGCGTGCAGTCTTAGCTTTGTTTTGTACGATCTCACAATCTCGTAAACAAGGTAAAATCATGATGAAATCCGTTGTTTACCACTCACCTGAATTTGTAATGCAACCTGGATCTGTTGTGAACAGATTCTACTACATACAACATGGACTTTCCCAGGGATCACATTGGTAATTTGGTATAAAGCGTTTCAATGCCAAAGTAGTTGATGACACGAAAAACTGACACACGGATCCCAGACCCGTATGCAATTCAGGTTGGTAATCCAAGTGACTGTAATATACATTTTACCTTACCCTTTTTATTTTTTCTGTTTGTCGATTATTTACTGCTCATCAGATGTTACTTCCAAGTTCCAACTGTTGATGATTGTGATGTGTTTTTGTTTAGCAGAAAGTAGATGATACAGTTCATACAAAATTGCCTCTTTCTGGCTGGGTAGTGCTTCTACTGCGTATTGTGGCGGCTGTGGTTTCAGCTGTCAGTTGACGTTGGCTACGAGCCTGTGCCCATCTCAGATCATATCTAATTTATAAGCACTATTATTATTATTATCTCCTGTACGTATACCCATCAGTTGTATTTGTATAGGCTGGTCTAACATGAGACCGACCAATTACTTCTGAAAATGTCACTTATAAAGCGGTTTTACATTATCTTATTGTTGTCATTTATGTACCACAAGGACTTTTACAATGATGTTTACGTATAATCAATCACACCACCAAACTTAATCGTCTTCATTTAGTTGTATGCAACTGAGTAATTGATTCATCTCACGTATGGGACCATCTCAAATACGAGTACTTCTCAACTAATATGAAACTGTATCAAATTTCTAAACGAATTACGCATGTCACCTAACATAATTTCACTTGATCATTATACTTATGCAAAATTTCCAAAGTTTGCAACACTAACAACATCAACACTCTGAGGTGATTGATTAGGTGAACACCACAATGATCTAGTTGCTAATAAACAATACGATTTTTTCAGAATACTACTAAAAACAATAAAACACCACTATAGCAACCCTTTAATTGCCAAAAAAAATAAGAAACTCGAAAATAAAATTTAAAAATCACATTACAGAAGTAGTGTGACCCCTGGCAGCAACAACATCCTTCATCTTCAACAATTGTGTGTCAATATCTCCACCAAATTCCGATGAAGTCGGCCTATAAAACTTGAATACTCCGTTTGATAGCGAGACAGGTGTACGCACATCCTCGTACCTCCGAACCCTTGAAACAATCGACGTCACCGCAGGAGTAATTTCAATGCCGGTGTTATACACTTCTCTCGAATTTCGCACCTGTTCTTCAACTTCTACGTATTCCGGTGAACGGTAAAAGTGAATAATACCGTTGGACAGCAATATCGGAGTGCGGACATCTTCGAATCTACGGGCGCGTGAGATCGATCGCGAAATTATCGGCATTGGCGTTGGTTGATTTCTTCAAAATTATTGGATTGGAGTAATGTTTTAAGGGTTTGGTGGATTTATTTATAAGAAGGAAATTGAAAAATACCGCGTTGATGATCAGAGTACTCGTAATTTATTTTAGGTAATTTAAATGATTTTTTGGGTTGTTTTGCGAGGTGAAATTTGGCAAGTATTACCTTAATGTGAATTTAAGTAATTAGGAAATCTTCCGGGGTTGATTGTGATTTGATTGAGTTTTTTGAATTAGTGATGCGCCATTGTTTTCAAGTTAATTTTTTTTTGCATCAAAACAAAGGTAATTTTCTGAAGTAACTGTAAGCAATTGGTTTTTTTTTTTTTTTAAGTTTCACGAAGCGCGCACATAGTCGCATTACAATAGAGGGGAGGGGGGATTTAAACCTGGGATCTATTGTCCACAATACCTCCGTCTTAACCACTAGACTAAGACATCTTCGGTAAATTTTAAGCAATAGTAATGATATATATGGAGTTTAAATTCTTTTAGCATTAAATTTGTCCTTTTCATTAACTTTATACCCAAAAAGAAAATTTCTCTTAGATTATGAATTTGGAATAAAAATCACTAGTTTTTAACGCGTACAAAATTGCACGGGTATGTAATTCAATATTGTAAATTAGTAAGATTTATAAAAAAAACATAATTACATTTTCTATGTATATTTAAATTATAAACTAGTGTAGATCCTGTGCGAATGCACGGTTTTTTTAGATAGTGATGTATAGAGAAATTAGCATTTAGTAATTAAACTATTAAAACAGAACGTTGAAAAGTTAACATTTCTAGGTACGAATAAGATTTACAGCTTAGCCAAGAGACTATGCTGTCGTTTGGTTGCCATGCATAGCGGAATTAATCTCCCATCAGTTTCAAAAACACATGAATTGGAGAATTTATGGGAATTGCTTAAAACTCGTTTGGTTGACATGACGGAATTAAATGGACACGGGAGTTTCAAATCTACATAGTATAAAAGCCAAGTTTTTTCTTGGCTTTTGATTGGCTGCTGAGTTTCTACATGTGGGCCTCTCCATGTCTCTTATACTATTTAATTACCTTCTCTCCTCAACCCAATTCCTATTCCTATATCTTATTCCTATTTTAATTACTTATGTTAAAACATAAGTTAAAATGTCACAATTTACATAAAATGTTGCAATTTACAATTTTACATACATTCAACGGGTCTAACATGTCAAATAACTGTAATATAATTCTAATAAAATACAGTTGTATATTATCTGATATTCAAATGTAATATTTATCAAAATTCGAATCTTCAAATATGGACTATTTATATTGTCACGGTATTGAACACTTAATCACACTCAATTATATGTTCATGTATCTAATGATAGCGCATTAGCGCCTGCTATTACGACTCGTGCATTTTTTGTACGGGAATAAAACTAGTTACCTAGAGGAGGATAGGTAATTAAACTCCTCCATTATGGAGGAGTTGACAACTCTTAGGAAAAAGAAAATCATGAGATTTTGGGCAAACAACTCTATTTTTGCTAATTCATGGGATTTTCCAATTCACCCACATTTAGAGTGGCAACCAAACGATACCTATTTGTGTCTAATCTATAAAAAATAATACGAGTACTATATCATTGCATTTAATAAAAGCATAAATTTAAATAAATATTGTGTTGTGGTACTGTATTAGGAATATTTTCGTATTTTGTAAGATTACATTTATTAGTATTCAGTAATGTATTTTTAAGATAAGTGATAAAGATAATTGTGAGGAGAAAATTAAAGTGTCCAGAATAACTAAAAGTATTAAGCCCAATATTCGAGAATAACCAAACATAAAGGCGCCGCAATTTGGGGTGAGAGTGATTTGAGCGGGAAAATTTCTAATTTCACCTATTCATTTAGTAAATAGAGGATTATGATGAATGTTGACGTCTGGGGTGCCATAGACGTTGCTTCTCCTCATCTGACATAGGCTTGGACGTTGGGTTTCAACGTCTCACATTGACTCGGACGTTGAAATTCAACGTCTTGACCATGGTTGGACTTTGAAATTCAACGTCTGTCCATGGTTCGGACATTTTAATTTTTGTTTTAACCGTTAATTTTGTATTTAAATGGGTTTTAACATTGCCTTTCTATTCAATTTTACACGATCTATATTCATTTCATACACGCAATGTGTGATTCAAACGTTTTAAAAAAATAGGGATATTCTACGGTGTATCCCTGTGTTTTTCGAATTTCTATGTTGTACCTCTACATTTTTGAAATTGTATGGTGTACCCCTAAACTTCTTACTCATTCTCCATCATGAACTCTTTCAAATCTCCATTAACTTTATCATTATAAAACAACCGTAATTTGGCCTTTATTTTGACTCATTAATGCTGTATTACCATCCTATACGAGAAGCATTACAAATCACTTTTAATAAGCACAAGCTACTATTAAAAACCTCTGTTATGAAGCATGAAATGATAATGTGTAGATACCTCATTTCTGCACCCCTCGCAAACCACCCGGTGATGATTGGGCCGCATGTTTGATACGCGGAATGATTTGTGACAATTCGTAAGATTATCGTCAAGTGATTGCTCAAATATTAATGTCTACCTCTTAATTGTCATCTACGTCCCGATACGGTCGTTTTGACAGTAATTAGAGTACATTCGGAGTCCGGGCCTAAAACCGTCTCCATTTTCTGATAACCGTTAAATCCCGAGTCGGAATGTTCTGGAATGTTCCGGATATTTCTATTCCATATTTCATAAATTTTATCTTTTAGTAAACAATTTCCCGTAATATTCACATAAGATATTAAGGAAAACCGAATTATTTCCGTCCTACCATAACTCAAACACGGAGATCTTTCTTCCGCAGGAGGAAACCCCTTGGGAATAGACGCAGCAGGTGCTGCGCCTCTTCCAAGAGACGCAGTGGCTGCTGCGCCTCTTCCCAGACCCTTTTCTGCGTATTTCTCGTATCTTTTTCATAACTTTCCGAGATTCACTTCCAAAGAGTCTCCGAAACCCTAATTCTTCCACGTGATTAGTATAAATAGGAGCCTTCGCTCCTCATATTTCTCACGCGAGTGCCCGCCCTTCTCTTCTCCCTTTGCATTCTAGACTTTGTTCTTACTTTTGGCGTCTACGTGCTTGAACTTTCGACCACGTAAGCTCGGATCCTTCTGAGTACCAGCCTCCCCGTTTGCATGACCGACCAATTTGACCAACTACACATCAATCAACTTAATTAACTTAATCGTTTTCCTCTTACGAGGGCACTTTCTTTGCATTCGCGTCGAGCATCACTAATCGATATCTTAGTCCTTCTCGTTTCGTCAACATGTAAGTCTGAGGGTGTATAATTCTTATTTATTTATTGTTTTTATTATTGTATCACAATTGTAAGGTTTATGTCGAAAATATCTCATTAAAACCGATTTCTAAAACCATGCTTTAAAACCTCTTTTTACGGATTTCCAGTAGATAACCGTCGAGAAAGGACGCAGCAACTGCTGCGCCTCTTCGTGAGGCTGCCGCAGTTCCTGCTTCCTTTCTTCTTCGCTCGTCCTCTGTAATTCGTCGTGTTTTTGTTTGTTCTTGTTAATTCTTCGATATCCTAGTATAATATCTCACATGTATATTGTATATCATTATTTATCATTCATTCGCATGCTTAATTCATCGTTAACTCCGACTTAAATCCCAAATAATCCAATATTTGCGGATTTTCGCCATTAAATTCAATCCCGGGTTATAGAGATTCAATTCGTCAATATTGGGTTTCTGGAATTCGTCTTTGATATAGTTTTCACCTGTCTTTTGTCGTATTCATCGCATATTCGTCATTAATCCATCATATTTGACTTAATCAATTGACTTGTTCACTCATTAATATTTTTCACTTCTATCATTAACTAGATTTTGTGCCCGTGCGTTGCACGGGTTTCAAATTTGTCTTTCCTCTAATTTTTCTAGACCTTTCAATATCATTTTAAATGATAGGTAATAGTTGTGTTTCACTTTGTACCGTTTTCCCAAATTTTCGAAATTAAATTTTAAACTAAATAACTATGTCAAACAATAACACATGGGATTTGCATGATTATCTCATATATAATAAAAGAGCCGTAGTTACTGTGTAAGACGGTCCCATAATGAAAAAAATAACCTATTTATTAGTAATAAATGAACAATTTAATAGTTTACACTTTCCTACTTGGTTTACCATGCACTTATAAATTAAGAAATTTAATGAGATTTAGAGAAAAAGAAATAACATATTATTCACCATTTTTTTTCACTAATTAAATTAAAAATTAATTTGGTATCTTATTTCTATTTATACTTCCCAAACTACCCTCGTCGTTTTACCACTGATTGGCTTCTTTAATCAAAATAGGAGTTTGATTTATCCGGCATTTCATTCCCAAAAAGCATACCATTCCCAAATAGGAGTTTGATTTATCCTTAAGGATGATGACTACTTAATTGATTTTGAACAATAAATATCAACTTATATATTTTAGATGTAAAGGTTATCTGTAAGATGCAAGCAATTGATTTATCTGTTCTCCGATTTTTTGTCATAGACTGAGAGTATATTTTGTTTTTTGTTTATCGTACTGAAAAACATGGATTAGTCACCTTTCAAATTACATCGAAGATGATAGTAGGAGTAAAAAGCTAAGAACGTACGTAGATACCAAAGTATTATAAATAATAATCATAAAAAAAGAAATCATTAAGTGCAAAATTGGTAACCCTAAGCTATTTAAAATCATCGTTATGCAGTGGGTGTGGCAGAATCTTGCACTCCCATGCTTGGAAAGGTGGGACTTGGTCATTATACTGTTTAAATTACTGGATGTGCATTATACCTTTGTGGCTTTGTTAGACTGTAGTCGGAGGTGTTTCCAACTGGCCAATGGTGAGAAGGTAATGACTTTCTAATTATAAATCTGCTATTTTGTGAGCCTTATAAGTTATACCGAGTATTATTTTTTAATTCTCCTCGTGAACCAAATGCACATATCTGTTTAGACTTTAGATCTAAACACTAAACGCACTTATAAGAAGGAAATGATGCTATGCATGCAAAACGGCAACTTATATACACAATCAATAGTAGATACTCGGAGTATCTAATACATACCGGTTATTCGGTTAATATTAAAACAAAGTAACATCATTCCATTCGTATAAAAGATAAATGTATTATTTTTCCATTTTCATTTTACTTTTATTTTATTCTAACTAATTGATCTGTTTTAAACTTAAGACGAATATATCTGTCTTTAATAATACAGAGTAATCTAAATTCAAGTAATAATAATAATTACTATAAAATATTTACTATAATTCATGTAGGTAGTACAAATAATCTCATTATTCATCATTGTTATAGTATCGATAGTCCGAGTAAAACAATGTGTGGTAACACATTATATAGTTCATATTATTCATAGTCATGGATCATGGAGGAGGTAAATGTTTAATATGAATATAGACCAAGGTAGAAGAATTCTAGTAGAACTCAAACTTACCCTAGAAAACGTTTAGCTAGTTAGAAACCATCTAGAGCTCGTCGTGTACGTCCATCCTCGGGCTCTTCGCTAGTCGCTACCTGGTAGATGGCAGTGATGATCGGGTTGAAGACGACCTCGACCCTTAAGTTTCCCGTCATAGTCCTCCTTGTTGGCACTCTGGTTGTCGTCCAACCATTTGAGGGCCTCCTTGACGGCAGTGATGTGCTTTTGTCTTACATATGGAGTATATCAGGTGAACCTATTATAAGCTAATTGGAGCAAACAAATAATGAGAAGAAAAGAAGATGTAGAAAAATTAGGTGTATATACAATACTATCATGAAAAATATATTATAGTAGATGATTTACCCATGAGGCAATGTCACATAGTCCTGTAAATTGTAAAACAACTATTTATTTTTCACTTATTTAAAATAAAAAATAAATAAATTGTAAAGCAACTATAATAAGTACAATTACTCTCGTATACATATTGATGGTATGAAATATGTAGTATCACAAACTTTTTTTTTTGTAGTAATTTGAAATTTGATAATATCCAATAATAAGCACCATTGGTAATTTGAAATTAAATAAATATGTCAGGATAAAAGGATTTCAGTGATATTCAAGACGTAGAGCGTCATTGTTTACGATTTTCATTGGACTGTTGAATTGAGCGCTAGCTTTCGGAAGTATGAAATCGAGTCGCGCTTCGGCATTGCCTGCATCTCACCCTCAAACAAACAAATAGACTTCCTTCCATGGAGATAATTTCTGAAAAGTAAGCAAGATTTACGGCACACAACTTGAAGTTGGATTACCTTATTTTACAAAACGAATCCATCAAACCCGTAGAACTGAAGATTTAAACTATAAGCTTCATTCTATAGATTGAAATGTTGAATGATAAATCTTGACAATAATCTCTGTCGACTGGCTGGTTCTTGTCACTTACTTGGTTCTTCATGTTGTAGATGTAAGTTTCGAGCCTGTTTTTTGCATCGATTCTCTCCTTGACCTCTTGTCTTCCACTGCAAATTCCTTGGCCTCCCTGACCGTTCTTTGATTCTCATCCCGACCGAGACTAATTAAATCTGAGGTGTTCCCTTAGCAGCTGGGATAGTTCCGGCCAGGTCTTTTGTTTTGTTTTTGCAGCACATATTACATAATTATATATGAAGGAATTGGCGGATAGTATGTTTGTATCAGTTTGTTGGTTGCGTTTACGTTTAGATGCATGGTGTTATATATATACCTACCTTGTAATTAGTGTTTTAGTTCTTAACAAATTTAAATGGAAAATAGATCTTTTGTCAGTTGTGATTAATTATAATATAATTATTATATCTTCTGCATTATCTGTTTGGCCAAATTTATATCTTTTAGTACATATTAATATTTAAACTATATAGGTGTTTTACAAAAGTTGGAGACTCTAGAATTGCCTGAAAAAAGCCTCTTTTATATATATACTAGATTTAATGCCCGTGCGATGCACGAGCCTATTTGTAGTATTCTGTAAGTAGATAATCTCAACCAAAAATGCCTTTTCAGGGCTTTCACACAAATGCTCTTTAGGCTTGAAGTATGGATATATTGCAAGCCTTTCCATACCTGATGCCAATAATATATATTCTACTTTAAAAAAGAGATGTTATGAGATTTCAACCCGTGCCCTCTTGATTACATTGGCTCTTACAAATATTCAAAACTCAAACTCTCCAACTTTTCTCAAAATACCAACTTAACCAATTGATTGATTGATTCAAATTCGACTATGAAGATTGAAGTATGATCTATTGAAATCTAAGCTTTTTTTTTGTTGTGTAAGGAATGTTATATCTAGTTCGGATCGTTCGTTTATAATAAGTGTTATCTTTAATCTAGGCCGGGAGGAGTATCAAAATAATTCACAATTTATAAAATATTGTATTACGCATTATTATTCACATTATGTTTACTTAAGTACGGAGTATGTCAACAAATTAAAGTCTATGAACCTTCTTATTCACATTACAATGGTTAGATACTTATAGTACGGAGTATGCCAAAAAAGAAAAGGACTCCAATCTTACCGTTTTGTAAAGTGAATGCTACTTACACTACTTTGTCCTAATTTACAATTTTGCATACACTATATATATGTGAGAAACAAAATTAAAAAAAGCAATGCTTCCTCTGTTGTTACCCTTATATTAAACAAAAGTGTTGTTAAATACTTAAATAACAACAATGACAACATGGTCATAAAAGAAAGGGTACGTCTCCTCTAACACGGTTTTACAATATCAGTGTAAAACCATAACGGTACGTAAAACCATATACGGAGTAATAGTTTTACAACAGCTGAAGGACATCATAAACCGAGCAAGGTGATTAAACCGCGCTTGTTACCGTCGTTTCGAACAGGTGCATAGGATTGATACATATCACCAAGTACCCTCCTTTTGAGAAAGATAAGCTTTTCAATCAATGCTTTAAGATTGCTCGGGCAGGCCCTGCTCATTGCATTATGAGATCTCGGATCGAATCATACGATCTTCTGTTATGAAGGAAACAACAACATTCATTACCTGCTTTAGGGCTCTTAAAACTTTGTATGAAATCGCGTTGAGATCGTGTGACGATATTAGCAAATGTCGAGACTGATTAGAAGTCGAAGTTGAGACATCAAAGAAGTCAAGCCAACTCAATGACAGCTAGACGTTGAGACGAAGTAGAATTCGTTAGATATCGTATTCGCAACTTCTATCACTAATAGATATTTATGTTATAGTTTAATACATTTCTCGACAATCCTGCTGCGGTAGGACATATTCTTTGTACACCTATATCCTACAATGCATACGATACACAAGAATTAATCCTAAATAGTCGATATCTATCCGGTGAATATGCTCGACTATGCTCGACTTAATTTAATTCCTGAAAAAATATAGTATACGTTATAAAAAGATTATTCAAACTAAAAATCGAGTGGGAAGGGTGGCATAACATGTGCCTTGGTTCAATGGACGTTGTATATGGTTAGGGTTGCTTCCCCGAAACGTTGTATCCTTGGCGGAAGCGAATTTGCTTGCTAATTGGTTAACCCATGTTGGATTTTTGAAAAAAGAAAAAAGAGGAAATCGAACTTACCAAAAATATTGTTTTGACAATGATGATATCTCTATTATGGTATTATGATTAACCATGTTGCTAATTGGCTAATTGGTTAACCCATGTTGGATTTTTTTTACGCATGCTCTGAAACCTGAAATTCCGACCAAATTATGCTATTAGTATAATCGACATAATAATGAAACACAATATTAACATAACAATTAATAATATACATATTAACATCACAATTCACAAATAAAAAGTTCATTCCACACACGAAAAGAAAATCAATCCAAAAAAGCTAAGAGTATGGAGATTGGGTAAACAGCTAGGGTTTCAAGTTTTCTATTTGTTGGATATATTCTTTTTATAGGTGTAACGTTAAAACATGTTTTAAGTCAAATAAAACACCTTTTTCTTATTATTAATTGATGATGATTGATATGATATTTTCATAGACATTGTAAAAGAGGAATTCCATAGGTATGGAAACACAAACAGTGGTTTTATTACTATCTTATATCTCTTCTCATTATTTTATTAGTAAATGTATTTCGTAAAACTTGGACTCTCTATAATCGCTCGAAAAAAGCTTCCTTTAATAATATAGATAGATAGATATTGATTCGTTCGACTCCGTCTTATTCATGTTTTACTATTTTCACGACCCATTTATATGTTAAATAACCTATTAATCACTTTCATCCGAGTAAATAATTTTAATCCATCATTAAATCACCAATTAACATTAACGGCTTGCAATTACGGCTTCACAGCCAGAAATGAGCCAAGGAACAGACGCAGCGTCTGCTGCGCCTATTCCAAAGGACGCAGCTCTGCTGCGCCTGTTCCTGGCTGAGTTCTGTCCCTGAACTCCGTTTCTGCCTTGACCTAGTTTTATTAGCATACGTATAACTAACTATTAACCGTATTATCGTCTTAATTCCTGTTCGTTAATTTATTTAATTTCTTTCTTTTATTCGTTTTCTCAAATTGTCTGTTTTAAAGGTATTTTCGACATAAATCGTCAATCCCAATGTAATTATTGTAATTTTTGTTGTTGTAATTTTCTATCATTGTAATATTTATTGCTTTGTATCATTTGTATGTTTCCACATGTAATTGAACATTAAATCCTGCTTCGACATTAATTGTATGCTAATTACGTGTTAACCGACTTAGCTTAATCTTCACATGTTAGGATTAAAACTTGGATGTTGCATTGCATGCATATAATCGACGATATATCAAGTACGAATAACTTCCCTAATCATTAGTAGAGGCCGCTATCGAGGCGGGCGGGATTAGGTGTTCGATCAAAAGAGCTTCCTAATACGTACCCTCACCCCTTACTCCAGATATCTGTGAACACCCGTGTTCATTGGCATCAACGAGAGTCATTCTAGACATAGAATGTTAAGGGTAACGATTGCTTAGTGTTCATGTCTCTACTTTGTGTCTAGACATGACACGAGGTATTCGAACGGTTCCAATTTCCCATAAAAATTGGTGGCGACTCCATACAAAATGCAAACGCTTGTTTCTCTTTTCCAACCCAAGCGCCCCCGTGGGCGGCCCGCTGTCCATAGTTTGGCGACTCCGCTAGGGATAATACACTTACGTGTAGCCAAGGGTGAAACTTGAACAAGGTTAGGGAATAGTTTGTACAAGACAATTGTCGGTTTTCATAACTCGGTCTTCCTAGACCGTTTTATTCGGCCTTCCTAGGCCCAACCCAACCCATTCGACCAATCGTCCCGTCTAAACGGTCCTAATTCTTATTTGGGCCTAAGGATGGATAGCGATTGACGTCATCCATACCATGATGCTTACTCTTGTTTGTATCAAGGGCCTTCACTACTTGAGGAAATGGACTAGGAATCGGCCTTACTCTTGTTTGGTACGAGCCTCTCCACAGACTTCGGGTTTGATGTTTCGGTATGGCAACCCACCCTTTAAACCAAAACCCTTTTAAATGCACTCAGCATCCCGTTATAATGCTTGTATAAATGTGTATACCTTACGTGATCACCATTTCTAAACGATTTTTCAAAAAAAAATCAAAACCCTTTTTTTTTAAACAAAAATTTCGAAATAGGCTTTTAATTAGCGCAAAATCCGGTCAAAACTCTGTCCGTTTGTCGTGTCAAAATTCGGGCCACAAACCCATTTCAAAACCTCACTTCGAGTCCACTCCTACAACTACACTACAGTTGACTAGGACCACATTTTCAAAAAACTTGTCTTTCTTCAAAACTCACTCAACACAAGTGGCACACACCCACTTCACGAGTCAAAACATTTCTTCTTTTAGCGAGTGTGTTAGAATGGTCGATCGTGTTTTGATTCGTCGCCGATCTCTTATCCAGTTTCCAAGATGTCCGGATCAAGTGATGAAACAAACCTCCACCAACTTCAAGATGGTAATGATCGAATCCTAGCCGCGCTAGCCCAAATGCAAGCTACCCAAGAACAAACCTATGACCGCCTTGAACTCATCGAGGGCCGTATCTATGCCGTAGAGGGAAGGTTGCCTCCTCATGAAAGTGAAGTACTACGTGACTCTGACAACGAATCCAAGGATGGAAATCCTCTCATGGGGATGACTGTAGCTGAGAAAAGACTCCAATACCTAGAGGAGCAATTGATGTACCTTAAGGGGATGACATTTATAGGGAGAACAATCGCAAGTATGAGGCCGTCAATTCCAAATTGCCAACTAACTTTAATATGACGGATATCCCTAAATTCAAAGGGCACGAGAACCCTTTGAACCACATCCGTGCCTTCAAGGATTACATGTCTATCAAAGGCATCAAACCCGAGATGTTCTTAAGGATCTTTCCTTCATCTCTTGACACCATCCCGAGGCAATGGTTCTACTCTTTAGATCACAAGAAGGTCGCTACTTGGGAAGACGCTGCAATCGAGTTCTCTAAACAATATGCGGATAATGCCGTGATGTAATACTCCGTATTTATATGTCTTGGGGGTACTCTATCGAGTAGCCCTTACTCTGTCGAGTAAGGGTAAGTTGCGAAGATAAATAGTTTCTGACCTGTTGGGCACTCGATCGAGTAGCTGGGGCACTCGATCGAGTAGGGGGGTACTCGATCGAGTACCTTGGGTACTCGATCGAGTGTCCGGTTTTACGGGGGAGTTTTCTCGGGTTTTGTTAAGTACGCGATTAGGGTATTTAAACATATTCGTAATTGTTTTAAATCACTTTTTACAAAACCTAAAACCTGTTTAAGAGAGAAAGCAACTAGTTCTTCTTCCCAATCGCGTTCTTGACAATTCCCGGAGTTCAGACGGTCGGATCGTATCGTAGTTCATGTCGTTGGATTCCTTGCGTCGAGGGTAAGCTTTTAATATAATTTCTATAATGTTTTGTTAAGATTGATGAAACCCTAATTTGGGATTTGGGGGTCTTTATGAGTAGTAATTGAATGGTAGCATCTATGCGTTGTATGTTAGGAGGAGAATTCGTAGAAGAGGCATTTTGAGACAGCTGTAGATACCGTCTGCGTGTTGTGCTTTCCGGGTAGGATTTCTACTCGTATTAGTCCCATAATGGGATATTGGTGATGTGCTGTAATTAGTTGTTTGATATGATGATTGTGATTGTGATTGTAATTGTGATTGTGGTTGTGTTTGTTGATGGTTCTCGAGATGCGTTCTCGGCTGAGTGGGGTCACTTGCGGGAGTGATCTCACGCCCTAGTTTCGCCCTTCGTGGAACCCGCCACGAAAGGGGATGTGCACATTAATGGACAGGGTTATCGCTCGTATGATGAGCGGGGCTTAGGTGGGAACGGCTGCGGTCCCCCAGCTGTGGTCGGGTCCAAAGTGGACGGTCGGTATTGAGATGATGGGAGTTGTGTGTGTGTGTGTGTGTGTGTGGTTCATTTGTCTATTTGTCTTATTGTTGTTATCTATATTGATTGTGTGATTATCGACCCGGTGTTGTTTTGTAAAACTGCGGCGATCCATTCGGGGATGGTGAGCAGATATTGAACAGGTATAGAGATGATACTGGGATAGCTGGGATGGCCACGACATGACGATAGAGTCTTCCGCTGTAGTTTAGTATTTATTTATATTTCAGTTGAGAACAGATAGTTTGAATAATGTATTGTGCTTTCAGTTTGGTTTCGAGGATTGTACTTATCCATTAAATTACTTATAATAAATGTTGTTTCTGTTTTGTCTATTTGATTATCATACCTCGGGCAACCGAGATGGTGATGTCTTCATACCTGAGTGGTCCTGGTAAGGCACTCGGAGTATGGGGGTGTTACAAATGGTATCAGAGCGACGATCCTGAAACCTGTAACCAATGAACTTAATGAACATAGGGAGTCAATTAAAATGAACCCGGGGTAGAAGTTGTAGGAGCTAGTGCAAAGGCTTGGGAGACGTCCTAAAGTCGCGGGGATCGCCCTACAACTTTGAACCGGTCACATGGGGGGAAATATGTGTTGAGTCATGTGTGTGCTTAGTGACTTGCGTAACAATGTGATGGAATGTGTTGATGGTTGGATGTTCGAATTGGAAGTTGATGAGATAAAAGAAAAGTAATGTTATATATATATACATTGTTGATGAAATGATAGCATGATGGAATGTTTTACAACGTGGCAATTAATAGCATGATTGTTATGATATAATGTGATTTATAAAGTTAGCATGTTAGTATACGACGTAATATGCGGGTAGCTCTTACGTATTGGGGGTACTTGATCGAGTGAGGCTGACTCGATCGGGTAGGTTTTTGGCGATTTTGAGTCCAGAATCGAGTTTTGGGGCACTCGATCGAGTAACTAGGGGTACTCGATCGAGTAGGGGGTCACTCGATCGAGTAGCCTAGATACTCGATCGAGTGGGTTAGAGATCAGAAGGTCTGTTTGGTTCTGGAGTTTGGGTACTCGATCGAGTACATGGGGGCACTCGATCGAGTAGCCCGTTACTCGATCGAGTTGGTTTGGATACTCGATCGAGTAGGTTCTGGGCAACGCGTTATCGTGTTTTGAGGTTTAGTACGTGTGTTTATGTTTATCCCTTTCTTATATAGCTTCAAGATGCCGCCCAAGAGAAATGCCTTGTACGCGAGAGCTGAGCTTATGACTACGGATGACATCGTTAAGATGTTGGAACACCAGGACGCTCTTACAGAGACCCTGAAGAGAGTGAATGAGGACAAGGATAAGAGTAAGGAGAAGGAGGTTGACCATGCTAAAGTCAGCCTCTATATTGCGAGGTTTAACCCGAAGGAGTACAAGGGAGTTGAGGAGCCTAACCATCTTGATAGTTGGCTGAGGGAGATGGAGAACATCCTAGATTTAGTTTGTTGTTCCGATGAGATGAGAGTGGATCAGCTGCATTCTATCCGAGGGAGGCGGTGGCAAGTGGTGGGATTCGGTGAAAGTGAGTGCCAAGGAGATGTATACCAACCGGGGGGTTACCCGCTATACCTTGGGAGGAGTTTCGTAGGGTGTGAGGAAGGAGTTCGTACCAGAACATGTGAGGAGTAAGTTGAGAGAGGAGTTCGACAAGTTTAAGATGATCGCCGAGATGTACGTGGCCGAGTACTACGGCAGTTCAATGAGAAGTCTAGATATGCTGAGGATATGGGTTTGAGTGAGGAGAACCTGGCTTTGAGGTTTGAGAGAGGGCTAACCACGAAAATTATGGATAAGTTACCCGTGGGAGTCCTTACTGATGTGAAGGAAGCGTATGAGAGGGCTGGGAGAGCTGAGAGACTAGTGGAGATGGCTCAGGAGAGGTCAGGTGGAGAGAAGAGGAAGTCTGAGAGCGAGGGTGGTGGCCAATCTAATTTCAAGAAAGGCAACCACAATCAATCTAAGGGATTTTCTTCGGGTCCGGGTTTAGTCTTTGGAACTTCCTTTGGGCGAGGCCGTGGGAGTGTGAGCAATAGCTGGGGAGTGACCTGCTTTGGTTGTGGTGGCGTAGGCCACAAGAGACATGAGTGCACGAGCGCACCGGGATCTTTTCAGAGACCTGCACAGAGCTTTGCGAGCAACAGACCAGCTGGATCATGGCCAAACCGGGGAGGTCAGAGCTACCAGAGTGGAGGCAACCGCAACGGCGGTAATTCTTATCAGAAGACACCGATGAACAACAACAACAATCAAGGGTCGGGTGCTAAGCCGACCGCATCGCCTAATACTTGTCCGGGGAGGTGGGCGGAAGACCGATGGCAAGTTGTTCATGATGGACAAGAAGGCATTTGAGAGGATGCGCATGTTATCATAGGTACATTCCTTGTTAATGGTATTCCTACGTTTGTTTTGTTTGATTCGGGGCTTCTCGTCGTTTGGGTCTTCGAGTCATGTAAAACAGTTGGGTTTGAGAGTGTATGAGTCTGTTAGGGAGCAAGTTTTCATACCTTCGGGTGAGTCTGTATCGTGTGGGAGGTTGTTTAGAGATGTATCTTTGATAGTTGGGCAAGTCGATTTCCCTGTAGACTTGCTAGAGTTTCCTTTTAATGGTTTTGAGATGATAGTTGGGATGGATTGGTTAGGAAAGTATAAGGCTAAGATAGACTGTCATCAAAAGAAAGTGTCCCTAAGAGGTCCTAAGGGTGTAAGTGTGTCTTACCGTGGGTTTCTAGTCAAACCCAAAGTTAAGTTGATTGCATTTGTCACTCAAGTCGTATCCGAGGAAGGGATGTCCTTTGATCCTGTGCCATGTGAGAGATGACCGGATAGAGAGCCCAGCGATTGATGAGATACCGGTGGTGGGGAGTTTGCGAGATGTTTTTCAGAGGAGATTCGGGGGTTGCCACCGAAGAGGGAGATAGATTTCACCGTGGAGTTGAAGCCAGGGACGGGGCCAATCTCTAAGGCACCGTACCGTATGGGTCCTAAGGAGATGGAGGAACTTAGGAGACAGTTGGATGATTTGATAGAGAAGGGGTACATTAGACCAAGTGTATCGCCTTAGGGAGCACCGATTCGTTCGTGAAGAAGAAAGATGGGAGTTTGAGGTGTGCATAGATTACCAGGGGAGTGAACCGTGTGACGATAAAGAACAAGTATCCTTTGCCAAGGATAGATGACCTGTTTGATCGGTTGAGTGGTGCAACAGTCTTTTCTAAGATTGATTTGAGGTCGGGGTACCATCGGGTGAAGATTAGAGAGGTGGACATACCGAAGACGACTTTCACGTCGAGGTATGGCCATTATGAGTATGTGGTGATGCCATTTGGGTTGTCTAATGCGCCGGCAGTGTTTATGGATTTGATGAATAGGATCTTCAGACAGTTCTTGGATCAGTTCGTAGTAGTGTTTATCGATGACATCTTGGTCTACTCTAAGACTAAGGAGGAGCATGAGGAGCATCTGAGGATCGTGTTGCAGACTTTGAGGGATCATGAGTTGTATGCTAAGCTGTCCAAGTGTGAGTTCTGGTTGGAGAAAGTTGCCTTTCTGGGGCATGTAATCTCTAAAGATGGGGTAGCTGTGGATCCGGCGAAGATTGAGGCAGTGACAAAGTGGGAGGCACCAAAGAATGTTCTTTGAGGTGAGGAGTTTCTTGGGTTTAGCTGGATACTACAGACGGTTTGTGAAAGATTTCTCCAAGATAGCTAGACCGATGACGGCGTTGATGAGGAAAGAGAACAGGTTTCGTTGGGATGAGAGTTGTGAGACGGCGTTCCAAACCTTAAAGGAGCGTTTGACCACAGCTCTGTCTTGGCATTACTGAAGGGAGCGAGAATTTCGAGGTCTATACGGATGCTTCGAAGAATGGGTTGGGATGTGTGTTGATGCAGAATGGTAAAGTGATTGCCTATGCTTCTAGGCGATTGAAGCCTTATGAGGAGAACTACCCTACTCATGATCCGGAGTTGGGTGCAGTGGTGTTTGCTCTCAAGATTTGGAGACATTACCTTTATGGAGCAATCTTTAAGGTATTTTCTGATCACAAGAGTCTCAAGTACATCTTCACGCAGAAGGAGTTGAACATGAGACAGAGGAGGTGGATGGAGTTGATTGGCGATTACGACATGGAAATCATCTACCATGAAGGGAAGGCCAATGTTGTTGCTGATGCTTTGAGTAGAAAGAGTGTACATTCCTTGTGTACAGCTCTATCTTTGATGAGGCTGAGAGATGAGGTAGCGAGCTTTGGGATTCATATGATGCAGAAAGGGGATGCTATGGGTGATATGACAGTACAGCTTGAGTTTTATGATGACATTCGGGATAAACAGGCTTTGGATCCTAAGATAGTGGAGTGGAGAGCTGGAGTAGAGAAAGGGACAGTGTCCCGGTTTTCCATTCATACAGATGGTAGCTTGAGGTTTGATGGTAGGTGGTGTGTTCCTAATGACGAGGAGTTGAAAAAGACAATCATGACAGAAGCGCATTGCACACCATATTCAGTTCATCCGGGTGGAGACAAGCTTTACAAAGATTTGAAGAAAACGTTTTGGTGGCTGGGATGAAGAAAGAGACAGCTGAGTTTGTGTCCCGTTGTTTGACATGCCAGAGTTAAAGGGGAACAGAGAAGACCACAAGGTAAGGTTCAGTCTTTGGAGGTGCCTGAGTGGAAGTGGGAATCCATTTCCATGGATTTCATTGTGGGTTTGCCGAAGAGTCAACAAGGTAACAACATGATTTGGGTGATAGTGGATCGTCTGACCAAGTCAGCTCACTTTGTTCCAATGAAAGATACATGGACTAAGGCACAACTGGCTATGGCCTATCGAAAGAACGTGCTTAAGTTACATGGAGTCCCTAAGGACATAGTGTCTGACAGAGATGCGAGGTTTATATCAAGGTTTTGGAAGGAGTTGCAGGAATCGTTAGGGACAAGTCTGAAGATGAGTACAGCTTTTCATCCTGCGACAGATGGGCAGACTGAGAGAACAATCAAGACCCTTGAGGATATGTTGCGAGCTTGTGTGATGGATTTTGGTGGTAGCTGGGAGCAGAGGTTGGACTTGATAGAGTTTTCTTACAACAACAGCTATCACACCAGTATTGGTATGGCACCGTTTGAGGCTTTATATGGGAGGAGATGTAGGAGTCCGATCTGTTGGGACGATAGTGCTGAGGCAGTGGTTTTAGGACCAGAGATGGTACATGAGATGGTGGAACAGATTAAGATGATCAGAGAACGTATGAGAGCAGCCCAGGATCGACAGAAGAGTTATGCAGATCTACATCGTCGGGACATAGAGTTTCAGGTTGGGGACAAGGTTCTTCTGAAGGTGTCTCCTATGCGTGGGGTTATGAGGTTTGGGAAGAAAGGCAAGTTAAGTCAGAAGTTTATAGGGCCTTATGAGATCTTAGAGCGAGTTGGGGAAGTTGCTTATCGTTTGGCTTTACCGGCTGCGTTAGAGAGAGTGCATAATGTGTTTCATGTATCGCAGCTGCGGAAGTATGTGAGTGACCCGTCACATGTGTTGGAGGCAGAGAGCTTAGAGCTGGATGAGTCTTTATCATACCTTGAGGTGCCTAAGCAGATCCTAGACCGAAAGGTTAGAAAGACTAGGGGTGGTGAGACAGTTCTGCTTAAGATCCTTTGGTCTAACCACGAGACTGAGGAAGCTACATGGGAGGCAGAGGATATCATGAAAGAGCGTTACCCCTTCCTTTTTGATCAGGTATGTGTGGTTACGGGGACGTAACCTTGTTTCTTTTAGGAGGGGTAGGAGATGATCGCGAGCAGTTTCTAAGAGTTTTATACACCTTTTTGTATGTTGCGTCGGTAGGTTATCGGGACAAGTTGGGTAAGTAGCGTGTTTTATGTTGAGTTTTGTTTTGGTTGTTGAGTCGGGAATGTTTTGGAGTACCTTTGTTTTTGTAGTGGCTTGAACTTCGGGGACGAAGTTCCTTTTAAGGAGGGAAGACTGTAATACTCCGTATTTATATGTCTTGGGGGTACTCTATCGAGTAGCCCTTACTCTGTCGAGTAAGGGTAAGTTGCGAAGATAAATAGTTTCTGACCTGTTGGGCACTCGATCGAGTAGCTGGGGCACTCGATCGAGTAGGGGGGTACTCGATCGAGTACCTTGGGTACTCGATCGAGTGTCCGGTTTTACGGGGGAGTTTTCTCGGGTTTTGTTAAGTACGCGATTAGGGTATTTAAACATATTCGTAATTGTTTTAAATCACTTTTTACAAAACCTAAAACCTGTTTAAGAGAGAAAGCAACTAGTTCTTCTTCCCAATCGCGTTCTTGACAATTCCTGGAGTTCAGACGGTCGGATCGTATCGTAGTTCGTGTCGTTGAATTCCTTGCGTCGAGGGTAAGCTTTTAATATAATTTCTATAATGTTTTGTTAAGATTGATGAAACCCTAATTTGGGATTTGGGGGTCTTTATGAGTAGTAATTGAATGGTAGCATCTATGCGTTGTATGTTAGGAGGAGAATTCGTAGAAGAGGCGTTTTGAGACAGCTGTAGATACCGTCTGCGTGTTGTGCTTTCCAGGTAGGATTTCCTACTCAGTATTAGTCCCATAATGGGATATTGGTGATGTGCTGTAATTTGTTGTTTGATATGATGATTGTGATTGTGATTGTAATTGTGATTGTGGTTGTGTTTGTTGATGGTTCTCGAGATGCGTTCTCGGCTGAGTGGGGTCACTTGCGGGAGTGATCTCACGCCCTAGTTTCGCCCTTCGTGGAACCCGCCACGAAAGGGGATGTGCACATTAATGGACAGGGTTATCGCTCGTATGATGAGCGGGGCTTAGGTGGGAACGGCTGCGGTCCCCCTGGCAGGGTGGTCCGGTGGACGGTCGTATTGAGATGATGGGAGTTGGTGTGTGTGTGTGTGTGTGTGTGTGTGTGTGACAGTTCAGCTGTCTATTTGTCTTATTGTTGTTATCTATATTGATTGTGTGATTAGTACTGACCCCGGTGTTGTTTTGTAAAACCTGCGGTGATCCATTCGGGGATGGTGAGCAGATATTGAACAGGTATAGAGATGATACTGGGATAGCTGGGATGGCCACGACATGACGATAGAGTCTTCCGCTGTAGTTTAGTATTTATTTATATTTCAGTTGAGAACAGATAGTTTGAATAATGTATTGTGCTTTCAGTTTGGTTTCGAGGATTGTACTTATCCATTAAATTACTTATAATAAATGTTGTTTCTGTTTTGTCTATTTGATTATCATACCTCGGGCAACCGAGATGGTGATGTCTTCATACCTGAGTGGTCCTGGTAAGGCACTCGGAGTATGGGGGTGTTACACGTGATCCAAGTAAACATGCGTACTCTAGAGGTTCTTACCCAAAATGACAAAGAAGGATTCACCGACTTCCTAAGTAGGTGGAGGAAGCCTAGCACTCAACTAGTTGAACGCCCGGATGAGGCTACTCTTGTGGAAAAGTTTGTGGATAATCTCAAACCCATCTATGCCAATCATTTGAGATACCAAAACATCAAAACCTTCAAGGACTTAACCGTACTAGGGACAAGGATTGAAGACGACATCCGTAAAGGACTCTTGTCCAAAACCGTAGGTCGAGGATATCAAGGGTCCACAAGTCGTTCATACGGCTCCACTAGCAAGACCGATGAAGTTAACCTTCTCGAGCCATCCAAGAAAAGTACCCCACCAAGAAAATTCACAAACCTTGGGGACACTTACTCCAACGCTCTAAAAAGGCTAATGAAGCAAGGTAAACTCCAACCCATTGGACCTACCCCCGAACCCAAAAGGAAGTCCAAGTTCTGGGACGAGAATTCATACTGTGAATACCATAGGGGCAAGGGGCACGACACAGAAAAATGCTACAAGTTGAAAAACGTGCTTCAAGACATGATTGAAGATGGTCGATTGCCAATACCACCGGGAGGTAAACCCAACAACACTCAGAATCCTCTTGGAGTTCTAGTGATCACAAGTGATGAATCTACCTTAGATTGCTCACACCTCATCTCTCCAATCGAAAACGAAATTTATGCAATCGAGAATGAAGGATTCTACTCTACTATCTCCCCTACTATTTCCGACTTCATCACATGAGCAAGGAGTGTAGATAGGCAAGTTTGGGAATTAGAAAATGTGGTGACAACTCTACATGATCCCAACGCAACACCCGAAGAACATGTGCCACTAATCTTCTCTCAAAATGCCACTATGCAAGAAGTAGTCACCGTAGTCGATAAACTAGTCGACCAAATCATACGACTAGAAGATGATATCATGAGAATGAGGGAACTAGCTGCAATCAATGGAGTTTGGGCCAACGATGATGAGGACGAGTATCTCATTGAAAACTCCCTAGTCAAAGAAATAGTCCAAAACGGTGAAGACCAAGATGTGGACCACCTAACTCGTTCGGGTCGTCCATATCAAAGCACTACTCAAAATGGTCCAACCAACGTCATCACACCAAATGACAACGAAGATGATTCCACTGATCATTTGCTCAAGCAATTTAGAAGACAAAGGCGATCTTTCATCGGCAATTAGTAGCAAGCTCATTCCCACATCGCCAAGCTTTACTGCAAGCTTTGGCCAAGCTAAATGTAGCACATAACTCCACTCCTGAAGATGTAGTCAACTTGGTCTTCCAAGAATCACCGAAGCTAAGTAATCCTATAACTTTCTCGGACGAAGATTTGCCACCTTTTGGCGCTAGTCACAACCTCGCTCTATACATCACTGTCATTTGTCTAAAGAAGAATGTGCCAATGACCTTGGTGGATGATGGCTCCGCAGTCAACGTCATACCCCTCAAAACGGCATACAAGCTAGGCATGAAAGAGTCGGATTGGACCCCTACCAATCAAGGTGTGCGTGCATATGACGGTACACGACGAAAGGTGGTAGGACTTGTTAACCTAACCATAGCCACAGGGCCAATCGAACGAAAGGTTAACTTCCAAATAGTGGACATTGAAGCTTCATTCAACATACTTCTGGGAAGGCCTTGGATTCACGCTTCCAAAGCGGTAACATCCACCCTTCATCAAAAGATCAAGATCCCACTAAATGGCAAAGTAGTGACGATCACTTCATCACCCATCAAGGCAATAATCGAAAAATAATCGAACAATCAAGTCCTTGCAGATCCTGTATACGAACTTGGGGGCTTCCAAAGTGTAGGTGTCATAGAAAGTGAGTTGGCACCCTTATACTATAATCCCTACTCCAACTTGGTGGTTAACCACATACTCAAATCCCAGGGATACTTCCCTGGAATGCCTTTGAACCCTATTCGGAAGAATACCTTCGCACCATATAAGGAAGGCAACTCAACAAGGATACCACTTGGACTAGGGTACAAACCCACGAAAGAAGAGGTTCTCGAAATGCTTGCCCAAGTCCAAAACCGCAAGCACGTAGGAATCCAAATGAGACCCTATCTCCCTACTTTAAATGGGTACTTTGTTCAAGAAGTCTAGAACTCTTTCACGGATTTCCCGAGCCTTGGCATTATCTCGAGAGGAAGTTAGCCGGAATCGAGATCTTTCACGATTGCTACTTTATCCCTCCAGAAACGGTTCCTACCGTCAAAACCCGTCAAACACCTTGCTTAGACGAACAAGTTGTTAGCCTATTGTTTGGAGAAGATCGATTCGTTAGGGCCGCGCAGGATGAGATCATTACCATGATAATTCAAGACGATCGCTTCAACCCCACCGCGTTAATCACAGAAACCGACGCAAGACAACAGAAAGGATGGAGAAAATCTATCAAATGGACCAACAATCAAGGAAGACTCTTCAAGCTCACCACTGGAGAAGGAAAGATGTTCAAAGGAGAACCAGAAGACGATGAGTTCGAGTCGGAGTCGGAGTCAGAGTCGGAGTCTAGAGAAGTCATTAGAGAGTCTACTCCTGTCGTCATCCCCACTCCCTTTGTTTCTCCTAGCTTAGCCTCGAGTAGTCACAGTAGTTCGGGAAATGCCCCAACCACTGTCCCTTTGCCGCCACTGACCATGGATCAGTTGGCTTCTTTGTTTCAACTTTACTCAAATTTTAATATGAATAAATCAGGTTCTGCTTACTCTTTGTGTTATCTTGAGTGCAATTCTGTTTACGATGATACTGAGGAGGACCAAGACCCAGACTCAATCGAAATACCTCCCTACGTAGCCAAAGAAATACTACAGGAAGGGGAAGGGGGACCAGTAATAGAGGATACCGAACCCATCAATATAGGAACTGAACTAGAACCCCAAGAACTTAGGATAGGGACTACCTTGAGCTCTACCGAAAGGGCCGATTTCATAGACCTCCTAAATGAATTCAAAGACTTTTTTGCTTGGTCCTACAAAGACATGCCAGGGATCGACATGGATATCGCCGAACATAGGATTCCGATTAAGCCAGGTTTCAAACCTGTAAAACAGAAGTTTCGACGAATGAGAACAGAATGGGCTCTAAAGATTAAGGAGGAAGTTGACAAGCAATTCAAAGCCGGGTTCATCAAAGTTTCCGAGTATTCTGACTGGGTAGCTAACATAGTACCCGTACCCAAAAAGGATGGGAGAATCCGTGTTTGTGTTGACTTTAGGGACTTAAACAAAGCAAGCCCGAAAGATGATTTCCCTCTACCTCACATCGACATATTGGTGGACAATATTGCAGACCACGCGTTACTATCCTTCATGGATGGGTATGCGGGTTATAACCAAATCAAAATGGCCATGGAAGATATGCATAAGACCGCATTTGTCACCCAATGGGGAACCTATTGCTATACGGTAATGTCGTTCGGATTAATCAACGCCGGAGCTACATATCAACGCACCGCAACTACACTCCTATATGACATGATGCACAAAGAAGTTGAGGTATACGTAGATGACATGATTGTCAAATCCAAGGAAAGAGAAGGGCATATTGCGAACCTTCGCAAGTTCTTCGCAAGGCTACGAAAGTACAACATGAGGCTCAATCCTCAGAAATGCACATTCGGGGTAACATCTGGCAAACTCCTGGGGTACGTCGTTAGCCAACGAGGTATAGAAATAGATCCTTCCAAAATCAAAGCTCTAATCGAAATGCCACAACCTCAAACAGAAAAAGAAGTCAGAGGATTCCTGGGAAAGGTGCAGTATATAAGTCGATTCATATCGAAACTTCCGATGATTTGTGAGCCTATCTTCAAGAAACTCAAGAAAGCAGACCATACCATGTGGGATGATGATTGTCAAAAGGCATTCGACCGAATCAAAGAGATATTGGCTAAACCACCAGTGCTCATGCCACCACAACGAGATCAACCTCTTGGTTTATATCTCACGAAGAATCGAAACGACCATGGGCGCCATGCTGGCTCAAACTGTAGGAAGTGAAGAAAGAGCTATCTACTATCTTAGTAAGAAGTTCTTGGAGTATGAGTGCAAATACTCACAACTCGAAAAGACATGCCTCGCTCTTATGTGGGCAACGAAGAAGCTACGCCAGTACATGCTTAGCTACTCCGTCAAAATATACTCCAAAATGGATCCAGTCAAATACCTCTTCGAGAAACCCGTCCTCAACGGACGTCTAGCAAGATGGACCCTGATGCTCTCAGAATTCGACCTCAAATACGTGCCACTGAAGGTTAAAAAAGGTCGCGCCGTCGCCGAGTTCTTCGCAGAAAATCCTATCAACGACGCACAAACAATAGATACTTGGTCATTTCCAGACGAGGATATACTCCAAACTGATGTAGACTCCTGGGATCTGTACTTTGATGGAGCATCGAATTTAAGAGGATTTGGAATAGGAGTGTTGCTCATTTCTCCTGAAGGCGAGCATACACCAATTGCTGTCAAACTCGACTTCGAGGTGACAAACAATGCTGCAGAATACGAAGCTTGTCTCATTGGACTACAAGCGGCAGTGAGCTTAGGCATTAAAAACCTCCGAGTACATGGGGATTCATAACTAATTATCAACCAAGTTACAGGATCTTGGAAAATCCGAAGCGAAAGCCTCGCACCTTATCAGGCTAGAATAGACCAAGTTGCCCAATTCTTTGATCACGTAACCTATCTACACCTACCTCGGGAAGAAAATCAATTTGCAGACGCTCTTGCGAAACTTGCATCTTTGATTAATATGCCGGATCACATGGTGGAAATGCCTTTGTGCATCGAACGACGATCAGAGCCGGCTTATGTCCACCAAATCACCGACGAAGAGGAAATCGCACAGGAACCCTGGTTCCAAGCAATCCTGAATTTCAAGCTTAATGGTACATATCCACCGGATATGGACAAGAGGGGACAACGTGCTATACACCTACTCGCTTCCCAATACGTTCTCATGCAAGGAGAGTTATACAAAAGAACACCTCTTGGTGTAGTCCTACGTTGCCTTGATCATTCACAGGCACGAAAGGTGATGGAAGAAGTCCACGACGGAGATTGCGGTCCTCTCATGAGCGGGCCCATGATGGCAAAGAAAATCACACATTTGGGATATTATTGGACCACAATGGAATCTGATTGCATCAAATACGTAAGACATTGCCACAATTGCCAAATCTTCGGGAATGTACAACATGTCCCTCCTTCATTGCTCTATACAATGACATCCCCTTGGCCATTTTCTGCATGGGGAATTGACATAATTGGGAAGATAACACCAGCCGGAACAGGAGGTCACTGTTTCATTCTAGTAGCAATTGACTATTTCACCAAATGGGTAGAAGCGGCTTCCTACACTAGTCTTACAGCTAAAAATGTGGCAAAGTTCATACAAAACAACATCATCTGTCGATATGGTTGCCCGCATGAGATCATTAGCGATAACGGATCACATTTCCAAGCTGAGAGCGAGCAATTGCTAGCCAAGTACAAGATTAGGCATCACCACTTCTCGCCCTATAGACCACAAACTAACGGCGCGGTAGAGGCAGCAAACAAGAATGTTGTCACGATTCTCAAGAAAATGATTGACAACTACAGAGATTGGCCAAGCAAGATACCCTTTGCTTTATGGGGGTATCGTACATCTGTCAGGACACCCACTGGGGCTACTCCTTTCTATTTGACATACGGCATGGAAGCTGTACAACCAGTCGAGCTAGAAATACCATCCTTGCGTATTTTACTCGAAAGTCAAATCCCGGAAGCCGATTGGAAGAGGGATAGATATGAAGAACTCATCCTCCTGGATGAACGTAGGCTACGCGCCTTGCATAATGTCCAAACATATCAAGCACGTATCAAACGAGCTTTCAACAAAAGGGTTGATGCGTGTCATTTATATGATGTTTTACATCTCTTTTTACACGCATTTCAGAGCTCATTTGTTTAGTTTATGCTACATTTTTCCCTATTTCCGTCTACTTCCGTATTTTGTACTTTATTGCAGAAATGTGAAGAATTCGACGGGAAATCAAGCCAAATCCGCCCCCGAGTAATCTGCATTGCAAATGACGTAAAGGAATTGTTTAAGGAACGAGCTTGGTGCGCAATCCGAGGCCCAAAGGACGAATCCACGAGTTTAAAGAAGTCAATTAGCGGCTCAAGCGATCGATCGACTAGTCCAATCATCGATCGACCAACTATCGGATCGAAGCTCGTTTTTGCGACAAGCGATCGATCGACTAGTTCAGATCGATCGACCAGATTTCTATTCCAGACGGGAATTTAAAAGATCGAGAAACTTGAAGCCCGTGAAGTTTAGGTTTTGGAATAAATTGTTACGCTTATTTGCTATATAACGTAACACAAACATCCAGTTTTGGGGATCAGATTTTACTTAAGTTTTATTATCAGTAACTTTCAGTTGGAGTTTGCGAATTAGGGTTGGGAATATTGTGTGCATCGGAATTTTATTCTTGTTCTTAATCGTTCCTCTGCAATCTTGGTATTACTCTGCCCTGTTTCTATTTCAATTTACTTTCAGTTCATCTTTATTGCTTTCAGAGAGAGATAGATTTGCTAGTTAGTTCCCCTAAAGCCGCAATTATCATCTTATGCAATTTCCTTATATCGTTAATTCAAGCATGAATCCGTTAGTGAATCTTATTGTTAAAGTTATTGTTTTTACCCTTGCCATGAGTAGCTAAATAGCTTGTGCTAGGATGTAGGCGATTTATGGCTAGGCGGCATTAGATTGAACACGGACTGAACCCGCGTGTCAGTCGATCGACTGACATTGTTGGTCGATCGACTGACCTTGTAGGGTTATCCTTCGTTTTAATTGTTTTTAATCTCGTATTTAACCAATCGAATGCATGCGACCAGTTAGATACCTATTTTGTGACCGACCCATTAGATCGAAAGATAGGGAAGGTTATTTGACCGTCAATTAAATCGACTAAACTGTGCTAAGATCGAAAGATAGGTATAGTTTAGACCATTAGTCACTTTTCAGGACGAAAGTTAGTATTAGTGACATTAGGGACCTATAGCGAGATCGTGAGATGCTATTTGTTAGGAGTGGACCGAGAGGACCTCTTATTTCCCGCCTTACTTGTGTTTGATTCAGACCGACTTAGTTTGCTGCCGCCGAAGCTATAATGACTCGACCATCCTAGTACCCTTCTTTTATCTGTTTAAATCGTTTTCTTAGTTATTTTCCTTTTATTGTTATTAGCTATAGACCAATTCAAATCAACCCCCATAATAGTTACCCCAGACTGAACATAAATCAACTAAAGTTTACAACTGCCTCCTTGTGGTTCGACCCTGTTACCACTAGCCTAGGTTAGTCTTAATAGGAGATTATAAATTTTATCTTTGGTATTCACAACGACGGGTATCAAATTTTGGCGCCGTTGCCGGGGAGGCAATAGTCCTAATTTTAGTTGTTTTAATTTTTAGTCTTTCTTAGTTTAAGGAACATCCGTTCCTTAAAGCATTCTTATATTTTGTTGTAGTTTCTCTCTTATGCGCAGGTCTCGGGGTGGTCCATTCGCCATTTGATCCAGAGATTGAAAGATCTTTGCACGTAAAGAGGAGATTATTTCAAGAACGACAGCTGGAAGAGCCTAGTTCTCATTCTAGCTTTTACGAGAACGAGTTGTTCGAGGGAAATCCACCATCTTCACCCGTTTCTACATCTTCAGAGACGAGTTACTTCTCCGAAATTTCAGTCATGGCCGAGGAAGTAAGTATAGCTAGTTTTTCCGAGCCGACACCGACAATTTATACAAGGGGTTCGAGTTCCGGGAGATGCAGGAAATTCGAACCAAAGCGCTTATATTACTATGGTCGAGAGAAATTAGTTTGGGGAGCTGCAAATGAAGATGCAAAGCAAGGCATATGGAGACCTTTATTGACTCTCTTTGCTCCATTCCCCCCCGGTGGCGTGACCAGGATCAAATCAAAGAGACCATGTTCATCTTCTCCTTCGTGATCCGCAAGGGAGTGGTATAGAGATTTGGACCGGACCGCTCAGGAGATCACTGATTGGAATACATTGGCCTTGGCGTTCTACAAGAAGTACTTTTCTACTTCGAAGACGATCGCTATTAGAGCTCAAATCACGGGCTTTAAACAAGGGCCAGATGAGAATTTCCACGAGGCATGGGTCCGATTCAAGAAGTTAGTGCGAACCATACCGCACCATGGGTTCGAAAAGTGGAGTTTGTGCAATCATTTCTACAATGGGTTGTACGACGATCAGAGGGCCATTTTGGATGCTGCAGCCAATGGAAGATTTCTTTGAAAATTTGGGAGCAACCAAGGGGTGGAAGATCATTGACGATCTAGCTACCCACAAGGCCGAGTATGGGAATTCGAGAGGGAATCAGAGGAGAGCTGCTGAATCTTCCTCTGTTGCTGCACTTGAGGCTTTCACCGCGAGATTTGACAAGTATGAGCTAGGAGGAGCCTCTAAGGGTGGGATATACCAAGTCAACGCTGTGTCAGACGGTCCCTTCCTTTGTGAAAGGTGTGGAGTTGAGGGCCATGTCTCGAAGAAGCGCCTAGTCCCTTTGAATCTTGTCCGCCTTTCAACACTATAGGCGAACAACACCTACTACGAGCCACAAAGCATCCAAACTTGAGTTGGAGAAGTCGAATGTTTTGAATCCAACTCAACCTCCGCCACAAAGAAGACCATATGTGCCTCCGCATCAAAAGCAACAAAGCAATACCAAAAGCCTCTTTTTTGCCGTGCAAGTGCAACAAACGCAAAATTCTGAATTTTCTGAATTTTCCGAGTGAAGAATCATTCTTTGAAGGAGTCCCAAGCAAGAGAGGCCGGGATGAAGTTACTAGAAAGCCAAATAGCTCAGTTGGCTAGTAAAAGTAACACTCGAGCTCCCGGACACCTACCCACTCAACCCGAACAAAAGGAGACCCCACATGCCATCACCTTGAGGAGCGGGTCCACACTTGAGGGTCCTGCCATGGTCGAGAAAGCTGTTGAAAAGAATGAGGCAGATCCGAGTCCAAACAAAGTATGAACGAATAAATCAAAAAAAAAAACTGTCGCCGGGTATTTCAATCGATCGATCGACGTACCTAGTCGATCGACTGAAACACGGATTCTGAGGAGCTCGAATCAGTGCAACCCATCGATCGATCGAGGGGGTGGTCGATCGACCAATATCACTGCTGATGTTGAAGAATTTCGTCCTTTAATGCCAAATAATTTACGAGACCACTTGTTTCGGGGTACCACCGTCCCGAAAATTTTGGGCGGAACCAGTCTTGATGGGTCGATCCGGCTCAAGTTCGATCCCATGACGGTTAATGGGTCTCATTTGAGACGGTCTGAGGAGGGGTCTAGCTTCAACAAAGAAAAGGTGACGGACTTCCAGCCAATGTCCAAGGACGCCGGCGCGCGCGAATTAGAGGAGAGGGCTAAGGTGCTCCTTACAGCCCCATATCCGGAGAGACTCGTGCCAACCAAGGAACAGGTATCTTTCAGTAAATTTGAGAAAGTTATTCGTAGCTTAAATGTTCAGGTCCCCTTCCTTGAGTTAGTTAACCAAGTGCCAGCGTACACTAAGTTTATGAAACAGTTATTGTCAAAGAAAAAATCGCTTGAACATGTTCATACTGTTGCGTTAACTAAAGAGTCTTGCTCCTACTTGTCTCACACTGCACCCCATAAGTTAGAAGACCCGGGCAGTTTTTCAGTCCCTTGTAGCATAGGTACCTTTTCCATTGAAAAGGCTTTATGTGATTTAGGAGCTAGCATAAGCGTCATGCCCTTGAGTCTAGCTAGGAAGCTTAAGTTGACCAGGTTTGCAATAACTGAGATGACAGTCCAGATGGCTGACCGATCTGCGGTCGAGCCCATAGGAGTCCTAGAGGACATACCCGTCCAGATAGGGAAGTTTTTCTTCCCTGTCGACTTTGTTGTCCTTGATATGCCTGAGGATGACCATATTCCCATCATTTTGGGTAGGCCATTTCTGCACACTGCTGGTGCAGTTATTGACGTCGGTTTAGGAACCTTGACCTTCAAAGTTGGGAAGCACTCTATTGTCTTTGCCCAGCCGGCTAAGAAAAAGGATCCCATGTGGCCTGTTACTTGTAATACGGTCTCTGAAAAGAAATCGTACTTTGTGCTCCCTGAATTACCTGTCCCTATTACTACTGCTGTGTTAACCCCTCCGCCCCGGATTGGGAGCAAGAAGGAGGAAGAATTTGTTGTTTTAGATAATGCAGGAGCTGGTTTGGGAAAGGAAGAGTTGTTGGATGCCCCAGCTGCGACAAAGCCTATCATTCAAAGAGGAGGTCTTGGATGCCTGAGCTATGGGACGGATGAGGAAGTGGAAGATGAGCCAGCCAAGGTGAGACGGTCTGATTTGGATTCTGACGATTCCGAGGAGATCCTTGATTGGGGAGATGACGACGCTGATCAGCTGAATTCTCCGACTGTCGAAGTTAAGAAGGGTGCAACTGACAACAAGAGCACCTATGAGGCTACCTCTAGTAGCCAGAAGCCGACGAAGTGGGCCATACCGTGGTCCTTCTTGATCAACTATTAGTTGATCAAGCTCGTTGCAAACTTCTCTTTATTTGTTTTGTTAAGACATTTTATTGCTTTTGTGTGCGCGAAAACTTCGCTTTTATTCTTTTTGCTTAGATTTTTTATGCACTTTAGACTTCTTTTGGGTTTTGCGCAATTTTGGGCGCGTATTATTGTGCTTTTGCAGGTATTTAGAGCTTATTAGCTCAAATCATTGAGCAATTACGAAGAAATAAGACACTGCAGCAGTGTTTTCAGTCGATCGACTGGTACTATTGGTCGATCGACTGAATTGCAGGTTTACAGGAGCTACTGTTCACGACCACTTGGTCGATCGACTGACATTAGAGGTCGATCGACCACTGCTGCTGCTACATTCGTTTACGACCTCTCCCCTGCTGTGTTTGGTCGATATGCGGATCTAAGGGAGTCTTCTACTCCACTCTACTTTCCCTCGAATTATCTATTTCTTCTATTGTCTCATTTACGCACAGTTTTTACGTTTCAAAATTGTTTTCTTCGGTCTTATGCGTGGTACTTTATGTCTTTCAGGCACTCTTATTGGTAGCACTGCTGGCTACTGAAACCTCCTAGCTCACGCTGGTTTGGGGAGGTTTCCTTTGCTGCGCTTAAAGTCTTGTGAGTTCCCAAGTCTTTCCTTTTTGTCATTATGTTTTATTTTATATTCTCGCAAATTCCCGTTTTCCATTTTTCTTCATTACATGATTTTGCACAATGGGGACATTGTGCGATTTGGTTTGGGGAAGGGTTTTGCGTCGCATTTCATTTGTTTGCATTCACGTTTAATTCTGTTTTGCATTGTTTATTCCATTTCATCCATTTATACAAAAATTCAAAAAAATTGAAAAAATTTCAAAAAATTCCATAAAATGCACGTTTATTTTAGCACATAGGTCGAGTCGGAACGGTAGTATTTCAATGATGATATTGCATTTTGCACCTGTTTTGCCTGAGCCTTGCTTGATTAACATGTTATTAGTAGAATCGTATATGCATATCTACGAGTTTTCGTTACATTCTTGCTGAACTTGAGACTTGACTTTAATAATTGGCAACCTACATCATATTTCTGAGATTTAGAGCCTATAACTGGTGACACACATGACCAGTTCATCTAGGAATGTGAGTAGTACTCCTTATGAGACATGTTTCCTTAATGTGCATAAATATGAACTTGATCTGCTTAATACCTGTATGCATTCGGTTTGTGGTTTGTTGACACATGTGGTAGAGGTTTCCTTTTCTTATTATGCCCATAAGCTCCACACTGCCAAAAACAGCCTTTTTGTCCCATTACTACATCCTACATTTAGCCTGCCCTTGTCAAGCAAGTAGTTTATGTTCTTGGGATTGTTACTTAGTTTTTGGTGGCATATGCTCTTATTGAGATTTAGTTGGATAACAAGAATGAAGGAGGAAAAGAAAAGTTGAAAGAAAACAAAGAAAAAAAAAGAGATGAAAAATGTTTCGAAAAAGAAAAAAAAAAGAGAAGTTCTGTACTGTTCAAAGCAGTCGATCGACTGCCCAATATAGTCGATCGACTGAAGTTCGAAAGAAAAAGAAAAAAGAAAAAAGTCAATTCGCATAATTTAATCCTTATCTTTTGGCGATTTTTGCTCCCATGATTCATTTATATCCTATGGGGAGTTTATTGATTTGTTAGTTTGGAGCTTGTGAGATTTGTGCTTGCTATAGCACCATTTTATTTGTTTATGGGAAAGAAGTTGGATGTTGTCCTTTGGTTCCGTTTTGGTACTAGCTTGATCACCTGTACCTCCACTTTTCCATAAATGTTTTGCCTCCTCTTACCCATACCTCACATTTCCATAATTATACCTCGGCATGTGTCAATGGTCATCTGTTTGGTTGGAATGCATATGTACGGTCGTAGAGGTCATCTTCATAATTTATTGCTCGCATGTTTTCATAGGTCGCAGTTAGGTGAGAGTCTGTACAAAATTTACTTCTTTCTATCTTACATTAATATCACCTGCGCTTATTGAGTGATTTGAGTGACCCGTGAGAGTCCAGTTTGATAAGTCTTTGATCAACGGTTCAGTGACCTTTTAACGACTTTATAATTCGTTTGCATGATTCACATTACTAATTGATTGTTGGTTGTGCATTAAATTGGTTTAGGCCCTACAGTTTGCATTTCGCTCTGAGATTGAACTCGTTCCATTTGGTCATTAGATCGAGTCTAGTTCTTGCTTGGGGACAAGCAAGGTTTGGTTTGGGGAGATTTGATGCGTGTCATTTATATGATGTTTTACATCTCTTTTTACACGCATTTCAGAGCTCATTTGTTTAGTTTATGCTACATTTTTCCCTATTTCCGTCTACTTCCGTATTTTGTACTTTATTGCAGAAATGTGAAGAATTCGACGGGAAATCAAGCCAAATCCGCCCCCGAGTAATCTGCATTGCAAATGACGTAAAGGAATTGTTTAAGGAACGAGCTTGGTGCGCAATCCGAGGCCCAAAGGACGAATCCACGAGTTTAAAGAAGTCAATTAGCAGCTCAAGCAGTCGATCGACTAGTCCAATCAGTCGATCGACCAACTATCGGGATCCAGAAGCTACTGTTTGCTGACAAGCAGTCGATCGACTAGTTCCAGCAGTCGATCGACCAGATTTCTATTCCAGACGGGAATTTAAAAGATCGAGAAACTTGAAGCCCGTGAAGTTTAGGTTTTGGAATAAATTGTTACGCTTATTTGCTATATAACGTAACACAAACATCCAGTTTTGGGGATCAGATTTTACTTAAGTTTTATTATCAGTAACTTTCAGTTGGAGTTTGCGAATTAGGGTTGGGAATATTGTGTGCATCGGAATTTTATTCTTGTTCTTAATCGTTCCTCTGCAATCTTGGTATTACTCTGCCCTGTTTCTATTTCAATTTACTTTCAGTTCATCTTTATTGCTTTCGTAGAGATAGATTTGCTAGTTAGTTCCCCTAAAGCCGCAATTATCATCTTATGCAATTTCCTTATATCGTTAATTCAAGCATGAATCCGTTAGTGAATCTTATTGTTAAAGTTATTGTTTTTACCCTTGCCATGAGTAGCTAAATAGCTTGTGCTAGGATGTAGGCGATTTATGGCTAGGCGGCATTAGATTGAACACGGATGAACGGCGTGTCGATCGATCGATCGACATTGTTGGTCGATCGACTGACCTTGTAGGGTTATCCTTCGTTTTAATTGTTTTTAATCTCGTATTTAACCAATCGAATGCATGCGACCAGTTAGATACCTATTTTGTGACCGACCCATTAGATCGAAAGATAGGGAAGGTTATTTGACCGTCAATTAAATCGACTAAACTGTGCTAAGATCGAAAGATAGGTATAGTTTAGACCATTAGTCACTTTTCAGGACGAAAGTTAGTATTAGTGACATTAGGGACCTATAGCGAGATCGTGAGATGCTATTTGTTAGGAGTGGACCGAGAGGACCTCTTATTTCCCGCCTTACTTGTGTTTGATTCAGACCGACTTAGTTTGCTGCCGCCGAAGCTATAATGACCTGACCATCCTAGTACCCTTCTTTTATCTGTTTAAATCGTTTTCTTAGTTATTTTCCTTTTATTGTTATTAGCTATAGACCAATTCAAATCAACCCCCATAATAGTTACCCCAGACTGAACATAAATCAACTAAAGTTTACAACTGCCTCCTTATGGTTCGACCCTGTTACCACTAGCCTAGGTTAGTCTTAATAGGAGATTATAAATTTTATCTTTGGTATTCACAACGACGGGTATCAAGGGTTAGGCCAAGAAACATCAAAGAAGGAGACTTAGTACTTAAATCGGTTAGAGCTCTCTTACCTGTTGACCCACGGGGAAAATTCAAACCTAATTGGGCCGGACCATTTCTAGTCAAATCCATACTCCCAGGGGGTGCGGTTAGAATCACAGACCTAGATGGGAATGAGTTTTCAAACCCAACAAACCTTGACCAACTGAAACGGTACTATGCCTAGATTAAGAACAAAAACGCGCCACGCGTAACCCCACGTGTCGCTCTTGCGACACTAAATAAACGGCCCCTGGCCAAGCTGAAATAAGCTAATGTCACTGTGCTCTTGCATTTTGACAAATTCGTCATCCTCATATCATCAAATAAACTAATATGCACCTTCAGAGTAAGCAAAAGCTCATGCTTCTTTTCTAAGTTCATTACAAGCTCTTGCTTAGAACAATTATTCTTTTACATTTACTCGAACTACGCGCAAGGGTTTAATTTCGCTTTTAAGTGAATACGTAGGCAATCCTTCACGGGATTCAACCCATTATATCTAAAATGTAAATAGAAGGACATTTGCATTGCATTTGAAATTCGACAAGAATAATAAATAGAAAATCACAACGGTTTCATAACCATTTAACCTTTTTATTTCATTCATTTTCTAATAATAATAGTACGCTACATAATAAAAATAGAATAGGCTAAGATTCTAAAAACCCCACCTTTTTTATTACAACAATAATAATAATAATAATCAAATAATAATAAAGAGACTCAGGATATTCCTCCATCTTCCCCTTGCCCTTGTCGTTCTTGTCATATTTCTTGTCACGACCTCGAGCCGGACGCTCTTGCGCCACTTCAGACCTAATCACCAACGGTCTTTCTCGAGGCCTAGCTTTTCCATTCTTGCCAATCACCATTTCCGCGACAGGAGTAGTCTTTTGTTTCTTCGAAGGATGAACAACTTGAAACCCGGCTTCTTCTTCTCCCTCTGTCAGATGCTTCTCTTTCTCCTTCTCTACCTCGCGCACCTTGTAGTCAACAGGCTCGCGCTTCCTCAATTTCTCGCGCTCTTCCGGAGTAGTAGCCTTTCTCCATCTCAGATAAGAATCCGACACCCATAAAGCATTGGCGGAGAAACTCAAGAACCACATGTTTCTTTGGGCCCATTTAATGGCCCACTCTCTTCGGCTCTCTGTAGTGAGTGCCATAGCAGTTTGCGGGACGGTATTAAGCCTCGGGATCATCTGTTTCAGCCCAACTTGTCTCATCAGTCTTTCCGGGAAGATACACACCATAAACTCCAATCCAGGAATGCGCACAGACCTAGTGGGATCCAAAGAAGACACTCCCGTGACGGACTTGAGGTGCCACCACGGTACGACCCACCTAATCAACGGGCCATCGTCGCTCTTCAGCTTGTTCTTCCAATAATCACAAACCCGAGTGAAGTCCACCATATACAACCTTGTCCTCATCGCAATCGAGCGGGCATGATAGGAAAGCGCATGAACTGGGGGCTCGATCAATCGGAGCCGTTCCATAAGCCAAACCTACCAAAAGCGGGTATTAGACATAAAAAAAACGAACAAAAAAAAACAAAAAAAAACGAAAAAAAAAAACGAAACAAAAAAAGAGAAAAGAAAAGAAAAGGTGTCTTTTACCTGCAAAATGACGGGACTTCCCAAGTACGGCAAATCATGGTTGGATTTCCTATTATCCAAGCCCAAAATAATCTCTCCTAAGCATAAGCAAGCTGGGCTCCTGCGCAGCTCTATCTGCTCAACAAGGCCCAGAAGACGGGGATCACCTCTCAAGTCTTCATCAACATGCCCTTGGAAGACATACACATGCAATAAGCAAAAGCCAAATGCCCTCCGCCTAGCAACATGAGAAACTGTGGGGTCGGCTCTGTTGATGAATCGGTCTATGAAGTCCAACATTCTCACACCCTTTGAGGTAACTAGACGGTCCACCTCAAGTCTAGTCAATCCAAGCAAATCTCTAAATTTGCTCTTGTACCCTTGAGAAGTAGAAGGAATGGCAGGCAAATGCTCGGGGTCCCATCACCAATAGCAGCGATTTCTTCGGGAAATGGACAAATATCGCCTCCAGGGAACGCAAAAACATGGTAGTTCGGGTCCCAATAGTCAAAGCAAGCATCCAAGAACGGTTTAACAACCTTGATGAGTTTCAAACTCAACAACGATCCGAAATTATACGAGCCCATATCATGCTTCTCCATATTTGAAAATTCGTTGGTCCATTCCTTCAAGCGGATCTCCAAAGTATTCATGATGAAAAATTTTATTTTGAGAATTTTATGTAATTAGACGAAGAAGAGACGGAAGATTTGTGTGAATAAAAGCTTCATCGACGTTTCTATTTATACTAATTGTTGTTTCCAAAAATCCGTCGAACAAAGACACCTTGGGAACAAAGCAAAGCGCGGCACTGCTTTGCGCCTCTTCAAAGGGACGCGACTCATGCTGCGCCTCTTCCTCAGCTTCACTTCTGTGATTTTCCGCGTTGGATCTTTCCTAATTCCATGACGAATAATTTCGTATTCCTACGGGTTATTATTTTGGTAAAATACGAGAAGATTACCATGTTTCAACTTTCTTAATTTCGCGGGCACGTATTTCGAGACGACATCGACATTTTCGCCATTTTACCACACGTGCACATTTTCATTTTTAGGAAATAAATTTCATTTTCATTTTAGGACATGAATTTCTTTTTCATTTTTAGGAAATAATTTTCATTTTAATTCATTTATTTTAATTCATTTCAACATGCGTATATATTAATTTCTATTTCTTAATTTCGTTTCTACATTTCTAACTTATAGATTTCCTTTTTTTCTTTTTTTAGGGGGTAACCCTCCCTACCGTCCGGTCATTTTCGGCAAAATTTTTGCATTTTTGCATTCTTTTGAGTCACTCATTTTGCGCTAATTAAGGCCGTATGTATATATGAATGTATGCCTTGCGTGTTTTCTATGTAAATTTCGGCAGCATGACGGCGTAAACCGTCATCTACCAAACCTGTTCAAAACTAACCTGCAGATACAAGTGACACAACCCAGCAGCAAAGGCACTCAGGCCGTCGTGTATATACCAAACGAAGGAAATGTACAAACTGGGGGCTCGAGCCCCAAACAAAGTCCAAAAAAATGTTCAAAATCAGTGTCCAAATGTCCAAATGTACAAAATACGACAACAAGCTACACAAAACTACTGCTGGGCGCCCTCCAACTCTGCAACTCTCGCCACAAGAACGGCGATCTCGGCGTCCCGAACCTCGAGCTCCCTCAACAAGCGAGCTGTCTCCTCTCGAGACTGGGTCAACTCTCGCTCCAGCTCGCGGTCACCCTGTAAACAGTAAATTGGCTCATGTCAATCGTTTCAAGCAAAATCAGAAAATCAAAAAAAAAATCAAAAATGAACTAGGCGTAAGGTTCATACCTGACGACCTCGACCGCCGACAAGTGCCTCGACGGCAGTAGCCCGCAGCCGGTTGGCCACCCTCCACAATGCCACAAACCGAGACGGCGCAACCTGCATTTTCAAAAAAGAAATTCTCAACAATTGAACAAACTCAATCAAATGTCTTCTTACACAAAAATTATACAAGTTAGAGGGTTTACCCTCCGAATCAGATGCTGCCAGTCGTCTAGGCCAGCATCCGTCACAGCTACGTCGAAGTCACGCAGCTCGGAGATCGTCGTCCTCCCGGTCGCGTCAGTGTACTCGAGGGTCTCGGGGTACTCTGGGGGCTCGATGCCCGCCGCCTCGACCTCCTGCAAAGACAAATGGTTCTCATTAATTAATGATCTTTCATCATAACTCTCAAAATCAAGTCAAGAGGAAAAATAAAAGATACTCACCACCACCGGCCAGAACGCCAACCTCCCGTAAAGGAACGCCGAGTAGTCCTCGCCAGGAAGAAGAAGGGCGTCACCACTGGCACCAGCCAAGTCCGCCTCCCTCACAGCCTCAGAAGGCTCCCTAAACATCGTCCTGGGAGGATCAACGGGAACCGTCAACACGTCCCGCGAGCACTGACGAGCCAAGCGCTCGCCCAAGTACCACACAGGACCCATCGACGTCCTCAACAGCAGTCGGCTCGGGCTCATAGGTCGAAGGACCTCAGCCACGAAAGGAGGCGCTCCAGCGTACTCTGCCCAAGGTCTGGGCACCCACTGAGACAAGATAAAGCAAGGATCATTCCTACGATCAATTAAAAGCAAATATAAGAAGCACGAGCGAATATAAGTGGGATACTCACGCTGTCCAGCTGAAGAGCGTTCACGTCCCGCCGGTAGACGTTGTGAGAAGAACGCTTGCTCTTCGTTCGGCACATCACCCAATCCTTCACCACGGGATAAGCCCTCTCCAGCGGCTCCGTCCTCTTGGGCGCGAGGCCCGGGAAGTAGGAGTACACCCACGCCTGTAAAGCAAAATAATCAATGACGATCTTTCGTGATCTGATAAAGAGAGGAATGAATTTTGGTCTAAAGGAAGGTTCATACCTCCAGCAGTAGTCCAGGTCCGACAGCACCAGGAGAAGTCCCCTTCTCCATCAACTCCGGACGAACCATGGCCCTCATGAAGCAGATGAGGACCGCAAAACCGTGATGACCCGGTCCCAACGTCCTAGGGAACTCGGGTCGAAAGGAAGGGAAGAAGCTTCGACCTCTCGCCCTTGTCTCCAAGGTAAATCGAAGACAGAAACCACGAGCCACGAGACAGGCCTCTGCTCGGTTTGACACGGGGAAGAGGAGCCGTCTCCCTCCCCCGTCAATCGTCACGGTACGCCCGGGGTCTTCCCGCAAAGTAGTCTCGAACGTAAGAACTTGGTATCAAACCCAAGATGTGACCTTCGGCGACAAATTCCACCGATCAATCTCCTCGCCTCGCCGAGTCCGCCCTCATGGCGTCTCGGCCACTCCACCTCTTCGGTCCCACACGGCGGACGAGAAATCATGCCGTAGTCCTCCAGAGTGACTCCCACCTCACCAAAAGGCATGTGAAATGTGGAAGTCGTATCCCAGAATCGGTCCAAGAAAGTGCGGACCAAGCTAAGGTTAGCCCGCAACTTCCTCTTCGCGATGTCCCTCCGGACCGGACAAAGGACCGAACGCTCCACGCTCGATCATGGCCCTCTCCTCTCCGCCGAGCCGCTCATAGTGCTCCATCGTTTTGTCGTGTAACCCGAGAACGACTTGATGTTCCCGGCCTCCTATTGTGATTTGAAACAAAGCTATCTTTAGTTTTGAATGAAATTTGAAAGAAATTTGAACAAATGAATGAAAGAGGATGAGTAATGAGTAGTGAATTCCTATTTACCAAACTCTTCACCGTCCCCGTAGGACGGGTGACCCTCTGCCGACCCATACCGGTGCCTCGCTCTCCCAAGTCTCGGCCCACGCAGAGCTCCTCTCAGCTGGCGACCTCCTCGTCCGACGTTGGCCCGTCTCGGGGCCTCCTCCTCCTCGACGGCCTCCTCCTCGTGAATCTCGTCCCCAGCAGCCATCACCGCAGCGGTGAAGGCCTGCCCTAAAGCCTCCTCGATGGTAGCAACATCGATCTCCATAGGAGCTCTCCCAGAAGTAGAAGCCTCATCACCTGCAACATTAAAGCAAATTTAGGCCGCGTCACGTGACGACAAGCCTTGGTTAAGGGATTTTCGAGCCTTCAAAACCCCGAAACCGCTCTTTTCTCGCCATCCTTGGCTCTATTTTCACCAACCCGATCACTCAGGTGGTAATTTGGGTCAAGTCAAGTCTAGTTTGAAGCATAGTTCCGGGTTCGAGTCGAAATTTCGGCAGCATTTCGTTATAATGGCGATTATTCCCCAGAAAAGTGTCCCGAAAAAGCCGTCACAAACCAAAATTCCGAGATGATATAAAGTTTACCCATCATTCAAGGATCCCAAGTATCAAGTTTCGTCGCAAATGGGCAATCCTAAGGCTATTTTCGAAGCAATTTACGGTTTAGCTGTAAAACCGTCTCAAATTTCACTCAAAGGCTCAAAACTTGATGAAAATTCGAGACAAATACATGGTTATGTTCCTAATATTACCTACTATCCATTTCTAATGTCAATTTCGCAAGGCAAATGCGTTTGGGGGAAAAAGCCCCAAAATTTCGATCAAATGGGTCGTAAACCCTAGCTTTTTCGGCTCAAAATTGGACAAATATGGATGATTAATGCAAGATTGAGACACATACCTCGATTAGTCATGATTAATGCAAGCTTTTGGATCAAACCTTGGCGGAAATGGTGAAGATTTGAGAGAGAAATTGAGTGAATTGTGTTTCGAACAAATGAACATAAACCTCTGATTCATCGCGTTTTTACGCAGAAAAACCGCTTTGGGGAATAGACGCAGCAGGCGCTGCGCCTCTTCCAAGAGACGCAGCTCTTGCTGCGCCTTTTCCTTTTGTTCCCTCCATACGGATTTTCAAAAATTCGTTATGAGTTCGTTATTTGTGGGCCCATCTTTGGTGCGCCTCTTCCCCGATGCTATTTTTACTCTTTTGGTCCGTTTGACGATTTTCTTTCGTTTTGACCCGCATTTCCAAGCCAGCAGAAGCTTGTCGCAACGAGCATTTATTCCTTCACAGAATTCGACGCACCTTCATTATGTCTCCAGCGAGAGTAAGCGGATATACTTTCCCTCTCATGACAAGAAGAATAATCCCAATCATGTCTCCAGCGAGAGTAAGCGGACGTACTGTCCCTCTCAAGACATGAGGATTGACATCTACCTAAGCAGATTTCCCCTCAGCAGTTCCCGCCTGTGTCCTGCTACTCGCAATTATTTCTCGAAGACTACCCGAGCAGTTTTCTCTCAGAAGTTCCCGCCCGTGTCCTGCCACGCACAATGTTTCGTGTTTCCCCGCGGAGTTCGACAAAGGTGTCGTTCTCCAGAAGTTCCCAAACCTATAGAGTTCCTATACCCAAGCTTTAGCTATCCCTTAAGTCGAACTTATTTTAGGCCTCCTTCCCATCAATGCTTTCCTTTAGGGCCCCGCACCCTAGCACAATCCTTATATATCTTTTAGGTCTTACCCTTAGCTCCTACGCTTAACTTTAGCTCCTACGCTTAACCTTAGCTCCTACGCACCTCCGGAAGCATCTCGAGAAGAAGTCTTAGGTATGGTCACTTCTTATGGCTGGCGAGCTTCCTTACGTAGTCTAATGGACTTTAAACGACCCTCCCCGATAGTCGACAGACTCTAAAATGTTCCCGACGACAGGTCCTTGGCTCAGACCCCTTGAGCCGCCTCGCGTCGCCATAGTCGTCAGGTTGTAATCTTCGATTGACCTGATGGCTATACTTTGACTTTCGCCTTGTCCAAGCCTCAGTCAAAGTGGGGGCTCTGTAGATACCTCATTTCTGCACCCCTCGCAAACTACTCGGTGATGATTGGGCCGCATGTTTGATACGCGGAACGATTTTTGACAATTCGTAAGATTATCGTCAAGTGATTGCTCAAATATTAATGTCTACCTCTTAATTGTCATCTACGTCCCGATACGGTCGTTTTGACAGTAATTAGAGTACATTCGGAGTCCGGGCCTAAAACCGTCTCCATTTTTCGATAACCGTTAAATCCCGAGTCGGAATGTTGGAATGTTAGGATATTTCTATTCCATATTTCATAAATTTTATCTTTTAGTAAACAATTTCCCGTAATATTCACATAAGATATTAAGGAAAACCGAATTATTTCCGTCCTACCATAACTCAAACACGGAGATCTTTCTTCCGCAGGAGGAAACCCCTTGGGAATAGACGCAGCAGGTGCTGCGCCTCTTCCAAGAGACGCAGTGGCTGCTGCGCCTCTTCCCAGGCCCTTTTCTGCGTATTTCTCGTATCTTTTTCATAACTTTCCGAGATTCACTTCCAAAGAGTCCCCGAAACCCTAATTCCTCCACGTGATTAGTATAAATAGGAGCCTTCGCTCCTCATATTTCTCACGCGAGTGTCCGCCCTTCTCTTCTCCCTTTGCATTCTAGACTTTGTTCTTACTTTTGGCGTCTACGTGCTTGAACTTTCGACCACGTAAGCTCGGATCCTTCTGAGTACCAGCCTCCCCGTTTGCATGACCGACCAATTTGACCAACTACACATCAATCAACCTAATTAACTTAATCGTTTTCCTCTTACGAGGGCACTTTCTTTGCATTCGCGTCGAGCATCACTAATCGATATATTAGTCCTTCTCGTTTCGTCAACATGTAAGTCTGAGGGTGTATAATTCTTATTTATTTATTGTTTTTATTATTGTATCACAATTGTAAGGTTTATGTCGAAAATACCTCATTAAAACCGATTTCTAAAACCATGCTTTAAAACCTCTTTTTACGGATTTCCAGTAGATAACCGTCGAGAAAGGACGCAGCAACTGCTGCGCCTCTTCGAAGGAGCGCAGCTCCTGCTGCGCCTCTTCGTGAGGCTGCCGCAGTTCCTGCTTCCTTTCTTCTTCGCTCGTCCTCTGTAATTCGTCGTGTTTTTGTTTGTTCTTGTTAATTCTTCGATATCCTAGTATAATATCGCACATGTATATTGTATATCATTATTTATCATTCATTCGCATGCTTAATTCATCGTTAACTCCGACTTAAATCCCAAATAATCCAATATTTGCGGGTTTTCGCCATTAAATTCAATCCCGGGTTATAGAGATTCAATTCGTCAATATTGGGTTTCTGGAATTCGTCTTTGATATAGTTTTCACCTGTCTTTGTCGTATTCATCGCATATTCGTCATTAATCCATCATATTTGACTTAATCAATTGACTTGTTCACTCATTAATATTTTTCACTTCTATCATTAATTCGTTCGACTCCGTCTTATTCATGTTTTACTATTTTCACGACCCATTCATATGTTAAATAACCTATTATAAATCACTTTCATCCGAGTAAATAATTTTAATCCATCATTAAATCACCAATTAACATTAACGGCTTGCAATTACGGCTTCACGGCGGGGCGAGCCAAGGAGCAGGACGCGGCGTCTGCTGCGCCTATTCAAAGGACGCAGCTCTCTTTGCTTTGTTCTGTTCTGGCCGGCCGAGTTCGTCCGAACTCCGTTTCTGCCTTGACCTAGTTTTATTAGCATACGTATAACTAACTATTAACCGTATTATCGTCTTAATTCCTGTTCGTTAATTTATTTAATTTCTTTCTTTTATTCGTTTTCTCAAATTGTCCGTTTTAAAGGTATTTTCGACATAAATCGCCAATCCCAATGTAATTATTGTAATTTTTGTTGTTGTAATTTTCTATCATTGTAATATTTATTGCTTTGTATCATTTGTATGTTTCCACATGTAATTGAACATTAAATCCTGCTTCGACATTAATTGTATGCTAATTACGTGTTAACCGACTTAGCTTAATCTTCACATGTTAGGATTAAAACTTGGATGTTGCATTGCATGCATATAATCGATGATATATCAAGTACGAATAACTTCCCTAATCATTAGTAGAGGCCGCTATCGAGGCGGGCGGGATTAGGTGTTCGATCAAAAGAGCTTCCTAATACGTACCCTCACCCCTTACTCCAGATATCTGTGAACACCCGTGTTCATTGGCATCCACGAGAGTAATTCTAGACATAGAATGCTAAGGGTAACGATTGCTTAGTGTTCATGTCTCTACTTTGTGTCTAGACATGACACGAGGTATTCGAACGGTTCCAATTTCCCATAAAAATTGGTGGCGACTCCATACAAAATGCAAACGCTTGTTTCTCTTTTCCAACCCAAGTGCCCCCGTGGGCGGCCCGCTGTCCACATAATGACGATTTGATGAATTTGAGTTAAATTCGTATATTGTTGGGTGGGTTAGTGGTAATTCGGCGAACTAATAAGTAAATGTGTAGGTTGTCGAGTAATTGAAATGGTAAATAGACGACTTAATAGATCAATTAAGAAATTAAACTAACAAAGACAATGAATAAGGTCATTGTATAGAGTAATGTATAGAGTTTAGGGGTATACCATAGAATTTTAAAAATGTAGAGGTACAACATAGAAATCCGAAAAACTCAAGGGTACACCATAGAATATCCAAAAAAAATAACAATTCGATGATTTAACTTATCGATGATTCGTTGGTCGCAATTGATTTCGATGGTTCGTCGTTCGCCATGGATTGTTATATGCAATTGTTGTATTGTTTATTTTTTTAAATTATTTTGTTATGTGAGACAGTGAGAGAATTTGGGAGAGAATTGCGTAAAGAGTTAAAGTGTCAAGGGTATGTTGGATCTTTTTAAAAAAACGTTGACGATTTGTTTCAAAACGTGGACGACCTTTTACAACCCCTCTAAAAAATGATCAATATTTTTAAAGTGATCACAATTTACATAAACAATCCGCCTCATAGCAGACAGACACTATCCGTCTAAAGCTGTGAACGGATAGTTGCCCTCTTATAAAATGCAAATAGGATGGTAAGTGGGGTATCTATTTCCTACCCACTTGTACTATCCACTCTCATTTTATAAGAGGAACATTATTCATCTACAACTTTAAAAAATAATATCCGTCTAAGGTGAGAATTTATGTGGTATAAATACAGGAAAAAGACCAACGTACCATAGAATTGCTGATATGCCCGATAACCATATGCGGTCCATAGTGGTTTAACATCGTAACGGGTGACCTCTGATATCCATATGATGAAAAGGTAAACTACCCAACAGTCAACAGGTATCACTATCCAACATTTAAATGATTGTTTTTTATTGGTGAATTATTATCCGAATGTCACACGATTGTCGCATATACACGTCCTAATTTCCCCCTCACAAGTTATTAAACTCATCGCCCACTGGTTCGCGTACTATCACCTTTTTCATTCTCCTTCATCTAACTAAGGTACGTACGTCACTGTATTAACTTTCTTTATAATCCACACTTTTAATATGATATTTTTTTTATTTCTGGAATTAGAATTTATATCATTTTGTGCCCTGGAAGATTATGTTGTTGTTCTGTTTGTGTACGATAAGGATTGGGAATTCGAACCTGTGAGCTATCATCTGTTATTATTATTATTATGTTACGGGGTAGTTTATTAATTACTGTTTGATGTAACCTAAAATTAAGTTTAGGTTGAGGGTGTGACACTGACACTATGGCTCTGGGACTAGTGAGTCCCAATTGGTCCAAGAAATCTGATCAAATGACCTGTTTTCGATTTTTTCGAGTTCTAAATTCAGGTTATAAGTATAATCGTATTAAGAATGAGTCTAGGCCATTCCAAAATGGATAAAGAATCCGCTTTATAAGTTAAAAAGAAATTTCGTAATGAAATAATTGACAATTATGTAACTACTTGGTTTACCCAAATATATTATGGAATGATCAACTTTGTCACCTTTTCTTGATGCGAGACACTTACACAGTTACACGTGTGCATGACGCTTTCACTTGAAGTGATTGTGTACTTGAATAATTCGTTTTATTTGCTATACTACATTATTATGGAGTATTACTTAAAAAGGAAAGGAATCAAGAGTTGATGTGTTGGGCATTTTTGGAATTAAAATGCATGTAGGTTCTTTAACTAAGTTGCCAAATTAGCGGGGTTAAATACCGTTGCTCATAATATAACTGGAGTGTGTAGATCGGCCGAGGAGGAGTTTGGTTTATTGTTTGAGTTTCATTGTTTGAGTTTTATGCTTGTACTTATTTACATTGGAAAAGTTGTTTTAATCGCGTCTAGGAGAATACGTTTATCTTAGCTTTGTCTGTTCTGGACTGTCCATGATATTAATTATAGCCACGACATAACATGTGGCAGCTTACTTCCTAGCTGATTTTAGTTGAGTTTTGTTCATTAATGGATTGCTCACCCTTTTCCAAGCTGAATATGGTGAGCTAGTCCTCGTCGTTGCGCTATTTTATGCTATACAGTGTAATGTCTTGTGAAAGCATATACTTGATTTTATTTTTATATTGACCTATGCAGAGAAGAAGATGGTTAAGCTTCTACTATCATGCTTCTACACTCTGTGTTTAGCTCTAGCTTTGTTCTGTACGATCTCAGAATCTCGTAAAAAAGGTGAAATCATGATGAAATCTGCTGTTTATCACTCACCTGAATTTGAAATGCAACCTGGATCTGTTGTGAACAGATTCTACTACAACATAGACTTTCCTAGGGGTCACATTGGTATAAAGAGTTTCAATGCCGAAGTAGTTGATGACACTGGAGAAGCTGTTCCTCTCCACAACACGTATCTCCACCATTGGGTGGTTGTGCGATATTATCAGCGTGTAAGTACGCAAGACAACAGTCTTAACCAGTCAGTAGATGCTATATTTGTAAGAAATTCTGGAGTATGTCATAATCTTGGACAATATTTTGGGCTGGGTTCCGAGACCAGAAGAACTGAAACCCGTGTCCCAGATCCCTATGCAATCCAGGTTGGTAATCCTGCTGACATACCACCAGGGTATGAAGAGAGGTGGATGCTTAATGTTCATGCGATTGATACCAGGGGTGCGGTAGATAAGTTGGGGTGCACCGAATGCAAGTGTAGTCTTTACAATGTTACAATAGATGAATTTGACAGACCTATTAGTCCTGATTATGAAGGAGGCTTGTATTGCTGCTATGATAAAACACAGTGTAAGGTTAAGAGAGGCTTTGAACACTCTCCAAGGAAGCTATATCTTAGGTATACAGTGAACTGGTTCGATTGGAATGAATCTCTACTTCCTGTTAGAATCTATATCTTTGATATTACTGATACTTTGAGGACATCTGAAGATTCTACGGAAGTAAGGCATGAATGCAAGGTCAAATTTATGTCCTTTTCTCTGTTTTGTTTATTTATCTTTTATCCCCTCCCATTTGGACGAACACGTAGCTAAGGTTGTTCTATGGTAAAATATGGTAACCACATGATCGATAAGGTTCTGCCTATTCGGGGATCTCTTTTACAAATTGTCGTTGAAAACTCACTCTAAACTCTTATACCCTCATTTTTAACTTATCATTTGTAACTTATCATCAAGATGCAAGTATTGGAACTGAAAAGTTTTTTAAGCATAAATTATACAGTATATGTCACTCAATTCTGATGAAACAGTGTGCCTGATACAGATTGAGTATGAGGTTCAGCCTTGCGACTCATCTGTGATGCCTAATGATAGATGCACTGACAACAAGCGGTTTAGCTTCAGTATGCCAGAAGGTGGCTATGTAATCTATGGCGCTGCCCATCAGCATTCGGGAGGAATTGGATCAGCCCTGTACAGAGAGGTGATTATCGATATCTTACAGATCAGCATTGTGTTATTACTTATACCACTGTTTATACTGTGTGCTTTGTTGATTTACTGTGCGCAAACCGGCATACTCACTCATTGCTAACAACTTTCTTTTGTTTGCTAGAAGTACCTATTTTGTTATATGTTTTGCTTTGTTTCGGAGTTTTCAGATGTCTTGGAAGTTTGTAACATTGATTTGAAGATCGTCTGTATGTAGCAATCTGAGTAGGTTGAGGAAATAGTTTGCCTTTTTCATTTTAATATTTTTTCTTCCCTTGTTTAGCATCCTTCATGATCTCTCCATTTCCAATTTAGCCACACACTTGCTATTCTTCGCCAATGAACATGATGAAATAAAGCAAAATAACTCATTAAAGTGCCTATGCCTCATGAACTGTGGAGCAGCAACTGGACGTTGTACATCTCGTCTATTACCGCCCTATGTTTTCTAACATAGGGAAAAGCTTCTTATATACATGCCAATCTATGTTACTTTCGCCCATTAACATCCTTTATGAAACTCTCTTCTTTAAAGTTTAAGCATGATTCAGGATGGACGTGTTGTTTGCGCATCAATTCCAATCTATGGAAACGGAGAGGAAGCTGGAAATGAGGCTGGATATATTGTTGGAATGTCAACCTGCTATCCTAAGCCGGGCTCTCTTGTGATAAACACAGGAGAGGCCCTGGTTCTAGAATCCAACTACAGCAGTTCGCGCAAACATACTGGAGTAATGGGCCTTTTTTACATTCTGGTTGCTGATCAGTTGCCACGCCAAACAAACTTTGGGGATGCTCTCCTTTCTGTATGTTTTTTGCCTTCATTCTTTCTTTTTCTTCTTTTTTTGAATAATTACTATATCGTCCATCTTACTAGTTACATTTGATTTTTGAGAAGGTAGTTTGATGCAATTCAGGAAAAGACTGACGAATAATTATAAATTTAAAGAAATAGTATATTTTCCTATACGCTTACATTTCATAATATTTGCCCCTCTTTTGAAAAAAGAAATCAAGGGAGTGTCTCAAAATGTGACCATTATTGTTGGTGATTCTTGTAGCCTTTGGTGACAGTGATGTGTTATTTTTTGGCAGAAAGTAGAGGGAATACATATGGACCTTTCAGGTTTTGTAGTGCTTTTCGTGGGTATTGTGGCTGTTGGGATTTCAGCTTTTACTGTCCGGAGGAGGAATAGAGCTGTGGATGGGTACGAGCCTGTGTCGATGTGAGATTATATCAATCAAGCCGAAGATGTCTACGAGCCTGTGTTACTGTTCGATCTTTTATAGTGCACGAAGAACGATCATTATGGCATGCATCTGCTTACAGTAAATCATGGTGTTTATACGAACAGTAGACTAGATCACAAAAATTCAAATAAGACTATAATGTACCGAGAATCTTAATCTACGTTATGCACTTGGTTGAATGTTAATAATTATATATTATACAGAGTATCATAGAATAGTCTTATACGAGAACAACTCTTACTAGTTATTCGTTGGTTTTGTATACATAAAAGTTGAGGTTCTATTCTCATAACTGGTGTGGATAAATTCGTGGTTGTGGACGTGGTTCGAAATCAATAATTTGTCATACATTTGTTGATGCTTATGCGATAAATTTGTAACACTTGCTGCATATTACAAGGTGTTGACGACTTAACTTAAATACTTAAGTTTGGTTAATCATTTCATAAAAGACACTTCAATCAACGTTTATTCACTCATAACTATTTTTTACACCTTACCGATAATTCAAAAAGAAATCTCAAAATAATATAAGCTACTGCTACCCCCTCTCTCCCGGTGATAGTTTACACTTTATTTTGTTAAGTGGAAAATAAAGCAGCGGTAAACTATTGAGTAAGACGGAGAGAGTATATGTACAGTATATTACTTCTATCTACAATTCCTCGGCCTAAACCGAAACCTACAGTCACTACATTTACGCGCGCTCTTTACAATTGCCGTTAAAAACAACTTTAATCAATCATCCTTGAAATTCATCAATTTCCAGAAAAAACCCTAATTTCTTCCTCATACTTTCAAAGTTCAATCATCACATCAACAATGGTGCTGTTATTTTTCGCCTTACATCTGCGTACTCTATCTCCTCCATTGCTATCTCATGTCAAGCAAGTAATCATCTTTTCTTTTTCAATTTTAGTTCTTAAGTCGTTGTTTTTATTAATTAATTTACTGCTTAATTATGCTTAACTCGTTATTATTTTGTTAGTGTTTGCTGGAGCTTGCGAATTTATACGCATTATCTCCGCCTACGCCGAATTCGAAGCGCCGTAAATTTGATTCTGCAATTGATGATTTGATCGGATTATGCTACTTTCAACCTTCCGCGAATTCTTCGTCTGATGAGGTACATTTTGATTTTGTTTGAGCATTTTTAGCTTAATTAGTGTTGTTAAGATACTAATTTAGTTGTTAAAGTTGTGAATAAATCTAATTCAGGCGCTGATTAATGATTCGGTAATGTACTAATTTCCGTTGCTTGATTAATTTCTCATTATCGAAATGTTCAATTTGTGATTATCTCTTGGTTTAGGTAAGTATGTTTTTGAAGTATGATGTTTGATTCTGTTTTTTTAACGTGTCCTGGTGAGTTCAAAGAAATGTTAATTCTTCATGGAGCCTGCTGGTCTAGTAAGAATTTGTAGTCTAATGCATACTTGATGCTTCTGTATCGATGTCTTTCCGTCGATGTGAGTGAAGGAGTATTTTCTGCGTTAGCTTTCTTTAAATTAACATTTGTGATGATTTAATAGAAGCGGAATGTCTTAGCACCTGAATTTGTGTTGTTTTCATGCTTGATCAATGTTTAATTGCAAGTTTCGGTGTGCTGCTGATTAGTAAAGTACTCCCTCTGTCCCGGTCATTTGTTGTCCTATTCCATTTTGGGTGTCTCAGTCAATTGTTGTCCTTTCTATTTTAATAATGAACTTGATGAGTAATTTGATCATTCATACCCAATTTGTTCCACTTGTCATTTGGTAATTGGCCCCCTCCTCTTTCCTTGGTCGTTGTGCCAAAACCAAAGGACAATAATTGACCGGGACGGAGGGAGTATATAAGATCTGCTTTTGTATATTTATATTCGAATATCAAGGTTCACAATTTCACATTATTCATGTTAGTTTGTGGAGTATTTCTTTTAGTTTCTAGGCTGAAGTGCTGAACTTAGGTGACACGTGAACTTCAATTGCAAATGTCTTTAAAATGTGAATCTTCCATGTAAGTGTCACTGTCTTTTGTTCACCTAAACGTTCTTTTCTGAAAACCGGCTTGATGCTTGAAGCAACGTGTTTGAAAAATGCAAGGATGTTCTGAAATTTAATCTACAAGCTTCAGACAATGCGCTAAAAATTCTTGCTTCCTGTGATTTCTCTTTAGTTAAAGCCTGTAGTTGCTGTGTCGGCTTCAATTCAACTAGTTTGAGGCTTTAACATATTTTTTAGGTACATAGTGTCTTAAAAATAGCAAATAACCTCATAACCTTCATTTCTGATATCCGGCATTTGTGATTTCATAAATAGCTTAAGGTTGCATACTCTCCCAGGGGGAAAGGCTTCAACCTGCGAGATTTCCATTATGCTGTCAGCCGCTTGCCATTTGATTCCTATTCCCCAGCCTTTATCGAAGATTCCTGCCTGCTCTGTGGTCTCTCTCTACCTCCCCTTGTATCCATTGACCATTGATAAGTTTACACAAGGATTCATTGGTCTATTTGTGTATCAACTATCAATCCAATGATTTGCAGATTTAGACATTTCGTGCCTCCCGAGTCATGAGCTGCTTCACTCTACTGATGGCAAAGATATCGATAAGAAAATTGTCCTGATAAGCTCATGTGTTCTGGCAAATATGGACTCAAACATCAGAAAGTGTCTCCTGGTACTCAATTATCCCGTTTGCTTTTTTAAAGACCTACCATTAGCCTGCTGTATATGCTCATTAAGTATTCTTTACAGGATGCTGCTGATAGATGTGTATCTGTGGAGTTTGTGTTCCTTGAGCAAAATTCAAATCAACTTATCGATGTCTCTGAAAGTATAAACAAATTCAGAGGACAAATATGTGATCTTGAAAACTGCTCTTTTAATGCATATCTTCCGGGTTAGTTTGTTGTACTTTGCGTTTTATATGGTGGATATAATGTCATTTGCCCTCCCTCCAAATCTTTCCTATGTTGAAAATACTTTAATTTGCCTTGTGATGGAAATGGAATCCCCGCCCATTCCCTCCTACTCAAAAATGCTAACCAAACAAAGGAAATTGTATCCTCACATCCCTTTTCCTGAAAATCCGTCCATCCACGTACCCCAAAAAAATTGGTAAAATGGGTGGAAATATTGCTCTTTTGCGAAATAACAAAAGTGAAAAATGACATCAAGTTTCTCTCTGAACTAATCATTAATCTGACTTTTATGCGTGAGGAAGTTAATTTTGTGTGTAGCTTAGTGGATGTTGTAAAGATGTGAATCAAATGTTTTAGTCATTTGACCTTGATCCATATGATGTTGCTTATATCCTTCAAGATTATTTGCATGATTGCAGATATACAGGTATTCAATGGCCTGGTCAAAAGATGGGTAGGAGAGTTGAAAACAGATGATACAGTGCAGTTGCAGGCTCATTTGGTGTTTCAGAAGAGCATCGTCGGTTCCATCAATGAAATACTTTGCAAGTTGCATAATGCCACAAATTTCATAATGGATGGATTCAGTCCATCTAAGGTATGCCACAATCTCTGGTACATTGAATTTGCACTGAGTGTTCAATATAGGACATTTCTGGACGTCAAACTGCCATCTTAAGTCACAGGACATTCAAGTTATTGATCTTATTGGTGTATCTATAGGTTACACCCATTGTCCTAGCATCTCTATCTATGCGACGTTATATGAAAAACGTTCATGTTACATAAAATATGAGTTTCATATGTGTTACGATCGATGGTTATATTCAGCTAGTACATCATTCAACCACTTGATGGTTGTCCTTTGTCAAAATAGACATTCTTTCGAATGCAACCTTCTGTTGCTTTATGAACTTTTGACTTTGCTGTTATTTTTTATGTTACCTACTCCTTTATTATTGTGCGTCAAACACAAATTCGCTCAGTTTTAATTTCATTAACATTACAAATATAGAGCACATTGCAAATGCTACACTCTTACTTCGATCACTCTACTACTATCTACTACTATACTAATCCCGTTGAGATTTTATGGCGATTCTATTTATAGTCTTCGAATTTGTAGCCATGTAAGTGTTCTTGGGATGGCATAGATGAACAAATGTTCAGGGAGAATTTCTATGTTATGATAAAAGCATCAACAATGAACCAGAACTTACTGATAGACACTCCTTGAAGGTTGATGAGACATTACAGAACAAGGAATCTTGGAGAAGTTGGATAGATCAATGCCCTGTGTCTTCTGCTGTTTACTTGAACGTGACTGAGAGGACTAGTTTGGCTTCTCTGAGTGAAGGTAAGTTCAGTCAATCTAGCTTTCTGAAAGCTAATGCTTGTTTGTCGCCAGTTACTGCTCAGATTTTCTAAGCCTTGTGTAGTTGTCTCACTTGCTATTCATAACGGTGCTTCGTATTAGGCAATTTTTTGCAGTTTGTTTAAATACCTTCTGTATGTCAAAGACTCAAATGTAAGATGCTAAAACTACTACTTTGTGCTCTGAGCTCTGAGCTCTGACATCCACTTGTTGGCTGCACGCCTGCAGCACGCTAATATCTGTGGTTTTTCGTACTCTGAAGTATTGGTCCTTATGCTAAGCCTCCTCATACTGCCGTCGTACGGTTCTTTCTTAAACTAACAAAATTTTCACTGTCATATTTTTGAAATTCTTGACAGGTGTAATTGTTGGTAAACCTTTAATCGTCATTGCTTCAGTTAGTATGGAGGCAGACACAACGGACGAAAGCGATAAATGGCAACTGAATAATACTAGTGTGTTTTCTTGCAACATCTTAATTTCATCTGTCACAAATTCTTATCATTTATCTGCTGCTGCTGCTGTCAAAAGAGCATATCAGTAGCCCCCATAGTTTTCATATATTCGTCTTTTTCTAGTGATCTTGTTGACGACATTTATCTTTAACAAGAGATGCTATTATTTCACTAAAAGTGCTTGTTATTCACAGTTTTCCAGGGGCTTTGTCGTGGACTCTACTCTCTGAACCAAGGGTTGGTGTGCTGGACATCTTGCAACATAGAGACTATGAGAGAAACTACATTTCATTACTATTATGTTCTTCAACCATCGGATAATGGGCTGATGCTGCTTAGGGTAGAGAAGTGCACTATGAATCGGTTTATAGATCTATTTTACGTATTATGCACAAGTGTTCATCTCTTTTTTCACTGATTATTTCAAATTGCAGAGGCTTGCTGTAGCAGAAGAAATCTTACCGTTTCCTGATCTAAATGAAAGCAATTCTTCAGTTACTGAGGAGATTGATAACAAAATTCAACTATGTCTACAAGAGGTGTGTTTGAATTACATTGTTATACTTGCTTGTTGTTGTTAAATTATTATCTTAGTTTGTTCCAAATTTATAGGCTTCGAAAGTGTGTTACCAACCAAGATGATAGAATATATACATGCTAGCTTCTCGCTAAAAACGATTTCGACCCTGGTGCTTCAAATTAGACATGTCTTACTTTGTAGGCTCTCTCTTTTTTTTTTTTATGATGATGTTTTTTCTGCACCTAGTAAACTTTCAAGTGATGAAAACTATTTGCACAAATATACAGCTCTAAGAACTAAGAAGTGTTTGTGGGAACAAACTACTACTGTTAACATGAGGTACTTGTAGCAACTAGCACTCTAGCAGCCCTACGACGATGTCATCATGAACAACTAAATGATTTTATTTTCTTTTCCTTTACGTAGGACATGTGATAAATCTTTGAATAGCGACAATAATGAGTGAAATATATAATTTGGACTATTTTGAAGCCAAAACATAGAGAAGAATCTCTATTTAAGAGTTTTTTTATTAACAAAGAAGCATAATCAACTCCAAAAATGAGTTGAAACATGTAGTGACTCCGGCCGTGCCTTCTTGTTGGTAGTAGATGTATTGCTGTATGATGAAGATAGTTTTCTAATGGCATGTATGGCCATCTGCTTTCCAGATGGAACTAAGAGACTACAATCCAGTGCAACACATTGGAGGCTTTCATCATAAGATCAACCAACTTGTTCATGAAAGCTTACAATCTGGGTACTGTTATTATTACGATTGCCGTCAATTTACATGCATTATTTTGTTGTCCTGTGATCAGCCCTTTCAAGCTTTCAGACCCCTTTTTGTGATAAGATGACATACTAACTCTGCAAGACAGCTTTTATTATATCAGTGTCTGCAGTCTCTCATGCTGCCTTCTGATATGTATCCTACCTTTTCTAGTTGCAACAAAATTCACACTGGTCTCTCTTAGATTCAGTTTGCATCTTGCTCTATTTGAACCCTGCTTGTGGGGATCTCTTGAGGTGGTCTGATTGGTGGTTGTTGCTTCTTGGAGTAGCATCTAGTTCTATGAGTAACCTAATGGGAGCTCTAGTATGTTAGCATCTGAAGCCGTTTGATTGTTAAACTGAACTTCTAGGTATTTCTGGTCATTCAGTCCAACTAGGCGTTAAGGTTACCATATGCGGAAACAGTTCGACGTGAATTATGAATGTGAAACAACCATATCAACCAAAAGCATGAGCTGTGATTGAGGACTGGTCCCTGGTTGAATAGCTTAATAATGAAATTAGTTGTCCCTGGACCTATAGAGGTAACACCAAGAAAGTTGGACTCATGAAAAAATTAAACTTCACTGTGAGAAGAACTACAAAAACCTAGCCCTTGTTCCAAAATTATTATTTTTTTTGGTGCAAATGAGGGGCCTTGTTCCAAAATTGGTGAGGTTGCCTAATAGGAACTCCTACTAGAAGGGGAAAATATAAGGGACGGGGAGGCGCCTGAGAGTATGCAAACACCAGGAAAGATGAGAAATAAGTAAGCAAAAAGCTATTCTGCTCTGAGATTGGAATTTCTTTTGCTGTTCCCATGCATGACTTCAAGCCATTATGGCTATGCCATTTGTTTCTAATTGTTTGTACTTGTTAGACAAGTATAATATACAGAAGAAAATCGGCCTAACTCTACGGAAAGGTTGAAATAACATAAATGAGATTCTTTGCTAAGACGAAATTATGTTTGGACTTGGAGGTTTAGAGATGTTTTTGTCCCAGATGTGCTGAAGGCATTTGTAAGCACCAAAAATTTTCCAACCTTGAAATATTGAGGACTCAATTGGTTTCTTTTCAGCCGGCATGTTTTATGACTCATCTGAACTGGTTCCATTGTGTAGTCTTTTCCACTCTCTGATGACGTTCTGCAACTGCATACTTCATTATTTCACAGTTGCTCTTGCCAAGCAATCAGTTATTCCATCATAAATGCTTAAGTTTGCCCAGTCATATCCTAAAAACATACGAGTATATATATGCAGTTTTATGATTGTCTGCTATTCAGCAGTAGTTGACCTGCTAACAAAAGCTACCTCTTTGCTATTTTCAGGCCGGTTAACTCAGATATTTCGATCACAGGCTCAGAAACTACTTGCCATGACTGCCCAGCAGCACAGTCCAGTTTGGCAGCGAATGTTCATACTCCAGTAACTCGGGCCCATGAAAATGACTCCGAAATTGTGGATCTTACGCAAGAATGGGAACAGCTGGTTGATGAGAGTACACCAAAGATGAATCCAAGGCCATGTCGGCCCAGCCCGGAGAAATGTTTATCTGAAGAATGGGAACAACTCATTGTTGGAGGCGGTAGCAAGGCATTTATTCTGGTGCCACCTGAGCCCAATATGGATAAACCAAGTACTTCTCCTACCGTAACTCACAAGACACTTGATACGAGAACTTCAAAAATACTAGAGAGGCTGGGAAACCCTAAACAGATGAAAACTAAGGTAACAATAACACCACCTACTGCTGCAGCAAGTTTGGCAGGGAGCCGTCTAGATTCTGGAAATCAAGGTTTGATGACCACAAGCTACTTACTGAAACCGACTTTTCAAAGACTGAAGAGAAAACAAAGGTGAGAATAGTTGATGGAAATGTGAATTATCCTTTCCGTTGAAGTACAGGTCGAATCAATTTCATTGCAAAGCTCTTGTGCATGTTGTTTCCGTGCTTTTCCATGTCGCTTCCTCTGTAATATCAGAATCATTGGTGAGCATAGTTTACTTTAGTAGACATTTAGGAATTTGCTCTTCGCTTCGCCTTTGTATGATCTGTTTTAGCCTCATTAGTTAATCCTACATTCCTATGGATATGGGTCTATAGGAGACTGGGATCCGGTAAAAAAAAAAAAAAAAAGAAAAGCATGTAATTGACAATTTCATAAACATTATCAAAAAAATTAACTTGTGATGTTGACTTTAAAATATGATATACAATTTGGATGCTTTGTAATTTGGGTTTTTCGATAGCTATTGCCTCACATAATCATGGTTTTAAGAACTATTACTTCAGTAATTTTTGTTTAAAAAGTACTAGTTTTAAACCCGTGCAAAATTACACGGGTATGTATTTGGGTCGGTATTAATGATTTTGGATGATTTTTTTTTTTTTTTTTTTTGCATTTCTATTGTAATTATCTAATTGGTCTAAATCAGCGATTTACATAATTAGTGTTTACACTTGTTTCAAATACGTGTTCAAATGCAATGGTTTAAGAGGAAATAACGTAATATACTATTGTAAATAAAATTTCATGCATAAAAAACTTTACATCCCGAATAAAGAAATATAATTTAATAATCTATTTTAACACAGCTTAGTATAACATCAGAATGTCAAAGCTTATATGATTTATTGCTGAAATTAGTGTGTGCTAGTAAGCCCGTATACAATGAAGTACATGGATCGATAAATAATACTTCGTATTTTGTTTTGATAATTAAATATTTCAATTTTTAACTAATAAATTCAAAGATGCCGTATTTATCATAAAATTTCGAATTGTTAAAATAAAATTAATAATCTGTATACAAATAAAATCAAAGTGTAAAGCTTAGGCTATTATCCCTTTGGACTCGTTGTCACTTGTCAGTAAATTTATTGCATATGTATAAATATAGTTTTATCAAATTATTCGGAATGTATAAAATTATTTCATAGTATTATTTTCATTTATTCCGATTTGTAATTCATAGCATTTATATGCCATTAATTTCATTTATTAGGAATGTATAAAATTATTTCATAGCATTATTTCATAGTATTTATTCTATGACGGAATTTGTAGGATATTTGTATTGGCGTAATTATTAAGAAATATACTCCTTTGCACACTAACGAGTCCCACCATAACATAAATTTCTAAAAAAAAAGGGCTTAAATAATGAGGTGGCACGTCCTGGATTGAGCATTGTCTTCTGAATTAATAAAGATAAGATTACCATTATCCCTGATTCGGTTAAAATACGCTTCCGAATGTCAATCCGAGGCAACCAAACTTAATCACAACCGTTGATCTTAAATTATCATGTTTAGTTATACTTTCTCTTCCTATTTTACTCTTCCCCATTCAAATAAAACCCCCCTCCTACTTTATAACTTCACTAGATTTAATGCCCGTGCGATACACGGACCAACTTGTAATATGCATATTAAAGATTCAACTTTGAAAATTTAAAAAATCAATAATATTGGGCGTACGGAGGGTCTTCTATATGACACCCATAGCTTAACTTGGGGAAAAAAAAAACAATCCGTAAGTCGTAATTTTATCTTGTACGTTCTTTATTGACGCTTGAAGTTATAATTAATTCTAAAAGTGTGTATATAAATTGTAATTTGACAAAAACTCTATACACTTAGGCAACTTGTATACAAAGCAATTGTACACCGTATAGTAGAACAGTAGAACTAATGAGATAAAACTAATAGCTTAGTATAGAAATCGATATGGGGAAGAATTGTATATTGAATGAATGACAATGGTGTACAAGACTCGGGTTTATATAATCGACTAACCCTACAATATTTACCCTAACTCATTCCACAAGTTAGGTATCTAAAAGATACACCTAATATCTAAATATATTATACCATAATTATATGACGATATAAGGAAAATATTGATATAAGGAAAATATCGTCCAATACTCCCCCTCAAGTTGGAGCTACGGGTACTCCGATGCCCAACTTGAACTGTAGAAAATCAAATGCTTCTCCGCCAAGAGCTTTGGTAAACAAGTCAGCGATTTGCTCTTTACTTCGGACATGGGAGGTGGTGATGTTCTTGTTCACCAAATGATGCCGAATAAAATGACAATCAATCTCGATATGCTTAGTACGATCATGAAACACAGGATTTTTAGCGATATGAAGGGCAGCTTGATTATCACAATAAAGGTCCATGGGTTTCGTGTGATTTACTCCCAGAGAACGAAGGAATGCCTTAACCCAAAGTAACTCGCTAGTCACTCCTGCCATTGCACGGTATTCGGCCTCTGCACTTGATTTGGCGACTGTGGCTTGCTTTTTAGCCTTCCACGAAATGGGTGTGTCTCCCAAGGCCACAAAATAACCTGTCAACGAGCGCCTTGTCATCGGACAAGTTCCCCAATCCGAGTCTGAAAAACCGTACAAATGCAATTCCGAACTCTTCTTCGATTATGATTCCTTTGCTAGGAGTTCCTTTGATATATCGTACTACCCGCATCACCGCATCCCAATGCTCTTTCCGAGGCTCATGAACAAACTGAGATAGAATGTGCACCGAGTATACCAAACGGACGCGTAATCGTCAGGTAAATCAGTCGTCCAACGATCCGTCTATACTTCATTGGGTCTTTGAGTACATACCCTTTAGCTAGAGCAAGCTTATGGTTCGGTGTGATAGGAGTGTTGACGGGTTTTGCTCCGTCCAAACCAGCCTCCTTAAGGATCTCCAATGCATATTTTCTTTGGCTAAGAAACAAGCCCTTTGGACCCGTCGCTACTTCTATACCCAAGAAGTATTTGAGGCGACCAAGGTCTTTAATTCCAAACTTTGAGTCGAGAAAGCCTTTAAGCCGTGTACTAGCCTCATCGTTATTACTAACGATGATCATATCATCAACATAAACTAGCACACCAAGAAATACGCCGTCTTTGTTATATGTAAATAAGGAATAATCGGCCAAAGACTGCTCAAACCCATACCGTTGAAGTGAATCAGCCAACTTCGCAAACCAGTTTCTCGAAGCTTGTTTTAGCCCGTATAAGGATTTTAAGAGCTTACATACCTTGTCCTTTCCTTTAGCCTCGAAACCTGGTGGTAATCGCATATAGACTTCTTCATCCAAATCTCCATGAAGAAAGGCGTTATTCACGTCGAGCTGAGCAATTGACCACTCTTTAGTTACCGCCACAGCTAACAAACATCGCACACTCGTCATTTTTGCCACCGGAGCAAAAGTCTCATGATAATCAATTCCCTCCACTTGAGTAAAACCTTGAGCTACTAACCTCGCTTTATAACGTTCTATCGTTCCGTCTGCATTGTACTTTACCTTATAAACCCACTTACAGCCAATGGGTCGTTTGCCTTTGGGTAAGTCAACAACTTTCCAGGTTTTATTCTCCTCAAGTGCGTTTATCTCCTTAGCCATGGCTGATCGCCATTCGAAATGTTTCGATGCTTCTAAGTAACTTCTGGGCTCCGGAATAACATCAACTTTAGCCAAAAAATTCCTGTAATTAGAAGAAAAACAATTGTTTGTGATATAATCAGTTATTGGGTAGCGAGTACCTTTCTTCGAGGAATTCGATTGTCCGGAGTGAGCGTGTGTCATGGGGTTTACAATACGAGTCGATTTGCAGTAGTAGTCTTTCTTCCAATAAGGCTCAAATTTTTGTCGAGCCCCTCTACCAGCTGCCTTGTCTTCTTCGACTGGTACATCAACAACCCGCTCTTCTTCCTTGCCTTCCGGACTGGTACACCCGGTATTATCAACACTTAATTCCTCACCAGTCTCGCCATTCTCATTACTCCCCCTGTCTTCCATGGGTCCTTCAAAATTCTCGATGGTAGGCACTTCTGGTTGTGTCTCGGGTATTCCGGATATCACGGTTTCATGGGTATTTGTATCGAGTTCGAGAGCATCCTTTTGCACAGCGGAATCAACATACGGGAAAACATGCTCATAAAAGACTACATCTCGTGACTCGAAGATTATTTGTCTTTTTAAATCGTATAATTTCCATCCTTTCTTACTAAGCGGGTACCCGACAAAAACACAACGCTTTCCCTTCTCACCAAATTTGTCTTTCGGTCTATCCTTATTATGGGCATAAGTCAAACAACCGAAAACTCGCATGTTGTCGAAGGTAGGGGGTGTACCATGTAGCACTTCGTAGGGCGTTTTCCCATTCAAAATCCGGGTAGGTGTTCTGTTAATTAGATAAGCGGCAGTGAGTACACTCTCTCCCCAAAACCGAATGGGTAGGTTGGCTTGGAAAAGAATAGCTCTAGCCTTCTCAAGAATGTGTCTATGTTTCCTCTCTACCCTACCGTTTTGTTGTGGGGTGTCGACATTGCTTGTTTGGAACAACATACCGTGTTCTTTATAATATTCTTTTAATGGTCCCGAGAGAAACTCGGTGCCATTGTCACTTTGGACGGTTTTCACATGCTTTCCAAATTGGGTTATAGTCATTTGAAAGAAATTCCTCATTAATTGATTGACTTCCCCTTTATCTCTCATTAAGTGCACCCATACTCCCCTACTTCGGTCATCCACGATGGTCAAAAAGTAATGTGCACCCGTCATGCTACCAGTTTTATATGGCCCCCAAATGTCACAATGTATTAAGGCAAACAATTCATTACTTCTTTTATTATTAATGGAAAAGGGCAATCGTGTTTGTTTAGCACGACAGCAAGAATCACACACATCATCATTGTTCCAATTTAAATTGCTACCAACTAATGTAGAAAAGGAAGGTAAAATACTACTGGAAGGGTGTCCGAGTCTCCTATGCCAAAGACGAACATTCCCACTGTCACTTGCTTTAGTCCTTGACACAATCTCTCGGTTGCTCTTCATGATGTAAACCCCATCCTTGTGCTCACCCCGTCCAATCTGCATCCTCGTAGTTTGGTCCTGTATGACACAATAATCAGGATGAAATATCACAATACAATTATTCTCCCTAATTAATTGTTGAACAGAAATTAAATCGCTAGTAAGGGATGGCACGTATAAGACATCTTTCAATACAAATTTTTCATTAATTTGAACCACTCCATGTTCTTGAGCCATTATATGCGAGCCGTTTGGCAGGCCAACAGTGGAAGGCGTGCCCTTCCAAGCTTTTTCCAGTAAATTTCGTCTACCTGTCATATGATGAGAAGCACCACTATCTAGTAACCATTCAGTTGTATAATCGATTTCCTTACCAGACAGTTTGTTACTACTTTCGGCTTTGTTGCTTATCAAACTTCTTAGAGCAACTAGTTCGTCATTGGACAAGGCTTGAGCTGTCTTTTGCGAATCCGAATCACTTGTCGACGCAACATTAGCAACCTGGAAGGTGTTACCTCTGCCTCGTCCACCACATCCACGGCCTCCACGGCCACGACCTCGTCCTCGACCACGAGGTGGGTATCCATGCTTCTCGAAACAATTTTCTTCGGTATGATAATCCTTGTTGCAAAATGAGCAATGAACAGGATCATCTTCCCCTCGCTCCTTATTAGGATTGCTGCTACTTCCACGGCCAACCGTATTAGTTGCCTTCACTGCCATGGCGGCTTCATGAATGTCTTCTTTCACTTTGGTCACTGCCCTATGTCGTTCTTCACGCAACATTAGTGCATAGGCTCGGCTCAACGAAGTGATATCGTCTTCCATCAATAAATTTGAGCGTATATTGCCAAAGAGATTTGTGTCGAGGCCCATGAGAAATTGATGGACCTTTTCTTCCTCGCGTTCTTTAAGCAATGCCGTTGCCGCTTCGCAGGTACACTGTGGGACTCGGCTGTAGTTGGACAATTCGTCCCATATGGCCTTTAATTGAGTATAGTACTCAACTACAGACTGATCTTTGCCTTGTTTACATTCACTTAACTGGCTTTTTAATTGATGTACCCGTGGTGCGTTCCCGGTTGCAAAACGCTCCTTCAATTCCTTCCAAATTTCGGCTACGGTTTCAGTAAAAGCGATACTTGGGTGAAGTCTGACTTCAATTACGTTTCTCAACCATGCTTTAATCATTGCGTTGCATTGTCGCCAAGCCACGCTCTCTATGGTTTCTTCACCTTCAATGGTCGATACTGGTTTTGGAATGGCTCCTTCAACGAATGCTAATTTATTCTTAGCATCGAGTCCATTGCGGACTGCGTCCGCCCATAGCTCGTAATTTTCTCCATCAAATTTGATTTGAGTTAGGGACAAACTGGGACTGTCGGAGGGATGAAGAAACAAAGGGGAGGATGGCGAAATTTGCTCGGGTTTCTTGCCACTGCCATCTCCTTTTCCATCACTGCCGATAACTATAGTTCCGTTTGTCATGATTTATAATTGAGGAAAAAGAAAAGAATTGTTTTGTGTTTTCGTGCTCTTGAAAATTTTTAGGATCGAAAGGCTCTTGATGCCATATAGAAATCGATATGGGGAAGAATTGTATATTGAATGAATGACAATGGTGTACAAGACTCGGGTTTATATAATCGACTAACCCTACAATATTTACCCTAACTCATTCCACAAGTTAGGTATCTAAAAGATACACCTAATATCTAAATATATTATACAATAATTATATGACGATATAAGGAAAATATTGATATAAGGAAAATATCGTCCAATACTTAGCTTAATTTTTTTTAATATTCACTTTTAACTAATGAGATAAAACTAATTAGTTTAGCTTAATTTTTTTAATATTCACTTCTAATCTAAAAATTCATGTAGTTTCAATTCTACATGTTTGTTGCACATTTAAATTGCAAAAATAAAAAGCATGCACGGGCCTATTGGTAGTCCCTGTCATGTACAACGTAAACTAAAAAGTTGTTTTGACGGTTAAACTACATGCTGCTTTGATTGTCTATAAATGTATTGGCTAACAACTATAACGCCGTGTTTTTATAATCATATAATCCTTTCACCTATATAGTTGTTTATCTTTAATTTATTAAGATACTCTTTATAATGTTCAAAAAGCAAACATATATAACTTATTGAAACGGAGGAAATAAGAAAACAAAACTGAGAATGGAGATGGTTGAAATACTTTAAATTTTGATTAAAAAGGAAATTATTTGACCATCTTCAAAGAATTGTAGTACGCTAATAAATTTCGTCGGAAGACTTCACGAAATCACTTAGGTTATATCAAATTATGACAAAATAGTTCTTTGGCAAGATGACAACGCCAACGTGTCTCTTTCTTTGTGAAAATTTACATGTACCTAATATTGATGATATATTGTTTTCCAAATTAATTTGAATAGTAACGTAAAAAAATCAGATTTAAAGGTACACATAGCGTAGTTACCTTGGACGCTATGGAATCTTGACTCTTAAGAGCCCTCTAAATTTTAGAAAAAATAATTACATACTACATTGTGTTAATATTAATTGTTACAACTAAGCAAAATTTATATAAATATATACATATCTTAACAAATTATATAAAAAACTCTGTCAAATTTCTTTCGTATGCATGACACATACTCATTAATACGTACACCAAGTGTAAATACACTGGAATCTGGCTTGTGATTCTTAAACCCAAAGCTTGAAATTGCATCCAAAAAACCCTAAAGCTTGAGATCAATTGTTCGAGGGAATTTCTTGAAGCCAATTAGAAAAGATTATCTTGAGCACACAAATCTAATGATATTGTTTGAGGGTATCTTCTCGTTCTCCCGCGTTCACCCCCTCTAATAATCTACACATACATACTATGAAATTTTTTTATAAAATCCAGATAATCTGAACTTAATGATATCCAACTAACTACTGAAAAAAGACTCAACAAACTAATGCAACCTTAAATCCAAGTTAGTTGAGATCTATGTTTAAAAAGTAAAAGCAATCCTTACTCAAATAATATATTGATAGTTGTATCTCCATCTGAATCATACGGAGTAATATATGTTAACCTACACATACAATAAGTAAGACTTGTCAGAAAATCATTAGAGAATAATCGAATTCAAAGCAACAACGTAACCGTAGACTAAATGCTACGATATGATTTAAACACATCAGTGTAAACATTAGGATTCTAAAAACGACATAAATAAGAATATATACAACATTTGAAAACAAAAATAAGAAACATACAAACAATATAACGTGAAGTGGTAATTGTTATGTAATTAACACATTAAATTGTTGATTAATGAAGATTGTTAAAAGAGAAAAAAAATTGTGGATTCATGAAGAATGATAATACCCATAACGTTGTCAGGAGCATTATATATGTACATTGAATGCAACTAAAATATACGGAATATCACGTAAGAATTAGTCATTGAATTGACTACTTCCAAATTAGTATTCTAGATTACCTCCGCTTAAACAATTAGATAGCTTTAGATATATTGCTATATTATATTATAATAAGCTAATAAAGTTATAATAATGAGGTATTTGTAGAAGGTGGAGATTGTATTAGATCAAAAGTCTATCTTAGTTTTCTGATATAATTTGATAAATGTTTTAGATTTATTTTGAATAATATATAGATTAGGTAATTTGTAAAAATTGGACTCTCTATAATCACTCGAAAAAAGCTTCCTTTATTAATATAGACTAGATTTAATGCCCGTGCAATGCACGGGCCACTTATAATATTCAGTCTCTTAGACTCCCGTTGAATGTCAAGTTCTATACACTCGCACACAGATGCCATGTTAAGTGTAAAGTGTGGATGCACTCTAATCGCAATCCTCTCGTACCTGCATAGAGTATATTAATCCTGTCATTCAATTTTTTGATTTTATAAACGTGCATAAAAGTAGATATATGTTTACGAAAACCAATTACGTAAAAACCAATCATTACGTAGTATACAATGAATAGGGATTCATATATACGGAGTACTTTATATAGAGTTAGTTTCGACTACCAACATTATAAGAATTAAATGTCTTGGATAAAAATAAACAAAATCACCTATCATATACAAAGCTCTTGGTATGTAGTACACCAAACAAAAGTACGCCGCCATGATTTTAAGTTGACTACCTTGTAAATATAAAAGGAAGCGTGATATGCAAAAATATCCTTTTTAGTATGTACTGTAGTACGGAATAGTAAATCATGAACAGTTGGACAAAAATGCTCTAATCTCTTAAACTAACTCTTTTTCTTATTTTACAAAACACATATTGTTGTAATCTTTTAATGACTTAATTATAGTTTAAGTTGTCTGGTTATTTATGACCGCGCCCTCCTAGAACTCAAATTAGAGTTAGAGATTAGGTACTTGCCATTTTATTGAAGCATGATCAAGCTTCTTGATTTTGTAGCACTCAATTTTTTAAAGCGAAGACATGTATATACTTGGTAACGGAATAACAGATTATTTACTTATCCTACCGCAAAACCAATTCTCGAACTGCATCATCTCCTTAATTTTAATAACATTGTGATAACATTCAAACTTTAGCCAATTTCTTTTTATGATAGAACTTTGGATCACGGAAACTTTTGAACGGTTGATGTCGTCTCATTGATCCCGTATGTAATTGCTTTGGACAAAGCTAGGCTCACGTGTGTACGTAGTCATTAGAGAGGATTGTACAAAATCGAGTGAGATTTTAACCCATAATGCAAATTAAATGAGTAGGCATAAATAGGGTCAAGTTTGTTTGAACATTAAGTAAATGAAGTCTTCAACCTCTTACGTTCGACTATCAAAAAATTTCTTACGTTGTAGCTTTTCCAAAAATCGGAGGAGAGTCGCATCTAAATAAATCTAAACCATTAGAAACTTTTTTGAATTCATCTTTTTTGAATTCATTGTAAGCTTAGAATATTTCTATCATTTAATTTAGTTTAATTAACTTAAAAAAAAAATGTTCAATCATACTTTTGTTTAGGTTTAATACACCTCAATGTACAGCATCCTAAATCCATAAGTATTCTTACGCACGCAAATAAATCATTATTAACGTTTATACAGATCCAAGTAATTTTATGCGGAAAAACTACACTACCGGAAGTGACTGTGGAGAAAAGGTGTGAGTCGTTAGAATGTAGCGTCTTACGAAGTACTTATATCTTTAATAAAACTTAGGAGAAACTTAAAATAATTATTGAGGTCTTCTCTTTCTAAAATTTTGAATTCAATAAAAAGACTTGCTGAGCCACACAAACTAAGCAATTCGACAATCATAAATCATAAAACATTGACAAATCTAGATACAAATATTCAAGGGTAGTACTCCTAAACCCCATTGTTTTCCCCGCTTTGTTCAAAATTCTGTGTAGGAAAACAAAAATTGGATAGAAACAACATACTATAATAAATGAGCAAGTCTCATCTAAATTGATTTTACAATAAAATAATCTGTAATGGGACCGTGTTTAATTTTTTAGAAGCTTCAAGACGTCAACTAAAGACAAAACATCTCTTAGATGTGTTACAGTGTTAGTTAACAATTTCGTAATTTCCTAATTAATAAAGATTGCTCGAATTGAGTTCAATAAGAAACAAACAACAAAATAAAAAAGGTACAACTTTAAAAACTTTTGTTAACCACGGAAATTTTCACACCATCGTATACATACAACAATTTTTTTTTCATGATATACAACATTTGACGTAATAACTTCAAAAACTTTTGTGTACACACGGTAAGCAATAAGCGCGAATTACCTTAGTTGTACATGATTATCTCGTTGAGATCAATTTCTAGGTCGACCACCATTAATGTCCAATAATCTCGATGTGGCAATGCATAATTTCTGAAACAAAAAGAAGTGAAGGTCATAACAAAAAAAATGCATCAAACTATAAAAATTCTATAATAATAATGATCAAGCACAAAAATTATTAGGCTAATAAGGGGTGTAAACTACGAAAGCAAACAACAAATAAAATCACCCTGGAATTGCAATTATTAGGACTATATATATATACACTCACACACAAACAAATAAATAAGAAGTCTAATGCACATATGATTGCATTGCAGCAGTGATTTCGTTTTGTGTGAGACACGTAAATCAGTCAAATTTGGGATTGCTTAGAGTTCTAATAAGACAAATTTTGCTTGTATGTAGATAATTATTTCCTTTAAAATATACACATACGTAATATTGGACTATTAATAACTCTATTGTATATGGATTACTTTGTAGTATTTTATAGATATAATATGATCATGTATCTTTTTTTTTTTTTTTTTTAATATTTTAGGTAGTTTGTAAAGGCTGGACTCTCTCTAATCGCTCGAAAAAAACTTCCTTTAATAATATAGATAGATAGATGTTATCCTCCAATAAAACATACTAGATTTAATGCCCGTGCGATGCACGGGCCTTTTGGTAATGCTTTATCGTAGAAACGGAAAAATGTTAAAGGGTATAATTTAAAAATTTTATCAAAAAATACTATTTAAAACTGTTTTTCTAAATATATATATATTCACACTATTTCATATTCCTTGAAATTTATATTTTAAATCTTAAGCACTTAATAAAAACCGAGCTATCTAATACAGTTCATAAATCTAATTCAATTCAACTCTTAATAAAAACGATCATCCTAACAAACATGTTTTAAGTATTAACGCGCTACCTAAAAGTGTAATGTACACGTATGTCATGTTAAGGTGAAATACACTTGTTATAATTATACCGTTACACTCTTCAAATTTCGTACACAAAAACGGCTATCAAATTAATATGGAGTACATAGTACTATATCATTGTCGACAAACTTTTACTACTTCAATGATCTCGTCTTTATACCTCTTTTAACCCACTCATATAGTCATATATCAAGTCCACCTCCATACAATGTTCTTCCCATTTACTTTATACACGACCTTCTAGGCGGTACTTTGACCATCATTTTAGCCATTTATATAATATTATTTTTGGACGAAAGTATTTTTTTTATAGAAGTATTAAGATTAGTTCGTAAAAATTAGATTCTTAAGTCGGATGCTATTTTATAATGAGATTTCAATAAGCAGGCTGGAATTTGATTTGCACAGAAATTGGTATGACTCATTCCATATTATTTAATTAATTTCCCCATCAAGTTAAGTCGGATGTGTTCAGTACCAATATCGTTTCCTCATCAAGTTAAAAATCATTTCATATTATTTATAATTAATTTTTGTAAATTTAAAAAAAGCTGGGGATTCACCTATTGCTCGAAGGCGTTTCAAACAAAAAAGGCGAAAACAATACAAAGAAAGTTAGATGGTGAAGCTAATTGTGGCGTAAATATATATCATTGGACGTTGATCATATTAGTTTGTCCATGAGAATAGATGATGTATTTGACCCACATTCAACTTCTTTAATTACTATGATCCAGATAAATTTTACTCTTTTTTTGTCACGTTTACTACTACTCTATGGATCTAATTGCTACACGTATATAATAATGTTGTTTATGTAATTATGTAGATTTCTTATATAAAAATTATACCCTTAATTCTAATTATCTTATTATTTTATTCTGTATATTACTACTTTGATTTCTAATGGGTAGAAGTTTTTTTTTTAATCTCGTTAGTGAATGTATCCTAGTACTCTAGGTCTTACCCGTCTAATAACGTTGAAATATTACTTTCACCCTAATAAAATCTCACTAAAACACTAACACATGTCTTTTGAGAAATTCTAGTGTTTACGCCACAATTAGCTTCACCATCTAAAAGATTGCAATTACTATGTGTCAATTCATGGAAATATGAAATTATTGAGTTTTTGACCTTGTTATAATGATATCCAATTATAGTGGCTAAAAGTAGTTATTATGAAAACTCATTTTACAATAAACTTTATATGAGACAATAGTTCTCGAATACAGATAACGACGTTACATAACTAAAAAAATAAGTCATGACAATATAAAAGTGCAAAATATGTTGGTGAAAAATCCAGCGCAGAACACAATCCCATACATCGATAATCTAAAAGGAAAACCAAAATAAATTCAATTGCTTACAGTATGCAATATTAGTATATCACCTGCAAAATTGAACTAATCACCTTAATATTAGTTAAGATAAATTCAACTAATCACCTGCAAAATTGAACTAAATATGACATAATCAAATCAAATAAATCATGTGTTTAACTCTAAATTTATAAGTACCTTTGTATACGTACCTTTATATATGAAGAAATTCATAGATACCTGAAATTGAAACACACCACCGTTTAGAACGCGAAGATCTAAAAAATTAATCGAAATTTTGTATCTAAGCATGTACTTTTAAAAAACTTGCATGCATACATCATATAGAATACAATAAACAAAAAGTAAAAACTATCAAAGTAGGCAACCAAAATAGGAAAAAATGAAGCATGTATCATGAGTTGAACGCGCATGAAACCTTCGTTTTATACGATATAGATGCAAAGTTTAAGTTGTTGTCAAATTCTTTTTGTACGATACAATACAAAGTTCAAGTTGTAGTCAAATTCTCCATAATTTATCTCAATATTATATCAATTTAACTAAAATTCTATTCATAAAATAATTAGGTAGTTTTAGAAAGTTGGAGTCTCTACAATCGCTCGAAAAAAGCTTCCTTTAATAATATAGATAGATTTCTATCCATTACTATCATTATTACTTCCTCCTCCATTGTTGTTTGAACCTGATTTGAAGCCTTATTAACAACTCGAATCAGGCAAGATTGGATCTCAATGGCGAAAAGGTTGAAATCAGTTATTTGTTGTTAGAGAAGAAGGCTCCCCAATGTGAAATCAACATGGTTAAGTGTGAAACTTTACACTTATCAGAGCAAATTAAGAAATTTAAGGAAACTAATGGATTACTTAGGTTAATGAAGGCGATAGAAGTAGAAGTTAAGGCTTTTATATTATAAACCACGAAAGTGGCGATTAACCCCCCATTACTTTGGTCAATTGTGAGATTAACTCCCTTATGTTTGAAATGTAGTGATTAAGCTCTATAACTTTGAGTTAAAGTGAAATCGAATCCAATTTTTTTCTTTCCAGTCAAAATTGCACAAAAAAAAAATAATTCATTCATTTATACAATTTATCACATATAATAAAATTTATTATAAAATTTATAAATTGTATGTAATTTATTATAGGGAACAAAAATAATATTTGAATGAATTACATAAAATTTAAATTTTGTAAAAGAAATTTCATATGTATATCAATTATATTAAATATTACTAAAAATATTAAAAAAAATATTTTAAAAACTATACTAATAAATTATTTAAATACTTTTAAAATATTAATAATTATTTAATATACAATGAGTTTAAATATAAAATTATGTAAAGATATATTTATGTTTAAAATAGAAACTGGGTTGGATTTCACTTTTTTTTGTCAAAGTTATGGAGCCTAATTAGTAACTACTCCTACTATATTTGTAACTTATGGAGCTTGATTTCATAATTGGTCAAAATTAACGGGCTAATCGCCACTTTCATGCAACCCAATTACACATTAACCAAATAATTTGTCTTAAATGATTATTCAAAGCCAGATACACATTCAGTCATTCATTGTTCAAAAACAAAATAAACTAGGGTTTCATAAAGTTGATTATCTTGGTGTTAGGTTTGATGAATTGTGCGAAATTGATAGATTATGATTGATAACTTGGGCGAATTCGATAATTGTAGTGAAAATGTAGATAATAATTAAGGTTGAAAGTAATTTTTTTAGAATTTAGGATTCTTTCGATTTTCCACAATTTGATAGTTGAAGTTAGGATGATAGAGGAAAATACATACTAAAGAAAGAAAAGAGAAGGGTGGTTCAAATTAAATGAGGGGCACATTGATCATTCATATAATTTTTCACAAATTCACATTTGTGACGAACATATCCGTCATAATGATAGTAGTTTTTAAACAAAAATTACTAAGGTGCTAGTTCTTAATTAAAAAAGGTGTTTATGTGAGTTAATATTTATAAAAAAAAACCCTTTCAACTTTAAAAAGTCTCATATCTCCCCTCTTCTCTTCGTTTCCTCTCTTCGTTTCCTCTCTAAAAACCCTAGCCCCTCCATCAATCAATCTGGGACTTCAATCGACAATTAATCGATGGTAAGCTCCAAAAATAGCTTTGTTTATCAATTACTAATATGAAAAATTACGAATTAATCAATAAAAGTCTCCCTTTTTGTCAGATTCGTTTGTCTGTCTCTATTTTCGGAGTATTTTCTGTCCTTTGTGTTATGGGGTTTAGTTTTATCATTAATACAGATAAGAGTGATTTGTTAATGATGTACTAGTTATTCGTCAGCAATCGTTGGTGCCAACAAAAGGTAAATTTCCTCCATCAAAAAATCAAACGAAGGATCCCCTTAAAAGTTACATGAAGAGAGCGATACAAGGACGAGCCGAATTGTCATATCATGTTTTGAGATCCCTAGTTTTAGAAGAGGAATTTTCGCTTTGGTTTCTATTAGAATTATTTTCGATTTTACATATCCTTTGTAAGTGTCGTTTGCCGTTTTATTAATGAATAAGTCTTTGTTTTTTTTTTTTTTTTAAAATAAATTTTTGAAAGTTAAATATCATTTTATTTCAAACACAAATTCTCGTTTAAGTGGGCACTATACATCTTAAGCTTAAAACGTGTTAAATAACGACCACTTTCATAGATAAGACAAAAAAAAATTCCTAAATATTAGCGAAAGATTTGTCTTTATCTATTCAAGTGACATGTATTTGACCCATTTTAATTTTAAGACGGATATATCCATTTTAAGAGAGACTTATTGTACTTCAAGAATGCGTGCGCAAATAATAAGTTTTTTTTAGGTTTCTTACTATAAATTTGATTTGATGCCAAGGGGTATGTAGTATGTACCCACTTCTCCCTCGGATGTAAGTAAACCAGTTAAACGGGTCGGATGGGTCGGGTCTCGGATTGGGATATACGGGTCGGGTCTGAATACGGGTCGAGTTATACAGGTCGCGGATCAGGTTAGGGTCAGAATACGGGTCAGTGAAAAGTTTATGACACCTTTTATTTTATCATTTTTCAGCCTCGAAAAAAAAACATATTTTTTAATATTAAATCATATTTAATATTAATCATATTATGATATTCATTGTCCAAAAAGCTGCTGACATTCTTCAACTGTTCTTCTCTTGGTCTGGCCTAAGAGTCAATTTTGACAAATCAAAAACATACTTTAGTGGAGTGTGGAGTTAGGAATGAGTTAAAGCAATAAATCTTGGAAGCAATTGACCTGAATGAAAGTAAATTTCCCTTTAGATACCTAGGCTTACCCATTAACCTGTCAGGATATATAGCTAGGAGCATGTATGACCCTCTTATACAGAAAGTACAGCATCTTGTCCAATGATGTGCTTTCAAACATTTATCCTATGCTGACAAGACTCGGGTTATTAACTCCATTATTTTTGGCCCGGGTAATTTTTGGTGCGGTTGTCTTCTTCTCCCCAAAGCCATTCACAACACTATATCTAAGCTTTGCAAAAAATTCTATTGGAGTTATCAATCTGGTCAGAGAAAAATGGTCTTCAAAAATTGGCAAAACATTTGCACCCCCTTGACTGAGGGTGGATTCCAACTCAAAAACCTGTACTTTTGGAATCAAGCTAGCATGATGAAATGGATTTGGCACTTGAATCAGTCATCTGGGTCCATCTGGATTAATTGGGTTTGCAATTATATCCTTCAAGGATCTTCTATCTGGACATTACCTAGCCAAGAATATTATTCAAAAAGTCTGAGGAGTGTCCTCATGACTAGGGATCATCTACTCAACCTCTATGGCAACATCAGTTGTGCTAAGGGCATGCTTAGCAAATGTACTGACCATGATAATTTTTTGTCAGGAGAGCCTCTACTCTTCTTAGGCCTAAGATGCAACCTCAACACTGCTTTAAAGCCATACAAAGTGCTTGCCTGATTCCTCGTCACAAAATATACTCCATGCTTGCTGTTCGGAGAAAAGGGGTCTGCCTCTTGTTAACAGGTGTTACCTATGCAAATCTCAGGCTGAAAGCAATAGACGCCTTTTCTTTCACTGTAAATATTCCAAGGACGTTTTGCTCTCACTCCTTAGCTAGATGAACCTCCACTCTCCTATTGTCCAGCTAATTGACCTGATCACCTGAGCTTACAAATAACCCAAGAGGAAACAGTGGAGATTGAAATGGTTTACTTGCCGCATTACAGTTGTGGGCAGAACGAAACAGAAGGCTTTTTTTTATAACAAAGAGAGACTACTTTCTCTCTTGTACATGAAATCAAATTTTGCATCAGTGTCATTCTTTTACATAGGACTCATACTATCATACATGACGATATCATAGAGGCTTTAAATTTTTAGGATTTTTTGTAACTCATGTATACCTTCTTTTTTTAGGAATATATAACTTTCTTGCAAAAAAATATATTATTTTATTCATTATTTTAATAATTATTTTATTATGTAATTATATAAAATTAATTTTAAAATTGACTTTAAAATTAATTTTTTATTAAAAATATTAAAATAATATTTTTTATATTTACTATTTAAAATACTTCCTCCGTTCCTACGAGTTGTATACATTTGCTTTATACACGTACATCAATGCATGTTTTCTTTTACTCATATCTTTAACTACACATAGACCTGGCAAACAGATCGGGTCGTGTCGTGTTCGTGTTCGTGTCAATATTAAACGGGTCACCACTACCCCAACCCTAACCCGACCCAATTAAATAAACGGGTCATTTGACTCACCCCTAACCCGACCTATTTAATTTTTCTATAACTCAACCCAACCTGTTTAACCCATTTATCATTAAGCAGGTCATTTTTAACCCATTTAACCCGTTTAACCCAATAAACTAATACAAAAAACTACAATTTATAATCCTAATATTCCAAACATGATGAATGAAAATGTTAATTCTTAAGTTGTTTTGTTGAATTATTGACTCAAGCCAAATATATTATGACAATTTTAAATAAATGGGTTATTCGTGTCGGGTTCGTGTCAAAAGACATCAACCCTAACCCGACCCATTTAAGTTTCGTGTCATGTCGTGTCAACCCAATTACTTAAATGGGTCAAAACGTCTTGACCCTAACCCGCTAACTTCGTGTCGGGTTCGTGTCGTGTTTTCGGGTCGTGTCAATGATTGCCGCCTCTAGCTACACATTACTAAAAATTATAAAAATGTGATATTAATAACGTACTCCCTCCATACCAGACCACTGGTAACACTTGCCTAATACGGTCGTACCACGACAATGGTAACATTCTTTATTTGGCCCACAACATTACCAAGTTATCCTTATACCTTTTTGATATTTACACAAAATGCCATTACATACCTCACCTATCAACCCACAATTAAACTCACAATTACATACCCCACCTATTTTTTTTCTCTCTTTACCCTTGCTTTTACACTCTTTTCTTAAGAACTCCATTTTTTTACCACGTTACCATTTGTCTGGTATGGAGGGAGTATTTGATAAGACGATTTCAAAAAGATCTCACATGACTATCTTTTATGTTATATATTAGAAGTTATAATGAAGATTCTCCTTACCCATGAATAGTGCCCAAAAAGCAAACGTATACAACTCATTGGAACTGATGAAATATAATATTAAAATATTAATATTTTAATAATATTCTTAATTTATCTTTGACATATTGGGTCGAACGGGTCGGGTCGGTTTCGACCCTAAAATAAGGGTAATTTCGGGTCGTGGATCAAGATTTACAAATCTTTAACCCTAAAAAAACCGGGCCAGGTTTACGGGACGGATCATGTTTTGACAGGTTTAGGTGTAAGAGATCCATATCTCATGGGTTTAAGACTTTGGGTATTGGTATATACGGAGTATAAAATTTGCAAACTCATACCTAATTCCAAAATTGTGTAAACCAAATTATTTCTGCCCCTACCAACCCTTGGGTGTAAGAGATCCATATCTCATGGGTTTAAGACTTTGAGTATTGGTATGAACTTTTCAAACTCATACCCAATTCCAAAATTATGTAAATCAAACGCTTTTATAAACCAAATCATTTTCACCTCAACCAGCAATTGGTATAGAGCGTAAGATCAAGAAGTCCATGTGCATCATGTGTTCGTACTAGCCTTAAGGACGTTTAGTGTTCCTGGAGTAGTTTAGTCTTTAGAATATAAAATTCTCTTTAATTTAATCGTTCATCTTTTTCCAATTAAATTTTAGTTAGTTCTTAATCATATCGTAATTAGTGCATTTGAGTTTTGTATTGAAGTTTTAAGTTTAAACTTTTGATTTCTATATATACAATTTCATCTTTTTTCTACCCCATCTCTTATTATTGTTGGTAAAGATCTAAACTTTTTCTCTTTGTTTTCAATTCTTTTACATATTGTTTTTTTTGATGGACTTTTACATATTGTTTTAGTTAATCATGTTTAGCATTATTGTTATTGTATTTATTATTGTGTTTGTGTTAATTTTGTTTTGAGTATTCTTCCCTAGGGTTTAAAGGGATCTTATGTGAGATTAAGGGATTGATCATGATATTGTGGTAAATGGAAATTTGTGGGTGTTTTGTCTTCAATCTCATGCATATTGTGTGTTTGTTGAAATGCTTTAGTGAAAGCTTGAGTCTTTCACTATTGTATGAAAGCCTAGACTAGTGATGAGATCGCATGGGATTGATAGGATTTACAGAAAACATATAAAAGAATAACCACTCTACACTAAACTTAATCCGCGACGCTTTTATGTGCAATGTTTTCCCGCCTATGTTTTATAGACTCAACAGTACCTAAGTCTAATCCTAAAACAAGTCAAAACTGACATTTGTTTTAGCCACCATCTATCTATCGTCTTCTCATTTCCCTGGATGACTTTCCTAATAAACTTTTAAATATTTGCTCGGAATTTTAATCATATCTCGCTTTTACTTTTTCTCCTCAGGCTAGTAACCCTAGCATCCTCCTCCATCTGTTTCCTCACTGAAATGTGCTCTTATTCTTAACCTTTTGATTTTCTGAGAATTTTATAAAAAATCTCTTAATTTTCCTATAATCTGTATATTGATATTAATGATCCAAGGATATCAAAATAGAAAACGAGTCTTACGATGATGAAGTTTCCAGGAAAGTTGTATATATTGTCTTATCATTTCGCTTTTACCATATTTTTTTTCAATAATTGTATTTGTGCGTATATATGTTAGTTTGTTTAATTTGGCTGATTAATTTATTTTTCAATTTCTAATATTTGTTACAGAATATAACATAGAAATATAGGACGAATCTAATATTGGGAATTGTGCGACGAAGTTTAAGTTCATTTCATTATTCCCTGGTACGTTTCATTGCTTCTTTCGACTTTCACTAGTTGAGATGTATAGAGTAATATTTGCTTAATATTCTATCTCATCTTTTCATTTTAATTAAGATTTGTTTTAACTTCCTTCTTCATAAAGAATTATGACTCCAACAAGCGAGAACAATTTTCTTAATATCAATTTCATTGTTACTACTCTACGACTGATAACTATTTTCATTACTTTAATTTACGGATGTTTGTATGGGATTTTTTAGGTGAATTGATGAGTTCGGTTTACTTCTGATTTGATATATATTTGGTGTCTAATGGATAGCCTTACAATCTGGGACACTAAAAGTAAACGTAAGACTGGTAAGAGTGAAAACATTTTATGTATGGTTGTACTCTGATAATTTTTGACATAAAGTCTTAACTTTTAGAGTTAGACAAATAAATTTGGACTTATAAAGTTGGGTTTTTTTTAGGGATGACTATATACGGTTTTTAAAGATATATAAGAGCTTAGAGTTGGTATTAGGCCAATATTTGTTGGATTATACTTGGTTATTGTTGTATTTTGAGTTGATGTTTAACTGTGTTATTTTATCATATAACATATACCCCCGCTTAATTATTAGTCCTTAAATTGGACTATTAGACCTACCCTCACACTATTTAACTTGGAATTCTAAGCCTTGATAATAAGAGTTTCACAAAATCTCACTTTAGACGGATACTATCTGTCCAAAGTTGTAGACGGGTCAAATATGTGACCACTTAAATAATAAGACAAACAACAAGTGGGATGGTGAGGTTGCTTTTCATGCAAAAATGAGATTATTTGACCCGTTTATATCTTTAGACGGATATACCCCTCTATAATGAGACTAATTGTAAGAGTTTTGACCTTTCTCTTTGTAGTTTAAGATCATGGATCTACAAAGTTAAATTTTGTAGTCTATAGTTAGGTGTATGTATAATATCTATAAAATATAATTAAAAAGCTACCCTAAAATGACAAATAAATGTCACCTAGACAAAGCCACATAGGATCCAAAAAGCCACCTAGATTAAAATTGAATGTGACGTGGCATATTTAAATGTGATGTTGCATATTTTTAATGTGACATGGCGAATTAATGTGACATGGATTATTAATTTATTATTACATGACATTAATTTAAGTCATTTATGATTTATCTATAAATTAATTTAATTCACATATATCTATAATATTTAAGGATATTATCATTATTCTTAAATTTGTATATTAAATATATTGTCTTCCAAAATTTATATAACCTTTACAAATTTACATCAAATTTCATAATTTATAATTAATATTGACATTTTAATTGAAATTTTTGTAATAAAACATGTTAATAAATTTTATAATTTATAATTAAAATTGAAATTTTCATTAAAATTTTTGTAATAAAACATGTTAATAAATTTCATAATTTATAATTAAAATTGAAATTTTAATTGAAATTTATGTAATAAAATATGTTAAGGAATTAATTAAACCTCTTCAAATTACTAAACACTCATCATTATTAACATTTTCCAATTTAATTCATTGTTTTTAAGTTTTTTGTAATAAAACCTGTTAATAGATTAATTAAACCCTTCATATTACTGAACACCTACCATTATTAACATTTTCCTATTTAAATTTTTTTAATTAAATATGGTAATAAATTGATTAAAACTCTTCATAATACTTAACACACACCAAATTAATTAAAAGTTTTTCTTATTTAATTAATATTTGTAATATAATATGTTAATAATTTTATCAAAATTCCTTATATTACTCAACACCCATAATTTTCATCAACATTTTGTCCTATTTAATTTATCTCTTGAGATCCTCGACAATCAATTATCTAATTTAATAATGCCACAAAATAAATTAAAAATTTAATTAAAATATGGTAATTTATGGTTGTGTAATGACTATAAAACCTATAATACCTATAATAGTTTCTATTCACTTTATTTATTTAAATTATGCCCATTTGTCATGAGTTTCTAAGTTGTGGATTGTATTTTATGGTTTAGTTTATTTATATTGATTATATTGAGTATTATTGTTGAGTATTGTTGTTGTTGTTGTTGTTGTTGTTGTTGTTGTTGTTGTTGTTGTTGTTGTTGTTGTTGTTGTTGTTGTTGTTGTTGTTGTTGCTGTGTCCCATAAAGTATATTTTAATTTGTTATGTTGTTGGTTTTATGAATGGTTTGCTTTATATTTGGATTCATGTTTTCCAGTTGGTTTAATTTAAGTGACTTACATGTGACAATGTTTTGATTCCTTTGCCAAGTTTTTGCCAGGTTGATGTTTTATCTTTTGGTCAATGTATTTTTTATATAACTTTAAAGCACCATGAAACGTATGTGAATGCAGATAAGGCAAACCATCACGTGGATAATCTTAAGAGGGAAGAAATACAAAAGGCACGAAATTGAGATAAAATTAAAGGTAAAAAAATGTAAGGTAGAGACTGATAAGTAATGGATGATTGTTGATCTCAAAATAGAAGTCTTATAATATTTCTTTTAATTTGTTATTAAACGTATACTGTGGTGTAATTTTACTATTATACTTTCCCGATCAACCTCTTTGAATTTGTATTTTTGTATTCACGAGTATAATCATCTCTAACATATATTTTTCGTTTTCATTTTATATGAACTATTATCAAGGCATGTAATAAAATGAAGTGAAAGTGAACCTTCGGGTAAATATTAAATAGTATGATTTCTAAATTCTACTTCGTATGTTTTTAAGTTTATGTGTTTTTTTTGTCAAAATAGGAATAATACTGTAGATACCTCATTTCTGCACCTCCCGCAAACCACCCGGTGATGATTGGGCCGCATGTTTGGTACGCGGAACGATTTGTGATAGTTCGTAAGTTTATCGTCAAGTGATCACTCAAACACTTGTGTCTACCTCTTAATTGTCATCTACGTGCCGATCCGGTCGTTTTGGCAGTAACTAGAGTACATTTGGAGTCCGGGTCAAAAAAATCGTCTTCATTTTCTAAAACCGAGTCAGGATGTTCTGGAATGTTTCGGATATTTCTATTCCATATTTTGCAATCTTTTAATCTTTGGCAAAGAATTTCCCGTAATATTCACACAAAATATTAAGGAAAACAAGATTAATTCATTATTCGATAACCAAAACACGGAAATCTTTCTTCCGCAGGAGGAAACCACTTGGGAAAGGACGCAGCAAGTGCTGCGCCTCTTCCAAGAGACGCAGTGCCTGCTGCGCCTCTTCCCAAGTCCTTTTTTGCGTATTTTTCGTATCTTTTCATATCTTTTCGAGATTCACTTCCAAAGTTTCTCCAAAAAACCCTACTTCCTCCATGTGATTAGTATAAATAGAGACCTTCGGTCTCACATATTTCTCACGCGAGTGTCCGCCCTTCTCTTCTCCCTTTGTATTCTAGACCACGTTCTTACTTATTGGCGTCTACGTGCTTGAACTTTCGACCACGTAAGCTCGGATCTTTCTGAGTACCGGCCTCGTTTTGCATGACCGACCAATTTGACCAACTCCACAATAATCAAACTTAATCAATCTTGTTCGTTTTCCTCTTAGAAGGCACTTTCGTCTACATTCGAGTCGAGCATCACTAAACGTTAACTTAGTTCATCTCGTTTCGTCAAACATGTAAGTCTGAGGGTGTAAATCCTTCTTTTATTTATTGTACTTTTTTTTTGTAATTACAATTGTAAGGTTTATGTCGAAAGTTTCTTAAAACCGATTTGTAAACCCTTGTTAAAAACCCTTTTTACGGATTATCAGAAGACAACCGTCGAGAAAAGACGCAGCAACTGCTACGCCTCTTCGAAGGGACGCAGTACCTGCTGCGCCTCTTCGTGAGGCTGCCGCAGTTCCTGCTTCCTTTCTTCTTCCTTCGTCTTTTGTTCGTCCTATTGTTTTTCGCTTTGTTTTCAATTGTTCATGTTTCTTTTAACACGATAATTCTAATATAGCAATTCTAACATGTAAATAATTCATTGGTGATTAATTCGTCATTAAATCCCGACTTAAATCCCTTATAATTCATATTTGCGGGTTTTCGTCATTAAAGTCAATCCGGTTTTTAGAGATTCGATTCATTAATATTGAGTCTCTGGAATTCGATCTTTGATATATTCCCATATGTTATTTATCATATCCGTCATTAATTCGTCATTAATAGTTTGTTTAACCTAATTAATTTGTTCTCATTAATTAACCTTTTAATCTTGTAAATAATTCGTTCTAATCAGTTACATTCATGTTTTATCGTTTTTATGACCTTAATCACATCTGTTAATCACTTTCATCCGAGTCAATTATTCATAATGATCGATTAAAATCACCAACGAATATTAACAATTTGCAATTCCGGTTTCACAGCCAGAACTGAGCCAAGGAACGGACGCAGCAACTGCTGCGCCTTTTCCAAGGGGACTTAGCTCTGCTGCGCCTGTTCCTGGTTGATTTCTGTCCCTGAACTCCCGTTTTGCCTTGACCTTGTTTATTAGTTTACGTATTAATTTACTACTAATCGTATTATCACCCTTAATATGTTCGTTAATTTATTTATTCTTTCTTTTCTAAAATTATCCGTTTTAAATGTATTTTCGACATAAATCATTAAATCCGATGTAGTTATTGTAATTTTCTTTATTGTATTTTTATTGTATTTCTTTTGTCGCATTGCTTGTATGTTTTCACATGTAATTAACCTAAATTCCTATCTCGACATTAATTGTATGTTAAATTACGTGATAACTGACTTAGTTAATTCTCACATGCTAGGATTAAAACGTTGGATGTTGCATTGCATACATATAAATCGACAATATATCGAGTATAGAAAATTCCCTAATCATTAGTAGAGGCCGCTATCGAGGCGGGCGGGATTAGGTGTTCGATCAAAAGAGCTTCCTAATACGTACCCTCACCCCTTACTCCGGATCTCTGTGAACATCCGTGTTCATTGGCATCCACGAGAGACATTCTAGACATAGAATGCTAAGGGTAACGAGTTCTTGGTGTTCATGTCACTACTTTGTGTCTTGACATGGCACGAAGTATTCGAACGGTTTCCAATTTTCCACAATAAATTGGTGGCGACTCCACAAATGCAAACGCTTGTTCCCAAGCGCCCCCGTGGGCCCGCGTCCACAGTTTAGCGACTCCGCTGGGGATAATACACTTATGTGTAGCCAAAAGGGTAAAACTTGAACAATGTTAGGGAATAGTTTGTACGAGACAATTGTCGGTTTTCATATCTCGGTCTTCCTAGATCGTTTCATTCGGCCTTCCTAGGCCCAACCCAACCCATTCGACCAATCGTCCCGTCTAAACGGTCTAAATTCTTATTTAGGCCTAAGGATGGATAGCGATTGACGTCATCCATACCATGGTACTTACTCTTGTTTGTATCAAGGACTTTCACTACTTGAGGAAACGGACTAGGAATCGGCCTTACTCTTGTTTGGTACAAACCTCTCCACAGACTTCGGGTTTGATTGTTCGGTATGGCAACCCACCCTTTAAACCAAAACCCTTTTAAATGCACTCCGCATCCCGTCATAATGTTGCATAATATTTGTACCATATGTGATCACCATTTCTAAAACAAACCATGACGATTTTTGTAAAATCAAAATCCTTCTCTAAAAAGTAAAAATTTCGAAACTTGGGCCTAATATTAGCGCAAAACCAGTCGAAACTCTGTCCAATTGTCAAGTCAAAATCCGGGCCTTAAAACCCATTTCAAAACCTCACTTCGAGTCCACTCCTACAACTACACTAAAGTTGACTAGGACCAACATTTTTCAAACTCTGTCATTTCCTCAAAACTCACTTGACACAAGTGGCACACTCCCACTTCACGAGTCAAAACATTTTTTTTCGAGTAAGTGTGCTAGAGTGGTCGATCGTATTTTGATTCGTCGTCGATCTCTTATCCAGTTTTCCAAGATGCCTGAAACAAGCGACGTGAACTTCAACCAACTCCAGAATGGTAATGATCAAATCCTAGCCGCGCTAGCTCGTCTCCAAGTTACTCAAGACCAAGTGTATGATCACCTTGACACCATTGAGGTCCGAATATATGCCGTGGAAATGAGGATGCCTCCTCGAGAAAGTGAAGTGTCTGATGAATTTGTGAACAACTTCGGGGACGAAAACCCTCCCATAGGTATGACTGCAGCTGAGAAACGACTCCAATACTTGGAGGAGCAATTGATGTATCTCAAAGGGGATGACATTTATAGGGAAAACAATCGCAAATATGAGGCCGTGAGTTTCAAGTTGCCAACCAACTTCAACATGACGGATATCCCTAAATTCAAGTGGCACGAAAACCCTTTGAACCATATCCGTGCTTTCAAGGATTACATGTCTATCAAAGGCATTAAACCCAAGATGTTCTTAAGGATCTTTCCTTCATCTCTTGACACCTTCCCAAAACAATGGTTCTATTCGCTAGAGCACAAGAAAATCGCTACCTGGGACGATGTCGCAATCGAGTTTGCTAAACAATATGCGGATAATGCTGAAATCCAAGTCAACATGCGCACTTTAGAGGTTCTTACCCAAAATGACAAAGAAGGTTTCACCGACTTCCTAAGTCGGTGGAGGAAGACTAGTACTCAACTTGTTGAACGTCCGGATGAAGCTACCCTCGTGGAGAAATTCGTGGACAACCTAAAGCCTATCTATGCAAATCATTTGAGGTATAAAAACATTTAGACCTTCAAAGATTTAACCGTACTAGGGACAAGGATCGAAGATGACATCCGTAAAGGGCTCTTGTCCAAAACGATAGGTCGTGGATATCAAGGCTCAACAAGTCGTTCTTACGGCTCTACTAGCAAAACTGATGAAGTTAACCTTCTCGAGCCATCTAAGAAGAGTACCCCTCCAAGGAAATTCACAAATCTAGGGGACACATATTCCAACGCTCTGAAAAGGTTGATGAAGCTGGGTAAACTTCAACCCATAGGCCCTACACCCGAACCAGAAAAGAAATCCAAGTTCTGGGATGAGAATTCGTACTGCGAATACCATAGAAGTGAGGGACATGATACAGAAAAATGCTACAAACTGAAAAATGTACTTCAAGATATGATTGAAGAAGGTCGCCTACCAATACCACCTGGAGGTAAGCCTAACAACATTCAGAATCCTCTTGGAGTTCTGATGATTACAAGTGATGAATCTACCTTAGATTGCTCACATCTTATCTCCCCAAAAGAAGAGGTGATCAATGGCATATGGACAGATAGCGAGGAAGATGTCTACCTCCAGGATCTTCCCTTAATCAAGAGCGCCGAAAGCATCATAGATGAGGTCATTACCACACTGGACACAGAAACTAACACCAATCAGCAGAAAGGATGGAGAAAATCAATCAGGTGGACAAACAATCAAGGAAGACTCTTCAAGCTCACCACTGGAGAAGGAGAGATGCTCAAAGGAGAACCAGAAGATGATGAATTCGAGTCAGAGTTAGAGTCGGAGTCAGAGTTAGAGTCTAGAGAAGTTCCTAGAGAGTCTCCTCCTGTCGTCATTCCCACTCCCCTCGTTTCTCCTAGCTTAGTGTCAAATAGGAACAGTAGTTCGGGAAATGTCTCAACGGCTGTCCCTTTACCGCCACTGACTACAGATCAGATGGCTTCTTTGTTTCAACTTTTCTCAAATTTTAATATGAATAAATCAGGTTCTGCTTACTCTTCGTGTTATCTTGAATGCAATTCTATTTACGATGATAATGAGGATGACCCAGACCCAGACTCAATCGAAATACCTCCCTACATAGCCAAAGAAATACTACAAGAGGGGGAATGGGGACCAGTGATAAAAAATACTGAACCCATCAACGTAGGAACTGAACTAGAACCCCAAGAACTTAGGATATGGACGACCTTGAGCCCCACCGAAAGGGCCAGTTTCATAGACCTCCTGCACGAGTTCAAAGACGTTTTTGCTTGGTCCTATAAAGATATGCCAGGGATCGACAGGGACATCGCAGAGCATAGAATCCCAATCAAACCAGGTTTCAAACTCGTGAAGCAGAAGCTTCGTCGAATGAGGACAGAATGGGCTCTCAAGATCAAAGAAGAAGTCGATAAACAATTCAAAGCCGGTTTCATCAAAGTTTCCGAGTACTCAGACTGGGTAGCTAACATAGTACCCGTACCCAAAAAGGATGGGAGAATCTGTGTTTGTGTTGACTTTAGAGACTTAAATAAAGCGAGTCCTAAGGATGACTTTCCTCTACCACATATCGACATATTAGTAGATAATATGGCGGATCACGCGTTACTATCCTTCATGGATGGATACCCAGGATATAACCAGATCAAGATGGCCATAGAAGACATGCATAAGACCGCCTTCGTCACTCAATGGGGAACCTACTGCTACACGGTTATGCCATTTGGGTTAATCAACGCCGGAGCTACATACCAACGCACCGCAACTACGCTCTTACATGACATGATGCATAAAGAAGTTGAGGTATACATAGATGACATGATTGTCAAGTTCAAGGAAAGAAAGGGACACATTGCGAACCTTCACAAATTCTTCTCAAGGTTACGGAAGTACAACATGAGGCTCAATCCTCAGAAATGCGCATTCGGAGTAACATCTGGCAAACTCCTGGGATACGTTGTTAGCCAACGAGGTATAGAAATAGACCCTTCTAAGATCAAAACTCTAACCGAAATGCCGCAACCTCAAACGGAGAAAGAACTTAGAGGATTCCTAGGCAAGGTGCAATACATAAGTCGATTCATATCAAAACTCACCATGATCTGCGAACCTATCTTCAAGAAGTTAAAGAAAAAATATCACACCATGTGGGATGATGACTGTCAGAAGGCTTTCGACCGAATCAAGGAAATACTAGCCAAACCACCAGTGCTCATGCCACCTCAACGAAATCAACCTCTTGGTTCATATCTCACGGTAACTGAAACGTCCATGGGCGCCATGCTAGCTCAAACTGTAGGAAAAGAAGAAAGAGCCATCTACTACTTTAGTAAGAAGTTCTTAGAGTACGAGTGCAAATACACACCACTTGAGAAGACATGCCTCGCTCTTGTGTGGGCAACGAAGAAGCTACGCCATTACATGCTTAGCTACTCCGTTAAAATATACTCCAAAATGGATCCTGTCAAATACCTCTTCGAGAAACCCGTTCTCAATGGACGTTTAGCAAGATGGACTTTGATGCTCTCAGAGTTCGATCTCAAGAATGTACCTTTGAAAGTTATAAAGGGGCGCGCCGTTGCCGAATTCTTCGCAGAAAATCCCATCAATGATACACAAACGATAGACACCTGGTCGTTTTCGGATGAGGATATACTCCAAACGGATGTAGACTCCTGGGACCTCTATTTTGATGGGGCATAGAACTTAAGAGGATTTGGAATAGGAGTGTTGCTCATTTCTTCTGAAGGCGAGCATACACCAATCTCTGTCAAACTCGACTTCGAGGTGACAAATAACGCCTGCGAGAATCGGCTTTGTCTCATTGGATTGCAAGCGGCAGTAAGTTTAGGCATCAAGAATCTTCGAGTACATGGGGATTTATCTTTGATCATCAATCAAATTACGGGATCTTGAAAAATCCGAAGCGAAAGCTTAGCACCTTATCAAGCCAGAATAGACCAAGTTGCCCAATTCTTCGATCAAGTAACCTACCTACATCTACCTCGAGAAGAAAATCAATTTGCAGATGCTCTTGCAAAACTTGCATCTTTGATTAATATGCCGGATAGCATGGTAGAAATGCCTTTATGCATCGAACGGTGATCAGAGCCAGCTTATGTGCACCAAATCACCAATGAAGAAGAAATCACAGTGGAACCTTGGTTCCAAGCAATCCTAAACTTCAAGCTCAATGGCACCTATCCACCATAAATGGACAAAAGGGTACAACACGCTATCCGCTTGCTAGCTTCCCAATACGTTCTCATGCAAGGAGATTTATACAAAAGAACACCTCTTGGTGTAATCCTACGTTGTCTTGATCATTCACAGGCACGGAAAGTGATGGAAGAAGTCCATGATGGAGAATGTGGCCCTCACATGAGTGGACCCATGATGGAAAAGAAAATCACACGTTTAGGGTATTATTGGACCACGATGGAATCTGATTGCATCAAATATGTAAGACATTGCCATAATTGCCAAATTTTCGGGAATGTGCAACATGTCCCTCCTTCATTGCTTTACACCATGACATCTCCCTTGCCATTTTCTGCTTAGGGAATTGACATCATCGGCAAGATCACTCCAGCCGGAACAGGAGGTCACTGTTTCATCCTAGTAGCAATCGATTATTTCACCAAGTGGGTAGAAGCGGCTTCCTACACCAGTCTTACAGCCAAGAACGTGGCAAAGTTCATACAAACCAACATTATCTGTCGATATGGTAGCCTACATGAGATCATCAGTGACAATGGATCACATTTCCAAGCTGAGACTGAACAATTGCTAGCCAAGTACAAAATTAAGCATCACCACTCCTCGCCATATAGACCACAAACCAATGGCGCGGTAGAGGCAGCAAACAAAAATGTTGTCACGATTCTCAAGAAAATGATTGACAACTATAGAGATTGGCCAAGCAAGATACCCTTTGCTTTATGGGGATACCGTACATCTGTTAGGACGCCCACTGGGGCCACCCCTTTCTATTTGACCTACGGCATGGAGGCTGTACAACCAGTCGAGCTAGAAGAACCATCCTTGCGTATTTTACTCGAAAGTCAAATCCCAGAAGCCGAGTGGAAAAGGGATAGATATGAAGAACTCATCCTCCGGAATGAACGAAGGTTACGTGCATTACACAATGTGCAAACATGCCAAGCACGTATCAAACGATCCTTCAACAAAAGGGTTAAGCCAAGGAACATTAAAGAAGGAGACTTGGTCCTCAAATCAATTAGGGCTCTTTTCCCTGTCGATCCACGAGGAAAATTCAAACCCAATTGGGCCGGGCCATTTCTAGTCAAGTCCATACTTCCAGGGGGTGCTGTTAGAATCACAGACCTAGATGGGAACGAATTTGCCAACCCAACAAACCTCGACCAACTGAAATGTTACTATGCCTAGAATAGGAGCAAAAAACGCGCCTCGCGTAACCTCACGTGTCGCTCCTGTGGCACAAAATAAACGGCCCCTGGCCAAGCTGGATTAAGCTAATGTCATCTTGCTCTTGCATTTTGACAATTTGTCATTCTCATATCACCAAAAAAACTAAATTGCATTTTAGGAGTAAGTAAAGCTCATGCTTATTTTCTAAGTTCATTACAAGCTCTTGCTTAGAACAATTATTCTTTTACATTTACTCGAACTACGCGCAAGGGTTTGATTTCATTTTCTAAATGAATACGTAGGCAATCCCTCACGGGATACAACCCATTGAGTTGTCTTAAATGTAAATAGAAGGACATTTGCAATTGCATTTGAAATTCGACAAGAATAATCATAGAAAATCATAACGGTTTCATGACCACTTAACCTTTTTTATTTCATTTATTTAATAATAATAGTACGTTACATAATAAAAATAAATAGACTAGGATTCTAAAAACCCCAATTTCTTACATTAATAATAATAAATAATAATAAAGACTTAGGCTACTCTTCCATTTTCCCTTTGCCTTTGTCATTTTTGTCAAATTTCTTGTCCCGACCTCGAGCCGGACGCTCTTGCGCCACTTCAGACCTAATAACCAACGGTCTCTCTCGTGGTCTTGCTTTGCCATTCTTGTCAACCACCATCTCGACGGCAGGAGAAGTCTTCGGTTTCTTTGAAGGATGAACAACTCGAAATCCGGCTTCTTCCTCTCCCACAGTCAGATGCTTCTCCTTCTCCTTTTCCACCTTGCGAACCTTGTAGTCAATAGGCTCGCGTTTCCTTAATCTCTCACGCTCCTCCGGAGTAGTAGCTTTCCTCCACTACAGATAAGAATCCGACACCCACAGAGCACTAACAGAAGAATTCAAGAACCAAATGTTCCTCTGCGTCCATTTAATGGCCCATTCCCTTCGACTCTCAGTAGTAAGCGCCACGACAGTCTTTGGGACAGTGTCAAGCTTCGGAATCATCTGCTTCAATCCGACCTGCCTCATCAACCTCTCCGGGAAGATGCATATCATAAAGTCCAAGCCGGGAATGCGAACAGATCGGGTTGGATCCAAAGAAGATACTCCACTGACAGATTTGAGATGCCACCATGGTACGATCCATCTAATTAAGGGGCCATCTTCACTCTTCAATTTGTTTTCCCAGTAATTGCAAACTCGAGTGAAGTCCACTATGTAAAGCCTGGTCCTCATTGCAATTGAGCGAGCATGATAAGCAGGAACATTAACTGGGGGCTCGATCAATCGAAGACGCTCCATAAGCCAGACCTACCAGAAGCAGGAATTAGAAAAGCAAGAAAAAAAAGCAAAAAAAAAAAAAAAAAAAAGACAACGAAAAAAAAGAAAAGAAAAAAAAACGAAAAGAAAAGAAAAGAAAAGAAAAAAAAAATTCTTTTACCTGCAATATAATGGGACTTCCCAAATAAGGAAGGTCGCGATTGACTTTCCTGTTATCTAAACCCAATAGGATCTCTCCTAAACACAGACAAGCTGGGCTCCTGCGCAGCTCTATTTTCTCAATCACGCTCAAGTAACGAGGGTCACCTCTCAAATCCTCATCAACATGCCCTTGAAGGACATATACATGTAATAGGCAAAACCCAAATGCCCTTCACCTCGCAACATAAGAGATAGTGGGATCTGCCCTATTGATGAATCGATTGATGAAATCCAACATTCGCACTTCTTTAGAAGTCACAAGACGGTCCACATCAGCTCTTGCCAACCCAAGCAAGTTTCTAAACTTGTTCTTATACCATTGAGAAGTGGAGGGAATAGTAGGCGAGTGTTCCGGGTCCCAACCACCAATCGCAGCAATCTTTTCGGGAAATGGGCAAATGTCGCCTCCAGGGAAGGCAAATATGTGATAATTCGGGTCCCAATAATCAAGACAAGCATCTAGGAATGGTTTGACTACCTTGATCAGCTTCAAGCTCAAAAGCGATCCAAATTTATAAGCACCCATATCGTGTTTCTCCACATTAGAGAACTCATTTGTCCATTCTTTTAGATGAATTTCGAGAGTATTCATGATGTATGCTTATTTTGGGAGCTTTATGTAATAAGACAAAGAGAGACGGAAGAATTATGTGAATAAAACCTCCCTCGACGTCTCTATTTATACTAAAAGCTGTTTCCTAAAATATGTCAGGACGGATGCACTGGGGAACAGGCGCAGCACCTGCTGCGCCTCTTCGAAGGGATGCAACTCTTGCTGCGCCTCTTCCTCAGCCTTCTTTCTGTGATTTTCCACTTTGGATCTTTCCTAAATTCCTCAACGAATAATTTCCTATTCATACGGGTTATTATTTTGGTAAATACGTCAAGTTGCCATATTTCGTTTTTCCTAATTTCACGGGCACGTATTTCGAGACGATATCGACATTTTCGTCATCTTACTACGCTTATCCATTTCTTTTTTTATATTTTCTTTTGGTGAATCATTTCACCAATTTAATTTATTCATTTTCAAACTTATACATTTCTTTTTTATTTTTCTTTTTGGGGAATCATTTCACTCCCATTCCACACTTATATGTTTCTATTTCTCTTTTTTTTTTAGGTGGTAGCCCTCCCTACCGTCCGGTCATTTCCGGCAAATTTTTTGCATTTTTCGCGTTTCCGAGTCATGGTTTTGCGCTAATTTAGGCCATGTGTACAAATTTATGTTCTATGTGATTTCTATGTAAATTTCGGCAGCATGACGGCACAAACCGTCATCTACCAAACCTGTTCAAAGCTAATCTGCAGGTACAAACAAAGCAACCCAGCAGCAAAGGCACTCAGGCCATCATATATACAACCAAGAGAGGACATGTACACCAAACTGGGGGCTCGAGCCCCAAAACAAAGTTTGAATGTCCAAAATGTAGGTCCCAAAAATGTACAAATGTACAAAACACAGCAAAAAACAAGAAACAACAAAAAAGCTACTACTTGTCGCCGTCTAGCTCAGCCACTCTCGCCTCGAGAGCAGCAACCTCGGCATCGCGGACCTCGAGCTCCCTCAGCAGGCAAGCTGTCTCCTCCCGGGACTGGGCAAGCTCTCGCTCCCTCTGCAAACAACAAGAATTGGCTCATGTCAATCATTTCAAACATAAGGAAGCTAGAAAATTCGAAAATGAAGTAAACGGAAGGTTCATACCTGACGTCCTCGTCCGCCAACATGTGCCTCGACGGCAGTAGCCCGCAACCGGTTGGCTACCCTCCATAAAGCCACGAACCGGGATGGCGCAACCTGCATTTCAAAAGAAGAGATTCTTAACGATTGGACAAACTCGAGCAAATGTGTTCTTACACAATATTATACAAGTTAGGAAACTCACCCTCCGAATCAGATGCTGCCACTCGTCCAAGCCAGCATCTCTCACTGCCACGTCAAAGTCACGCAGCTCGGAGATCGTCGTCATCCTCGTCGCGTCAGTGTACTCAAGGGTCTCGGGGTACTCTGGGTGCTCGATGCCCGCCGCCTCGACCTCCTGCAAAGTCAAATGATTTCTTTTAACCGATGATCATTCATCGTGTTCTCAAAATAATCAAAAATAAAAGAGGATAAAGCACTTACCACAACCGGCCAGTACGCCAACTTCCCGTAGAGGAACGCCGAGTAGTCCTCACCAGGAAGAAGGAGGGCGTCACCACCGACGCCAGCCAGGTCAGCCTCCCTCTCAGCCTCAAAAGGCTCCCTAAACATCGTCCGAGGAGGATCTATGGGAACCGTCAAGACATCTCGAGAGCACTGACGAGCCAAGCGCTCATCCAAGTACCACACAGGACCCATCGACGTCCTCAGCAGCAACCGGCTCGAGCTCCTAGGTCGAAGGACCTCAGCCACAAGGGGAGGAGCACCAGCGTACTCTACCCAAGGCCTGGGCACCCACTAAGAAAAGCAAACAGGGAGTCATTCTTATGATCAGTTCTGAAAAAGTAATAAAAAACGAACGAAGGTGAAGTACTCACGCCGTCCAACTGAAGAGCGTTCACCTCCCGCCGACAGACGTCGTGGAAGGAACGCCGGCTCCTCGTACGACACATCACCCAATCCCGCACAACGGGATAGGTCTTCTCCACCGGCTCCGTCCTCTTGGGCGCGAGGCCCGGAAAGTAGGAGTACACCCACGCCTGTAAAACAAGATAGTCAATAACGATCTTTCGTGATTTGACAGAAAAGGAAATGATCTTTCATGAAATGAAATGAAGGTTCAGACCTCCAACAGCAGTTCAGGGCCGATAGCAGCAGGAGAAGTCCCCTTCTTCATCAACTCCGGACGAACCATGGCCCTCATAAAGCGGATGAGGGCCGCAAAACCAGCAGTGACCCAGTCCCAATGGCCTAGGGAGCTCAGGTCAGAAAGATAGGGAAGGAGCTTCGTCGAAAGCCTCTTTCCCTTGTCTCCGAGGTAGATCGAAGACAGAAACCACCAGAGCCACAAACGGACTCTCTGCTCTGCGGTACAGGGAGGAGGAGCCGTCTCCCTCCCCTCGATCACCACTAACGCCGGGGTCTTCCCCGCAAAGTAGTCCTGAACGTAAGAACTAGGCACCAAACCAGGTACCGCAGCCGTCTTCGGCGCCAAGTTCCAGCCGATCAACCTCCTAGCCTCAGCCGAGTCAATCCTCATGGATGTCTTCGGCCACTCCACCACCCCAGTCCCACACGGCAGACCAGAAATCATGCCGTAGTCCTCTAACGTGATCCCCACCTCGCAGAAAGGCATGTGAAACATGGAGGTCGTGTCCCAAAACCGGTCCAAGAAAGCTCGGACCAGGCTGAGGTTAGCCCAAAGCTTCCTTCTCGCGATATCCCTCCGAGCCTGCACTAGGGCGCCGAATGCTCCCCGCTCGATCATGGCTCGCTCCTCTGCCGACAGCCTCTCGTAGCATCCCATCGCCGTCGAGTAGCCCGAGAACGATCTGATATTCCCGGCCTCCTATGTTGATTTGAAACAAAAGCTATCTTTAGCTCAGATAAAGAAGAAAAGGAATGACAAACATAAATGAAAGAAGATGAATTAAGAGTGATGAATTCGATTTACCAAGCTCTTCACCGTCCTGTAGGACAGGTGACCCTCCGCAGTCCAAAGCAGGTGCCTACTGTCCCAGGTCTCAGCCCACGCAGGTGCTCCCCTCAGCTAGCGACCACCCCGTTTAACGTTGGCCCGTCTCGGGGCCTCCTCCTCCTCCTCAACCTCCTCCTCGAGGACCTCGTCCTCAGCAGCCGTCACCGCAGCAGTGAAAACCTCCTCCAACGCCTCCTCAAGCATCTGAGAAGGGTCAAGAGCAGTGTCCACGTCAATGGGACCCACCCCTCCCGGATGTAGAAGCCTCGTCGCCTGCAAAATTAAAGTGAATTCAGGCCGCGTCAAGTGACGACAAGCCTTAATTAGGGGATTTTCGAGTTTTCGGAGCTCCGAAATCGCTCTTTTCTCGCCATCCTTGGCAATTTTCCCACAAACCCGTCCGCTCATGTGGTAATTTGGGTCAAGTCAAGCCTAAGTTGAAGCCTAGTCATGGTTTCGAGTCGGAATTTCGACAGCATTTCGTTATAATGGTGATTATGCCCTAGGATGGCTAGGAAGTGTCCTGAAAAAGCCGTCACAAATCAAAATTCTGATATGGTAGGAAGTTTACCCATCATGCAAGGATTCCAAATACCAAGTTTCGTCACAAATGGGCAATCCTAAGGCTGTAATACCTCGTATTTTATATCGCTAATTGAGTCGAGTCAATTGTTTAGTTGTATTGATATCGTAAGATCAAGTTACTCGTAAACTTGTTGAGACGGGTTTAGCTGAACGATAGCTTACCCATTTACCAATTACCCATGACCCATTTACCATCTAACTTGATCTTTAACCTAAATTTAACCTAGTTTTACCCTAACCTCACACGCCCCTCATCTCACACGCCTACCTCCTTCACCAACACCAAAACATCAGATTTCACGCATAGAGAGGGAGAGGGAGTGGCCGTGGGTGTTGACAGCGAAGCAAGGAAGAGCTAGGGACTATTGTCGACGGCCGTGGGTGGCCCTGGTGGCGGTTGTGGTGACGGAAAAAGGTAAGAGTCAACCCTTTCCTCTGTTTTCATATTTCTGTCGAGTTTTTGGTGGTTGTTCGTGCCTTGTTGAGGCACTGCTGGTGGTGGTTGGTAGAGTAAGGGAGTAGGGTGGTAAGGGACGAGTGTGGTGGTGGTGATTAGGGAGGTTTTGGGTGGTGATGGTGGTTGTGAAAGGCGGCAGCGACAGGGGTAGCCAAAACGGGTTTTGGTTACGGTTTTCAGACGGGTTTAGGTGGGTAGTTTTGGGGTGGTGCCACCGTGGACTAGGGGGAGGTCGAAACGGTGGCGCTATGGTGTCTGTGTGCGTGGGTTGGCGGCGAGCAGAATGGTGGTGATAGATTAGTGTTTTGTTGACAGTGGTGGTGGCCGAGGGGTGGTGTAGGGGCTGCTGTGGTGAGGCACGGTGGTGAACCAGGCCCAATGTCAGCCCTGGTTCGACTCGCCGGCGGCAGTCGACCAACTGGGGCTTGGTTATTGGTGGCTGGGTCGAAGTGGGCAGCAAGCCTGGTGGTTGTCGCGGGGGTACAGGCGGGGCGTGAGGGGTTGGGCGAGTGAGATGTCACGGGTGGTGGAGTCGGGTTTTTTTTTGAGTTGTTTTATGTTTAATCCGGGTTTTCTTAAATCGTTTAATTCGTTTAATCTTTTATTTATCATATTCGTATTTAATTTAATTCCCGAGTTATTTAAAATAATTAGAGACGGGTTTTTGAGTCGGGTTTGTTAAAAGAGAAAAGTTACTATATCGGGAAAGTTTTCATTGTGGGAGATTTCTATATTTAGTGGTTAGTAATTATAAATATTATAATTGTTTTAGGTGACGGATTCGTGAAGGATCGATAATCAGATTTGTTGCTTTATTTCTGGACTGCTTAACTGCTTAATTGGATTTGCTGGCACTTGGAGGTAGGGAAATACACTTGACTTCTTATCGTGTTATTGAATTGTGTTGACTTGCTTGTGTTTCATATGACCAAGTTGTGAACGTGACTTGATTCGTGGTTGTTGATTACGCTATAATATGGTCGACTGAATTATTCGTGTTGGGTGTGTTATCACAACATTTGGTACCTGGCATGATTTCATTCATTGGTATACATGTTGTATTGCATTGTTTACTGCTGAGCATTCATATGCATTGGAGATGGAGGATGTTGTGGTGACGTGGTGTGGTGATGGAGATGTTGTGATAAGGCCCAGGCGGGTTCTGCAGGACTTGCCCTGGTGTCCTCAGCTGTGAGCTGGCAGATCGACTACGGTCGATATATATAGTCTACCGGGGATCGGTATGGCTGGGCGTTCCGGGTTATGAGTTATGAGAGGTGAGTTGAGATGGAGATGGAGGTGACGGAGGAGCATGCATCATACATATCATATTTTGTTGTCTCATTGTTTTCCCTACTCAACCTCGTGGTTGACCCTGTGTATTCGTGAACACCTGTGACGACCCAATTATTGGCGAGCAGACTTGACAGGTTTAAGAGATAGGACGGGAGCTGGATGGGCGTGAGACACTGGATCGGAAGACTTAGTAGCTAGATCACTATTTAGAAGACTTTCACTTTTATTCATGTTAATTCTTGTAATTTGATGTAAAAGAAGTTTTGTTATAATTAAGTTAAAGTATTCATATAATTTGCCTTGGAGTTTAATTTGTTATTCACTACCTCGGGAAACCGAGTTGGTAACAGTTCGGTTTATTAGGGAATGTCTTGCCTAAGGCTCCTTCATAAACCGGGGTGTTACAAAGTGGTATCAGAGCGAACGATCCTCAGGCCTAAACCAATGAACCTAATGAACGTAGGATGTGTCTAAATAAAATGAACCCCGGGAATAAATCGCTAGGAGCTCACGGTGCGGTTAAGAAGGCGCCCTTAATGCGTGCTCTTTTGCCCTCTCAGTTTTGAACCAGGTAACCCGAGAGAAATTGAGTGAATGGGGTAGTTAGAAGGAAAACCTTGGATATAATCGAGTTGATGTATACCTTGAGACCCATATATTCTAACCATTCCACAGGACAACGTTACAGTAAGTGTTTTGTATAAATGATGACGTGACCATATGATGTCGTGGAGATGAGAATAAATTTTCGTGCTCAGTTTAATAATCAATGAAGTGTTGGCTTGTGGTAATCGTGAGCGTGAAAATAATTGCGAATTGATGATAATTATCTGGATAGATGTTGAATGATGTGATGATAGTACTACTATGTCTAGTAATATGCGGTTACGTGATTCCGAAGCCATGCTAGTATAGTATTGTGATAGTAATTAGAAACACTATTGACTGGCTTGTTGCTAGTCATAGCAATCGTGATTTAGATGTAAGGAATGGGTTGAGATGCGAAGGGATTCTATGGGATAGACGTTACATGAGTGCAAAGTGTGAGATTTAAGTTGGGATGGGTTGGTGTACATAGTGGGTTCATAAGGGCTTGTAACATAGTAAAGAATGACCTAGTGCTGAAACACATTTGTTTGATTTTACTCCCTAATTGATCTTGCTGTCATTTCTTTTCTGTTAATTTTATATGGATGAAAATTTTATGAGAGATAGCCTTGTGAGTTAGTGTCCTTTTGGCGTTGGTTTCATGTTTATAGGATATACGGATTAGGAGTAATAAATATTTTAGTGGGCTGTGGTCAGGAAGTTCCTGTGCAGTGATGTTTTGACCAACGATTTTGTAAAAATCCTCATTTAATTTGTATAAATGATTTTTGCATAAATCCAACTCCATCGACTAGAAGGTTCGCATACGTTTTCAAAGTGATAAGCCACGAAAATGCTTGATTCCTCTATATTAAATGGTAAGTTTTGCAAACTGACCCAAGTTTCGGACCAATTGCTGCCACATACTTGTTTGGACCAACTGGGTTATAAAATTCTTTAAAAATTGAATTCTTGAACTTTGGACCTCATTCTCTTTATTACGGAATATTTTTTTTACTCTCTGTATGTTATGAAAAGTAATATAACTCAAGTTTTCGTTGAACGGCCATTTATTCGTGAGTTTTGAAAGTTATAACGTGAATCATGACCTGTAAAACGTGCGTTCTATGTTAAGTTTTCATACAGTTGATTGATTAATTCATGAGCCTTAGTAATGTGAAATTATAATGTTTTTATATGAAGATAGTCGCACGCATGTTCAGTAGTTATGCATCTTAACAAGTGATAAAATTAAAACTTAGTTGATAACATTGTTGGCATGATAGTATGAGTAAAATTGAATAGCTTAATTTGATTCTTAACTGAGGGTGAAATAGGTTGCACGAGTCCAGTTGTTTGCATATTTTGTGGCATGTTGTAATATCTCTGTTGTGCATCATATTGGTATAGTGGTCGGGTATACATAACTATAAAACTAAATTATCATATCTTGGTAAGATTGGTGGCGTTAAACGTCCTAATGTACTTGCATGAATATTTACAATAATTATGTTAAATTTTTACACATGAATGGTAGTAATGATTGTGTCTAAATGTTCACACGTGTAGGGTGTCATCTGAGTTCTAATGTCTTCTATGCGAATTTGTGTGCCTCTAGTTATACTTAGTACTTTCATTGCAATAAATTATTTCAGTTGAACCTAAACCTATAACATGATAATAAACAGTGTTGTTATCTCTTATTGAATATGTTCGTTATTACAATGTCGTAAAATGCTAAAGTGATTCTTGCAATTGTATGGGTGTGATATAAGGAAACTGTTCGATATAACACGACAATTGGCATATCTATATTCTCGAGTCGTTACTATCAATTATATTAAAGTAAAGATTGTTATGATAACTATGTTGACAATTATAATAGGATAACCCTTTGATGATTCACATGATATGCATTGGTTTAAATGATAGTCGTTATAGTTACATTTAATTGAGCCTACGAGTTGCCTAATTATTTAAGTCGTGCGAATCAGAGAAGTTGTTCAAGTTGCTAATATTTTACCATAGCTAGTGTTCTACAAAGTATATGATGGCAAATGTATGTTTAAACTATTTATGCGATATCGTTTGTTTTGCTGAAAATGAGTTGTACTAAGTTGCTGGACACAATTGAACGATATGGTTGCTAAAATGTCAAACACATGTGTGATATGGAAGTAATGTTGTTGTTGTCAGGGATCATATGTTGTTACTTTTATTAGCGAGTATGTTTCAGAATTTATATCAAACAAATTGACTAATTCGTGTTGTATGTCTGATGAGTCAAAAGGTTTTGATTACGTGTTATGTTTTCTATGGTTTCAAGGTGTTAAGTAGTGCTTATGTACCGCATGTTTTAATACTCCTGGTGATTTATTAGTGGTAGGGCGGTTCAATTGTTCGAAATTGGTAATAGTTTTGACTTGGGAGAGGAATTTGGTGGAGTCAATGTTAGATTGTATGCTGGTTTACGTGTATTCTTGCGGTTGATATTCCTAAAGTGGTTGTTCCCTGGTAGATAATGCGAACTGTGATGATCTTGAGTTGACCAAAACCCTGGTATTACAACAGTTACCCTGAAAACTTGTTATATAGCTTTCGCACACTTAAACCTCGAGGATGAATCCTTTGTCTTAACACCCTTGTGTCTTAATTTGTTAACTTTCCATTTTGTAGGATGGATCCCTACAATGTACACCCGCAAGACTGTTACATGTCACTTGATGCTGACTTTAATGAGCATTGTGAGAAACTTTGCGCTGTCATGGACAAGTATGGCCATAATGGGCACCCTGAGTACTTAACTAATACTCAGTTAAGAGCGTATACCCTTATCGATACTCTCCCTGACTCTGGCATACTAAAGGACAGCAAACGCTTCTATATGAGAGAGTTGACCACCCATTGCATGAGGCTATGCCGTGACCACAATTACTGCGGCGGGGCCAAATACCCGCCCGAGCATACCTTTGACTTTATAGCAGGCGACCTGAGATACGAATTTTACGCTAATGTATCTGATGCCGAAAGTACGACTGAACCACCCATGCCAGACTTCGGGGAAGAGGTGAACCAGGAAGGGAATGACATAGAAGTCACCAGAATCAGAGGAAGCGCAACCTAAGGACCGTTAGGTTAGGGCTAGTAACACCATGATCGGTCTGTTATGAAACCGTGTAAACCTTTGGCTCCTTCTTATTGTTCTTTTAGTTTGATGTTGTGTTTTAAGTCAAGCATGAGCTAAGTAATAAGTGTTACTTGTTGACAATCAGTTAATCCCATAATAAAACCTTGTTTTCGACTTTAATGTTTCTGCGCAATCTTTTATCATGTGTTCTTTCTGTTACATGTTGTTGAAAGTGTTTTGTTACATAGGGATATGAAAGTTGAGAAGAGGTTACGAGGACGTAACCATGTTTTTAGTTGGGTAGTATTGTAAAATCTTAATGTTTATGTTCCACTTGTTTATAGATTGTGGTTTTGATCAAGTTGTAGATCGTAGTTTTGTTCAAGCTGATGTTTCGTTGCGTGGTACCCATACAAATGAGTTCTCTATGTTGTGTAACTAAACTGCTGCTGTTATGGTGCTCTGATAGTTTGCATGAGTTCAGGAGTGGTGATAGGTTTGCATGAAGTAAGTTCCGGGACGTAACTTTCTTTTTAGGAGGGTAGAATGTAACATTCCGCTTCACCCGCTTGAGTTCATGAGTTCTTGTACTAGAAAATCTGTTTTGGTAACCACGGCGAGGCTTGGAGGTTTGGTAGATGAGTGAACTTCGGGACGAAGTTCATTTTAAGGGGGGAAGACTGTAATACCTCGTATTTTATATCGCTAATTGAGTCGAGTCAATTGTTTAGTTGTATTGATATCGTAAGATCAAGTTACTCGTAAACTTGTTGAGACGGGTTTAGCTGAACGATAGCTTACCCATTTACCAATTACCCATGACCCATTTACCATCTAACTTGATCTTTAACCTAAATTTAACCTAGTTTTACCCTAACCTCACACGCCCCTCATCTCACACGCCTACCTCCTTCACCAACACCAAAACATCAGATTTCACGCATAGAGAGGGAGAGGGAGTGGCCGTGGGTGTTGACAGCGAAGCAAGGAAGAGCTAGGGACTATTGTCGATGGCCGTGGGTGGCCCTGGTGGCGGTTGTGGTGACGGAAAAAGGTAAGAGTCAACCCTTTCCTCTGTTTTCATCTTTCTGTCGAGTGTTTGGTGGTTGTTCGTGCCTTGTTGAGGCACTGCTGGTGGTGGTTGGTAGAGTAAGGGAGTAGGGTGGTAAGGGACGAGTGTGGTGGTGGTGATTAGGGAGGTTTTGGGTGGTGATGGTGGTTGTGAAAGGCGGCGGCGACAGGGGGTAGCCAAAACGGGTTTTGGTTACGGTTTTCAGACGGGTTTAGGTGGGTAGTTTTGGGGTGGTGCCACCGTGGACTAGGGGGAGGTCGAAACGGTGGCGCTATGGTGTCTGTGTGCGTGGGTTGGCGGCGAGCAGAATGGTGGTGATAGATTAGTGTTTTGTTGACAGTGGTGGTGGCCGAGGGGTGGTGTAGGGGCTGCTGTGGTGAGGCACGGTGGTGAACCAGGCCCAATGTCAGCCCTGGTTCGACTCGCCGGCGGCAGTCGACCAGGTGGGGCTTGGTTGTTGGTGGCTGGGTCGAAGTGGGCAGCAAGCCTGGTGGTTGTCGCGGGGGTTCAGGCGGCGCGTGAGGGGTTGGGCGAGTGAGATGTCACGGGTGGTGGAGTCGGGTTTTTTTTTGAGTTGTTTTATGTTTAATCCGGGTTTTCTTAAATCGTTTAATTCGTTTAATCTTTTATTTATCATATTCGTATTTAATTTAATTCCCGAGTTATTTAAAATAATTAGAGACGGGTTTTTGAGTCGGGTTTGTTAAAAGAGAAAAGTTACTATATCGGGAAAGTTTTCATTGTGGGAGATTTCTACATTTAGTGGTTAGTAATTATAAATATTATAATTGTTTTAGGTGACGGATTCGTGAAGGATCGATAATCAGATTTGTTGCTTTATTTCTGGACTGCTTAACTGCTTAATTGGATTTGCTGACACTTGGAGGTAGGGAAATACACTTGACTTCTTATCGTGTTATTGAATTGTGTTGACTTGCTTGTGTTTCATATGACCAAGTTGTGAACGTGACTTGATTTGTGGTTGTTGATTACGCTATAATATGGTCGACTGAATTATTCGTGTTGGGTGTGTTATCACAACATTTGGTACCTGGCATGATTTCATTCATTGGTATACATGTTGTATTGCATTGTTTACTGCTGAGCATTCATATGCATTGGAGATGGAGGATGTTGTGGTGACGTGGTGTGGTGATGGAGATGTTGTGATAAGGCCCCGGGCGGGTTCTCGGCAGACTTGCCCTGGTGTCCTCGGTGCTTGAGGCTGGCAGATCGACTACGGTCGATATATATAGTCTACCGGGGATCGGTATGGCTGGGCGTTCCGGGTTATGAGTTATGAGAGGTGAGTTGAGATGGAGATGGAGGTGACGGAGGAGCATGCATCATACATATCATATTTTGTTGTCTCATTGTTTTCCCTACTCAACCTCGTGGTTGACCCTGTGTATTCGTGAACACCTGTGACGACCCAATTATTGGCGAGCAGACTTGACAGGTTTAAGAGATAGGACGGGAGCTGGATGGGCGTGAGACACTGGATCGGAAGACTTAGTAGCTAGATCACTATTTAGAAGACTTTCACTTTTATTCATGTTAATTCTTGTAATTTGATGTAAAAGAAGTTTTGTTATAATTAAGTTAAAGTATTCATATAATTTGCCTTGGAGTTTAATTTGTTATTCACTACCTCGGGAAACCGAGTTGGTAACAGTTCGGTTTATTAGGGAATGTCTTGCCTAAGGCTCCTTCATAAACCGGGGTGTTACAAAGGCTATTTTTCGAAGCGATTTACGGTTTAGCTGTGAAACCGTCACAATTTCACTCAAACGCTCAAAACTCAATGAAAATTCGAAACAAATACATGGTTATGATCCTTATACTACCAATTAGCCATTTATAAAGTCAATTTTGCAAGGTAAAATCATTTGGGGGAAAAGCCCCCAAATTTTCGACTAATTAGGGTCGAAAACTCTAATTTTGTCGGTCCCATTTGATCAAATACGGAAGATAAATGCAAGATTGATACACATACCCCGATTATTCATGGCAAATGCAAGCTTTTGGATCAAATTTTGACGGAAATGGTTGGAATTTGAGAGAGAAATTAAGGATTTATATTTCGAAATAATGAAACAAACCCCTCTGTTTCATCGAGTTTTTACGCAGGATTGACACGCCCAGGAAAAGACGCAGCAGGTGCTGCGCCTCTTCATCAGTTTCCCTCCATAGGAATTTTCGAAGACTCGTTATAAGTTCGTTATTTTGTGGGCCCATCTTTGGTGCGCCTCTTCCTCGATGCCATATCACATATTTGGTCTGTTCGACGTATATTCTTCGCCCAGATCCGTATTTCCAAGCCAACAACAAACTGTTGCCATGTTCTGCCAAGACCTAGCTTGTTACAACGAGCGGTTCTTCTTTGACATGTATTTCGACACGCCTTTATTATGTTCCCCCAGCGAGAGTACACGGATAGACATTCCCTCTCAAGATATGGAGATCAGTTCCCGATTATGGTCCCCCAGCGAGAGTTCACGACAGACAATCATTCCCTCTCGAGACATGGAGATCAACATCGACCCCAAGCGCTTCCGAAGTTTGTTTGAAACCGACCACAAGCAGATTTCTCCCAGCAGTTCCAGACTATGTCCTGCTGTCTTCTCCCAATATCGCGTTTTGTTTCCCCTGGAGTTTCAAGGAATTTCAGGTATGGTCTCTTCTTATGGCTGGCAAGCTTCCTTGCGTAGTCTAACGGACTTTAAACGACCCTCCCCGATAGTCGACAAACTCTAAAATGTTCCCGACGACAGGTCCCTGGTTCAGACCCCTTGAGCCGCCTCGCGTCGCCATAGTCGTCAGGTTGTAATCTTCGATTGACCTGATGGCTATACTTTGACTTTCGCCTTGTCCAAGCCTCAGTCAAAGTGGGGGCTCTGTAGATACCTCATTTGCACCTCCCGCAAACCACCCGGTGATGATTGGGCCGCATGTTTGGTACGCGGAACAATTTGTGACAGTTCGTAAGTTTATTGTCAAGTGATCGCTCAAACACTTGTGTCTACCTCTTAATTGTCATCTATGTGCCGATTCGGTCGTTTTGGCAGTAATTAGAGTATATTTGGAGTCCGGGTCAAAAAAACCGTCTTCATTTTCTAAAACCGAGTCAGGATGTTCTAGAATGTTCCGGATATTTCTATTCCATATTTTGCAATCTTTTAATCTTTGGCAAAGAATTTCCCGTAATATTCACACAAAATTTTAAGGAAAACAAGATTAATTTGTTATTCCATAACCAAAACACGGAAATCTTTCTTCCGTAGGAGGAAACCACTTGGGAAAGGACGCAGCAAGTGCTGCGCCTCTTCCAAGAGACGCAGTGCCTGCTGCGCCTCTTCCCAAGTCCTTTTTTGCGTATTTTTCGTATCTTTTCATATCTTTTCGAGATTCACTTCCAAAGTTTCTCCGAAAAACCCTACTTCCTCCGTGTGATTAGTATAAATAGAGACCTTCGGTCTCACATATTTCTCACGCAATTGTCCGCCCTTCTATTCTCCCTTTGCATTCTAGACCACGTTCTTACTTATTGGCGTCTACGTGCTTGAACTTTCGACCACGTAAGCTCGGATCTTTCTAAGTACCAGCCTCGTTTTGCATGACCGACCAATTTGACCAACTCCACAATAATCAAACTTAATCAATCTTGTTCGTTTTCCTCTTAGAGGGCACTTTCGTCTACATTCGAGTCGAGCATCACTAAACGTTAACTTAGTTCACCTCGTTTCGTCAAACATGTAAGTCTGAGGGTATAAATCCTTCGTTTATTTATTGTGCTTTTTTTTGTAATTACAATTGTAAGGTTTATGTCGAAAGTATTCTTAAAACCGTTTTGTAAACCCTTGTTAAAAACCCTTTTTACGGATTATCAGAAGACAACCGTCGAGAAAGGACGCAGCAACTGCTGCGCCTCTTCGAAGGGACGCAGTACCTGCTGCGCCTCTTCGTGAGGCTGCCGCAGTTCCTGCTTCCTTTCTTCTTCCTTCGTCTTTTGTTCGTCCTATTGTTTTTCGCTTGTTTTCAATTGTTCATGTTTATTTTAACACGATAATTCTAATATAGCAATTCTAACATGTAAATAATTCATTGTTGATCAATTCGTCATTAAATCCCAGCTTAAATCCCTTATAATTCATATTTGCGGCTTTTCGTCATTAAAGTCAATCCGATTTTTAGCGTAATTCGATCTTTGATATATTCCCATCTGTTATTTATCATATCCGTCATTAATTCGTCATTAATAGTTTGTTTAACCTAATTAATTTGTTCTCATTAATTAACCTTTTAATCTTGTAAATAATTCGTTCTAATCAGTTTCATTCATGTTTTATCGTTTTTATGACCTTAATCACATTTGTTAATCACTTTCATCCAAGTCAATTATTCATAATGATCGATTAAAATCACCAACGAATATTAACAATTTGCAATTCCGGCTTCACAGCCAGAACTGAGCCAAGGAATGGACGCAGCAACTGATGCGCCTTTTCCAAGGGGACGCAGCTCTGCTGCGCCTGTTCCTGGTTGATTTCTATCCCTGAACTCCCGTTCTGCTTTGACCTAGTTTATTAGTTTACGTATTAATTTACTACTAATCGTATTATCACCCTTAATATGTTCGTTAATTTATTTATTCTTTCTTTTCTAAAATTATCCGTTTTAAATGTATTTTCGACATAAATCATTAAATCCGATGTAATTATTGTAATTTTCTTTATTGTATTTTTATTGTATTTCTTTTGTCGCATTGCTTGTATGCTTTCACATGTAATTAACCTAAATTCCTACCTCGACATTAATTGTATGTTAAATTACGTGATAACCGACTTAGTTAATTCTCACATGCTATGATTAAAACGTTGGATGTTGCATTGCATGCATATAAATCGACAATATATCGAGTATAGACAATTTCCCTAATCATTAGTAGAGGCCGCTATCGAGGCGGGCGGGATTAGGTGTTCGATCAAAAGAGCTTCCTAATACGTACCCTCACCTCTTACTCCAGATCTCTGTGAACATCCGTGTTCATTGGCATCCATGAGAGTCATTGTAGACATAGAATGCTAAGGGTAACGAGTTCTTGGTGTTCATGTCACTACTTTGTGTCTTGACATGGCACGAGGTATTCGAACGGTTTCCAATTTTCCACAATAAATTGGTGGCGACTCCACAAATGCAAACGCTTGTTCCCAAGCCCCCCGTGGGCCCGCGTCCACAAATACATAAAACTTAATCTCATAATTTCCTTAAAAAAAGAAAACATACTCTCATAATTAATGGTACATAAATAAGTACAAATAATTGAATGAAAAATCTTTAAAATTTCACAATTTACCTTTTGAACCATCATGACAATAATTAATCATTTTAATTATGACATTTCCTCTTCCCATTTAAGTTTTCTCCAACTCCCACCTTTTGATTGTTTTTCTATAAAATTTACTTTACTTTTTTAAGTGATTTATGCTTTTTTAACCATTATAAGATGATCGTTGATCTCAAAATGGAGATCTTATAATATTTCTTTAAATTTGTTATTAAGCGTATATTGTTGTGTAATTTTACTCTTATGCTTTCCCGATCAACCTATTTGAATTTGTATTTTTGTATTCATGAGTATAATCATCTCTAACATATATTTTTCTTTTTTCATTTCATATGAACTATTATCAAGGCATGTATTAAAAGGAAGCGAAAGTGAACCTTCAGATAAATATTAAATAGTATTGTTTCTAAATTCTAATCCGTATATTTTTAAGTTTATGTGTTTTTTTTTTCAAAACTGGAATAGATTATTTTATAGTCTTTAATACTATTTTTATTTTTATATAGGATCATGGACATAAGTATAACAAGAGATGGATCAAATTCTTGAAATAGTAATAAGGAACTTAAAAAATTTTATGAATCTTTTGGAATTCGGATTTAGGGAATATAGTTTTTTAGATTATTGAGCAATTGAAATGAAAATTTAATTCGTAATACATGGACTAGATACCGACCATACCGTTGAATCGTATCTAATACTTTTCTATCGATATAATAAATGTTTTTCGGATGTAAATAATATTTGAAGCATGCACGTGGTGATAAGACTTCAAGATATTTCTATGGGAGGGTTGATGGAGAGGTCTGGAAATAATTTGGAGATGACTATACTGAGGTATTGAGTTTACAACCTTATAAGGCATCATTGAAGATTTTTCCATACGGAATTTATTATATACGGATGGTTTCAACTTTTAATATTTAAAAAACTCACTTTATTATATTGCGGAGTAAAAGACACGTATATATAATGAGTCGTCTTTGTCATTGCTCCGTTGTCAAGTTTCTCAAAATTAGTAGCTACCACATTGTCACTTGCAGGATTCGATTTAAAAAAATAAACCAAAGTGGTCAAAGAAATAAGGTATCAACTAACTAATTTCTATGTATTTCAAGACTGTATATTTTTAAATGGATCAACAACTAATTGCTTAAACAAATATTAACAATACGATAAAATATCAAAACTAAAATAGATGAACCCGTGAAATTCACGGGTCACAAACCTAGTTGTTGTTAATATATGTATAGTATTATTGTTAATGCATTTTCAAAAGCAAGGGGCTGTGGTCGTCATGGAGTGTGTAACTGTATATCTAGCTTAACTCTTTGGTTGTCATTATGGTGTAGTTGAGTGATGTTTGTAAAATCCTACAAAAGGTTATTTGTGAAGACTAATAAAAGTCGGGTCAATAATACTCCTTATATATCTTAATTCTTGACGAATGACATGTTCATAAAAAAAATGGTTGTTAATTAATTTCAATCATACAAATATGTGATTTTTGAAATATGTTTCTGAATATTTTGCTAGGGGTGGCAATCGGAAGTGGCCAACAACCTATAGTGACATATGTATATTCGATTATCAAGCACATTATTGGATACTCAATTGGATGTGTCATACCAAGACTACAATATGAGAAGAGCTCCAATGGGATATGGTTTTTGGTTTATTATTTCAAACTATAAGTAGTATTAATAATAGCAAGTGCTCATAAAAGCGGGATACATACAGAGGCCAGCTCAGCAACCAGGGGCAAAGGAAAAAGAACTGAATTTTCATGTGTGTATTAATTGAAATAATTGCTCGGCACATTAATACTTTAAACAGTTCTACGTGGTCGAAATTTTTATGCTAAATTCCTAATTCAAAAGCCGTATATAATTTGTCTAGAAAAGATACCTTAATGTAGATTTTGATTATGAATGTATGGTTATTGATTGTACAATGTACGTAACATTTGGTTGCATTTATAATGTGTGTCTTATAGATTGTATGCATATGTCTTCAAGGTGTTTATTATACAAAGTCTACTGACGATGACTTTTATGCTATGAACAATTGGGTTTACAATTAAGAATCTATAATAAATTATAAAAAAAATTATTTTCCCGCCTACTACCCTGCATCACCAAACATTGTATTTTATCCCTTCCTAAATGAGCTCCTAAACTACAGCATATTTATAGTATAACCATTTTAATATTATCTTTCAACACGTTTACTGCCATCAATTGCTAAAATATTGATTGGCATCAAATCTATATAAAACTATAATACAAGAATCTATCTATCTATATAAAACTATAATACAAGAACCACTATACATACTATTGGACACGTGTCATTTTTCTTTGAAGAATTTTCCCGCTCATAACTTATGCGTCTTAACCCTAGACTATGTATAAACAATAAACAATAAACAATATACAGTGCATCGTTATCCAGCCGCCACCCATCCTCTACCCTTCTCTCATTCTCTTACATTTGCTTCCCCATAAACAATATGCCTCTTAGGCCCTGTTCTTTTGGACTGAAATTGTCTGAATCGAATCAATCGAATCAATCGAATCGAATGGAGTGAATGAATCGAATCGAATGAATGGAATCAATCAATCAATCGAATCAATCAATCGAAATAATAATAAAAAGATTATATTAATAATAATAATAATAATAATAATAATAATAATAATAATAATAATAATAAATATTATAATAAAAATAATACCAATAATAATAATAATAAATATTATTATAATATTATTCATTAATAATAATAATAATAATAATAATAATATATTATTATAATCTAATAATAATAATTTAATAAGATATATAAAAAATAAAATAGTAATATAATAATAAATATAATAATAATAATAATAATAATAATAATAATAATATATTAGTAATATAAATGATAACATTATTAATAATAACTAAAAAATAAATAATAATATAATAATAATAATAGGTCTAATATAATAACTTATTAATATAATAATATTAAATATAATAATAATAATAATAAATATGTGATTAATAATATTAATAATAATGAGTATATTAATAAAATAATAAATATAATAGTATAACTTATTAATATAATAATATTAAATATATTATCAATAATATTAATAATAATAAATATATTAATAAAATAATAAATATAATATAATAATAATAATGATGATGATAATAATAATAATAATAATAAATATATTAAATATAAATATAATAATGTAAACAATACGAATTAATTATTAATAAATATAATAGTAATATAATAAATATAAAAATAATATAATAATAATAATAATAATAATAATAACAATAATAATAATAACAATAGTAAATACATTATAAAAAATAATAATAATGATATCAATAAGAATAAAAATAGTAATGTTGAAATAAATTAAATCGAATCGAATCGAATCGAATCGAATCGAATCGAATCGATCGAATCGAATCGAATCGAATCGAATCGAATCGAATGGAGCCGAATCGAATCGAATCGAATCGAATGGAGTGAATCGAATCGAATCGAATCGAACTTATTAGAACTGAAATTAAGTCCAAAAGAACAGGGCCTTAGACTCTGCATTTGCTTCTGCCGATTTCCTCTTTATTGTTCTTCTTTGCATTTTTCTCTTTATTGTCCATATATTATTCAAGAAAAAGAGATCTAAAATTATTATAGCAATGATCAAAGCAAAGGTTATCAGATTGAGGATGTATTTAATGGTTAGTAGATGCACTTTCAAGTAAATTGCATCATTTATCGTCGTAATTTCATTTTTATTTGTTTTAATGAATGTAGACTTTTTGGGATTGGACTTAGATAGTGGAAATTTTATTGGTGTGTTATTTTGCCGATTTACGTCATGATTCCTAAAATTTTCTCCAGAAAACATGGAAAAGTTAGGACAACTCTGATTAGGTGGTGACGGAGTTTCAAGTTCAATTCATTGCATCATTCACACGGGTATGATCATTCATCCTCATCGGTCCATTTTAATTAGGGTATAGTTGGTTTTGATATGGTATTGAGTTGTTGTTCAAATTTATTTAACTTCTTTCCCCATTTTAAGATATAATTGAACGGATTTTGTTAACTACCTTGAAAACATTATCTAATTTGTTTTGATATTACTTATATGTGATATGTGGCACATGTATTGTTAGTTTCTTCTGACAACAAGATGCTCGGAATTGTATTTAAAAGTGGTTTTGGTATTTACGCTGAACTTATATGTTGATTTATGATCTTTCGGATTATGAATATGTAAACTTCTTATGAACTTTGAATGTAGAGTTACTTATTTAATATTCATGAGAGGAGCGTAATCTGAAGCTACAAATCGATTGAATTGCACAAGACGAGGTTAGCATTCTAATTTATTTTTTTCCCAGTTTACTACCAATTAATTTCATGTGTATTAATGTCCAGTTTGAATTTAATCTCTCAAACATTTATCTTTTATGGTTGTCTATCAGTCTATGTTTTTGCTTCCCTGGTTTAGTTCTAGAAATTTTATCTATTGATAGCATATTACTCCTTCACTAAAACCCACCATTAAACCCTTTAATTTTTAGAATGGTCAACGCTTATTGGAAAAACTAATTATTCAACATTTATATTTTTGGTTAGCTTATTATATCAACTAGAGGAGTAGATGATTTAACTGTAGAGAAATGTTATAGTGGACAAGAATTGAGTGCCTTTAATTTACAATTCTTCTTTTAATCATAGATATATTGATATATTGTGCATTAGTGGAGTACGGACTACAGAGTATGTTGGACGCGAAAATTACATCTTAGAATTGAGTAATGATAGTATCATATGATAATGATTAATGCAAAAAATACTCCTTAGAATTGAATCTTTTAATCAGCCTATGAGGGAGATGTCATTTCTATTCTTCCTCATCTTTTCATTTCATTTTTGATGTGTTCCTTTTTCTTTGATTAACTTTAATTTGATTTTAGCCTTTGATGGATAATGACTATACCAATGCTTTTTTTGTTGCCTATGTTTAATATTTTTACATGTATACTTATATTAGTGAATTATATACATTCATTTCTAGGAATTTGTAGTAGAAGCTTACTACCCCACATCACCCCTAAGTCTCTAACCTTAATCTTTAGCTAGACAATTGCTATCCATTTAAGATTGCCCTTTATATAGATTCGTTTTGATCATTTGTTTAGACTGTTTATCAATGAACAAACCTAAAGAACTCATTAACACGGGAACATATGAAATCTTATAAATAACCGAAATGTTTGTAGCAAGTACTATACCTAAGCAATTACTCAAATATGGTAATTTTATCACTTGATATAAAGAATAGCATAGTTACTCTGTATTTTTTTGTGCTCTAGCTGCTTGCTTTTTTCCTTTTTCTTTTTTAGTTCTTTTGGTCATGCATCTAATAGATTTCTGATTTAGGTTCTGTTTTTGTATTATTGCCATTGAGTTTTACCCTTTTAGAAGTTTGAAACATAATCACCCGTGACGCTATTTTTCGTGCTTTTCGTAGAATGGGAAAGATATACAGGGATCTGTAGACAAGGGGATTAAGGGCCATTTTATTTGAGAAGGATGAAGCTAAAGTACCTACACATTGTTGAATCCTACTATGACTTCTGCTTGCTTTACTTCAAATTTAGTAAGCATGAAGGGAACATGATTGACACTGAATCTCTTATATTGTGATGATATTAGATGAATTAGTCTTCATTGTCATGTATTACAACATTTATCGGGCATATATTAACTTTTGAAGTTATGTGTTCCAACTGCTAATTACATTCCATCTCATTTATCTTCTCAAATATCATGAATGTTGTCTACTTAGTGTAGTTCAATTTCTTTTTATCTCCTTGATTGAATAAAGTAAGATTTTAGAGCAATTACATGCATGTACAGATGTATAAACAAGATAAATGTACTGCGCTAACACGAAACGATGAATTGATATATATTTTTTAAATGTTTTGTTAAAAGTTCATTATAGTTTTTGCAACACAATTTTACTAACAGATTTTAAAACTATTTGAGAGTAGTCGTTATCATTAGTCTCATTAACTTTTTCTTACTTATATTTGCTAATAAAATTAGAAAGATCATTGATTTGTAGTTTAAATATTTACTATATTTAGCAATGGTATAATTATTTTGGAATAAATTTTGAGCAAAAGTGGACAATGAAATTGAGATGGAGGGAGTATTACATTAAATTAAATCGGTATAATTTTTTGTTAAAAATAAAATTAGTATGATTATTATAAAAATAAGTATGAAATTAAATAATCACTTTGCTTCATAATTAAGAACAAAAGGTTCATCGAAAATATCTAATGAGGTATGAAAAAGTCGTCTTTCACTAGCTTAGTATGAAATCAGGTCTCTCTCAAGTCTTTGTGTACCGTAACTTTAATATAGAGATCATACAAATTGACGTTATACAATATCTCATTAAATATCAAGATACATTTTTGACATCATAAAAAATCGATTAATATTATTTTTATATTTTACTTTATAATTTTGTCCAACAAATTAGTATGATGTGTGATGTATGGGGTGCTCCCTCCTTTTAAAGACACATACCTCCATATTCGTCCTACAATGGAACTACATTTATTAGATTTAACAATTCTTGAAAGACATTCTCATAATAAACTTTATGTCAGTTTAATTCATTTGCCACTATGTAGATCCGGAAAATAAAGAAATCGAATTTCATATACTCTATATTCCTTTCCAATTAATACAATTTAGTACGAGAAATTACAATGCCTTTATTCATGATCGTGCAATTTTGCACGGGTTTAAGCTATTGATAGTAATAATTAATTAAAATTAAATATAAGTTGTTCGCGGTAAGTTATTGTACATTTAACCAAAAATCATCGAATTTAAAAATAATTAAAATGATAAAATAATTAAAATGATACAAAGGCATGATGATTTGACTGTGCGATTACTCCAACAATATTACATTCCCGTAAATTGCGAGGTAAGAGGGTAAGTGACTATTTCCAACACCATTAACTTGTTATTATTACATTAAACTTTTATAAACGTTTATTTATACGGTATACTATGTATGCCCGTGCAATTTTGCACGGGTCCAAAGTTAGTTGTTCCACTAAGAGTGAAATCTCGTTAGAGTTGACCTAAGGGATTTCTTGGACCGAAAGGTACAAACACTCTACGTCTATCTTAGCATCTTGACCTAACTCATTTCTTATTACATTAATGAACCATTGGCCCTAGTTTTCCCTTATTGCATTAGTTTTACCTTGTACATTTGATAATTATCTTTTCATTTAGTTAAATCAAAATCAACCTTGTATTCGACTAGAATATAACTAAACCGGGACTTACAGCCTAACTCACCATCTTTGTGGATCAATACTCGACTTATCCTAGTTCTATACTTAGATAGTTTATAAAACCCCGACCCAAATCTAGGGTCGGAAGTAGTCACTCAGGGTAACTCGCCAGGTTGTGTACATAGCCCACGGATTAGCACGGGTCTTTCCAACGTATTTTTTCCTCACTCATGCGCATACTGGGAACCTTTCCATGAGGTCACCCATCCTAAGGATATTCCGAGGCAAGAACGCTTAAATGTGGAGTTTTTTTGCATAGATAACCAGAAAAAAAAAAGTGCACTTTGTTGATATGATTAGTACTTTCAATCCCTTTAAGCACTATTTATGTAAGACGCTTATCAATGGACTTTTTCAAGCGAGTACCCCATTGAATAACATCTTCAGTTTAGTGGAGTATCACATAGTTGTTTTAATTTATTTGGTTAAGGGGTGCGCGATAAACTCTTCGTCAATCTTACTTGTCATCCTCAGATGAGACCCGATAGTTTTCAAGTATATATTATGTTTTTTTGAAAACATTATGTGTTCCAGAATATCAAGAGTTAAGATTCTCTAAAAATTTTATTTACTATTTATTTTCGAAAACTTCACGAATATCAAAACTCTCAGATATATTTTTATTTAATATTTACATGAATAAAAACAACCATTTAGGTAATACTTGATTATGGTAGTTAGACTTGTTCAAAACTCTTCGTCAATCTCTCGATCCATTTTTGATTTTACTTATGTTGTTAGACTTGTTTAATAGATTCAAGTAATTTACGATTAAGATTTTTCTTCCCGCTTCTTAATAACCTTTATATGTGTATTTGAGCCAAAATGTTGAGTGAAGAAAAATACGATAATTGTGTGAGGTTAAGATATATGGTGAAACAATTATTCTAATATAAATGCACATATAAAGGTTATTAAGAAGCAGGAAGAAAAATCTTAATCGTAGAAGAAAAATACGATAATTGTGTGAGGTTAAGATATATGGTGAAACAGTTATTCTAATATAAATTAAAAAGATATTAGATGTGAGACGATTACTTTAGTACTAAATAGAAACTAAAACATATTAGATCATACAAAATAAAGGTACACGAATCTAATACTTGTACCGTATAATGAAATAAATTAAAAATACAAATGTTCACAATTACCAACAGTGATACGTATACGGTAGTGCAAAAATTTGTTCATTATAACTCGATCCACCTACAAAAATGTCTTAAGATCCGTCACCATTATCCACTGAATTTTACAAATTTAATCTTGAAGACGGTTAATTAGTATTGTTAACACAATTAACTTTTAGAGTACTCATCTTATAACAACTGATTGTCATTTTTCCTACATATGTTATTGTTTTGTAAGATGATGAAAATAAATTACCATTTTTTTAGCAAAACAGAAGTTCTAAATAATTAACAAAAAAATGATAAAAATACATACAACAAGGTCTTGTAGCTCAGTTGGTTAGAGCGTTGGTCTTATGAGCCGAAGGTCGCGAGTTCGAGCCTCGCTAAGACCAACTAAATAAATGATTTACTATATTTTTAACACATTTTGAAAATTAACCTACAATTAAAATTTGTGACAGTATGAGAAATAAATGTAGAAATATGTATTATCGTAGAAAAAATACATAATAAATAAAAATGATTATTTTCGCTTATTGTTTTCGTTATTTTATAAATCGTCGTGTGGTAATACTCTGTGAAATATTGAAGAACAAGAAAAACAGAGAAGTGAAGAATTGCCTTCATATTTCTTATTGAATAAAACACCAAATCATACGATACATATATACAACAATTAGTCAAACACAATCTTTGACTGATAACATATACTAAGTATAATTCACAATATAAGAATAATATCTTTGATATTTTGATATTATTCTTACACTCCCCCTCAAGTAGGAGCACTTGGTAAACCGAGTCCCAACTTGAACAATAGATGATCGTATGTTTCTCCTCCGAATGCCTTAGTGAAAAAATCTACTATTTGTTCTTTGTTGCGAATATGGAACGTACTAATTGTATTCGATATCAAATGTTGACGTACAAAGTGAAAATCTATCTCAATGTGTTTTGTTCGATCATGAAAAACCGGGTTCTTTGCTATATGTATAGCTGCTTGATTATCGCAATACAAGTGCATGGGTTTTGTACGAAAGACACCTAATGATGCAAGGAAAGCCTTCATCCAAATCAACTCGCTAGTTACTGCTCCCATGGCTCGATATTCCGCCTCAGCTGTTGATTTGGCCACATTCACTTGCTTTTTCGCCCTCCACGAAATGGGTGACCTTCCAATCGAAACAAAATACTCACTTAATGATCTTCTAGTTAAAGGGCAGCTAGCATAATCTGAATCGCAATACCCTTTAAGTTGCAAGTCCGAGTCCCTTCTAAAAGTAATCTCATTACTCGGATTTCGCTTCACGTAGCGCACAACTCTCAATGCTACTTCCCAATGTTCCTTTCTCGGTTCGTGCACAAACTGCGATAGTATATGAACCGCATACACAAGGTCTAGTCGGGTAATCGTTAGATAGACTAACCTCCCAACCAAACGACGATACTTCATGATATCCTTTAAAACATACCCCTTTGCCATCGCTAGATTATGCCGCTGCTGAATCGGTGTGTAAGCCGTCTTGCCCCCCTCCATTCCGGTATCCTCTATGATGCTCATTGCGTATTTCCGTTGGTTTAAGATCAACCCATTTGTGCCATGTGCTACTTCGATCCCCAAGAAGTACTTGAGTTGTCCCAAGTCCTTTATACCAAAACTCTTATCGAGGAATGTCTTAAAATTCGCACAAGCCTTATTGTTGTTGCTAACTACGATCATGTCATCCACATACACTAGAACTTCAATGAAAATCTTGTCTCAATTATAAGTGAACCATGAGTAGTCGGCTAATGATTGTATGAACCCGTAATTCTTCATTGATTCGGTCAATTTAGCAAACAAATTTCGAGAGGCTTGCTTCAATCCATAAATTGACTTCAACAATCGACACACTTTATTTTTTCCTTTCCTTTCGAACCCTTGCGGAATTCTCATGTACACTTCTTCATCGAGATCTCCATGTAAAATGTGTTATTTACGTCTAATTGCTCAATAAATCATCCCTTAACAACCGCGACAACAAGCATGCACCTTTACACTAGTCATCTTTGCCACCGGTGCATAGGTCTCGTGAAAGTCTATTCCTTCCACTTGTGTGAACCCTTGCGCAACTAATCTCGCCTTGTAACGTTCCACTGTTCCGTCTTCTTTGTGTTTGGTCTTATAAACCCACCTACATCCAATTGGTTTCTTCCCTTCCGGTAAGGTGACTATTTTTCAAGTCCCATTCTTCTCTAAAGCATAAATTTTTTTGCTCATCGCTTCTCTCCATTTTCGATTTTTCACCGCCTCATGATAAAAGTTAGGCTCTCGTTTTTCATCTATCTATGCTAAGAAGGTGTAACACCCCCATACTCCAAGTGCCTTACCAGGACCACTCAGGTATAAGGATACTACCATCTCGGTTGCCCGAGGCAATGAATATCATAAGACAATAAAGAAACGTATTTTAAAAGTAATTATAGTTTAAGTGATTACATGTTCAAAACCAAAACTGATAAAAGGAAATACAAGTTCTCAAAACTATCTACTATCAAAATACTATCAAGCGTCAGACACAGCGGAAGACTTCTAAACTGCAACTGGTGACTCATCCCAGCTATCCCGTACGCATCGTCTCATACCGCTCAATAATCGCCACCACCCCGAATGGATCACCACAGTTTTTAAAACATTTAAACGGGGTCAGTACTAATCACACAATTTATATGATCCAACAACACAACAAACAACATAGCTCAAACAGTCATACACACAATCACACCCACTTCAATCAATCTCCGTCACCGATCGTCCACCTGGACCAGCCGCCGCGTGGGGGACCGCAGCCGTTCCCACCTAAGCCCCGCTCATCATACCGAGCGATAACCCTGTCCCATTAATGTGCACATCCCGTTCCGTGGCGGGTTCCACGAAGGGCGAAACTAGGGCGTGAAGTCACTCCCGCAAGTGACCCCACTCAGCCGAGAACGCATCTCGAGAACCATCAACAGCAATCACAACCACAAACACAAGACAATCATCATATCAAACAACCAAATACAAAGACATTACCAATATCCCATTATGGGACTAATACCGAGTAGGAAATCCTACCCGGAAAGCATAATTATCGACGGTCTCTATTTTGTATCAAAAAGGCTCTTCTACAAAACCTCCTCCTATCATACAAACATACAAACACTACCGAATCACAATCTACACAAAAACCCCCAAATCCCTAAATTAGGGCTTAACCAAATTAAAGGAAAGACAATAAAAAGGGTACATAGATCTTACCCTCGACGCAAGGAACTCAACGGTATAAACAACGACAAGAACTGACCGTCTGAACTCCGGTAATTGCTAAGAATGCGATTAAGAAGATGAACTTGTTTGCTTTCTCTCTTAAACAGAAATTTAGGTTTTGTAAAAGTGATTTAGAGTAATGACGACGAAGCTTAAATACCTTAATCGCATAATTAACAAAACCCGAGAAAACTCCCCGTAAAACCGGACACTCGATCGAGTACCCAAGGTACTCGATCGAGTACCCCCTACTCGATCGAGTGCCCTGACTACTCGATCGAGTACCCAACAGTCGAAACTATTTTATTTCGCAACTTACCCTTACTCGACAGAGTAAGGCCTACTCGATAGAGTACCCCAAGACTTATAAATACGTAGTATTTACGGTCTTCCCTCCTAAAAGGAACTTCGTCCCCGAAGTTCAACCCATACTCTAAAAACAAACATACTAACTCGATCAAGACACAACAACGTGACTAAGAACTCAAAACGAAACTCCAACCCAAACATGAACTCGTAACGCCAACTCCACTAACTATTCCTACCTCCACAACATGGCTCACGATATCGTATCTACCACATATATATATCTCATACGACACTAACTCCATACATAACCAACTACATAAACATCAAACGGAATGTTACATTCTACCACCCTTAAAAGGAACTTCGTCCTCGAAGTTTACTCACACTCATAACCTCATCATCCAACTGTCAACACTATCGAAGTATTCTCGCATTCCTAACCTCGAACTACTATAAGCACGTCCATGACCTTTTAACACTATCAACCACAACATATACAAAACTATACCTTATGCTACACCAACACTCTACTTCCCAATATACTACCATATGTACAACCATCAAAATCTCTTTTATCGCATCCTACTCCTCTTAAGATAAATGTTACGTCCTCGTAACTCACTAATACTAAATCCTAGATATATCTTTCCCTTTTCTCATCACCACCGCATGTCAAAGATAATCACCTATAACCTAAACACTCGCCATGCACATATCCAAGGCTTTCTTACTTAAACATTTTTCATACCTCAACTCATACGGCACACCACCTAATCTATACCATAAAACGCGTGGCAAAAATACCATACTAACTCTCCATTCTTTCTGCAAAACAACATACCTCTCTATGTAAGGCACCTATCTCCCAAAAGCATAACTCACGATCTACACTCGTTACGTACACTCACACTAGATCCTCAAGTTCTTTCCTTCATTACCGCAAAACTCATACACAACTTAACATGACACTATTTCCTCCAACACCCTACACTCACTGCCTCAACAAAGGATTATGAACCACCTGCATCTATCAGGTCATTACCACACATGTTTTACGAATCACTTGCCATTACCATGTCCACTAAAGCCTTATCTAGAACAAGATCAAAATTATCAGAATAACCTCTCACAACGCGTCTCATCAACAGGATATCACTATACCATGACAACAACGAAAACATATACAACTCTATTTCATACCATACTCTACCCTGATTCTCAAACTTAAATCGGTAAAGAAAACATCAATAACAAAACAATCGTCTATCTCAGTACAAACCGAAACTCACAGGAGCAACATCAAACAAAACAACAATCTATGTATCACTGGTATGCACTTTCGAAAACTCGTATCATAATCATCCCGCCTACTCCACCACAACCGGTGACGGCATCACAACACCGCCACCAACAGCCACACCGCAGTGCGAAAATACCCGCATCACAACACTAAATATCGTGCCCGGATCACCACCCGAGGCACAACAACCACATCGATAGACATCACAATCGTATACAACTCCCATAAACACCGACTCGAATAACTTTTCGACAAGAAAAACTTACTCAAATCCACTTTACTAAATCATAACACAACATATTTTATGAATTAAACAGATAATAACCTCGTGAATATCATCCCCTTACCATATCACAGATTGACATGTATCATGAATACAGACAAGCATAACTAGTCATGCCAAATCAGTCAAATTATTACCCTTTTTAAACATCGTTCCATTACGTTCTCGTATCCAACATGTATTACGTAGAAAATTCGGATAACAACATTATAACTATCACACCATACCGCTTCTCGTGAGGTCACAACCTCACACAAACATTTATACACATCATAGACCCGTAATCACATCCAATCGGTGGGCCCCGATCACGTAAGTTACCACTCAACATAGGTTACCGCCGCCCGAGCTTAACTCATATGCCCCTCACAACATTTTCCCCTATTCGCACAACCATCACTTCTTGTCAAGTATAACCATACCATTACTATTCAACTATTAGCATCCGCCTCATCTAACCACATCTTATACCTTCTCACAACTATACACAACAATTAGGTCCCTACCAAATCAACCTCTTTTGAATTGCTACCTTTCTAATATACCATCACTCTTAACCCTTAGTCACAAACCATAACACCACCACTGTCCGGATATCAAACCTCTTTCACTCATCTCTAAACATCACGATTTCTTTCCTATCTTCGGTTAACATTCCAAATAACTATCATCAAATTCACCAACAAAATTTACATCAACATCATTCCCAATACTGTCTTATTTGTATTGTCATCCAACTCTCCACCAAATATCGCGTATCCTGTCAATACTCCACCAACTTATTACTCCCTTAATTCCTCGAAACTCATTATCAATCATATTGTCCTGAAACTTCTATATAATCATTAGCTAATATCCTCATGATAATATCATAAATCTCGACGATTCCTTACTTCTATATCACATAACTCTGGTCAACATTTTTCTCAGCTTACTTTTATCTTCTTTTCTCTTTACACTCAACAATAACAATTAATAGCTCAACTCCTTATTCCTTCTAGCTAACTCTTTAGTAATCCAGTTACCCTTTCGTTGCTCCAAAACTCAAATTCCATTATTTTCTACCGACATCATCTCACTCTTTCTTACCATGGATCTTCTCTTATTATGCTATCACTCACTCACACTTATCACTAATTTGTCCATAAAAATCAACGTTTAAAGTTCAAACAATTACATCTCCCTTTTTACATCTCTAGAAATCAAAATTCTTTTTATACCGTTAATTGCCCAAGGAAATCCCACAGTGGTTTCACCTCTTAATAAACCAAATCTCCCCAAACTCCCTCACTGTCTACAAATCCACCTCGCGACATGTCTCCACAAAGTTCACTATATACCCCTCTTCTCAACCCCTTTAAAACGAACTTTCACTATGTATATTCTTAACCCACATGACTCCTAACCATCCCCCTCCATGATTCTTTACACATCTCAAGCTGCCACCATTTGCGTCCCTCATTTCAATCTTTTCATTCTCACGTTCCATAAACTCACACCATCCCTTGCCCACATTCATTTACTTTTACATTACCCAACATACAAACATATCGCTCATCTCATCTCACAAAACATGCTCTATGTCTCAATAAACCATACCAATCTTCCTTTTCTTTTTCCACTATTTGTCACAACACATATAACTTATGTCCTCCCACCGAACTCCTACTCACCACAGGTGCCACTCACTTCACCATAAGATTGGGTAACTTACGTATCAAGACCAACATACATGTAAAACAATGCATAAAGAAGCAAAATAACATCTTTGAATTAAACATAATATGCAACGAAGTCAAAAGGGTAAGCATATGACCCAAAACAGGGGTCACTAGATCGAGTACAGGCCACTCGATCGAGTAAGGGACTTACTCGATCGAGTAGGTGAAGATCAGAAGCACGTAAAACAATTCACCAGGGCCACTCGATCGAGTAACTAACGTACTCGATCGAGTGCCCCCTTACTCGATCGAGTACCAAGGATACTCGATCGAGTACCCCAATTCTCAGCACTGTCCAGTTTTCGTAAAACAGTCATAACTCACTCATTTCTTGGTCGTTTTGGGCGTGTGACCTATCGTTAGAATCGTAAAAGGACAAGCTATCACCTCCAATTGGAATCACATCAAAATCATTTATGCATCTCAAGTTATAACAGTTTAAAGACAACTTTGCTGTAATTAGACGACATAACTATTTGATTTTTACTTCCAAACAGCTTAAACAACAACCAAGCAAACAAAACCAGTCCAAAACTCATAAAACCAGTATTCATAATCATATGTTACTATTTTCAAAAGCCAAGCAACAACATTCATCATGCACATAGCTTATCTAACTTGCCAATTATGACTTACCCACATGTTTTTATTCTATCACTTTTCGTAAACAAAATCACAAATACATGACATCAAGTCCCCTATTCACATGTTACTACCACGATGATTCATCTTTTTCCACTAATCCATCCATCATACCACATATTTACCCACCATATTCGTTCAACATATTCACTCAGCACATGTTCAATTCACACTCCCAACCTTCTGTACTTTTACTCAACACGACAACAACAACATGTATACTTACACATCGCTTTATATATATATAGACAAAACACTTTTCCCTTACATAATTATAACGTGCCAAATTACATGTATCAATCCTTATACTTTCATGCTTTACAATCAACCAACATACAATTCACGTCATCATCATCTTTCAATTCAGATCCCCCATCCTCCACATGCATGCATCCATCAATTCATACAACATACTACTACATAGATACACACAACACACATTAAGCACATAACGATCCCGACACATATCCCATGGTGACCGGTTCAAAATTGTAGGGCGAGTTCGCGACTTTAGGACGTCTCCCAAGTCTTTGCATTAGCTCCTACAACCTTTACCCGGGTTCATTTTAATTGACTCCCTAGATTCATTAGATTCATTGGTTACGAGTTTCGGGATCGTCGCTCCGATACCATTTGTAACACCCCATACTCCAAGTGCCTTACCAGGACCACTCAGGTATAAGGATACTACCATCTCGGTTGCCCGAGGCAATGAATATCATAAGACAATAAAGAAACGTATTTTAAAAGTAATTATAGTTTAAGTGATTACATGTTCAAAACCAAAACTGATAAAAGGAAATACAAGTTCTCAAAACTATCTACTATCAAAATACTATCAAGCGTCAGACACAGCGGAAGACTTCTAAACTGCAACTGGTGACTCATCCCAGCTATCCCGTACGCATCGTCTCATACCTGCTCAATAACTGCTCACCACCCCCGAATGGATCACCACAGTTTTTAAAACATTTAAACGGGGTCAGTACTAATCACACAATTTATATGATCCAACAACACAACAAACAACATAGCTCAAACAGTCATACACACAATCACACCCACTTCAATCAATCTCCGTCACCGACTGTCCACTGGACCAGCCCTGCCAGTGGGGGACCGCAGCCGTTCCCACCTAAGCCCCGCTCATCATACCGAGCGATAACCCTGTCCCATTAATGTGCACATCCCCTTCCGTGGCGGGTTCCACGAAGGGCGAAACTAGGGCGTGAAGTCACTCCCGCAAGTGACCCCACTCAGCCGAGAACGCATCTCGAGAACCATCAACAGCAATCACAACCACAAACACAGTACAATCATCATATCAAACAACCAAATACAGCACATTACCAATATCCCATTATGGGACTAATACTGAGTAGGAAATCCTACCTGGAAAGCATAATTATCGACGGTCTCTACACTGTTTTTTGTATCAAAAAGGCTCTTCTACAAAACCTCCTCCTATCATACAAACATACAAACACTACCGAATCACAATATACACAAAAACCCCCAAATCCCTAAATTAGGGCTTAACCAAATTAAAGGAAAGACAATAAAAAGGGTACATAGATCTTACCCTCGACGCAAGGAACTCAACGGTATAAACAACGACAAGAACTGACCGTCTGAACTCCGGTAATTGCTAAGAATGCGATTAAGAAGATGAACTTGTTTGCTTTCTCTCTTAAACAGAAATTTAGGTTTTGTAAAAGTGATTTAGAGTAATGACGACGAAGCTTAAATACCTTAATCGCATAATTAACAAAACCCGAGAAAACTCCCCGTAAAACCGGACACTCGATCGAGTACCCAAGGTACTCGATCGAGTACCCCCCTACTCGATCGAGTGCCCCAGCTACTCGATCGAGTACCCAACAGGTCAGAAACTATTTTATTTCGCAACTTACCCTTACTCGACAGAGTAAGGCCTACTCGATAGAGTACCCCAAGACTTATAAATACGGAGTATTACAGAAGGCTTTGTGAGTTTTCGAAAAACAATTGACATTAACATCATTGATTAATGGATAATGCATACCTGACCGCGAGGATTTTGCTTGTTCGTGGTGAGAATCGAAATTAGGAGTGATTATCCTTGTGGATTTGCAATAGTAATCCTTCTTCCATATTGGCTTGAATTGTTTTCTAGCTCCTCGACTAAGTCTCTCCTCATTATGCACATTACCCGTTTCCTCTATCACCTCGTCACTCACCAAACTGCCTTCCCCTTCCTCCTTGTCACCATCATTCTGCCATGGTGAATTATTACTTGGACTTGTTGGTGTGCTAACATCGTCATCGTCTATTTCCGTCTCATCATAGAATGTATCGTCTATGTTTGTACTCCCCCACACGACATGGGGTATTTCATTAGGCAAAGAGCTTATGTCTGCATTCCCAAGCCCACTGTCGTCCCCATCTTGTGGAATAGAGTCATTACTCGAATTTAAATAAGGATAAACATTCTCGTAGAAAATAATGTCGCATGACACAAATACTCGTTTCTCTTTTAAATCGTATACCTTCCACCCCTTTTTGCTATGAGGGTAACCTATAAAACTACATCGTTTCCGCCGTTTCCCAAATTTATCTCGTGTTCTATCCTTATTATGAGCATAACATTAACATCCCAAGACCTTTAAATTGTCGAAATTGAGTTTTGTACGGTATAAAATTTCATAAGGTGTTTTCCCGTCTAGCAAAGGTGTAGGTTTTTGATTTATTAAATACGCAGCTGTCAATATGCACTCACCCCAAAATTGAAGAGGTAACCCTCCTTGAAAACGCAATGCCCGTGCTTTTTCAAGGATGTGATGGTGTTTCCTCTCGACCTGTCCATTTTGTTGAGGTGTATCTACATTGCTAGTTTGGAATAAAATTCCGTTTTCCTCATAATAGTATTTCATTACCCCAGATAACAATTCCTTCCCATTATCACATTGAATGATCTTGACACACGTTTCAAATTGCGTCTTAACCATTTGACAAAACATTTTCATTAAATGTCCTGCCTCACTTTTATCTTTCATGAGATACACCCATACTCCCCGACTATGGTCGTCAACTATGGTCAAGAAATAATGTGCACGCGTGAGACTATCAACCCGATATTGTCCCCAAATATCACAATGAATTAGACCAAACAAAGTATCACATCGTTTATTATTAGGCATAAAAGGAGTACGAGATTGTTTTGCCCTACAACATGAATCAGAAACCTCTTTGGAAGTCCAATTTAAATTGCAGCCAACTAAATTAGAAAAACGAGAAAGAATGTTCTTGGAAGGATGTCCTAATCTCTTATGCCATAATCGCCCTTCCTTGGAAACCGTGACTTGTCCTGCCAATTTCGGTTGATGTGGCTGATAATAATACACTCCTTGTCGATGCTCACCCCGTCCAATCATTATCCTCGTAGTCTGATAAGTTCAAATTATATACATTTTTATCCCTATTTTAGCTCCATTTTGTATGACATTATGCACTAACCTTAGTGATTTTGAGCTAATATTGTATTTCTAGTTGCATTTGCATATTCTATCATATTTTGTAGGTACTTAAGCTTTAAGGAGCTTAATTCCACATATTTGCAAGCACTAGGATACAAAGCTAAGTTGAAGAGAAGAATGGACCAACAATGAAGTAAAGTATGGACTTGCATGAGCAAAAGTGTTGGACTAATGTGAGAAAATGGAAATCAAATGCAAATGAAAGTCAAAGCCCAAATTGCAAAGTCCACAAAAATGTCATAAGATGCTTGTCATAGGATGCTCATGGGATGCCAAAAGAGTCTTAATCCGGAGATTAAAGGAGGCATTAACAACAAACTTTGGATTCCACAAAGACTTTAATCAAGCATTAAATGGAAAATTGTAATACCCCGCATTTTGATAATAATTTATGAGAATAATTTAAGTAATTTAATAATTAAGTAAAGGCATTTCTAATAATAATTACAAGTAAGACGTTAATTAAATAATAAATTAAGTAAACAAGTCGGGAATTGGGCTTAGCTAATAGTACAGTATTGGGCCGTGTGATATAATTGGGGGATGGGTTTTATAGGCTTAATAAATAAGTAATCGGATTTTGTATCGGGAATTAATAATAAATAAGATGGAAATAATAATTATATCAATAATTATCATAATAATAATGTTATGGCAATAATAAGATAATTGGTGAAAATTTTAGTTATGGTAAGACTAGTAATATATGATGATAATAATAATAATAATAATAATAATAATAATAATAATAATAATAATAATAATAATAATAATAATAATAATAATAATAATAATAATAATAATAATAATAATAATAATAATAATAATAATAATAATAATAATAATAATAATAATAATAATAATAATAATAATAATAATAATAATAATAATAATAATAATAATAATAATAATAATAATAATAATAATAATAATAATAATAATAATAATAATAATAATAATAATAATAATAATATAATTTATAATGGTAATTCTTATAATAATTAGAATAAAGTAATTATAATAAGTTTCCTAATTGACCTCACATACTCTTTAATCTTACACTATAAATACCATAATAAATCTAAAAATAATTCATAAAAGAAGAAGGAAGAGATCTAAAAGAAAGAAGAGGAGAATTAAGGAAGAGAAAAGCAAAGGAATTAATTTTATTATCGCCTCAAGGTAATTCTTTAAGACCGTCTTATGTATATACTTTGTGATATTATAACTTGTTATCTAGACCACCATAGGACAAGCCGCGACCATCGTTGTGACCGTGGACCACTGTTGACCTCATTGGACCACCATTGACCGACGGGAGAGGGGTGTTCAGGCGGGTTTTTATGAGTGGTTGTATGGCGTGTTTTATATGGTTTTGAACCCCTATCCAATCGTGACTGACCTGGGTTTGGGTTAGGGTGGTACCTAGGGTTTAGTCGACCACTGTGGGGGGGGGGGGGGTGGTCAAGGTTGTTTAAAGGTGGTGGTTTTCACGGTGGGTGGCTGGATTTTCGTGGGTGGTTATATGGTTGTTGAATTCGATTTAAACACGGGTTAACCTCTTGCTGTGACTTGACCGGACTCGGGTCTGGGTTGGTTGGCTTGTGGGTGGTTAGTCGGCTATGGTGGAGGTGTCTTGGAGGTTTCTGTTGGTGTATGGGGGAGTATAGGAGGTAGAGTGGAGATTAGTTGTTTGTTTAGTTGATTAGTTGAAGGTTGATTAGTTGGAGTTTAGTTTAAAGGAATTAGTTTGTGTATTGATTTGTTGTGAATTTGTTGGGATACACTTGGGTCATAGAAATTGGAGGGGAGGTCCTCTATTTATAGAGCTCCTCCTCCTTCTCCTACATCCTAAGAACACTCTAGAATATGACATTCTAGATTGGCTTAGACACGGAACTCTCCAGAGTTCCTTACCACTTATACACATGTCTAGAAGGTTCTAGGTTGTTCTACATAAATCTAGAACATACATGACTCTTCTAGATCCTTCTAGACTCTTCTAGTTGTTTCTACATTATTCTAGCATATTCCGGATAAATCTAGAATATTACGGAAACTTCTAGAATACACTAAAAGTCTCATACTTCAACACTCCTCCTTGAGACTTTTGGTGTAACACTTAGCGTGATCATTCTTCTTCTCTTTCTTTTTTCTTTTGTAACACCAAACTCGGAGGTTGCTCGATGTACGTCTCCTCCTCGAGCTGGTAGCATGACGAACAATTGGAGCAAATGTATCTTCATAGTGAATTCCATCTTGTTGGGAATATCCTTTATCGATCATTCTTGCTTTGTGCTTGTTGATAGAGCCATTAGGATTCAACTTAGTTTTATAAACCCATTTTACACCAATTACCTTTCGATCTCTTGGCTTGTCAACCAACTCCTTTATCATATTTATCTTCTTCTCCATAGTTTCTTGCCACTCCTTGTGTTTGAAAGCCTCATCAAAGTCTTTTGGCTCCTCAAAAGTGAAGTAGCATCTTTCGCACTCTTCTGTATCTTGAATGGAGGGACATTCTACATGAATTTCAGATAGATTTCTCTTACCTTGTGCTCCTTGTGGATGCTGTGGATGATCAGGGAGTAAGGTCACATTTGTTTCTACCTTCTTTTCCTCCCAAGTCACATTTGTTTCTACCTTCTTTTCCTCCCAATGTCTGGCTGCTTCATGGGAAGATGTATCTTCGAAAGAAGATTCTTGAGTCTTGAACTTCTGATCATGAGCGCGTAAAGATTCAATTAGCTCTGTCACGGTGAGCTTCGATAGATCCCTTGATTCTTTAATAATAGTGACAATCATGTCGAATTTTTTTGTCAAAGTTGTGAGAATTTTCTGCACAATCCTCGTTTCAGCGACTTCTTCACCATATATTTTCATTTGGTTAATTGTCTCCATTACTCTCCAAGTGTAGGTTGTTATGTCTTCATTCTCCCCCATTTTCAAATTTTCGAAATGTTTTCTTAAGGCATTAAGACGTAATGCCCTTATCCTTTCATCACCATAGAATTCTTTTTGGAGTAAATTCCATGCTTCTTTTGCGGTAGAAGCCCGCAGTATTTTTGGAAAGATGGTCTCCGAAACAGCATTAAAGATGAAAGACAAGGCTTTGGCGTCCTTTATCTCATCCTCATTTATTTTATTTAAGGATGTTTCGGTGGGTTGAACACCTTCTTGTTGCTTTTCGGGACCATTTTCCACAATCTCCCATAGTGCATTTGATTTTAAGAGAGCCTTCATTTTAATGCACCAATAGTCGTAATTTTCTCCTCCAAAAATTGGAAGAGTAGACGATAGAGTATTTGATGCGGAAGCCATAGTTTTATTTTGTTGCCCTAAGATCTTTAGAGCTCTTGATACCACTTGTTGGTGTATGGGGGAGTATAGGAGGTAGAGTGGAGATTAGTTGTTTGTTTAGTTGATTAGTTGAAGGTTGATTAGTTGGAGTTTAGTTTAAAAGAATTAGTTTGTTTATTGATTTGTTGTGAATTTGTTGGGATACACTTGGGTCATAGAAATTGGAGAGGAAGTCCTCTATTTATAGAGCTCCTCCTCCTTCTCCTACATCCTAAGAACACTCTAGAATATGACATTCTAGAGTGGCCTAGACACGGAACTCTATAGAGTTCCTTACCACTTATACACATGTCTAGAAGATTCTAGGTTGTTCTACATAAATCTAGAACATACATGACTCTTCTAGATCCTTCTAGACTCTTCTAGTTGTTTCTACATTATTCTAGCACATTCCGGATAAATCTAGAATATTACGGAAACTTCTAGAATACACTAAAAGTCTCATACTTCAACAGTTTCAGGTGGTGGTTCGTGGTGGAGTTGGCCGGAAATTCGAAACAGGGGAGAGTTGTTTGTTGTTGTTGCTGGCGGTTTTAGGGGTTGTTGTGGTGGCGGTGTTTGGTCGAGGGGAAGGAGGGACCACCCCTGGAACCACCGTGGGTCATTGGTGGCAAAGGTGGTGGCCAGAGGTGGTGTGGTTGGTGTAGATGGGGGTGTCGGGTGTTGGGTTTTCGGTATTTGGTGTTCATGGTCGTGGTAGCTAGGGCGTGAGGTTGTGGGCTTCTGGTGATGGCTAGGCTGGTGGTTAATGGTCGTATGTATGCACCATAGTGCGGACTTGAGATGGCAGGTGGGGGGGTGTCATTGGTGGTTGGTAGTGTCGGTAAAGGACGGGTGAAGGAAGGGTGTTGAACATGGTTTTAACGTGTTGTATGGGGTGGTGTTTGTGGGTGTGCGTACACGGGTTCTATGGTTGACTTTTATTTAATAATCAAGACGGGTTGACTCGGGTTTTGGTGGGTAATCGGGTTTTGAATTTAATAAATGGGTATATCTTTAGTTGAGTCGGGATTAATTAATTATTAATCGTTGAGTCGGGTTTCTAAGTTGGGTTTGATGCGGGTTTTTGTATATCATAATAATTAATCATAATAGGTTGTGAATAAAATATGATGATTAATAATGATAATTATTAATGAAGTATAAATAAAGTAAATAATTAATATTGAATAATGATATTTTATTAGGTGACGGAGTTGTTGAGACGATTTAATTGGGTTTCTACGTGTTGTATTGCTTTGCTTTGCTTGGAGCGTTGTATACGGAATATTTGCTTATCAGGTAGGGATAAATCCTACTCAACTTTTACTCGATAATGTTGTTGGATGAATTATCAGTTGTGAAGTATATGTCATTGGTTTATATTGTGGTTGTTGGTTATCTCATGTCGTAAATGTTGGATACCTCAGTACTGGGATGATGGATACCTCAACTTCGGTTGGGATGGTGGATACCTCAACTTCGGTTGGGATGGTGAATACCTCAACTTCGGTTGGGATGGTGGATACTTCAACTTCGGTTGGAATGATGTAAAGTGAGCACGTTGTTAAGGGAGGTGTGCTAAGTAAAAGGATGGAGCACGTTGTCAGGAGGTTGTGCAATATAAAAAGGAATTGGATTGTTATCGTATGTTTTTGTTGTTAGTATTTATTCCTGCTCAACCTCGCGGTTGACTGTGTATTCGTGAACACCTGTGGTGAACCGTTTTATGGGGAGCAGATTTGACAGGTACCAAAGATTAGCTGACTTGGGAGCATTGGGATGAGAGCCAAACTTGGAACCTTAGATGAAGTCTAGATCACAAATATAGTTATATTACTTATTTATTTTCCGCTGCGAGTTGTAAATATTTATACTAAGTTTTAGTTAGATAATTTGTAATAAACATGTAATCATTAAAGTTTTTAATTTAAAGTACTTTGGTGAGTTGGACTTTGTTATTCACTACCTCGGGAAACCAAGATGGTAACAGTCCTATTTATTTGGGAATGTTTTGCTAATGGCTCCTTAATAAATGGGGGTGTTACAAAAATACCCAGGCAATGTTAACCCCGATCGAGGTTGGGTGTCCCCGATCGGGGACGTGTGTTTTTGGCTTGTTTACGTTACACACTCAAATCCTATAAATAGGGGACTCGTCACAAGGCTTTTGGACACACCATTCCATATACATTTTTCACATAATATTCTCTCTAAGTCTTAGTTTTTTTTTTGGTGAAATGTGAAATATATTATCATAAATAGTATGTTCAGTACATCATCACCAAGAGAGAAGAATCCCATTACAACTCAATCAAACAAATCTAAGAGGAATCAGCATATAAAGAAACAGTCAGGCTCCCTACATCACGTCAGCTGCAGCAGCTCACACCTGTATTGCACGTCTTCAATAACTCGTTTAGTGAGGGCACAAGGTCTAGGCACATAAGCATCAGTCCTGCAAATATTCCGTGCAATCCAGATACCATAGATCATAGCCAATATAGCCACAGTAGCACGCCTCTTCAAGCTGAATGATCTGCACCTCCAGGAACTAACCCACTCAAGAATGCAGAGAAAAGAAGTTTGGGGGCTTGGGTATTTTAATTTAGTTTAATTTTAGCCAATTGTAAATGAACTTGAATGGGAATTCTAAGTCTTAGGTTAGTTTAGTTTTTAATTTAGTTTAGTTTAGATTAGAATTACTTTTAGTTTTATGTGACAAACATTTTACCTTAAGCATTTCAATATAATTTCCATTCAAGTTCTTTTACAATTTACATTTCAAGTATTGTTCTTCCAAGTTCCATTTCCATTTCCATATTGCAAGGTAATTTCTATTTACATTTCCATTATGTTTATCATTTTAATTATCATTAGTGTAGTTTACATTTTCATCATGTTTGAGTAGTTACATTTGTCTAAGGAGTAAGGGAAACCATGCACGACTAAGTAAATTGTAAATGTTAAAATGAGGCTAAGTTAAATTGATAAATTGTTTCTATCACATGTTTTAATCGTCACGTTTAATCTTTGTTTAATGGCCTTATTCATTGATTAAGTTTGTTAATTCGTTCTATAAGTCGAGAGGCACGAAATCGGATTAGACTAAGCATGTGTAGTAGGACGTCCTAATCATAAACGAGAGTTTCTCTAGGACCCGGTCTATGGTTGACACTAATATCGTAAGATAGGTGTCTTTAAGCAAAAACATTTATCGTAAAATCAACTTCCTAACTTGACATAAGCATTTACGTAATTAGCATGTGTGACCCGACCTCCCTAGACATTTTATTTATTATTGTTTTATCGCTTCAACCCAATCAATCAATCGATAATCTACCAAGGTAAAATTCAATCCATAACAATTAAATTATAAACTCCCGTCTCCTTTGGGTTCGACCCCTAAGTACTACATTAATTTGTTACCTAGGGTATAAATATTATCTTTGCATAGGTGTGCGATAGCCTATCATAGTCCGGTCCTGTATTTCACAAAAATCAGAATGAAAAGTTATGAGACCATTATTTTCACATATCAATTGTTCGACGGAAATGAGATCAGAAGTAAGTGAAGGCGCAAATAAGACATCTTTCAAAACGAAATGTGAATTTAATCTGACTTTGCCATGGACATTAGCCTCAACTTTTCTCCCATCGGGAAAACTTACAATCAAATGTTCCTCAATCCAAATATTTTCTAAACATTCACGTTTTCTCGTCATATGGTGAGAAGCTCCGCTGTCTATCATCCATTCAATATCAATTTTAAATTTCATACCTTGTAACTTATCATTACCATCTGGGCTAGCCAACAACAAGCTTTGCAACCTTTCGATCTCGTCATTGGTGAAGGGTTGGTTGGCCTTCGATGATTCCCCATCTTTCATACTTGAAGTACTGCCCACTGCATTAGCCAGATAAGTGCTCTGTCCACGGCCTTTGCCTTATCCTCGACCACCAGTTCCACGACCACCACCGCCTCTGTATCGACCACACCCTCTTTCTCGCGCTTTCACTTCCTCATAGCCATGTTTATCATAAAAAAATTCTTCCGTGTGGTAATACTTCCCATAATAAGTGCACTGTGGTGGTGGTTCTCCTTCGTGGTCCTCAGATTTGGCATTGGTGGCTCGTCCTTTTCCTCCTCCATAGACCTTTGTAGCCATTGCCGTATCCATACGTTCTTCTTTAACTTTGGTTAAAGAAGCATGTCGTTCCTCCCGTAAGATCAAGGCATATGCGCGAGTCAGCGTTGTAATCGGGTCCTCCATTAATAGGTTTGATCGTCTATTGCTATACAATCTTGAATCCAAACCCATTAAGAAGTGATGTACCTTTTCTTCCTCCGTTCCTTTGTTATCAACGCAGCTGCTCCGCAGGTGCAGTTCTTGACCTTGCTGTAATTTGCTAACTCATCCCAAATCGTCTTCAAGCGTGTATAGTATTCAACCACGCTATCCCTTCCTTGCTTACATTGATTAAGTTCACTTTTGAGTTGGTGAATTCTTGGGCATTTCCAGCCGAGTCCCTATTATGCAACTCTTCCCAGATATCTTCTATGGGTTGAGAAAAGGTGATACTCGCATGTAACTTCCGATCGATCATGTTTCGAAGCCATGCCCTTAATATCGCATTACATTGCCGCCATGCTACTAACTCCATATTATCGTCCTCTCCATTAGTCACCGGCTTATCCACCTTCCATTCGATGAAAGCCAGTTTATTCTCTGCATCGAGCCCGTTTTTGACACCCTCTGCCCACATATCATAATTATTTCCATTAAAAATAATTTGTGTAACATTTAAATTTGGGTTTTCGGAAGGATGAAGGTAAAGCGGTGATGTCATGGGAATAGTCTTTGGACCGATCCCTTTCAATTTGTCGTCACCAGACATGATGAAATCGACAAGTGATTGATTTGATTTCGAAATTGTGTTTGAATCGTAACCTTGCTCATGATACCATATGAAATATTGAAGAACAAGAAAAACAGAGAAGTGAAGAATTGCCTTCGTATTTCTTATTGAATCAAACACCAAATCATACGATACATATATACGACAATTAGTTAAACACAATCTTTGACTATTCTAAACAATCTCCTATAAAAAGGCAACTAAATAATTACATTACCTAAATACAAGGATAATATATACTAAGTATAATTCACAATATAAGAATAATATCTTTGATATTTTGATATTATTCTTACATACTCGGTAACGATAGTTTCAAATTTGTAAACGAATATACAGTTGACTTAATAAGGTTATAAAGTATAAATGACGAATATATGGAAAATAAAAGCAATAAAAAAAAATTTGAAAAGGTTCTTAAAGTGTGGTCAAACTCAGCAGGTAAGAGCAGAATGTGACGAAACATTCAGTCCCGTTGTTTAACTAGCCACTATTCGCATTTTTGTTAGCTTAGTTGTTTCTTGTTCTTGGCCTATTTCTTCAGTTGGATATCAAGAATGCCGGTTTACTTGATTATCTAGTTAAAGCAGTTAAATCAATTATAAAAAATGATAAAAATATATTCAATAAGGTCTTGTAGCTCAGTTGGTTAGAGTGTTGGTCTTATGAGCCGAAGGTTGTGAGTTTAAGCCTCGCCTAGACCAATTATTTATAATGTTTACTACATTTTGAAGACTGACAAACTTTGAAGGTCATTCTCCTTTTATAAACGGATTTTACACAATCATATACAACATTTACAAATTTACTTTATTTTATTACTCGTTTTTCTCTTTTAATATTTAAAAGAAAACAAAGAAGATTACCACATACACGAATTGATCCCCTATCTTCACCTCCCCAAATGGTACTTTATTCGACTATCTTTTGCTATCAAGAGCTTTTCTTGCCACGAGCTTCGCTTGCCACGAGTACTCCTACCACGAGCCACATCAATTAACCACCAACCCTAACCACGCCTCTGCCACCGTCGCCCATGCCCCTGGTTATTGGAAAATAAAAACTAATAAAAGATTCTAAGAAGAAATGTGAATTAATTGAATCAAAATAAATAAACTCATGTAATTTAATTAACAAAACAAGATAATTACTTCTCTGATATACAAATAAGATCCATAATTGGAGAATTAAAAAAACTGGATTAGGTTTTGAGAAAAGAAAAGAGAAAATTTATTTTCTATCTCTTGAGGGTAAGATAAATGAAAGGATTAGTTTTCAAAAAATGAATATGACTAAGGAAAAAAGGAACATACATCAGATGTAATTTAATTAACAAAATAAGGTGTATTACATTAGACCTAATATGTAATTGAGTTTATGTGTATTTTTATTAGTTCGATAAAGTTTATAAGTTATGTTTTAGTCTTTTGATGTCAAAACTCAAATTTTGTCTGAGCTTATATATAATGTTTTTGATTTATATTGTAATTTTTTTAGCTTAATGTTTAAGCGAATGGACTTGAAAACTTTATAGTAAAACTCATAATCTTTAAAATAAAACTCAAAAATTTTATTAGAAAGCTCGAAAACTACACAATCAGTTGTAGTACATCAGATGTATAATCTACTTACTAACTTAGGAACATCCATACATAAAAGTACAATCACGATGTTTAAGTGAGATATGGAATGATTGTTAATACTTATGATCGAGTTGATTAAACTATTTATATGGTTTGTTTTTTTGTTGAGATTAGGAGAGTAAAAGAGAGAGCCGACAGTTGGTTCGGTTACGAGGCGCTACGGTTTGTGATTGTTTGTTAGTTTGTTGATTAAATTAAGTGATGTGGAGTAATTAATTAGAGTTGGTGTTTGATACTTTGATATGGAATTTGCGATATAGTAATTATTTCTTCTTTTATTGATTTTTTTTCCATTTTTCCATTTTAGTACATCTATATCTATATAATAACATAAAAAGCCTAACTTGAGCATCATATTCTGACATGTGGCAGTCTTAGGATCTTTTGAAATGATGTGTTTTGTAGCATTTGTGTAATCCTAAAATTAATTAATTATGGCGACATAATCAATACTACTTCTATGTCTCGAGTATTTATCAATAATTGATTCATTTTCCCAAAACATTAAACGCATAGTCTACTAATTTTCAAGTAAAATAATGAGTGGTGTTAAAGCATGGCCCAAACGACGAGCCACATATACAATAACATAAAAATGCTAGATTGAGTAGCTAATAGAACGATACATGGCGGAATACAATTACATGATAGATTAAAAAGTTAAAAAAAAAACTACAAATAGAACACGAAAAGACAAAGTAGTAATCACCCATCTTTTTTTTATGTAAACTTTCATCTCCCTAGCATTTCTTCACCCCATAATCACAATATTTATCTCTCTTTAATGCAAACCTTTCACATTCTACAATTATGAAAATTTAACAAATTTTATGTATAAAAGGAGATCAATTGCAAGAACTCTAACATAGTCTTAGAAAAAAAATTGATCGTTAAGTTTCTGTTTTTTATGCTTTACTCCATTTTCATTACTAGAATATATATATTTACATATTCTATTAGATTTTTCAAAACTTTCCGTTGGAGAGATAAGAGAAAAAATAGAAGAAAGTAGAAGAATATGACAAGCATTTGTATTGTATAGTTCGTTCTTGGCGTTGTTGAATGTAGATGAAATCATTTGATATCGTTGATGTCGATGAACGAATATGACTATCTATTATAGTGGAAGGAGGTCAAGCTTTGGTGAACAAACTCTAGTATCTTAACCAAATCATAATCTTAGTTTTTTAGTCTCATTTCTTTAATATTGATAGAATGTTTTTGTGAAATTTTTAATGTATTCATAATTGATAACGTGTAGTGAATTTGTTTGGATTGTATTAATGTACAATAGATTACAAATGTATCGACCAAAGCAAGTTTAGTGTAATTTGTAAGTATAGTATTCTCTTATATGTTTAACGAAGTCGGTTAAAAAGGTAACATGTTTTTTAATTTCGAATTTTTAACGTGAGAGTGTTTAATGAATATCTATATGATTTTATATATTATGCCCATCCCATTTATTTATTTTAAATTTGATTAAACGGTTAAGATAAAATGAGTGACAAATATTTTAATGATTAAATATCATTAATTATTTCCAAACTTACAACTATGGTAATACTACTTTCATAATATTCATTTTAATAAATTTGTAAACTAAGAAAAATATTATACAGATGTCAAGTAAAAACGATATCACTCAGCGACAACAGTCAAATGAGAATAATAAAAACATGATTCAATAACCATTAAAGAAGAGTTAGAAAAGTCCCGTGATTTTCACGAGAAATTAAACTAGTTTATTTAATAACTTTCACTTTCTATTTTTTTGTTAATAGAGGGATTAATACATTTAGGTTGTATCAAGAATAGCTACATCAACATAGAAGGTTGGAAGGTCCTTCATCCAAAAGCATCTACCATGACACCACATACTAGCATGGGCTAATTGATGCGTTAACCTGTTAAACTTATGACTAGTATAAGAAAAGACATCAATTTCAAACCAAAATATCATCATAAATAAGAAATACGTCACTTCTTTCTTATTTTCTTTAAGCCTTTGAGGAATTCTTGTTGGAGTGTCCCCGACAATAATGCGATCACAATTGTCGATCATGATGATCACATGTTTAAATCTCATTTTTAAGAATACGTAAAGGATGATTCATTTTATAGTCAACTGATCAACATTAATCGGTAACGATTGACTTGCTAGATTTTGACGTTAGTGTCGTGGGACGGTGGTGGTCAGTTGATCCCTTAAGGTCACACCTAAAGGATGATGCCATAATCTGTAAAGTTGATTAATTGTATGACGATACAAGTTAATCAATTCCTTAAAATTGAACAATTCAATTTGTGAGAGATAATATTGATATCTTATTGTAATGGGATTAAATAAGATTTATTTTAGTAATTGAAATACTTTATTACTAAAATTGTTTATTGTTTGTGAAACAACAGAGATGAGAATGAATGGTTAATTATAATTACAAGATGTTGTGAATTATAATTATATGACCCATTTTATTTATGTGATCAAGTATCACTAGGCAATTTGTTGTATGTAATTTAATTAATTTATAAAATGATATTTATGAGATAAATATGGATTAAATTAATTAATAACATGTAACATACTACATGTGACATATTGTGTGGCAATTGACAAATTGACAAAATAAAATGGTAGTCCATTTTATAAGTGGACCGAAATGTAGAGGGTTTAGTGGATGGTGGTGATTTATTTTAATAAGCTAAAATAATATCATCATGACACTACTTACCTAGTCTTACATGCCTAAGGTTTTGATAAGAACAAAAAGAAAAAGGGAAGTACCATATATTGGTCTCCCAACCTCCAAAACCATGACCCCCTTCAACACTAGAGATTTTTGTTCTCTACCTATTCAACTCATGCATGTTTATTCATACACATGCAAAGTTTTCCTCTCTCACATATTCATCTTTATCTTCATCAAAACATGAGATTTTTGATCCAAATTGTTCAATCACATTACTAAAATTATTAATATAATATATGAGTATTAGTAATCAATTTTAAGGTAAACTACTAAACAAATATCTAGCACATATTATTTAGTAGAGATAAGGGATAATCTTGGGTGCAATCAAGAGGAGTGGCTTCTACACTTGAAGTCTTTGGAGGATCATCCTAACATATGGAAAGCTCAAGAACAAGTGAGGTAGGAGACTTCACTTGTGCCCAAAATATCCGAAATATCAAATGTAAGGAACCGTTTTTCTCCTTACTCTTGTATATGTTTTGCATGCATAAGATCCTTAAGTTTTTATGACTAAAACTTTAAACCGTAATATGTGATATTTAAAATATGATTTCTAACAAGTGGTATCAGAGCTTTATGGTTGTTGCATGCAAGATCGGGATCGTTTTTCCGAGATAATACGATTAACGAATAAAACTTGAAATTTGTGTTTTATGTTGATAAATTACGAAATAATTTTGCATGTTCAAATTTTCTGGTCCTTAATGTATTTAAGGTCATATGGGATGATTTATGGATTTTATTGTTCATTATATATATTATTGGCATTAAAATGTGATTTTTATGAGAAAAATGTCATTTTTGGACGAAAATTACTTAAACTTCGAATTTTTCAGTGGTTTTTGGATATGTTTTCACATTTAATACATACTGATAGCCTGTAATATTTCATGTTAAAATAAGTTGTTTTGCTTGAAATATGAATTTTATAAATTAAAATCGTATTTAAATGGGTAAATAGGTTAATATGAGTTATATTTCGAATTTAATCATGCTTTTTTAGTATGTTGTCATATAAAATTTTACAAGATATGTGTAAAATATTTGGATATAGTGAAGTCTTTTTGCAGGATTTATGAATTTTTGATGAAAAATCACATAAATAGTGACTATAATTAGTTATAATGCTAAAACATACTTTATGACTAAATAAAAATGTCACATATTGCATTTTATCATATATTTCAGATCTAAAAGTGAAAAATTGATGAAAATAAATTTTCTCATATTTTAATGGTCATATTTGTTAAAACCGATAAACCGCAACATTGTTTTTCTCGATAATTTTTCAAAATATTTAACCTAAGTTTTGAATATTATGAGAGTCATGGTATTTTTCCAGAATATTCATAAGTTTGAATTTCAAATTTTGAAATTATTTGAAATTATTTTGATTTAATTTGAAGTTTAAGACTAAGTTTTGAGGCCTAAGATGGTTAGGGTAATTAACTTGTACATAAATATGAATTTATATAATTATTGTGATTTTAATAAGTTAAATCACGCAAATCCATAAAAACCGATAAAATATACGATATTGGCTCTTAAAAGGCGATTTAGCATAAAATTAAGCATGTTCATACATATTATAATGCTGCATTTTATTTATGATTGTCATATTTTAATTTTATGTAATTTTTGAATTATGTAATTTTACTTAGTTTGGCCTTAGTTTTTAATTGATATTACCCGAAATGTATGGGAATATCGATTTGGTTGTAATTATTGTGATCTTGTATCACCGTTTTATAATTTAATAGATTTAAATTTTTATTACAAATGTATAATAGAAAATTATGTAATTTTATTTATTACTTTGTAATTTCCGGGAGTTTCCATGAAGACGGTGTTACCTCGAGATGCGTGCCAAGACCGAAGTTCAAGGGACCAAAGGAGTTGGTTTCCGAATTTGTAATAGTTTATTAAATTTACTATTTTAAGAAGGTCATACTAGGATTTTATTTTTATGCTTTGCATTTTATTTATATGTTGCATGCATCGCTAAATCGCCATAACTAAACATGCATTTTAAATCGAGTTTATCGACCGTGTCAATTACAGTTATCGTAGTTCACCGCTTTAGTTCACTTAAAACGTGATAGATAATAAATTGACATGACCTCTCGCTAAAATAAACAATTGAGACTTAGCCTTACCAAAAAGTAGAAACCATGAAAACCTATTTCGTGAGGAAGTGCGCTCGGCCAAACCGGGGTACAAACCTTGTTACGTAGGGGAAGTGGGTGATAAATGTCTATCCACCGAATTCATGTTGATGAGGGTTGTATCGCCAAAGCGTGCCCAAGTTAATGTGAATTTGGATCATGGACACATTTATTCGAAATTTGGGTTAAACTCAACAAAAGTATTCTCGACCATAGCCGGATGTGTTTTGGGCTAAAGATAAATATTAATGTAATTTTATCGACCAAGAGTTCTAAAAGTAGAATCGATTAAAGAGTTAATCCACCGAGTTATATTGATAAGGGTTGTATCGCCAAAGCTTGCCCAAGTTAATATGAATTTTGATCTTGGAATCATTTATCATAGTTGGGTAGAGGTCACTATGCAAATGCTTTACTTGTTTACAAGTATTATTATAACGATAAATGTTTTGTTTTCATTATTCCGTTATCATATTGTTCTATTTCTTTACCTCAAATTATACGATATCATTTCGATTTTAATTCAAATCTCCATTAAAACATCGTAACTAAAGACAAATATGAATTTTCTTCTAAAAACCTCGTGTTATACATTGGAAGGATCTCTTGTGAAGAGTATAGATGAAAGTTATTCATGATCAAAAGGGTTTTTGATTCTTGACTAACATATCTACTTAAAATGGATTATTTTTCATGTGCTTAATCGAATTAAGTACTTTGAAACGTTAAATCATTTGGCAATTAGATTTGTTAGAAGTCGTAATTGACCAAAATAAAGCAACCACTTCAATGAAAGTTTTAAGACTAAACGATTGAATTGAAGAGTAGTCTTCATAAGATTCAACTTTACTTCTCTAAGTAAAGATTCATTGAAATGAGTGGGAGCATTCTCTTAATTGTTAAGGAAAGGACGAGGTTCGAGAAGTAAAATTAGAATGGAATTGATACAAGGTAATGGTAAAAGTTAAGTTATTGAGAATAACGATACTAAACCTATCAATCCCGACCGAAAGTTACCATTTTGCAAGTGTTGGACACTAGAAAGAAAACTACCCCAAATTATTGGAAGAATAAGCAAGTTAGTTGTGGGACATCGAATGAAACTTAGTTCTTTATTTGTTATATTGACATAAGTTTTGCTAGTACCACTTCGTCATTATTAGAAACCGATGGTGGTTTTCATCATTGTATTTGATACATAGGATGATTAGAATATGACGACTAGCAACAAATGATGTCGAGAGATAGAGTCATTATGTACTCAATCTAGTTTTGGGTTTATAGTTGTACCTTAATTATGACTATTAAGTGAATAAACTCTAAATAAGAATATAATCTTGTAAAGATTCAAAAGGGGTTTCACTTTTGTGACCCTATACACCACGATTTGATGTATGGCTAGCCCATTATCAAGGTAATTATATTCTAAACCAAACTAGAATGATATATCATGTAGATGATGCAAGACTCAAATTGGTAACCCAAGATTAAACCTGAAATTCTCGAATGATGAACGCAAAGAGTTATCGAGTACTCTTGGAACCATTAGATTGTTAATTTTATGGTATATATGTATCTTGTATTCAAAGAAAGATGTCTCGTACCTTTGGTTAAAAAGGAGATCGAGGTTGTAAATCATTGAGCCAGAATAGGTTGATCATTTTCTTTTACCAACGATTTAAGTTGACACTAATGTGTTCACTTAATAAGAAGAGAAATCTTTGAAGAAGTTCAAAGAGTTCCAGGAATCACGATTTAGTCGTGATGGAATTATCAAAGTGAAGACTTTGATATAAGCCAAAGGAAATGTGATATAGTATCACAAGTTAATCTCTCTTAGCACGCATTATGGGATAATGTGTGGTTGGATAAAGAAATCAAACCCTATTCAATATAGTTTGAACTTTAATCAAGTTACTTTGAGTTACTTGATCCTTTTGGGGATTTTATCATTTTGTCTAAATTATTTTTCCACTAAATCTAAAACGAATCATATGAGATATGAAATGGTAGGGTACCATGTTTGTAAGTTTTCAAAAGAAACAAATGCTCATTTTTCCTTACTATAATCACGAGTACAACAGGTTTGTGGCTCGTGAAGCTGTCTTTCTAGAATACAAGTTTATTTCTAGAAGACAGAGTGGGAGAAAATATTCAAGAGCCGCAAAGAATGTTATGTCGCAAGAAACTGGTCTTTCTTGGCTACATGAGACGTTTTGTATAAGACGTTGTTTCTTCAAAACCTAGGAGGTTAAAGTCATCACTTGTTGAAGATGATGAATTAGTGTTACTTTTAGAAAGTAAAGAGCTTGCAACTTACAAAGAAATTATTTGATTCAAGTTAATTACTTCTGGAAAGTAATGAACATATGACTTACATGAGAGTGTTTAAGTCACAACTCAATACAAGGCTTAGAGCCATGAAAATCCGAAATAAATTTCAAGTGGAATTGTTGGATATCAAAGAGAGATATCAAAGCTTGATTAGTTGCAAAGTGTTTTGCACTATTCAGATCTTCTTAGGGATTATATTTCATTATGATGATATATAGCGAGTGAATCTATAACCCACTTCTTCAATTAGAAGGAATGTATTCAATACATGTCATGAGTTTTGTAGATTTTTGCAATCCTAAAATAATGTGCAACTTAAGAGATTGTCTTAAGTAAGACATCAATGAGTTGGAGTCAACATTTTGATCATGTTATAAAACTTTTCTCGATAGGTTGAGAAGTTGTGTTTATACATGAAGTTTAGTGGGAGTTACGGAAATTTTAATTAGTCTTATATGCGGATGACATATTGATCATTGGGAATGATTTAAGACTTTTGGAGTAATATAATACATCTTTAATATCCAGATTTATGGAGATAAATCCACATCATTAGCGCCAAATAAGAAGTCTTATGTTGATAAGATTCATGATTAGTTCAATCGAGTTGAACATATTTGATTGATTCCATTTGCTTCCGCTGCCGGATCAATTAAATGAGTAATGATGTATAACACTTCATATACTTTGAGTATGATGAATTATTTCAAATCGAATTTAAGTAATAGTTACCTAGTAGCCATATAGATTATCCTTAAGTGCTTGAGGAAGCATTAAGGATGTAAAGTTAAGTGTTTTTGATGCAATTCACAAATTTGTGTAAGGGCTTACACTAATGACTGTTGAGATTGCATAAGGTTTCGAACAAAAACCGTATTCGAAACACCTAAAGATGGTTAAAGAACCATTGTGGCTATGTTATTTAAGAAATGGATTTGCTAGAATCGTTCTAGGCAATAAAGAACAATGAGAGATGCTTACAACAGAAATTGAGTACACTTGCAGTCATGAGATGTGCGAGAGGGATGAGTCCCGCACACTGTGAAAAACAGTGGGAGCTATTCTACGACTAGAGAGCTTTTGTCTAGATTGGATCTAGACACGTACTCAGAAAGTTTTGTAATACAAATGTATACATTACAAAGGAAAATGAGTATGTAGTAAGGATAAGTAAGGTACAAGAAGTTGATTAAAACTTACTAACCAAAGCCTTCTAATAGGCTTAACATGATGAGTCATGATATTTCAATTGGATTGAGATGAACAACTACATACATGATCAAATTGGATTATAAGAATATGAAGTAGTAATCAGGTATTGACTATTCATATGTGATAATCACATTTGTCGTTTAAGATTTTATCAAAAAACTCCTTTTATACCTTGTTACATCCAAACGGGTTGTGGAGACAATATTGAACCCCGTTAAAGTGAACCCGGATTAACATAGTATTTGCCCATCACTACTACAGATACAGCCTATAACAACGGGTAAAAACCGTTGTAAAATAAAAAAGCGGACGTTGTTAAAGCGGCCGTTGTAGAAGGTATTTACAACGGTTTGCTTATTTAGTGAAACCGTTGTCTAAAGTATTCACCACGGTTAAAAGCCGTTGTTGTTGGGTGTTCTCCGTTGTGGAAAGTGTCTCAAAATTTTGGAGGGAATAATATAACAACGGTTGTCGTATGTATAACCGTTGTTGTAACTTTCCCTCCAAAATTATGAAGTCTTTTGACAACGGGTTTATGTTACATACCCGTTGTTGAAACTGTTAGTAACAACGGTTCTTTGTTTAATACCCGTTGTTGTAATTTTACCTCCAAAATTGTGAATACTTTTAACAACGGTTCTTCGATTAAAACCTGTTGTTGAATATTATGCGCGGGTATTTGTGAATGTCATTCACAACGGTGTTATTTTTATTAACCGTTGTTAAAGGTATTCACAACGGTTTTTTTTAGTAACCGTTTTTATTACAAACGCCTAATGTTTTGAAAAAATAAATTGGTTTCATGCTATTCAAAAACCTGCATATGTCAAAGAAAGACCATATACCAAAGACTGACCTAAATCACAGCTGGGTTCATCAGAACTCAATAGATTCAATTCAACCACAACAGCAGCTGCATCATATATATATATATATATATATATATACTTACAAGGAGTTGAATTTACATGAACTAATCATTCCCTAACTTTAACAAAAAATTTACTAATAAGTTGATCTAAACTCTGAGTATCATGCATTTCTAATATATTCTAAGACGTAGTTGCCCCACATGTCTCTTACCTCGTCTATATCTATATTTGAGTCTTGCTCAACTGTTTCGACGGGTTGATTGCATATCTGCGGAAAAAACAAAGAGAAGACATTATGGTATATATAGCAGCAAGCAAGACAACATAGCAACATCATGGCATATATAGCAGCAAGCAAGACAACATTAGCTCTAATTTAAAAAAAGTAATAAACACATTATTAAATTACTAACCTTTGGAGGAATAATGATATATCTTCGCCTAATAATCTCCAACATGAACCGACAAGCGTAGTATCCACATTGTATGCTATCTGGCTGGCGAGGGGCCTATTATTACATAAAAACAAACAGACGAGAGAAGGCTTACATCAGAATCTTGAACTTTAGGTATTGTATTAGTATTAAACACAGATTTTGCACTTAATGTTATTGTATTTGAGCACGTACCCCTGTTATCGTAATAAATTCAGGGCCAACATTAGAATCTTTCGTGGGTTGATCCTGCTCGTTTGCTCTTTTCTTCTCAAAGGCCCTTTTTTTAAAAATAAAAAGGAGCGTAAACTCATTTTTTTAGGGGCAAAAATGAGCTTTTTTCTATAAATAAAAATTGAAACTTAATGTTATTATAAATAAATCAGTATTATAAACTTACATATTAATCAAGCGCTTAAAAGTCTCGCTTGGTTGGTGATGTATAGAGTCCAACCAGAAAACTTTTTTCTTTGTCGGCATGATGGCCGCTAGCACCCAATGAGTCCTACATCAAGAGACATCATCATTATTAACAAGTACATATATTAGTTATGAAAATGCAATTGTAGGGGAAACGTAATATTAATTTGTTTATTACCCTTTTTCATTATAAGCGCCAAAAATCAGCTTCTTGGTTGTCGTCAATTCTTTGAGCAATATAATCTACCCGTTCTTTGAACGAGAAATCCGGAATAAATAAAGATAAAACATAGGGGCACAGGAATCCGTATTGATCAGATGGAATATTCTTCTCGGGGATCACTCTCAATTGCAATATCCTACATTATTACGGTATTAATTCCGGTATTTAAAACACTATCTACCTAGTAGTCGAATATTAGACTCGAAATTATTTATTAAGAAACTTACTTCATCCAAACAAATATGTGTGCTATATCAATCTGGTCTAGTCCAGCCCATACGGCTAGCAGATCCCATGATATAAGCGCTTGGCGCTCAGCCCCTAGAATATCCTCCTCGAGCGGAATAATTATCAGTTGCTCGGAGGCTATGCGATGGCCAGCCCTCCTCATACGAGTCTCATCATCGTCCCCGTTCTTACTTTTTCCATGTAATCCTTCCCTTTATATTTTGTGGAGTTTATACTCCTAACTTTCACTACGGGAAAGAATGAGTCTTTGATGTGGTGCTACTACCACCACCAGCCTACACATGTAGTATAGATAATTAAAATAATAAAAAATCCAAAGGTAACATATCCTAGTTGGAGTAATAAAAATAAAAGCGTACTTAATTAAATACCTCGTCAACTTGCTCTTTCAATGATGAGGTAGTAGTAGCAGTAAGACGGGGACTTAGGCTTATCGGTCTTTTTGTCCCCTACACAAAATTACCATGCTTTTTATAAATACAGACAAAATATAAATAAAGGGGCGAGGTTAATTTTTAAAAAAATGGAGAAGTTAATTAAATACATACCTCATCAAGTTGTTGTGAAGTCGAGGTTGTTGGCATGTCTGTGGACTTAGGCTTATCCGCCAAAGCCGCCTTTTTTGTTCCCTACAAAAAAAAAATAACATATAAATTTAACATATAAAAACATTCAACAATTAAAAATGTAACACATATATATATATAAAGGTATTTCTTCTAACCCCAATCGCTTTCCATTTGCTCGGGCGGAGGCGGCGGAGATATCTTCGCCAAGTAGATGTGAGTATTAGGCCATTGGATGAAACTTCCAAGCGCATCTCCCAGAATGGTAATGTCGTCACGAATCGGGACAGCGGTGGAAAGTTTTCATGGCCTGGAAAGACTGTAGTTATCTCTACTATTGTATGATTCGGCAAAAGTTTTTCGCCATGAATAACTACAGTTTCCGCTGCTGCAGATTTGTTTTCTACGAGACCCCGGCCAACACGCACACGTGGCTTTTCGATTCTATTAGGGTCAGCAAGAATAACTAGCCTATTGTTTACGGCCTGAAGAATATACACATACATACATTATTATATCTTTGCAAAAACGCTTCAAAGATTCAAAAGATTTTGCAAAAACGCTTTCTGTCTCGGGCCGATTTTTGCACAAACTTCAGCATTCATATAAATTTAACTAATTAAACACTTCATGCATACCTTATCGAAAACAGGAACCGACTTGAAGGGGATGTATCTTTGTTTTCCATCGCCGATCTTCTCATCAAGTTGCATCTCCTTTTCGGACCCATTATTTACCTAATAAAATTAACCAATTCAATGGCACCATGTCGAAGTTGGCGGTGAACACACCCCCGATCTTACCCAAAAAAAAAAACAAAAGAAAAATAAGGAAGTATATTAGGTACCTGATCGGCTTTAGTTGTTACAACTTAAGAAGCATTATTAGGTACCTGATCTTTCTGAATCTCGTTGACCGATACTTCCTTCTCATGTATTGCCAAGGTAGTAGCGGCCTCTTCACCAATCTGTTGTACCTTATTATTACCCCTTTAGAAATGACATCCTCCATCATCTTCACTTCTTCTTCGGAAAGCTTACCTCCATCATTCAGCTTTAGTAGTACGGATGCCATTAATCAAGTCGCTTGCCAAGAATGTAATGTGTCGCAATTTTTATCCCAACAATAACATGTGAATTGAACTTAAATGAAAATAATAGAATAAATGTTACCATGTCGGCGTTCTCGGACTTAGTCTTCCTTTTCTTCTTTATCCGGGGCGGTTTTCCCATAATATTTCGTTACTCCAACCGTAACGGGACGCCCCTCAAACGACCTGGATGTTCGGGTCGGCCGATCGCTCTAGCAAGAACGTCATTACGACCACCGGGAGTGAATTTCCCTTCTTCTACCTCTTTCAATACGTTATCCTATAATATATTAAATAAACTTCAAATTATATTTGTGACTAAAATAATAAAGTTAGTAATGAACTCGTCTTAATAAAATAATGCTTACTATGTTGGCCAAAACTTCCTCATCGTATTTGTCATGCGACGATCGGGATCCTTTAGGCGTGTGTCCATGTTTATAAGTTACATGCCGATCCACCTCTTTCACTCCCTTTGCCACCTACACATTAACATGGTAACATTTATACACGTAAATGTGTATCAATGCAAGTCCAAGTGTGATTAAAAAATAAAGTCTCACAGGGCAATAATGCATGCTACTTACGAGGTCCTCTTCTATCTTTCTGTAACCGCCTCGAGAACCATAGAATTTCCCCTTCTTGCATGAAATGTTAGCACGATTTCTTTTGCTAACGGCCTTCAAATAATTATATAAAAGCGCAAGTAGATGAGATAATAAAAAGATTATATAAAGGACTCATTAATTAAAAAAATGATAGGTAAATCGTTAAAAGGCGAGGATATTTAACTGAAACTTCTCGTAGTTCTCATCTTTTGAAAAGATCCCATTCTTCCCGCTTGATGGTGGGACACTTGTTTTCCGGTGGGCTCTTACGCATCTCCCCGTTGCCTTGTCCACATACAACCAATCCCTAGCAACGCCACACTTCCACGGCCTGTGGACATCACCGCCTTATGCATTAAATACTCATCATGACTTTCATCGGGTATAATAAAGCCTTCCTTTATACGAGCCAAGTATAACTCCGCCAATTTTGGATTCAAACTTTTAACATCCTCTAAATGGATAGGCACAAACTGTCTTGTGCAAGCACCAATCCAACTGGAGAAAAGACCCGCATTTGGACCAAAGAGGGAAACCCTTCTCACTCCATGTTATTTCGAAGCTACATTGTTTAGCGGCTATAGTCGCAAGGACTTTCTTGCACTTCGTAGCACCCCTCTCACCAGGCTTATTATCACCAGGCTCATTATTCTTTTGACTTCTTTTACGTTTTTCACCCATGATAATCCTAAAAACCAAATATGAATGATATAGCTGGATATGAACAACTTAACAACGTACATGCAGAGTATTATCTAAAACCCTAAACCCTAATAGGAATGAAAACTTAAAACAACAGATTGAGCTTCTAAAATCCTAAACCCTGATAAGAGGAGTAAAGTAGATGATGCGGGATGATAAAGATAACAAAGAAGACGAAAAACAAACAGATGCATGAAAAAAGAAACAAGATGATCGTCTTAAAACCCTAATGACGAAACACAAAATTAAAGTGAACATACCTGTTGATGATGATGATAAAGAGAACGAGCAGGATGATAAGGGAAGGCAACGGAATCTGGGCTCCGGAAACTGGGCGACGGCCGGCGACGAGAATGTAAAAAGCGAGGAATAGAGAAGGATTAACACAGGATACCAACGGTTGGAGTAATAATGTTGTTGTGTGTGTTTGTGTATGGCATCTTTGGATGGGTTTCTATATTAGTTTTTTATTAAGACAAACTATTAACAACGGGTGCTCAAAGAAGAACCGTTGTTATATGTTAATAACAACGGGTCAATAAAAGTCAACCGTTGTCAAAACTTTATTACAACGGTTAAAATATACCCGTTGTAATATAGTTTCACCAAATTTGCGCCAAAATGAAATATGTCAAAAAAAATAATTGACAACGGGTAGAGGTACTACACCCGTTGTTGAAAGTATTAACAACGGGTAATTTAAATATACCCGTTGTTATTGTTGAACCTCTTTTTTTTAAAAAATTATCAGAATTCCATTACGGTCCAAACTGTAACAATACATACCGCAACATTATTCAAACAATTTCAACACCAAAGATCCACATCTAATAATAAGATCAAGAAAATAAGACAACTTACACCAAAGATGCTTGCATCATTGTACATGTCCCGATGAACTATCTCGGGATCGGGGCGTTTATTGGATGTCATAGTTTCTTCGTTATCCCAAATACCTTCACCATGGTCATCACGCATATAGATGCTTTCAGTGTCCTCATGATCGGTGTCAACATCGTCGAAATAAGATACGGTGGTAGACGATCCATTCCCTCAAAAACGACATCCCGATCATCATCATCATTATCGGATGGACTACTCCTTCTTTTCCTTATAGACAGTACAACTGACCACTTCTTATCCATAGGATCGGTGACATAGAACACTTGTTTAGCTTGGGATGCCATTATGAAAGGATCATCCTTATTATTGCCAACCTTACCCAGATTGACCAACGTAAATCCCATCTTATCCTTTCGGACACAATGGATGTTGTTATCAACCCGGTTACATCGAAACAAAGGCAGTGTGAAATCAATGTAATCTAGTACCAATATTTCTTGAATAACACCATAATAAAGGCATTTTCCCCAAATAGGCTTTTTATCTTTTGAAGTAGCAAAGTGCATTGCCTCAAATTCAGAACTCACACCACTATTTTGCATTGTGCTCACCTCATCTTGCTCGCGGGTGTAAAAAGTATATCCATTAATGGCAAAACTGTTGTAAAAGGTGACCCTGGCATTTGGACCTAAACCAAGACGTAGTAACCTAGGAGAGATGTCATCACCAGTTTGATCATAATCGTAAGACAATATTCCTAAACCACTCTGGAAACGTCTTCGTATGCTCGTTCGCAATCCACTTCTCGGTCTTGTTTTGGTGATCGTATTTGAGCTCATCTTTGTGTTGTTGAATATAAGGTTGCACCTCATCTTCGTTGTTTAGCACATACATGTGTGCTAAATGCAACATTTCACGTGTCACAATTTTTTCAACCCGGCCCCTAATACCTTTTCCGGTCATCCAGTCACTATGACGATTCTTAGAAACGCCAATCAACTCCTCAGGGAGAGATGAGCGTAACAATATGAAAGAGCTTCGTCTAAAATAGCGCGTTCAGCAATACAACCTTCCGGACGATACCGATTAGATGTATAGTCCTTGTAGACTTTCATCAATCTTTCGAAAGGATACGGGTATCTCAAGTACACGGGCCCAAGGTACAAAATCTCCATAACCAAGTGAATGGTCAGATGAATCATGATAGTGAAGAAAGAGGGTGGAAAATACATTTCCAACTGACAAAGAGAGGTTACAACGAGGTCCTGCAATGAATCCGCGTCATCGGGATCGATGACTTTCTCGCATATGGACTGGAAGAAGAGACAGAATCTAGTTATAGCATATCTTACCTTTTCGGGTAAAATGGAACGAATAGCCACAGGTAGTAATTGTTGCATCAAAGTGTGACAATCATGTGACTTTAACCCGGTGAGTTTTAGGTCTTGCATCGACACTAGGCTTTTGATGTTCGACGAATAACCATGTGGCACTTTAATTCCATTCAAGCATGCACAGAACTCTTTTCTCTCATTCCGTGAAAGGGTAAAAGTTGCTGGCGGTAAAAATGTACGATTACCTCTCTTCCGTGGTGCCAACTCTAGCCTAATACCCATCATTTTCATATCTTCCCTAGCTGCGGCGTTATCCTTTGTTTTACCGGGAACATTCAGAAGGGTATTGATAATATTATCACAGACATTTTTCTCAATGTGCATGAAATCGAGGCAATGCGACCTCCAGTCGGCCAATATGGAAGTTTATCAAAAAAATATGGATCTTTTCTTATACCCACGAGTAGACAATTTAGAGCCGCTCTTCTTCCCATAATCTATCTCAATATGCTTTACTTTCGATAAACTTCATGCCTACTCAAAATTCTAGGAGGTTGACGAAGTTCTTGTCTTCCATTGAATGCTTTCTGCATCTTGCGATAACAATGGTCATGAGACAAGAACCTCCTATTTCCCATATACACATACTTACGAGAAGACTTCAAGTATTCGGACTCGATATCCTCCCCACACAATGGACAAGCCTCTTTCCCATGAACTGTGTGCCCAGAAAGGTCGCCATAAGTAGGATAGTCGGTTATTGTACACAATAACATCGCTCTCAAATTGAAAGTTTCGTTCTTATATGCATCAAATACTTCTATCCCACTATCCCACAACAATCGCAAATCATCTAGAAGAGGTTCCAAATATACATCTATATCATTTCCAGGTTGTTTAGGGCCGGAAATTAACAACGACAACATCAAATACTTTCTTTTCATGCACACATATGGAGGTAAGTTATAAATAGCCAACACTACTGGCCAAGTACTATGTTGGCTACTCATGTTTCCGTGTGGGTTCATTCCATCGTGGACGGCGCTAGACGTAAGTTTCTAGGTTCATTGCCGAACTCGGGATACTTAGCGTCGAACGATTTCCATTGCTTACCATCTCTAGGGTGTCTTAGCTTTCCATCATTTATTCTTCTGTTTCATGCCAAGTTAACATTTTTGCATCATCGGGATTCGCATAAATCCTTATGACTCTTGGTATCAATGGAAAATACCACAACACCTTAGCCGGGATCCCTTCCTTATCCTTATAACACCACTCCAAACATTTAGGGCAATTGGTTAAGTTTTGATATAATTTCCGATACAATATGCAATCATTTGGACATGCATGTATTTTCTCATATTTCATACCCACTCCTCTTATTAGTTTTTTCGCCTCATATGTCTTAACGGGTAGAACATTACCATCAGAAAGCAACTCCTTTATCAAGGCTAAAAAACTAGTGAAACACGTGTCACTCACCCCATTTGCCCCCTTGATATTATACAACTTCACCACAGCCGACATTTTTGTGAACTTACAACCAGGATAAAGAGGTGCTTCAGACTCACACAACTTCTCATACATGTTGTTAAGGTCATCCCAATTACTAGTGTCATCACCTACATCTTCAAAAGCAATGGACTCATCATCATTCTCTTCATTATCTATAGACCCAACATTCAACTTCTCTACTTCCAACTCTTCCAACTCAAAAACTCGGCAAACTCGGGATCATCGATTAGCCTTTCGTGTACCTCAACATCATCTTCTTGAGTTATTCTCTTCCTCTAATGATTCCCCATGAAAAATCCAAAGTGTATAGGATCGACTAAATCTCCACTTTTCTAGGTGTATTTTAACGTCCGGAAAAGCCATATAGCTAATATTACCACATCTTTCACAAGGACATGCAATACTAGAAGAACCTTTCAAATTGTTCAAAACGAATTCATAAAATTCAGCTAAACCATCCTTGTAGGTGCGGTCACTCATATTTGCATCAATCATCCAAGTTCGAGTCATTATTCTACATTCGTAATAATAGGCAACTAATTCAGAAAATACAATAATAGGCAAACAAATAAACGAAATTCAGGAAAGCAATTAAGCTAAATTATCAACAAATTAGATAATAACCCAAAAAATCCTATATCTAGTTATAATAAGCGTTGCTAAGAAACATATATATACCTGATTGATAAACACGCGCGATGAGGGAGAGAAGACGTGACAACAGTGACGGAGATGAAGACAGAGAGACGATCAGGGAGGAATGGAGGATGATATAGTAGCAGTATTAGCTTGTGTTTGTGTTTGTAGCGTATAGCAGAATAAAGCAATATGTTGTTCTTAAGATTTTCATAATATTAATAACAACGGTTATTGAGTCTACAACCGTTGTTAAAACGTATTAAAAACGGGTTCTAATATAACCGTTGTGATTACTTTTCACTAATTTGGCGCCAAACCATTAACAACGGTTAAAATTTAACCGTTGTTATTAGTTTTTTTATTAACAACGGTTGTTTAAGTATGACCCGTTGTTAAAAGCAATAACAACGGTTAACAACACATAACCGTTGTCATTAAGTTTGGTAAAATTCGCGGAATAAATTCTACAACGTGTTTTGATGATTTTCGTGAATAAGCGTTGTTAAAGGGCCGTTGTGGTTGCCTGTATTTGTAGTAGTGCATAATCACTTGTATAAGGTGACGTCTCGAAGTGACTAGAGTGTGATGCGATTGATGGCAAGTTCAAGTGCCATAGAGTCATGTGAGATGACTAGTCGATCACATAGGCAGACTGTTAGGAACACTCTGTCGGGCAGTGACCGCTTATAGAGTTATGGCAAATTTATAAAGCCTGGTCGTGGCGAGAGCTACTATAGTATTCTAATGAGTCGATTCTTTTGACTAAAGACTGTTCGCCTAAGGTGGCACGGTTTCAGATTAACTTTGATTTATGTTACTACGACCTTCGTAAATGGGGTCAAATGGGCATATTTTGGGTTATGATGGCTGTGGCTAGTCGAAGGGAATAGTGCGATAGGAATTGTCCACCCTGATATATCACTTTTATATATACTTTTATAGCTCCCTTTATACCATTTTACATACCGTTTCGTGCCTATTATATCAATTATATGCGTTATTTTAATGAATTGTCGATACTGCCGCTATTTTGTGTTTTGATGCAGAAATGACTCGTTATGATTATGATCAAGCTAAGATTAGCATGGCAGAGACGGCATAGTAGAATACACGAAGCATGGCACGAGAAACGAGGAAGCACGAAGACTAGAAATGAAAGAAGAGAAGAAACCGTCTGTGAAGCAAGTTCCTCGATCGAGTCACCACTGGCTCGATCGAGCAGCTGTCCTCGATCGAGTCACCTCTGGCTCGATCGAGGAACCTCTCTGGCAGACTTATTTCCGGATTTTTCTAAAACGATTATCTTTTGCTATAAATTAGAAACTCGTACTTTTATGTTAGACTACATTTTATTTTACCTTCATACTGCTGGATACTTTCTTAGAACCCTAATTTCTTCCTTGTGATGGTACTAATCTTTCCTCATTAATTAATCATTCATCGTTTCATGTTAATTGATTATTGTATCATGCTTTCAATTATGTTTTCATTCTTAATCGTTGTTGTTGTTGTTATCATTATGAGTAGCTAATTCTCCCATCTAGGATGAAGGGGATCTAGGTTAATTAAAGGGAAATTGATTAATTGCTATTGATATCGCTTAAGTTGTTGTTTGATTATTGTACTTCTTCTAGTTAATTAACTTGAGGCCTGAGTTATTACTTAGTGTAGGGAATTAATCCTATCGCCGACCGGGTTAGAATTAATATAGGCTGCGATAATCAAATAGATTGTATCTAATTATAGAGACCGCATGTTAGATTGGGCATAATTGAGTCGACCGATCTTATGACCTTGAACAACTTGATAGATTTAGCAATTGATTAATAATTCCCAAATAATTGACCTAGTGAACCGGAAATCCTAGACCTTTAATATTACTGTTTAAACCTCCTTTTAATTACTTGTAATTAGTTAATTAGATCAAAACAAAACAAACCCCACAAAAATTGGTTACCTTTAGACAACTTAAATAATTACAGACTTAGCTTTTACCGCCTCCCTGTGGATTCGATACCTGTCTTACTGCTAGCTATTCTTGTTAGTCCTGAGATAGATTTACTTTGGTTTGGTGATACGACTTTAGCCACATCAAATTTGGCGCCGTTGCCGGGGAGGCAACAATTGTTTAGTCTGTTTGTGTTTATTTTGTCTTTTTGTCTCAGGGAACCCAGTTCCTTGAGACCGTTCTCACACTTCTATTGTTAGTTCCGTGTATGCCCAGGTCTAATAGGTCCGAGGTGATTCCTTTTGATCCTGAACCAGAAAAGACTTTTCGCTACAGACGGAAATTTAATCAAGAAGTGGGTCAAGTAGAAGACTTGAGTATACTTGACGTCGAGACGGCGAGCTCAACAGAGACAGCCGATCGGTTCTACGAAGAGGAAGAGGACGCCATTCCTATTCCTGACATTCCAGTCACGAGTGATATTCCCGAAACTACCATCATGCCTACTTTAGCCAGTCACTCTGAGCCGACCTTAGCTTCTATCCCACAAGGATTTAAGCTGCCCACTACTACCAATGGAACTTTTGAGATTCAGCCATCTTATATCAATTTGGTGGAACGAAATATGTTTGTAGGGACAGCTGCTGAGGATCCTGCGACGCATATGGAGAAATTTGTCACCTACTGCTGTTCTATTCCATTAACAGCTGGAGTGACACAAGATCAGGTTAAGCAGGTGCTCTTTCCTTTCTCTCTGAAAGATGGAGCTGCTGAGTGGTTGAGAGATATGGATATGGATAATGAGGGAGTTACAGACTGGAATTCCTTGGCTCTTGCTTTCTACAAGAGGTACTTCCCACCTCAAAAGACTAATGCTCTGAGAAATCAGATTACCAGTTTCAAGCAAGGAGCTACTGAAGACTTGAATGAAGCCTGGACTCGCTTCAAACGCTTAGTCCAATCAGTTCCCCATCACGGTTTCCCAAAGTGGTTTCTTTGCAACCAGTTTTATAACGGGTTATATGACGATCATCGTGCCCTTTTGGATTCTTCTGCTAATGGGAGGTTTCAGGATAACACCAATGATGGTGACGCGTGGAAGCTAATTGATCAGATTGCTACCCATACCACCAGGTATGGAAATCCTAGGGGAAGCACGCGAGGTACTAGTGTTGGTAGTGCCCTGGCGGCACTGCTGGAGACTAATCTGCCCAGATTGCTGAGATAAAGACTACCCAATCATTGGGTAGTAAGGAGAGAGTTCATGCCATGAGTCAGTAAGTAGAGGAGACTTGTGCTAGATCTGGTTTAGACGGTCATGGTGCAGTTGATTGCATGAGTACATTGGAGCAGGTTAATGCTTTTCAGGCCTACAGACAGGGTGCACAAGGTACACCCTTCTCCAATTTTTACAATGAAAGAACGAAGGAACACCCATTCCTTCAATGGTCCAGTCAGAATGTACAAAACCCGCAGCAGCCATAGAAGAATGTTTATATCCCTCCTAACAATCGCGGTAATCAACCGCCAGGGGGATATCAGAGGCAAAATCAAGGAGGCCAACAGTTTAACAATCAATATCAGCAGCCTCCTCAGCAAACTCCTCAACAAGCTCCAAATAATGAGATGGCAGAGTTGCGAAATCTTTTGCAACAAACTTTGTCGATGCAGCAGAAGCAGACGGCTCAAATTTCTGAGCTAATTGCCCATAACAAGATGCTAGATAATCAAGTGGCTCATATGGCACTTCAAAACCTTTCAAAACAGGCCGTAGGTCTTCCTCCTCAAGGTAAACAAGCTCATGAGCAAGCTAATGTTATTCAGCTGAGGAGCGGTACTTCTTATACGAATCCCGACCTACAAAGCCTTGAGAAAGACGTGCCTATTACTGTTGATGAGGTCCCTTATATGCATCCCAAAGGATTGGGTAATTTGGAGCTTAGTGATGATGAAAAAGAACCTGACGAAGTTGAAACACGAGCTGACGATAAAAGTAAAAAAGACGAAGGAGCTGAACCTGCAGAGGTTCCTCGATCGAGTCAGCCCCGGCTCGATTGAGGATCCAGCCAGCTCGATCGAGTCACCCCTCGACTCGATCGAGGAACCACTTCGACAGCTGACGGTGTTTCAAAAGTTGTTTCTAAGGTCAAGCAAGCCGAGCCCATAACTATTGCACTACCTTTTCCTCATCGACAACAAAAATCCAAGCTGGATAAGCAGTTCGGTAAGTTTATGGAGGTCGTGAAGAATCTACAGGTAAGTGTCCCTTTCACTGAATTAATTGCTCAAGTGCTGGCTTATGCAAAATTCATGAAGGAGATTTTGACAAGGAAAAGATCCTTTGACGCGGTGGAAACTATTGCTTACACTCAGAAGTGCAGTGCCATGTTGCCAATTAATACACCACCCAAATTAAAGGATCCAGGAAATTTTTCTATCCCTTGTCATATTGGTCATCTTTCTATTAGTAAAGCTCTTTGCGATTTAGGAGCTAATGTCAGCGTTATGCCGTATTCTGTCTGTAAGAAATTAAATATGGGTCCGTTGACAGTTACTAATATGACACTGCAGATGGCCGATAGATCAGTTAAACACCCACTGGGGGTGTTGGAGGATGTTCCCGTTCGTATTGGGAAGTTTTTCATCCCCATTGATTTTGTTGTCATGGACATGGCTGAAGACAACCAAATCCTTATCATCTTGGGCAGACCATTCTTACATACTGCGGGGGCAGTTATAGATGTTAGGCAAGGGAGATTGACCTTAGCTGTGGGGGATGATACGATTGTTTTTAACTTGGAAAAAGCATTAAAACACCCCATGATAGAAGAGACTTGTCATAGTATAGATGTTGTTGATTTTACTATTGATGAGTGTCTTCCTATGTGTTTGGACATGGATCCTCTGGAGATTGCCCTGGTTTCGGATCCAGCTGATCAGACGGGTTCATGGAGTCCAGAAGTTCATCGGATTGAGAGGCTTCTAACAGGAGAGGAATGCCCACATCAAAGGGTATATAGTTTGGGTACTACACCTAAGGTAACTGAGGTAAAGAAACCTGAATTAAAACCTCTTCCCTCTCATCTTAAGTATGAGTTTCTTGATGACTGTGAAATGAACCCAGTGATTGTCAATGCTAGCCTAACTGAAGATCAACTATCTACTTTGTTGACTGTTTTGAGAACTCATAAAAAGGCAATTGGGTATAGCATTGATGATCTCAAAGGTATTAGTCCTGACTTTTGCATGCACCGAATTCATTTGGAAGAAGGCCACAAGCCTAGTGCACAGGGTCAGAGACGACTAAACCCTCCGATGCAGGAGGTGGTAAGAAAAGAGGTACATAAATTACTTGATGCTGGTATTATTTTCTCTATATCTGATTCTAAATGGGTCACTCCTGTCCAAGTTGTACCTAAGAAGGGAGGTACTACAGTAGTGAAAAATGATAAGAATGAATTGATTGCTACTAGACTTGTTACAGTGTGGAGGATGTGCATTGATTATAGGAAGTTGAACACGGCCACTAAAAAGGACCATTTCCCACTTCCTTACATTGACCAAATGTTAGAAAGACTAGCGTGTCATAGTTATTTCTGTTACCTAGATGGTTACTCCGATTTCTTTCAGATACCCATACATCCTGACGATCAGGAAAAGACCACTTTCACATGTCCATATGGTGTATTTGCATACAGGAGGATGCCCTTTGGTTTATGTAACGCTCCTGCTACCTTTCAGCGTTGTATGATGGCCATATTTTCTGATTACATAGAGTCTATTATAGAAGTCTTTATGGATGATTTCAGTGTATATGGTATTGATTTTGATATTTGTTTGAGAAACTTGACTAAGGTTTTGCAGCGCTGTGAGGAGAGAAACCTTATTCTCAACTGGGAGAAGTGCCACTTCATGGTTACTGAAGGGGTGGTACTCGGCCACTTGGTGTCAGGTAAGGGTATTCAAGTGGATAAAGCTAAGGTTGAGGTAATTGAGCAACTCCCGTACCCGGTTAATGTTAAAAGCGTGCGTAGTTTTCTTGGTCATGCAGGGTTCTATCGCCGCTTTATTAAGGATTTTTCTAAAATTGCTCAACCTCTAACCCGACTACTCCATAAAGATACACCTTTTGTGTTTACTGACGAATGTGTTAAGTCCTTTGACAGGATTAAACAAGCTCTTATCTCAGCTCCTATTATCCGATCTCCGGATTGGAGCCTTTCTTTTGAGATTATGTGCGATGCCAGTGACTATGCAGTTGGAGCTGTTTTGGGGCAGCGAAAGGACAAGGTGTTACATGCCATTTACTATGCAAGCAAGACTCTTGATGATGCACAAATTAACTATGCTACTACGGAGAAGGAGCTTCTTGCAGTTGTCTATTGTTTAGACAAATTTAGAGCTTATCTTGTTGGTTCTAAAGTTATTGTTCATACTGACCATGCAGCTTTGAAATATCTTTTAACCAAACAAGAGGCTAAACCTAGACTTATTAGATGGATTTTATTGTTACAGGAATTTGATTTAGAAATCCGTGATAAGTCTGGTGCTGAAAATGTTGTTGCAGATCATTTATCTAGGCTGAGATTTGCAGGAAGAGAGATCTTGCCCATTGATGACTCTTTTCCAGATGACCAACTGTTAGCTGTAGCTGCAAACACCCCATGGTTTGCATATTATGCCAATTATTTGGTAGGAGGTATGCTTCCTCCTGATCTATCCTATCAGCAGAAGAAGAGGTTTTTGCATGACGTGAAGCGATATTTCTAGGACGACCCATATCTGTTCCGGGAGTGCGCAGATGGTATCTACAGACGATGTATTCCAGAGGGTGAGGTACGTGCCATCCTTTCTCATTGTCACTCTTCTTCTTATGGAGGTCATCATGGTCCTTCTAGGACATTTGCTAAGGTAATGCAATCGGGTTTTTATTGGCCTACTATCTTAAAGGATGCTACTACTTTTGTCCGTTCTTGTGATGCATGTCAAAGGACGGGCAATATCTCGCAAAGGCATGAGATGCCTCAAACTGGAATCTTCGAAGTGGAGATTTTTGATGTTTGGGGCATTGATTACCAAGGGCCATTCCCTACTTCTCATGGGAATCAGTATATTTTAGTAGTTGTAGATTATGTTTCTAAGTGGGTGGAGGCAATTGCCACTCCCACTTGTGATGCTAAATCTGTTGTTAAGATGTTTCAGAAGATTATCTTTCCACGGTTTGGAGTGCCTCGCGCAGTGATCAGTGATGGAGGCAAGCATTTCAATGAGCGTCATCTTAATTCTCTTTTGAATAAATATAGCGTTACACACCGTAGAGGATTGGCATATCATCCTCAAACCAGTGGACAAGTAGAGATTTCCAACAGAGAGCTGAAACAAATCTTGGAAAAGGTAGTAAGCAAGAACAGAAAGGATTGGAGTCGGAAGCTAGATGACACCTTGTGGGCTTACCGTACTGCATTCAAGACCCTGATTGGAGCATCACCGTACCGTCTAGTCTATGGCAAATCTTGCCATTTATCTGTGGAGCTCGAGTACTAGGTTATATGGGCCATAAAGGAGCTGAATATGGATCCCTCACTGGCGGGTGAGAAGCGACTGATGCAGTTGAATGAGCTTGATGAGTTTCGACTGCATGCCTATGATAGTGCTCGAGTGTATAAGGAGCGAATGAAGAAGTGGCATGACAAGCATATTTTGCCAAGGGAATTTCATGTTGGTGAGAAAGTTCTCTTATTTAACTCTCGTTTGTGTTTGTTTCCAGGTAAGCTGAAGAGTAGATGGTCTGGACCGTTCACTGTAGCTGATGTGAACAAGTTTGGGTCAGTTACACTGCAAACTGACAAAGGGGAAATCTTCAAAGTGAATGGGCAACGATTGAAGATCTACCATGAAGGAGCATATGTCGGGGTAATAGAGGCTTTGGACCTCTTTGCCATTGATTCTTCTCACTGATGAAGAATTACGGTCGTGCGGGACCGCAAAAACCAGCGCTACCGAGAGGCAGCTCGGATTTTGTAACTTATTAGTTTGTAATTAGGATTTCATTTTAAGTTTTTGCTTTTACTTTTATGTTTTTCCTTGAACTTTGAGAGATGAGGAGAGGGTACTTGATATGCTTTCAAGTATTATTTGCAGGAATTTTGACGGAATTTGAAGTTATGAGTGACAAATGACGAAAAAAGACGCCGACATCAACTTCCTCGATCGAGCCAGATGCGACTCGATCGAGGAACCTATCAGCTCGATCGAGTCAGGAGCGACTCAATCGAGGCACCAGTGCAGATTTTGAAAAAGTTTAAAACGAAAGTTGGTTAGTCAGGATTTTGGTTCCTCGATCGAGCCAGGCGCGACTCGATCGAGGATCCTAAAAAAACCGGGTTCCGCGTTTTTCTTCAACCGGTTTTATACTTCAATTGCTCTTACTTCTTTCAATTCCTCTCTTCTTATTTCGACACTTTGCTGCATATTTCCTCCTCTATTGCTCTTTCTCTCTTCATTCATCATAATTCATCATCAAACCTCTCTTAAAACTTGGGTTTAATTGATTATTACGTGTTTGCATCAATCTCTTGTGTTTATTTTCGCAATTTCATTGCTATTTTTGCTAAGGTATGTCCCGAATTGCTATTTTTGTCCCGGAAAATTCTGAAATTTCTTGCCTAAAACTTGAGTTTATTGTATTAAATCTTCCATTGCTAGTATACAATTGTTATTTCCTTGTTTTGTAGCCCCTTGTTTGTTGAAATTCATGCCTAATTTGCTAATTTGGGAATTAGGGTTCTTCAAAATCCGGGTAGAAATTATGCATTAAATTGGTTAGAAATTGTGTTCTTATGCTTGGAATCTTCATTATTTGATACATACTCATGTTCCCCTAACTTTTTGGATGATTTAATTGTGATTTTGAGTCTTAAAAATTGATTTTTTGACCCATTTATGCCAAAAATCGGGACTGTTTTTATGCTATGGTTGAAGTATATTTGTCTACTTGTCTTTTATGTAGATAATGTCAACTTCTAGGCAAGGAAATAAGAGGACTCGAGATAGGAGAGCCCCGGTTCAGCAACCCGAGGTGATTCCCGAAGAAGTGGTGTCTTCTGAGGACGACTTGTCTCCTTTGGATGATTACCCGTTCATTGAATTCCGTGACAAGGCACAAAAGGACAGGTTCGAGTATTTGTTAACTAAATCCATGAGTGCCACTCGATGCGTGGATAGGAAAATACTACGAACTTTAAAGATTGATGCGATTATGTATGGCATGTTTAATGAGATAGGGTTACAGGGTCTTTTCACACTTCATGAACTATCTTACCCTGCTTTAACCCTCGAGTTTCTAAGCTCATTTACTTACTTTCCCAGTGACCATCTTATCAAGTTTCGATTGCTTAACGTAGAACGGTCCTTAACCTTTGACCGTCTGTCAGAAATTATGGGATTAGATAAGCATACAGACGGAGATTTATACAGTGTTGCTGGGCTATCCGCTATTCGATATTTTCCATTGTTTACCGGTTATGCGGATGCGGATGTCAGTGCTATGGCTTTGTTGGACGTCCAACATGTTTGTCTTCGTTTATTCTTGAGGTATTTGAGCTATTTGTTGTATGGCCGGCACGACAAGAGCAAGACCTCCACTATTGAGGTCTTAATCCTTGCTAGTTACTTGAATCCTTATCGGGAGGAGACATTCCAGTTCTCACCCCCTGCTCTTGTGTGTTCGGCTTTTGACAGGATGATTGGGAGGTATGGGAACCTTGATTATGGTGCTCTTGTCACCAAGATAGCTAGGGCTGTTTGTGATTTTGAGGGTGATGACCCCTACGAGCCCATGGATGACCATGAGCCACTTGTTGATGCTGACCACCTTCGTTATGAAATTTCTTATATTGACATCAAGAATGGGAAGGACCATTACTGGAGGGTCCGGGGCGAGTCTTACATGCTTCTACCTTGTGACCGTTTACCTGCTGTAGACCCCCTTGAGGAGAGTACGGCTGTGGAGCGACCCTCGCCCGTTACTTATCTGGTTCCTGAGGACCTTCTAGTCACTTTTCCTGGGTCTAGTTCTACTACCACTACCGGCGGCCGGCGGCGACGTCGTCAACCCACTACCCATCTGCCTGGCTCATTCCAGTCTGCTCCTCCTCCACCTCCTTCAGCCTATCCTGCTTCAGGCTATGCTTCAGTCTACCATTTTGATCCGGTTATTGCACGAGAGGTGAGGATGCATGAGGGCATCAACACTGCTTTGACAGAGAGACGGATGGGGGAACAGATGGAAGCCATGTCTCTTGCTTCAGGAGGCCAGTATCGGGATGTGACACCTAGCTATTACACCACTCCGGGTGATGACAGCCGTGTGTTCCATCTATATGGTGTGACTCCTACAGAGTTCGGGCAGTTTAGTACTGCCTACGGTGCCTTGGGCCGTCCCTTGTACACTTCAGTCCGCCCCCCTCAGCCTACTTCTGTTTTTCCTGAGGATGTCGGTGTTCCTTGCTCCCAGAGAGGACCGTTTGGTCAGTTTAGTGCTTCTACTTCCGCTGTTGTTGTTCCAGGAGGCAGCCGTGGTAGAGGCCGTGTTAGGAGAGCCACCCGTGGTCGAGGTCGTAGTCCAGTTCCTGATCCTGAGCTGATGTCCCTGTATGCCGAGATTTATGATTATGATGATGGAGCCCAGTAGTGACAGCTGGTCACTACATCCCTCTCTTTCCAGCTGGTTTGGGGGAGGCTACTGCATTACAGCTGGTATTATCTTTCTTGTTTTGTTTTATTGCATTTCTTTTTTTTTCCTCTTCCCTATGTTAGTGGTGTCCTATAGGTTGCTGGATTTCTGTGTGATTGCTATGCTGTAGGCGTCATAATGAGGACACTGTGACATTTAGGTTTGGGGGAGTGTGTTTATTTCTGTTGTGTGCTTTTATTTAATGTTGTGTGTGAAAAAATCAAAAATCCAAAAAAAAAATTGAAAAATTATAAAATACAAAAACATGTTTTTTATTGATTTTGAGTCGAGTCTTGGTGAATTGTATAGCAATGATGATAATTTGCTTTGTTTTGGCATTTGAGTCCCATCTAGTTGTCCATGTACATTGTTTTGACCCGTTAGCTATGATGAACAAAGCTCTTTACTCAAGTCTTGACCGTCACAATATGCCTTATGCCGAGTAGACTTGACTTTATTTTGTTGGTAAACCACTTAAATTTCTGAGATCTTTAGAGCTTCCTAGGTCGGGAACATTATTAAACCGGTCTCATTGTTATTTAGGCTGATGAGTGTGGTCTCCTTGTGGAATATGTAATATCAAACTGCATAAGTGTGACATTAGTTTCTTAGCTTTTGCGCGTTCATATGATTAAGTACATGAGGAAAGGCGGTTCTTTTTGTTCAAATATGCCGTACATTACCCAGTTTTTGTTAGCCCGTTTGAACCATGTAGCCATTTTATATCCTATTTCTTAGCTACATTCCTGAATTTGTCTACCTTTTTCGGGACAGTCGCAGTTGCTTGAGTCCTTATTGTTATAGCTACTTTGGTTGGGTTGGGACTTTTATTGTCATGTGGGGAGTAGCTATGTTTTTGTAGCAATTGTGTGACCTCTTATGTTGAAAAAGAGAAGTATTATGAAGCAAAGAAAAAAAAAAGAAGAAAAAAAAAGAAAGTTTCGAAAAAAAAAGAAAGTTTCGAAAAAAAAAAGTTCAGAAAAGAAAAGAAAGAAAAGAAAAGAGAAAAGAAAGAAAAGAAAAGGAAAAGAAAAGAAGAAAAATGTTTGCTTCATTGAGTTTTGTTAGGAGGTCGTGTGTGGTAATTACTGGAGTCTCATGCACATTTGGAGAGCCTCTTCATTTCTCTCATATGTTGTCAAAGTTGAGATTATTTCTCCAGTTGGATTTTGTTTTATTTCTTATTAGATTTGGCTATTGGTCTAGTGCTGCGATTACCGTCTGAGCCTCACATACCCATACGTGCTTTTGCACAAGCCACTTCTATACCCATGCCACTTTACCACCATTCTGTCTTAGATACATGTACTTGGTCTGTTTTGTGAATGCGTACTAGTTGGAGAATATCTTATCACATTAGATTGCATGCATATTTCATAAGTTGAGTGAGAGTCTTATTTCTTTCTATCTTACATATATCTCACCCCTTATGAGTGCATGAGTGAAACCGCAAGAATCCAATAAAATTGTCTTGCAAGGTTGAAAAGCATTTGGCTGAGTCTCAGTATCATGTCACATCTTGAGTAAGAGCTGCGTTAGTCTATTACCCGTGCTTTTGAATTTGTTTTATTGGCACAACTTTGGTCATTACTTTGTTATAGATGTGGACAGCTGGGATTTGTATGTGCCTAGACATTTGCTCTGAGTTATTCATTCACCATATGTTTGTTGTTCTTTGTTTTGGCCTGACTGCTTTGCTTGAGGATAAGCAAAGGTTTGGTTTGGGGAGTTTGATGTATCACTTTTATATATACTTTTATAGCTCCCTTTATACCATTTTACATACCGTTTCGTGCCTATTATATCAATTATATGCCTTATTTCAATGAATTGTCGATACTGCCGCTATTTTGTGTTTTGATGCAGAAATGACTCGTTATGAGTATGATCAAGCTAAGATTAGCATGGCGGAGACGGCATAGTAGAATACACGAAGCATGGCACGAGAAACGAGGAAGCACGAAGACTAGAAATGAAAGAAGAGAAGAAACCGTCTGTGAAGCAAGTTCCTCGATCGAGTCACCACTGGCTCGATCGAGCAGCTGTCCTCGATCGAGTCACCTCTGGGTCGATCAAGGAACCTCTCTGGCAGACTTATTTCCGCATTTTCCTAAAACGATTATCTTTTGCTATAAATTAGAAACTCGTACTTTTATGTTAGACTACGTTTTATTTTACCTTCATACTGCTGGATACTTTCTTAGAACCCTAATTTCTTCCTTGTGACGGTACTAATCTTTCCTCATTAATTAATCATTCATCGTTTCATGTTAATTGATTATTGTTTCATGCTTTCAATTATGTTTTCATTCTTAATCGTTGTTGTTGTTGTTATCATTATGAGTAGCTAATTCCCCCATCTAGGATGAAGGGGATCTAGGTTAATTAAAGGGAAATTGATTAATTGCTATTGATATCGCTTAAGTTGTTGTTTGATTATTGTACTTCTTCTAGTTAATTAACTTGAGGCCTGAGTTATTAATTAGTGTAGCGAATTAATCCTATCGCCGACCGGGTTAGAAATAATATAGGCTGCGATAATCAAATAGATTGTATCTAATTATAGCGACCGCATGTTAGAATCGATCTAAAGGGCATAATTGAGTCGACCGATCTTATGACCTTGAACAACTTGATAGATTTAGCAATTGATTAATAATTCCCAAATAATTGACCTAGTGAACCGGAAATTCTAGACCTTTAATATTACTATTTAAACCTCCTTTTAATTACTTGCAATTAGTTAATTAGATCAAAACAAAACAAACCCCCCAGAAATTGGTTACCTTTAGACAACTTAAATAATTACAGACTTAGCTTTTACCGCCTCCCTGTGGATTCGATACCTGTCTTACTGCTAACTATTCTTGTTAGTCCTGAGGTAGATTTACTTTGGTTTGGTGATACGACTTTAGTCACATCACACCCCCTTGTCAGGGTTAAAACAATATCTCAGGGCCACTCGAGGAGTAATGAACTGGAAATGCATGGCCACGCTCGGAAGGTATCTATGGTAGATAACTCCGGTCAATCAGTTATTCTCCAGATCGAGGAAACCACTCTCGATATGATCACTTGCAAGTACGACCCGAAAGACACCTTGAATTGAGTGGGAGATAGTAATAGGACAAGAGAATTGGTGACGCACACTTGTCGAGGACAAGTGGGAGATTGTTGGAGTGTCCCCAACAATAATGCGATCACAATTGTCGATCATGATGATCACATGTTTAAATCTCATTTTTAAGAATACGTAAGGGATGATTCATTTTATAGTCAACTGATCAACATTAATCGGTAACGATTGGATTGCTAGAGTTTGACGTTACTGTCGTGGGACGGTGGTGGTCAGTTGATCCCTTAAGGTCACACCTAAAGGATGATGCCCTAATCTGTAAAATTGATTAATTGTATGACGATACAAGTTAATCAATTCCTTAAAATTAAACAATTCAATTTGTGAGAGAGAATATTGATATTTTATTGTAATGGGATTAAATAAGATTTATTTTATTAATTGAAATACTTTATTACTAAAATTGTTTATTGTTTGTGAAACAGCAGAGATGAGAATGAATGGTTAATTATAATTACAAGATGTTGTGAATTATAATTATATGACCCATTTTATTTATGTGATCAAGTATTACTAGTCAATTTGTTGTATGTAATTTAATTAATTTATAAAATGATATTTATGAGATAAATATGCATTAAATTAATTAATAACATGTAACATACTACATGTGACATATTGTGTGACAATTGACAAAATAAAATGGTAGTCCATTTTATAAGTGGACCAAAATGTAGAGGGTTTAGTGGATGGTGGTGATTTATTTTAATAAGCTAAAATAACATCATCATGACACTACTTACCTAGCCTTACATGCCTAAGGTTTTGATAAGAACAAAAGGAAAAAGGGAAGGACCATATATTGGTCTCCCAACCTCCAAAACCGTGACCCCCTTCAACACTAGAGATTTTTGTTCTCTACCTATTCAACTCATGCATGTTTATTCATACACATGCAAAGTTTTCCTCTCTCACATATTCATCTTTATCTTCATCAAAACATGAGATTTTTGATCCAAATTATTCAATCACATTACTAAAATTATTAATGTAATATATGAGTATTAGTAATCAATTTTAAGGTAAACTTCTAAACAAATATCTAGCACATATTATTTAGTAGAGATAAGGGATAATTTTGGGTGCAATCAAGAGGAGTGGCTTCTACACTTGAAGTCTTTGAAGGATCATCCTAACATATGGAAAGCTCAAGAACAAGTGAGGTAGGAGACTTCACTTGTGCCCAAAATATCCGAAATATCAAATGTAAGGAACCGTTTTTCTCCTTACTCTTGTATATGTTTTGCATGCATAAGATCCTTAAGTTTTTATAACTAAAACTTTAAACCATAATATGTGATATTTAAAATATGATTTCTAACACTTCTAAATAATCACTTTCAATATTTACCTCCGTCAATCTTATCCTTACAACCTCTGTCAAAATCAAAATAATTGTCTATGACTTCACCATTGCCACATTTCTTCGTTCACCACCTTGATCTACCACCACTTACTCTGCTTCACTCATCCCGTCTAACATGGAGCCCCTTGTCCCACTCCGATCCCTTCTATTACTTCTATGTCCACATTAATCTTTCATTCCCCATATTCGATTTTCGTTACCCTCCCTCCACCATAACATTTTTCTCCATCTTCTCATCACTTTCTTGTACCGCTATCATCTCACATAAAAGCTCCAAAGTCCTTCTCGGTCCTCACCACTTTTTCCGAGCACCAACACGCACCTTCAAAGATCTTAAATTGTTCTGATCCTCCCGGATAGACCAACACGCCGTCATGCATTCCATCCTCTTCGTCACGGCCAACTCCCTCTACGCACTCTCTCACCCGCTAGAACTAAGTTCTTATTCATCTTTAATCTTATTGCTATGACAACGGTGACAACCATCATCTTTAATTTGCTACCAAGCCAGACAACTAAGTTATAGCAAGTAACTCATTACACCGTTTTCAACAAACACCTTATTTTGGGGTAGTAGTACACTTGTACCAAGGTCTTCCAAATTGTATTGCACATCCATTTTCACGTGTATAGTTTGATTGTCCTGCCTTATTTCTCGCGGGATCACACTTCGAGCAGTTTGTAGGCCAATTTGGTAGTGCATATGCCATCTCTTCCATATCCCAACATCACTTGCCTATCTGTTGTGCAACACTCAACCATTTTTTTAAAGTACAATCAACTTCAAGGGCAAAAATAAGACTCAACTTTAGTCGATCCTAGCACCCACCCGCTTCCTCCAACAAGTGATCCTCAGTCATATGTAGAGCACCCTCTTTTTTGGTGAAATGTGAATATATTGATATAACTTTGAAGATATTACATCACCATACAAGTAAGACGTGCCCCCTTACAAATCACACTAATCAACTAATGCTATGAAGCCAATCATCAGCTAAACCATTACTAAAATTCCTGATCCTATGGGGTATGCGAGACATCAAGCATCGACACCCTTGTATTGGTGTCGTCTCCAATACAAGGGTTGCCCACACCCTTTTTGCCATCCTCCTTTCTAGGTAAAAGTACTCTTCTTAATTTGGTGTCGTGGATCCAAGGGTCGCCCACACCCTTGTATTGGCGTCGTCTCCAATCGTTTTCTAATGCCCAACAAGAGAACGTCTTACGCTTTCCACGTGGTTCTCATAATGAAACTTGATTACTCCTTATTCACGTCAATGAATAAAACATTCGGAAAATACTTCCCTTTAATAACTCGCACCATAAGACTCCCCTCTTCTATCATCAACCTCCCCGCTTGTTTTCCAAGAAGGGCTCTATTGCATTTTGAAAAATATGGAAAGCCCATACTCAATCCGTTACATATCGTATCCCAAACCACCCACGAGATTTTCCTTCTACCATTATCCGAACGACCAAACCCCACCAAAACCTTGAAACAAGCGAATGTAACTCATCACAAAAGTTTGTTGGTAACTTAAACACGCTCATGGCATTTTATCTTTTGATATTCCACTTCTCTTACATGTATACAACCCATATACTCTGACACTCTGTACTTATTTCATCTCTACTTTTGTTTATTTCATTTTCTTTCTAAAAGTATGTCATTTTTACTTTTTACGACACAAGCTATAAAAATGGAGAGAGTAGTATATTTATTGACTAATACATGTCAAATAAATAATGTGCCAAATATTCTTATTGAAATTTTAAATTTTCGACTTACCCTGCATGACAAATTCTCCAATGAGACGGTTATACAACTGGGTTGTAAAACATCGACGACGGTTTTTAAACAATCGACGTTTTCTTAAAAAAAAAAAGATCAAACTACCTTTACTCTCTCTAACTCTCTCACACTCTCCCTTTCACTTATTCAAAAAACAAAAGCAAAACCCTCCAACACCACCATCTCCCTCTCCGGCCGCGCCACCACTGCCCCATCGTCAACAACCACCGAACCACCTCCCCCTCCGGCCACGCCACCACTGACCCACCGGACAATCACCTTTTTCTTTATTGTCCACATAAAAGTAAGTAACCCATATTTTTATTTTTTTTAGTTAACTTAGGAATCAAATTTTATACTTTGAAATTAACTTGATTATGATTGTAGATACCCGTATCCGTCGATATTGGAATTTATAGAGAACCCGACAAACACCCGATGATGATAGGACACATGTATTCTTTAGTTGTCATTGTCATTATTTGGGTTCGTTTTACGATGTAGAATGAGCGTTGTCGACGGAGTATTTTATTAATTTAAATGATATTTAAATTAAATGTTTTTTTAAGTAAATTCATTTTATTGCTTTATTTTGAATTTATTTTCTCAAGTTTATTTTATTGAAAATAAAATAAATAATTGATTTGAAAAATCATTTTATGAGTGTATTTGATTTGAAAAATCATTTATTTTAATGCGTTAATCGATTTGAAAAATCGATTTAAAAATCGAAAAAAAACTCGTTTTAAACACGCGTTTTGGAGCTCGATTATAGCTCGGTTTTTGAGCCCGTTTTCTTTACGAGTTGGCACGAATCTCGAGTACACTAACCAACCTAAGCCTCTACCCATCCAACCCCAGTTCGAACCCCATATCCATGGCCCAAATCACGCCCCAAATCACCCCCAAACAGCCCGCATACACAAAGCAGCCCCCCTGTTTTGCAGCTCAAACCCGAGTCGAAAACCCGCTCCAAACACTACCAAAACCCGTGCCCATTAACCCTAACCCATACCCTAATATCCTACCCATATTACCTTACCTTAACCACCAAGAAAACCCCCCATACAAACCCTAGAAAACCCCACAAAAGCTGCTGGACAGCAGCTATGCTCGTGGGAGCCCGTCCGCCTCTCCCCCTTTTAACCTACTTTAACTCCTTATAAATACCACCCCTTCACCATACATTCATTCCTCTAAGTTCTCCATACATACAACCTTCACTTACAAGCTTTAAACTCCAGAAACAAACCCTAATTGCCTCCCAAAAACCCTCGACAAAACCGACATACAAACAGAGAATCAGTTTGTGTGTCCTCTTTGAAACCGTTCGTTCTCCCTTCAAACTTCCATCAAAATTCGATTTTCTTGTTCCAAATTAACCATACAACATCCATCTACACATTAGACAAAGATTTACGAGCCAAATTGCCCTTGAGAGTACACGAATTCCCTCGAAAAACAGAGTGTTATACACTCTGTTTTGTGATTTGTTCCTGTCTGTCCAGTTCTGTTTGTGCTCGTTTTTCGTGCCCAATAACTCAAAAAGAGCAGGGATTGTTTTAAGATATCTGTTCTCCTCTCTTTCTAGTTTTCAAAACATCTTTTAAATCAAATTTTCACCGTGAAACGAGAGAGAAATCGCAGTTTGAAAGTTGCTGTCCAGATTTGCAAAAAACGTGTTGTTTGCTTTGTTTCTTCGTCGACGACGGCCTCTCGAGATAAAATCTACCATCGATTACGACCCAAGACGGTGTCAACGATACATGTAGGTTGAGGGTGCATCAAATCCTCTTCTTTCTCCCTTTTGTTTCGTTTTTTATGTTTGTTTTTTATAGTTTGTTTTTGTTTGTTTATCGTTTTTTTGTTTATCGATTGTTCTAATTAACTACGAAACTAGTTTAGTCCGAGTATGAGTTAAAGTACCACCATGAACACCCGCGTTGACTTGAGATGGGAAAGAAACCGCTACATCAGTCGGTCGTACACCCCCGTCTCATTTACATATCCTCGTGTTCAAGGTAGGGCATTAATAAAACGAGTTCTAACTTCGCTCTTCGCTTTTGACCCCTCTTTTGTTTCGTGTGATTCGACCCACCTTAGGACCCATTCACATGTTAGTTTGACCTCTGATTGTTAACATATAACTCATTTAGATGACATTAGATCAATTTAATAACCTAATTAGACACGTTAGGGTACATCGACATAGCTTTAAAAATCAACTGACAATTCTGTAACTTAATTGAATACATCTCTCTCTTTCACAGAATTTCTCGCTAGTATAAGAGTGTGTGATTAGCATCATCTTATTAACACTCGATGAGTTAATTTAGTTAGCGAACTTGACCTAATTTGACCCCTTAGGCCGTGTAGAATACACCTTTGCGCGACATCCTTCCAATCGATCAACGTTGTTTCTAACTCGTTTTCTAACTTGTTTCCTATCCCGTTTCGCAATCATCTATCTAACCTAATGAATCTAACCTAAGGATTAGGGTATGCTAGATCGTGTAGGCCGTGTTTGGCCGTGTCCTCGTAGTCCCTTTTCTCGTTGTTTTCTCATCTTTATCTCGTTATTTCGTATCTTGTAATTACTTTGTTTATCGAGTCGTGTTTGGTAGTTTGTTTGTAATTTTCAAGTTAGTTTTCTCTTATCGAGTCAAAACCTCTTTCAAAAACCTTAGTCTTGTTTGGTTAGATGGTTGTGCCCTAATGCATGTAAGAGCGTAGTAAATCGCATGTTGTTTAAAGCAACATGGCCCGATTTATGCTAATGCATGCTTTGGTGTGTGACCCAATGTCTAATTCGATAAGATTAAGTGAAAGCACGCATTACGAGGAGTGACCCAAGGCCGTGAGTCATGTGAGCCGTGGGCCACCCCTTTGTGCACGTTTTCCTAGGCCGAATGGCCGTGTGTCGTGTATGGTGTCGTATATAGAAATTGTATTTAGATCGAGTTGTATCTTTAATTCCTCGTTGTGTCGGCATGAAATGTCTGGGTTGTAATAGGATAGATCCCAACGGCTCCCCCATTCCCCCTAAGCCTTGTTTGCTTTGTTTTGTATGTTGATAGATCAATCAACCCACATGCTAAATTACAACTTTGACAAAGTTAGTTTAGTTGCATCTAAATCGATATAGAAACTTCACATGTTAGAGTTTTGAAAACGATGTTTGCATATCATATATCGTAGTAGCTATGACCTTGTTTGAAATCCGATACTTGACTTAGTAGAGGCCGTTATTGACGGGCGGGGTTAGGTGTCCTTATGGGCTTCCTAACACGTACCCTCACCCCTTACTCAAGATCTATGGTTTGTGGATCCGTCTAAATACCATTGGATTACGAGAGTCATTCAAATCGAGTGATATAGGGTACAAGTCTTTATCTTTAATCACTCGTAGTCGATTGGCTTTATGCTTTTCGATGAAAGGTGTAAAGTTGACTTGAACGGTTCCAAGTTCCCATAAAACTTGGTGGCGACTCTAATTTGTCTTAATTCGATTCGAAAGAACCTCGAGTCGATTATGCCTAGTGTGGATCCCGCGGACAGCTCCCGAGAGCCTTGTCCACGATTTGGCGACTCATTTGGGGAAAAGAGGACTAGTTACACTTTGTTTCTAGGGTCTTTTCCTCCGAGGTGAAACTTGAAAAGAAAGTATTGGAAAGTAAAACATTACTCATAGTGCTACGATTCATGCATAAACCCTTAAGGATTTTCCCGGGCCGTCCCAGCGTTTCTTTGTGATGCGTGGGGGCGACGTCCCACTATGCCAGGAACTCGCACATTGCTTGCTTCCGCTCCGCCTCGCGTGGTTCTTGATGGTGGGGATGCTCTTCTAGGTACTCTACCTAAAGGCCCTTGCTCTATAAGACCGCAAAAGGATGGAGGGCATAGACCTTCTTGTAGAAGACTTGCCGAGACTTAGAGATGTCTAGGAGCATACATCCTTATAACATGAGAATGACAATGTGCAAGGTGTTTTTTTTCCCGATTCTTTTCAAAATTTCCATGTCAATTTCAAAACCGAACTTTTGAACAACTTACTTTCAAAATAGCATGATTTTCAAAACGCGGAATGCTGCCCAAATAGGACTAGAATTTTCGGCCAAAATGAGCTTTTATAGCCGGCATGCTGCCCATTTCAAATCTCATTTTCAAATCAATTATTCGTTTTTTTCCAAATTCAATCCAAAATGTTTCTCGAACCTCAACCAAGCATGAAATGCGTCGAGTCGTGTCCGGGTCCTGGCCGTGTTAGGCTAGACGTTTTTTCGTTCCAAGAGTCTAGAACACGACCATGTTGGGTCACCCAAGCTCACCTCTTGGGCTTTGAGTCATGTTGGTCGACCATTTGGTCTAGGATAGTCCACAGAAACGTCCAAACTAGGCCCTTTAGGACGTTTCACCCGAACCTATGGGCTATGTTAGTCCAATCACGGGTTTAGTCACACCGAGTCCAGTTTAGAACCGAGCTATGATAGCTTGAGTCATGTCGTTTGTCGAGTTTAAAATAAATCGAGGTCTAAATCCAACCGTGAGTCGAACCTTTGGTTAGTTAGTCTCAAGTCGAGTCTTTGCTTGAGTCAAGTTGGTGTCGTGTCCTTAAGTGTGCAGGGGCTCTTACTTTAAATATTGACTCGGTTCGGGGTTTTCTTGTAGAAAGGCCGCCCAAAACCCGACGTCAAGCAATGGAAGATGCTGTCAACAAGCTCACCGAGGCCGTGAACCTCATGATGACCCGAATGGATGCAATCGAATATAAGATGGGTGAAGATTCCCCTCTATCTACCCCACCCCTAACTGATCTGGAGAAACGGTTCAAGTTCATTGAAGACCGTCTGAAACTCTCCCAGGGGAAGAACATCCACTATGAAAATGCTAGGGCCTATGCCCCAGTTCAGAATAAGTTGCCCACGAACATGGTACTCACTGACATCCCAAAGTTCAAGGGCACTGAAGATCCAGTCCACCATGTTAAGGCCTATAAAGGGTACTTAGCACTGAAGGGAGTGCTCACGACATGCTCTCGAAATTTTTGCTCAAATCTCGCATGAACACCGAAGGCGTGGTTCTATAATCTTGACCTTAAGAACTTCCCCACTTTCGAAGATATTACGGTGGAGTTACGCAAGCACTATCTTTGACAATGTTGAGATTCAAACCAACATAAGGACTTTGGAAGTGATGACACAAAAGGAAAAAGAGGGCTTTACTGAATTCCTCGCAAGATGGCGCGCTGAAAGTGTGAAACTAGCCAAAAAGCCTGATGAAGTTGAAATGGTAGATAAGTTCGTGAAGAATTTACAACCTGTTTGCCGTAATGCTCTGAAATACCAGAATTTTGGTTCTTTCAAAGAATTGATAAGAATCGGGATAAAGGTAGAGGATGATGTCCGAATGGCTGAAGCTGAGAAGCCAAAAGGATACCAAGGGGCCTCATCGTCTAAGGGCAAGGCCCCAGCAACGACCCATATTGATGAAGCCATCAATCTCTTAGAAGGGCAATCGAAGAAGTCGCAGCGCCAAACACCTAGGGCATTCACCGATATCGGATGCACTTATACATATGCTCTCCAAAGGCTCATAGCCCAAGGAAAGTTGAAGCCTATTGGTCCAACTCCGGACCCTCCCGCTGATCAACAAGGTAAATGGTATAAACCAAATGCCTACTGTGCCTTTCATCAAGGGAAAGGCCATGATACTGAAAGGTGTTATCGACTGAAGCACGAAATTCAAGACATGATCGAGAATGGAACACTCCCGATCCCAACTGTTAAACCCAATAACATCACCAATCCATTTGGCGATCACGCCAACTTTGTTTATGTCGAAGACAATGTCGATTATTCCCATCTTATCCGCCCATGTCACTTGAAAGGGGTGTTTATCGGGAAGATATTTGTGGATTGCTTTGAATTCTTGCCAAACCCGAAGAATGAAATTCGAGTCGGGAGTCTTGCTCTAGAATGTACTCCTCTGGTTAACGAAGTTAATAAAGGACAATTCGATTCACCAACCTTCATCACTGGCGTAGATCCTCAGAGGACTACCTCAGGATGGAGGCAGACCATCAAAGGGATCAAGGACTAAAACCGAGCATCTAAGCTGACAGCTGAACAAAGGAAAGCTCAAGACCAGATTTGAAAAATTATGAGTCGGGATCTGTTTTCTTTTCTTAGTCGAGTCGAATCTAGGACTTTATTTTCTTAAAGTTGAGTCGTTTGTTCCGCGATGACCTAGGGTGTGTCCTAGGAGTCGTTCCTTCGAGTCTGTTAAGCTTTTGCCATTCCAATAAAAAGTTGCAGTTACGTTTCCAAATATGTCTTGTTTTCAATCCTCAATCATTCCGAAAGCATGATAAAAATACACAACACACTCAAAGAGATCCCTGGGGTAGAAATATGTCTCGTTTCAAAATGTAAGGTACACTAGGATCCCGTGTTTGATTCCTTTACCTATTCCATGTCTGGTGGTAGAAAACCTCCATCTGAACCAATGTTTGTGACAAGCTTTTAGATGATTCTATGACAAACCCGGACTAGCTCCTTGTTTCCCCTATCGATGATGGAAGGCAAGCCTTTTCCCCAACAAAATCATCCCATCTCGAAGAGAGAAGATATCAACCCGTTCTAACAAGGAATTGTTAGTTCTTACCCAAATTAGTTGGCGAAGCCCAGTTTTCAAGGTGTATCCATTTGTGACTAAGGGAATGAATAGAAGACCATTTTCAAGAAGAGAAGAAAAAAAAAGATGAAAAAGAATGAAAAGATGAGAAAAAAAAAGGACGAGAAAAAAAGCAAAAGAAAAAAATGAAAAATGAAAAAAAAAAAGAGATGAAAAATAAAAAGAAAAAGGGAAAGAAAAAAAGAAGAAGAAGAAGAAAATAAAAAGAAATGTCGAAATGTTGATCGAAGTTCAAAGGCGAAGCCAAAATGGTCAGGTAGTGCCATCAGCAGTCATCCCTACCTCTAAGTCCTTCCTGAGACAGTTACAAAGGGATAGTCGGGAATTTTGAGAATTATTCCGCTTGTGTTGTTACACCCAGCCTTTAGGGTCCAGACATGGAAATTTGAACCCACATCATTTTTCAACCCATTTGCACTCATGGTTCATCAAACCCGAGACACCCATTCCAACCACATCAGCAACCATAGCCCTTGGCCTTAGCACCACAAAACAAACCTTTAGAATGATGGTTAACCATTCCAACTTGTTATTACCAAGCTCCACATCCCAAAAGATCCAAGCCTTTTACACCTAACCCCAAACACGGGATTTAACGGTACCTTACAGGCTAGAATAGGATACGACATGATACCTTAGGTGAAACCTTTGAGTGTGTACACACAATCAAAATGCCAATTTAATGCACCTTGATCGAACTTCGTCGGATTTGATTTCGCTCCACGCGAATACGTAGGCAGTCCTTCAGAATAAGGGATTCAATCCACTCATCAACCAAGTTGTCATCTTGTCGGTTTCATACGGGTCCTAACCAAGTCCAAATGAAGCCACCTTTGTTTGAGTCGGTCTTAGCACTCGATGTAGCCTAGGATGAGGATATAGGTTCGGATGAATAGTATCGAGTCTCAGAATGAGCTTTATCTAATGGTTTAGGCAAAGATGCTGAGTCACATAGATGTGGGTTTGTATTGGGAACAGAAAATATGAAAAACCCGCTGAAAAGAAAGAAGGCGTGGAAGAAAAATAGTAAAAGCCCGCTGAAAAGAAAGAAGGCGGTGGCAAGAAATGATGAAACTCGCTGAAAAGAAAGGAGGCGAGGAGAAGAGTGACAGAATGTTCCCAACAAGAGTGATGTGTGATGTCTAAGTGTTCTCATAAAATAAATCTGTGTTTAGTGTCTGGGCGAAGCCAACGTTGTCGCTCCGTGAGTTTAATCCACCTTGTCAATGCCAAATGATCTTGATTCCCATGTGCCCTCGGGAGCACGCCCATGCCATATGATATCTCCGTCCTAAGTCCGACGACCTTGTGATTCCCATTTGCCATCTTTTGGCGCCAGAATGGCCAATTTACATTTCTACCCCCAACAAGTCAATAATCGAATTAAAACCCGTGCACACTTACGGTTTTATTTTCTTTTTTTGTTTTACGGTAGCGGGCTACGCCCACGTTATTTACGGGTCATACAGAGTGTCTGAGTCATATTTCCTGCTCACCTATCAAGGTTCAATTTCAAAATGCGAAATATTTCAGAATTCCGAAATTTCAAAAACTTTTTGCATCAAATTTTGGGTCGACGACCCAACATCCAAGGAATTCATTTCAAATTTAATCAAATTCAAAATTTGGGTCGATGGCCCAATTATTCAAAATTTTCAACTTGTTCAAATTTCGGGTCGATGACCCAGTCATTCAAATTTAATTTTAGGTCGACGACCCAGCATTCCAACACTTCAACTTCAAACCTCGGGTCGATGGCCCAATATTCTAAGTGATTCAAAATTCGGGTCGATGGCCCAATTATTCAACATTTTCAAATTCAATTTTCGGGTCGATGACCCAATCTTTCAAATAATCCAATTTTAAGATCGATGATCCAAATGTGCTTATGTGATGATTATTGCTAGTACGTTTTTGTGTTTCAAATGTAGCAGGATATGCTTCAACTGGGGGCTCTAAAGTCTTCGACTTTAGAGCCATCACAAACTGGGGGCTCTAGAGCCGTTGGCTTCAGAGACCATTATCAAGGTGTAAGGATGACATCCACCAAGAATTCAATTCAATACAAGAGTATGAAATGGAAGAATTCCGTAGCTGAAAGCAAATGACGAAAGCGGCGGCAACCTCCTCGGAAAGTCCCGTCCCATTTGGGCACCTGCCAGCAGATGATAAACTTTGGGTATGTGTCAGCAGTTGCCGAACTACGACGCGGGTTTGATTCCGTCAGAAACGGATACGTAGGCGCCTAAGGATAAGGCTCAATCCACCATATAAGCATTTTATAGGTCAACGACCAACGATGATAATTTGACACAACAGAAGCAAGAGTCAATCCCCAGCGAAGTTTCAGGTATGATCTCTTCTTATGGCTGGCGAGCTTATATACGCAAGTCTAATGGACTATAAACGACCCGCAGAATCCTCAGGTCGAGAGGGACCTGGGGTATACTTTGACTTTCGCCTTGTCCAAGCCTCAGTCAAAGTGGGGGCTCTGTAGATACCCGTATCCGTCGATATTGGAATTTATAGAGAACCCGACAAACACCCGATGATGATAGGACACATGTATTCTTTAGTTGTCATTGTCATTATTTGGGTTCGTTTTACGATGTAGAATGAGCGTTGTCGACGGAGTATTTTATTAATTTAAATGATATTTAAATTAAATGTTTTTTTAAGTAAATTCATTTTATTGCTTTATTTTGAATTTATTTTCTCAAGTTTATTTTATTGAAAATAAAATAAATAATTGATTTGAAAAATCATTTTATGAGTGTATTTGATTTGAAAAATCATTTATTTTAATGCGTTAATCGATTTGAAAAATCGATTTAAAAATCGAAAAAAAACTCGTTTTAAACACGCGTTTTGGAGCTCGATTATAGCTCGGTTTTTGAGCCCGTTTTCTTTACGAGTTGGCACGAATCTCGAGTACACTAACCAACCTAAGCCTCTACCCATCCAACCCCAGTTCGAACCCCATATCCATGGCCCAAATCACGCCCCAAATCACCCCCAAACAGCCCGCATACACAAAGCAGCCCCCCTGTTTTGCAGCTCAAACCCGAGTCCAAAACCCGCTCCAAACACTACCAAAACCCGTGCCCATTAACCCTAACCCATACCCTAATATCCTACCCATATTACCTTACCTTAACCACCAAGAAAACCCCCCATACAAACCCTAGAAAACCCCACAAAAGCTGCTGGACAGCAGCTATGCTCAGGGGAGCCCGTCTGCCTCTCCCCCCTTTTAACCTACTTTAACTCCTTATAAATACCACCCCTTCACCATACATTCATTCCTCTAAGTTCTCCATACATACAACCTTCACTTACAAGCTTTAAACTCCAGAAACAAACCCTAATTACCTCCCAAAAACCCTCGACAAAACCGACATACAAACAGAGAATCAGTTTGTGTGTCCTCTTTGAAACCGTTCGTTCTCCCTTCAAACTTCCATCAAAATTCGATTTTCTTGTTCCAAATTAACCATACAACATCCATCTACACATTAGACAAAGATTTACGAGCCAAATTGCCCTTGAGAGTACACGAATTCCCTCGAAAAACAGAGTGTTATACACTCTGTTTTCGCGGTTTGTTCCTGTCTGTCCAGTTCTGTTTGTGCTCGTTTTTCGTGCCCAATAACTCAAAAAGAGCAGGGATTGTTTTAAGATATCTGTTCTCCTCTCTTTCTAGTTTTCAAAACATCTTTTAAATCAAATTTTCACCGTGAAACGAGAGAGAAATCGCAGTTTGAAAGTTGTTGTCCAGATTTGCAAAAAACGTGTTGTTTGCTTTGTTTCTTCGTCGACGACGGCCTCTCGAGATAAAATCTACCATCGATTACGACCCAAGACGGTGTCAACGATACATGTAGGTTGAGGGTGCATCAAATCCTCTTCTTTCTCCCTTTTATTTCGTTTTTTATGTTTGTTTTTTATAGTTTGTTTTTGTTTGTTTATCGTTTTTTTGTTTATCGATTGTTCTAATTAACTACGAAACTAGTTTAGTCCGAGTATGAGTTAAAGTACCACCATGAACACCCGCGTTGACTTGAGATGGGAAAGAAACCGCTACATCAGTCGGTCGTACACCCCCGTCTCATTTACATATCCTCGTGTTCAAGGTAGGGCATTAATAAAACGAGTTCTAACTTCGCTCTTCGCTTTTGACCCCTCTTTTGTTTCGTGTGATTCGACCCACCTTAGGACCCATTCACATGTTAGTTTGACCTCTGATTGTTAACATATAACTCGTTTAGATGACATTAGATCAATTTAATAACCTAATTAGATACGTTAGGGTACATCGACATAGCTTTAAAAATCAACTGACAATTCTGTAACTTAATTGAATACATCTCTCTCTTTCACAGAATTTCTCGCTAGTATAAGAGTGCGTGATTAGCACCGTCTTATTAACACTCGATGAGTTAATTTAGTTAGCGAACTTGACCTAATTTGACCCCTTAGGCCGTGTAGAATACACCTTTGCGCGACATCCTTCCAATCGATCAACGTTGTTTCTAACTCGTTTTCTAACTTGTTTCCTATCCCGTTTCGCAATCATCTATCTAACCTAATGAATCTAACCTAAGGATTAGGGTATGCTAGATCGTGTAGGCCGTGTTTGGCCGTGTCCTCGTAGTCCCTTTTCTCGTTGTTTTCTCATCTTTATCTCGTTATTTCGTATCTTGTAATTACTTTGTTTATCGAGTCGTGTTTGGTAGTTTGTTTGTAATTTTCAAGTTAGTTTTCTCTTATCGAGTCAAAACCTCTTTCAAAAATCTTAGTCTTGTTTGGTTAGATGGTTGTGCCCTAATGCATGTAAGAGCGTAGTAAATCGCATGTTGTTTAAAGCAACATGGCCCGATTTATGCTAATGCATGTTGTTTAAAGCAACATGGCCCGATTTATGCTAATGCATGCTTTGGTGTGTGACCCAATGTCTAATTCGATAAGATTAAGTGAAAGCACGCATTACGAGGAGTGACCCAAGGCCGTGAGTCATGTGAGCCGTGGGCCACCCCTTTGTGCACGTTTTTCTAGGCCGAATGGCCGTGTGTCGTGTATGGTGTCGTATATAGCAATTGTATTTAGATCGAGTTGTATCTTTAATTCCTCGTTGTGTCGGCATGAAATGCCTGGGTTGTAATAGGATAGATCCCAACGGCTCCCCCATTCCCCCTAAGCCTTGTTTGCTTTGTTTTGTATGTTGATAGATCAATCAACCCACATGCTAAATTACAACTTTGACAAAGTTAGTTTAGTTGCATCTAAATCGACATAGAAACTTCACATGTTAGGGTTTTGAAAACGATGTTTGCATATCATATATCGTAGTAGCTATGACCTTGTTTGAAATCCGATACTTGACTTAGTAGAGGCCGTTATTGACGGGCGGGGTTAGGTGTCCTTATGGGCTTCCTAACACGTACCCTCACCCCTTACTCAAGATCTATGGTTTGTGGATCCGTCTAAATACCATTGGATTACGAGAGTCATTCAAATCGAGTGATATAGGGTACAAGTCTTTATCTTTAATCACTCGTAGTCGATTGGCTTTATGCTTTTCGATGAAAGGTGTAAAGTTGACTTGAACAGTTTCAAGTTCCCATAAAACTTGGTGGCGACTCTAATTTGTCTTAATTCGATTCGAAAGAACCTCGAGTCGATTATGCCTAGTGTGGATCCCGCGGACGCAATTCCCGAGGGCCTTGTCCACAATGATTGTTTGTTTCCTTTTTTTTAATTAATTATAACACTTCATATTGTGTGTCAACGTCCAGCCATAGAGGAACGTTGATATCCATGGACAGACGTTGGGTATCAACGTTTCTCTATGGCTGGTTCAGTCCATGGTTGGACGTTGAGACTCAACGTGTCATATGAACGGACTTTGGATTTCAAATGTCATATGTTGTTTAAAATTAAATGAAACATAAGCTATTCAAAGGAATTTATGTAAATAATTAATACGAAAGGCAAAACGATAATTACGACATCTAACGTCATCTAATGCGGATTTGAAGACAAAAAAAAGTAAGATGCGCTTAATTAATAGTTTGTTAACGTATCAGAGATTCGGGTTCAATCATTGATTTCTTAGCTAAATGTTAATTTTTATTTTTTTAAGTTTGTTGGATTTTTGGGAGAAATTGAGAGAAGAGGGAAAGGAGAGAGAGTGTGTGTTTGTCAAAAGTTTAAGTCATTCGGTATGAAAACGTCATCTATTTGATTTTTTTTTTCCTGTTTTTAGGTGAAGTCGCGAAAAGTCCCTAGCGGCTTTTCTCTTTGGCATTTCCAGTGGGACATTTTAGAAATTTTCTTTTATTTTTTTTAATACAATAGCAAATCGTCAGGCTTCCTAGGAGCTTACCAGGGAAGGAATTTTATATTACTTTACACTATTTTAGGACCCGTGCAAAGTTGCACGGGTATATATAATAATGAGTAGGTCTCCTAAGAGACGGTCTCTTAATAAGCTTTATTGAGAGACCATTGTACAATTTTAAGAAAAAGTAGTACTAAAGGTAATAAAATAGGTACAAATCATGATTAATGATTAAATTGGTACATTTATTATGTAAATAGATACAAAATTATTATGTTACGATCAACAACAAAAGGGGTACGAAATACAAATAAAAGGGTACGAAAGATTGGTCTCTCAATAATTTAATGAGAGACCGTCTCTCCCAAGTTTTAGTGTATAATAATATATATAGTTAGTTAGTTATTTATAGTTACGAAAATTAGTATGAATGTACGATATTTTGCACAAATAAATTAGAGGACAATATTATTGACTTGAAATTCAACATGAGTGAACAAATGTAAAGAGCATTTATGATCGGTGATGGAGCTATGTGGGGGCTTGTACGGACGGTCACCCATAAAAAAATTGAAACTTTTAATTAAATTTATCAATTTTTTTAGTTTACTCTATTAAATTTATCAATTTTCACATTATGTGTGTAAACCTGCTTTATAGGGACCAAAGTAAGACAAAAATGTAGACTAACTTTTTCATTTGTGTCAGTTTATTGTTTATATCAAATTCCATCCATTGTTTCTTGAAAATAAAGTAGAAAACAGTAGTGTCCTTCAAAGTCTAATTCGTCATGTACAACAAACAATTAAACTTGTTAATAGAATCATGTACAACAAACAATTAGACTTGTTAACATAGAAAAACATTGAAAACAGTAGTCCTTTGAAGTCCCCTTCAAAACAATAGTCATTCAAAGTCAACTTTCATCCCTCGTTTCTTGAATCAACCACTTGCTCGGCTTTATCAATTGCAAAGTACGTTATTTCCGAGTAAACAAATTCCCAATATTGAAACCTCTCCGAGCTCCTCTTGGCCAGTTCGACTCGACTAAGAAAGTACGTAGCAGAAGTCCCTGGAGCGTCTGAATTTCACCATGGCATGTCATAAGCCATGTAGTTGTGAATTGTGATCTGCTTGTGCTCCTCGTAGCATAAGGGTAAGCTATATTAGAAACTATTGTCACTACTCAAAATCAAACCTTAAGCTGACATGGTGAACTAAAACAAAGCGTCTCAAAATCACCGTAAGCATACATGTAACATTCATTGACAAATAACTACCCTTTGCAGGTCATAGTGTAGAACATAAAAGAGTAGACTATTATTGTCCACAATATAATAATTTTGTGACTAAATGAATCTTAATCCCTTAAAAATGATCCTAACGCCAAATTTGAAGCAAAAGTTTACTTATGGTCATTTGGAATTTCTCTAAAAACAATTACTTTGTAAAATTCATACTTCCTCCATCCCATTTATTTATTTACCTTATATATTCTTTTTGAGGAGTATTTTAATGTAAAGTAAACAAATAATTGAGAAAAAAGGGGTACGTGTCTATATAAAATCGTTAATGACAAATATGGAGTACAACAACTATTTGCACAACTCCTTTTATTGTACACGCATGACATAGAATCCATATCCTCAAATAATGTAATCCACCCGGATCTCTATCCTCAAATAATAACCAAGTGAATGCATGTACCTCTAGATTCCCATTTATGGATGAATACACATGACTGACGGGGGGAAGTCCTTCACGATATTAGAATAAAAACAAACTTTCCAACTTTCACGTCTTCACAATTCACCATATTAGATTGAGAAAAAAATTATTTACAATAAAGAAAAAACTTGGGCAACTACACGAACATACCAAATATAATGAAAAGACAGTGAAATTATATGGAGCAAATGCAGAAAAAGATTAGTAACATTTTTGGAAGATCATTCATAAAACCAATTCCTAATGTATAAATAATTGGGCGTCATCATTTTGTATCACAGGAAACTAACAATTCACATGAGACAACGACATTAAGTTGTATCAAAACCAATTAGATATTGGTTTCAAGGTAGTTGGCAAAATCCGTTTAATCTTAATGGGGAGGGAGGTTAATTAAATTCAAACATATCTTAATTTGAGATGGAAAGATGAGAAATAATACTAAGAAATATCATGTCTCAATCGGTAACTGAAACGAACAATTTAACATACTTGTATCAATGAAGCAATGAACATGAAACTCGAGCATCTCCCGATTCGCTCTTTCCTATCGTATTCTGCAGAAAACTAAAGGAACAGGGGAAGCATAAATCAACGAAATTAACAAAACAATAACAAAGTTACACATAAATCAGTGATTTTTTCTATCAAAATCCAATCTATATTAAACTATACTAATAAGGAATTGGAAATAATACTAAAAACACAACAGAAAACTATTTACCTCTTTAAAATCTGATTCTGTGAAGATATTTTCTAAGATAACGCTATAACGAACTAAAAGGCGGAAATAAAGGTTTCTAAAACTTGCAATTTGCCAACAATGGTTCCTCTTGATGATTAGAGCGACATAAAACTTCAATATTGGTTCACGATTTAAAAAGCTCGTGAGACAGACAATATATGATCCCCAGTATATGATCCCCTGAGTCCCGCCATATGTTACCCTTGGGTTTTTACACACTGAGCAACTTTATTGTTTGTACTACTGTAACAAAATATGAGTGCAAACTTTTTAAGATATATATAGCATAACCATTATTAGGATTTTGAATAAATCTTATTGACATATAAGGTGGCTAATTACCACTAACAATGTCCCCTCCCATTTGGGTTATAGTGTTATACTACTATGACATGTCATAGGAAATTGAAGTGTAACCTGGTCACGCTCCCTGCACCGTAAGAGACAGTTATTTTAGAAATTATTGTTACTCCTAAAACTCAAACCATCAGTTAAAATGCCGAATTAGCCGAGGCTTCAATAAATTAACAGACACCATCAGTATTGACGGATCTCTCCCATTAATGGATTAACCAATACATTCACATTGTATAAATTAAACTCTTAACGAAATGTTTTTAACATAAATGTCAAATTTCATATGCTATAGTTAAATTTGTTTTCAGCGTCAATTTTATACCAAACTATCAATGAAATGACCCTGACTAACATAGAAATGAAGACTGCTTTCACAGTTTTAACTTTTGCAACCAAAACTCCGACACAAATACTTGTATAAGGCGGTTTTAAACAAATTGATCGTAAAACGAATATTCTAGTAATCACTTTTACCCATTAATAGGATTGTGTTTAAATCCATTTGACAACTTTAGTAATGTAAAAACCCTCATACCCGAGACTAACTCTATAATAATATGGAGATCCGAACATAAGGCAACTAAATCGTAATAAAAATTCATATTTCAGACCCATTATTTTCATATTTTCAGAAATCCTAATTAAACATTAAGAAGCAACCTCAATAATTGCAAATACTAAATACAACCATGAACAACAAAGTATAATATTGAATCTGTCGAAAAGAGAAAAATCAGATGTCAACATATTATCATAAAAAACATATGTAATTGAAAATAATTACCCCGTAATTGATTGATCGCAAGAAATATATGGAAAAAAAAAAATCAAAACCAATTAGAGTTATTGGAGAAGATTACCATAAACAATATGTTCATTCTCATGAGTAGAGAGGCAGTTAAATCAGGTTGATATGTTTGGATGTATTGGCAGAGATGTATAAATGAACACAAATTGAGAAGACCAGAAGAGAAAAGGGAGGCTTGAAAAATAAATATGACGACTAATATTATTTGTCATTAGGGTTAGTTCAATATTTTTAGCCTAGTAAAGAGTACAGAGGGCGGGAAAATTTCTGATGGGAATGAGACACGTGTCTAGATTTATGTTTAGTGGTTCTTGTTTTATAAGTTTATATAGATGATTTCTAAATTCTACTTCGTATCGTATGTTTTTAAGTTGCGTTTATGTATTTTTTTTTTCAAAACAAGAATAATACATAAAACTTACTCTCATAATTCCCTAAAAAAAAACTACTCTCATAATTAATGGTAAATAAATAAGTACAAATAATTGAATGAAAAATCTTTAAAATTTCACAATTTACTTTTCGAACCATCATGACTATAATTAATCATTTTAATTATGTCATTTCCTCTTCCAATTTAAGTTTTCTCCAACTCCCACCTTTTGATTGTTTTTCTATAAAATTTACCTTACTTTTTTAAGTGGTTTATGCTTTTTTAACCATTATAAGATGATCGTTGATCTCAAAATGGAGATCTTAAAATATTTTTTAAAATTTGTTATGAAGCGTATATTGTTGTGTAATTTTACTATTATGCTTTCTTGATCAACCTATTTGAATTTATATTTTTGTATTCATGAGTATAATCATCTCTAACATATATTTTTCTTTTTCATTTCATATGAACTATTATCAAGACATGTACTAAAAGGAAGCGTACTAAAAAGAAGCAAAAGTGAACCTTCAGATAAATATTAAATAGTATGGTTTCTAAATTCTAATACGTATATTTTTTAAGTTTATGTGTTTATTTTTTTCAAAACCGGAATAGATTATTTTATAGTCTTTAATACTATTTTTGTTTTTCTATAGGATCGTGAACATAAGTATAATGAGAGATGGATCAAATTCTTGAAATAGTAATAAGGAACTTAAAAAAATTTATGAACCTCTTGGAATTCGAATTTAGGAAATATAGTTTTTTATATTATTGAGCAATTGAAATGAAAATTTAATTCATAATACATGGAGTAGATACCGACCATACCATTGAATCGTATTTAATATTTTTCTATCGATATAATAAATGTTTTTCGGATGTAAATAATATTTGAAGCATGCACGTGGTGATAAAACTTTAAAGATATTTCTACGGGAGGGTTGATGGAGAGGTCTGGAAATAATTTGGAGATGACTATACTGAGGTATTGAGTTTACAACCTTGTAAGGCATCATTGAAGATTTTTCCATACGAAATCTTATTTATTAAAAGAACAACCACATAGTCTACGTGTTGCTCTGTGGTTAAAAGTCAACTTTTTCAAAGTTCCACTTTTTTAGCAACCCACGTTTTGTACATTATTTTAATTACCTTGGCATATGATAATATGCTTACTCAAATATGTAAAGCAGGTTTGTAATCTATAGATTTTATAACATTGATTAAAATCGAAAATTAAATAGGTGTCATTTCGATAAGTAAATAACTTTTGCAATGTAATACAATCATACAATATAGAGCAGCAAATAAATGTACAAATTTATGATTACAGAATTTAGTTTTAGGATTTACAACTGAAATCACATAGTATATGTTTCTGGTTAATTAACAGTAATTAATAAACATAATTCATAAATAAATGTCAGGAAAATAAATCCAAAACAATGATATAAGAGAAAAATGACAACGAAAAAAACAATACAAACAAAAATTCTTGAAAAAATTTCATGGATAACATTTTTAATAAATGAGTCACTAGATCTACAAAATTCAATAACTTATGAGCAAAGCTTACCATACAAAATTTTTGAAGCAAGGTTCTAAATAATTAATTATGTTAAAATGGCATGAAATGAAAAATATCAGAAAAAATTATTAAAGAAATTAACACAATAAAAAGAGAAAAAAAAACAAAACCAATTCCGTAGAAAAAATATAAAACAGATGAAAAAAAACGTGTTAATTGAAAATATACATATTACAATGCACAACATGACCTCCCTCCATCCCATGATCATGCCCAGCAACCCCATTCCCCACACCTCCCTCTCCAAAACAACCTAATTGTCTTTCAAACTCCATTTTTGAGGGACAAGATTCAAAAGAAACTTCTTTATAGATATTACACTTTTTAATAAAAGATTCTTGATGTTTTAAGAAATTTGATGGTTTGAACAAACCTATTCTGATTTCCTTTTATAGATGAAGTGCTCAAGCAGCTGTCATCACACAACTATAGGGAAAAGGAAACTTACAAATTCCCCATCAGAGGAAGAAGAACTATTGGCTTAATTAGCCTCGAGCCTAAAAAAAAGTAGAAGTCCAATTAAATGATCTGCAAAACAATGATTAGCAATATTAATGCAAGAATTAGACGTTTAAGATTTGGAATATTGTTGGATTGTCAGACATAGAAGTCTAGGGTTTGCAAATGCCCAATTAATTTGTTGGAGAATTTGCAGAGAATTTGCAGGTTTTGATTTGATTAAGATTGATGATAGTGTTTTGGGTAAAAGTTTTGGATAAGCATTAGGATTAGGGATAGGTTAGCACGTGCTCTCAAAAAAAAAAGAGAAAAGCTCTCTCTAGAAAAGAAGAGAGAGAAATGAAATGTTGGTCTGTAAAATGATCCATATATTACTTTTTTTTAGGAGTGCTACCAACCTTCTCTTTCCGACCTTCTCTCCAACATTCTCCCTTCACCCTCTCACAACCGATTAAATTAATATATATCGGGTGGGGTCACAAGACAAGTAGAAGAAGCAAAATAAGCGATATTTTAATCGATTGTGAGAGGAGAAGGTAGAAGAGAAGGTTGGAAGGAGAAGGTAGATAGTATTCCTCTTTTTTTTAACTCCTTATAATCTACCTTTCATGTATGTCAAATAGTTGATTAAGATTTGAAAGTGATATGTATGAAAGGGATTTCATATAATTTGAGTGAGTGGGAGCGAGAGGCTGAAGAAGGGTTAGAAAGAGAACGAGTATGAGTTGTATATTAATGAAGTATTAGCAAAACACTAATAAAAGTGATAAATGCAAATGGGTAAAACAAGATTTATTTAGAATGAACACAAATTGGGTAAAATGGGTTGAACGGTGGCGGCGACTAGGTTTTCTCTTCCACGGAGTATGTTATATTTATATTGGTTTGTTGCTTTACACGGGCCACTTTTGACTAATGAGAAAAGTGGTAATTATTTAACCTATTCAAATCTTAAGATGGATAATGGGTGTCTGTCTTAAATGAGAAGTTGTGTAGTGTTACTTACATGGGTCATATTGATAGACCAAAATTGTATGAAATAGTATATCTTATTACGGGATACCCGTTTTATAATTAAAACGGGATTTTGAGATAGATTGAACAATATTTTATCTATCCAAGGGAGTAATATGTAAACAACTTTTACTATAAAATCATTATATTCATCTTAAATATGAATTTGTAAAATTTTACATCTTTATATGTAAATTTAGATAACTTATTCAGACATTTGGCCAATTTATGTCTACATCTTTGATTTGGAACTTTAAAATGTGAAGTTTGACATGTCAATGAGTCGGGTTTTAACTTTAAAATAACGGGTCATTTTGGATTTGGAATAATCGAGTCGTTGGCCAAAATTTGCTAATCTTTGATCCTAACAAACAAATTGGGTTAGGGTAGGTTTATGGGTCAGTCAAGTTTTGACAGGTAGGTCTACATTGACTACATGGCTCAACCTTATTATTGTGATAATGTATATTAAGTATTAACCCATGTTCAGATTATTGTACATACATATAAGTAAAAAAAGTATACCTCTAAGTTACGAGTAATAGATCGTAGGGGTGAACAAACATGTATGTACGTGCTTAATCAAATTTTATTTAATGACATATAAAGCTATTCGTCTACAATTTGTATTATTTGTTAAAAAAAAAACAAAATTTACATAATAATTTATAATTTATATAGTTGTATTAGAAATAAGAATTACAAAAATAATTGCACGGGTTATATTTGGAACGTACAATATTACATCTTTGCGATGTACAACCTTCCTAATTGCAAATGAAATTATAATACGAATATAAAATCTTAAATATGACCAATAAAAACTTAAATCATTATTTTCTACGTTTTTAATAATAACAAAATTTTAAATGGCAATCCCGTGCAATTTGCACGGGTTTAAGACTAGTTTATTATATACGGATGGTTTCAACTTTTAATATTTAAAAAACTCACTTTATTATATTGCGGAGTAAAACACACGTATATATAATGAGTCGTCTTTGTCATTGCTCCGTTGTCAAGTTTCTCAAAATTAGTAGCTACCACATTGTCACTTGCAGGATTTGATTTAAAAAAATAAACTAAAGTTGTCAAAGAAATAAGGTATTAACTAACTAATCAATACTATATATTAAATCCAGAAACCAAGGCACTTTAATATAATTAAAGAAAGTTATACAAATTAATTATACTATATAGTTTTAAATCACTAGCACCGTGTGATGGACCCGATTAAGGGATCTTAGTGCAAATATTATATAGTTTGGGTTAAAATTAAATTATATAGAAGCTTGGTAATTTTCCTAAACATTTGTAAGAGACTAAAACATGGTCAATTTCCTTAAAATAAAATAATTAATTAAGATGGTCAATTTCCTTAAAATAAAATAATTAATTAATTAGTATAAACATGCACACTTATGGTATTAATTATTATCATCATAAAATTATATATATTAAATTTAAAATCTATGTAATTTTATTAAACTTTATAGTTTATTAGATGTATAGAAATGTTAATTATTTAGCATATAAAAATATAATATAAGTAGGTTATAAATAATTCAAGTTAGATTCCATAATATATAATATTGCATAATTCCTTCGATATGATTTAATGCATATATGTAATATATTTATATAAATATATAATTCTCTTAAAATTGCATGCCTAAGTAGTAAAAGTAATTTCGTCAGTAAAAAAAGAATTGTAGTAACATTGGATATAGTTATATGATAGTAATCACTCATTTGAATAGTAAAAGTAACAATATTATCAGCGAGATTAGTGAAAGTGGTAGAAACAACAATGAGAGTAGTGAAATAATCAATATTAATGCGGCAATAGTGAAAGTAACAATAATTACGGCGGAAGTAGTGAAATCATCAATATTAATGCGGCAGTAGTGACAGTAACAATAATTATGGCGAGAGTAGTGAAAGTAACATTGATTGCGGACAAGTAGTGAAATGTTATTACTATTGTTTCATTAATAAGAGTAAAATATTAATAGCGGTAGTAGTGAATTTGTCTCAAAATTTATTTCATCGTAATTTTAGGATATGTCATAGAAAAATATATTAATGAAAAAAAAATTAATGGTAAATAGAGGTAGCCCGGGCGAAGCCGGGCACCAATACTAGTTTCTAATATTTTAAAACTGTATATTTTTAAATGAATCAACAACTAATTGCTCGAAAAAATATTAACAATACGATAAAAATATCAAAACTAAAATAGATAAACCCGTGAATTTCACGGGTCACAAACCTAGTTAGCATATATTAAGATCAAATTAAGAGTGCACCTTAATTTAATATTCCTTCGTTGTATCTCAAAAGGCATATCATATAACCGGTTTCTTTTGTAAAGAGTATATTAGATTTTTATGAAATCGGAACTGCATAATATATGCTAGAAGGAGCAACGGCCTACTACTATTTTACACCAAAAAGAATAGCAGATAATTTAGGTATTTTGTATCCTATTCCGAAGTCGCTTAACAACAAATGTTGGAAAATGATCACAGAAATTGATGATGTAATACAAAAGATGCCAAATAATACTTGATCATTTGATCTCAGCATACTAGTAGTAATCAATATTCAACAAACCAGATGGAATATTTGATCCACCAAAACACTGCCTAGTAGTAGTATAGTAGTAGTAGTAGTAGTAGTAGTAGTAGACTATAATAGTAGTACCAAATTACAGCCACACTGGGAACCATCCGAAACAAAAAAAGAGTCGACTGTGATCATACAAAACCTCAGTCTCAGCACCATGGCAGCATGCCTGAAAGCAGAAAAAAGGCATTACAGAAGATGTAAACATGCAGTCTCAGATGCTAGAACCAGTGATGCAAATAAATTGTGAATTACAGAAACATGAGTGTATTTCTATTGTTGCGAAACCAATGAAATGATTTCAGACAGGTGCAACAAAGAAGGCAAGTATCTAGAAAATCTGCACCAACAATAACACATAGCAAGTAGGTCAGCTCGAGTTATTGTATTTTAAGTTTCAGAACCTTGGGTCATTTTTGGGTCTGGTCATTACTCATTACAGTTCATGTCTATTTAAGCTTTTGTTGTAATAAAATTAGGTGTAGCTTGAATCCAACCACAACTCATTGACTGTCTTTCCCAAATTAAAATAGCAAGAAGCGAAACAGAGATTAGCATACCTATAGAACCCCAGAGACAGTAGCGAGGAACTCCTCGTCCTCTGCAAACACCTGCAAATTCTTGGACTTGAGGAAATATTCAATTGCATCCTCAGCAAATTCCACCAAAAACCCGAGCTTGATGAGTTCGCAAAGTCCGGTAATCAGATCCTCTTTCTCCCAAAGCAAGCCTCGAGATACAACTTCTGCAAACATTGTGGCATATTCTAAAACATTCTTAAGCCCACCTGACTTGTCGAGCTTCTGAGCGATAAATTTATCACCATCCGTCTGCCAACGTACCATTTGACTGCTACTAACCTCGACTATCTCCCCAGAAGTCATCTTCAAGCTGTAGCTCATTGCGATAGCCTCAGATGTCTCAAAGAAAGTGAGATTCAGTAAACCTTTGACCATGTCATGTCTGCTCTTCGCCTCGATCTTCAGTTCCGGGTCAGCAAGAAATCCTAATATGAGCATCAAGAGGCCTTTAGAAATATGCACATCCTTTGGGTTCATCTTCTTCCATTCAGTGCATTTCAGGTTAGACAGCTCGCATTTACTAACACTTTCAGAGATTTTTCGGACTCCAGTCTTGGAGAAAAGATGAAAGAGCCTATGACGGGAGATGGCGCCCATATTTTTCCCCGGATACCAGACAAATATTGGGTTTGGGGAATATTTGTCGAAAAGATCTTTCAATAAGAGATCATCCGGGATAAATACATCATGCTTGCTCAGCAAAAGAGCATCGGTTGATCCACTGGAAAAAGCAGGTACTTTCGCCACACTCTCAAAAATCAAACTCTCGTTTTTCGAGTTGAGACACATCATGACTTGCCCCCAAAAAGCCTGGCATTCATCAACTGATAATGTAGACCTTGAGTTTTCCCACTCCTTCCAGAGGGTGCAGTAATCGTCAATAGAGGGCTTGAATTTGACCTCAAAGGTCTTCGAGAAAAACATAAGGAGGTCTGGCTTGTATTGCGTTCCATCAAGCACATGAAAACGTGACTCGAAAAGACCTTTTGCATCATGCAAAACACATTCATTTGGGCTGACCCACATGCCATCATCAGAGCTTGTTGGGAACCAGATTTTCCAATCCCCAGCATTCGGTTTCCAATTTACTTCATTCAAAAATGAATATATCCGCTCAATCTTGGTAAACTCGGTAAGAGACATGAGGTGGCTAGCGAGCATTGAATTTGCATTGCTACTAGGCAAATCAATGGTGACTCCTAGAGTAGCGAGCTCTGTTTTGTACGATGATAACTGCCCGTAGTACTCTTCGTCAATGAATGGACCGTCACAACGTTGCAAAATCCTTGGTTGATCATAGAACAAGCACTCTTGCGGACTCTTGTACCCAAAAGTGGACTTCAACCACTTTGTTTGCTGAACTTTTTTTAAGAAATCCGCTGGAAATGATTCCGGGTTCTTTAGTTTAGCATACCTGATACACCTGAGCAAGGAAACTATGCTAACAGGAGTTATACCCTTGACATCCTGTGGGAAAAGAATATGACACAAAACCAAATGAGACCCTTCATCGAGATCAATCACTACACCCATACTTCTAAGCTCATCTCTCCACTCATGGATAGCTTCACCATAGCAATTCACGTCATCGACAAAAGGAAGTGTGGTAATCTGGTCTATAGCCTGCCATTCTGAACTGAACAATATACAATCCTTGGGTGACCTGAAATCCCCAAGTCGGGTCTTTATCCATTTTGCTTCCTGAATACATGCTCTTAGATCCTCAGTAAGTGTTTGCCTAGCATTCTTCAAGTTTTTATAGCATAAAATAAATGAGAGGGCATTCTCCTTGGTGAAATTTTTTGATGAAACTCTTTGCCTGAACACTGCACAAAATTTCTCAACAACATAGTCAAATTCCACCGCCACCCTAATTTTCTTCAGCACATCTTTGTAACGGAATATGCTACCTCCATAGAAATCAACATCAATGCAAGGAAAATCATCAAATACCTGCAACAAGCATCCCCATTCTCGATCAAATAGGAAGCATTCACTAGGACGCAAGTAACCCCTGTTTGTCTTCAAGCACTTGGCAGATTTCAACGCAGCAACAAGTTTATAGGTTTTACGAGTGTTGCTAATGCACTTGAGAGCAAAAAGTAAAGACTTGGAGGATAAACCATACAGAGTTGCAGCAGGTTTCACATTGTCAATCACAATCTGATAGTTTTCATTGAACTCCACCATAACCCCCAGTAAACCCAGCTCCTCCTTGTAATTCATAACTTCTTTACTATAATAATCCTGATCAATGAAAGGTAGATTACTGACCGTTGATGCATCTTTCCAGGATTCAACATAGAGGACAGAATCGACAGGGGACCTGTCTCCACTGGAGGTCCTCACCCATTCCACATTTTTTATGCTGTTTATGAATTCATCTACTGGGAGATAGTTAGTCCTCAAAAACTGGATGAAATTGAGCATGGCAATAACCTTGGTACTACTCAGGTTATAAAATTTAGCCATGGACATGAGATGTTTGCCAATGAATTCACATGCTTGCCCACATTCAAACATTATTCCAATTGCTTTAAGCTCATCTTCGTAATGGGTTAATTTATTATCGTAAAATTGCAGATCAACCAATGGTATGTCAACCATGTCAGAACCATTTTGGAGTAGACTTCCCCATGATGAACTAGGAAGAAATGATTGAGATGGAGGTTTGTAAACTGTACTATCACTGATTTTCACCCTCAACCAGTTCCCATTCTTGACACATCTCAAGAATTTCCTAGGCATCACAACTCCCCTAGATCTCAAATTCTTAATCCAATCCAAAAGAAGGAACACATTGTCCTTCTTTAACGGTCCAGAAACGGCAGGAACTGAAGTGTTTGGCGGAGATATTTCTGGGATGTCGAAAGCACCAGCCCATTTCCGAAGAAACTTAACCAGCTCATTTTGAGGAGTGCGATGACCAGCATGTTGGCCTGAAGTCATGTAATCTTCAGTAAGCTCCATGAACTCCTCATCTCTCCATGGATTGGAACCCAGCAAATCAACCCACTTGCTTCCGTTTGCAGGAACCAGTACACCCTTCTTGCCAACATATACACCACCATATCGGTCAACAAGTGGCATCTGGCTACATATACTTGTCACCTCGGTATCTTGAAGAAAGTGGTTTCCATAAGAATGATAAAGAAAGTGTGCAAAAGCTATGACCAGCCTAGAGCTACTATTTCTGAGTGAGCTCTTAAGAAGATTTGAGTATTCACAAATATCTAGTGTCTTTACTCTGACATGATCTTTCATCCAAGTCAATATAGCATCCAATTTTAAGCAGCTCTCCTGCATCTTTTGAGGCAAGAAGGCTAGCTTTGATGCAGATAGAAATTCTGTGCTCCACTTAATAAGCCATGAAATATCCTTCGAATTTTTTGATCGGCAGAGAAGATATGACTGATTTACTGCTTCATTCACAGTTAACAAAGAAACATCGCCAGCAGCATTTACATACTTCAGAAGAGGTATGCTTCTCATAGAGGATATATCGAATGAGTTCCAATTTTTCGCTAGAAAGCAAAGCAGCTCCATGTAAATATCTTCCTCCATACCCACAAGATTACAACTTTGGATGCACTTTGGATACCAATCATGGTCAACAAACTTGATCCCTAGGAACTCGAGCTCATCATTGTATTTACTGGTATCGAAAGAAGAGTGCAATATGTGTTTACCGTGGGAGGAAAGGTTGTGTAACTTTGCTCCTTGAGCTTTTGCCTTTAACAATATCTTCCAAAACGGTGACATTAACCTGCCAACTTCACTTGGTTTATGAAAAAACTTCTGACTCGAATGGGATTCTGACATTACTATGCTTTCTTGACAAAGCCTCTCTTTTATCGCCTCCCTGATAACATTCAACTTAGAGTAGGCCGAACTTTTAACCGGCAAAAATGCAAACATGGACGCCAGGCTGGAAGCGGGAGCATCTTCCCTTGCTTTCACAAGAGAGACAAATGCATTAATAAAAGCACTGGGAACACAATCAAGGATGCCTTGATTCCATTTGTCATCCCAAAGAATAGCCTCTCTAGATGATGGGAGAAGAAAATCAGCCTGAATTATGAATGGCAGATTTGTGGCTGTCTCCGTGGGGAGGAAAGCGTAAATGCCAGAGCACGTCATTCCTCGATCAAGACGATTGCCATATGGAAAAGCCAATGTAATAGACCATTCCTCGATATCCTTCCTCTTTTCTACCTTATTCTCAGCCTTCACTGGGAACTTTTGCCTCCACATATAATAACTACATTCGCCCTGTGAATCGTCACCACCTTCCTCAGCAGCCAAGTGAACAGTATAGGACTCAGAATCGATGTTTTTCTTGGATACAAAGTCCCTCTCACTAGAAATTGAAATTGCACGAACACTATTTAGCTTTGGGTTTTGATTATCCTCCTTAACCGAGAGCCGCTTGATTTTTGAGAGAAATAAGAGCAGCTCCGGATGGAGACTTGACAGTTGTTCCTTCACTGCTTCAACTTTATCAGCCTTTAAAGGCAAAATCAATGTGGTGGTCGGCAGAGATGTATGACGACCATAGATTTCCTGGATGTCTGAGATGCAAGGCTTGTCAACCCACTCCGGAACAATGTAGGCAATATCACACTCAGTACAAGGCGTTTCACTAAACCGTATTTGGTAGCCATTACTGAGAATGTATGGATTAGCTGTTAAGAGAAATACACTTTTGAAGCCGATACCTAACATAAGACATAAAACATATGGATCAATATAAACTCAGCAGATAGTGACTGTTTTAAAATGATCAGAAAAATTCTGTTTAATTAAGTACTCCAATATATCAGTCACATAATAAAGAAAAAACTACTTCCTCCAATTCTTTAGTCTCTTAAGGTGACTTGGAGAAACCGTGTGTGCAGGCAGGGTGGGAGCAATTTGAGAACTGAAGTTAACAAAGAACACAACTGCTTGTTTAAGACGGATGTTTTTTAGTTAAAACGGGTCAAGTAGTACCCACTTGCTTAGATAAGACAAAAGAATAATATCCAGGGAATTGTCCCATTTATCTAAATAGGGTAGTATTTGACTCGTTTTAACTATAAAACGGAAAATTCCGTCTTAAAAAAGACTAACTGACTAACTGTACAAAGAAAGGATGCCCATCATAATGCTAATACTTTTCTTAGGTTCCTCCGCAATCAGAATTTTAAGTACTCATAATAAAATTAAAATAAAAAAGTAAAGGAAATATACTACAACAAAAACACTTCATCCTTGTTATTAGTTTTAAAAGGTGTAAAGTGCACGAAGATAACGAGCGCACATGGTGACAAGGCGTAGATAAAGGCGCGTGATCAAGGGCGCTGTTTTTCTAACAAATTTATACATAGTATTTCACAAATTAAAGTAGTCTGAAGCAATGCCCAAACTAGTTTGCAGCGCCTGATAAGCCTTATGCACAACACACAGTGTTAGAACACATTGTGTTGATGATGCCAAGTCCCTTTGCTATTTGATTGTTTGTTCTTAGTTGAAATGATTAGTGATTGAAGCAATCAAATGGGCTTTCAACAATGATTCAAGATGATCAAGCTAATCAAAGAAGTCAAGACAATGATATTTTCCAAGCCTTAGTCGAACAATGTAAGAGTAAGTGTAACATTCTCATTTAAGTCAAGTAATGGCAAAACCATGCAACAGTACGCTGTACTGTGGTTTCTAGTACTATCATACGGAGGAGGAATTTCGACCAAATGTTTTTAAGTGTCAAAACTTTGCAAATTTTAAACCTTAAACATTTGAATCTGAAGGGAGGGGAGAGAAGGGGAGGGCAAATGGGATGTGGGTGTTTGGATAACAAAAATTATGAAGGGAAATGGAAGGAGAGGAAGGAGGGAGATGAAGAATGGATGGAGGATTGAAGGATGTTAGTGGTATAATTAGAGTCCAAATAATGTTTTCTTTCCAAATCTTGTCACCATTGGAAAGATTATAGTTTGTTCTATAGGAGGAAAAATAAGTCCTCTCATTTCTCTCCCCTTTCATTTCCTTTCTCCCATATTTTTTATCCAAACAAAGTAAATTAAATCCCTCCCTTTCCCTCCCCTCCCCTTCTCTCCAATTCCTTCAATCCAAACGGACCCTAAGTGTCAAAACTTTGCAAATTTTAAACCTTAAACATTTGAATTTTCAAAAGTTTGAAAATAATCTGAAATTTTGCAGTCACAAACCCACTTGACTAAGCCTCTAGAATTGTGCAAACACCTTTTACTAAAATGGCAAAGAAGACTTGTCAAACTTCTAAAGTAAGAAAAGCTTTTTGTCATTTTGGTAAATTGTCACATGTTGAGTGTAGTAGCTTAAGTTTTCTGATTTCTCAAGCCCCAAGCCTATAGTCTAACACTTACCATCACTCAAATCTATCATTTTAATATTGGATTTAATCTTTCTAAGTTGTACTTACCTAAGACTAAATCCACTATAAATAGAGTGTCTTAGTCACATTTATTTCTTAAGACTTCCAAAGCATTTATTGTAAAAACCTTGCAAATCATTTGTGCATTTAAAGCTTTGTTCTTCAAGTGTTTGCAAAACGTTTTTCTGATTTTAAAGTCTTCAAATTGTTTTCGAAAAAGCTGTAAAACCTCCAAGTATCAGTTCGATGTACTGTGACATAATGAGTTTGTTCTATGATTCTCGTGTTAGATCTTCATTGTGATCTCCATGTTCATTTAGTGAACTCTTGAGATTCAAGATTCTGTAACACCTTGAGATAGAACCCATAAACTCTTGAAGCGGAGTAGCTTTAAGTTTGAGTGCAACCGGAGTAGGTTGGCGAGTTATTTTCATTGTAAGGGGTTTAGTAAGTTTGAGTAAATTTCTAAACAAGTAATAAAATAACGGTTGGACGTAGGCCTCGGAGTAGAGGCTGAACCAATTTTTAAAATGTCGTTTGTTTGTTCATTTACTTTTACGTTCTTCCACTTTGCTATTTCTCGCATGTACCTAATCAAGTTATGTGTCACAGTCACCTATACTGTGACATAAAACTGTTGTACCTTCTTGTGAACTTACATTCAATTAAGTTTCTCGAGTCTTGTACTTCAATATTCTTAGCTTAAAGTAATTAATTAACTAAGTTAAGGATAAAATTTTTAAAAGGTACACCTAATTCACCCCCTCCCCCTCTTAGGTGTTAATCGTTCTTAACTCTTCAATTGGTATCAGAGCCTCGTACTCTTGATATTGGTTAAATCCAAAGAGTTGATCCTATAGTTATGGACGATTCAAAACACACTAAATATCCCATTTTCAAGGGAGAAAACTATGCCTGGTGGAAACATCGCATGGAGCACTATATCAAAAGTGCGGACTATGAATGTTGGTTAATCATTCAAAAGGGTCCCTTCAAAATCGAAGTGACTAATGCTAATGGCACTAGTACCTTAAAAAGTGAGGATAAGTATGCTGAGGCCGACTATAAGAAAATCGAGAAAAACTCTAAGGCCATGTCCATTCTTCAATATGGGATCGGTGACCAAGAGATTAATCGTATATCTGGATGTGCTTCGGCCAACGAGATTTGGGACACCCTAAGCCTTGCTTATGAGGGAACATCACAAGTCAAGAAATACCGTATTGATCTTCTCATGCAACAATATGAGATGTTCAATATGGAACGAGATGAGTCAATTAATAGTTTGTCTTCACGGTTTTCTAGTATTGTCAATGACCTTAAGAGTTTAGGTAGGAGTTTTTCAATCCGAGGATTTAGTCCGTAAAATCCTTCGTAGCCTAACTGAAAAGTGGCAACCGAAGGTTACGGCTATTGAGGAAGCTAAGGGCCTTTATTTGCTCACCCTTGATGAACTTATGGGCTCACTTATGACTCATGAGTTAACTCTCATGAAGCGTTCTTGTGAAAGCTCTAAAGGGAAAGGACTCGCTCTTAATGCTCTCTCAAGTGATGAGGAGGATGAAGATGATGAGTTTGCAATGTTCACTAAAAACATTGTTGGCATGATAAATGGTCGAAACTCTCAAAGGTATAGCAACAACTCTAGTAAACGCCGTTTTCCTAAGAGAAGATCTAACTCCACTGTTGGTTGCTTTAAATGTGGTGACAAAGGTTATCAAATCAAAGAATGCCCAAAGTTGAACGATATCAAATCTAAGGAAAAACGTGACTTTGCAAAACGTGATTACAAAAACAAAGTAATGACTGCTATTTGGGTTATGTCTGATTCTGAAGAGGACGATGTCCTTGAGGATGAATTAGACGCCAAACTTAGCATCTCGTCTAGTTCCTCAAAAAATGTTTCCAAATCATCAAAGAAAGAAGACATCAAGTGTCTTATGGCTCACTCCGCGGACTCAGACTCTGATTCAGACCATGAGGTAATTAAGCTCAAGAAAAAGGTTCGATCTTTCTCTAAAGACAAAGTTTGTCTCCTCCTAGATCAATTTATTGATAAATGTCGTGTCCAAACTAATAAGTTGGAAGCTATGCAAATCGAAATTGAGGACATAGCTGAGGAAAATGTCGTCCTAAAAGAAAGTCTAAATGAGAATGATCAACCTAGTTCCATATTGAGTCTTGAGAAAGAAATCAAAAAGCTTCGAAAACAAAATTTGTTTTTAGTCAACAAAGTTGATGAAACCGGTGCAACAGATCCCTGCACTGTTGCATCCAGTTCTAACAAAGGAAATGTGTCGTCACTAACTCAAGAACGTGACCAACTTTTGATTGACTTAGCAACTCGTAACAACGAAACAACGAAAAGGATGATCTTGTTAAGATTGCTGAAATGTTAAATGATGAGTCTAGTCATGTGAAAAGTGCCTTAGAACGAGCTCAAAAATCAAATTATGACTTTCTTGCTCAAATTGAGATGTTAAAAAGGGCTGAACAGACTCATGCCACAGAGGTCTCTTCTGTGGCATCTGAGTCGAGAAAAAAAATAGATACTCTCACGAAATTAGTGTCTTCTTTGACTAAGGAACGTGACACTCTTCTAGTTGACCTCAAATTGTGTCAAAGGGATAATAAACAATTGGAACAAATTGGGATGTTACTTAGTGATGAAGCAAGACTTGCAAAACAAGCTTTCGACAATTTAGGTAAATTGAATCTTAATCATCTTGCTAAAATCGAAACATTGACTAAAGAGCTAGATGAGGCTAAGATGTTCTACTTAAAATGGGAAGGAAGTCAGAATGTTTTGGAGTTTCTCTTGAAACAATCACAAGAATATGAAAAATTTGCAAAGAAAGCTGGACTTGGTTTCAAATGCAACAAGAGAGCACACACTGTTGCACTCGAAACCAGGATCCAAGTCAAACCGACTTCAAGAAGAAAGTATCTTTGCTCTTCCGAGTACATCATTTGTAACTATTGTGGCAAAACAGGTCATGAGTTTAATGGTTGTGAAAAAAGAGTCCGTGACTTAGAAAGAAACACTAAAAATGCTAAACAAGTGTGGATTAAGAAAGAGGAAGTCAAAAAGGTCGTTGTCAAGAAGGAGCCTAAACTTGTTTGGGTTCCTAAACTAAATGTTTGATTTCTTATAGGCATTAGTGAGGGGCAGCAGCAATTGGTACTTAGACAGTGGATGCTCTCGTCACATGACGGGAGATGAAAACCAATTCCTCTCGCTAGAAGCCTACGATGGTGGCATGGTGACTTTTGGCGACAATAAGAAAGGTGAAATCATTGGTATTGGAAAAGTTGGTAAGTCAAAGTCATTATGCGTGGACAAAGTGTTGCTTGTCAAAGGTTTGAAACACAATCTCTTGAGCATTTCACAACTATGTGATCGAGGTAATATTGTTGAATTTCTTGTTAGTGAATGTAGAATCATCAATGGAAAAACTAGAGAACTTATACTTGAAGGTAAACGTGTCAAAGATGTCTATATGACTAACTTATATTCATTGTCGGGTCAATCATTATCATGCATGAGTGTTCAAAAGAATGACCCTTGGCTTTGGCACAAACGATTTGGTCATGTAAATGCTAAGACACTTAACACCCTCAAGAGACTTGATCTAGTTGACGGCATTCTTAACATTAAGTTTGAATTTAAATCACTTTGTGATGATTGTGTTAAAGGAAAACAAGTTAAATGCTCTTTTAAATCCAAAAAGGTTGTTAGCACTTCCTTACCTCTTGAATTCATTCATATTGATTTATGTGGTCCCATGAGAGTTGTGAGTAGAGGTGGAAGTCGTTATATTTGTGTCATTGTAGATGACTTCACAAGATTTGTCTGACTTCTCTTCTTAAATTTTAAGGATCAAACATTTGATGAGTTCTTAATTTGGGTCAAAAAGGTTCAAAACAAATTTGGCTATAAACTTGTCTCATTGAAATCCGACCATGGAACCGAGTTTTAGAACTTATCATTTGAGTCTTATTGTAATGAGAATGGTGTTAGTCATAATTTTTCGGCTGCAAGAACCCCACAACAAAATGGGGTTATTGAACGAATGAATCGAACTCTTGAAAATATGGCTAGGCCTATGCTTATTAGCTCTAGAGTTCCTAAGAATTTTTGGGCCGAAGCCGTAAACACTTCTTGTTATATTTACAACCGTGTTATGATTAGAAAAATCATTGAGAAAACTCCTTATGAACTACTACGAGGAAGAAAACCTAATCTTTCACATTTAAAATGCTTTGGTAGTAAATGCTTCGTGCACAATAATGGAAAAGACAACCTTGGCAAATTTGATGCTCGTAGTGATGAAGGAGTCTTTGTTGGTTATTCCGATCATAGTAAAGCTTATAAAGTTTATAACAAAAGGACTATGAAAATGGAAGAAAGCGTTCATGTAATATTTGACGAATCTAGTCTTTTTGTCTCAAACACCCAGGTTGATGATGAGGATGATGAATATGATGACGATTTTGAGATTGTTATGACACGACATGATATGGATCAAGTGGTGGAAGAAGCTGAGCAACAGTTGGAGCCACTGTTGCATGAGGAGGATGTTCAAAATTCAGGGGGAACTAATCGTCCACCTACACAAGATGATGCTACCTCATCCAGGGGGAGCAAGGATGGTGAAAAACAGCCCAATCCATCTATAAACGAACCACAATCACCTCCTTCAAACAATCCTCATGTAACAATCCCCTCTACTGTTGCAGACGAACAAACCGAATCCTCTAACCCACTTGTTCCCAAAAAATGGAAACACCAAAACTCACACCCGTTATCAAATCTAATCAGTGACTTAACCTCTAGAATAAAAACCAGATCATCGCTCCAAAATTTCTGTGCACACAATGCTTTCATCTTAAAAATTGAACCAGGCCACGTCACAGTAGCTTTGACTGACTGGGTGATTGCAATTCAAGAGGAATTGGAGCAATTCGAAAGGAACAAGGTATGACATCTTGTCCCTAGGCCCTCCCAACGTACCGTAATTGGTACACGGTGGGTCTTTCGCAACAAGCTAGATGATGTCGGAGAAATCTTAAGAAATAAAGCTAGACTAGTGGTGCAAGGTTTTAACCAACAAGAAGGAATTGATTACGATGAAACCTTTGCACCGGTAGCTAGGCTTGAAGCCATACGAATGCTTGTAGCTTTTGCGTCTTTTCAAGGTATAGAACTTTTTCAAATGGATGTCAAAACCGCATTTTTAAATGGATATCTTGATGAAGAAGTGTTTGTTGAACAACCTCCGGGCTTTATAAACAACGAGTTTCCCAACCACGTTTTTAAACTTGATAAAGCACTTTATGGTTTAAAACAAGCTCCTAGGGCTTGGTATGATAGGCTTTCAAAGTTTCTATTGGAAAATGGTTTCTTACGTGGGTCCGTGGATAAAACTAGACCTGGCAAAATCAACCCGACCCGATTGACCCGACCCGAAAAGGATGACCCGAGACCCGAAATCGACCCGAATTGCTGAACCCGAATGACACCCGAAGCCCGAAGTGACCTGACCCGACCCGAAAATGACCCGAGCTTTCATGGACCCGTAACAGACCCGACCCGAAATGACCAATCCGAAACCACTCAACCCGAAAATGACCCGACAAAATATAACTTTAATTGACCCTAATAGACATGAAATGCCTCTCTTCTCTTAATCTTTGACCCGAAAATGGCGTGACCCGAATTAACCCGACCCGCTTGACCCGAAACACACCCGACCAGCAAACCCGAAATAGACCCGTAACCCGAAATAAACTAACCCGATCCGATCTAACCCGAAAAGTTGAGAAACCCAAAATGACCCGACCCAAACTTGCCCGACCCGAACCCGACCCGGTTGACCCGTTTGCCAGGTCTAGATAAAACGTTGTTTATCAAGTCACAAGGAGATGAACTGTTGCTTGTGCAAGTGTATGTCGATGACATTGTTTTTGGAGCAACTAACAATGTTCTTTATAAGTACTTTTCTGATTTGATGACTTCGGAATTTGAAATGAGTATGATGGGAGAACTTGAATTCTTTCTTGGTCTTCAAATCAAACAATGTGAAAATGGAACGATGATTCACCAACAAAAGTACTTAAAAGAAATGCTAAGTAAGTTTGGGTTGACTAATTCTAATCCTATGCCTACCCCAATGGTGTCTAAAATCAAGCTTGACAAAGACGAAAATGGTAAGAGCATTAGTGAAAAGGTATATCGAGGTATGATCGGCTCCTTACTCTACTTAACCGCTAGTCGACCCGACATACAATTTAGTGTGTGTGCTTGTGCCCGTTTCCAAGCAAATCCTAAAGAATCACATTTCAAAGCCGTCAAACGGATTTTTAGGTATTTGATTGGAACACAAGGGCTATATCTTTGGTACCCAACTCACTACGAACTTGATCTTGTAGGTTTTTCGGATGCGGACTATGCCGGTGATACATTGGATAGGAAAAGCACTTCGGGCATTGCTACATTCCTAGGACCGTGTCTCATTTCATGGGCTTCTAAGAAGCAAAACACCGTTGTATTGTCCACGGCCGAAAGTGAATATGTGAGTGCCGCTCTATGTTGTGCACAAACTCTTTGGGTACGTCAACAATTGCATGATTATGGCCTTACTTTCGAGACTACCCCTATATTTTGTGACAACACTAGTGCAATTAATATATCAAAGAACCCTATACAACACTCACGAACTAAACACATCGACATACGACATCATTTTCTACGTGATCAAGTTGAAAAAGATAATATATGTCTAAGCTTTTGTAAAACGGAAAATTAAATTGCGGACATTTTTACAAAACCGTTGGAAAGAGAACAATTCGAAAGACTTCGGTTGGAAATTGGTTTACTAGGTGACATGTAGCTAAAATAAATTATTTTCCTCAATGATTGACTAGAAGATGGAACTATGTGTTAACAAATTAAGCTAATCCATCTAATGCATGCAAATGGGTCGAGAAAAATGAACAATCAAAATTCCTTGTGCATTTGAGTTAAATAGCTTTGAGCCACCAAAACTACTTTATGTCAAATCACATAAAAAGCCTACTACCTAGTCTTAAACTCTCAACACTCAACCGTCCACTCACCTTGTTAACTACACCAAACCCTCATTTACCTCCATGTTCCCACACTAAGACTCCCTATTACCCACTAAACAATAACCAACCCTCACCTTTTTCAAATTCCCAAACCGTCAACACCTTTTCCCTTTCCATTCTCTTAAAATGTCCCCAAAACAAAGGTTCTCAAAAGAGGTTCTCCAACTCAGAAATACATTTAACCCAAAATATATTGTCAAAAAGAAAATGCCTCCCAAAACCGCTGCCAAAACAGATGAGATCATCCCTGCCACTGTCAAATCAACCGTTGCACGAAAGAAGACAACCGCCAAAAGAGGCGGTGGTCGTGGCAGAGGAGGTCGAGGTAGGAATCCTCCTATTTCTTTACAATTAGATGCTGAGGTGGACTTTGACACGGATGATGAGAACTCCAGTTCTAAGGGGACAGAGAAAGATGAAGAAATTGAAAAAATGAGTGATGTTATGAAGTCAAGTGAACAGGAAGTCCAATCAAGTGAGATGAGAGAGGGGGAACTCGAAGGTGACAATCCAAAAGAGAATAATGAAAAATCAGAGGGAGATAATGAGAAATCAAAGGATTGTGAGGAAAAATCAGAGGGAGAAAATGAAGAAAAATCAAAAGAAAATGAGGGAGATTCAAAAGAAAGTCCGAAAAAGATAAAAGGAAGAAAGAAAGTTTCGAAAGAGAAGAAGGAGAAAGGTGGTAAAAATAATAAGAACAAGAAAGAAAAGAATGTTGATGTTAGTGCAAAAACGAATGATGGTGAAAATGAAACTGATAAGGAAAAGAATGATGGTGATGTGCTTTTGAAAGACTTAGTGAATGAGCAATTGGAGGATGATGAACCGGATAAGCCGGATGCAACAAACACCCCTACTGTTGCAGAGGAAATCGGTCTTGGCATTGAGAAAAACGATGAAAACCCAAAGAAGACCGTGCATGTTGAAGAAGTAATCAATGTTGAGGATCATGGTGATGCTGAGAAGGTGTTTGATGATGGGCTTGACCCACTATTCTCACAAACCGCATCAAGAACTCGATCTAAGCGAAAGATGGTTGAAATCTTCGGTGATGATGATGATGAAACACCGGAAGCCACCCCACCAAAACCCAAGGCTACACAAAGGAAGAAAGGATCCGGTTCCAAAACCAAGGCAACCAAGAAGGCTCGATATCATCAAGAGATGTCTAGTGTGAATGAAGATGAGATTCTTGAGGAGAAGGTTCCACTCAATACTTGCATGGACCTAGTCATTGCTCCTTTTGGTGATTCATTCAAAAATGACGTCCTTAACCATCTCAATTCTCTCGATCTTCCGGATGAGACTCTCAAGCTATGCCACGGTATGCTGATTTGTTGCTTCCACAGTGGAAGGCGTTATAAAAAATCTTGGTATGACACCTCTCTTGCTTTCAAATACTTCAAAGAAGCTATGTATGCACAAGGTTGGGTGAATTTGTTGGACAAGTATAGCCCTATGTACTTGTCCGAAATCATCCAATTCTATGCAACTGTCAAAGTTAATGTTGCATCGGGAACCCTTTCCGCCTACATAAATCAGAAACATTTCGTCCTCACACTTGACCAACTTGCTGCCCATCTCGATGTTTGTAATGTCGGACTCACCTCCTTTCCCAAACGTGACTGGGGAGAAATTGATGAGGTCACATCCACCCAAGTCATGAAGGTTCTTCGACCTCATGATAACAATGGACCAACCAACATTTATGCCCTTGAATTATCCACACCCATTAGGTTTATCTTTAACCTTATCTTTCGCAATCTCGTCCCTAGCAACAATAGCCGTGGGAGATGCTCTCTTCTTGATATGCTCCTCATCCATCACATTGTCAAACACAAACCCATTAATCTCCCTTGCCTTATGTTTCACCGAATTCATGAGATGTCCACTGAATTTCAAAACGGCAATTTCGACAAAAATGTCGTGGTGCCGTATGGTTTGTGGCTCTCCATCATCTTTATAAAGGAAGGGTTAGTATTAAAGGGAAGTCCTGCAATTGAGAAATTGAGTGATGAGATGACACCCGGCCTCCTTTCTCGAATGAATTTGGAGATTAAGGATGAGAAATTGAAAAAGAAAAATCAGTCGGGAAGTGGTGCCACAATGGGATCTACTGTTGAATTGAGTGTGGTGTTAGCAAAATTGGATGAACTTCTTGGAGTTGTTAATCGCTTGGTCAAAGAACAAGGCAAGTTACGGGATGAGGTGGGTGATCTTCGTACTATGAATGAAGACTTACTTGAACGCCTTGATGCTACGAAGCCCAACTCCTCCACTTGAGCACATGCCCTTCTAACCGTTTATCTCTTCCTTGAACCTTGGCTCTTTGTTATTTTAAGACTCTTTTGCACTCTTTGGTTGCTTGTGTGTTTGGTTTGCTTGAACAATTTGTGTGTGTTTTTAAATCGTGTTGCTGAACTTTGGACATGTTTTATCCAACTTTGACGATGTCAAGAGGGGGAAATAGTTTAATTATGCCATGTGTGATCTTTTAACTCTTCGGCCAACGTTCACCGTGACTATGTCTTAGCTTCCATGATTAGAAGTTTTACCTTAGCATAGTATGTTGCACCTTTCGACTACCTTGATCATGTTTATAAATTATGTTTATGTTGAAATGACCAAAGACCGACTAACCATGGGCTAAGGGGGAATATCACACATGTTTGGACTTGTCATCATCAAAGGGGGAATTTGTTAGAACACATTGTGTTGATGAAGCCAAGTCCCTTTGCTATTTGATTGTTTGTTCTTAGTTGAAATGATTAGTGATTGAAGCAATCAAATGGGCTTTCAACAATGATTCAAGATGATCAAGTTAATCAAGGAAGTCAAGACAATGATATTTTCCAAGCCTTAGTCGAAAAATGTAAGAGTAAGTGTAACATTCTCATTTAAGTCAAGTAATGGCAAAACCATGCAACAAAGATGTTTGTCTTGTGGTTTCTGGTACTATCATACGGAGGAGGAATTTCGACCAAATGTTTTTAAGTGTCAAAACTTTGCAAACTTTAAACCTTAAACATTTGAATTTTCAAAAGTTTGAAAATAATCTGAAATTTTGGAGTCACAAACCCACTTGACTAAGCCTCTAGAATTGTGCAAACACCTTTTACTAAAATGGCAAAGAAGACTTGTCAAACTTCTAAAGTAAGAAAAGCTTTTTGCCATTTTGGTAAATTGTCACATGTTGAGTGTAGTAGCTTAAGTTTTCTGATTTCTCAAGCCCCAAGCCTATAGTCTAACACTTACCATCACTCAAATCTATCATTTTAATATTGGATTTAATCTTTCTAAGTTGTACTTACCTAAGACTAAATCCACTATAAATAGAGTGTCTTAGTCACATTTATTTCTTAAGACTTCCAAAGCATTTATTGTAAAAACCTTGCAAATCATTTGTGCATTTAAAGCTTTGTTCTTCAAGTGTTTGCAAAACGTTTTTCTGATTTTAAAGTCTTCAAATTGTTTTCGAAAAAGCTGTAAAACCTCCAAGTATCAGTTCGATGTACTGTGACATAATGAGTTTGTTCCATGATTCTCGTGTTAGATCTTCATTGTGATCTCCATGTTCATTTAGTGAACTCTTGAGATTCAAGATTCTGTAACACCTTGAGATAGAACCCATAAACTCTTGAAGCGGAGTAGCTTTAAGTTTGAGTGCAACCGGAGTAGGTTGGCGAGTTATTTTCATTGTAAGGGGTTTAGTAAGTTTGAGTAAATTTCTAAACAAGCAATAATATAACGGTTGGACGTAGGCCTCGGAGTAGAGGCTGAACCAATTTTTAAAATGTCGTTTGTTTGTTCATTTACTTTTACGTTCTTCCACTTTGCTATTTCTCGCATGTACCTAATCAAGTTCTGTGTCACAGTCACCTATACTGTGACATAGAACTGTTGTACCTTCTTGTGAACTTACATTCAATTAAGTTTCTCGAGTCTTGTACTTGAATATTCTTAGTTTAAAGTAATTAATTAACTAAGTTAAGGATAAAATTTTTAAAAGGTACACCTAATTCACCCCCTCCCCCTCTTAGGTGTTAATCGTTCTTAACTCTTCACACAGTCACACACGATGCATTTTGATTGACTCATCAAGACATGGTGCCTGCTTTTACAAATGAAACGGTCTTGATATAGACGGGTGGGGCAAACAGACGGGTAAAGACCTCTAATAAAATGGGTAGGAGGGACAAGGTGGGGCACCCCCCATGTGCTTCCCACTTTATGGCAAATGAGTATTTTGTGAGGGAAAATGGTATCCGTCTATACGTATAGACGGATAGTGTCCGTCTATAATGAGAATTTGTGTTTACAAATTTAGGCTCAGCAGCACAATAAGTATTGATAGTCTCACATAATAGACTTCAAGAAAATGAAATGGTACCTTTCTCTCCGATATAACCACGTTTTCGGTTGCCAGCTTTGGTAGAATTACCAACACTACAAATAGATTCAATATTCTTTCTCAAGAACCCCTTCTCATTGTTAAAGATCAACAAAGTAGCAGGGGCTCCAGTGCCTGTTATATCGCAAGAAGTTATCAAAAACTCCAAAGATGGTTCCACACCTTCCAAGTACTCATTGTCCTCGGCGTTCTGCATCAAAGATAATCTAAGTCAGCTTTATTCAACAAGAATCAACTGAGGACATATTTAACAGAGAGCTTACGCAAAAACAAAAGTAACAACTACATCCATCATACTTAAGTTGACTACACACACTATAGCGTGTTAAATCCTCGCTCAAGCAAAATGTAAATGTTTATCGATAAAGTTCCAAGCATACCAAACTGCATATGCTTTTTTCAGTTTTGTGTAACCATGTTTGATCTCATTCCCAGGATAAGGTAAAAGACCCGACTGTCTTTACCTATTTCGCGCATATAGTCCTAGTCTTTAACCAGCCAGATACATCAATTAAGGTTATACAACGATTTTCTGACACTTCATTTTTGTGTCCAAGAATATGATTTATTTTTCGCAGAATCACCATGTCTAGTATTGTCTACTATCTAACACTCATCAGTCATCATCAGTTCATCACTATGTGGGTCTTGTCCGACACTTCCAACCGAGTTAGACCGGAAGGAAAACCCGACTACTAAAGCTCCAACAACCAATTTCATCATCAACCAAAACAAACCATGCAATCTAGCTAATGGAATCAAAAAGTAACATCATCATTGACACAATATTACCCTTCACTAAATTAAAGCAAATTGGGAAAACCCAAACAAGAGTAAAATTAAATAACCTCATGAGAATGATGTCAATGGTATATAACTTGCCAGGTTTCTAACAAATGATAAAGTTGAAATCAATTACTCTCTCCATTCCACTTTTATTGTCGGCTTTTTATTTTGGAGATTTTAAAATAAATTCATAAACTATCAACTATACCCATTGATGGCGGTTGGTTATTTAGGGGTGATATTACGGGTTTACCATTTTTATGCGAAAAGAGTAGTTTATTGTGAGACCATGTAGAACGGATTGGATCTACAAACAAAGTTTAATAGCCGTACAACTTCCAATCCAATGGAATACAAAGAAAACTACATAAACTTGTAAATTGAAACAGGTATAGTAAGGTTATTAGAGCAAGTCCAATGGTTTGGGCTTAGTGACCGCTTTGCGATTTTAAAAATTTGTTTGAAAGTACCAAACCATTGAAGAAAGATGATAAATTAGCGTTGTTTAAGAACTAAACTTCACGTTTGAAGCTATTCTTATATTTGTTTAAATGGACCTACCACAAGCAAACTACCAATAAAAAATTAGTATCTTAAAATGTGGGTCCAATCTAGCTAATAAAAAATTAAGCTAAACCATTGAAATGCATTATTAGCTCAAACATTTTGTAGCTTAAAATTTGATGTGGCAAAGGTAAGCCAGTAGAAACTAGCTTACCATTGGACTTGCTCTTATAACCTCCAAAGTTTCTGAATGAACAACTAAAAATAAATAAATTCATGTATAAATGTGATACGAGTATATTAATCTATGTGAAACCGTCAGTCAAAACACTTTTAATAATCCAAGTGTATCATCAAATGGGTTCATCTAATCTAATTTCTGTATAAAACGGATTTCAACAACCTAGAATGCGTTACTCTCATCTTATCTATATTAATGCAAAAGACAATGCTCAACACAGGATGCGCCACGTCATTCACCCAAAATTTTTTTTTTGGAAAATTCAGGTAATGGTAGGTCCCGTTTACGTGGAAAGAGTTTATTTCTTTAAATCGTCTCTGACAAACATGCGACAAATTATGTCATAGAAAATATTTTATGAAATAAATAGATAATCGGCAGAAGCAAAAGTAATTGCATATAAACTAAATGAATTAAAAATCGAAATAAATGAAAATAATTACATATAATCGGGCTGAATTGCATAGTTAATGAAATAAATAGATAATCGGCAGAAGTAAAAGAAATTGCATATAAACGGAATGAATTACAAATCGAAATAAATGAAAGTAATTACATATAATCGGACTGAATTACATAGTTAATGAAATAAATAGATAATCGGCATAAGTAAAAGAAATTGCATATAAACGGAATGAATTACAAATCGGAATAAATGAAAGTAATTACATATAATCGGACTGAATTACATAGTTATTAATAAAATTACAAAATTAGGTGAATAAATTACATTTACTTACGGGATTGAATAACAAATAATGTGAATATTTTACAGAAATTAATGAAATAATTCGTCTTTGCCTTTATGCTTGACGAATATAGGTGTTCATACCTCCAATAAACTTGGTGATTACGGAAAATACGTAACAATTAATGTCAAATCCCCGAGAACCACTATCATGAAAATTTTCAATTTTTAAAATAATTTGCATATGTTAAAGTTGATTATTAAATTATATTTCTTTTTTCGGGATGTAAAATTTTTTTATGTATGCAAATTTTATTTACAATAGTATATTACGTTATTTCCTCTTAAACCATTGCATGTGAACACGTATTTGAAACAAGTGTAAACATTAATTAGCTAGATCGCTGATTTAGACCAACTAGATAATTACAATAGAAATGCAAAAAAAAACAAAAAAAAAAATACATCCAAAAACATTCATACCGGCCCAAATACATACCCGTGCAATTTTGCACGGGTTTAAAACTAGGATAGTCATATAAGACAAATAAGTGAAACAAACTTACAAACCCATAAGTCGATAAAAAAATAAGGGTTTTTCTAAAATGTGCTCTAAGGGCACATGTTAATAACCTTAATATGGTAAGATTGACAACATATTCTCATGAGATATTCAAATATAAACTTATTGTTACCATAATTAGTGAGAATATATTGTTAATCTTACCATATTAAGGTTATTAACATGTGCCCTTAGGGCACATTTTAGAAAAACCCAAAAAATAATTAGGGTAAGAATTAACAAAACCTGAATAAGTTCCATCAAAAAGTGAACGTCTTTGGAATATAATTCAGCAGAAAGATACTTAACACCCATTCTTAAATCATTACGCAACGGATTTTTGGTACCAACTCCTATCCAGAACTTTTCTTTTCTCAAATCTTCAATGTGTTGTTTTGCAGACGCCATTTTTGCACAATTCTCCATGTATTTTTCTAAATAATCTTTCAAGTTGTTAGTATAATGAAAGAGGTTGATTAATTAATTTTTGAGGGGGATTATATAGTGAAGAAAGTGGTGGTAAAATCAGTGGCGGAGCCAGAAATGTAAGTCAGCGGGGGCGAAACGGTAATATTATAAGGGGCCTCAAAAAAATTCGAAAATATTAACATAAAATTTCGAAAATTTCAAACGCCAGCGGGGGCGACCGCCCCTGCTAGCCCCTCCCTGGCTCCACCACTGGGTAAAATGGTAATGCATTGAAAGTAGGAGACTTTTTGCATGGCATTGACGGTAAATGTGTTAATTTTTACTGGTCTTCAGGGGTGTCTAAGGCCACGGGCAACCACGGGCGGTGGAACCGGACCTCCGGTTTTGACCATCGAATTTAAAAGTTTTATTGATGAAATTCTATACAAGACACGACATATAATACACTTCTTATTCATATTTGGGGCCTCATTTTTTCTGGTACACCGGACCTCCATTTACTTTAAAACGCCCCTACTGGTCTTTTGTGTCGTTTCATGCTCTTTTCCTTTTGTTGGTTTTAAATTTTAAACTTTTTTTACACATCAACAACTTTTGTTGTTATTGGTCGTTTCCCAAAGTCTTGAAAAGTTGACTAGGGTACTATTCATGTTTGTACGGAAATGCTTAGCGAAGAAGTTCTAGACTACGATTTGATGTTGGTAGGGAAATGCTTAGGGACGAAGGTTTTGTGCAACACAAAATCTCATTGAAGACGACACGTATCCGTCATTTTGGAGTGACGGATACCATTTCCTCTCACAAATGACCCAAATAGAGGAGAGAGGAAAGCACATAGGGGTGCTCCCACCTTGTCCCCCCTATCCGTTTTGTGAGTGGCATTACCCGTCACTTCCTCCGACCCGTCTTCAGCAAGACTAACTGTTTGTGCAAAGATGCTAGGAATACACGACCTGTATTAGGCCTTGGTACACGGGCCAATCAACTCGCGTTATGTATAAAGGTAAGTCAAAATTCTTTTTTTGTTTGGAGAGAAAAATGGGAGGGATTTTTTCTGTTTTGGCGGGAGTAATATTGGGAATAACCTCAATATTAATTAACATATTTTAATCTAATCTCCATAATTAACAATACTTATTTTAATCTAATCTTTATAATTAACAACACTTATTTTAATCTAATCTTTATAATTAACACTTTATCACTCTTATTATTTTCATTACTTAAACAACTGTAAAATTAAATACAGTAACTTATACTAAAAAAAAATATACAGTGATTAATATTTTAAAATTAAAATTTTGGACACCTTATTTTTTAATACTCGTTCAACATTTGATTAAATGGCACTCGATTTTGATCTTAATAACGTGTATGAAGAAACTGAATGTTCACGGGCAGCAGAAACAAAAGGCAATGGTGAAGCAGAAGATAATGGCGATGTTGATTTAATCAAAGAGTATGTCCAGTTGTATGGCGACGGTCCAGTGGATGATGATGACACCGTCGTTACTGCTGCAGAGAACGACAACATTGTTGAACTTGTTGTAGGTTTGGCTTACAAGTCATCTGAAGAACTCACAGCTTTTGTCCATTCATACGCATATAAAAAGGGGTTTTCATGGTACATTCGTAGTAATAAACTCTTTAAAAAGTACAAGGAAGACGGTGTTTCAAAAAAAGGTTCATTTAAGAATGAACCACGGTATCATATGTATGAAAGATTAAGGCTTTGTTGTGGTCATGCTACTAAAACCACGGATGCCTGCAATGTTTACATTGAGTCCCGTTATTTCGACGATGAAGACGTAGTGAAGATAACGAAATGTCATTTGGAGCACAACCATGAGATGGACCCTAAGAAAAGTCGGTTTTTTGTTGGGTTTAGACATATAAATGACTACTTCAAGAAGAGGATGATGATCAATGATGCTGTTGGTATTTCAATATTAAATAATTACAAGTCGTTGGTCTTGGAGGGGGGAGGTCATGAGAACCTTGGTTTTAAGTTTAGTGATATGATAGTCGAAACGCCATCAATCAAGAATGAAGACGTAGCCTCATAGATGGCGATGCGGAAGAATTGAAGGCATATTTTGAGAAGATGAAAGAGGAGGATCCTAATTATTTCTATTCAATTGAGCTCGATGATTTTGGGGCTCCAATGAATGTTTTTTGGTGTGATTCACGCTGCCGAGCTATGTTTAAAGCGTACGGCGACGCTGTGACGTACGATACAACTTTCTTGATGAATATGTAAGATGTTATATCTCAATTTATCTGTGTTAAAATGTTATTTTGATTAATCATATTTGTTTGTTGGGTTATGTAAGAATAGGAGTGTTTTACCCTGTTTCAAGAATTCATAAAATTAAAATTAAAATTACCAATTTAATTGTACTATATAATTATTCTGATTATTGATTTTATTTGTTTGGTTATGTAAGTTTAAGTTTTGTAGTATATCATTAATCTGATAGAATAAATCATGGTGTTACAGGTATCGCATGCCTTTTTCCCCTTTCATAGGAGTGAATCAACATGGGAATTCAATTGTTTATGCTTGTGCTTTGGTTACGCGCGATTATGAAGAAAGTTTTGAGTGAGTTTTTTGCCAAGTTTTTAGAATGCATGGATTAAGCTCCATCAGTTATATTGACAGATCAGGAAAGAACAATTAAAAAACGTCATTGCTCTTTCAAGTACGATTTTTACTCTTTCACAGACTTTTTACCATTATTTTTCCTTCCCTTGCCCTTCCCTTCCCTTGCCCTTCTTCTGAGGAAAAAAAGGGGAAAAAAACTAATTCCCTTTTCTCTCACAAAATTCAAATCAAATTAATCAATTATGGATTTTAATTCTCAAGTTAATCAGGCAATGATTCTAACTTTCTAACTTAATTAATTATGCATCAATTATACTATCAAATTAGGGAGATTTAATTGATTTAGGTTTTAGGAAAATTAGGGTTAATCAAAATTAGCAATATAGGAAAGGATGGCTGGGTAGTAGAGGCGGACGTCGGAGGTCAAAGGAGTGGAGGTCGTCGTTCAAGGAGATGAGGGTGATGGGTGGTCATCAGATGTGCAGGGGGTGACGGAGGGATTATGTCTGTGGTGGGTGGTTAAGAGGTCGTGGGGTGGCTCGAGTGGTTCTAAGGTGGATGGCCTGGTGTGGTGGGGACGTTTCAGCCTTCAGGGTGGGTGTGCATTTGCGATCGGGAGTGGTGGCAGTATAGGGGGTGGTTCAATGGTGGTCTGGGAGGTGCGAGTCTGACGAAGTGCGGGTCTGGGGATTGGGTGTGGTAGACAAGGGAGGGGCGGTGGAGGTTGGTGCACGGTGGCTGTCGGTGGTGGTGGTGGTTAGCCGGTGGCCTACGGCTATGGTGGACGTTGCTGGGTGGGTGGTGGTGGTGGTTGTATGGGGTGGTTGGTTGGTGTTTTTTGGAGTGAGTAATTTTTCATGTTTAATTGTAATTAGAACAAAATAGTAAATGAGGTCAAATAACAAGGGTATAATGGTCATTCATGTCCATGATTAAGTAAATCATGTCCATGAATGAGCATAACCCTTAAAAAAATCTTCCCCAACACTCACCACAGGCTCTGCCTTTGGCACATATTGAAAAATGCTGGTAAAAATCTGGGAAAACATCCACTTTGGAACGATATCTCAAATGACCTTAATTTAGCAGTTCACGACAGTTTTGAGGTGCATGATTTTGAGATAGTATGGAAGGAAATTGTTCGTAAATATGGTATTGAAAAATGTTCGTGGGTGACGGAGTCGTACTTGATTAGGGAGAGTTGGTTCCCCGCATATTGGCGTGGGATATTTTGTGCTGGGATGTCGTCGACGCAGAGGAGTGAGCGACAAAACCGTTATTTCAAAGGTTATGTCTATGGGAGGACTACCTTAAGTCAGTTTGCAAAGAAAATTGAGGAAGCCTTGAAATTGAAAGTGGAGGAGGAGACCGCGAACAATCACGATTGCACAGAGAAAACATATAAGATTGAGTGCAACTTACTTGTTGAGCAGGTTTTCCATAAATTGTATACTAAGAAGATATATAAGTTGGTACGTAACGAGGTAATTGGGTTAATTTATACCAACGCTTATCCGCCAAGAAGACTTGGGCATAGTGTGACATTTAACGTTGAAGATAAAAAAAGTGGCGTCATTTGGTAAGTGTAAGAACTATTGGGTTGATATTGACAGAAGTGTGGGACTGCTCAAGTACTCATGTAAGTTATTTGAGTTCAAGGGTATACTATGTCGACATATTATTAGTTGCATGGTTATCCAAGATGTGAAGGTGATCCCGGAGAAGTATATACTTGATCGATGGCGAAAGGACTTGGTTAGAGAATACGAGACAATCAAAACTGGGTACTATAATCCGGAAGCCTCAGCTCGTGCAAATAAGTCGTTGGAGGTGACTATAAGGAACCACTACATTTCCACACTAGAGCTTCGAGACGATGAAACTTATACAACATATGATATATTGACTTCTGAACTAATTAAGGAGTTGGAGGGGATCGTTGGTGTTGAAACTATAGACGCCTATGTCCCTGGCGGTGTTTCTTCTAGGGTATTGGGTCATAGAAGGCTACATTCTAAGGAATGCAATATTAGACATATGAAGAGGAACGCAGCACAGAGGGAAGGTGGTCTGCAGGATCCTGTTGACAGAAGAAGATCTGGGAGGGTACCAAAAGGCAATAGAACTCCCGATGCTAGAAAGAATAAGAAGGTGAGTGATAGAGTAATTGTTATTCATTGTTATACTAAATTGTGTACTCGGATTTTTTGCATAACCCTATAAATAACTTCATAATTTTTTTAATTCCAGAGAAAAACTAATGTTCCAAACCCATGCACCGCTAATAAGAGCAATCATTTAAATACTGCATGTAGCGAGTTTAGTGCATCGCAATCTACTCCTACAAGACAGTTTGGTAAATCGCAATGTACCCCTACGAGGAGCCAGTTTGGTGCGTCGCAATGTACGCCTTCGAGGAGCCAGTTTGGTGCGTCGCAATGTACCCCTACGAGGAGCCTGTTTGGTGCGTCACAATGTACCCCTACAAGGACCGAGTTTGATACGTCGCAATCTACTCCTACAAGGAGCGTATTTGGTGCATCGCAATTACGCTCACCTTATTCTACCCCTAGCAGAAGCACATTTGGTGCATCACAGCCTACTCCTCCTTTGCATGCGATGGAAGGAGATGTTAATCAATCGATGTATGAGTCATCTTACGAATTTTACCGTTAGTATGTTTGTCATGTAAATTGCATATGAATGAAATTGCATTTTGCATAATGAAGACAATCATCTACTTAATTAAGTCTAATTATATTATACATATAAATATATAATATACATGCCATAATTTGACACAAAAAGATATCCGACCAAGTTTAATTTTACATACCATAAGTTTAATTACAGAAACCATGAGTTTATAATTACAAATTTACATACCAATTTAAACTTAGAGCCCTAAAAGATCATCTTAAAAGTAAATAAAGTCATGGACAATATCGCCTCTTATAATCTTCGTCGTAAAAGAGGTTCTCAGTACACACTTGGTCTTCAATACGTTCAATGGTCGGGCCTAAGTGGAACCACCAGGTATATCATCCCCTTGTTGCCTTGCTCACAGAACGTTTCTACCAGCCGCACCTGGGTATTATATAACCCACCATCAAGTCCTCATTAGAACCCACTTCGTAAGCGGATGATCTCTCATCCATCCCTTTGAGGATGACCTTTCCTTTTGGATACGCAACTGAATTTGGTACATGCCTAGCCCTTATAAGAAATCTTTCTTCCTCTAATTTTCTTATTTCTACCTCCCAAGGACAATCCGGATTTGAAACCGCTTGTCTTTTATTTGGATGGTGAAACTTCCACCAGTTAAGGTCGCACTTCCATTTTCTGTACATATGCATAAGCTCTTCGAAAGATTTCAGTAAGATCAAACATGCATAACGATTAACGAGATACATAATGTTACTCAAAACTCACTACACTATAAAGGAACATGCATATAAGGCGATAATAAATTTAATTTAATTTAACCCATGAACAATATGTAGGATTAAGAACAGACATGCATGTTTTGAAGCTTTCCTTTCATATAATCACAATTATCAATCCTTTAAACCTAAACCTCAATATATGTAGAACATGCATATTTGGGGATTTTATATTTGGGGATTACATATCATATAATCAGAATCATCAATCCTTTAAACTTAGACATCAATATATGAAGAACAAGCATGCATCTTGGACTGACACTACTACAGATACAGGCTATAACAACGGTCAAAAACCGTTGTTATATAAAAAAGCGGACGTTGTTAAAGCGTCCGTTGTAGAAGGTTTTAACAACGGTTGGTTTACTTAAGGAAACCGTTGTTAAAACTATTAACCACGATTTTATGTATAAAAACCCGTTGTGGAAAGTGTGACTCAATTTTGGGGGGAAAGTTATAACAACGGGTTTTAATATACAAAACTATTGTTATAACTAAAGACAACGGGTTGTTTTAAAACAACCGTTGTTGTTTGTTCTTAAAAAATAAAAAAAAATTAAATTAAATATTACTAGATGCATGCATAATTACGGCCTATTAGAATTCCGATGCATGCATTATTACTGACATCACTGTACATATGAACGGATAATATGGAATGAGAAGGGTTAGTAATAGGATTTGAAGCAGCATTATTGAGAGATATGATGATGATTATGGCACAACTTCCTAGCATATATATTAATTAAAAAGCAATTAACTCAACCCACACATTGCTTAGTATAAATACATTGCATATCTCAACTAACATTTCCATTATCTCATATATTCATCTCCAAACTCTAACTGCTAAAACAAACTCTATTTAATCTTTCAAATCAAACTCAAAAAACTCCAACAAAATGAATGATTTCATCCTTAAGACTCTTACCATGATCGAGAACAACAACAACTTCATCCGCCGGTTCCTCCATATTGAGGAAAGTTTCAGGAGCTACCTTGCGGATGCTCGATCCGCACCGAAGCACGCCAAAGAAGATGGCTTGACGGAGCGGCGAGCGATTGCGGCTATATAACGATATAGCAATCTGGCTGAACGGAACCTCCAAATAGCCAAGGAGGAGAGGACGGATACGATAGAGCGGAATAAGATCCTCTATGAAAATATAAGAATTGCATTTTTACATATGTAATTTTTTTTTTAATTTATGTATTTATAAATATATATATATATATATATATATATATATATATATATATATATATATATATATATATATATTAATTATGTTTATCTTACTTCTTCATCTTGCTTCTTCATTGTTTTACTAACTAATTATGCGAACAATACTTAAACAAATAACATAATGGTCGATAAAAAGACATACATGCAAAAGAAATAAATAGAAAAAGAAAATAATGACGATGAAACTAAACGGTGACGGCGAGATTTACCGATAAATACGTAACGTAATAGACGATGAAATCACGTGACGGCGAGAAGATAAAGCGACGATGAGAAAGAGAAAAATAGAGAAAGAGAGAAAGAGAGTGTGTATGTGTTTGTTTGTCTGCTGTGTTTGTGTTTGTGTATTAAGGGTTGTGTTTTGTGGTCATCGCAGCAGACTTCTGTTTGTGTGGTTTATAGTATGGAAGGTATTGACAACGGTTATTAAACAACAACCGTTGTGAAATAAGTTTTAACAACGGTTGTAAAAAACACCCGTTGTTAAATAAGGTTTAACAACGGGTTTCAAAAATAACCGTTGTGATTACTTTTCACTAACTTTGCGCCAATTTTGCGCCAAATTATTAACAACGGTTGTGAATGTGTGACCTGTTGTTAAAACTAATAACAACGGTGTTTATAACAATACCCGTTGTAATTTATTTTAGTAAAATTCGCGCCATACATTCTACAACGTCTATTGTGATTTTCGTGAATAATCGTTGTTAAAGGGGCGTTGTAGTTGCCTGGATTTGTAGTAGTGTGACTAAGCAACAATAATCATTTAAACTTATACAGTGTATAAATTTAGGGCAAAATTTGTATACAAAGAATAATATTCCATCAAGTACTTCATCTTCTACTGATTAAGAACAATAATCCTTTAAGATATAACATACATACTTGTTAATTTATTAAATAAACATATTTAAGTTTAAATGTGAGATCAAACCTTGTTGATAATGATGAAGAAGTAGGCGTGATGTAGACGTTATCAGACGGTATGCCTCTTCAACTTCTCAAACTGTCTGCGCAGTCAGTTTATATGGGGAAGTGAAAAAAGAAATGAATGGGTGCCAATTTGTTGTGTAATATTAAAATAAACGATTTGTTATTTTTTTTTTGTTTATTCAGTACAATATGAACATGATTATAGTGTAGTTTATATATCTATGTAGAAGATATAGGCACCAAATAAAAAAAGAGATAAGATCTTAACAATATTGCATTATTTTAATAGGTTGATACGGATATTATAATATTTCAGTATGTGATATGATGATCTAAAAACGAACGAAACTTACTTAGATAAACATAAACATTATATATTAATATATTCTCTTCCATAAAATGATCTAAAAACGAACGAAACTTACTTAGATAAACATAAACATTATATATTAATATATTTTATTATTCCATAAAATAAAAAAACAAACAAGACTTTTCCTTATTGAATATCGTCCATTTTCATGGACAATATGGCCGTTTTCGCCAACTAGTAATTGAGTTAGTATACTTGCTCGTTTCAACACGACCACCTTCCCTATAATACCAACTGCCCCATGCTTTGCAAACCAGGACAGTATTCATTCTAGTTTCCCTATCGCATCTTGGCACGATGTAAGACATGATAAGGTCCTTGCACGAACCAACTCTGAATGCCGGTGATGTCTTGTTGTATCCCTTGACCTTATAGTTCTTTGGTGTATAGAGAAAGAATGGTTCTCACCACATCTTTTTTCTTTTGGTTGGGTTAACACCTTCCATTTAGGTTTTCTAGGGTTTTTTGGTTAAGTTATGTTGATTGAGAGAGAAAAAAATCTATGGGGACACACACACACACACACACACACACACACACACACACACACACACACACACACACACACACACACACACACACACACACACACTGATGCGTGTCTTTTATATAAGGTTTTCACCTCATTTTTACACGCATTTCTGTGCTTTTTATGTAGCATCTGGCTACAAATGCCCCCGAATATTCTACTTTGGTCCGTTTATTGTATTTTGCAGGAATTGACCGAAGAGGAGCTAAAACGAGCCTTAATTGTCCCATTTGTATGCATTCATGGGAAATATGGAGCCGGAGCTTAGGAATTTCACACCTAGAGTACGCATGAGCTGAGCAAGGGAGAAACACAAGTCCTGACGCACTTATATAGCTCGATCGAGTGGTTTCATTGCTCGATCGAATGCTTTATCCATCCATCTTGCTCGATCAACGATTGGAGGAGTCGATCGAGGGAGTTCATACAGCAGTGCTCGATCGAGTGGGTGCATTAGCTCGATCGAGTGACTTGGTGTTCGATCGAGTATTCTCTCTACTCGATCGAGGGGGTTCTCGTGTGTTTTTAATATTTTCCGCCTAAATCTTCTATGGGCTTTGCTAATCAGTCCATGGATTAGGTTTAAGACATTTTACAGTATAAGACTGAGGAGAACACTACGTTACTCCTATCTTCTTTACTACGCACATTTTCCACTGTTACTTGGAGAGTTTTTTCGGATCTTTGTTCACTACTTTTGCTACTCGAATTTCGGTATTATCAATTCATTTAATTCTTAATCATTTATTATTGTTCTTAATTCCTTTTCTTCTCTTTGATTTATAGTCGTTCAATCATCTTTTTATATTTGTCATCATGTTTAGTTTTGATTCTTTGGTTATTATGATTATTACCCCCATAATTATGAGTAGCTAAATTCCCATGCTAAGACTATAGGGGATCCATGATTGAAGGGAGGGTAATCGAATTACTGGGTTAATGCTAGTATCGTTCATGTTGTTAAAATGCTACATATAATTGTAATTGCCTAATTGAGTCGACGCAATTGGACCCTTATTCTTGGTGGACCTTGACCTGGACCGAAAGGTTGGAAGGGGCAGACTAGTAGCGAACAATAGAGTATTGCAATGAGGGCGAAAGTTAAACTGTTTACACTTTAGGGTGAATTAAGGACCGAAAGGTGACATTCGCTACCCCTTGGACTGTATTGCATCAACCTGGGACCTAGATTACTCGACCGGACGATTGTGGTGAACCGCTTGTCTTAGCTATTCCCCTTTATCTGTTAAATCCTCTTCCCTTATTTCTCTTTTCTTTACTCCCTTTAGTTTAGAAATCACAAATTATAACCCCCCAATTTGGTTACTTAGACGAACTTGAGTCTAGCCAACAAATTCCTACCTCTCTGTGGATTCGACCCGACTTCCCTAGCTATATTAGTTAGTTGGCCAGTTGGTTATTTTTGACAGGTACGCGACAGGCGTGTCAAATTTTGGCGCCGTTGCCGGGGAGGTGGCGCATATTTGTTGCTTTAATTAAGTTTGTCTTTCGTCTCAAGGGATTCATTCCTTGAGACTGATCTCATTTTCGCAAAGCTTTGATTAGTTTTGCAGGATAACAGTCTATTTGTCAAGATGCCTACGATTACAGAACATACAGAGCCATGTGGTAGATGCGGCGAGGAAGGGCACGACCTTTATGAGTGCACGGCAGGTGTAGAACGTGCCATTGCATACAAGAAGTTCAAGCAGGGAGTTCCCTTCTCCCAGTTGTACGAGGAGATAAAGAGCGTTTCAACCCCTTCTACGCCAATATCACAAATGTAGGGTTCTCCTTCTTCAAGAGAAGCAATTGCCGAACCGAAATCCATCATGTTACAATCGGATTCTCGTTATATCGGAGTTAAGAGAGCAAGTCGCGCAGTTAACACTCGCGGCAGATCAAGCCAGGACTTCTCCAAATTGTGATTCCGTCAGTGGGATGAATTTCCACAGTGACCTTCCTCACGAAGAAAACGAGGTGTTGACAGCTGATGATGATTCAGATGACGATTTAGAAGAGTTCTGCAGGAAATGCTTGCTGCGTGTGCAAAGTAACCACTCGGTCGAGCAAAGACATCCACTCGATCGAGCGGTTTTAACCACCCGATCACTCGATCGAGTGACATTGTGATCGATCGAGAAGCACAGAGCCCCAGCTGGTCGATCGAGTAAAGTGGTGAAGAAAGCACTCGATCGAGTGCCGGGATAGGTCGATCGAGTGAAGTTGAGGAAGAAAGCGGTCGATCGACCGGTGAAGACGTTCGATCGATCTTGTAAGTGGCGGGAATCCCAATTTGTTAATTAATACCGCCACCGTGTCATCCCCCCTTGTGGAGACGTCACGAATTGATAAGGGTAAAGAAAAGGTCGCAGGACCACTCATTGCTACCAGGGTACCCTTTCCGAGTCGCCCGAAAGACGCAAGGATCGAGCAACAGTACGGTAAGTTCGTGGATATCGTGAAGAAACTTCAGGTAACTGTTCCTTTCTCTGAACTTGTCACTCAGGTTCCTACTTACGCTAAATTCATGAAGGATATTATAACGCGTAAGAGAAACTTGAGCGAATTTGAGACGATTTCATTTATGGAAGAGTCTAGTAACCTACTGTTGAATAAGGCCCCTCCAAAAATGAAAGACCCGGGCAGCTTTTCTATTACCTGTGTCATAGGTAATTTGGTTATTGATAACGCACTTTGTGACTTAGGTGCTAGCGTCAGTGTCATGCCCCCCGGTCCGTAAGAAATTGAAGTTGAGTCACTTCAAAGTGACTAACGTTACCCTGAGATGGTGATAGATCTCGTTAGGAGACCTTTAGGTGTCTTGGAGGATGTGCTGTGAAAATAGGCAAGCTTTACATCCCCGTAGTAGATTTTATTGTCTTGGATATAGCCGAGGACACCCGGACCCAGATTATTTTAGGAAGACCGTTCCTTTTACACAATTTGGGGCCGTCATTGATGTCGACAAGGGCGTCGACCCTTGCAGGAGGGGATGACGCTATCACATTTAGTTTGCCTCGCACTTTAGCCCACCCAATGATAGAGGACACTTGCTATTCGGTCGATATCATTGATGAGTCTATTTATGACTTCTGGTCGGGTTCTTTTGTGAAGGACCCACTAGAAGCTCTCATGCTTTTTGATGAGTGTGCAGATAGCCCAGAGGACGATGACGCTGCATTGGATCTGCTTGTTGATGATTTAGATGAGTGTGAGGGAGAGCAGGTGGAGCAAATGATCAGCACTCTTTGCTCTATTGAGGTAAAAGTACCGGAACGTAAGCCTCTTCCTTCTCATCTTAAATATGCTTTTCTTGACGACACAGAGCAGTATCCTGTCATTGTTAGTGCTAAGCTTAGTGATGATCAGCTAACTTCTTTATTAGCTGTACTTAAGAAAAACAGGAAAGCGATGGGCTATTCACTGGATGATATCACGGGTATTAGTCCCGACATTTGTATGCACGGGATAGAGTGGAGGAGGATCACAAACCTTGCAGACAGGGTCGGCGCAATTTGAACCGAGAAGATGGAGGATGTTGTGACGGCTGAGGTAATGAAGCTGCTGGATGCAGGTATTATCTATTCGGTAGGCAATTCTAGATGGGTAAGCCCCGTACAGGTAGTCCCGAAGAAAGGAGGGACAACTGTAGTTAAGAATGAGAAGAATGAATTAATACCTACTCGAATAGTAATCGGTTGGCGGATGTGCATAGATTACATGATACGGACTAAATGCCGCCACTAAGAAAGACCACTTCCCCCTTCCTTTTATTGATCAAATGGTAGAAAGGTTAGCATCCCACAAATTTTTTCGCTATTTAGACGGGTATTCGTGGTTCTTTCGGATCCCTATCCACCCGAGATGATCGGCCAAGACTACATTTACCGTCCTAAGGGCGTTTTTGCGTGCACCTGCAGAATGCCTTTTGGTTTGTGCAATGCCCCTGCCACCTTCCAAAGGTGTATGATGGGGATATTTTCAGAGTATATTGAGTCTATCATGGAAGTTTTTATGGACGATTTCAGTGTTTATGGAAGTGATTTTTCCGATGTCTGTCTAACCTTGAGAAAGTGTTGCAGTATTTGTATTGAGGTTAATCTTGTGCTGAACTGGGAGAAGTGCCACTTTATGGTCAACGAGGGAGTTGTCTTAGGGCACTTGGTTTCTGATAGGGGAATAGAAGTCGACAAAGCAAAGGTGGAAGTGATTCAGCAATTACCACCTCCTGTTAATGTTAAGGGGGTGAGGAGTTTCCTTGGTCACGCTGGCTTTTATCGCCGGTTCATCAAGGATTTCTCCAAAATTGCTAAACCACTTACACAGCTGTTGCTTAAAGATGCCCCTTTTGTGTTTACTGATGCTTGTCTTTCCGCTTTTAACAGGTTAAAGCAGGCCTTAGTCTCCGCGCCGATCATACAGCCTCCCAACTGGGACTTGCCGTTCGAGATCATGTGTGACGCGAGTGACTATGCACTAGGAGCGGTGCTAGGCCAGAGGAAAGACAAAGCCTTGAATGCTATTTACTATGCGAGCCGAACTCTGGATGAGGCTCAAGTGAAGTACACTACCACGAGAGAAGGAGTCGTTAGTTTGTAGTTTATGCCTTAGAGAAATTTCGTACTTATTTAGTTGGGTCGAAGTCACTTGTTTTCACCGACCATGCAGCTTTGAGGCATCTCCTTGCTAAGAAGGAGGCTAAACCGCGGCATCGAGATGGATACTCCTTCTTCGGGAGTTTGACCTGCAGATCAAGGATAAGAAAGGAGCCGAGAATGTTGTAGGCGATCACTTGTCGCGGGCGATGCGACAAGAAGGGGAAGATTCTCTACCCATCGATGATTCTTTTCCTGACGATAGTTTAATTGCTTTTGTGTCGTCTATTGTTGACCAGGAACCCTGGTATGCAGATATAGCTAACTTCGTTGTCAGTGGCAAGCTGCCGCCTGATCTTTCTTCTCAGCAGAAGAAGCGTTTTCTCTATAACGCTAAACAGTACTTCTGGGATGATCCTTACCTGTTTAAGGAGTGTGCAGACGGTCTCTACAGACGGTGTATTCCGCAGTGGGAGACCAAAATAGTCCTGGAAGGCTGTCACTCCTCTTCATATGGTGGTCACCACGGTCCATCGCGCACCGTGGCTAAGGTACTTCAGTCTGGTTTTTACTGGCCTTCTTTGTTTGCTGACGCCAAATCTTTTGTTTCAGCTTGTGATGCATGTCAACGATCAGGGAATATTTCGAAGAGACATGAGATGCCACAAAACGGCATCCTAGAGGTCGAGGTTTTCGATGTCTGGGGCATCGATTTCCAAGGACCGTTCCCATCCAGTAAAGGTAACAGGTACATTTTAGTAGCTGTAGACTATGTGTCAAAGTGGGTTGAGGCAATTGCTTCACCTCATTGTGACGGTAAGACCGTGATTAAAATGTTCAAAAAGATCATATTCCCCCGTTTTGGTGTCCCTAGGGTCGTCATTAGTGATGGGGGGATGCACTTCAAGGAAAAGAAACTTACTTCCATACTGTCTAGAGTTGGTGTCCAACACCGGCGTGGTTTGGGGTATCATCCCCAAACTAGTGGTCAGGTAGAGGTCTCTAATCGTGAACTGAAAGAGATCTTGTCTAAAGTAGTTTCTAAATCACGGAAAGACTGGAGTCTTAAGCTAGATGACACGTTATGGGCTTATAGAACTGCCTTTAAGACACCAATTGGTGCATCACCTTATAGGTTAGTTTATGGGAAATCGTGTCACTTACCTGTTGAACTGGAATGTAAGGCCTGGTGGGCAATTCGTGAGCTTAATTATGATCCTAAACTGTGTGGTCAGAATCGTCTTTTGCAGCTTGATGAGTTAGAGGAGTTTAGGCTCAATGCTTATGACAGCTCACGCATTTACAAGGAAAAGACGAAGAGGTGGCATGACAAGAGGATCATACCTCGGGAGTTTCATGTGGGGCAGAAGGTGCTGCTGTTCAATGCCCGGTTGAGACTATTCCCTGGCAAGCTGAAGTCCAGGTGGACTGGTCCATACACGGTGACGGCCGTCACCAAATTTGGATCCGTAGAGCTTGAAGACTCCGAGGGCCATAGATTCAAGGTGAATGGCCAATATGTGAAGCATTACTATGAGGCGAGTGAAGCGGACAAGCCCGTTGAAGTTTTGCACTTCGATGAGCTCGACGCGCCAGTTACTTGATACCAGAAAGGTCGTGCGGGACCTCTTAAACCAGCGCTCTCCGGGAGGCAGCCCGGATAGTTTTACTTGTGTTTTTGCTGAACTATTTGTTTTTCCGTTTATTTGCTTCCCTTTAAACTTTAAGTCAACATTTAGACGCTACTTTGGAACAATTCTTGTGTTTTTCCTTGCTTTTATGCGTTTTTGGCAGATTAAAAGTACTCGATCGAAGGACTTTGTGCTCGATCAGCACTTTCTGACGCGGCTGCTACTCGATCGAGGGATGGTGTCCTCGATCGATCAGATGCTTACTCGTGCCCGCTCGATCGAGTGGGTTAGTAGTCGATCGAGCTCTTCTAATGCTTAGGCTCACTCGATCGAGCTGTTCCAAGGGCTCGATCGAGCAATTGAGACTCCAGCTGCTTTATTACGTCTGTAAAGCCGCTGTTTGACTTTCTTGACCTCCCATGTTCATGGTCGGTTTGGGGAGGTCCCGCCATATGACGTTTTGTAAGTTTTCAGACTCCAATCTTTATTTTCCTTTCAGTTTGCATTTCTTCCCTATTTTTGGTACAATGAGGGCATTGTACGGTTTGGTTTGGGGAGGTATGCATCCACCTCTGTGTCTGCATGTTTCTTGCATTTCTGCTTGCACGTTTATTTATTTCCGCATGCATTGTTTTAATTAATTCCAAAAAAATCATAAAATTCAAAAAATTTTCCATCTTTTTCATGTTTAAATTGAGTCGGAACGTTTGAACACTGACGCTACTTTGAATCTTTACTTGAGCCTTGCATATTCTTGACTTTTAGTTGGCATGACTATGTGCATAATCTACGAGTTTTTATTTCTCTCTTATCTGAACGAATAGACTCGATTCTTTATGTCGGCAAGCTACAATAACATTCTGAGGTTAGAGCTTATTAAACTGGTGACATTCATGACCGGTTTCATTTAGAATGTGAGTAGTACTCTCTTTAAGACATGTAACATTAATTTGCATAAGCATGAGTCTAGTCTTCTTAATACCTGTATGCATTCGGTCTGTGGATGGTGACACGTGTTAGGAGAGGCAATCCCCTTTATTTCATTCTACCCATGAGCCTCACATAGCCAAATCGCCCTTTTTGCCCATCAACTACTTTCTATAATATTTCCTACCCTAGCTGAGCTAGTAACGAGTAGTTCGTGGAATGTGTTATTGCAATATGGTTATTTCATCTGATTTCAGAAGATGGTGGAAGAATTGAAGGGAAAGAAAAAAATGTGTTGAAAGAAAGAAAAAAAAAAAAAAAAAAAAAAAAAAAAAAAAAAAAAAAAAAAAACGAAAAAGTGTGATGGAAAAAAAAACAGACAGAAAAATTCAAAAAAAAAGATGAAGGAAAAAGAATGAGAATTGCTCAATGTTTCACACTCCCATGCCTTATTTATATTTTATGGGGAGTCGATGATTTTTGGTGTTATGAGTTTAGTGCATAATTTTTGCACCGTTTCATCTTGCTGTTATGAGTACGAAGTTGGGATGCAGTCTATACTTGGATCCGTTGTTGCTAGCTTAGCTATTAACCCCACGTATCCAAATTCATTTTAGCCCCTTCTTACCCATTACCCCACTAACCCAAATGTAAGTCCTCGGCACGTGTCTTGGTCACTAGTATGGTTGGAATGCATATGTACGGTTGTAGAGGCTCTATTCATGTTAATTGCATGCATGTTCTTATAGGTCGAGTTAGGTGAGCGTCTTGCTTCTTCCTATCTTTCACATATATACTCACCCTTTACCTGATTTTGAGTGACGAGCGACCCGTGAGAGTCCGACATCTTTGAATCTTGCAAGGTCGACGGTTCGGTAAGTTTGAAACATCAATTTAACTCGTCTGCACTTTTCAGTTGCCACTTTGTCATTTTGTTGCATTAAATTGGTTCTATGGGATGATTTGTAGCTGATGCGTTGGTCCCGTTCTATTGTTCACCCTTAGTTGCATTCATATTTGCTTGGGGACAAGCAAAGGTTTGGTTTGGGGAGATTTGATGCGTGTCTTTTATATAAGGTTTTCACCTCATTTTTACACGCATTTCTGTGCTTTTTATGTAGCATCTGGCTACAAATGCCCCCGAATATTCTACTTTGGTCCGTTTATTGTATTTTGCAGGAATTGACCGAAGAGGAGCTAAAACGAGCCTTAATTGTCCCATTTGTATGCATTCATGGGAAATATGGAGCCGGAGCTTAGGAATTTCACACCTAGAGTACGCATGAGCTGAGCAAGGGAGAAACACAAGTCCTGACGCACTTATATAGCTCGATCGAGTGGTTTCATTGCTCGATCGAATGCTTTATCCATCCATGCTGCTCGATCAACTGATTGGAGGAGTCGATCGAGGGAGTTCATACAGCAGTGCTCGATCGAGTGGGTGCATTAGCTCGATCGAGTGACTTGGTGTTCGATCGAGTATTCTCTCTACTCGATCGAGGGGGTTCTCGTGTGTTTTTAATATTTTCCGCCTAAATCTTCTATGGGCTTTGCTAATCAGTCCATGGATTAGGTTTAAGACATTTTACAGTATAAGACTGAGGAGAACACTACGTTACTCCTATCTTCTTTACTACGCACATTTTCCACTGTTACTTGGAGAGTTTTTTCGGATCTTTGTTCACTACTTTTGCTACTCGAATTTCGGTATTATCAATTCATTTAATTCTTAATCATTTATTATTGTTCTTAATTCCTTTTCTTCTCTTTGATTTATAGTCGTTCAATCATCTTTTTATATTTGTCATCATGTTTAGTTTTGATTCTTTGGTTATTATGATTATTACCCCCATAATTATGAGTAGCTAAATTCCCATGCTAAGACTATAGGGGATCCATGATTGAAGGGAGGGTAATCGAATTACTGGGTTAATGCTAGTATCGTTCATGTTGTTAAAATGCTACATATAATTGTAATTGCCTAATTGAGTCGACGCAATTGGACCCTTATTCTTGGTGGACCTTGACCTGGACCGAAAGGTTGGAAGGGGGAGACTAGTAGCGAACAATAGAGTATTGCAGCGAGGGCGAAAGTTAAACTGTTTACACTTTAGGGTGAATTAAGGACCGAAAGGTGACATTCGCTACCCCTTGGACTGTATTGCATCAACCTGGGACCTAGATTACTCGACCGGACGATTGTGGTGAACCGCTTGTCTTAGCTATTCCCCTTTATCTGTTAAATCCTCTTCCCTTATTTCTCTTTTCTTTACTCCCTTTAGTTTAGAAATCACAAATTATAACCCCCCAATTTGGTTACTTAGACGAACTTGAGTCTAGCCAACAAATTCCTACCTCTCTGTGGATTCGACCCGACTTCCCTAGCTATATTAGTTAGTTGGCCAGTTGGTTATTTTTGACAGGTACGCGACAGGCGTGTCACACACACACACACACACACACACACACATATATATATTGGAGATGAAGATGGTGTCTTTTCATTTTTATACTCCATATTCAATGGTCAGTTTTACGTATATTGTATAGGTTCAATGTACATATGGCGTATGTACATTGAATCTATACTCCATATTCAATGGTAATTAATTTGAAGATGTGTGCAAAAAGGTCCGTTTACTACGTCGTCTTCACGTGGAAATGCAATTCGTTAATTTAAAGTGTATACCAACAAATTTACATAAAATTAGTACAAACGACGTATGTTCTTAATAGACTTCTCCAATCAGTTTCTTAATGATGTAACTGCTCCCGTTATTTTGGTGACCCAACATAAATCATAACGCTAACTTACGGCACATTTTACCGTCTTTCTCAAGTTCTGCTAGGTTTCCATCAGACGGATATAGTAACTTTAGAAAACGGTGCATGACGTAAGTTGCTGAATCCCCCTCGATTGCCACTCCTTTCTTGTCCTTCAGTTGCCATTTACTGCACTTGAGCGAAATGCCACCGGCCAAACTTGTTGCTTTGTCCAACGTCCTTTTCTGCAAAAACATATAGAAAATTCCATCTATTAACGTTGTGTTATTTATGCTTTTGTAGCACATAACATATACGAAACGTTATTAGGACATTAATAACGCTTGCTTACCACAACTTTATGAATATTCGTGTTCTCAACTGAATAATCGGTTGTCTTGTAAACGCGTACTGACTTTTTACACTTGTTCACCAAATACAACATCCAGAGGCCATCAAGAAATACAGGTACCTGGAACTAGTCAATAAACATGGAAGGTTCAGGCACAAATTAAAACAAATACGAGTGAGGCACCGATAAAACCATTATGCATGCAAATTTATGCATAAAAGGCACTTACATGGGTTGTCTCACTTAGTTTACATCCCTTACTTATATCTTTTTTTATTAGGGTGGCCATATTCGACATGAACTTATGACAGCCTCTACCCTTGACAACCAGATCAACCATCTCCCCTTACATACATTGAAGAAAGTTGTAGTTCTAAAATTGTACATTACAAAGTTATTTGAATATGTCTCACACTTTACCATAAATTTTGGACAAAGTATGTAGTGTTGAGTGTCAATCGGATCTTCCATAAATAAAGTATAATTGATTACCCTTGCCAAAGCCTCCATTACCTAGTAAAAAAATTAATCAAATTCTGATTTAGTAAAAATTAAATAATCAGTTAATGTAATTAAGATGGAAACTTTTTTCAACAACCTCTACACCAATTGGTTCTTCTCCAAGAATAGTATGATGAACACGACTGACCGACAATTCAATTTCTCCGTCATTGGAAATTGAGTCGTCTTTGCACCTAAAAAATAACAATATGGACGATAGCAACGTACACAAACTGTGGAAATATGAAAGCAATTACAGAATCCTAACAATGCCCATGCACTAACCCATATGCATCTTTGGCAGGATGTAGAACTATACGGCGTAGAAGTTTGTCAACCCTTCCATTGATAAATGTATTTAGGTCTGCATCGTCAACACTACAATTGTTTCTTTCCTTTTTTGTAACCTTTTTAACTCGCTTACGTCCTACCGTTGCCGGCTTTACCCTCACCTTCTTCAAATCCACATCAGCAGCCATTTCATTAGTCACCGAGCACCCTTTACCTTCAAGCCACTTTGGTTTACAATAGCGTGGACCTATTGGGTAAGGTTGCCCATAAACGACATTCCGAACAACACCAGACCTTCCAAACTGATCCTCTGAATCACCTACCCTATCAGCAGCTATTGCCTTTTGAATATCAGAGTGTTGACAAGAACCATGGTATTTGGAAGTGAAAAAGAGAAAAGTGGAACAACGTCAACGGCTAGAGAAAGATTATTTGGATTTCATTAGAAATCCCCCAGAAAAAATAAGTCTCGACGGTACGGAGAAGAGGTCATCTGCTTACCAAGTCGGTTCTTCTGAGGACTTGATGGTAGGGTATATATTACCCCGGTGCGGATGGAATGCAATTGCCGTGAGCAAAACAACCAGAGCATGGCATCAATGGTGGTTTCGGTCCGTGTGGGTAATGGAGGAGATAGAGGAAAAGACTAGAGAAGAATTGGACTTCTACGGCGTATATGATGGAAAATTATATTGTCTATGAAGTAGTCTATTATGTCCGTAATATTTTGGAATTTCATAATTTAGTTATTATAAGTCTTCAAAATTTAACTACGTTAATGTTGTTTATGTAATATTGAGTTTCTAATGTTGTTAATTTTTGATGGAATTGAATCATATGTTTAATGCAAAATAGTAGGAACTAGTGAATTCAAATATCTAATGGTTTTTAAATGTAGATACATGTAAAATGTAAACTTGTACAATAAAAATGTCTTTGAAATGAATTTATATTAAACCTTAGCGATGCTTAAATTTTCTTGATTATACCTCTAAAACGTAAACTTTTACAAGTATATTGGTTTGTGAAATTAATTTAATTTAAAATGTAAATATAACGATTTAGACTATTAATCCACTTGATATGAAAATAAACTCCATTAATGAAAGTTATGCATGCAAAATAGAAGTACAACAATTGCCAAAGATACTGCTATACCCCCCCCCCCACATTACAAATGGATAATAAATATAACTAAATTAATATTAATCCGTAGATTAAAGCTTATTAGAAGTGTAATCTTCTAACAATTATATTTTCAGATCCATATTTTCTTTTCATTTCTCTCGTAAGAACATTTGGCCTTGGTGACGGCGTGTTCACTGTTGGGGTTGCTAACCTTACACGGTTGCTCCTTCTAGCAGTTGGTGTCTCAACAATATCATTCTCCACCGGGTAGAGAATGACATCTTCATCACTTGGCCTTGTAACATCAACGAACCCGTTTATTTCCCTCATGTACAGCTGATCTCTTCTCAGCTTTGATTCGAACATCATGTTAAACTCCTCCTCGTACATGTTATCTAGTAAGCGATTTGGAGTTCTAGGGATTCTAGAAATTGCGTTGGATACAACAATTTTTCCAGATTCCTTGAGCATTTCCCTCATGAACACCCTTAAAGAAAGAAGATCAGCCATGTGCGCCTTTCTTTCCATCGACATTGTTTTGTATAGAGGAATAAAAGGATTTTTTTTACTTGAGTGTTAAGTTGATTTGTCTGTGATCTTTATTACTTGAGTGTTAAGTTGTGTGTATAAAAAATGGAGGGAGATGATTATTTTATAGTGTAAGCTTTTCGTCCATAATTACCCTAATGTAGTAAAATTTCCCTCCAAAATTACACCTAATGTAGTAAACTTTCCCTCCAAAACACTAAAGGCTAATATAGTAAATTAAAAGTAACATATAACCTTCCTTCCCAAATATTTGATACAATTCAAAGTAAATTAACCACTATCTTTTTTTTTACTATAAAATATATAATACATATAAGTAACCTTCCTTAATTTTGATTTTTATAAATTTAAATTTTAATCTAAAAGGCCATTGAGTTCTGATATTTGTTTAATATTCCAATGTTATTATTTCATGATGATATTGTTCTTTTTTAAGCTGCAAAAGTAAATTGTATTTGTTAAGTTCCCTATGTAATCTTTATTATGTCATCTGTTTACGAGGTAATGTGTTTATTAACCTAGTTTTAGGTGTGCGTTTTTGGTAGTAGGTTTAATAATTTAGTAAACCTAATTTTGTTCATCAATAATTTATTTTGTAACAAAATAAAACATGCCATGAGTAGAAAACGAATTAACGATTAAATTCTAAACAAGTTAACATAAATCCGTAATAATTTTAAATGAATTACATCTTCAACAAAACATAACTTTAATCCTAATAAAGAAAACTAACATAACAACCACGACAAAAAGGAAATAGCTAACAATTGGCCGAGACGGATGGAGTATGACTCAATTGTTATCTAAATCTATTTTGAGTAATATACCCAAAAATGAAATAGATAATAATTGACCGAGACGGATGGAGTATGACTCAAATGTTAACTAAATCTATTTTTAATCACAACATTTGCGTGCAACACCCAAAAAGGAAACGGAAAAGGAATTAGATAACAATTGACAGACAAATAGGGTGTATGATTCAATAGTTATCGAAATCTATTTTTAGTAATATTTGAGTAATACACCCAAAAAGGAAATATAGATATCAATTGACAGACAAATAGGGAGAATGACTCAATAGTTATCGAAATCTATTTTTAGTAATAACATTTGAGTAATACACTCAAAAAGAAAATAAATATCAATTGACAGACAAATAGGGAGTATGACTCAATAGTTATTGAAATCTATTTTTAGTAATAACATCCGTGTTATTTTTAAATTACATTGGTCTCTGTGCATAAATAAGTAGATAAACCTAAGATCGAGACGGAAACAGTAGATACCCTAGAAACCTTTTTTAAAACCAAACCCTAAAATAAACCTACCCTAGTAAAAAAAACCCTAGAAACCCTTTTTAAAACCAAACCATAAAATAAACCCAACCCTAAAACCACCAAAACCATTACGCTCACGCATCTTCTTTCAATAATTACAGACAAGGAAGCATTAGACAAACAGTTGTGTATTTAAGGCCACAGAACCATTATGCTCACGCATCTTAAATAAATACCTTATGCTTCCAACCTAAAAAACCATCTCAACTCTCAAGTTAAACTAAACAAAATTTAAGATAAACAAATATTCAAATATGAGAATTGTTGACTGTCGATTTCATTCAATCAATAGATTGGAAGAGGACAAGCAATTGTTCAAAGAAGAAGATATCGCCAACAAGAAGCGCTCCATGCAAATGGATCTTGATGTTGACTATAGTGTTGAAAGAAACCGGGGAACGGGTTCACCTATTACCGAAGTCCTCAGCAATGTGGATATTATGAGTACTCATATATTCAATAGGTTGGCCACTGCTGATAAGAAGAATGTAGCAGAGGTATGCAAAGCTTAGGCTAAATGGTTTCTTCTTGGAGACCATGAACCCACATTTATACGAGATTACCGTCTGTCCTTACGCCGAGAGGTGAAGTTTGGTATCCTTACTATAAGAAGAGGGAATAATTTAGTCAAGGAATATTGTCTATGCCAGGGGATAAGAGACCCAGTGACAAAAAATTTGTTTCATCTTGACCAAAGGCTTGCCATAATAGAGGATAGGGTTGCAAGAATTTTATCAAGGGTGGATCATAGAGTTTACTAAATAACTTTCATGGATCCTTTGAATTTCAAGTAGATTCATAGTCTCGTTTGGAATTTAGATGGTCGAATTTGTTATGTTCTTATTTTCAATTCAGTATTACGTCTTATTTAGCAGTTCGATTTTACTTTTCAAATCCTTGTACTCTTTAATTTACCTTCAAATGTGCTAAATTAAAGTATTTAAAGATTATGCCAATTTCAATCATTTACATAATTTCAATCAAAATACATCAATAGTACACCAACAGTCACCAACTTATTTTTTTATTTAATTAAGTAATGGTGAACCAACACTAATTAAAAAGTAATTTTTAATTAAATTTAGATTAATTTAATTTAATTTAATTAATTTCTTTGATGTCGTGGTACACTAACAGTCACCAACTTAATTATAAATAGTGGGGAGCTAACACAAAGTACCCATTCTAAAACATAACTATTCCTCTCTTTCTAAACTATTTCACCTTTTATCTTCTCTCTAAATAAATCAAATGAAATTTTTAGAATGAGAAACCTTAATGACTTGTTAATTGAGTCGTTGCTATTTTAGAAGAACAAGTTTCCAATCTTCGTGAACTCGAGTTGAAAGCAATGAAGGTGGTTGTCGGGGCGATTGAAACTCGTAACGATTGTTATTTAAAGGGCCTTAAGGAAACAGAAAAGGACGCGGACGATTTCATCAAATACGTGTTGGGTACTTATGAAAAATTTAACAATCTTAGAAAAGGATTTGAAGAGGATATTGACGCTTTAAAGTTCATTATTAATAAAGATTAGGAGACCTTATTTAGTCATGTTTTATATTTAGTTATTTAATTATGTTGTACTTTTCTTTTTAAGATCATCCTGATATTATTTCTAAATTAGTTAACATTATTGGGTTTTCTCTTCTTCTACCTCTTTTATACTCCCTCCGTCCCGATAAAATGTTATCTATTTCCATTTTTATGTGTATCATTCATTTGGTTTCTATTCCACGAGTGGGCTATTATATGCAAGTGGCCATTGTTTGCAAGGTAAATGCAATTGACAATCACCAACAATCATAATTTATGGACCATTTTATCAAAAAAATAAAATAAAAATGCAAGTGGCAATTGTTTTTAACTATTCAAGGCACGGTTCACCAAAGGTCATAAATTTAATTATAAATATTTGGTGGTTAACATCATTCTAAAAGAAAACCATTTACAATAACAATAGTTCTCTCTGTCTTCTCAATAAAAATACAAACGATTTCAAATAGCAAACCTCAGTGGTATGTCAACGGGTTTGATCGCCAATTTTGAAAAACACATTCAAACGGTACTTGAACAAGAGTTGAGAACGATGAAGATGATTGTTAATGTGATTTGTTTTGACCGGATTTTACGCAGCCTGGAATCCGGCCAGGCATTCTAGGGTATTCCGGCCAGGGTAGATTATGGTGAGGTTAACTAGTATCATCCTATTATGATGGTATTATGGTTGTACCTTTGCAGGGTTGATTATAAAATAAAAAGAGATAAATTAAAAGTAAAGAATAATAAAAAGAGACATGACACAATGATTTATACGTGGAAAAACCCTTGAATGGGAAAAAACCACGGGCACCAAGCCAGGAGAGGATTTCACTATGTATTTTGCGTAATATAAGAACAATGTTGTAATTGCTAAATAATTGTAGTATTTGCTTAAGGTAGAGTAGATGAGAGTGGGATTAGATGTCCCTTGAATGAGCTTCATCCCTTCTTATTTATAGTGATCGTTGGAGAGCAACAACCCCTTCCTTAAGATGTGGTGGTTGTTGCTAGTTTGTAGGTAAGACTCCTTAAATATAGTTGACTTTTCCTTATTAGTTCTTTGCTACCTTATGCTCATTCTTCTAGGGTTTTGATCTTCACCTCATGCTTATAAAGATGTGGACTTAGTCTCCCTTGATTATAGGAACTACCTTTGACTTAGTTTATTTCAACATGTGCTTAATTGCTTAGCCCCCAATATTTGTAAATATCTTCTCCATATTATATGTTGGTCGTCCACTTCATCCCTGGATACCTCTCTTGGCCTGTATCAATGCCTGTCAGGCTAAACTGCTTTGTACGCAAGCCTGACTGTGTCTGTTGTACCGACAATGCCTCGTTGTCTTTGTTGTACCGACAATGCCTCGTTGTACTTCTTTGTCTTGTCTGGCCGACTTATAATAATGCGACCGAGTTGTACCCGATCAATATTTTCGTGATGATGCCCCGTGTCACTTTGATATAGTCTTCTAGCCTGTCTCCTTGCCTCGGACCGCTACGTTGAACTCTTTCGAACGGTAATGCCGAGGTGAATTCTAGCCCGACGGTAGTGTAAAATATTAGGCTCAACAATTGCCCCTTATCTCCTTATTTATTTGTGGTTCAAGCTAATAATGAGGAGATAACTTCATTCCAATCATAGACAAAGCTTGATCATGCGGTTGTACATATTCGACTTAATGTTTCTTCATCTATTTGGGTCGGGCCATATAAGAAAAAATAACCGCTTTCTTACGTGTCTAAGGATTCTTTCTAACTCGCATACAGATTGGTAGGGCTTGTTTTTGCCCCACTTATATGATAGATAAAATTAGAGTAAAGTGCAGATCGACAATGTTAGTAACTTGATCAAGTGTATTTACCAAGTGTGTATGAATTAATATCCCTGCAATATTTTTTATACTAGCATTTAGATAGTCGTAAACAAAATTAGATTAGTCATGCGCTCTCCGTGTCCCGCACGTGAATGATAGCCCGATAGGTGGAAAATATAAAGAAAAACAGAGAGTGAAATATGAAATATAGGAAAGAGTAAACCTGGTGGCAATAATCAAGCAATCGCTGACATATTGTTTTTTGTAAGTGTATTGGAATCACTCATGAAGCTTTTGCCAAGTCAGGAAAGATATAGCTTTGATGATATATACCCCGACTTTCATTAGAAGCCTGACGATGAAGTTGAGGTGAAGTTTCCTCCTTAAGGACATGATGATGAGTATAAGACAACCTTTGAACAATATGTTATGTAGGATGCCCTAATGCTGATGAAGATAAATAATGTTATAACTTTTCAGGACACCTTTTAAGTGAAGGCATTAGTTCTGGAACAATCCTGGGATCGTAAGCTGGTGGAGGTTGATGTCCTTTATGAGAAAAGAAGAATTATGGTGCTCGGTCAAAGCGAGAAACAATTTCGACGGGTGATAGTATTTGATCCTGTTTTTTGTTTGTTTTTCGGTAGTTGTACTTTTGAAAGGATATTTGCCTGTCTGGAGGGCTTATGATCCTCACTGACGGGAGGGCTTTGTACGAGTTGTCAGGATCTTTCACCTTCGTCCCCGTATAAAATGATTTTTGCCTGGCTGGAGGGCTTATTATCCTTAGCCTGACTGGAGGGCTTTGATTATGCCTGTCTGGAGGGCTCGTGAATATAACTTTTTGTCTGGATCTGGCCATTTTGGATGTGTACTGGATATGGCCAGTTATTCGACTGGATCGGGCCAGTTTTTTTTTTGCTGGATATGGCCAGTTCTTTGTGTTATGGGTGGGGTTATTGCCTGTCTGGAGGGCTTATGTCCCCTGCCTGTCTGGAGGGCTTATGACCCATCTATGTTATACAAGCCAGGAAAAGGTTTTCCAAGTTTGTATATTGAATTGAGCTCAATATTTTAAGGCCTGTTTTTGCAACTGAAAGTTGGATATCAGTTGGATATCAGTGGGGTGGCCCCCAATCTTTAAAATTTGTTTTAAGTAAAATACAGTATGTAAAACAAATATTGAAGATTCTACTCGGTAAAGGGAAATACGAGAATATTGATAAGTACTTGGGCACATAATGGAAAAAATCATATAAGGCATTTATTCATATAATGGCAAATATCATACATTTAGTTTCATATCAGGTCAGGCAGGAAATGGTAAGATGAAAATTATACCTGGACTAGGAGATATATTTTATATGTGAAATAGTTTTAAGTGTGCAATATTCCAAGCTCTTGGGATCATTTCGCCGTCCAGGGTTTGTAGTCTATAAGCTCCCTGGCCGACTATTGAGTCAATCAGGTAGGGACCTTCCCAGGTTGGGGCCAATTTGCCAGCATTCTTCTCTTTTGTGTTTTGAAAAACTTTTCTGAGAACAAGGTCTCCTACCCTGAATACTCTAGCTTTGACAGTCTAGTTGTAGCTTTTTGCAACTCTTTGCGATATCTTCGCCATTCTAATGTCGGCTGCATCTCTTAGCTCTTCCGTCAAGTCCAGGTTGTCCTCCATTAGAGGTATATTGCTCGTTATTGTATTCAGCCGCATCCGGCTGATGGAATGTCGACCTCGGTGGGATTACCGCTTCACATCCATAGACCGAGGAGTAGGGGTTTGGCTGTGGATGTTTTAGGCGTGGTTCGGTTCAGCCCAAAGGACCAAGGGAAGTTCTTCACCCATCTTCCTTTCTTTCTTTCTAGCTTCTTCTTTAGGCAACTGATTATTACTTTGTTGCTAGATTCTGCCTAGCATTTTGTTTTTGGATAGCCCGACGTCCTGGCGATAGAGAAAAAGGAGACAAGTAATCGTGTTAGATTATTGGAGCATGTTTGTGTCAAGAATGTGTAAACTGATAGTGGTTGCCTTTTGCTGGCCAGGCCAAGAATGAGAGGAGTGGAAAGATAGTTTGTAATGTCATCTCATGAACAGGAGTCCACACAAATAGTTGTGTTTTCCTTTCAGGGAGGTTATAGAAAGCTTTGTATGTTTCCGAGGGCCTCGATAAGAATTTGTCCAGGTCAGAATTTTTCCTGCCAAAGCGAGAGCTTTTTGATGCCCCCGATCGACTTTGGTGATTGGAGCTCCGGTTTGCTTTAACTGTCGGGGATGGCTTCTATGCCTCTTTTGGTTTCCTTGTAACTTATAAACTTATCACATGGCACACAATGTTTTGTATTTGATAGGACTGAAATTATATCATATCTTCCAAAATAGTCACAAGTAGTTTCTTAATGATTCACATAAATTATTCAATTACAACTATGTTGACTATTTGGTCGGGATAGATTGTGTCTTTAATTGTTCAGGCATTATCAACCATTAAAGGTAACAATTCTATTGGTTCAAAGTTTTTAGTTTTATGCTACAAAAGTTTGAAACATAATAAGGAAAAGTTAATGAGTAATAATGTGAGAATTCATTAAGGTAGTGTGATGATAGATCTAAGCATATCGGGGATCGACCGGTCGAGCCAGGCCAATTTATCTTTCCAAAACAGTCAGGCCAGGCTGATTTTCTATCCAAAATCAGTCATGTCAGGCTTGACTAACACTAGTGTATCAGGATAGATTAAAAATATCATATGTAAGATGGTTATATTTTTTTTTAAAAAAAAATATTTGATCCTTAGTTGACATATATATTTAAATGTTATATAAAGGATAAAGACTTATCTGTGTAGAAATATTTGAACACCTATGTTCGGCCAGGATAAATTATATTCTGACCAGACTTTGTGCAGCTTGGAAACATTTGGCTGGGGCATTCTAGCCAGGCTAGCAGATGACGACCAGGCATCAGCCACGAGGGGGAATGAAGAACAGCCTATCATAGTAGCCCTGCACAATAATTCTTGGTAGAACTTTCTCCCCTGCATGAAATTTTCCTAGAACAGCCCTTATGATTTGTTCTGGGCTCTCTGCGTTATATAGTGTTGGTAAGCATTCCCTGTCCCGATAAGATGGTCTTTGCTGCATCAAGCATCGTTCGGGTGACTTTTAAGCCTGTTTCGGTCAGGGCTAAGTTGTCCAGCCAGACTTGTATTTTGATGTTCAAGGCTTTGAATTTCCTAAGAACATAAAATTATTAGAATTAACAAAATCTAAAATTTAAATATAGAAGTAAGGTCAAAGTACCAAAATTTTAAGATATATTGTTTAGAGTTTGCGAAACTTGTATTGGATATGAGAAAGACTTATCTTTGAATTTCTTTAGAAAGAAATTTTCACTTGAAATCCGCATTCTCCTAAGCAATGTTATACTTGTTGTTATTGGAAGGGCTTCTAGCTTGTCTTGACAATATTTCTCTTGGATTCAACGTTTGTAGTGTAGAGATGGAAATTTTTGTATCGATCTTTCTTAAAGCTCTCAAAACTTGTTGTGGAGAAGAAAAGATATTGCGAATAATGTATAGGAATGATAAACTAGTTGCCCCACGGTGGGCGCCAATTGTTTTAACCGGATTTTACGCAGCCTGGAATCCGGCCAGGCATTCTAGGGTATTCCGGCCAGGGTAGATTATGGTGAGGTTAACTAGTATCATCCTATTATGATGGTATTATGGTTGTACCTTTGCAGGGTTGATTATAAAGTAAAAATAGATAAATTAAAAGTAAAGAATAATAAAAAGAGACATGACACAATGATATATACGTGGAAAAACCCTTGAATGGGAAAAAACCACGGGCACCAAGCCAGGAGAGGATTTCACTATGTATTTTGCGTAATATAAGAACAATGTTGTAATTTCTAAATAATTGTAGTATTTGCTTAAGGTAGAGTAGATGAGAGTGGGATTAGATGTCCCTTGAATGAGCTTCATCCCTTCTTATTTATAGTGACCGTTGGAGAGCAACAACCCCTTCCTTAAGATGTGGTGGTTGTTGCTAGTTTGTAGGTAAGACTCCTTAAATATAGTTGACTTTTCCTTATTAGTTGCTGCTACCTTATGCTCATTCTTATAGGGTTTTGATCTTCACCTCATGCTTATAAAGATGTGGACTTAGTCTCCCTTGATTATAGGAACTACCTTTGACTTAGTTTATTTCAACATGTGCTTAATTGCTTAGCCACCAATATTTGTAAATATCTTCTCCATATTATATGTTGGTCGTCCACTTCATCCCTGGATACCTCTCCTGGCCTGTATCAATGCCTGTCAGCTAAACCGCTTTGTACGCAAGCCCGATCGTGTCTGTTGTACCCGACAATGCCTGTTGTATCTTCTTTGTACCCGACAATGTCTCTTTCAGATCTTTGTTATCTTGTCTTTGACTTATAATAATGCCCGACCTGAGTTGTACCCGATCGTATTTTCAAGATGATGCCCAGATCACTTTGATATAGTCTTCTAGCCTGTCTCCTTGCCTGGACCGCTACGTTGAACTCGCCTGAACGGTAATGCTGAGGCTGAATTCTAGCCTGACGGTAGTGTAAAATATCAGGCTCAACAGATTGAAACTCGGAACTATTGTTATGTAGAGGGCGTTAAGGAGATTGAAAAGGAAGCGGATGATCTCATACAATCCTTGCTTGTTTCTTATGGAAAATGCATCGACCTTAGGAAAGAATTTGAGGAGGATCTAAAGGCTTTAAAATCCTTAAATTAGTAAGGATTAAAAAAAGTCCTTAATTATATATTCAAGTATTTAATTTCCAATTAATATCTATGCATGTTTTATTTTTATAATATTATTATGTTGTACTTTTCTATTTAAATTTATCTTAATATTACTTCAATTTAGTACTATCATGGTTAGGTTTTCTCTTCTACCCTTTTTATATTTTGTTCGAATTTAAATGTTAACTATGTGACGTCATTTTAATTTCTACTTGAACAAGAGTTCAGAAATAAATACCGGTTTTAAATAGAGTACATAGTTTGATCAATAATATAATCACCTTCAAACAATATTTTAAAAAAAAACTTTTTAAGCAAAAAATACTCGGAATTATATTAATTACGTAGGATTTATTAAAATACAATTCATTGTATCGGAAGATTAAAGAACAAGTTGTCATTTCCTATAAACATATTAATTTTAAATCAACTTCCACTTGTTAATTTTAATTTATAATTAAAAAACCTACACTACTCACACTTGTTTTTTATATATATGCTACATATATTCAGTAAATCCTAACCACATCTATTACTGAACCCATTATCTAATTTGATTTGTCTTTCAATATTTCCAAACCCTAAACCTTTAAAACCTAATCTTAAAACTTCCTTCAAAATAATGGATCGGAACATTACTTCAACATTGATAACAATCGAGTACAACAAATATTTCATAAATCGCTTAGAGGAAACAGAGAGGAAGAACAACTTATTCCTTGTTAATGTTCAGATCCTACTCAAGGTGGCCAAAGATCATGGTTTTATGCCGGAGTTGGAGAAGATGCAGGCAGATATAGCATTTGCTTTACGAGACCTCAAACTAGCAAGGGAGGAGAAGATCAAAATCATGGAAGAGAATGCCTCCCTAAGAGCCGCTCTTTCTTGTTTAAATTCTAGTATTTAATTTAGTTGGCATGCATGATGTCACTTATATTAAGTATGTAAATATTAAATGTGGGTTTTTAATATTTTCCATTTGAATCGGTTTTATTATCATCAATTTTCTTTGGTTTCGATATAACGTATGAATATCTATTAATAGTTAAAAATGTGGATTGATTTTCCTATTAAGTACTCCGTATAAATTATTTTGATTTAACTAAACATAACACAAAAAGAATTACAATTGATTTGATTTGATTGTGTGTGCCGTGTAAGCAAGCAACGAAACAGCAGAAATCTAGCATGCATGCATGTTGATTTGACTTCTAATTGACAGGATTTAAACACATCATCACTAATTAGAAAAATAAAAAAAATTGTCTTTCTCCCCATTATAAAAGGAAAATGGCACTATTTTACATTCATCTACAAAAATAAAACTCTCTTTACAACACAAACCCTAGATCTCATATATACTTGTAAGGAGGACTCCAAACTTGTTCACAACTCTTGTTACTAATTCATTCATCAAGGTATTTAATCATTCTTTCTTTTTTACTACTCATTTCATGAAGGTATTTAACCATTCTTTCTTTTAAATGAAATCGTTTGTATAAGTTTAAAACCGTAAACGATTTTTGCATGTATGTGACAATCAATTTAATAACTCGTCAATCATAATTATTTTTTAATTGAATATCAACGGTTTATGTCCATACTGGCGATGGGATATGAATGGTTGTTATCCAATTTTCTTTTTACATAACGTTTTATTTTTAATTTAATTAACTAGTATAAATTTCAGACGGTTTTAAACTTATACAAAGGATTTAAACACATCATCACTAATTAGAAAAATAAAAAAATTGTCTTTCTCCCCATTATAAAAGGAAAATGACACTATTTTACATTCATCTACAAAAATAAAACTCCCTTTACAACACAAACCCTAGATCTCATATATACTTGTAAGGAGGACTCCAAACTTGTTCACAACTCTTGTTACTAATTCATTCATCAAGGTATTTAATCATCCTTTCTTTTTTACTACTCATTTCATGAAGATATTTAACCATTCTTTCTTTTAAATGAAATCGTTTGTATAAGTTTAAAACCGTAAACGATTTTTGCATGTATGTGGCAATCAATTTAATAACTCGTCAATCATAATTATTTTTAATTGAATATAAACGGTTTATGTCCATATTGGCGATGGGATATGAATGGTTGTTATCCAATTTTCTTTTTACATAACGTTTTATTTTTAATTTAATTAACTCGTATGAATTTCAGATGGTTAGACAGTTCATTCCTATATTAGTACAATACACTATCGATCGCAGAAACAAACTCGCTCGGTTGCGAGAGATTGACACCCAGTTGGCCGATCTAATAGATCGAGCGGAGCTGATAAGGCAGCAGGCAATAAGTAGAGGGATGAAGGACGTGCAGGAAAATATGGAAGCTCTTATACATGAAGTGAAAGCTAATCGTGAACAAGGGGTGATTGAAATCCGAAAAATTGAGTTGGAGCTTGATCAACTTGAATTTCTTGGTTTTTAGTTAGGTTAAATATGGTTTATATAGTACCTATTTTGTAAGGATTAAAAGGTTGGTTTATATTTTCCAATGGATCTATGATTATCAACTACCCATTTTCCTTTTGAACTCATCACGAGTCCTGTTATTTTTTTTAATTACTATCTTACGGTCTTCGTTAAAAAAATACCCGTAATTTACCAATGTGTGATGACTAAATTTAATCCAAAAAAAAAAAAAATCCAGCACATGAGTAGAACACGGCCAAGCGAGTAACAAACGCCACAACAAGATCTTATGCTGCTACAATTCATGATGTAATTTAACTTGGTAGGACTGACCATTATTCACTTGGGCCATTATTATTCATTTAGCATGTTTGTATGTTAAGGTGGATGTGGCGGAGATGCGCATGTTGAGGTGGATGTGCGGACATACAAGGAAAGATCGGTTAAAGAATGAGGTGATTAGGGAAAAGGTAAAAGTGGCGCCAATAGAGGACAAGATGATGGAAAACCGACTAAGATGGTTTGGCCATGTGAGAAGGAGACCTATGGACGCACCTTTTGATTAGGAGGTCAAGACTTGGAGAACAGAAAAGGTCCCTAGAGGTAGAGGAAGACCGAGACAGACATGGTTGAGAGTGATAGAGCACGATATGAGAGTTCTAGGGCTTGAGGAGAGTATGGTGACGGAGAGGGCACAATGGGGGGAAATGATACATGTGTATTTTTAGTATTTGATGTTTTTTGACATATTTAGTGTTTTTTTATTTAATTTAAAGAAATTAAATTATTTATTCTTCTCTCCTTTATTACACTTTTTTTACCAACCACTTTCTTATAGATTTTACCTGGTTCATTCCGGATCCTTAATTCTATTTAGGTTTTTAAAAATTGTTTTAATCTTTTCTCTCGATTTAAATTTTAAGTTTTTATAAAAGAAAGTCGGAATTCGATTTTAAAACCCCTAAGTTTACCTTGACTTTCCATTACATTTTCGTTCTTCCTTTTTGTTTTTCATCTCCCCTTTTTTATTCGCATTTTAAGGCGTGCGTTCACCCATGGACGGTTCGAAAGGATGATTCATGTCAGCCGACCCCAAATCATTTTGGGATTAAGGCTCTGTTGTTGTTGTTGTTGTTGTTGTTGTTGTTGTTGTTGTTGTTGTTGTTGTTGTTGTTGTTGTTGTTGTTGTTGTTGTTGTTGTATGTTAAAAACCAGACCGTTAGGAATGTGGCCCCAATAGGGGAAAAGTCCAATCAAAATATAGGTATATAATAATTTGGGGTCATTCTATTTATCAACTAACTGACCTGGGCCTTCGGTCACAAGACCCATTATTACTCAGCTGAAAAATTGTGTTAAGTATGTGATTTTCGTCGACCCATTTACTTCCTCATTTGGGCCGTCAGTCAGTAGATGTCATTTGCAATTTGCAAAGTTAAGTTGACACATTACAAATTAAATTTCTTCCTTTTTGCAATTGATTGATTTTAAGTTTATAAACACCAAAATAATCAAGCATAACAAAACGAGACCGAAATTAAAAAGATCAACCACGAATATTGGACAACTATTGTCACAATACAAATTTAGATCAACAATGAATAAGAAATTAAAGTTTCTTCTCTTATTTATGTAGTATTATCACAATACAAATTGATAGTAATAGTACAAATACAACCCATGAATAATACAATAACCGACGAGCTAACTTTTCTGATTTAGTAGCACGTAACTTCTGAGATTTCAATTTAATATTTTCCGACGTCAATTGGCGTAACCTATCCTCCAGAGAGTTGTTTAGATCAATCAACCTGTTCATGTTCTGATCAACCTCTACGCATTCATCCTATACGAAGTAACCACAATCTTCAGTCTAATGATGCATTAAAAAATTAATTAGAGCAATAAACATAGATATTATACTAATTAAATTATTTAGAGCTATAAACATAAATATACCTTCTATAAGGGACAACGATAAAAAAAACCTTCCTTTGTTAGGTCCATTTTTCTTCACGAGTTGATGGATTGGAACCAAGTTATGGTAACAATGTGAATCGCAAGAACAAGTTTGACTAAAACTCATATTTGAAAGATGATGGTGGTGTCGATACAATTGAAATATAGTATGAGATTTTAATAAATAAATATGATTATTAGATTTGGAAAAAAATATACTTATTTTTTTTATGGATTATTAGATTTGGGAAAAAAATATACTGAATTTTTAAATTTAGAGAAACGATTTTTTTTTTATGGATTATTAGATTTGGAAAAAAAATATACTGATTTTTTAAATTGAGAGAAACTATTTTTTTATGGGTTATTGGATTTGGAAAAAAAATATACTGATTTTTTTAAGTGAGAGAAACGATTTTTTTAGTTAGAGAAATGAATAATGGATGGTTAAAATAAATAAGAACATAAAATAAATATAAGAAATAAAAAATAATTAGTATAGAGATTAGTATAAAAAAATAGATTAATATTGCTAATGATCTTTGAAAAGTGTAGCAATTAAGAAGTTGTCTCTTTTTGACTTTGAAATTCAAAATTTTCAAATTTAACCCTCTAAAAACTGATTCCATATGGTTCCTACCAAAGTCCACGTGGTGCGCGCTCACTGACATGTGTACCAAGGCCCTTGTACACCTCGTGTACATGAAACCTTTTCGGGTTTTATACTTTTCTTAGACCCCTCTATTATTTGCGTTATTACGGAAATGTTTAGGACTAGGAGTACACCGTGTCACGCCCCGCGTATTTTAAAGCGCAATAACTCTATAACAAGTTCCGAGTAGTTTAGAGTATTCACATTGAAGAGGATGGACCATTTAGCGGTCTCTTTCATTTAAGAGGATGTCATTTTTAATGTAGTACTATTGCTACATGTCCTTTTTGAAGGAGGAAGAGAAACACTTCCTCTATTTTTAGAGGATATGTAACATTAGGCCTTGTGTCCACTAGTCATATATCATTTAGAATGTGGCATATAATTTATTTATTTATTTATTTTTTGGTAATAAAAAAAATGGGGAGAAAATGGGCAAGGGGATCCTCTTTGTTGTGGAAGATGATGAAGATAGTGGGGATATGGGTGAAATTGAGGTGTTAAAATTAGAGAAAGAAAGAGATGAAATAAGAGGAGAAAATCATCCTTTTGGATGTGGAATCGTGGACGCCCTTAAGTAAAGTAGTGGTTAGCTCAATGCCAGCCCAAGTAGTCAAGGCTAGCTCAACTTGAGTAAAAAAAAATGTGTGTGTGTGTGTGTGTGTGTGTGTGTGTGTGTGTGTGTGTGTGTGTGTGTGTGTGTGTGTGTGTGTGTGTGTGTGTGGGGGGGGGGGGGGAAGGGGGCTTATTTTCATCGACAACATTTTTATTCCAAAAAACGATAATGCCCCTTGCATAATGACATTATTTTCTCTCTCTCTCCCTACAATATTTTCTCTCAAATCCAAGCTAAACCAATTAAATTAAACAAAACACAAACAACAACAATTGGCATGATGGAATCCGAATTACCGGTACGTTAACAACTTAACCGCGTCATTGATTGCGTTAATTGTTTTTCCCAAATCGTTTGTTCTATACGTTACTTGAATTAAATCATGTACATACTAAATTGAAGTAAACATTACGAGTTTTTGCGTACATATGAATTATACAACCCATAGATTAAAAGGTGAGACTTAACAATCAATCCGTGGACAAATGTTGACATTCAATGTTCAACTATGGTCTAAACCTTGAGATTCAACGTTTGGCCATGGCTGAACGTTGAGTCTCAACGTTTGACCATGGTTGAACCTTGAGATTCAACGTTTGACCCATGGTTGAACCTTGAGATTCAAGGATTGGCCATGGTTGAATGTTGAATGTCAAGGTTCAGTCCACGGTTGAACGTTGAATCGTCCCATTTTTAGCCACGAATTGATTGTTAAGTATCATTTTTCAGTCCTTGGTCGGACAATTAACGCATTTTTTTGCTTCCGTTTTACTTAAATTTTATTGTCTAACAATTGTCCAAATTGCATTAAACAGGTTTCGTGGGAGAGTTTTGGCGAGAATTACTTTGATTACAATCCGGTTAATTTAGTAGGAGAATTACTTTGATTATATTCTGGTTTCGTCGGAGAGTTTTTGGTGAGAATTACTTTTGTGGGAGAGTGTTGGCATGGTGGGCGTGGTGGTGGCGTGTATGGAGGGGTGGTGACGGTGGTGGGTTGATTTTTTGGGATTTTTTGAGTTAGAGAGGAAATGTGTTTAGTTAGAGTATAAGAGTAGTGTGGTCTTTTGCACTGAAAACATCGTCGATAGTTACTAAAGCGTCGTCGATGTTTACAAATCGGGCAAAAAAAAAAAAACACTCCTACAGTCGGTCAATGACAAGAATGTCTAATCCACACTAATTGGGTGGTTACCTAAATCCCAAGATAATAGAGGATAAGGATGACGAGAGGGGAAAACTGCCTTTGTAACTATCAATTATGATCCTCTCTATTTCCTCTCATAAATCCATTTAATAATACTGGCCCTTTAAACTATATTATCCCTTTATTTCTATGCATAAGTCTACAACTAATGATGTTAACAAGATGCAATCAGTGCCGTTGAAATACAATAGACTTTCTATTTCTTTTTAGGAAATAAAGAGGATTTTAACTCTATAACTATCCTCCCCATGGCGCCAAAACTCCGCATAATCACCTCTTATGTGGTGCTTCACCAAGAGGTGTCTTATGAGTTATGATACATATTTGCCCAAATGCCTTCTTCCTTGGATTTCTGTTTACATGAGGTTGAAAACCAAACAAATAATAACATGGAGTTAAGTTCAAATTTATTATTCAAAATGTATCCATTTTATCACTGAAGTTAGGCCAGAGCCTGGGTAGATATATTAAAACTTTGCGGTCTAAATAGAGTGAGCCTCAATAACGAGTGAAATTATGTCCATATGGAATTAGAATAGTCAAGATTTACCTATAGCGATTGATGAAAGATGGGGAAACTAATTTTTGAAGGGAATTATATAGCGGAGAAAGTGGTGATGGTAGTGCATTGATAGTACGAGACTTTTTGCATGACATTGACGGTTAATATGTTAATTAAGTATTTGTTCTGTCTTAGTGAATAGTTTACACTTACTTTATTTTGTGAGGGGGAAATAAAGAAAGTGTAAACTATTAATTGGGATAAAGGGAGTAGTCTTTTGTGTCATACTGTCACAGTGGTCACGTTCCTTACCTTTTTCCTTTTTTGCACTGGTTTGATTCAAGCAAGACACATTGTTTTATAGGATAATTCTTATGACACCCTTATGTTTTGACCTTTTTCACTTGGTACCCAACTTTTTAAGAATATTCAATTCATAAGATAACATTATGAGAGCAAGTACAATGGAAAAAATTTATACAAAGTTCTTCCCTTGCCATGTAAGATTTTGACAATTTCAATAATTAAAAACTTTTTGGTGTAATGGAAGAACTCTAAATAAAATGAGTAAGTCTTGCTTAAAACGGGTTGGATTTTAAGACGGGTCGTTTTGTGAGAGGAAATGGGTAGAGGGGACAAAGGTGGGACCTCCCATGTGCTCTCCACTCACCCTAAATGGGTATTTTGTGAGAGAATATGGTATCCGTCTTATTAATAAGACGGATACCTTGGTCTGAAATAAGAATTGGTGAAATAAAATTCTTTAATAGGGTCATTGATAAGTGCATATTTATATATATTTACCCCATTATTTAGCTCCATTTTATATGTATTATGCACTACTTTTAGTGTTTATGAGCTAATATTTGCTTTCTAGTTCCATTTGTATGTTTTCTCATGTTTTGTAGGAAAATGAGCTAAAATGAGCCCAATTTTACCCAAGTACAAATACTAGAAGCATGAGTTAAGCTAAAGAAGAGATGGTGGACCAACATGAAAGATGTGCATGGACTTTCATGGATAAAATGATGGATTAATTTGAAGAACACAGAATTACAAATGCAAAGTCAAGCCCATAATTCACAAGTCAACAAATGCCTAGGGTGCTAAAGTCGCATAGAGATCATCTCTAAGATGCCAAACATTGCATTCAACCCAGTGATTAAGGGAGCATTTATCATGAACATTGGATCCCTCAAACAATTAAGCAAGAAATTAAGAGGAATAAAGCCCGGATACCCACGCCCCCGATCGGGGCTGGCAACCCCGATCGAGGTTGACCCTCTCTAGCATTTTTATGTTATGCCCCTATTTTCTTATAAATAGGGGCCTTAATCCGTCATTAGGGTCATCTTATTCTCACGTCTCATATACTCTACAATAGCCTTAAACAATATTTCTCTCATTAGTTTTCATATTTTTTTTCAATATTGTTAAGCTTTTAGTTATCAAACATTTGGTTAGTTTATATATTCAAGCATTTGGTTCTACTTTGTTTCTTCCTTGCAATTTCATTTCCATTACAATATTCCTATTTCTAGTTTATTATTTCACATTTCTGTTTAGTTATCGCATAGTTTATCATTAGCACGTTTATTATATTACATTAGCATTATTCTTTTTATATGTTTCACCATTTACTTTACATCATTTCTACCATTATGTCTAGCATTTTATTCAACAAAGTTTGTAGTTTATACTTTAATATGAGTAGCTAAATTCTTTAGTCTAGGGGCTAGGGAAGCCACGCAAAATCAAATATGTAAAATGGTAAATTAAGTTGATATAATATTGTCTAATTGTTTCTATCACATGTTTGCATCGTCGCGTTTAATCTATGTTTAAAGGCCTTATTCATTGATTAAGTTTGTTCATTCGTTCTAAAAGTCGAGAGGTATGGAATTGAATTAGACTAAGCATGTGTAGTAGGACGACCTAGTCATAAACGCGAGTTTCTCTAAGACCCGGTCTATGGTTGACACTAATATCGTAAGGTGGGTGTCTCTAAGCCTAAGCAATTGACAATGTTATATTTACCGAGTTTGCCATGATCATATATTTACCTTTGCATGTGTGATCCGACTCCCCTAGACTCCCTTTAATCATATAGTTTACATCTTAATTTTTGTTAATCAACAAACCAAACAACAAACAAAACAAATCGAAATCGACCTTGATAGAAATCTTTCCATAGCAATTCACAACGCAGTTCCCGTCTTTTTGTGTTCGACCTCTATTGCTACATTAATTTGTGTCTAGGGTAATTATCTTTGCATAGGTACACGATAAGCCTATCAAATTTTGGCGCCCTTTGCCGGGGAGCATGGTTTTATTGCGTTTTGAATTATCGATTTTTATCTTGTTTTCTTTTGTCTTGAGGAACACTTGTTCCTTGAGACCGTTACTTATCATTTTATAGAAATTGTTGTCTTATGCCCAGGTCCCCTCGTAGTGGAGAATTACTTTCACCGGATTCCGATCCCGAGAAAACCTTTAGGAGAAGACGACGTTTTTGGAAAGAAGTGAAAGAAGCCGCTTCTCCCGTGCAAGTTGAAAGTGCTAGAAAGTTTTACCTAAACGATCTAAAAGTTCTTGAAGAAGAGGAGGTTTCAAGTTCATCATCTCCACCACCACCACCACCACCATCTACTACTAAAAAGATGGTGAAACTTTCCGATCACTCAAAACCCACCGCGGCCATGCTTCCGGCCGGTATCACAACTACTCAAATTACCGCGCCGGAATTCGAGATCAAACCGGCTTTCATTAGCCTTGTGGAGAGGAAGCAATTTGGGGGAAGTCCTTTGGAGGATCCCAATTTGCATATGCAAAATTTGGGGGAGTTGTTGAGACGATTTAATTGGGTTTCTACGTGTTGGATTGCTTTGCTTTGCTTGGAGCGTTGTATACGGAATATTTGCTTATCAGGTAGGGATAAATCCTACTCAACTTTTACTCGATAATGTTGTTGGATGAATTATCAGTTGTGAAGTATATGTCATTGGTTTATATTATGGTTGTTGGTTATCTCATGTCGTAAATGTTGGATACCTCAGTACTGGGATGATGGATACGTCAACTTCGGTTGGGATGGTGAATACCTCAACTTCGGTTGGGATGGTGGATACTTCAACTTCGGTTGGAATGATATAAAGTGAGCACGTTGTTAAGGGAGGTGTGCTAAGTAAAAGGATAGAGCACGTTGTCAGGGGGTTGTGCAATATAAAAAGGAATTGGATTGTTATCGTATGTTTTTGTTGTTAGTATTTATTCCTACTCAACCTCGCGGTTGATTGTGTATTCGTGAACACCTGCGGTGAACCGTTTTATGGGGAGCAGATTTGACAGGTACCAAAGATTAGCTGACTTGGGAGCATTGGGATGAGAGCCAAACTTGGAACCTTAGATGAAGTCTAGATCACAAATATAGTTATATTACTTATTTATTTTCCGCTGCGAGTTGTAAATATTTATACTAAGTTTTAGTTAGATAATTTGTAATAAACATGTAATCATTAAAGTTTTTAATTTAAAGTACTTTGGTGAGTTGGACTTTGTTATTCACTACCTCGGGAAACCGAGATGGTATTTATTTGGGAATGTCTTGCTAAAGGCTCCCTAATAAATGGGGGTGTTACAAAGTGGTATCAGAGGGACCCTGCGACCGTGTGGTGAGCCCGTGGTCGGGAGTACCCGGGTCACACATATAGCGGGGGAGGATTCTGGGCTTGGCTGCGGTCAAGTTGGAGGCACAACGAGGACGTTGTGTTCTTTACGTGAGGGAGATTGTAACACCCCAAGTTATTGAGAGTAAGGTTGTCCCACATCGGGGAATTGAGGAGGTTGTGATATGTTTATAAAGGATTCCACCCACCACTTAGTAACAAGGCCTTGTGCTTTTGGGCTTAAGTGAGGACAAGTAATGGGCCCAAAGGTCCCATGTTATTGGGTTGTGTTACGACCGTGGTGGGTCGGGTTGTTATAAATGGTATCAGAGCGAAACGATCCTCAGGCCTAACCAATGAACAATAAATGAATATAGGTTGTGTCTAATAAAATGATCCCGGGTAGAAACTGTTAGGTGCCTCCTTAAGGCTTGCGATGAGTTAGGGCGCCCCTCATACCAAACTTCTGGCCCTTCCAGTTTCAAACCGGTTACCTTGAGAGATGTTACAGTGTGGGAAATTTTAAAATGAATGTTGTTATTTTGTCTTAGGAATTTTTGGTTGCCTTGGTTGACTATTGGTTTCGTTGATGAGGTGATCGGAATGTGATATGATAAAGCATCGTTTCAAACATGTTGATATGGGGAAAGTATGTTGGCATGTATGTGGAAGGTGTGAATATGATTAAACATGTAAAGTATTAATTATTGTGTGGAATTGTGAAGAATGTGATTTTGGTTGATTTCACAAGATTTTTACCCTTGATTGTTTTAGCTGTCATTTATTGCCTGATTAAAATTCGTATACGAGAGTTTTATGTGTGATATCCTTGTGAGTTATCGTTCATATGTCACTGGTCTCGCGTTCAAATAACATACGGGTTAGGAGAAATAAATATTTTAGTGGACAGTGGTCAGAATATTCCTGTACAGTGATGTTTTTGCGCCATGTTTTTGTAAAATTTGCCAATTAAAAACTGCCGGTCGATTTAGTGTAATTCTAACTCCATTGTTTAAAAGATTCGTATATGTTTCTAAATTGATAAGCCACATTGCAAGGTAAATGTTTGACAATTAATAGTGATTTTTACAAGTTGACCTAAGTTTCTGATAAGTTGCTTTGAAATTTCTGTTTTGACCAAATAAATTGTAAAATGCATTATAAATTGACCTTATGAGTTTTTGACTTGATTCTTTTCTCATGGTTTACTAACTCTCTGTATTTCCTAAAAGTATAAATTCTCGAGAAGTAATTAAGTTATTATTTATTTATAATTTTTAGAAGTTGTAGCATGTTTTTACTTAGTCTCGAACAAATAGAAGTTTTTGTTTCTTGATATTTTGATATTGTGAATTGTGTGAAGTAGATTACCATGTCTAGTGATATGAGGAATGTGCTACCCTAAACCTATATATATGCTCACCATAATTGCATTCATGTTTAAGTTAAATGTTGTTAGTGAAAATTAAGATGAACTAAGAAAAGATTAATTAAATAGTTATGCGTATCTTTCGTTATAGATTATTATGTATTTGGCAATGTATTCGCCAATAGATAAGTAAGAAGTTGAAATATAGATTAGTTCGAAATCTAATATGATGTGATTTGCTATTAAATCAAAGATTTTGTTATTCATTTAATCATTACTTGGAGTTGTGTTTGAAATAATAGTTGACTTGTGTTACGGTGTGCGTTCTTGATTTTGTGGCATTTCAACAAGGATTTGGTTGTTCCTATTGTTTGTTATTTCGAACTTCGAGGACGAAGTTTATTTTTAGGAGAAGGAATGTAATACTACAAATATTTTGAGTTATTAATTGTATACCTTGTAATAGGATTGATGTGGTTGATAACCGTAAATGGATAATTTTGTTGAATGATAGTAGTTATGAGAATGTTTATAAGTGTTGTGGTAGTAGTTATGGGCGAACTTCGGGACGAAATTCATTTTAAGGGGGGAAAACTGTAATACCCCGCATTTTGATAATAATTTATGAGAATAATTTATGTAATTTAATAATTAAGTAAAGGCATTTCTAATAATAATTACAAGTAAGACGTTAATTAAATAATAAATTAAGTAAACAAGTCGGGAATTGGGCTTAGCTAATAGTACAGTATTGGGCCGTGTGATATAATTGGGGGATGGGTTTTATAGGCTTAATAAACAAGTAATCGGATTTTGTATCGGGAATTAATAATAAATAAGATGGAAATAATAATTATATCAATAATTATCATAATAATAATGTTATGGCAATAATAAGATAATTGGTGAAAATTCTAGTTATGGTAAGACTAGTAATATATGATAATAATAATAATAATAATAATAATATAATTTGTAATGGTAATTCTTATAATAATTAGAATAAAGTAATTATAATAAGTTTTCTAATTGACCTCACATACTCTTTAATCTTACACTATAAATACCATAATAAATCTAAAAATAATTCATAAAAGAAGAAGGAAGAGATCTAAAAGAAAGAGGAGGAGAATTAAGGAAGAGAAAAGCAAAGGAATTAATTTTATTATCGCCTCAAGGTAATTTTTTAAGACCGTCTTATGTATATACTTTGCGATATTATAACTTGTTATCTAGACCACCATAGGACAAGCCGTGACCATCGTTGTGACCGTGGACCACCAGGGACCACTGTTGACCTCATTGTACCACCATTGACCGACGGGAGAGGGGTGTTCAGGCGGGTTTTTATGGGTAGTTGTATGGCGTGTTTTATATGGTTTTGAACCCCTATCCAATCGTGACTGACCTGGGTTTGGGTTAGGGTGGTACCTAGGGTTTAGTCGACCACTGTGGGGGGGTCAAGGTTGTTTAAAGGTGGTGGTTTTCACGGTGGGTGGCCGGATTTTCCTGGGTGGTTATATGGTTGTTGAATTCGATTTAAATAGGGGTTAACCTCTTGCTGTGACTTGACCGGACTCGGGTCTGGGTTGGTTGGCTTGTGGGTGGTTAGTCGGCTATGGTGGAGGTTTCGTGGAGGTTTCAGGTCGTGGCTCGTGGTGGGGTTGGCCGGAAATTCGAAACAGGGGAGAGTTGATTGTTGCTGTTGCTGGCGGTTTTAGGGGTTGTTGTGGTGGCGGTGTTTGGTCGAGGGGAAGGAGGTACCACCCCTGGAACCACCGTGGGTCATTGGTGGCAAAGGTGGTGGTTAGAGGTGGTGTGGTTGGTGTAGATGAGGGTGTCGGGTGTCGGGTTTTCGGTATTTGGTGTTCATGGTCGTGGTAGCTAGGGCGTGAGGTTGTGGGGTTCTAGTGATGGCTAGGCTGGTGGTTAATTGTCGTATGTTTGCACCGTAGTGCGGGCTTGAGATGGCAGGTGGTGGGGGTGTCATTGGTGGTTGGTAGTGTCGGGAAAGGACGGGTGAAACAAGGGTGTTGAACATGGTTTTAACGTGTTGTATGGGGTGGTGTTTGTGGGTGTGCGTACACGGGTTCTATGGTTGGCTTTTATTTAATAATCAAGACGGGTTGACTCGGGTTTTGGTGGGTAATCGGGTTTTGAATTTAATAAATGGGTATATCTTTAGTTGAGTCGGGATTAATTAATTAATTAATTAATAATCGTTGAGTCGGGTTTCTAAGTTGGGTTTGATGCGGGTTTTTGTATATCATAATAATTAATCATAATAGGTTGTGAATAAACTATGATGATTAATAATGATAATTATTAATGAAGTATAAATAAAGTAAATAATTAATATTGAATAATGATATTTTATTAGGTGACGGAGTTGTTGAGACGATTTAATTGGGTTTCTACGTGTTGGATTGCTTTGCTTTTCTTGGAGCGTTGTATACGGAATATTTGCTTATCAGGTATTTGCCCATAATCACTTGTATGAGGTGACGTCTCGAAGTGACTAGAGTGTGATGCGATTGATGGCAAGTTCAAGTGCCATAGAGTCATGTGAGATGACTAGTCGATCACATAGGCAGACTGTTAAGAACACTCTGTCGGGCAGTGACCGCTTATAGAGTTCTGGCAAATTTATAAAGCCTGGTCGTGGCGAGAGCTACTATATTATTCTAATGAGTCGATTCGTTTGACTAAAGACTGTTCGCCTAAGGTGGCACGGTTTCAGATTAACTTTGATTTATGTTACTACGACCTTCGTAAATGGGGTCAAATGGGCATATTTTGGGTTATGATGGCTGTGGCTAGTCGAAGGGAATAGTGCGATAGGAATTGTCCACCCCCTTGTCAGGGTTAAAATAATATCTCAGGGCCACTCGAGGAGTAATGAACTGGAAATGCGTGGCCACGCTCGGAAGGTATCTATGGACATGGCCCACCTGCAAGCCCACCTCGATCCGTGGACGTACAGCGGTCTTTTGAAAGCCACGCTCGGCGGCGTAAAAATGCTTTCGACCGGATCATTTTTAGATCGGTCGGTTTCGTCTCGGTAAGGGTCTCGAAACGATTAGAGATGTTCAGAGTCGCCACCAAGCATTTGTGGGATGCCTGGAACGCGTTCGAATTCCACTTTTTACCTCGGTCAAATCGAAGCACAAAGCAGCGTTTGACATAGGTACTAAAGATAAGGAAATCGTCCCTCTTTAGCATCCTATCTCGAGAATGACTCTCGTACGCCCTGCATAAGGTCGTCCACTATCCAAAGTTTCTGAGTAAGAGGTGAAGGTACGTATTGGGAAGCCCTTTAATCAGACACCCAATCCCGCCCGCGTTAGCGGCCTCTACTGATCGATCTTGGTTGGTTGAATGCAAAAGTTGATAAAACGATTTAAATGCATGAATGCGCATCCAATAATTTAAACCTAACATGTGAGAGCTTTCTAAGTTGGTTGATTTAATCCAAGTATCAAGTATAAGATGTCGAGTTGGATTAATGATTGATTTGCATGCAAGACGGAAATTAAACATCCATTTACCGTATCAGGCTTAGGGTGCATAACATGATCCATTTGTCTTAGTAAGGCATTTTGCAAATATGATTTTGAATAATCAAATAGTCATCTGATCCGTCCTATATTCGGGCTAACTGGAGTCGGGATCGTCCTAGACTAATGCTGGAAAGGAACAGGCCCTGTATCAGACGGCTATATGAGGCGCGAGCCAGCCGGCGATACAAGGGACCTCCCTCTGGTTTTGAAAATGAGAAATGGAGGGCCTATTTAGGCGCGGATTAGCCCACGGTTTATATGCCGTGTTCTGACCTTTTAGAAAACGTTATAAAACGTGTTGAAAATGGGTATTTAAACCCGGTTTGATTTGAAGGGGTCATTTAGACCGCATTTGTTGATTTGAAGAACTAGACTCGAATAATCATCATTATTTGGATAATATTCGGTGTCGGGTTCGATTTGACAAACTTGACATGAATAGTTTTGAAAATAATTATGGACTAATTTTTTTAAGTCCATTTGAATGTCATTAGTCGATACTCATCATCGTACCTGGGTTAAAATCCGGCATGGTATGTAGAACCAAGGATGACTTTGTGTTGGGGACTAATATGTTTGTTTGAAAATGTAAAGAAATGAAATAAAAGGTTTTAAAATACCTTTTAACTGTCATTAACCAAATATTATCACCGAAACACGGATTTAACCGTTATGGTATGAGGAACCAAGGGTGAAAAATGTTTTATGATTAAAACAAGTGAAATAAAATAAAATGGGTTCGAAAGTATTTGGAATGGTAAAAACCGATTACAAATATGAAGATGAATTTAAAGGGAAATGACGAGAACAAACACGGTTGATCTCTGGTCTGAACACCCCATTTAGGCGCGGGTAAGCTGGCGACCTAAGGGGCTTCTACCTCAGACCAAAAATCAGTTTTGGCTCGTTTATTCCATGTTTTGGTTCATGTTATGCACGTTTTAGCATGTTATAGTCATGAAACAAATGAAAACATAATAAAAGAGGATTTTTACACCCTCATACTTACATGTTTGGTTATGGCGAGTGACCGACGTAAGTGTAACAACTTGTTTGATCAGAAAAAACTCGGTTTAAAACCGTTTTGGTAAGTAAAAAGAGTGTTTTAATGTTAGTGACGGTGTAGTGGTCGAAGTGGTCGGTGAAGTGATTTAATGCACGATGACGGTACCAAACAATGTTTAAGGCTTGTATTTACGATCGGTAGGTCGTAAATACGCGTCGGGTTGTGACTTAAGAAGTCGAGTCGAGAATTTTAAGGGAGAAAAGAGGGGGCGGACACTCGCGTAACTCTCAAATGGGTGGCATTTGAGGGGTATTTATAGGAGAATGAATGGTTGTGTGAGTTTTAAGCGACGTGGCCACTTGGGCTGCTCAAAGAGGCGCGAGCCACGTCGCGGTTCTTCGAGTTGTGTTGTCACTTTCACAACAAACGCAACCATGATTTGTTCTATCCTAGGTTTCGTAGTCACATGTTTGGTACTTGACCAACATGACTCCGGGAAAACTTAAGGTAGAAGGTTTGAAATGTTTTGTTTTTGGTGGTTGACTCGGTTTGACTCGTTGTTAGAGTCGGGATTTGAATTTTTGAGTCGGTTTTTGGTCCGGTGTCGGTTTTGACTCTAATTAGTGTCATTGCGACCCCGTCGTCGTGCATTAAACACTCCAAGTATTTTTGAAATGTTTTGAAATGTTTTATTTTCGAAATAGTTTTAAGTTTTCCGACGTAAAGTTGTACACAAACTGTCGATCAAACGCCGCGATTCCAAAACATGTTATAGTCCGATAATCATCGGGTGTTTGTTGGAGTCTCAGAATCTTGGGTATCTCTGAGCCCCCACTTTGACTGAGGCTTGGACAGGGCGAAAGTCAAAGTAGAGCCCCCAGGTCAATCGAAGATTACAACCTGGAGAGCCAAGCGACGTCGAGGCGGCTCGAAAGGATTCGGACCAAGGACCTGCCGTCAGGAAGGGCGACGCCAAGGCGACTCGAGGGTACGAGCCAAGGACCTGTCGTCGGGAACAGTTTTGAGTTTGTCGACTATCCGTGCGGGTCGTTTAAAGTCCGTTAGACTACGTACAAAGGCTCGCCAGCCATAGGAAGGAGTCATACCTGAGGCATCTTCGGATATGTCCTTGCACGTTTGCGGATAAAGGCTCGCCAGCTGTGGTAAGGAAATGTACCCGAGGCATCTTTGGGATCTGTCCTTGGATGCTTGCGGACAAAGGCTCGCCAGCCAATGGTAAGGAAATGTACCCGAGGCATCTTCGGGATGTGTCCTTGAATGTTTGCGGACAAAGGCTCGTCAGCCAATGGTAAGGAAATGTACCCGAGGTATCTTCGGAATGTGTCCTTGAGTATCTGCGGATAAAGGCTCGCCAGCCATGACAAGGAAATGTACCCGAGGCATCTTCGGGATCTGTCCTTGGACGTGTTGCGGACAAAGGCTCGCCAGCTGTGACAAGGAAATGTACCAGAGGCATCTTCGGGATCTGTCCTTGGACGTGTTGCGGACAAAGGCTCGCCAGCTGTGACAAGGAAATGTACCCGAGGCATCTTTGGGATCTGTCCTTGGACGTGTTGCGGACAAAGGCTCGCCAGCTGTGACAAGGAAATGTACCCGAGGCATCTTCGGGATCTTTCCTTGGACGTGTTGCGGACAAAGGCTCGCCAGCTGTGACAAGGAAATGTACCCGAAGCATCTTCGGGATCTGTCCTTAGACGTGTTGCGGACAAAAGCTCGCCAGCTGTGACAAGGAAATGTACCCGAGGCATCTTCGGGATCTGTCCTTGGACGTGTTGCGGACAAAGGCTCGCCAGGTGTGACAAGGAAATGTACCCGAAGCATCTTCGGGATCTGTCCTTGAAAGGTTGCGGACAAAGGCTCGCCAGCTGTGACAAGGAAATGTACCCGAGGCATCTTCGGGATCTGCCCTTGGACGTGTTACGGACAAAGAATCGCCAGCTGTGAGGCGGTCGATTAATGGACCATGGGAATAGCCGCGTCAAATGAGCTTGTTTGAACGTAGCGAACTCGTGATGCCGCCGTGAATGGGAATAGCTGCGTCAAAAGGGCTTGTTTTGAAAGTAGCGAACTCATGATGCCGCCGTGGAAATAGTGAATTTGGATTTTCACTATCACTGTTTTTGGAATGAGCGGGTTCCGCGAGGAAGCCCCCTGTTGGTATTTCAAGGAATAGTGAATTTGGAATTTTCACTATTAATTGAAGTGACGGTTTATGTGCCGCCGTTGACATTTGATGGAAATAGCGAATTGGGAATCTTCACTATTAATTGAAGTGACGGTTTATGTGCCACCGTTGACATGTGTGGTGAAAATAGTGGAATTCAATTTCCAGCTATTATTTTGAGAATGACGGTTTTAATTGCCGTCGCTTAAAATTTGAAGAAATAGCGGTTTTTAAATTTTCGCTGTTATTTTTGAAATTGAAGGAAAATAGTGAATTTCGATTTCACCATTATTTTTGAAATTGGCGGTTTTGATCGCCGTTTGTTTGAATTTTTTTTTAAAAATAGCGAATTTAAATTTTCATTATTTGTTTTTTTGTCTTTGAGGAAATGATGATATTCAATATCGTCAATGAAAATCCGAATTTTGTTATGTGGAAATTGGCTAAAGCCCAAAATTCGCTGAGAAAGCAAGTGGACACCTGATTGAGGCGCGAGCCATCTTGCGAATCAAAGGGGCTTCCCTTTTTTCTGTAAAAGACGCGAGTTCAGGCTGCATCCCATTCATCATCTCGTCTTCTTCGTTTTTCGACAAAAACAAACCAAAATCGCCATTGTTGGACCTTCTAGCTTGCTCGAAATCGTGCCATCATCAACAATGTCATCTCAAGGTATGTATTTCCTCTTGAATCCATTTAAATTTGTTAATCTTTAGCTTGATTGAATTAGGGCGAATTTTACCCTAGAAAATCGAATTGGGCGTTTTTGATTGAGCCCATTTCGAGTGAAATTGATGCTTGCATTAGGTTAGAAACCTGTTTAGGAGTATAGGGGTGCTTTTCGTTTGCATTTTGGTCCTTGTTCCCGCTCCCTATGCTCGAAAAACGTGAGTGAGGTGAGACACCGTCTCATTTCGCAATGCCAAGTTTATTTGCTTGGGTAGTGGGTCCCACTAGGTTGCATTGTAGTCGGGAAAACCCGTATTCGCCATTTATGGACCTTTGTTGGGTATGGTGGGCAAAATTGGATTTTTGCCTTTTGTGACGGTCTTATGTCTGACAAAATAAGCGTATGTTTGGGCTTGAATTGAGTCAGTTTGCCTTGAAATGGACCTCATCGGTAGTGTAGGTCACCTTGAGGTGTGATAAAATCAGGTTTGCCTTTTTGCGGTCGTTTTTGAATTTTTGACCGGTTTGGGCTCAAATTAGCGTATGAATTGCCTTTTTGAGCCGTAGAACCCCATTGTGTCGGGAATATATTTTGGTTTGTAGGCGGACCTTGTATGGGTTTTGAAATGCCGTTTTTGTGGTTTTGACTCGTCTTTTGCTTGAAAAGCTGGGCGAGTCGCTTTTTTTTGTTGTGAATTGTTTTGTTTGGTTGGAGTTTGGGCGGGATTGCCCTTGTTTTGCACTGCAGGTTGTGTTTTTGGATTTATCCATTTCATGCCGTCGTAATGCCGAAATTTCGGCTGATGTTTTTTGTTTATTCTTTTGATCGCCGGGTATCGTTTGGGACCTATGGGGTCCATTGTTGAGGTTTTGGAGGAGGAATACGATCCTGGAGGGGGAGAGACGACTGTTTTTTGTTACAGGCTTGATTGTGTTTCTGCATGGCGGCCTTTGCCCGGCCAATGATCGGGTATCGATCGTTGGTCGTTGCCTGCGGAGGTCCGGACGTCCGATGAGTGGGGTTCAATACGAGCGTGTTATCCCACTTTGTCGCTTTCGCTCGCTGTTGAATTCAGCTGAGTGGGGTTCAACATCGGGGTAGTATCCGTTGTCCTGATCCCTTTTCATCCTCGAATTCTGACGATTGGAGGCCAACGTCGGGGTAGCGTGCTGAGCTACGAGCCTCGATCATCGCGTCGTCCAAAATCTGCCAGGCACCATTTTTCTTTTTATCGTGGAGCCGGAACGAGGTATTACCGTCATGGTAACCACCTCTGCTTCCGTTGCTACTCCTCTGTCTCCTGTGTTGCTCCCTTTCTTTTCTGTTTGAGAGGATAGAGAGTGCTTAGTTCGGTAGGTGGCAGATAGCCCCCAGTTCGTTGCCTTAGACCAGTGTCTGTATGATAGACGGTTGTTTTAGGCCAGTGTCTGTATGATAGATGTCTGTTTTAGGCCAGTGTCTGTATGATAGATGTCTGTACTAGATCCTGTTTGTACGGTCAGTTGTCCGTATTAAACGTATGCGGATGTATTTTGCGTGAGGCGGTTTGTATATGTGTGTTTTTGGATTGTGGTTCATTTTGTGATTTTTGGCTTTTTTATGTTGTGTTTCGGAGGAGCGATGTCGGCTCTCGGTTCTCCTTTTGCTTCGCACTAGTTCCTGCATTGTTAGTGTAGAAAAACAGGCAACAGATAGCACATATGCAAAAATGCAAACACGTAGAAGCATTTGATTGAAAACACGTAAAGCATTTGATCGAAAACCAAAATTAACCAAGATGACTTGAAGTTAAAATTGAAATTTTGAAATGAATTTTGAAAATTCCGTGACAAATCGTCACGTTCGGAATTCAAAAGGAATTGATTTGAAAATTTGAGCAATTAACTCGTGTCGTGAATTAAATTGCGTCGAAATTATTGAAATTGACTCGAAAAATTCAAACTCAAACCGTCAGGAAAGAATTTTAGAAAAGAATTTTTGCGAGTATATTTGATTTTTGATTTTTGAGGTCAAGACTCGAATTTGTGAGTGCTTGAATTTTTGAGGAAAATTGACGTCGTGTTATCAATTTTCGATTTTGATTTTTGATGGAAAATTGCGAAAAAGCGAAAAATTTTCGGAATTTCGACTGACATGGAAACGATCCATCGCGGATCGGGGCGACTAGCCCTTCCCCCCCTTAAAAAAAGAAAGAAAAATCCGTATGTTTAAAGCTGCGTCATGGAAACCGTGTCGGATTTCGTAAAACGCGAAAGTAAGGAAATGTGAGTGTGAGGAAACACAAAATATCCTAAATCATCCCGAAGAGGCGCGAGCTTCCTGGCGGGAGGTTTGAGGTGTCAGAAGGAAACACAAGTTGAAAGAGACAAGTCAACAGCGGGAATCCTGGGGAAGCGTCAAAGAGGCGCGAGCAGCCTGGCGATGGAAGCCGGCTCTCCCCTTTTTCTCGAAAAAATGATCGATCATTTTGTATAAATAGGGACGTTTGCGCTTCATTGTTTCATTATCCGAAACACAAAATCATCTCTACAAAACCTCTTCTTCTTCCACAAAAATATTTCATGGATGCTTTTGAGAACGCGTTGCGACAATGGTGCCGGGATTTGTCGCCTCCCGAGAAGTATCAACTCGTTTGCATGGGAGTTGGTCAATTGTTGGTGCTTCGTCAAGTCAAGGTGCAACCTTCGTTTCTTGAAGCATGTTCTCGGTTTTGGGATTCGAAACATCATGTTTTCGTTTTCCCGAAAGGTGAGCTTTGTCCTCTTGCCGAAGAAGTTGGAGCCATTGGTGGGTGGCCGGGTTGTGCTCCGGTGCTTCCTCCGACTCGGTTGTGCTATAAGGAGAAATTCCGTTCTATGTTGGGCTTGTTAACGAGCCAAATCAACTTTCTTCTTGCTCCACATGGTGTGGACATGTTGGCTCTTATCAACATCTTTTCAAACCGATTAGATGCCAATATCTCGGAGGTGGCTAGGAGAAGGGCTCTTGCATTTTGCCTTATCCATGTGTACCTCTTTGTTGATGTCTTGAAGAAGGAGGGGCCAAGATGCCATGGTAGCATGACCCTTATTAATGTGATTGAGCAAATGGAGCATGGTAGAGACCCATCATGGTTGGTGCTTGGAGAGATCATCCAAGCTTTGGACAAGGAAGGCTCTTGTGGAGAAGCTCCCTCTTTCGGATCCCCAAGTATCCTTCAAGTGTGGCTTTTGAGAGGCTAAGGTATGTAGAGCCTCCGGTTGATTCTTCTTCTTATTCCTTCCGTCGTCTTACCATGAGGAAGAAGTTGTACCCGGATAGTTTTGCTTCCACCGAGGCCTATTGGGCCGCAAGATTGGCGGAGGAGGGCGGTCCTCATATCCGTTGGGTGGTACCGTGGTGGCACTTGAGGTCCTTCACGGGGTTGCCCGCTTCGGGTGCTAGTCCTCGTTCTTTGATGGTGGTGGGTTTGAAGGTTACTTCCTTCATATATCTCGAAAGGCTCATGAGGCAAATGGGGTGTCAACAAAAGGGGCCCGCTCAAGATACTCTGGTCCAAGAGAATGTTTTCCGGAACTCCGAGCTCGTGGAGGTCTTCAAAAGGTGGTGGGCCACTCGGCCGCTTTGGGAGGTGCCAAACCCCGTTGCCACGACATGGGTGACTCCCGCTTATGTCAAGTGGTCACGTGCTCCGTCCTTGGAAGAGAGGTCCATGTTTCGTAAGGACGAGGTTGTCGACTTGAAGTATCGAGAGGTTGGCAAGGCCAACCGTGCCTTTTTTGAGGAGTATGTTGATGGAGCTACTCCCGATGTGATGAGACCACCGAAGAGGAGGAGTTCCGGCCCCAAGAATATGGTGGGCCGCGCATTGGCTCATCTTGGGTCGAATATGGGGTCTTGTGCTAGACCGGAGGCCGTCGCCGTCTTAGATCCGTTGAGGATTCGCTCTGAGTAGGATGTCCATGCTAGGCGGGCCAACAAGAAGAACAAGGGGAAGATGTACCCCGAGGGAAAAGGCAAGGGTAGAATGGAAGAGTGAAGACCTCCATTACCCACTTTATTATTATGTTGTATTATTGTTGTGAGCTTTTATTATGTTGTACTAACTAGTTATTGTGTGTTTTGTGCTAGTTTTATTATGTGAGGTGTTTTAGTTGACACCTTAGCTTTGACAAGTTGTAGACTCGTCGAGCTTTATTTGTTGTTGAAATTGTAATCCCTCCCATTATTAATTAAATAAGAGGATTGCTTGTGTCAAAAATTGTGAACGCTTGTTTCTTCCATCCATTTGGTAAAGGCAATTCGATTTGAATCGTCCTAATCATTTGCACTCGAGAAAGTGGTATTTTGTGGAAAGGGGGAAAGGCTCATTTCGTATTTTGGTGGGAAGGGGATGGTTTTCCCCTTTTCTCCTCTTTTTGGGATGTTTTTTTGTACGTGGGATTTTTTGTATGGGGATGGTTGTTTTTGATTGTGGGAATGGTTGTATCCTTCTTGTGTAAGAAAGGACTGCCTACGTATTCACCTGAAAAGGTGAAATCAAACCATGATCGTAGTTCGAAATGTTTTGTGAATTTGAATTGGGTTTTGTGGTTGTATCCTTCAGCCATAAGAGGGACTGCCTACGTATCCACCTGAAGAGGTGAAATCAAACCATGCTCGTAGTTCAGGGGGTTTGTTTTAGTGCAAATGGATGTTGCCTTTGACAGATCAAAGGACATTCGAAAAGGGCAAGGTGTCATAGCTTAGACTCGATAAAACATGCAATTTCAAATCAGAACACGTTGAGGAACTTGACTTGAAAAGGGTTGAGGTCGTTGCTAGTTGCAAACCTAGGCTGAGGTCGTTGGTTGTTATGGTTCAAGGGTAGTATTTCTTGAGTTGGTCTAGGTTGGTTGGATTTGTAAAGTCCTCCCCATCTAGGTCACTCAGTCTCACTGCGCCCCCCGAAAGTATTTTCTTGACCAGGTATGGCCCGGCCCTGTTGGGTTTGAATTTCCCCCTCGGATCGACGGGTAATGGTGCTCGAACGGACTTGAGGACCAAGTCGCCTCCTAGATGTTTCTGGGTTTAACCTTCTTGTTGAATGCCCGTTGTATACGTCGTTGGTATAGCTGGACGTTGTGCAAGGCGTTGAGTCGCCGTTCGTCTAGAAGAGTGAGTTGCTCGTACCTTCTGTAACACCCCCATACTCAGAGTGCCTTACCAGGACCACTCAGGTATAAGGATGCTACCATCTCGGTTACCCGAGGTAATGATAATCAAACAGACAATAACGAAACGTACTTTAAAAGTATAACTTTAGTGAAAGGTTACAATCCAAACCAAAAACCAAAATACGAATACAAGTTCTCAAACCAACTGTCTAATCAGCTAAGTGAAATGTTTATTAAACTACTAAAGCTACAGCGGAAGACTTCTATCATCAGACGGTGGCACATCCCAGCTATCCCAGTAACTCGACTCATACCTGCTCAATAACTGCTCACCATCCCCGAATGGATCACCACAGTTTTTAAAACATTAAACGGGGTCAGTACTAATCACACAATTTATATAAACCAACAATACAGTAAACAGACAGCTCAAACGATCACACACACACAATCAACCCACTCCAATCAATCTCCGTCACCGATCGTCCACCTTTGGACCACCAGCCCGCGATGGGGGACCGCAGCCGTACCCACCAAATCCCCGCTCATCATACCGAGCGATAACCCTGTCCCATTAATGTGCACATCCCCTCCCGTGGCGGGTTCCACGGAGGGCGAAACTAAGGCGTGAAGCCACTCCCGCAAGTGACTCCACTCAGCCGAGAACGCATCTCGAGAACCAGGGACAAACAATCACAACCATCAAACAACAATCAATCAACATCCGTCACAATACCAATACGATAACAATCAACAGTCACACAACACCAACGATGCATTATGGGACTAATACTGAGTAGGGAAAGCCTACCTGGAAAGCACAACAATCAGACGATCTCACAGCTGATATCAAAAAGCTTCCTCTACGAATCCTCCTCCTAACATACAAACATATAATCACTACCAATCACAAAATACAACAAAACCCCCAAATCCCAATATTAGGGTTTAACAAACTTTAACGAAATGCTATAAAAACGGTACGTAGATCTTACTCTCGACGCAAGGATCACAACGGTATAAAGAAAGGTAAAATCCGACCTTCCAAGCTCCGAGATTTTCCAACAATGCGATTGATGCGAAGAACGTAGTTTGATTTCTCTTTTTGAAAGTAATTAGGTTTTAAAAGTGTTTAAGGAAAAGTTGTAACATTCCGTGTTTGTCAAGTTTAATTGATGTGTCAAGTGGGTGTTAACCGTGTTAGAAATTCGTGACATCCGTAAGTACGATATGCAATACCCTTCTGAGGTTTGAGTACGGGAGCGAACTTCGGGACGAAGTTCATTTTAAGGGGGGAAGACTGTAATACCCCGTATTTTTATATAATATAATTAATTAAACGGATATTATTTTATATTAATTATTATACATTTTATATTACCAATTAAGTCGGGTAAATTGTCGAGTCGATAATTATGATAAGTTATTTTAATTAACCCGCGTTGTATCGATATAAGTTAATTGTGACGGGTTTATAAGAATTCGAATTTGTGAGCTAAACCAAAGTGGAGTGGCCCAATAACAGATTTCAGCCCAATTAACCCTAAAAACCCTAACCCTAATTAAACCTAAAGACTACCTACCCTAATCCCTCAAACCGCCTCCCTCTAACCTCAGCCGCCTCCCTCCTTTCCTCATCTCAAAACTTCACCCTCACGCAAAACGAGAGAGAGAGAGAGAGAGCATAGGTGTTAGCGGCGCAGCAAGGATGAGCTAGAGGTGTTTGTCGACGGCCGTGGGTGGCCGTGGTGGCTGTTGTGGTGGCTGTTGTGGTGGCGGCAAGGTAAGGATTTAAACTCCCTTCTCTGTTTTTGTTTTATGTCGAGTTATTGGCGGTTGTTGTGTGTCTTAGGGAGGGGATAATGGTGGCTGGTGTCTGGGTATACGTAAAGGGTGGTTAGTGACGAGTGCTTTGGTGGTGGTTAGGGTGGTCTTAGGTGGTTGTAGGGGCAGAGAGAGACGGTGTCGATAAGGGGGTAGGAAACGGGTTTCGGATACGGTTTTCAGGGGAGTTTAGACAGGGGGGTTTTGGGTGGCACCACCGTGGACTAGGGGGAGGTCGAAACGGTGGTGCTAGGGTGTCTATGTTCGTGGGTTGACGGCGAGGAAGCCGGTGGTGGTTTGGGCAGGGGTTAGTTAATAGGTGCGGTGGTGGGCAGTTGAGAGAATGGCTGTTTGGTGAGCCGTGGTGGTGAACCAGGCCAAATGGCGGCCTGGGTTTGACTCGCCGGCGGCAGTCGACCCCAGTGGGGGTGGCCGTTGGTGGCTGGGGCATAGTGGGTGTGTGAGCTGGCGGTTGACACGGCCACGTGGTGGCCTGTGGTGGCGGGTGAGCGTGTGTGAAGGGACGGGGGTGATGACGGGTTATTCGAGTTGTTTTTTTTGAAACGGGTTTTCATAGTTAATCGTTATATTTCGTTATGGGTCGTATTCTTAATCAATTAATTAATCCCCGAGTGCATTAAAATAATTAAAGACGGGTTTTTGAGTCGGGTGTTGAGTTATTCAAATGTTGATTCGGGTTTTTATTAAATAATTGTTATAATTCGTTTAATCCTTTAATTAGCATTTGATTTTAGTTCCGAGTTGTTTAAAATAAAATAATAATTAATCATAATTAATTATCTTGAGTCGGGTTGTTAAAAGAGAAAAGTTACTATATCGGAAAAGTTTCCATTTTAAGAAATTCTACCTTGGCAACCTTCTATTTTGGGAAGTTGGGTCAAATACTAATCGGGTTATTTTAACTATCAATTGGGCATAAGTTGGTGTCGGGAATGTATTTCGGGAAAGCTTCTATTTTGGGAGATGTCTATATTTAGTAATTAGTAATTATAAATATTATAATTGTTTTAGGTGACGGATTCGTGAAGGATCGATAATCAAATTCATTGCTTTACTTTCTGGACTGCTTAACTGCTTAATTGGAATTGTTGGCACTTGAGGTAGGGAAATACACTTACTCTATTAACGTTGTTGAATTGTGTTGATTTGGATTCTGGTTGTTGATTTACGTTATCATTTATATTCGGAAAGGTGATTGACTGATTTGATCGTATTGAGTATGATATCACAACATCGGGTAACTGGCATGACTTTATGATTTATCAGTTCAGTGATTTATATACATATTGCATTGCATTAATTACTGTTGAGCATTTCATATGCATTGGAGTTGGAGGAGGATGTGGTGGTGACGATGTTGAGATACGATGTGATGTTGTGATAAGGCCCGGGCGGGTTCTCGCGAGAACTTGCCTGGTGTCCTCGGTATTGGTGGCAGATCGACTTCGGTCGATATTTATAGTCTCTAGGGGATCGGTATGGTGGGCGTTCGGGGTATGAGATGCGGGTGATGAGTTGAGATGGAGATGGAGGTGACGGAGTATCATGCATATCATATTTTATTGTTTTATTGTTTTCCCTACTCAACCTCGTGGTTGACCCTGTGTATTCGTGAACACCTGTGATGAACCGTTTTATGGGGAGCAGACTTGACAGGTTTGAGAGATAGAACGGGAGCTGGATGGGCGTGAGACATTGGATCAGACGACTTAGTAGCTAGATCATCATCTAGAAGACTTTCACTTTTATTTATGTCAGTTCTTGTAAATTGAGTTGAAAAGAGGATTTGTAATAATTAAGTTAAAATATTATATAAATTGCCTTGGAGTTTAATTTGTTATTCACTACCTCGGGAAACCGAGATGGTAACAGTCCGTTTTATGAGGGAATGTCTTGACGAGGACTTCTTTTATAAACCTGGGTGTTACAAAGTGGTATCAGAGCGAACGATCCTCAGGCCTAAACCAATGAGCCCAATGAACATAGGATGTGTCTAAATAAAATGAACCCCGGGATAGAACTGTTAGGAGCTCACTACGGTAAGGTATGAGTTAGGGGCCCCCTCACACCGAACCAGTGGTCCTCTCAGTTGAACCGGAAACCATGAGTGTATACGAGAGAAAGGGTAGAATAGTTGCTTAAGGTTGAGCATGAAATTCAAATATCGTTGCCTAAGTGTTAATTGAATGATACATTGATTATTGAGGACAACGCTACGGTAAGTAAATTGTATGAATGATGTGTTGATAATACTACTATGACTAAGGAATATGCGGTTATGTGATCCCAAAGCCATGCTAGTGTAGTCTTGTGATAGTAATCAGAGACACTGTTGAATTGCATGTTTATAGTCATAGCAATCGTGATTAGATGTACGGAGTAGATCGAGATACGAAGAATTATATGGGGTAGATGTTTACGTAAGTACAGTGTGAGATTAAGTTAGGATGAGTTAGTATCGATAGTATGGTTGTAAGAGTTTGGAACGTAGAAAATGAAAGACTTAGTGATAAAACTAGTTTTGGTTTATTTTACTCTTTAATTGACCTTACTGCCATTTTTTCTCTGTTTATTGCCTACGGATGAAATTTTATGAGAGATAGCCTCGTGAGTTAGTGTTCATTTGACGTCGGTTTCATGCTTATATGATATACGGATTAGGAGAAATAAATACTTTAGTGAGCTGTGGTTAGGAAGTTCCTGTGCAGTGATGTTTGACCAACGATTTTGTAAAAATCCTCATTTAAATTGTATTAATAATTTTCGCATAATTCCAACTCCATCGATCATAAAATTCGCATATGTTTTCAAATTGATAAGTCCCTAAAAATCTTGATGTTTCAATATTGAATAATAAGTTTAGCAAACTGAGTTGTAAAATTCCTTACAAATGGAATTCTTGTGCTTTAAACCTAATTCTTTTTCCCTGTGTTTTTAATCTCCGTGTTTTATAAAAGTAATATGAATCAAGTTTTAATCGAACGGTTATTTGTTCGTGGTCTTTGGAAATTACAACGTGAATAAAAACATTTAAAATGTGCGTCTATGTTGAATTTTCATACGATTGTTTGATTAAATTAAGAGCCTCAGTAAGGTGAATTTATAATGTTTTATACGACGGTAGTAGCACGCGTGTTCAGTAGTTATGTATCTTAACAAGTGATAAATTTAAAACTTAATCGATAACATGGTTGGCATAATAGTATGAGTAAAAATTGGATAGCTTAATTTGATTTTTAATCGAGGGTGAAATGTTTATAAGAGTCCAGTTGTTTGCATACGTTATATACATTTGGCATGTTGTAATAAGTCTAGTTTGTTCATCACATTTGCATGGTGGTCGGATATATATATATATAAACATAAAACCATAGTGTCATATCTTCATAAGTCGATGGCGTTAAAAGTTAATTGATTGTTCTAATATACCCGCCTGAAAATTATAATAGTTAGGTTTAAATGTTTACACATGGATGGTAGTAATGAACGTGTCTAAATGTCCACCCATGTAGGATGTCATCTGGATTTTAAAGACTTTCATGTGAGTTGTGTGCCTAAAGTTATACTTGTTACTTTCATTGCATTAAATTATTTCAATTGAACCTAAAACCTATAACATGATAATAAACCGTGTTGTTATTCATTATTGAATATGATTGTTATTATATCGTCATAAAATGATAAAGTGATTCTGACAATTGTATGGGCATGATATAGAGGAAACTGTTTGATGTAGCACAACATTTGACATATCTAAATTCCTGAGTCGTTGCTATCAATTATATTCTAATGAAGATTGTTTATGATAACTATGTTGGCAATTATAATGGGATGACCTTTGATGATTCACATGATAAGCGTTGGTTTAAATGATAGTCGTTATAGTTACGTTTAATTGAGCCGTGAATATAACTGAGTAAAGAAGTGCAACTAAAATCCTGATGATTGAGGTAATAGTCGTTCATTAGTAAAGATAGGACTAAAATGAATAAGATGAACCTGTAAATTACGATATATGAGTCGACACCTAAGCTGGTTTTGTTTAAAGGAATTAAAGTAAGATTATCTAATTTTGAGTTCGTAGTAAGCTGTAAATGGATTCTATGGACGGCTCTGTTGTAAGATTATGTTAAGAAAATTATTCACCATCCAGTAGGAAAGTAAAAGTTTTGAAATTGAAGTTAAATTTTGTCGTGTGAGTATAAATTCAGAATGAGATTTCCAGCCAATGTCTGGTGGTATGGTTTCATGATAAATGCTAGTCTGGAGGAATGAAACTAGAACGGAGTCACAAGTAGCGGGATAATTTAGTCATGTTGTTCGTTCATATAGCGACTTGGTGGGTGTGGTTAATTACGAATGTCCAAACAAAAAAATGAATGTGGTGATTTAAGTGAGTTGTGTGTCAACATGGTACGTTAATATTAGCATGACAGGTAATTAATATTGTAAAATTGGTGTAGTTAAATACATTAATCTCGTATGTCATTGTGTTGGTGCAGTTTAAATATATTCAATACCAAGAACGAAATTTTATGCATGATAGTCTTGTATGTTAACTTTCCAATATCGTTGTTTACTCGCTTGTTTGAATCGACCAATAAGTTTGTAAAAATTACCAATCAAGGTGCTTTCGTCATTCATGAATAAATACCAAACCCTTTTGTTGTGAGGATTAAAATATTTCGAAGATGATAAGTACTACGAAGCTAGTTGTCTTCATTTTATTGATGATTACGTGTCTTGACCTAAACCCGTACAATTATATAAAGGAAAGTCGATTTGGATCTATTAGGTTATAAATTCTCATAAAGCGATTTATTAAGTTTTGAGCCTAATTCTTTTCTTAGGTTGAGTGATTCCCTATGTTCTAAGGTATGAGATTACAATGATGAGAGAAATGAATAATTACTAATGATTTTACTGGTAACGGTAGCTTCCTTGAGAGAACTTGTATATGGATTGTCTTTGGTAGGGATTAGTTAACTTGAGCGGGAGTTGTGAATCTTTTATCCTCTTTCAGTTGTTAACGGTAGGTTGAGAACTTGGTTATAATAATGAAGGTTACGAGGACGTAACCATGTTTTTAGTTGGGTAGGATTGTAAAATCTTGATGCTTAATTTATACTGGTTTGTAGGTTATAGTTGACCAAGTCGATGTTTCGTGGTGGAGTACCTATGCAAATGAGTTCTATATGTGTTATTCCTATACATTAGTTGGTTGATGTGTAAAAGGAGAGTATAGTCAAACTACCGGTATTGAGTTATGAGTTGTGGGGCCTTTGTGCCGAGTTACGTTGCGGTCCAGTTTGAGATCGGAATTTAGATGAAAGATGATGGTGTTCTCAGATGATTATATAGTGTTATACATTTGTGTTCGCAGGTAGTTATTAGTTGTAGTTAATTGGATTAAGAAAAAGATGAGTTAAACTTCGGGACGAAGTTTATTTTTAGGAGGGCAGAATGTAACATTCCGTGTTTGTCAAGTTTAATTGATGTGTCAAGTGGGTGTTAACCGTGTTAGAAATTCGTGACATCCGTAAGTACGATATGCAATACCCTTCTGAGGTTTGAGTACGGGAGCGAACTTCGGGACGAAGTTCATTTTAAGGGGGGAAGACTGTAATACCCCGTATTTTTATATAATATAATTAATTAAACGGATATTATTTTATATTAATTATTATACATTTTATATTACCAATTAAGTCGGGTAAATTGTCGAGTCGATAATTATGATAAGTTATTTTAATTAACCCGCGTTGTATCGATATAAGTTAATTGTGACGGGTTTATAAGAATTCGAATTTGTGAGCTAAACCGGTGGAGTGGCCCAATAATGATTTCAGCCCAATTAACCCTAAAAACCCTAACCCTAATTAAACCTAAAGACTACCTACCCTAATCCCTCAAACCGCCTCCCTCTAACCTCAGCCGCCTCCCTCCTTTCCTCATCTCAAAACTTCACCCTCACGCAAAACGAGAGAGAGAGAGAGAGAGCATAGGTGTTAGCGGCGCAGCAAGGATGAGCTAGAGGTGTTTGTCGACGGCCGTGGGTGGCCGTGGTGGCTGTTGTGGTGGCTGTTGTGGTGGCGGCAAGGTAAGGATTTAAACTCCCTTCTCTGTTTTTGTTTTATGTCGAGTTATTGGCGGTTGTTGTGTGTCTTAGGGAGGGGATAATGGTGGCTGGTGTCTGGGTATACGTAAAGGGTGGTTAGTGACGAGTGCTTTGGTGGTGGTTAGGGTGGTCTTAGGTGGTTGTAGGGGCAGAGAGAGACGGTGTCGATAAGGGGGTAGGAAACGGGTTTCAGATACGGTTTTCAGGGGAGTTTAGACAGGGGGGTTTTGGGTGGCACCACCGTGGACTAGGGGGAGGTCGAAACGGTGGTGCTAGGGTGTCTATGTTCGTGGGTTGACGGCGAGTAAGCCGGTGGTGGTTTGGGGGGGGTTAGTTAATAGGTGCGGTGGTGGGCGTTGAGAGAATGGGTACATTGTTTGGTGAGCCGTGGTGGTGAACCAGGCCAAATGGCGGCCTGGGTTTGACTCGCCGGCGCGGATCGACCCTTGATGGGGGTGGCCGTTGGTGGTCTGGGGCAGAGTGGGTGTGTGAGTGGCGGTTGACACGGCCACGTGGTGGCTGTGGTGGCGGGTGAGCGTGTGTGAAGGGACGGGGGTGATGACGGGTTATTCGAGTTGTTTTTTTTGAAACGGGTTTTCATAGTTAATCGTTATATTTCGTTATGGGTCGTATTCTTAATCAATTAATTAATCCCCGAGTGCATTAAAATAATTAAAGACGGGTTTTTGAGTCGGGTGTTGAGTTATTCAAATGTTGATTCGGGTTTTTATTAAATAATTGTTATAATTCGTTTAATCCTTTAATTAGCATTTGATTTTAGTTCCGAGTTGTTTAAAATAAAATAATAATTAATCATAATTAATTATCTTGAGTCGGGTTGTTAAAAGAGAAAAGTTACTATATCGGGAAAGTTTCCATTTTAAGAAATTCTACCTTGGCAACCTTCTATTTTGGGAAGTTGGGTCAAATACTAATCGGGTTATTTTAACTATCAATTGGGCATAAGTTGGTGTCGGGAATGTATTTCGGGAAAGCTTCTATTTTGGGAGATGTCTATATTTAGTAATTAGTAATTATAAATATTATAATTGTTTTAGGTGACGGATTCGTGAAGGATCGATAATCAAATTCATTGCTTTACTTTCTGGACTGCTTAACTGCTTAATTGGAATTGTTGGCACTTGAGGTAGGGAAATACACTTACTCTATTAACGTTGTTGAATTGTGTTGACTGGATTCCTGGTTGTTGATTTACGTTATCATTTATATTCGGAAAGGTGATTGACTGATTTGATCGTATTGAGTATGATATCACAACATCGGTAATCGGCATGACTTTATGATTTATCAGTTCAGTGATTTATATACATATTGCATTGCATTAATTACTGTTGAGCATTTCATATGCATTGGAGTTGGAGGAGGATGTGGTGGTGACGATGTTGAGATACGATGTGATGTTGTGATAAGGCCCAGGCGGGTTCTGCAGGACTTGCCCTGGTGTCCTCAGCTGTTGAGCTGGCAGATCGACTTCGGTCGATATTTATAGTCTACCGGGGATCGGTATGGCTGGGCGTTCCGGGGTATGAGATGCGGGTGATGAGTTGAGATGGAGATGGAGGTGACGGAGTATCATGCATATCATATTTTATTGTTTTATTGTTTTCCCTACTCAACCTCGTGGTTGACCCTGTGTATTCGTGAACACCTGTGATGAACCGTTTTATGGGGAGCAGACTTGACAGGTTTGAGAGATAGAACGGGAGCTGGATGGGCGTGAGACATTGGATCAGACGACTTAGTAGCTAGATCATCATCTAGAAGACTTTCACTTTTATTTATGTCAGTTCTTGTAAATTGAGTTGAAAAGAGGATTTGTAATAATTAAGTTAAAATATTATATAAATTGCCTTGGAGTTTAATTTGTTATTCACTACCTCGGGAAACCGAGATGGTAACAGTCCGTTTTATGAGGGAATGTCTTGACGAGGACTTCTTTTATAAACCGGGGTGTTACAAAAGTGACGGAAGTAATTATATACTTAATCGCATTATTAACAAAACCCGAGAAATCATCCCACGTAAACCGGCTACTCGATCTAGTAGCTGAGGTACTCGATCGAGTGCCCACTTACTCGATCGAGTATCTACGTTACTCGATCGAGTACCCAACAGGTCAGAAACTATTGTTAAGACGCAACACACCCTTACTCGATAGAGTAAGGCCTACTCGATAGAGTACCCAGAGACTCATAAATCGGTAGTATTACAGTCTTCCCTCCTTAAAAAGAACTTCGTCCCCGAAGTTCAAACCACAACAAAACAAAGACACACTACCACACTCCCGACTCAACAACCAAAACAAAACTCAACATAAAACATGTTACTAACCCAAACTCAACCCGACTCAACGACATCAACCATACCGACACAACATAAAAAGGTTATAAAAACTCTTAAAAACTCTTTGCGATCATCTCCTACCCCCCTAAAAGAAACAAGGTTACGTCCCCGTAACCATACATACCTGATCAAAAAGGAAAGGGTAACGCTCTCTCATGGCCTCCTCTGCCTCCCATGTAGCTTCCTCAGTCTCGTGGTTAGACCAAAGGATCTTAAGCAAAACTGTCTCACCACTCCTAGTCTTCCTAACCTTCCGGTCAAGAATCTGCTTAGGCACCTCAAGATATGATAAAGACTCATCTAGCTCTAAGCTCTCTGCCTCTAACACATGTGACGGGTCACTTACATACTTCCGCAGCAGAGATACATGAAACACATTATGCACTCTCTCTAACGCAACTGGTAAAGCCAGACGATATGCAACCTCTCCAACCCACTCTAAGATCTCATAAGGTCCGATGAACTTCTGACTCAGCTTGCCTTTCTTCCCAAATCTCATAACCCCACGCATAGGAGACACTTTTAGAAGAACCTTATCCCCAACCTGAAACTCTATATCCAGGCGATGTAGATCTGCATAACTCTGTTGCCTATCCTGAGCTGCTCTCATCCGTTCCCTGATCATCTTAATATGTTCAACCATCTCATGTATCATCTCTGGTCCTAGAACCACTGCCTCCGCGCTGTCGTCCCAACATATCGGACTCCTACATCTCCTCCCATATAAGGCCTCAAACGGTGCCATGCCAATACTAGTGTGATAGCTGTTGTTGTAAGAAAACTCTATCAAATCCAACCTCTGTTCCTAGCTACCACCAAAGTCCATCACACAAGCTCGCAACATATCCTCAAGAGTCTTGATCGTTCTCTCAGTCTGACCGTCTGTCGCAGGATGGAATGCTGTACTCATCTTCAAAGTTGTTCCCAAAGATTCCTGCAACTCTTTCCAAAACCTTGAGATAAACCTCGCATCTCTGTCAGATATTATGTCCTTAGGGACTCCATGTAACTTAAGCACATTCTTCCGATAAGCCATAGCTAATTGTGCTTTAGTCCATGTATCTTTCATTGGCACAAAGTGAGCTGACTTGGTCAGTCGATCCACTATTAGCCATATCATGTTGTTACCCCGTTGACTCTTTGGCAAACCCATGATAAAATCCATAGAAATGGATTCCCACTTCCACTCAGGTACCTCTAAAGACTGAATCTTACCTTGTGGTCGTCGCTATTCCCCTTTAACTCTCTGGCATTTCAAACAACGGGCCACAAACTCAGCTGTTTCTTTCTTCATCCCAGGCCACCAAAACGTGTTCTTCAAGTCCTTATACAGCTTGTCACCACCTGGATGTACTGAATATGGTGTACAATGTGCCTCTGTCATGATAGTCTTTTTCAGCTCCTCATCATTAGGGACACACCACCTACCATCGAACCTCAAACTACCATCTGTATGAATAGAAAATTGAGACACTGTCCCTTTCTCTACTCCAGCTCTCCACTCAACCATCTTAGGATCCAACGCCTGTTTACCTTGAATATCATCATAAAGATCAGGTTGTACTGTCAAATCTCCCACAGCATCCCCTCTCTGCATCATATGTATCCCAAACTTCCCCACCTCATCTCTCAACCTCATCAAAGATAGAGCTGTACACAAAGAATGTACACTCTTCCTACTCAAAGCATCTGCAACAACATTGGCTTTCCCTTCATGGTAGATAATATCCATGTCATAATCGCCAATCAGCTCCATCCACCTCCTCTGTCTCATGTTCAACTCCTTTTGAGTGAAGATGTACTTGAGACTCTTGTGATCCGAAAATACCTTAAAGGTCGCCCCATAAAGGTAATGTCGCCAAATCTTGAGAGTAAACACCACTGCACCCAACTCTAGATCATGTGTAGGGTAGTTCTCCTCATACGGCTTCAATTGCCTAGAAGCATAGGCAATCACCTTACCGTTCTGCATCAACACACATCCCAACCCATTCTTTGAGGCATCTGTATAAACCTCAAAGTTCTCGATCCCTTCAGGCAATGCTAAGATAGGAGCTGTGGTCAAACGCTCCTTTAATGTTTGGAACGCCGTCTCACAACTCTCATCCCAACGAAACCTGTTCTCTTTCCTCATCAAAGCTGTCATAGGTCTAGCTATCTTGGAGAAATCTTTCACGAACCGTCTGTAGTATCCAGCTAAACCCAAGAAACTTCTGATCTCAGCAACATTCTTTGGTGCTTCCCACTTTGTCACTGTCTAAATCTTTGCCGGATCCACAGCTACTCCCTCCTTAGAGATCACATGCCCCAGAAAAGCAACTTTCTCTAACCAAAACTCACACTTGGACAGCTTAGCATATAACTCATGCTCCCTCAAAGTCTGCAACACAATCCTCAGATGTTCCTCATGCTCCTCCTTAGTCTTGGAGTAGACTAAGATGTCATCGATAAACACCACCACAAACTTGTCCAAAAACTGTCTGAAGATTCTGTTAATCAAATCCATAAACACAGCCGGTGCATTAGATAACCCAAACGGCATCACCACATACTCATAATGGCCATACCTCGACGTGAAAGCTGTCTTTGGTATGTCCCCCTCTCTAATCTTCACCTGATGGTACCCCGACCTCAAATCAATCTTGGAAAAGACTGATGCACCACTCAACTGATCAAACAGGTCATCTATCCTTGGCAAAGGATACTTGTTGTTCGCCGTCACTCGGTTCAGCTCTCTGTAATCTATGCAAAACCTCAAACTCCCATCTTTCTTCTTCACAAAAAGAACTGGTGCTCCTCACGGCGATACACTAGGTCTAATGTATCCCTTCTCTACCAGATCATCTAACTATTTCCTGAGCTCCTTCATCTCTTTAGGACCCATCCGGTACGGTGCCTTAGAGATTGGCCCCGTCCCCGGTTTCAACTCAACTGTGAAATCTATCTCCCTCTTCGGCGGCAACCCCGGAATCTCCTCGGAAAAACATCTCGCAAACTCTCCCACCACGGTACCTGATCAACTGTCGGACTCTCTATCCGGTCATCTCTCACATGGCACAAGATCAAAGGGCATCCCTTCCTCAGATAAGACTTCAAGGTGACAACTGCAATCAACTTAACTTTGGGTTTGACCACAAACCCACGATAAGACACACTAACACCCTTAGGACCTCTCAAAGACACTTTCTTTTGATGAAAGTCTATCTTAGCTTTATACTTTCCCAATCAATCCATCCCAACTATCATCTCAAAACCGTCAAAAGGAAACTCCAGCAAGTCTACAGGTAGATCAACTTGCCCAACTATCATAGATACATCTCTATACAACCTCCCACATGATACAGACTCACCCGAAGGTATAAAAACTTTCTCACTTACAGACTCATATACCCTCAAACCCAACCGTTTAACATGACTCGAAGATACAAACGACTGAGATGCCCCCGAATCAAACAAAACAAAGGTATGAATACCGTTAACAAGAAAAGTACCAATGATAACATGTGCATCATCCTCAGCTGCTTTCTTGTCCATCATGAACAGCTTTCCACTGGTCTTCTGCCCACCTCCCTGGACAGTACTGGCTGATGTGGTCGGCTTAGCACCCGACCCCTGGTTGTTATTGTTGTTCGTAGCTGGTTTCTGATAAGAATTACCGCCATTGTGGTTACCTCCACCCTGATAGCTCTGACTTCTCCGGTTATACCATGACCCAGACGGTCTATTGTTCGCATAACTCTGTGCAGGTCCCTGAGAAAAGCTCCCCCGAGCCGATCCCTTAAAAGCTCTAGGCATACTCGTGCACTCATGTCTCTTGTGGCCTACACCGCCACAGCCATAGCAGGTCATTCCCCAACTACCACTACTACTCACACGGCCACGCCCAAAGGAAGCCCCCAAAGATCGAACCCGACCCAGGAAGAAAACCCTCTAGCTTGATTGTTGTTGCCTTTCTTATGACTAGATTGGCCACCACCCTCACTCTCAGCCTTTCTTTTCTCAACAACCACTCTCTCCTGAGCCATCTCCACCAACCTCTCAGCTCTCCCAACCCTCTCATAAGCTTCCTTAACGTCAGTAAGGACTCCCACAGGTAGCTTATCCATGATCTTAGGGGTCAACCCCCTCTCAAACCTCAGCGCCATGTTCTCCTCACTCAAACCCATATCCTCAGCATACCTAGACTTCTCATTAAACTGCTTGTACTACTCAGCAACTGACATATCATATGTCATCTTAAACCCATCAAACTCCTCTCTCAGCTTACTCCTCACATGTTCCGGTACAAACTCTTTCCTCATAGCCCTCCGAAACTCTTCCCAAGGTATAGCAGGTAAGCCCTGGTTCGCATACATCTTCCTAGAACTCACCTTTACCTTATCCCACCACTCGCCAGCTGCTTCCCTCAGGTAGAACGCAGCTTGTTCTACTCTCATCTCATCGGGACAAAGTGAACCGGATCTAGTATGTTCTCCATCTCACGATGCCGTTGTCAAGAAGGTTCGGTTCCCGGTTCCCTTGTACTCTTTTTGGGTTAAACTCGCTATATAAAGGCTGATCTTAGAGTGATCAACCTCCTTGTCCTTTCCCACTTTCTTTAAGGCCTCCGTAAGAGCATCCTGATGCTCTAACATCTTAACGATATCATCTATGTTCATGGTCTCAGCTCTCGCATACAAAGCGTTTCTCTTGGGCGGCATCTTGAAACTATATAAGAAAGGGTAGATATAAATATACGCACTAAAACCTCAAAACACGAAAGCAGGCTGCCCAGAACACACTCGATCGAGTGCCTAAACCTACTCGATCGAGTAGAGGTTACTCGATCGAGTGCCCACCATACTCGATCGAGTGCCTCGACATCAGACCCCAAACAGACCTTCTGATTTCTAACATACTCGACCGAGTAGCCAAAAACCACGATTCTGGTTGTAAAAACGTCAAATACCCACTCGATCGAGTCAGACCCACTCGACCGAGTATCTCACCTACTCGATCGAGTACCCCCTTACTCTATCGAGTCATGCTGACTCGTATTTACTACCCGCATGTTATCTCACATATCCCAACATACTATGCAACTTTATAAACTCGACATATAATATAGTTAAGCATGCAATTCTACCAAGCTTTTCATATGATCAACAAAATAACTATATCATGTTATCAAACGCCACATAGTAAACATCCAACATGCTTCTTGTTCAAACAACAGTTCTATATACTTCACCAACCTTTCATTTACAATCTCAACTTCTACTCCAACATCCAACAAGTACAGCATACATCACCACATTCACATACAAACTAACAAACATCGCATACGACCTTGACATATACCCCCCCCCCCCCCATGTGACCGGTTCAAAATTGTAGGGCGAGTTCGCGACTTTAGGACGCCTCCCAAGACTTTGCATTAGCTCCTACAACCTTCACCCCGGGTTCATTTTAATTGACTCCCTAAGTTCATTAGATTCATTGGTTACAGGTTTCAGGATCGTCGCTCTGATACCATTTTGTAACACCCCCATACTCCAAGTGCCTTACCAGGACCACTCAGGTATAAGGATGTTACCATCTCGGTTACCCGAGGCAATGATAATCAAACAGACAATAACGAAACGTACTTTAAAAGTATAATTTTAGTGAAAGGTTACAATCCAAACCAAAAACCAAAATACGAATACAAGTTCTCAAACCAACTGTCTAATCAGTTAAGTGAAATGTTTATTAAACTACTAAAGCTACAGCGAAAGACTTCTATCATCAGACGGTGGCATATCCCAGCTATCCCAGTAACTCGACTCATACCTGCTCAATAACCGCTCACCATCCCGAATGGATCACCACAGTTTTTAAAACATTAAACGGGGTCAGTACTAATCACACAATTTATATAAACCAACAATACAGTAAACAGACAGCTCAAACGATCACACACACACAATCAACCCACTCCAATCAATCTCCGTCACCGATCGTCCACTTTGGACCGCCCGCTGGGGACCGCAGCCGTACCCACCAAATCCCCGCCCATCATACCGAGCGATAACCCTGTCCCATTAATGTGCACATCCCCTCCCGTGGCGGGTTCCACAGAGGGCGAAACTAGGGCGTGAAGCCACTCCCGCAAGTGACTCCACTCAGCCAAGAACGCATCTCGAGAACCAGAGACAAACAATCACAACCATCAAACAACAATCAATCAACATCCGTCACAATACCAATACGATAACAATAACAGTCACACAACACCAACGATGCATTATGGGACTAATACTGAGTAGGGAAAGCCTACCTGGAAAGCACAACAATCAGACGATCTCACAGCTGATATCAAAAAGCTTCCTCTACGAATCCTCCTCCTAACATACAAACATATAATCACTACCAATCACAAAATACAACAAAACCCCCAAATCCCAATATTAGGGTTTAACAAACTTTAACGAAATGCTATAAAAACGGTACGTAGATCTTACCCTCGACGCAAGGATCACAACGGTATAAAGAAAGGTAAAATCCGACCTTCCAAGCTCCGAGATTTGCCAACAATGCGATTGATGCGAAGAACGTAGTTTGATTTCTCTTTTTGAAAGTAATTAGGTTTTAAAAGTGTTTAAGGAAAAGTGACGGAAGTAATTATATACTTAATCACATTATTAACAAAACCCGAGAAATCATCCCCCATAAACCGGCTACTCGATCGAGTAGCTGAGGTACTCGATCGAGTGCCCCCTTACTCGATCGAGTATCTACGTTACTCGATCGAGTACCCAACAGGTCAGAAACTATTGTTAAGACGCAACACACCCTTACTCGACAGAGTAAGGCCTACTCGATAGAGTACCCAGAGACTCATAAATCGGTAGTATTACACCTTCGATGGGTCCATTCCGCCTCAGGGACTTGACTCTCCAGTAGGATGCGTAGAGATGGGACCTCTAACTCTACCGGTTGAACCGCCTCCATACCGTATGCTAGGTAGAAGGGTGTGGCGCCTGTTGGTGTTCGAATGGAGGTTCGGTATCCCCAGAGTGCGAATGGGAGTTTGCTCGGCCAATCGCGGTAGTTGTCTTGCATTTTCTTGATAATGGTGACAAGAGTTTTGTTCGCTGCCTCCACCGCTCCGTTGGTTTGGGGACGGTAGGGGGATGATCGATGTCACTTTATTTTGTATTTGTCCAGCAAAGCTTGAGTTTCCGCCCGGAAGTGAGAGCCTTGATCGCTGATGATTTCATGGGGTACCCCGTATCGGCAGATGATATTGTTTTGAATGAACTTGGCCACTTGTTTAGCGGTCAAGACTGCATATGACTGTGCCTCTACCCATTTGGTGAAGTAGTCGGTGGCGACGAGGACGAAGCAATGCCCCTTGGTGCCTATCGGGTTGACTTTCCCGATGATGTCGATGCCCCAAGTTGAGAAAGGCCAGGGTGATGTCATGGTGTATAAAAGGGATGGTGGTATGTGTTGTATGTTGGCGAAGATTTGGCAATTGTGGCAATGTTTGACGTAGTTACGGCAATCGGCCTCCATGGTTGTCCAGAAGTAACCAAGCCGCATGATTTTCCGTGTAAGCATCATTGCGCTCATGTGAGGGCCACATTCTCCGTCGTGAACCTCTCTCATGACTTTCTTGGCTTTGTGATGGTCAATGCAAAGGAGGAGAATTCCTTGGGGTGTTCTTTTGTATAGTTGATTTTGGTTTATCACGAATTGTGATGCAAGTAAACGGATGGCTCTTTGTCCTCTTTGATCAGAGTTGGGAGGGAATTCTTTTTTGGTTATGTAATTGATGAGGATGGCTTGGTACCAAGGTTCATCATGGCTTTCCTCGTCATCTATAATGGCACAAATGTGAGTTGGCTCGCTCCTTCTCTCGACACATAGGGGCATCGATGTCATGTCGTCAGGTATGTTGACGAGCGCGGTAAGTTTCGCCAGGGCATCGGCAAATTGGTTTTCCTCTCGCGGCAAGTGGAAGTAGTCGATTTGATCGAAGAACTCGGCCTCTTGATTGATCTTTGCTCGGTAGGGAGCTAAGCTGTCAGATCGAATTTTCCATGATCCGGACACCTGATTGATGAGTGAGGAACCGCCGTGGACCCTCAGTCTCTTGATGCCAAGTGTGATGGCTGCTTGTAGGCCAATGAGGCATGCTTCATATTCAGCGGCGTTGTTGGTGACGACGAAGTCTAGCTTGACCGAGATCAGAACATGTTCTCCCTCTGAGGATATTAGAAGGATTCCTACCCCGAAGCCTCTCAAATTAGATGCACCATCGAAGTATAGGTCCCATGTGTCGGAGTCGGCACAAAGGATGTCTTCGTCAGGAAGTGACCATGTGTCGGTCGTTGGGTCCTCATTGACGGGATTCTCTGCCAAGAAATCAGCGACTGCTCTTCCCTTGATGACCTTAAGGGGTACAAACTTGAGATCACACTCGGACAGCATGAGTGTCCACCTAGACAGTCTTCCGTTTAGTACGGGTTTTTCGAAGATGTATTTAACCGGGTCCATCTTAGAGTAGATGTGGACCGTGTAGCTGAGCATGTAATGCCGCAGCTTCTTTGTCGACCATACTAGGGCAAGGCATGTCTTCTCCAGTTGGGTATACCTCGTCTCGTACTCAATGAACTTTTTGCTGATGTAGTAGATGGCTCGTTCTTCGTTGCCAACTGTTTGTGCTAACATTGCTCCCATGGCTGTGTTGGTAACAGTCAGGTATAGGGATAGAGGAATTCCTGTTTGAGGTGGCATGAGGACAGGAGGTTTGGATTGGATTTCCTTTATCCTGTCGAAGGCCTTCTGACAGTCGCCGTCCTAGTCGGAGTGATCTAAGGCGCGAAGCTTTTTGAATATTGGTTCACAAATCATAGTGAGCTTGGCAATGAAGCGGCTGATGTATTGGACCTGACCGAGAAACCCCCGAATCTCCTTCTCGTTCCTAGGCCGAGGCATTTGTTGAAGGGCTTTGATTTTGGTTGGGTCAATCTCAATGCCTCTTTTGCTGACGACATGTCCTAAAAGCTTTCCGGAGATGACCCCGAATGCACACTTCTGAGGATTTAGTCTCATGTTATATTTCCGCAGACGAGCGAAGAATTTCCGGAGGGCACTGATGTGGCCGTCCCGTTCTTTTGATTTGACAATCATGTCATCGACATATACCTCTACCTCCTTGTGCATCATATCATGTAGGAGAGTGGTAGCGGTTCTCTGATAGATTGCTCCGGCGTTGATGAGGCCGAAAAGCATGACCGTGTAGCAATATGTACCCCACTGTGTAGTGAACGCAGTCTTGTGCATGTCTTCCTCAGCCATTTTAATCTGGTTGTACCCAGCATACCCGTCCATGAATGATAGGAGAGCATGTTCGGCAGTGTTGTCTACCAGAATGTCAACATGTGGCAAAGTGAAGTCGACGCAAACCCGAATTCTTCCGTCTTTCATCGGTACGGGCACAATGTTGGCCACCCAGTCAGAATATTCACACACTTTGATAAAACCAGCCTTGAACTGTTTATCCACTTCTTCCTTGATTTTTAGGGCCCACACAGGACGCATCCGGCGTAGCTTCTGTTTCACAGGTTTAGCCCCGGGTTTAATGGGTATCCGGTGCTCTGCAATTTCTCTGTCAATCCCAGGCATGTCTCTGTAAGACCAAGCGAACACGTCCTTGTATTCTTGGAGGAGGTCAATGAACTGTTGTCTTTCCGAGGGGTCCAGGGTTGTCCCTATCCTAAGTTCTTGAGGTGTATTGTCGGTTCCTACGTTAATAGGTTCGGTCTCCTCAATGATGGGGGTTCTGGTTTCCCGTTTGTCAAGTTCTTTGGCTAGGTGAGGTGGGTAGTCACTCAAGTCAAATTCCTCGTAGTCATTCAGAATTGCATTGCAGTTAAATTGAGACGAGTCATAAGCAAACTTAGCGTTCATTAAGCTGACACGAGCAAAAAGCTCGGAAAGGACAGACATCTCGTGTTCAGTCAGAGGCGACACAACAGAGGAGGCGGCTCCTGGAACAGGCTCCAGGTTGTCACCTTTCATGGGAGTAGGGGTGACCCTAGTAGACTCAGCCTCTGAATTAGCCACGTCTTTGTGATAAAACAGTGGGAAGGGGACCTTGACTGGGACATCAGGAGTGCTAGGAGCTATGACAGACTCTGACTCAGACTCAGACTCAGATCCTTCTTCACTTCCCTCCTTGAACATAGGGCCTTCTCCAGTTGTTATCTTGAGAATGCGGCCTTGGCGATCGGTCCACTTGACGGTCTTCCTCCAGCCTCGGGTAACTTTCTCCGGGTCAGTATCGGAGATCAAGGCGGTTGGGTTAAATTGATTGTCCTTCAGGAGATGTTGATGATGTCCTCATAGTCGAGGTGTTTGACGTTATCTTCCCCAAAGAGGAGTGTGACAGCTTGTCCGTCAAGGCATGGTGACGGCTTGGACTCAGTTGATGCAGCTTCGATGTTGTCGGGGATAAAGTAGCAATCCTGGAAGACTTCCACTCCCGGGTGCCTAGCCCCGGCCACAGAGTCATAGATTGGTTCCGGAAAGCCATGGTAGAGCTCTGATTCTCCCTCGGGGACAAAGTATCCGTTGAGAGTCAGATGATAAGGACGGAGGATAACCCCGTGCTTCTTGCGTTTTCGGACTAGGAGGTTCATCTCCTGGATATCTTCGTCGGTAGGTTCGTATCCCAGCCCAAAGGGACTGTTGGGGACCTTAGCCTATTTCAAGGGAGACAATGGGTCTTTCTGTAGATTGAGCGGCAAACCCGGGAAGTAACCTTGACGCATCATAATACGGTTGACCCTGAGGTTGGCGAACGGGTCACAATCAGAGGGTTCTGATTCATTAGTTATGGCGTTCACAGCTTGGAAACCCCACATTTTGTTATCGTCCTCCTCATTGGCTTGGGAGGCTATTCCCCTTCTCATGACAGCTTTGATCGGGGAAGCAGGAATTGTGATCGTTTTCCCGTTGAAGGGGACCCTGATCTTCTGGTGGAGAGTCGAGGTGACTGCCTTGACGGCGTGAATCCAGGGACGTCCCAGGAACATATTGAAAGAAGCGTCGATGTCGACCACTTGAAAACCGGCTTGTCTTTCTAGTGGTCCGGTTGTGACGGTCAAAGTGACAAGCCCCGCGACCTTGCGGCGAGTGTCGTCGTAGGCGCGTACTCCTTGATTCGTTGGGACCAAATCCGCTTCCTTAATCCCCAGCTTGTGGGCAGTCTTAAGAGGAATGACATTTACCACGGACCCGTCATCCACGAGGACCATGGGTACATTTTTCTGGAGGCATTGTACGGTGATATACAGGGCCAGGTTATGATTGGCTCCGAACGGAGGGATATCCTCGTCGGAGAAGACAACTGGGTTGTTCATATCAGGGGCGTCCCTTGTCATGTGCGCCACTATTTCCTCTGGGGAAGAGGTGGAGGGCACGGTTAATTTTCCCAAGGCCTGCAGCAGGGCCTGTCGATGCTCAAAAGACGTTGCGATCAGTTGCCAAATTGAGATTTCAGCTTTTGCTTTCTGAAGCTGTTTCAGGATTGAGTTCTCAGGAGCCTTTGGTTGAGTGTCCACTTCCGGGACGACTTGGTCATTCGTTGTTGGAACGACCGTTGGATTGTTCGGATTCTGATAGGGACGTCCGTACCGGGTGAGATGCCCGATTTCTTTCGCCCGCTTCTCCTTCCCTGTGATGATATAGACATCCTCAACGTCATCTCTCCAGATGCCATTAATTTCAGAGTCTCGAGGGTACCTTGGAGGGGTGTTCCTCGGTGGGCAGTTCTTGTGAGGGATACTTTTATGAGGGTGGTTTTTGTGAGGGTGATTTTTATGGGGGTAGTTATTGTGGGGGTAGTTATTCTGAGGGTAGTTATTTTGAAGGTGATTATTTTGAGGGTGATTTTCGTGGGGTCTATGCCAGAATGGTCGCGGGAGCAATCCATCCTGGGGTGGGTAGTTTTGAATGCTTGGGGAATTCTCCCTTGGGCGCGGTGGCGGTGGATTGAAAATGAGTCGACGATAGGCATCGTCGAGTCGGGTGATACTCTCAGAGGCTGGCTATGGCCTCCTCAACTTGTTGAAACATAGTGAGCATAGTGGCAGCACTAAACACAAACACTCCGTCTGAAGGATCTTTTTCCAAAGTATTCACCTCGTCGTCAATTGGCAAGATGAGGTGAGAGCAGTCCAGAGTCGGCTCATTGTCAGAGATAGCGTGGATTCCCAGAGGATTCGTTTTGTTGTTCGGCTTAGTTGGTGGGGGTAAAGGCAAATCTCCTTTCTCAATCATGTCTTGAATGAGGTCCTTGAGTTTGAAGCAGGTTTCAGTATCATGCCCTTTCCCTCGATGATACTGACAGTAGGCATTGGGGTTCCAGAACCGGGATTTCTTGGCATAGGTCGAATCCGGGGTGGGTCCGATCGGTTGTAACTTCCCCTGGTCCATGAGCCTTTTCAGGGCACTTGCGTAAGTTGACCCTATGTTGGTGAACACTCTCTGGGGGCGCTCAGTCCTCTTAGCAGATGGTTCGACGAGGTTAACCTCATCAATCTTGTTCGTCGGGCCGTAAAGGCGAGATCCGGTTGAGGTGGATCCTTGGTAGCCTCTGCCAGTGGTTTTGGCCAAGACACCCTTTCGGAGGTCATCTTCAATACGTGTCCCCAGAATCTGCAGATCTTGGAAGGTCTTGATATTCTGGTATCTCAGTAGGTTGGCATAAACTGGGCGGAGGTTGTTGACGAACTTTTCCACCAAAGTTGATTCACTCGGCTTACTGGCCAATTGAGTACTCACCCTCCTCCAACGGGTTAGGAACTCAGTGAACCCCTCCTTGTCGTTCTGGGTTAGCACTTCGAGAGTACGGGTATTGCCCTGGATCTCGACATTGTCGGCATACTGTTTGGCAAACTCAACTGCGATCTCATCCCAAGTGGTAAGGTTTTTCGGATCAAGGGAGTAGTACCATTGGCGAGGGATCGGTTCCAAAGAGGATGGGAAGATCCGGGTAAAAAGTTCCTGTTTGAGCCCTTTAATGGCCATGTAGTCCTTGAAGGCACGAATATGGTTGAGCGGGTCCTCCACTCCTTTGAACTTAGGCACATCAGTTAGGGTGAAGTTGTCAGGTAATTGATCCCCAACAGGTTCGAACCTTCGGTTATTCTCAAGATGGATATTGTTACCCCGGGCTAGGAGCTGTTCTTCCAAGAGCTTCAGCCTCTTCTCAGTTTCAGTTAGAGGTGGAGTGTTATGTTCCCCAGTTTCTTTGTTCTCCAGGGCGTCGATACGGGTCTCGACGCGATCCAGGGTGACCTTATGAGCGGTGAGCAGGCTGGCTAGCTGATCAGTCGTGACATCTCTGTTGTTATCATTGTTGTTGTTGGACGAAGCTGAAGACGGGGCCATGGCTCTGAGGCAGAAAAACAACTCACATTACAACTCAATCCGACACGGTTCCAAGACTGAACGCAGACAACACAAAGGACGAGATAAAGATCAGACTCAACAAGACGGGGATGACCGTGTGTGGTCCCTCGGTGCTGACTCGATTTATGACTTGACGATGTTGACCGAACCTTTGACACGAGTCCAACATGACGGCGTGACGCCATTGGACGGGTCTCGTGGTGAGATGACTCATAAGTAAAGACCCATAAGTACGTTTGCTTTGACTCGATAGACACGAGGCGGAATTGGAATGGTGGACTGAAGTTTTCGAAAATAGAAATTTTCAAAAAGATTCATTTGTCGCTTTAATAGACGGCTTCCGAATATAGAGATCTCCGCAAGTCGATCAGCTGAAAGGGGTAATCTTAAGTTTATTTGCAAAAGACGGTTTGAGTTTTAGTCGGCTCGGAAAACAATGTGTTGCTTCCCAAGACGGTTTTGAAATTCAAAATTGTATGTTTTGAAAATCGAGTTTGAAATGTTTGAAGAGGTCTCGGGGACGGTGCGTGGTCCTCGGGATCCCGAAAGTGTCTCGAGAAAAGGGTGTGTGCTTTTCTCGGGTTTTGAAAGAGCCATTGTCGGCGCGAAACGGGTTAAAATCCGTGTCTAGACGCGGCGATTATAACGGCGCAAAAAGGTGATTTGAAATGGTTGTAGAAAACCGGGTTTTGAAAATCGTCATTACGACGGCCTAGAAAGGCGTGTTAAAATGGTTATACAAAAACGGATTTGAAAATCGTCATTACGACGGCCTAGAAAGGTGTGTTGAAATGGTTATACAAAACTAAACCGTGGGCTAACCCGCGCCTAAACAGGCCCTCCATTTCTCATTTTCAAAACCAGAGGGAGGCCCCTTGTATCGCCGGCTGGCTCGCGCCTCATATAGCCGTCTGGTACAGGGCCTGTTCCTTTCCAGCATTAGTCTAGGACGATCCCGACTCCGGTTAGCCCGGATATAGGACGGATCAGATGACTATTTGATTATTCAAAATCATATTTGCAAAATGCCTTACTAAGACAAATGGATCATGTTATGCACCCTAAACCTGATACGGTAAATGGATGTTTAATTTCCGTCTTGCATGCAAATCATTAATCCAACTCGACATCTTATACTTGATACTTGGATTAAATCAACCAACTTAGAAAGCTCTCACATGTTAGGTTTAAATTATTGGATGCGCATTCATGCATTTAAACCATTTTATCAACTTTTGCATTCAATCAACCAAGATCGATCAGTAGAGGCAGCTAACGCGGGCGGTATTGGGTGTCTGATTAAAGGGCTTCCCAATACGTACCTTCACCTCTTACTCAGAAACTTTGGATAGTGGACGACCTTATCCAGGGCGTACGAGAGTCATTCTAGAGATAGGATGCTAAAGAGGGACGATTTCCTTATCTTTAGTACCTATGTCAAACGCTGCTTTGTGCTTCGATTTGACCGAGGTATAAAGTGGAATTCGAACGGGTTCTAGGCATCCCACAAATGCTTGGTGGCGACTCCAAACATCTATAATCATTTCGAGACCCTTACCGAGACGAAACCGACCGATCTAAAAACGATCCGGTCGAAAGCATTTTTACGCCGCCGAGCGTGAGACCGCTGTACGTCCACGGATCAAGGTGGGCTTGCAGGTGGGCCATGTCCACAGATTGGCGACTCCGCTGGGGATAACTAGGACACTTACGTCTTTGTGATCCCTAGATGGTGAGACTCGAATGAGGTCTTGGTTGGAATGCATTAATTGATATTACGGTCACGGTCGGGTTCCTTGTCCGGGCCCACAACCTAACCCTTTTTGACCAATTGGCTCGTCTCGTCGGCGTGAGTTTTTCTCATCCCCGCGTTTCGAATTCCGATTGAGTCAAGCATGCCATTGACGTTACACATTTCTGTTTCGTCAAAGAGCTTTCATCACTTTCGAGCACGAGGCTAGGGCACCCTCCTTACACATTTTGTTTGGATTGGTATCCCTCTCGCAAATCGGGGTTTGATTGCTTGGTGTGTAACCCACCCTTTTAAGCCAAAACCCGTGTCAGCATAATGCATAATATAATGAACTGTGAGTGCTTATGTGCTACTTGATCATAAGTCCTTCCGTGTCATTTTCAAACTTTCAAAATCACCATTTTTGCGCCGTCATAATGGCCATTTCAAACCTCGGTCTTTCGCCGACCGTTGCACGCCTTTCTAGGCCGTCGTAATGACGATTTTCAAACCCGGTTTTGTATAACCATTTCAACACGGCTTTTTAGGCCGTTGTAATGACGATTTTCAAACCCGGTTGCCGTGTTCTGACCTTTTAGAAAACGTTATAAAACGTGTTGAAAATGGGTATTTAAACCCGGTTTGATTGAAGGGGTCATTTAGACCGCATTTGTTGATTTGAAGAACTAGACTCGAATAATCATCATTATTTGGATAATATTCGGTGTCGGGTTCGATTTGACAAACTTGACATGAATAGTTTTGAAAATAATTATGGACTAATTGTTTTAAGTCCATTTGAATGTCATTAGTCGATACTCATCATCGTACCCGGGTTAAAATCCGGCATGGTATGTAGAACCAAGGATGACTTTGTGTTGGGGACTAATATGTTTGTTTGAAAATGTAAAGAAATGAAATAAAAGGTTTTAAAATACCTTTTAAATGTCATTAACCAAATATTATCACCGAAACACGGATTTAACCGTCATGGTATGAGGAACCAAGGGTGAAAAATGTTTTATGGTTAAAACAAGTGAAATAAAATAAAAAGGGTTCGAAAGTATTTGGAATGGTAAAAACCGATTACAAATATGAAGATGAATTTAAAGGGAAATGACGAGAACAAACACGGTTGATCTCTGGTCTGAACACCCCATTTAGGCGCGGGTAAGCTGGCGACCTAAGGGGCTTCTGCCTCAGACCAAAAATCAGTTTTGGCTCGTTTATTCCATGTTTTGGTTCATGTTATGCACGTTTTAGCATGTTATAGTCATGAAACAAATGTAAACATAATAAAAGAGGATTTTTACACCCTCATACTTACATGTTTGGTTGTGGCGAGAGACCGACGTAAGTGTAACAACTCGTTTGATTGGAAAAAACTCGGTTTAAAACCGTTTTGGTAAGTAAAAAGAGTGTTTTAATGTTAGTGACGGTGTAGTGGTCGAAGTGGTCGGTCAAGTGATTTAATGCACGATGACGGTATCAAACAATGTGTAAGGCTTGTATTTACGATCAGTAGGTCGTAAATACGCGTCGGGTTGTGACTTAAGAAGTCGAGTCGAGAATTTTAAGGGAGAAAAGAGGGGGTGGACACTCGCGTAACTCTCAAATGGGTGGCATTTGAGGGGTATTTATAGGAGAATGAGTGGTTGTTTGAGTTTTGAGCGATGTGGCCACTTGGGCTGCTCAAATAGGCGCGAGCCACGTCGCGGTTCTTCGAGTTGTGTTGTCACTTTCACAACAAACGCAATCATGATTTGTTCTATCCTAGGTTTTGTAGTCACATGTTTGGTACTTGACCAACATGAATCCGGGAAAACTTAAGGTAGAAGGTTTGAAATGTTTTGTTTTTTGGTGGTTGACTCGGTTTGACTCGTTGTTGGAGTCGGGATTTGAATTTTTAAGTCGGTTTTTGGTCCGGTGTCGGTTTGACTCTAATTAGTGTCATTGCGCCCCCGTCGTCGTACATTAAACACTCCAGGTATTTTTGAAATGTTTTATTTTCGAAATCGTTTTAAGTTTTCCGACGTAAAGTTGTACACAAACTGTCGATCAAACGCCGCGATTCCAAAACATGTTATAGTCCGATAATCATCGGGTGTTTGTTGGAGTCTCAGCAGATACTGGGTATCTACAATATCTATGGTAGATAACTCCGGTCAATCAGTTATTCTCCAGATCGAGGAAACCACTCTCGATATGATCACTTGCAAGTACGACCTGAAAGACACCTTGCATTGAGTGGGAGATAGTAATAGGACAAGAGAATTGGTGACGCACACTTGTCGAGGACAAGTGGGAGATTGTTGGAGTGTCTCCGACAATAATGCGATCACAATTGTTGATCATGATGATCACATGTTTAAATCTCATTTTTAAGAATACGTAAGGGATGATTCATTTTATAGTCAACTGATCAACATTAATCGGTAACGATTGGCTTGCTAGAGTTTGACGTTACTGTCGTGGGACGGTGGTGGTCAGTTGATCCCTTAAGGTCACACCTAAAGGATGATGCCCTAATCTGTAAAGTTGATTAATTGTATGACGATACAAGTTAATCAATTCCTTAAAATTGAACAATTCAATTTGTGAGAGAGAATATTGATATCTTATTGTAATGGGATTAAATAAGATTTATTTTAGTAATTGAAATACATTATTACTAAAATTGTTTATTGTTTGTGAAACAACAGAGATGAGAATGAATGGTTAATTATAATTACAAGATGTTGTGAATTATAATTATATGACCCATTTTATTTATGTGATCAAGTATCACTAGTTAATTTGTTGTATGTAATTTAATTAATTTATAAAATGATATTTATGAGATAAATATGCATTAAATTAATTAATAACATGTAACATACTACATGTGACATATTGTGTGACAATTGACAAATTGACAAAATAAAATTGACATACTTACTCTGCTTCACTTATCCCGTCTAACATGGAGACCCTTGTCCCCCTCCGATCCCTTCTATTACTCCTATGTCCACATTAATCTTTCATTCCCCATATTCGATTTTCGTTACCCTCCCTCCAACATAACATTTTTCTCCATCTTCTCATCACTTTCTTGTGCCGCTATCATCTCACATAAAAGCTCCAAAGTCCTTCCCGGTCCTCACCACTTTTTCCGAGCACCAACACGCACCTTCAAAGATCTTAAATTGTTCTGATCCTCCCGGATAGACCAACACGCCGTCATACATTCCATCCTCTTCGTCACGGCCAACTACCTCTACACACTCTCTCACCCACTAGAACTGAGTTCTTATTCATCTTTAATCTTATTGCTATGACAACGGTGACACCCATCATCTTTAATTTGCTACCAAGCCAGACAACTAAGTTATAGCTCATTACACCGTTTTCAACAAACACCTTATTTTGGGGAAGTAGTACACTTGTACCAAGGTCTTCCAAATTGTATTCCACATCCATTTTCACGTGTATAGTCTGATTGTCCTACCTTATTTCTCGCGGGATCACACTTCGAGCAGTTTGTAGGCCAATTTGGTAGTGCATATGCCATCTCTTCCATATCCCAACATCACTTGTCCATCTGTTGTGCAACACTCAACCATTTTTTTAAAGTACAATCAACTTCAAGGGCAAAAATAAGACTCAACTTTAGTCGATCCTAGCACCCAACCGCTTCCTCCAACAAGTGAGCCTCAGTCATATGTAGAGCATCCTCTTTTTTGGTGAAATGTGAATATATTGATATAACTTTGAAGATATTACATCACCATACAAGTAAGACGTGCCTCCTTACAAATCACACTAATCAACTAATGCTATGAAGCCAATCATCAGCTAAACCATTACTAAAATTCCTGATCCTATGGGGTATGCGAGACATCAAGCATCGACACCTTTGTATTGGCGTCGTCTCCAATACAAGGGTTGCCCACACCCTTTTTGCCATCCTCCTTTCTAGGTAAAAGTACTCTTCTTAATTTGGTGTCGTGGATCCAAGGGTCGCCCACACCCTTGTATTGGCGTCGTCTCCAACCGCTTTCTAATGCCCAACAAGAGAACGTCTTACGCTTTCCACGTGGTTCTCCCAATGAAACTTGATTACTCCTTATTCACGTTAATGAATAAAACATTCGGAAAATACTTCCCTTTAATAACTCGCACCATAAGACTCCCCTCTTCTATCATCAACCTCCCCGCTTGTTTTCCAAGAAGGGCTCTATTGCATTTTGAAAAATATGGAAAGCCCATACTCAATCCGTTACATATCGTATCCCAAACCACCCACGAGATTTTCCTTCTACCATTATCTGAACGACCAAACCCCACCAAAACCTTGAAACAAGCGAATGTAACTCATCACAAAAGTTTGTTGGTAACTTAAACACGCTCATGGCATTTTATATTTTGATATTCCACTTCTCTTACATGTATACAACCCATATACTCTGACACTCTGTACTTATTTCATCTCTACTTTTGTTTATTTCTTTTTCTTTCTAAAAGTATGCCATTTTTACTTTTTACGATACAAGCTATAAAAATGGAGAGAGTAGTATATTTATTGACTAATACATGTCAAATAAATAATGTGCCAAATATTCTTATTGAAATTTTAAATTTTCGACTTACCCTGCATGACAAATTCTCCAATGAGACGGTTATACAACCGGGTTGTAAAACATCGACGACGGTTTTTAAACAATCGACGTTTTCTTTAAAAAAAAGACCAAACTACCTTTACTCTCTCTAACTCTCTCACACTCTCCCTTTCACTTATTCAAAAAACAAAAGCAAAACCCTCAAACACCACCATCTCCCGCTCCGACCGCGCCACCACTGCCCCATCATCAACAACCACCGAACCACCTCCTCCTCCGACCACGCCACCACTGACCCACCGGACAATCACCTTTTTCTTTCTTGTCCACATAAAAGTAAGTAACCCATATTTTTATTTTTTTTAGTTAACTTAGGAATCAAATTTTATACTTTGAAATTAACTTGATTATGATTGTTTGTTTCCTTTTTTTTTAATTAATTATAACACTTCATATTGCGTGTCAACGTCCAGCCATAGAGGAACGTTGATATCCATGGACAGACGTTGGGTATCAACGTTCCTCTATGGCTGGTTCAGTCCATGGTTGGACGTTGAGACTCAACGTGTCATATAAACGGACATTGAATTTCAAATGTCGTATGTTGTTTAAAATTAAATGAAACATAAGCTATTCAAAGGAATTTATGTAAATAATTAATACGAAAGGCAAAACGATAATTACGATATCTAACGTCATCTAATGCGGATTTGAAGACAAAAAAAATTAAGATGCGCTTAATTAATAGTTTGTTAACGTATCAGAGATTTGGGTTCCATCATTGATTTCTTAGCTAAATGTTGATTTTTATTTTTTTAAGTTTGTTGGATTTTTGGGAGAAATTGAGAGAAGAGAGAAAGGAGAGAGAGTGTGTGTTTGTCAAAAGTTTAAGTCATTCGGTATGAAAACGTCATCTATTTGATTTTTTTTCCTGTTTTTAGGTGAAGTCGCGAAAAGTCCCTAGCGGCTTTTCTCTTTGGCATTTCCAGTGGGACATTTTAGAAATTTTCTTTTATTTTTTTTAATACAATAGCAAACCGTCAGGCTTCCTAGGGGCTTACCAGGGAAGGAATTTTATATGACTTTACACTAGTTTAGGACCCGTGCAAAGTTGCACGGGTATATATAATAATATATATAGTTAGTTAGTTATTTATAGTTACGAAAATTAGTATGAATGTACGACATTTTGCACAAATAAATTAGAGGACAATATTATTGACTTGAAATTCAACAGGAGTGAACAAATGTAAAGAACATTTATGATCGGTGATGGAGCTATGTGGGGGCTTGTACGGACGGTCACCCATAAAAAAATTGAAACTTTTAATTAAATTTATCAATTTTTTTAGTTTACTCTATTAAATTTATCAATTTTCACATTATGTGTATAAACCTGCTTTATAGGGACCAAAGTAAGACAAAAATATAGACTAACTTTTTCATTTGTGTCAGTTTATTGTTTATATCAAATTCCATCCATTGTTTCTTGAAAATAAAGTAGAAAACAGTAGTGTCCTTCAAAGTCTAATTCGTCATGTACAACAAACAATTAAACTTGTTAATAGAATCATGTACAACAAACAATTAGACTTGTTAACATAGAAAAACATTGAAAACAGTAGTCATTTGAAGTCCCCTTCAAAACAATAGTCATTCAAAGTCAACTTTCATCCCTCGTTTCTTGAATCAACCACTTGCTCGGCTTTATCAATTGCAAAGTACGTTATTTCCGAGTAAACAAATTCCCAATATTGAAACCTCTCTGGGCTCCTCTTGGCCAGTTCGACTCGACTAAGAAAGTACGTGGCAGAAGTCCCTGGAGCGTCTGAATTTCACCATGGCATGTCATAAGCCATGTAGTTGTGAATTGTGATCTGCTTGTGCTCCCCGTAGCATAAGGGTAAGCTATATTAGAAACTATTGTCACTGCTCAAAATCAAACCTTAAGCTGACATGGTGAACTAAAACAAAGCGTCTCAAAATCACCGTAAGCATACATGTAACATTCATTGACAAATAGCTACCTTTTTGTGTCAAAATTCAATACTTAATAAGTTGTATATATCAGGAAGCTTTGCAGGTCATAGTGTAGAACATAAAAGAGTAGACTATTATTGTCCACAATAAAATAATTTTGTGACTAAATGAATCATAATCCCTTAAAAATGATCCTAACGGCCAAATTTGAAGCAAAAGTTTACTTATAGTCATTTGGAATTTCTCTAACAATAATTACTTTGTAAAATTCATACTTCCTCCATTCCATTCATTTATTTACCTTATATATTCTTTGTGAGGAGTGTTTTAATGTAAAGTAAACAAATAATAGAGAAAAAAGGGGTACGTGTCTATATAAAATCGTTAATGACAAATATGGCAATTAGTAGATTATACAACCAGTTGTATACGGTTGTATGGTGTAGAATCCGAGCTGTGTACTAAAGTTTTCGAGTTTTATTAAAAAGAATCTGAGTTATACTTTAAAGTTTTTGAACTCACACACTTAAACATAAAAAAATAAACTCTTACAAAACTCGATAACATTGCATATAAGCTCGGATTAATGTATATGGTTGTACAATGCTTATTATACAACCAGTTGTATAGTAATATTTGTGCAAATATGGAGTACAACAACTATTTGCACAACTCCTTTTATTGTACACGCATGACATAGAATCCATATCCTCAAATAATGTAATCCACCCGAATCTCTATCCTCAAATAATAACCAAGTGAATGCATGTACCTCTAGATTCCCATTTATGGATGAATACACATGACTGACGGGGGGAAGTCCTTCACGACATTAGAATAAAAACAAACTTTCCAACTTTCACGTCTTCACAATTCACCATATTAGATTGAGAAAAAAATTATTTACAATAAAGAAAAAACTTGGGCAACTACACGAATATACCAAATATAATGAAAAGACAGTGAAATTATATGGAGCAAACGCAGAAAAAGATTAGTATCATTTTTGGAAGATCATTCATAAAACCAATTCCTAATGTATAAATAATTGGGCGTCATCATTTTGTATCACAGGAAACTAACAATTCACATGAAACAATGACATTAAGTTGTATCAAAACCAATTAGATATTGGTTTCAAGGTAGTTGGCAAAATCCGTTTAATCTTAATGGGGAGGGAGGTTAATTAAATTCAAACATATCTTAATTTGAGATGGAAAGATGAGAAATAATACTAAGAAATATCATGTCTCAATCGGTAACTGAAACGAACAATTTAACATACTTGTATCAATGAAGCAATGAACATGAAACTCGAGCATCTCCCGATTCGCTCTTTCCTATCGTATTCTGCAGAAAATTAAAGGAACAGGGGAAGCATAAATCAACGAAATTAACAAAACAATAACAAAGTTACACATAAATCAGTGATTTTTTCTATCAAAATCCAATCTATATTAAACTATACTAATAAGGAATTGGAAATAATACTAAAAACACAACAGAAAACTATTTACCTCTTTAAAATCTGATTCTGTGAAGATATTTTCTAAGATAACGCTATAACGAACTAAAAGGCGGAAATAAAGGTTTCTAAAACTTGCAATTTGCCAACAATGGTTCCTCTTGATGATTAGAGCGACATAAAACTTCAATATTGGTTCACGATTTAAAAAGCTCGTGAGACAGACAATATATGATCCCTAATATATGATCCCCTGAGTCCCGCCATATGTTACCCTTGGGTTTTTACACACTGAGCAACTTTATTGTTTGTACTACTGTAACAAAATATGAGTGCAAACTTTTTAAGATATATATAGCATAACCATATTAGGATTTTGAATAAATCTTATTGACATATAAGGTGGCTAATTACCACTAACAATGTCCCCTCCCATTTGGGTTATAGTGTTATACTATGACATGTCATAGGCAATTGAAGTGTAACCTGGTCACGCTCCCTGCACCGTAAGAGGCAGTTATTTTAGAAATTATTGTTGCTCCTAAAACTCAAACCATCAGTTAAAATGCCGAATTAGCCGAGGCTTTAATAAATTAACAGACACCATCAGTATTGACAGATCTCTCCCATTAATGGATTAACCAATACATTCACATTGTATAAATTAAACTCTTAACGAAATGTTTTTAACATAAATGTCAAATTTCATATGTTATAGTTAAATTTGTTTTCAGCGTCAATTTTATACCAAACTATCAATGAAATGACCCTGACTAACATAGAAATGAAGACTGCTTTCACAGTTTTAACTTTTGCAACCAAAACTCCGACACAAATACTTGTATAAGGCGGTTTTAAACAAATTGATCGTAAAACGAATATTCTAGTAATCACTTTTACCCATTAATAGGATTGTGTTTAAATTCATTTGACAACTTTAGTAATGTAAAAACCCTCATACCCGAGACTAACTCTATAATAATATGGAGATCCGAACATAAGCCAACTAAATCGTAAAAAAAATTCATATTTTAGACCCATTGTTTTCATATTTTTAGAAATCCTAATTAAATATTAGGAAGCAACCTCAATAATTGCAAATACTAAATACAACCATGAACAACAAAGTATAGTATTGAATCTGTCGAAAAGAGAAAAATCAGATGTCAAGATGTTATCATAAAAAACATATGTAATTGAAAATAATTACCCCGTAATTGATTGATCGCAAGAAATATATGGAAAAAAAAAATCAAAACCAATTAGAGTTATTGGAGAAGATTACCATAAACAATATGTTCATTCCCATGAGTAGAGAGGCAGTTAAATCAGGTTGGTATGTTTGGATGTATTGGCAGAGATGTATAAATGAACACAAATTGAGAAGACCAGAAGAGAAAAGGGAGGCTTGAAAAATAAATATGACGACTAATATTATTTGTCATTAGGGTTAGCTCAATATTTTTAACCTAGTAAAGAGTACAGAGGGCGGGAAAATTTCTGCTAGGAATGAGACACGTGTCTAGATTTATGTTTGGTGATTCTTGTTTTATAAGTTTATGTAGATTAGCTTCTTTTTTATTCAAGTAGCCAAGCCGCTGACAACTTAAGCAGTTTCCATGAAGTCTTATTAAAATCATTTTTTATGGTACCAGTTTAATGGAATGTGGTGAAAAATAGTAAAGCAGCCGCTCTATAACGGCTTTGCCAAAAACGAGAAAAAAACGCAAGTGATGAAGTGGACACATTGGACCTAAATAGTTTGAAATCAACACTAGAACCCCAATTAATTTGTCAAATAACTCTTTTTAGCCAAAAAAAATTCTTTGTTTGAGTAGTTACTAGGTTTAAACCCGTGAAATCTACTATTACAATTTTAAATGAATATAGTTAATAATAGCAAAGATATATTGTTTTAGGAAGTAATTAATTTCTAATTTTTAACCATAAATGAGCTGTCATATATTGTATTCATTAGTATGATCAAGACTTATAATAAAATTAGTGCATATTTAATTACCCATAGCACCATTTTTTAAAACATGTAAAATAGTCGCACAATAAAATTTGTGTAAGACGGATGGTTAGAAGATTCAGTTAGTTATAAAATAATTGAAAAATTGGGCTAAAAACTTAAATTTGATTATATTCACTAAAAATAATTATATATCAAACAACACTTATTGCATGCGATAGTCTGACATGGTGAAACGATCCAATTTTATTAAACGACAACACATTTACTACATTATATAAATTCGCATCAAATGGATTGCCTTACCGTGTAAAATCGAATTACAGTATAATTTATATGCCCGTAAAATATGTAAGAAAATATGTAACATCGTAAGATAATAAACTAATTATTCCAGTACTTAAAAAAAACATAAGAAAATAATTCAAGACAACCCAAATGTGAAGAACATGATAATAACAAAACCCAGAAAAAACCCATTACTTGCTTAGGATAGTGATACGTAGAAAACGCAAAACCAAGGATTGTAATTACACTTAAAAAAAGGTTGCACATCTTTGCCTGAGTTCATCATCAAAAGCCCACTACTCTCACACACTAATGATTTTACAATTGCAAATGTTCACGGATCAAACCAAACATTTAATCATCACAAATAGAACAAAAGGAAGAGCAATAATAAAATTCATCAAACCATGCCCTCTTACAACCTCTTAACCTCTGAGATCCACGACAAAAACGTTATCGTCACTCCCAAGGCGGACCGTTATCTCTCCAGTCATTTACATGGTAATGTTGAACACTTGTGGCGATGGGTGTAACACCCCCAAATACCAAGGTGCCTTACCAAGGACCACCCTAGCATGAGAGACTGTTACCATCTCGGTTTCCCGAGGCTAGTATATCAAAAGTAACCATTCCAAAACATTTATTAAAGTATATAAAGTTAACGATTACATTATCTCAAAACCAACTCCAAAGAAAAGTATATGAATCTCAATACAACTGAAATCAAAGACAGCTAAACTCGTAACAGCGAAAGCTAGACTCGAAGTGATGACATCCCATCTCGTCCCCGTAGCTAAAGACAACCGTCACCTTTCACAATCTGCTCACCATCCCCGAATGGATCACCACAGGTTTACAAAACCACAACAACGAGGTCAGTTCACTACATAATTAAAATAAGGCAAAGTACGATAAAGATAAACAGTTGTTCCACAATCCATCTCCAACTCCCAATCACATCTCGTAACTGACTACACACTAAAGTGTGTAGCCCTGCCAGCGGGGGGCCGTAGCCTTGTCCACCTAAGCCCCGCTCATCAACGAGCGATAACCCTGTTCATTAATGTGCACATCCCTTCCTCTGGCGGGTTCCACAGAGGGCGAATCAAGGGCGTGAAGCCACTCCCGCAAGTGACTCCACTCAGGCGAGGACGTACCTCGCAAACATCAACAACCATCTCAACTCCAACACCCATACTCCAATCCACCAACAACAATCAATCAACAGCATGAATCAAATCAATTAATCACAACAACGCATTAAATCAATTATACAGTCAACTGAGTAGGGAAACCCTACATTTTCGCAATTCAAGCACACACAAGCAATCAATAGCGATACTCCATGACACCGTCACCTACACATGAATAATCACATACCATCACTATAAACCATTCCCCCAATTTAATCCAAATTAGGGTTTGCACAAATTCTAACAATAACAATGATAAACTGATTAGGAATACTAGAGACTTACTACCACAGACGACACGGACAACGAGATCCAAAAGCTCACAATCGATCACCCTTGGCTTAGGAAGAGATGAAGATGATCAGAGAAGTTTAGAAGGTCGTTAGATTTTGCAAAATAGTGATTTAGAACTGATTAGAAACTGCTCAACACGCTATTTATACTCCTTTAATCGTTTTAATCAAAACCGCGTTACTCGCTCGAGTATTCCTAGACACTAGCCTGACCAGAAACACACGACGCATTACTCGGCCGAGTTATCCATATTCGGCCGAGTAACAGGACTTAGAAAAACGTGGTATTACAATGGGAGTGCAACTGAAAACCATATCGGAATTCTTTAATTTGTTATCAGTATTTGTGAAGAACGGTGGGGATGTTTGGGGTTACATCTGATTTTTATAGTGATTCCTATATTAATAACCGATTGCGCTATATTTTAGGGAGCAAATTTCGCATATCATTTTAAGGTAAATTATTTTAGGAATACGTAAATTTGAGAAGATAATTTGTAAAGATAATTGCCATATTTTTCGGATTAGTTATTGATACTGATATAAGGTTTGATGTACATATAGTTATGGAATATGGAATATTCCATGCACATTTTATATTTCCTTCCATTAATTTAGCAACTTGTTTGTTAGGCATTATACTGAGTAGTTTATTTACCTTTTCTTTAGAATTCTCACTTGTGTATTTTAAAGGCTTCTTATTAACTGCCACATAAGACTGTGCTAGTAGATTAAGATGCCATGTCAGCCGATTTGGCTACTACATTAAAGAAATATGTGATGATATGATATGATTAGTGTGTTTTACCATTTGTTTTTTTTTTTTTTGAATTTATGAAATTGGACGGAGAAGTAAAATGAATAAGAGCAAGTGCAATCCTTTGCCATGTAAGATTTTAACAATTTCAATAATTAAGAACTTTTTGGTGCAATGGAAGAATTTTAAGTAAAGTTCTTTAACGGGGCCATAATTAATTTGTTATCTCTACAATTTTTTGTTTTTTGGGAAGAACTTGGTTCTTTTTTTCAAATCTAGTTTGTTCATTTAAGAACAAACTTTATTTTGCAATGGGACGACAAAATTTTTCTAAAAGTTCTTATTTACAAATCTAAGACAAAAAATCTCTCATCGTAATTGCTCTAATAGTACTCCGTATAATAAGACCATCTTTATCGATAGGTTTAGTGCAAGTTCCTGGGTAAGATCTAGGAAATTAAAAAAAGTCGGTCCTCTACAGAACACTTGGAACTAGTTTTAGCCCACTTTTTATATGGTATGTGGCTACAAGTAATTGAGTGAGAGGGTTTAATTAAAAAGATAAAGAAAACTCTTTGTAATTAGTTATTTAAAACTAATCAATACATATATTTAAAGCAGTAACTTTTCGAGCGATTTTAGAGAGTCCAACTTTTTTAAAATTCCGTTATAGTAGATTTCGAAACAAATTTAATAAAATTATGCTAATAAAAGTAAATTTCTTAATATTTAATAAAATTATCTTAATACAAGTAGATTAAATTTATTTTAATAAGATTATTCTAATATAAGTAGGTGATACTCAAAATACACAATGTGACTATTTATATGATATATTAATAACATAAACATAATTCATATACTATATCTTAAATTTCATTAGTCATACTAACTGAAAAGTTAACTGAAACCTAAAAATGTAGCTTAAAAGATAACTGAAAATTAAGAGTTAAAAATTTAATTGATTAAGTAAAAAATGTTTGGCAAACTCACCGAAAAGTAGGTGTTTTTTTGGTAAAATGATATAAAAGGACATAATATAAGTTTTGTTGGGTTTGTGCCTTGATTCTGTTAGTCGTCACTTCGAACGACTCCGCGGGGGTTTGACTTGGGCCTTATTTTCAAAACTCTCTAAGCCTCTCTCTAGCAGTCATGCTTATCATACCGTCTGAATCTGTAATGTGAAAACTCCTCACATATCAATAAAACTCTCTCCCTTCTACCTTGTGGATGTAGCTAACACACCGTGAGTGAACACGTAAATCTGTGCGTTGTCCTCTTTATTGTTCTTTATTTGTCTTTCTTGCTTCTGTTAAAACAAGTTTTTTATATTAATATTATAAATTGAAGGAATAAAAAAAAAACAGATTCATTGCTATTCTTATTTTGTTAAATAATTTATCTGTTAAATACATACAAAAAAAATTAGGGGTTTTCTATGGTGTACCCCTCAGTTTTTTACTTTTCTATGGTGTACCCCTACTTTTACAAAAACACATGGAATACCCCTGAACTTTCTCAAATGTTCCTTCCGTGACCAAAATCAACATTCTGTTACTATTTTCCGTTAAGGCATGATTTGTGGTTAATTAACCCAAAATTTAGATCTACTAACCCTTCTTCTACCTCTAAAACCTTCCTTCCACTTCTATTTGATCTCCTTCAACTTGTTCTACCTACATAAGTCCTTCCTCTATTACTTTTCTTGACTTTTGTTTCATCTTTTTACTATCCTCAAACTATCATTGTCTGAAAAAACTTTGGTACTAAATTTCACAAATACTTCATCGTAATTATTAATCCATTGATAATGTTTCTCAATGTTTTACATTGATATTTCTTAAACACCTCACTTTTGGTGAAGATTAATGTTAATTCTTCTCTTAATTTGTACAAAAAATCAGCCAAATTCTACCCAGTTTTGAACATATTTGAAGCAAAATCAATTTGGGGATATTGTCACCTTTGCAAATTAGTGTTTGTTACTTGACAACAACAGTCAATAGAGAGCATCGACAAGCATTGGTTATGGGTAGTAAGTGGTAATGATTAATGAGCATGATGGTATGAGGTGAAAATGGTGGTTGATTTAGAGGGTTTTAGTTGGCGGCTAAAGAATCTATTGGTAGAGAATGGTGGTGGTGTGCTAAAGGAATGGAGGTTGATAATGGAAAGAGTGAGAGTGATGGAAAATCGTGGATAGTGGGGAAAAGATAAAGATTAGAGAACTTGTGAAGATGGTTGCTTCTTGTTTGAAAAAGGTTGAATAGGGATTACGGTTAATAAATGTTACGTTGCACTGATTTAACTGCCAACTCATCACTTAACTGTTAATATTGTCGGAATTTTCACAATTGGTCATGGTTTGGAATTACTAACAAAGTTTAGGGGTACATGGTATAATTTTAAAAAAGTGAGGGTACAAGGTAGAAAAGTAAAAATTTGAGGGGTACGCCATAGAAAAACCCAAAAAACTAAGATAAATGAAATTTTGGTTAAAAGCTTATTTTTTTGAAACAAAGCCTAAATATGAGATTTTTCATGATCTCCCGACCTTCTTCATATCTAATTAATTACTTCTTGATGTTCTTTCAGCCAATGTTTACTTGTTTTTTTACCCTATTGTTAGGCGTTCATCTGAAGTTTCTTTTTTAATTTTATAATCTCCATTATAGCTATTGGTTCAGAATAAATATTGGCAATTGGCATTGTAACACAAGGTACATATATACTCAAAAATCATGAAGAACAGAATAAATAAGTAATTGGTTCAAAATAAATGTTAGCTTTCCACATAAGAATAAAAATTATTGTTAGCTCTACAATAACAAAAAACAAATTTGATCAAAAAGAAAAATCTATCAGAAGTGTCCAACTATATCACATTTGTCTTGGATGTAGTGAATATAAATAAATTTCCACGCTCAACCTAAATTTAAATAGTGCCAACCATGGGTAATATATATGGGTTAAAATAATATCAGAATTATTTGAGAAAGGTATAGAATAAACGATTATATCACATTTACATGGAACGAAACTATTTTAAGATCTCCCCAAGTTGAAGCGGTTATCGTTTTGAAATTTTTTACCTGCGACAAGTAGGGGCATGTAATTGTTCTATTAAATATGGGTATGAGAAGGCCTACATCCGTCATGTCTTATCCCCCATATGGCATCCTTGCTTTTAGGAGTCATTTTTTGTTTTCATTATGCGAAATTTGGTAGAGTATTTTAGTTGGGGTAGACTTTGAGAGCAAGATTCATTATCTTTTTCGGAATTTCACACTAAATGTAATTCATCCTTTACGCAATGATCTTTCGTATTGTTTCTATGCAATCGCCAATGCGCATGTGTGACCATGATTTTTGACTTTTAATGGTCAAAGTTATAAAAGTTGACCTCTAAGAAGTAAGGAGGAGGAAGATGTTTAAGAAGGGAAGGGAGTACATGATGAACTTTTTTTAATGTAACTGATAATGGTATGCTCTACCAAATGTGGTATGCCGGTTATGTTATTGAGGAACATTAACTCCGTAAGAGGATTATCTAACGGGATCTGTCTAATTATCAATCGCCTTGGAAAATTTATAGTAGAAGGGAAGCTACTTACGGGTTCCAAAGTCGGCAAAAGGTATTGAACCCTACTATAGTAATGACTTACTCGGATACAAATATTCATTTCGTTCTTAAGCAGAGACAATATACGTTGAGGCCATGCTACGTAGACGTGACAAACATATCAGTTTTTGTCGGGTTTAGGTGTCATATTTAAACGGGTCACGAACTCTTCAACCCAAACTCGACCTAATTAAATCTCATGTTGTGTTCGTGTCGATCCAGTTACAGTAATGGGTCATCAAGCCTCAAGCCTAATCCTTTAATTTCGTGTCCTGTTTCCGTGTCATTTCAATATTTGGAAAGTGTAAGTATATTTATATGAGGATCAAGAAAAGTTGAGATTAATTTAGTAAATAGGTTATTAGTGTCAGGTTCGTGTGTAGAGTGCTCAACCCAAACCTAGCCCAGTTAAATCTTGTGTCGTGTTCGCGTCGACCTACTTGCATAAATGAGTCGTTAAATGTCAACCCAAACCTGTTAATTTCATGTCGAATTTGTGTCGTGTTTTGTCGTGTCAATGTTTGTCGGCTTTAACCACTACAAAAATAACAAGGGAAACTGACGGAAAAAATCCGTCAATAAAGCCCCTTTCCCGTCAGAAACAGGCGTTCCTGACGGAAAAACCGTCAGGAATAAACTGTCAGGACAAATGGTCACAGAAAACACATTCCTGACGGTTTTTCCGTCAGGAATAATAATTCCTGACGGTTTTTCCGCCAGGCTCCGTATTTCAGGATGAGTCAGAAAGTCAACAATTTGTTGACTAAACTGACGGAAAATCCGTCAGGATTTTGGTTTTCCTGACGGAAATTGCGTCAGGAAAGTCAACAAATCGTTGACTTTCCTGACGGAATTTCCGTCAGGAAAACAAAAATCCTGACGGATTTTCCGTCAGTTTAGTCAACAAATTGTTGACTTTCCTGACGGAATTTCCGTCAGGAAAATTATGGGCATTGGCTGGAAACAGCAGCTTACTGCCTAGCCACAATGCGGAATTTGCATTGTTTTACACGCCAAACCTGCAAAAAACCATATACAACCGTCGACCGCTAAGCGGGAATTCATTATCATGTACACCGCTTGAGCGGAAATCAAGAGTAGACAACGAAATTATCGATAGAAACCCGAACACGATTGGAAGAACGAAGTTGTTACCTAAAAAATAAAGCTCAAATTTTTACATGTCTCATAAAACAATGTCTTTTACACACCAACTAAAATACTAATCCATAATCATAAGTTTCTAACATAAGGTAGCCTTAACAAACTAACATAAGAACATAGAGGACGATACTAATAATTACCTAGAGGCGCAACATGTTCACTACCAAAGCCATGCCCGTCATCCGCATTGTCATCTCTACCAAAAGGGCGGGGGAAACCTGAGCACGAGGGAGGGGGTTGAGATTGCCGCATCTCAGCCAAAGCTTTTTCCATGGCTGCCATCTACTGAGCTTGGAAACAGACTGTTTCTTGAGTGGTGCGCATTTGTTCCTCAAGACTTTGTCGTGCGGCTCGCTCATTGTTCATTTGGGTGGCAAATTGAGTAACCATGGTAGGAGTGTAAGAGAATGATCGACGAGTACCTTTGTTACACGAACGTTCATACCACATTTCGGCCGCTACATCACCGTTGCCGAAAAATCTTCCACGATTGTCAAAACCATCGACAGCGGTGTAGAACGAACGATACTTGTATGGAGCCTCTCCGGGAGGCGTTGGTCGACTCATCTCTTCTTGATAAACGGCCTAAAAGAACAACAAATAAGGAAAAAATAATGTTATATTTAAAAATGAGGAAAATACAATAAATATTAACATTAAAAATTAGAGAAATACAATAAAAATTAACTTACGTCGGTTTTAGCAGCTCGAGGATTAACCCACTCCTCCTTCTTGTTTTTCTTGGTCTTTACAAACAACTTGTAGGGTGTGGCCGACTCACCTTGAAAGCAGCATAAAAACATAAATTGATTATATTTGGCAATCAGTAATTTTAATCAATTTGTGAAAATAATAAATACATTACTTACCAATTCCTTGAAAGCATCGAAGCAACTCTTACGGCCTAGAGTATGGGTGCCTAATGCTTTCCCGTCTTTAGCAACCGACTTTCTATTTGTCGTGTTTATTTTAGAAATTTTGGCAAATTCAGGGTCTTTTTCTACTCAAGCCTTGATATTCACCCACCAAGAGGTCGGGACCCAATCCGGTTTTTTCTTTGTATACTTGAGTCCATTAATAAGCTTGGTAATCCGCCTCGTGACCGCCCTTTGCCATTCATGCTTAGCGTCATAACCTTCATCGACGGACCTCACATGTTTCTATTTCAAAAACAAGTGTTTAATTAGTAATAGAAGAGATGACTTTAATTAAAAAAAATAATAGGCAACTTTTAAATTACCTTAAACCAATTTCACATCTTCAAGCGTTGTGCGTGGCTCGCCTCACTCCATTTGGTGAAGTACTCTTCATCTGAAATGTTATTAGTGAACGACCAACTGACATATGATTTAACAGACTTGTCACTCCACCTGAAAATTAAAACAAACATATATTGAAAATTCAAATAAAATTATTTGAATGATATATATTTCATAAAGGTAAAAATAAAATTTTAGAACACTTACCATTGACCACCTTCTTGTTCTTGCGAGAGAATGATCTGCATGTTCTCCTGTGCCGGTGCCGGTGTTATATTCTCAACATCCTCGTCATCATCATTAACCTCATCGTTCTCCTCCTCACGACGACCTGCCCTACTACCGCTCCCTATGATCAACTTTCGAATAAAACCTGCCATATACTAATTATAAACAATACAAATTGTCAGTCCAATAAAAATCGTTAGTACAAATTGTTAGTCCAAAAAAATTTGAGTGTTATGAACAATATAATAAATATATAATTTAACAACGCAAATTGTTAGTCCAACAAAAATGAAAACAAAAATAAAGTGTCATGATTAAAATGCTTCAATTTGATTGAATGATTAAAATTCATACATAAAAGTAATTTGATTAAAATTCATACATTAATATAGTAGAATTACAACAACTCCAATCACTCACTACTATCACTATCACTATGAATCAAAAGAGATTCATCATCTGAAAAAGCATTCCAACTTCTTCCTCTTCTTCCCCATTTTCCTCTATTCTATTTCCTTCAACTTCAACTTCATTATCCTCTTCTTCTCCGACATCCCCGTCATATTCCCTTTCACCCATTTCCATAACCACTTCATATTCATCTTCAGTTTCTGACTCTTCCACCAAAATTGGGGAAGATACGTGATCATTGACAACCACATCCTCTTGGATAAGGAGCATAACAAACTTGATCGACTTGAAAAGCTGCCACGAATAGGTTATGTCCACGAAGCATCTTTTTCTCATTTACATCTACAAGTCCGTATACCTTATGGGTATTAAATCCTTGTTAGGAATTATCAAACCAATCACGTTTAAACAATATCGCCCTATAAACCCTTTCCTCGGTATAATAAGCAAGCTCAATTACTTCATTTAGGGTTCCATAGTAGTCCAACCCTTCTGTAGAATTCACACAAACCCCATTACTTGAGGTAGCTTTCGAAAGATCAACTCCCTCCTTATAAGCTCGAAATTTATAGTCATTGATAGAATATCGTCTCCATGTCTTCACCTTGCTATTAGGACCTAATGTTGGGAAATGTGTCCTCAACAATAGTGCGATCACATGATTTAAATATCATTATTAAATCTCATTTCAAGAATACGGAAGGGATGATACATTACATATATAGTCAACTGGTCCACACATATCGGTAATGATTGGCTGGCTAGAGTTTGACATTATTGTCGTGCGACGGTGGTGATCAGTTGATCCTTGAGGTCACACCTAAAGGACGATTCCCTTAATTGAAAAGGTTAATTAGTTGTATACCGTCTGATTAATTAATTCCTTAAAATTGAACAATTCGATTTGTGAGAAAGAGAATATTGATATCTTATTGTAATGGGATTAAATAAGATTTATTTTAGTAATAAAATGCTTTGTTGCTAAAATTATTTATTGTTTGAGAAACAATAAAGATAAGAATGAATGGTTAATTATAATTACAAGAAGTTGTAAATTATAACTATATGACCCATTTTATTTATGTGATCAAGTATCACTAGTCAATTTGTTGAATGTAATTTAATTAATTTATAAAATGATATTTATGTGATAAATATGCATTTAATTAATTAGTAACATGTATCATACTACATGTGACATATTGTGTGACAAATGACAAATTAACAAAAATAAAATGGTAGTCCATTTTATACATAATGGACCGAAATTAAGAGGGTCTAGAGGATGGTGGGTGATTTATTTTAATAAGCTAAAATAACATCATTATGACTCTACTTGCCTAGCCTTACATGCCTAAGGTTTAGATAAGGTCAAAAGCATAAAGGGAAGGACAATATATTGGTCCATTACCTCCCCCAAAACCGTGCTCCCTCTAACATTAGAGGAGTTTTTACTCTACTAATTCTTTAATGAATATCCATTCAAATTACATGCAAAAATGTTCATGTAGAATTTCCCCTCTTCTCTCTCTTCCATCTTCATCAAAAAGGATGAGATTTTAATCTAAATTTTTCATATAAATTACTAAGATTACTAGAAGTAGTATATGAGTATTAGTAATAGATTTTAAGGTAAACTACATTGCAAACATCTAGTACATGTTTATTTGTGGGTTTAAGGGATTGTCTTGGGTGCAACTAATTGGAGGGCTTCTAATTTGAAGTCAAGAATGTTCATCCATTAATGGAAAGCTCAAGAACTAACAAGAAGGAGATCTTGTTAGTGCCCTATATGACCGAAATCATTATGGTGAGAAAATGTTTTCTTATCTTCTTTTATTAATATTTGCATGCATAAAATCCATGTTTAATTTTATGACAAATTAGTTTAAACATATATGAGTATGTTAGTATGTATATAGATCTACATTTCCTTCAATCGGTATCAGAGAGCCACGGTTGTTTGCATGCAAATCGGTTAAAAGTTTTTCCGTGTTATAAGAATAACAAATAAAACTTGTAAAATTTGTGTTATTATGAGATATCATGAAATTAATCCATGCATGTTAATATTTTTGGTCCTAAAATGTTTTAGGATATTTTGGTTAATTTTTCGGATTTTTATTGTTCATAATTTACAATAATGGCATTTAAATGTGATTTTATGAGTAAAAATGTCATTTTTGGTCTAAAATTAGCTATACTTCGAATTTTCTATTGATTTTTGGATATGTAGTCACATATAATATTTTGAGATAACCTGTAAATTTTCATAATTTTTGGACTTGTTATGCTCGAAAAATGAATTTTTCATTATTAAATTTGGATTTAGGTGAAAAATAGGTTAATATGAGTTAAATTTCGAATCTAGTCATAGAAAATTAATATGTTGTCACATGCAATTTTACAAGATGTGTGTAAAATAATTGGCTATAAAGAAGTCTTTTTGCATGATTTATGGATTTTTGAAGAAAAATAGCATAAATAGTGACATTATTAGTGAAAAATTAATAAAACATAATCTATGACTTAGGAAAAACGTCTAATGTTGCATTTTATTATATTTTTCAGATCTAAAATTGAAAAGTTAATGAAAATAATTTTTCCATGTTTTTATGATTATTTTATTAAAAATCGATAAACCGCAACATTGTTTTTCCGGGAAAATTTCGAAATTTTTAACCTAAGATTTTTGAACATTATGAGTGTCATGGTAATTTTCCAGAATGTTCATGAATTTAAATTTCAAATTTCAAATTTATTTGAAATTTTGTGATTTATTTGAAGTTTATAGCTTATTTTTGTAATTTTTGGTCCATTTATGAACAATTTTATAAAATATGGGTTAATTATGGTCAAATTATTAGTGAAGACTAAATTTTGAGTCCTAAGAGGTTAGGGTAATTAACTTATGCATAAATATGAGTTTATGTATTTTTGTGATTATAAAAATGTTAAAATCACGCAAATCCGTAAAAACCGAGTAATATACGATATTGGCTAATTAAAGGCGATTTAGCATAAAATTGAGCATGTTCATACATATTATAATGCTGCATTTTTCTTTATGATTGTCATAATTTTAATTTATGTAATTTTGAATTATGTAATTTTTACTTAGTATGGCCTTAGATTTTAATTGATATTGCCCGAAATGTATGGGAATATCGATTCGGTTGTAATTTTATTGTGATCTCGTATCACCGTTTTGTAATTTAATAGATTTATTTTATTTTAGTTACAAATGTATAATAGGAAATTATGTAATTTATTATGTAATTTTATTCATTCCGGAGTTCCCAAAGACGGATTTCTTCAAGAATGGCGATACATAAAGACGGTGTTACCTCGAGATGCGTGTCACAACCGAAGTTCAAGGGACCAATGGAGTTGGTTTCCGAAATGTAATAGTTAAATAGTTTTTCTATTTTAGGAAAGGCCATACTAGGATTTATTTACTTTTATGCTTGCATTTTATTTTATGTCACATGCATTGCTAAATCGCCATAACTAAAACATGCATCCTATTTTATCGAGTTCATCGACCGTGTCAATTAAAATTATCGTAGTTCACCGCTTTAGTTCACTTAAAACGTGATAGATAATAAATTGACATGACCTCTAGCTAAAACAATCAATTGAGACATAGCCTTACCAAATAGTAGAAACCATGAAAACCTATTTCGCGAGGGAGTGCGCTCGGCCCCACCGGGGTACAAACCTTGTTACGTAGGGGAAGTGGGTGATAAATGTCTATCCACCGAATTCATGTTGATAAGGGATGTATCGGCCACACCGTGCCCAAGTTAATGTGGGTTTGGATCATGGACACATTTATTCGAAATTTGGATTGAACTCAACAAAAGTTTTTGATAAGGGATGTATCGGCCCCACCGTGCCTTTGTCGAATGTGTTTTGGGCTAAAGATAAATGTTAATGTAATATTATCGACCAAGAGTTCTAAAAGTAGAATCGATTAAACGTTAATCCACCGAGTTATATTGATAAAGGATGTATCGGCCCCACCGTGCCTAAGTCAATATGAATTTGGGTCTTGGAATCATTTATCATAGTTGGGTAGAGGTCACTATGTAAATGCTATACTTGTTTTTCAAGTATTAATAAAACGATAAATGTTAAGTTTTCCACTATTCCGTTTTTTATATTGTTCTATTTCTTTACCACAATTCATATACGATATCATTTCGATTTTGATAACGAATCTCCATTAAAACATCGTAACTAAAGACAAAATTTGAATTTGCTTCTAAAACCTCAAACGAACCATTGCTAAGGATCTCTTGTAAAGAGTATAGATTAAAGTTATTCATTATCAAACAGGTTTTTGATTCTTGACTAACACTTCTACTTACAATGGACTATGTTTCATATGCTTAATTGAATTAAGTACCTTGAAGCGATAAATTGTTTTGGTGATTAGATTTTCAGAATTCGTAATTGACCAAAATAACGCAACCACTTCAATGAAAGTTTTAAGACTGTGGACAGCGGGCCGCCCACGGGGGCGCTTGGTGAAGGTCGGAAAAACAAGCGTTTGCATTTTGTATGGAGTCGCCACCAATTTTTATGGGAAATTGGAACCGTTCGAATACCTCGTGTCATGTCAAGACACAAAGTAGTGACATGAACACTAAGCAATCGTTACCCTTAGCATTCTATGTCTAGAATGACTCTCGTGGATGCCAATGAACACGGGTGCTCACGGAGATCTGGAGTAAGGGGTGAGGGTACGTATTAGGAAGCTCTTTTGATCGAACACCTAATCCCGCCCGCCTCGATAGCGGCCTCTACTAATGATTAGGGAAGTTATCTATACTCGATATATCGTCGGCTATATGCATGAAATGCAACATCCAAGTTTTAATCCTAACATGTGAGAATTAGACTAAGTCGGTGAACAATTAGTTTAGCAAACAATTTGGTCAAAGTAGGATTTAATGTTAATTTACATGTGAAAGCATACAAGTGATATGAAATACAATAATTATGAATTGCAATAATGAAAATTACAATAATTACATTGGGATAGGCGATTTATGTCGAAAATACCTTTAAAACGGATAATTTGAGAAAAGGAATAAAAGAATAAATCAACGAACAAAACAGAAGGTGATAATACGGTTAATAATTAGTTAATACGTAAACTAATTAAACTAGGTCAAACGGAGTTCGGGGAGAACTCATCTCGAACAGCGCAAGAGAGATCGCGCCCTCTCGGAAGAGGCGCAGCGAGCTTGATTCTTGCGTCATTCAAGGGTGAGTTTCGCTGTCTTGAAGCGAATCGCAAATCGTTAATGTTAATTGTTAATTTTAAGGATCGATTAAATTATTTGACTCGGATGGAAGTGGTTAACAGGTTAATTACATGTCAATGATGGTCATGAAAGCGATAAACATGGATGAGACGATGCAAACGGATTAATTACTAATTAATTACATGGAAGAATGATGAAAACATTAATGAGTCCTCTATTGAAATAAGTCAATTAGGGTAAATATGACGGATATACAACGAATATGCGAAGAACATGCGAATAAACAGATGAAAATTATATCAGTGACGAATTCCAGAAACTCAATATGAACAAATCGAATCTCTAAAATCCGGGTTTGAATTTAATGACGAAAACCCGCAAACATTGATTATTTGGGATTTAAGTCGGATTTATGACAATTAAAACATATTAATGAATGATGAATTATGCGATACAATATACATGTGATTATCAGTGACGATTATATCAAAGAATTAACGGACGAACAAATAACAAATAAAAAGAAACGAATTACAGAGGACGAGGAAGAAGAAAAAGAAGCAGAAGCTGCGGCGGCCTCACGAAGAGGCGCAGCAGAAATCGCGCTCCTTCAAGAAGCGCAGCAGTTGCTGCGTCTTTTCTCGACGTCTGTCTACTGGAAATCCGCAAAAACAAAGTTTTAAAGCACGGTTTTAGAAATCGGTTTTAATGGTGTTTTCGACATAAATCTTACAATGGTGATACGAAAAGTAAATACAATAAATAAAAGAGGAATTGTACACCCTCAGACTTACATGTTGATGAAACGAGATGAACTAAGAAAATCGATTAGTGAATGCTCGACGCGAATGCAAAGAGAGTGCCCTCGTAAGAGGAAAACGATTGATTAATTTAAGTTGATTATTGGTGTAGTTGGTCAAATTGGTCGGTCATGCAACGGAGAGGTTGGTACCGGAAAGATCCGAGCTTACGTGGTCGAAAGTTCAAGCACGTAGGCGCCAATTAGTAAAAACAAAGTCTAGAATGCAAAGGGAGAAGAGAAGGGCGGACACTCGCGTGAGAAATATGAGGAACGAAGGCTCCTATTTATACTAATCACACGACGGAATTATGGTAAGACTAGGACACGGAAAGAAAGATCCGGAAATAACCGACTTAGGTTAAAACACGGAAACTTGGACAAAAAGAAAGCCCTGGGAAAAGGCGCAAAGAAAAGTCTGCGTCCCTTGGAAGAGGAGGCGACTTGCTCGCGTCCTTTCCCGGATAGGTTTCTCTGCGCGTAGAAAACGCGTTTGACAGCCTGTCGTATTTTAGGCATAACTTTCTCTACAAGACTCGGATTAAGGTGATTTCGGTGGCGTTGGAAAGCTAAGAAAGAGATCTAGAACTTTCTGTGAAATAGGCCTGACCCAAAAAAGTGTTTATGACCTCGTAAAACGGGCCTAAAGCTCGGGTTGTCAATTTAACTAAATGAAATGCACATTTTGTAATGTAAACTTTTAGTTTAGCCTAATGAAGCGACATGAGAGTCAAAATGATATATAATCTCAACATTTTATGACATCCTAACCTTAGGTAGACAAGCACATTGTTTTTGACTCGGGATTTGACGGTTTTAAGAAATGAAGACGGTTTTTGACCCGGACTCCAAATGTACTCTAATTACTGCCAAAACGACCGTATCGGCACGTAGATGACAACTAAGAGATAGACATTAATATTTGAGCAATCACTTGACGATAAACTTACGAATTATCACAAATCGTTCCGCGTATCAAACATGCGGCCCAATCATCACCGGGTGGTTTGCGGGAGGTGCAGAAACGAGGTGTCTACAGAGCCCCCACTTTGACTGAGGCTTGGACAAGGCGAAAGTCAAAGTATAGCCATCAGGTCAATCGAATATTACAACCTGACGACTATGGCGACGCGAGGCGGTTCAAGGGGTCTGAGCCAAGGACTTGTCGTCGGGAACATTTTAGAGTCTGTCGACTATTGGGGAGGGTCGTTTAAAGTCCATTAGACTACGTAAGGAGGCTCGCCAGCCATAAGAAGAGACCATACCCGAGACTTCTTTCTCGAGATGCTTCCGGAGTTGCGTAGGAGCTAAGGTTAAGCGTAGGAGCTAAGGTTAAGACCTAAAAGATATATAAAGATTTGTGCTAGGGTATGGGGCCCCAAAGGAAAGCATTGACGGGGAAGGAGGCCTAAAGTACGTTCAACTTAAGGGGTAAACCGAAGGCTGGGTATAGGAACTTTATTGAAGTGTGATCCTAAAGGATGTGATCCTAAAGGGAAAAGGTGACTCTAAAGGATTATGATCCTAAAGGGAAAAGGTGATCCTAAGGGTAGAAGTGTATGAACTCTATGGAGTTTGGGAACTTAAAAGAAGCTATGTGTGTGAACCTGGGTGTACGAACCTAAAAGAACGGCTGGTATGAGAACTTAAAGGCTTGTGAACCTAAGAGGATTGGGATCCTATAGTTAAGTTTAGGAACTACTGGGATATTAATTCTTGTTTTGGATACATGCATCCAAGCTTTCTATGGTATGGGAACTCCAAAAGGATTTATGGGTTTATGAACCTAAGGATGTTGGTGTGGGAGCTTAAAGGTTTATGAACCTAAAGGAGGTCATTTTGGGATCTAAGAATCTAGGGGTAAGAATCCTAACTTTGGGTTTACGAACCTAAGGAAGGAGGCTTTGGTTTGGGAACTTTCGGAGAACGACACCTTTGTCGAACTCTATGAGGAAACAATAATATTGAGGGTAGCAGGACGTCGGTAGAAACTGCTGGGAAATCTGCTTGCGTCGGTCTCAAGCGAACTCTGGCAAAAACTTGAGGTTGAATCAGCTTGCGTCGGTCTCAAGCGAACTCTTGTCGGGGAGTATATTGACGATTAGGAACATCTTGATCGCCATGGAAGAAATCTTGAGTGAGCAATCGCAAAATATCTTTGCTTACTGGGACAAATATTTTGACGACTAGGAACATCTTGATCGTCATGGAAGAAATCTTGAGTGAGCAATACGCAAAATACTACCGTGCTTTGGATATAAGGATTTGAGCAAATCTTGCAAAAATATCTGCTTACTGGGTATAAAGATTTGAGCAAATCTTGCAAAATATCGCTGCTACTTATTTGGATAGGGGTGTGTCGAAACATCGTCAGGTAAAACCCGCTTGTTGTTGCAAGCGAAGTCTTGATAAAGTACTGCTTCTGATACTCACCTGCATGGTTAGTAGCCACACAAGAATGCAATCTAGTATGTGCACGTAAGCAATTATCACATGGACCTCGAATGAGGAAACACACAGGCTTTGCAAAACGTGTTTCTTTATAAAAGTTGTTTAAAACTTGTTCAAAGAAATTTGTCGTTTGTTATGCGATATGCACATTCAATGGGCTTTAGACACATGACTTGACATGACGCAGACCTCATATGGACGTGACGTGAAATGTAGACTTAGGTTTGACTGACACGACACTAACTTAGATTTTGACGCGACACAGGGATTACTTTGACGGACTTTGCTTAAGTATGCGCAACCCCTAGCCAAGTGTGGGTGACAATACGTATCAGTTCCAAAGGTAGAAGAATTGCAAGAATGATGAAGGCATATAAAGGCAAGGCATGAGCCATGGATCAGCTGTCTACTTGAGCATCTTTCACCACCGTTTGCTGTAAAAGAGACCCCTCTTGAGGCACGATGACTTGGAGAATTGATCTAAGATCTTTGTCATTGTCCGGACCGAGTACTAGCTAGACTTAGAGGAATAAAGGAAGGGTGGCATCTTGGAAGAGAAGCCCCCAGGATGAGAAAATGACTCTGGACTTTGGTAAAAAAAGAGGTTGGGCGACAGTAAGGAGCCCCCAGTATAGAGGTGTTGGTTGTGGAAGGGATGTTAATTGAGGTTGGAAGTTGAAAACTGGGATGGTTGATAATTGAGGTGGTTGAAAGTTGGAAGTGGGGATGGTTGTGTCCTCGAGGACTACCTACGTATTCACGTGAAGTGAAATCAAACCAGATCGTAGTTCTGAGGTTTGGTTAATTTTGTTTGGGTGTTGTAGTTGTATCCTTCTTGTGTAAGAAAGGACTGCCTACGTATCCACCTGAAAAGGTGAAATCAAACCAGATCGTAGTTCAAGTGTGTGCCTAAGCTAAGTTGTTAGGACCTTAAAGTGCAGGGGTCGCAAGGGTAATATTCTTTTGGTGACTCGAGGAATCGATTTGAGATAACTCCCTCTGATCATAGACCAAAGAGGTATAATTAAGTTTGTAAAAATTTCCTTGTCGTGTGAGCACACTTAGTGGACCCTAAGGATGAATATGGGTATGTCCCATTCTACGTAGCAAAGTATTGAAGACTCCGTGTATGGGTCAAGGTGAAACTGGATTGGATATTTGGAATGTGGAGCTCGGTAATAAGAGGCTTTGATGAACAAATCTCTGGAGCTTGATTTTGTGGTGTTAAGGCTTTATGGGGTTACGGCTTGTAATGTGGCTTGGAAATGGAGTCTTTTGGCTTGACGTAGCCTGAGCACGTAAAGGTAGGTTAAAATGGCGTGGGTTCAAGTTTCCATGTCTTGGCCCTAAAGGATGGGTATACTTGACGAGCTTGAGAGGATTCTCAAAATTCCTAACTATCTCCCTGTAACGGTCTCGAGAAGGACTTAGGGTATGTGATGTATGAAAGGCTAAGTGAGGGTGCTAGCTAACCATCTTCATTGATGTCTTGATTCTATATAGACTTCAGCAGTATTCTGTATAGCATTTGATTTCATACTTGTTCTTGATTCAGACTCAGATTCTTGGTCTAGAATATATCTCGGCCTTTGCTCAGATTTTTGGTTACGGTTTTGAAGATAACTTTGTCTTTGGATATTGACATCGTTGGATTAATTGAGCCTTCTTTTTTTTTGACTCTTTTGTCTTGGGCTATGGGCATAACTACGGCCTTGGATATTGATCTCAGTTTTCTCTTGATTGAGCCTTTGTCTTTGATCATGGCTCGTATTGTCTTGGATTTGTTTGCTACCATGGATTTGGGTCAGACTAGCACCTTTTGATGTGAAACGGGTTGGTCTTTAGTAACACGGGTTGTTTATTGTGGGGAATGGGCTTACCTTCTGTCATGGATTGTCAACGAGGGAGACGGTCTGGATTTGTCCTAGAATCTCTTGAGATATGCTCGTCCTAGACTAGGGTTATATTGTGGTTTCTATTGCCAGACATGGAATAGGTAAAAAAAGAACACGGAGTTTTAGGTCCTCTACAACTTAGAACGGGACATCATTTAAGTGTACTCACATCGACTGTCATGTGTTGTTGTTGTTCATTTTAAAAAAATGTCTCAAACCAATTCTTGTTGTCACAGGAAAAGGGTAGAGGAAGAGATATGATAGAATATGTGGATTGAAAATTGTACTTTTATTGAAATGGATAATAAATATATTTAACATAGACTCGAGAAGACATGTGACTCGTGGGACAGCCCCCAGGTTGTCACTAGAAATGGGAATGGACACAGAGAAAGATACTAGAACAAATATGAGGTGGAAAGCCTAAGACTCGGACTCGGACCCGGACTTTGACGTGATCTCAGACCCAGACTCGTAATCATCGGCCCATGCTTGAACATTTTCTCTTCCAGCAACTGGCTTTGGCATCTGACTTTGAGCATTCAACCATTTGAGCACCTCATCCTCATCATTGGGAACTTTGGAAGGATAACAGTCAAAAAGAGTTTCTTGATATTTGGTATATCCATGAGGATTGCCTAAGCTACGTTGTGGGTCAAAGGTTGAGAGGGACAACCTCCCACTTTCAATCATATCCTGAATGACATGTTTTAATTTGTAACATTTCTCTGTATCATGCCTTTTGCCTCTATGGTATTTGCAGTAGGCATTCTCATCCCAGAACTTAGACTTCTTCTCTGGGTCAGGTGTAGGTCCTATAGGTTTTAACATTCGTTGTTCCATGAGTCTCTGAAGGGCGTCGGTGTATGTAATACCAATGTTGGTAAACTTCCTAGGAGGTGTGCCCTTATTTTCGGAAGCCTTTGTAAATGACCTTGGAGGGTTGTTAGGAATAGATCGTTCACTAGTTACTTTCTCCTTAGGACAGTCAAGTTGAGGGTTTGTCTGGACACTTTTCATCTTGAAAGATTGGGTCTTAAGCTTCTTACCCATTTCAGCAAACTGTTTCTCCATGTTGGAAAGTCGAGAATTTAGGCTATCAATAGCTCCCTCTATTTTGGAAAATTTATTGTCAAAGGCCCTGGAAAGCATGAGCATTCCATCTTGGATATCTTCGTCTTCGAGGACATTGATTTCTTTATCATCATGATGATTGAGGAGATGAGAACAATCTAGAGATGATTCTTCGTCGTGTTTAATGATATTGGACCCAAGAGGGTCGATTTTCCTGGATTTCTTGACGAAGGTGGCTGGAAGCATCCCCCTTCGATCATATCTTGGATGGTGTGTTTCAAGAGAAAACACTCTTCAATGTCATGGCCTCTACCTTGGTGATATAAGCAGTATTTGTTGCCCTTCCAGAGGTTCACCTGTTTCTCTAATGGTGGATCCGGAGTCGGTCCTATTGGATGTAGCTTACCTTGGGCAGAAAGTCTCTTCAAAGCATCGGCATAACACATACCTAAATGGTAAGCACCCTTTGATGCCTCCCAGGTTTCGTTTCAGCTGTTTTTGGCTTTCTAGGACGATGATTATTGCAAGAGGCAAGCTTTGGACGACCTAGACTAGAGGTTTCTCTAGGTGGGATGTTCTTTTCCACCATTCCATTTTCAAGGGTGAGGACGCGAATGCTCAAATTTTCCACTGTAGCTTGAACTCGTAGGACCATGGCGTAAACGTCGCGGAGAGACATGGTGATTGTGGCTTGAACCGCTTCGTGACCTTGCTGATTGACGGAACTTGTTGGATTCCTACTCGACAGAAATGACGCGCATTACAACTCGATTCGACATGGGATCACGCATACCAAGGCAACAAACAAAGGAAGGGACAAGATGACACGTCTAGACTTGACTTGTGAATTCGTGAAATGTCGTGAGCGACTTGTCGTGTTTGAATTCACGGTGTTTGACCTTGACCTTTAGACTCGAGTGTTGACTTTGACAGAGTGATGTTTATGTGATTGACCTTATTGACGGGATTGATGACACGTGTTGATTCTGGGCTCGAGGTTTGCTTATAGGTGTTAAGAAGACTGTTGTAGTTTAGACTCAAATATGAGGCCCATTGAGACTCGTGTGTTGAGCCTCGGAACGTGTGACTCGAGTGTTTAGATCCTAACTGAATTGGGGTAGGGGGGTCCATAATGACGGCGTGACGTCTTAGGACTTGACTTGAATTTTGAAAAGACCCAAAATGTAAAGGAAGACGGGTTCATGACTTGACAGAGTTCCGACTAGGACATAATCGGTTTGAACTTTGACTCTAACTTAGCCCAATTGAATTTACATATCTACATTTACATGGTTGGAAAATATTTTGAATAAAGCTTTTTTTTTTGGCTTTTTTTTTTTTTTTGGACCTTTTTTTGTTTTTGTATTTAGTTTTGAAATGAGTTTTAGGCCCGAAGTTTGACTCGACAAATGGACAGAGTTTCGACTGGGTTTTGCGCTAATCAATGGCCTTTTTTCGAAATTTTGATTAAAAGAGGGTTTTGATTTTTGCAAAATCGTCATGGTTTTGTTTAGAAATGGTGATCACGTAAGGTACAAACATTCATACAAGTATTACAACGGGATGCTGAGTGCATTTAAAAGGGTTTTGGTTTAAAGGGTAGGTTGCCATACCGAACCATCAAACCCGAAGTCTGTGGAGAGGCTCGTGCCAAACAAGAGTAAGGCCGATTCCTAGTCCATTTCCTCAAGTAGTGAAGGTCCTTGATACAAACAAGAGTAAGCATCATGGTACGGATGACGTCAATCGCTATCCATCCTTAGGCCCAAATAAGAATTAGGACCGTTTAGACGGGACGATTGGTCGAATGGGTTGGGTTGGGCCTAGGAAGGCCGAATTAAACGGTCTAGGAAGACCGAGTTATGAAAACCGACAATTGTCTTGTACAAACTTATTCCCTAACTTTGTTCAAGTTTCACCCTTGGCTACACGTAAGTGTATTATCCCCAGCGGAGTCGCCAAACTGTGGACAGCGGGCCGCCCACGGGGGCGCTTGGTGAAGGTCGGAAAAACAAGCGTTTGCATTTTGTATGGAGTCGCCACCAATTTTTATGGGAAATTGGAACCGTTCGAATACCTCGTGTCATGTCAAGACACAAAGTAGTGACATGAACACTAAGCAATCGTTACCCTTAGCATTCTATGTCTAGAATGACTCTCGTGGATGCCAATGAACACGGGTGCTCACGGAGATCTGGAGTAAGGGGTGAGGGTACGTATTAGGAAGCTCTTTTGATCGAACACCTAATCCCGCCTGCCTCGATAGCGGCCTCTACTAATGATTAGGGAAGTTATCTATACTCGATATATCGTCGGCTATATGCATGAAATGCAACATCCAAGTTTTAATCCTAACATGTGAGAATTAGACTAAGTCGGTGAACAATTAGTTTAGCAAACAATTTGGTCAAAGTAGGATTTAATGTTAATTTACATGTGAAAGCATACAAGTGATATGAAATACAATAATTATGAATTGCAATAATGAAAATTACAATAATTACATTGGGATAGGCGATTTATGTCGAAAATACCTTTAAAACGGATAATTTGAGAAAAGGAATAAAAGAATAAATCAACGAACAAAACAGAAGGTGATAATACGGTTAATAATTAGTTAATACGTAAACTAATTAAACTAGGTCAAGGCAGAAACGGAGTTCAGGGACATAACTCATCTCGAACAGCAGCGAGAGATCGCGCCCTGAAGGAAGAGGCGCAGCGATTCTTTGCGTCTGTTTCCAAGGGTGAGTTCGGGTATAGCCGGAATCGCAAATCGTTAATGTTAATTGTTAATTTTAAGGATCGATTAAATTATTTGACTCGGATGGAAGTGGTTAACAGGTTAATTACATGTCAATGATGGTCATGAAAGCGATAAACATGGATGAGACGATGCAAACGGATTAATTACTAATTAATTACATGGAAGAATGATGAAAACATTAATGAGTCCTCTATTGAAATAAGTCAATTAGGGTAAATATGACGGATATACAACGAATATGCGAAGAACATGCGAATAAACAGATGAAAATTATATCAGTGACGAATTCCAGAAACTCAATATGAACAAATCGAATCTCTAAAATCCGGGTTTGAATTTAATGACGAAAACCCGCAAACATTGATTATTTGGGATTTAAGTCGGATTTATGACAATTAAAACATATTAATGAATGATGAATTATGCGATACAATATACATGTGATTATCAGTGACGATTATATCAAAGAATTAACGGACGAACAAATAACAAATAAAAAGAAACGAATTACAGAGGACGAGGAAGAAGAAAAGAAGCAGGAACTGCGGCAGCCTCACGAAGAGGCGCAGCAGAAACTGCGCTCCTTCGAAGAAGCGCAGCAGTTGCTGCGTCTTTTCTCGACGTCTGTCTACTGGAAATCCGCAAAAACAAAGTTTTAAAGCACGGTTTTAGAAATCGGTTTTAATGGTGTTTTCGACATAAATCTTACAATGGTGATACGAAAAGTAAATACAATAAATAAAAGAGGAATTGTACACCCTCAGACTTACATGTTGACGAAACGAGAAGGACTAAGAAAATCGATTAGTGAATGCTCGACGCGAATGCAAAGAGAGTGCCCTCGTAAGAGGAAAACGATTGATTAATTTAAGTTGATTATTGGTGTAGTTGGTCAAATTGGTCGGTCATGCAACGGAGAGGCTGGTACCCGGAAAGATCCGAGCTTACGTGGTCGAAAGTTCAAGCACGTAGGCGCCAATTAGTAAAAACAAAGTCTAGAATGCAAAGGGAGAAGAGAAGGGCGGACACTCGCGTGAGAAATATGAGGAACGAAGGCTCCTATTTATACTAATCACACGACGGAATTATGGTAAGACTAGGACACGGAAAGAAAGATCCGGAAATAACCGACTTAGGTTAAAACACGGAAACTTGGACAAAAAGAAAGCCCTGGGAAAAGGCGCAGCAGGTGCTGCGTCCCTTGGAAGAGGCGCAGCACTTGCTGCGTCCTTTCCCGGATAGGTTTCTCTGCGCGTAGAAAACGCGTTTGACAGCCTGTCGTATTTTAGGCATAACTTTCTCTACAAGACTCGGATTAAGGTGATTTCGGTGGCGTTGGAAAGCTAAGAAAGAGATCTAGAACTTTCTGTGAAATAGGCCTGACCCAAAAAAGTGTTTATGACCTCGTAAAACGGGCCTAAAGCTCGGGTTGTCAATTTAACTAAATGAAATGCACATTTTGTAATGTAAACTTTTAGTTTAGCCTAATGAAGCGACATGAGACTCAAAATGATATATAATCTCAACATTTTATGACATCCTAACCTTAGGTAGACAAGCACATTGCTTTTGACTCGGGATTTGACGGTTTTAAGAAATGAAGACGGTTTTTGACCCGGACTCCAAATGTACTCTAATTACTGCCAAAACGACCGTATCGGCACGTAGATGACAACTAAGAGGTAGACATTAATATTTGAGCAATCACTTGACGATAAACTTACGAATTATCACAAATCGTTCCGCGTATCAAACATGCGGCCCAATCATCACCGGGTGGTTTGCGGGAGGTGCAGAAACGAGGTGTCTACAAAGACTAAAACGAACAAATGAAGAGTAATCTTCATGAATTCAATTTTGCTTCTCAAAGCAAAGACTCATTGAAATGAGTGGTAGCATTCTCTTAAACCGTTAAGATGAGGACGAGGTTCAAGAAGTAAAGATTATAATGGAATTGATACAAGGTAATGTTAAAGGTAAAGTTGTTGAGAATGACGATACTAAACCTATCAATCCCGACCGATAAATTTCCATTGTCTTAAATGTTGGACACGAGAAAGGAAACTACCCCAAATCATTGAAGTATCAACAAGTTAGTTGTGGGACATCTAATTGAACCTTCTTCTTTAATTGTTTATTTGATTAAACATAAAATTTTGCTCGTACTACTTCGTCAATATTAGAAACCAATGGAGGTTTTCATCATTGTACTTGATACATAGGATGATTAGAATATGACGACTAGCAACAATAATGTCGAGAGATAGAGTAATTGTGTACTCAATCTAGTTTTTGGATTTAAAGTTGTACTTAATTATGACTATTAAGTGCATAAACTCTAAATAAGAATATAAACTTGTTAAGATACAAAAGAGGTTTTCACTTTTGTGACCCTATACACCATGATTTGATGTATGGCTAGCCCATCATCAAGGTGATTATATTCTAAACCAAACTAGAATAATATATCATGAAGATGATGCAAGACTCAAATTGGTAACCCAAGATTAAACCTTAAATTTTGGAATGATGAACGCAAAGAGTTATCGAGTACTCTTGAAACCATTAGATTGATAATGGTATATGCGTATCTTGTATTCAAAGCAAGATGTCTCATGCCTTTTGGTTGAAAAGGGGATCGAGGTTGTAAATCATCGATCCAAAATAGGTTGATCATTTTCTTTTACCAACGATTTAAGTTGACGCTAGTGTGTTCACTTAATAAGGTAAATAGAGAAATCTTGGAAGAAGTTCAAGAGTTCAAGGAATTACGATTTAGTCGTGATGGGATTATCAAAGTGAAGACTTTGATACAAGCCAAATGAATTGTGATATAGTATCACAAATTAATCTCTCTTAACACGCATTATGGGATAATGTATGATTGGATAAGAATTCAAACGCTATTCGATAAGGTTTGGACTTCGATCAAGTTATTTTGAGTTACTTGATCCTTTTGGGGATTTTATCATTTTGTCTAAATTATTTTTCCACTAAATCGAATCATATGAGATATGAAATGGTAAGGGTACCATGTTTGTAAGTTTTCACAAGAAACAAATGCTCATTTTTCCCTCTTCAATTATCACGAGTACGACGAGTTTTGCATAAGCTCGTGAAGCTGTCTTTCTAAAATACAAGTTTATTTTTAGAAGACAGAGTGGGAGAAATTATTCAAGAGCCACAAAGAATGCCACAAAAAAATGTTATGTCGCAAGAAACTGGTCTTTCTTGGCTACATGAGAGACCAGTTTCATGTAAGACGTTGTTTCTTCAAAACCTAGGAGGTTAAATTCGTCACTTGTTAAAAATGATGAATTCATGCTACTTTTAAGAAAGTAAAGAGCTTATAACTTACAAAAGAAATTGTTTGATTCAGGTTGATTACTTCTGGAAAGTAATCGACAAAGGACTTACATAAGAGTGTTTAAGTCACAACTCAATACAAGGCTTAGAGCCATGAAAATCCGAAATAAAAGGCTTGATTAGTGACAAAGGGTTTTGCACTAATAAAGAGATATTTCATAGCAAGATTAGTTGCAAAGGGTTTTGCACTAATTGAAATGCTTAAGTCTATTTGGATCTTCTTAGGGATTGTGTTTCATTATAAGGTTATGAAATACACAGCAAGTGAATCTAAAACCCACTTCTTCAATAGAAGCAATGTATTCAATACATGTCATGAGTTTTGTAGATTCTTGCAATCCTAAGATAATGTGAAACTTAAGAGAGGGTCTTAAGTAGGACATCAATGAGTTGGAATCAACATTTTGATCATGCGATAAAATATTTCTCGATAAGTCGAGAAGTTATGTTTATACATGGAGTTTAGTGGGAGTCACGGAATTTTTAATTAGTCTGATATGTGGATGACATATTGATCATTAAGAATGATTTAAGACTTTTGGAGTATTATAATACATCTTGAATATCCATATTTATGAAGATAAATCCACATGATATTAGCGTCAGTAAGAAGTCTTATGTTGATAAGATTCATGACTAGTTCAATTAAATTGAACATATTTGATTGATTTCATTTGCTTTCACGCATCGAATCAATTAAAAAGAAATGATGTATAACACTTCATATGCTTTGAGTATGATGAATTGTTTTCAAAAATCGAATTTAAGTAATCTTTACCAAGTAAGCTGTAAAGATTACCCTTAAGTGCTTGCAGAAGCATTAAAGAAGTAAAGCAAAGTGTTTATGATGCAATTTTGTGTAAGGGTGTTACACAAGTGACAATTGACAATTGAGATTGCGCATGGTTTCCGACAAAACCATAATCAAAACACATTAAGATGGTTAAGATACCATTGTGGCTATGTTAATTAAGAAGTAGATTTTCTAGAATCGTTCTAGGCAATAAAGAACAATGAGAGATATTTATAACGGAAATTGAGTACACTTGCAATCATGGGATGTGCAAGAAGGAAGAGTCCCGCACACTGCAAGAACAGTGGGAGCTATTCTAAGGATAGAAGGCCTATGTCTTGATTGGATCTCGACACGTACTCAGAAAGTTTTGTGATGCAAATGTATACATTACAAAGGAAAACGAGTATGTAGTGAGGTTGAGTAAGGTACAAGAAACTGATAAAACCTACTAACCAAAGCCTTCTCAAAGGCTAAACATGATGAGTCATGTCATTTCAATTGAATTGAAATGAACAACTACGTACAAGATCAAATTAGATTATAGAACATGAAATAGTAATCAGGCATTGACTATTCATATGTGATAATCGCATTTGTCGTTCGAGTTTTACTTTAAAACTCTTTTATTATACTTTGTTACATCCAAACGGGTTGTAGAGACAATTGAACCCCGTTAAAGTGAAGACGGATTAACATTGTATTCGCCCATGGTCACTTATATGAGGTGACGTCTCGAAGTGACTAGAGTGTGATGCGATTGATGGCAAGTTCAAGTGCCATACAGTCATATGAGATGACTAGTCGATCACATAGGCAGACTGTTAGGAACACTTTGTCGGGCAGTGACCGCTTATAGAGTTCTGGCAAATTTATAAAGCCTGGTCGTGGCGAGAGCTACTATAGTATTCTAATGAGTCGATTCTTTTGACTAAAGACTATTTACCTAAGATGTCACGGTTTCAGATTAACTTTGATTTGTGTTACTACGACCTTCGTAAATGGGGTCAAATGGGCATATTTTGGGTTATGATGGCTGTGGCTAGTCGAAGGGAATAAGTGCGATAGGAATTGTCCACCCCCTTGTCAGGGTTAAAACAATATCTCAGGGCCACTCGAGGAGTAATGAACTGGAAATGCGTGGCCACGCTCGGAAGGTATCCATGGTGGATAAATTCCGGTCAATCAGTTATTCTCCAGAATGAGGAAACCACTCTCGATATGATCACTTGCAAGTACGACCAGAAAGACACCTTGCATTGAGTGGGAGATAGTAATAGGACAAGAGAATTGGTGACGCACACTTGTCGAGGACAAGTGGGAGATTGTTGGGAAATGTGTCCTCAACAATAGTGCGATCACATGATTTAAATATCATTATTAAATCTCATTTCAAGAATACGGAAGGGATGATACATTACATATATAGTCAACTGGTCCACACATATCGGTAATGATTGGCTGGCTAGAGTTTGACATTACTGTCGTGCGACGGTGGTGATCATTTGATCCCTTGAGGTCACACCTAAAGGACGATTCCCTTAATTGAAAAGGTTAATTAGTTGTATACCGTCTGATTAATTAATTCCTGAAAATTGAACAATTCGATTTGTGAGAAAGAGAATATTGATATCTTATTGTAATGGGATTAAATAAGATTTATTTTAGTAATAAAATGCTTTGTTGCTAAAATTATTTATTGTTTGAGAAACAATAAAGATAAGAATGAATGGTTAATTATAATTACAAGAAGTTGTAAATTATAACTATATGACCCATTTTATTTATGTGATCAAGTATCACTAGTCAATTTGTTGAATGTAATTTAATTAATTTATAAAATGATATTTATGTGATAAATATGCATTTAATTAATTAGTAACATGTATCATACTACATGTGACATATTGTATGACAAATGACAAATTGACAAAAATAAAATGGTAGTCCATTTTATACATAATGGACCGAAATTAAGAGGGTCTAGAGGATGGTGGGTGATTTATTTTAATAAGCTAAAATAACATCATTATGACTCTACTTGCCTAGCCTTACATGCCTAAGGTTTAGATAAGGTCAAAAGCATAAAGGGAAGGACAATATATTGGTCCATTACCTCCCCCAAAACCGTGCTCCCTCTAACATTAGAGGAGTTTTTACTCTACTAATTCTTTAATGAATATCCATTCAAATTACATGCAAAAATGTTCATGTAGAATTTCCTCTCTTCTCTCTCTTCCATCTTCATCAAAAAGGATGAGATTTTAATCTAAATTGTTCATATAAATTACTAAGATTACTAGAAGTAGTATATGAGTATTAGTAATAGATTTTAAGGTAAACTACATTGCAAACATCTAGTACATGTTTATTTGTGGGTTTAAGGGATTGTCTTGGGTGCAACTAATTGGAGGGCTTCTAATTTGAAGTCAAGAATGTTCATCCATTAATGGAAAGCTCAAGAACTAACAAGAAGGAGATCTTGTTAGTGCCCTATATGACCGAAATCATTATGGTGAGAAAATGTTTTCTTATCTTCTTTTATTAATGTTTGCATGCATAAAATCCATGTTTAATTTAATGACAAATTAGTTTAAATATATATGAGTATGTTAGTATGTATATAGATCTACATTTCCTTCACCTAATGCTAGAGCTATTATTAAAGGGTCCTTTAATCTATAAGACTATCAATAAAACAATATTTTAATTAAGGTGTTATATATATTATTCTCCATAACTAATGATATGGACTAGGGCCGTTAATGAGACGAGACAGCTCGCGAGCAACTCGAGCTCGGCTCGGTCAAAGCTCGGTCAAAACTCGGCTCGTGTGAGCTCGGCTCGGGCTCGGAATCGGCTCGAGAGCTTAACGAGTCAAGCCGAGCTAACGTTGGCTCGACTCGAAAAGCTCGTGAGCGGCTCGAACTTGTGTAATTAGATAAGATATTACTCATATTTCATAAAAATATGGGTTATTTCATGGGAATAATCCATCATATACCTCTTCTTCTCAGATTAATCTATCCTTGTGTTTAACTCAGAATAATCTCATCTTTGACATCATTTAACTTATATTGATCCTTTGAAAGGGATACCTGTAAAACTGGTTACCTTTCCTTTTAAACTCTTTTATTTTAAATGAGAAATAAAAACATTAGTCAACATCTTCATCTCCTTCATCAATCAAAAATGCTAACACTTCTTCATATTTCTGCAATTTCACCCACCTAATTTCACTCTACCACCCACCACAATCTAAAAGTTGCCAAGATAGCAAATAGTTACCCCTTTGTAATATTTCTGGCCCATGCAATCAATACCATTCAAGTGATTCAACGAATGGCTATGAAAACTTACAACACCACCACCTGCAAGGATAAATTAGTTGCATAAACCAATCGCATGTCAACCAGAGTACCATTTACTTGACAAAAAAACGAAAACTTAAACAACAAACCCAATTTACCAGGAATGGCACCAAAATCTGGGTTCACTCATAATTAATTTGGGTTTGTTGATAATTAAACCCCCAAAAAATCTGGGTTTCTAGGTTTAATGTTAGGTTTTCAATCGATCAGGGTTTGTTAAACCCCCAAAAATCTGGGTTCACTCAAACGATTTCTAGTTCGCCCCTCCGAAAAATCGATTGAGTTTGTTGAAAAATTAAAATCGATTGGAATCGATTAAAGATGGTTTCTGATTATTTGAGGTTGTTGATGATTAAATCGATTTGTTTTGTCTACTACCTTTCAGTTTGTACTTCTTTTAGGGGATTATTTGGGTGTGTTGAAATTAATCGATTTGTTGTCTGCTACTTTTGAGTTTCTTAATCGATTTGGTTTTTTTGGGAGGGATAATTTGTGTTTGTTGATGATTAAAGTAGTAGAATCATTATTCTAGAGAGATTGATAGCAATGAAGATGATGACTATTATAGTATTATGGAGGTCAATAAGATTGGTTATGGAGGTCTATAAGAATGGTTATTTCATGAGAATGAAGATGAAAAAAGTATAAAGAAGGAACCACAAAAAGAAAAAAGAAAAAGAAAAAAACAATGACCTGTTAGGAAACCTATATTAACAGGTCAATTATGGGCTCAGTTCGCTACAAGTTAAATGACGTTAAAGATGAGATTATTTCCAGTTAAACACGAGGATAGATTAATCTGAGAAGAAGGAGTATAGAATAGATTATTACCATGAAATAACCCTAAAAATATTTTGTCATAATTATATATTTGTATCACACATATAAAATGTCTCATTGGTTTTCCAATATTTGTATATAAACCTTTCTAGTCTTGTTATTGAAAATATTGAGAGAGAAAAAAACAAAAATTCAATAATTATGTATAGGCTCGAGTTGAGCTCGAGTGTGGCTCGAGCTCGCGTTAAAGCTCGCAAGCTTGGTAACGAGCACAATTTTTTCAAGCTCGGGTAAGCTCAAGATTGGCTCGAGCTCGAGTTTTACTTTATGAGCACAAGCCAAGCAAGGCCAAGCTCGAGCTCAACTCGGCTCGTTAACACCCCTAATATGGACAAACAAAATAAATGCATTGGTATATGAGAATGAATCAAACGTATTATTACTTACTTCATTTCGTAACCATTTCGGATAACTTTTGTCATGTTTGCTCCAAACATCATCAGAGGACGTGACATCATGAAATGTGAGTTTGATATGTGTCTCAAATTCCCTCTATATACCAGAAAAATGTTTTAATTATGTATTACCTATAATTTTGATCTAATTTAATAATTAAAAATGTATTGAGTAATGACGAAGTAATAACTTACTTTTCATAAGACTCTAAAAATTTCCCACAATTCCTTAGCACATAAAAATGAGAATCTTCATACTCTTTCTGATCCAAGTACCTCTGAATACATTTCCCGGCTTTGTTCCCATGTCAGCATTGAATAACTCGTGTAATTTCATTGAATCAAGGTCATCATCGGTGTGGACAACGCCCGCAGGAGCTGCGTCCGCAGGATCCACAGGGGCATTATTATCGACTTGAGGTTCCTTCGAATCGAATTAAGACAAATTAGAGTCGCCACCAAGTTTTATGAGAACTTGGAACCGTTCAAGTCAACTTTAAACCTTTCGTCGAAAAGCATAAAGCCAATCGACTACGAGTGATTAAAGATAAAGACTTGTACCCTATATCACTCGATTTGAATGACTCTCGTAATCCAATGGTATTTAGACGGATCCACAAACCATAGATTTTGAGTAAGGGGTGAGGGTACGTGTTAGGAAGCCCATAAGGACACCTAACCCCGCTCGTCAATGACGGCCTCTACTAAGTCAAGTATTGGATTTCAAACAAGGTCGTAGCTACTACGATATATGATATGCAAACATCGTTTTAAAACCCTAACATGTGACAACAATTTCTATGTCGTTTAATGCATGAATACTAACTTTGTCAAAGTTGTTTTAGCATGTTGGTTGATTTGAAATAAAAGATGCGCAAACACGGCTTAGAGGAATGGGGGAGCCATTGGGATCTATCCTATTACAACCCAGGCATTTCATGCCGACACAACGAGAAATAAATTACAACTCGACCTAATTACAACAACTATCGAAATTACTTTGACTCAATTTACAATACAAACTAACAAAATACAACTTAAACTATTATAACTTAACAAATGAAACAAATGTAAAAAAGGCTAAAGCTAAGTTAGATTGATTAATGATGTTAGCCGAATTATTAGTTAATAAACAAATTAGATTAGAATTAAACTAATTAAGCTAAAAATAAATAAGTTCAAAGGCTTGAAATAAATTAGGTACAACTTATTAAATTGAACCCAACTCATTAAAATTATTCACCAATCCATATTTATTAAAATAGGATTAGCAAACAATTAAAGAAACAAAAGAAGAAAAGAAATCAAAACAGGCAGACCCGTGCAGTGCACGGATCAAAAGTCAGAACAGACCCGTGCAATGCACGGTTTTGTAGAAAAACAAAGTTAATTATGTTTAAAATTCGAAATCAGTAAAATAAATTACGTAAAAATTCATTAAACTAAATTTACAAATTTTGAACCATAAAAAATAATAAAAACAAATTTTCGAAAATTAGAAATAAATAAAACAAATTAAAGGTTAATTAATTACAAATTGAATAAAATAATTACGAACTAGGTTAAATGCAATTATATTTTGTCAGCGAGCAAATGGAAAGGTGTTAAGCACGCACTTCCATGCTAGCGATAAAATTAGTGAGAGTGAAGGTGAATTCAATTAAAAGTTAGAAGGTTGCAAATTTCATTTACAATAATGTTATTTTAATCCTACAATGCCTAATGAATTAACGAACTAATGTGAGGCGTTAATTTAGTCTAAGGAATTGTGTAAAGCGTGGCCTACTATTACGATGAATGAAAAGATCTAAGTTAAAAAAAAGGTACAAATAACATACTACGTCAATTAGATCGATTTAATTCTGTCCGATTCCAAATACGAGGATATGTAAATGAGAAGGGGATACGACCGACCAATCTGACGGATTTCTTTCCCAACTCAAGTCAACGCGGGTATTCGGAATGACACTTTAACTCATACTCATACTATACTAATGTTTCATAGTTAATAATGTTAGACGATGTATAATATATAAAATAAGCGATAGAAAAACAAATAAAAAAACGAAATAAAAAGGGAAAGAAGTAGGATTTGATGCACCTTCAACCTACATTTATCGTTGACACCGTCTTGGGTCGTAATCGATCGTAGATTTTATCTCGAGGGGCTGTCGTCGACGAAGACAATTGAAATTGAATTTTGAAATCACGAAACAACACGTTCAAAAGGCAGACTTGAGCAACGATTTTCAATCACTCACCACGACTTCGTTTCTCAACGATTTTTCAAACCGAAAGATGTTTTGGAAACTAGAAAGACTGAATTTTGTGAATATGTAAAGAAAACAGAAGTCTTGATAGGATTTAAGTACGATAATCAAGGCCAAAGACCACGACAGAAACTCGAAAACAAGATTTGTGTCCCTGTTTTCGAGAGGCTGCCACAGCTTTAGTTTAGGGTTTTTTTGGATGATTGATGATTGTTATTTGCAGCAAGATGTGGGGAGAACTTAGAGGAATGAAAGTGTGGTGGAGAGGAGGTATTTATAGTGAGTTAAAGTAGGGTAAAACTAGGTTAGCCGAGAAGAAGAGCCGTCGGGTTGCTTGTGTTTGTCTTCGACTTTGACTGCTCTTTTCGTGGATAATGAGCTAGGGTTTGTTAGGGTTAGATGCTAGGTTACTTGGGGATTAAGGTAAGGATGAATGTAGGCTAGGTTTATGTAAGATATTTAATCTTCTATATGCATGTTTAATTACTTAAATAAACATACAATAAACTAAATTGCGGAAGCGATAAATAAATAGATCGAGAATTAAAACCTCCGGCCATTGATTTTGGAATTCCTGAACAGCTTCAAAATCCGAATAAAGAAATAAACCCGTTTCCGATATAAACCCTGCTGCTGTAAAAACCCGTCTGCTAAGTGTACCTTTTCTGATTTCAGTTCCGAACCCTCCTTCTCACTGATTTAGATGGTGTATATTTTCTTAAGGGAGAGTAGGTTTGGTGACCTTATTAATCAGATATTATGTTGTACTTATACTGATTTTGCCATCAAAAATCAGTTGCAAATGTAGTGGAGAGAGTGGTGGTCAACTGAAGGAAAATGGGGAGACAAAATAGGGCAGTTTGAGTCCATATTTTGACTGTCAAATTAATGGGCCACAATCTTAATATTTTCAATAACCGAAATATCCAACATTCTCCCACTTGGACCATTTACGCAAGAGAAACTTCATGTACGAATCATAGCGACGGATTCTCTAGAGCGAAAATTAATCTTCCATGTATTACGATACACTTAGTCTCTCACCACTCACACTTAACTTAATGAATAAACCATATGTTTACTCTAGGTCAAAACATAATGATATTTCTCAACAAAAATAAATAACCAAAGGGTATGTACGTACAAATTTCAAAATGAGAAAATATCCAACTAAATGAAAATTTTCAATACAATAAATAAATGTATTACATTATGGGACCAAGTCCCAAATTCACTACATGATCCTTGAAACCTTTAGGTGGCATGCCTTTAGTCAACGGATCAGCAATCATTAATTCAGTGCTAATGTGTTCTATGATCACTTTCTTTTCCTGAACACGCTCTTTTATGGCCAAATACTTAATGTCGATGTGTTTACTTCGACTTCCACTTCTATTATTCTTAGCCATAAATCTGCAATTTGAATTATCACAATACATTCGAATTGGCCGACTAATAGAATCAACGACTCTCAGCCCAGATATGAAACCTTTCAGCCATACACCATGTGAGGTAGCCTCAAAACAAGAAACGAACTCGGCCTCCATAGTAGAAGTAGCTGTCAATGTCTGCTTAGTACTCCTCCAGGATACGACTCTCGTCGCCTAGCATAAACACATATCCTGATGTGGATTTTCGTGAATCAATGCAGCCAGCAAAGTCTGAGTCGGAGTACCCCACCACTTCAAGACTATCAGTCCGTCTATACATAAGCATGTAATCTTTGGTACCCTGAAGGTACCTCAACACTTTCTTTGTAGCCTTCTAGTGACCAGAACCTGGGTTACTCTGATATCTGCCTAATACTCCAACAGCATATGCAATGTCAGGTCTGGTACAGACTTGAGCATACATAATACTACCAACAGCTGAAGCATAAGGAACATTTTTCATTTGTTCCCTTTCTAGATCGTTCATGGGACACTGGTCTAAACTGAATCGGTCACCTTTCACAATAAGTGCTACACTTGGCGAACAATCTTTCATTCTGAATCTTTCAAGCACTTTGTTGATATAGGCCTCCTGAGACAGGCCTAAAATGCCTCGAGATATATCTCTATGGATCTTAATGCCAATGACATAAGATGCTTCGCCCATATCTTTCATATCAAAGTTATTTGAAAGAAACTGTTTCACCTCATATAGTAACCCCTTATCAGTGGTTGCTAGCAAAATGTCATCCACGTATAACACAAGGAAACAAATCTTACTCCCACTGACCTTAAGGTATATGCATTGGTCCATGATATTTTCTTCAAAACCGAATGAAGAAATTACTTCATGGAACTTCTTATACCATTGGCGGGAGGCTTGTTTCAAACCGTATATGGATTTATTTAGCTTACAAACCAAATGCTCACCATCTTTAGAGGAGAATCCTTCAGGTTGTTTCATGTAAACCTCTTCCTCTAAATTGCCATTGAGAAATGTCGTTTTTACATCCATTTGATGTAGCTCAAAGTCAAAATGGGCTACTAATGCCATGACAACTCGAAGAGAATCTTTCTTTGATACAGGAGAAAATGTCTCCTTGTAGTCGATCCCTTCTCTTTGAGTGAACCCTTTAGCAACGAGTCTTGCCTTATGTCTCTCGATGTTGCCAAGTGAGTCTCTTTTAGTCTTAAAAAACCACTTATATCCGATGGTTTTTACACCATCAGGCAACTCGACGAGATCCCAAACTCGATTAGCCGCCATAGAGTTCATCTCATCTTTCATAGCATCCATCCAGAAGTTTGAATCTGTAGAACTTATGGCTTGTGAAAATGACATAGGATCATTATCAGCTCCAACATTGCAATCCGATTCTTGTAGATACACTTCATAGTCGTCAGGAATAGCCGATCTCCTTTCTCGAATAGATCTTCTTAATGGAATTTGTTCAACCTCACGATGAACTTCTTCCTCATTATGATCCACCCTATTTTGATCGACATTTTGTGGAATTTCTGTATTTGTTGCAAACTCGGTTTCCAACCGCGTATATGTTGCAAACTCGGTTTCCAAACTCTAGTTTCTTTTCTTGTGGGTTGTAAATTCTCACCTCAGACGGACATCCCCAAACGCGTATATGTTGCAAACTCGGTTTCCAACCTTTGAATAACTCAAAAGGCGTCTTTGAGACGGCCTTGGAAGGAACACGATTTAATATATACGCAGCCGTCTTTAGTGCATCTACCCACAAAAATGAAGGAAGTTTAATATTACTTCTCATACTACGCACCATTTCAATTAATGTCCGATTCCTTCTTTCTGCTACACCATTCTGATCCGGAGAACCGGGCATAGTGTATTGGGCAACAATCCCATGCTCTTGAAGGAATTTAGCAAAAGGACCAGGTGCTTGTCCATCTTCAGTATATCTACCATAGTACTCACTACCTCTATCTGATCTCACAATTTTAATGTGCTTACCACATTGTTTCTCTACTTCAGCCTTAAACAATTTAAAGGCATCAAAGGCTTCGTATTTGGAACGAAGTAAGTAGATGTACATATATCGTGAATAATCGTCAATAAAGGTAATAAAGTATTTCGGATCATTAGCGTTCATGTCCGGACAACAAATATCCGTGTGTATGATTTCTAATAGGTCAGAACTCCTCTTAGCACCTTTATTAGATTTGTTAGTTTGCTTTCCCTTAATGCAACTAACACAAGTATCAAAATCGGTAAAGTTTAAAGTACTAAGTACCCCTTCCTTTACCAATCTCTTAACCCTCTCAATGGAGATGTGTCCCAATCTCCGGTGCCATAACATAGAGGACTTCTCATTCATAATACTTCTTTTTAAACCGGTATTAACATGCATAGTATTTTAAGTGGTATCATTTTGTAAATAAAGACGATATAAATTATCAGACAAAATACCATAACCAATAACTTTAGAATTTCTGCAAATAGTGAAACCAGAATTCGAAAAATTAAAGGTAAATCCAAACGGTACAAGCCTTGAAACTGAAATTAAATTCCGAGCAAAATTAGGAACATAAAATGTCTATTCCAAACCCAAAACAAAACCACTACTCAAAACTAAACTGCATGTCCCTACGGCCTCCATGTTCGAGCCTATCTGGTTTCCTGAATAGATAGAGCTTTCACTTGCCACTGGTTTCCGCAGGTTTGTCATACCCTGCAAGGTATTCGAAACATGGATTGTAGTACCAGAGTCAATCCACCAAGTATTATGAATAACATTAACCATATTAGATTCATAACAAACAAACGCATGAAAATTACCTTTCTTTTTAAGCCAAGCCTTGAACTTTATGCAGTCTTTCTTCATATGCCCCTTCTTTTTACAGAAGAAACATGAAGACTCCTTCTTAATGGTCGGCTCAACAGATATCTTACCCTTTCCCTTATCCTTATGGTGACCCTTCTTAGTACTAGATGATTCTTTATTAGTACTAGTGGTTAGGTTCACCTTTTCGCCCTCCTCCAACAACAACCTCCCCTCCTCTTGAACACACATGGTCATTAATTCATTAAGAGACCATTTTTCCTTATGTGTGTTGTAAGAGATCTTAAATGAGGCATATTGTGCTGGGAGAGAACACAAAATGAAATGTACCAGGAAAGAGTCAGACATAGTAACTTCCAATACCTTAAGTTGGGCTGCAATATCCCTCATGCGCATGATGAAATCACGCACTCCTTTAGTGGCATTGAGCTTCAAAGAAGTAAATTTCATAATTAAGGTGCTTACCAAAGCCTTATCAGAAGTTTCGAATTGTTCATCTATTGCTTTAAGAAGGTCTCGAACTTTAGTATGCTACTCGACGGAACCTCGGATACTAGCACACAGTTTTGTCTTTATGAACATCGTGCAAATATAGTTTGATTTCTCCCACTTTTCACGATGGTCTACTTCATCTGGTGTGCTAGTTTCCTTTACCTCAGCCGGTTCCTCGTGTTGTATAGCATAATCGAAACGCGTGAATCCTAACTGCAATAGAACCCTCTCTTTCCACACCTTAAAATTATCACCAGTTAATTCAGGAACGTCTATTTTGATATCAAAGGAACTTCCAGGTAAACTTGCTGCAAATTTTAAATATACATGCTTAGTAACAAAAAAATTGAGACTTAACTTTATCACAACTTACCAATGTAAATTATGCTCATATGAATCTAGTGACATAAACTTGCATGTGGGCTAAAGTCTACTCAAATTAGATGCATAAAAAATAAATAAACTTTATGATGAAACTATCAAATTATATTCATTTCTCAACTCCTGTGGGTATATTAAGAAAAATAATTCAATATAACACCCTAATTAATCACACAAATATAATAAGATTCCTGTGGGTAAGTCTCATCACATTACGTATAATTAATTACAATAAAATGTCTAGTTTCCACATGTGATTTCGAACAAAATTTAATAAATTAGAGATGCTGTGGCTACTCCCTAACTAATAAATTTAAAATCACTCGACATTTAAAACATTAATATATATACAGAACTTAATATATATAAAGTCTACTGTCACATTATAAATCCATAGGTACTGACTGTACGAAATATACATGTGCAAAGAAATGAAGAAAGACAGACTTATGTGATCAGACCATGTGAGAAGGTTACACCAAAGAGCGAGACTTTTCAATAGTAGAAATATGAGTCACTCCAAAAAATATATGCATAAAAGCACATTAGACAAATCATAGCACGATTACAGTATTATTACTGAGAGGGAATAAATATTCCATGGCTCATTAAATAAATCATATGTACTGATAACTAAACCATATGACCCATTACTTTATCAAATTCCTATGGTATGTCGACATCATCCATTTGGATGCTATAGCAAACAAACAAAAGGAAAAGAAAAGTTCCATGTGCTGGGCTCTAGAAAAAATGCAAAGGACACAAACAGTGAAACAATTATACATATATAGTTATTAATTAATTGAAAAGAATATAAGACAAAGTCAATCATGCCTTCTTCTTCAACCTCATGACAGACGCACAATAACCAAACCCAGAAAACACAAAAAATAAAAAATTCCAGATTTAAATCCCAAAATGGAACCAGATTATAAACAAGCCAAACAAAACGACTTTCAAAAGAAATACTCAGATTCCGACGAAAAACCGAAATTAGCAGATTCATATATCAAAGACGGAAACTGAAGACGGAAATTAAACAAGCAAGACAGAGGCGATAAACTCGCTCTGATACCAAATTTAAGATATTTAATCTTCTATATGCATGTTTAATTACTTAAATAAACATACAATAAACTAAATTGCGGAAGCGATAAATAAATAGATCGAGAATTAAAACCTCCGGCCATTGATTTTGGAATTCCTGAACAGCTTCAAAATCCGAATAAAGAAATAAACCCGTTTCCGATATAAACCCTGCTGCTGTAAAAACCCGTCTGCTAAGTGTACCTTTTCTGATTTCAGTTCCGAACCCTCCTTCTCACTGATTTAGATGGTTTATATTTTCTTAAGGGAGAGTAGGTTTGGTGACCTTATTAATCAGATATTATATTGTATTTATACTGATTTTGCCATCAAAAATCAGTTGCAAATGTAGTGGAGAGAGTGGTAGTCAACTGAAGGAAAATGGGGAGACAAAATAGGGCAGTTTGAGTCCATATTTTGACTGCCAAATTAATGGGCCACAATCTTAATATTTTCAATAACTGAAATATCCAACATTAGCATGAAGGGAGGCGAATTTGAGACGAGAATAAGAGCATACACGGGCGGGTTCATGCTCTATTTTGGAGCTGATGTACACGACTGTTTTGGCAAGGTTTTGGGCTCGGTTTCTTAATGGGCAAGGTACTAATAAGTGGTATAGGATGCGGGTATGGATGTAGGTATGGTATGAAGCTGGTTGGATGAGTTTTAAACGGGTTTGGGGCCTGGGTTTGAGATCGACAAACAGGGGACTGAACTCGTGTTATTGCGGGTTGTTTGTGGTGGGTTTGAGAGGTTTTGTGAAAGGGTTTAAGGACTGGCCTTGAGTGTGGTTGATGGGTTGAGGATAGGGGCTAGGTGGGGTGGATATTTGGGTCGAGTAAGAGTCGGAAAATCGAGCCCAATTCAAGCTAAAAACGAGCTCAAAATTGCGTATAAAACCGTCGTAAAAAAAATCGAGTTCTTTAAATATGGTTCATAAAACTATTTAAATTGATTTTTCAAATCAATTAACTAAAGAATGATTTTTCAAATCAAATATCTATTTTATTTTCAATAAAATAAATTTAAGAAAATAAATTCAAATTAAAACAATAAAATGAATTCACTTTAAAAAAAAACATTAATTTAAATATCATTTAAATTAATAAAATACTTCATCGAGTACGCCCGTTCTACGCCGTAAAACGAGCTCCAAATAATGACAATGCCAACTATCAAATACATGTCGTCCTATCATCATCGGGTGTTTGTCGGGTTCTCTATAAATTCCAATATCGACGGATACGGGTATCTACAATCGGAATTCACACCAACATCTAAGTCTTTCGCTTTTGTGTCAATGTGACTTTCGAAATATAGGAAACAGAAATTTGCAATTTGCTCTAACAAAAAAGAATTGCATATGGATCCCTCCACCCGAGCTTTGTTGCCAATCTTTGTTTTTATACGATTAAGAAATCTCTCAAATGGATACATCCATCGATATTGAACTGGTCCTCCAACTTTCACTTCATAAGGTAAGTGAATAGGCAAATGCTCCATGTAATTGAAGAAAGATGGGGGAAATATCTTCTCTAACTTGCATATTATCTCCGCAATGTTATTCTCTAGACGTTCCATAGAATCAACTCTAATCGTAGAAGTACACAGGTCTCTAAAAAATTGGCTTATCTCAGTTATTGCATTCCAAGAACCAGCCGGGAGCAACTCTCTCAAGGCAACAGGGAGTAGCCGTTCCATAAAGACATGACAGTCATGACTTTTCATGGAATACAACACCATATTTTTATGGTCAACACACCGACTCAAATCTGAAGCATAACCATCCGGAAATTTCAAATTAGCAACCCATTCCCATAGAGCCTTTTTCTCCGCAGTTTCTAAAACAAACCCAGATGATATTGGCCGTTTATAACAAAGTTCATTAAAGTCTAGTTTATCCTAAGGGCCAAATTTAGTTTTACCTGGTACATCCTTCATCGCGTTGATAAGTTGTTCAAAAATGTTTTTCTCAATGTGCATAACGTCTAAGTTATGTCGAATTAACAACGTTTTCCAGTAAGGAAGTTCCCAAAGTATGCTTTGTTTCCACCGACCTTCATTCTTGTCTTTCAATCTTTTCAATTCTTGATAAGAAGCATCAACTATTTTTGGCAAGTCTTTTACGGAATCCCACACTTCATCACCCGTTAATTTCGACGCGGCTATGCGATTCTCAGTTTTTCTGTTCTTTAGAAAATGCTTACAATTGCTGCGGAAAGGATGATCAGGTCTTAAGAACTCACGGTGACAATCGAACCAACTAACCTTTTTGCTATTTTTAAGCCAAAAAGATCTATGTTCTTTTTCTTGACAATAAGGACAAGCACGGTACCCACTTGTGGACCAACCGGAAAGCATGCCATATGCCGAAAAATCATTGATCGTCCACATTAATGCAACCTTTAATTGAAAATTTTGTTTCTTAGAAACATCGTAGGTGTACACGCCGGTTTCCCAAAGTTCTTTCAACTCTTTAATCAACGATTGTAGGTACACATCCAAGTTTGTCTTAGGGTTCTTAGGACCTGGAACGAGCAGAGATAAGAACATAAATTGTCGATTCATACATAACCAAGGAGGTAAGTTGTACGGAGTGACGATCACGGGCCAACATGAGTATTTCTTCCCAAATTCCCCATAAGGGTTAAATCCATCTGTACACAAACCAAGCCAAACATTACGAGGCTCACTTTCAAATTATGAATGCTCTCTATCGAAATGTTTTCACGCTTCTCCATCACTTGGGTGTGTCATTGTCCTCCTTTCTCTTAATCGAGAGTTTCTATGATGCCAACTCATCTCACCTGCTATGTGCTTGGTTGCATATAATCTTTGTAACCTTGGCGCAAGCGGGAAATAAGTTAACGGTTTACAAGAAATTCGCCTCCCACTTGGATTTTTTGTACTTTTATACCGAGATGCGTGACACTTTGTACATTCCTCAAGATTAGCATTTTCCTCCCAGAAAAGCATGCATCCAGTAGGACATGCAATAATCTTCTCGTGGGGTAGTTGGAGTCCCTTAAGCACATTCTTAATCTCATTAAAATTGCGCGTCATTTCATTTTTCTTTGGAATAATGTCACCTATAAACGACACAAACCCATTCGCGCATCTAAAAGATATGTTATTATCACATTTGAGTGTTACCAACCTTGCTGTCGCTTGCAACAAACTCATATTACTTCCCTCATACACTGGTTGTTCGGCTTTTTCTAGCATTTTATAGAAGGAAGAAACTTGGGGGTTTGGGGTTTCATAACGCACTTCTTCATCGCTAAGGTCGTCGGGATTGAGTTTCTCCTCCAATATTTGTTCAACATTATCACGTAATGCATTTTCCACGAGCTCCCGGTAAGGATTCTCACTAACTACGATACTACTTGAACTTCCTTTGGTAGGCATTTCCTCACCGTGATACGTCCATACATAGTAATTATCGGCAAAACCATTCGACCAAAGATGATCTTGAACTTCTTTCTTCCCTTTAAAAGCTATGTTATTGCATTTCTTACACGGACACCTTATTTCACAAAAATTCTTATACATACTACTTTGTTCCACGAAGTCAATAAACTCTTTCACCCCCTTTGCAAATTCGCGCTTCGGTTTCTTTTTTTCGTCTAATCTTTCATACATCCATTGTCGTTCTAATCTTTTCATGTTTATATATATATATATATATATATATATATATATATAGAGAGAGAGAGAGAGAGAGAGAGAGAGAGAGGCAAGATCCGGTGAGTTGGTCACTTTTCGTGAGTTACCCCCACATTTATATACCATTGGATCTAACAAGATCAAGGGATGAGATTAACCCACACAAACACTCATAAAACAATTCTATCTTTGTTTCTCTTAAAATCAAACTCATGTGCGTTTATTTCATTTTTTTTTTGTTCACTGTGTTCTTGATTCTTCTCCTCATATTCCAATTTTCTTCAAATTCATGTCTTAATTCAACTAATTCTTCACAAAACTGGAGTAATTCAAAATGAAAATTACAAAATTCGTCGATTATCTTACAATTAATTCGATTGAAGCAAGCAATTCTTCAAATTTAGCCCCAAATATGGAGAAACCCTAATGTAAGACTACAAACAGAAGGTAAGCATCATTTTTTCAATTTCGTGACTAATAACTTTAGGAAACAACAAAGTTAATAGAAATTTTGTTCATTACAATAACTTTTGATAAGATTTTGTTATTTTTTTGTGATTTGCAGCAATTTGAATCATGATGAACAAATATAATTGGTGTTCAATAAAATAACTGACGCAATGTAATAGAATAATTGACTCAGTATAATAGAATAACTATGTTACTGTTATAAAATAACCCGTTTTTACTTTATGAATGAACTTAAAATAAATATGAGTTTGACTCGATTTGTTATTTTTTATTCTTTTTAATGCAATAGATAACTATGTTCAATGAAATAATTCATTATATTTTGGTGATTTGCAGGTTGAATCATGATGAACGCGGATAATTGATGTTTAATGGAATAATTGATGTATATACTTGGTCATGTTAATTCGATGGTGCGTAGCTCGAACGCGTGCGTGTAGGAAGGCCGACCACTACACAAGCTAAAAGACTACGATTACAGGCCAAACCGGAAGCGACTCCCATCTATTCTCGTTGGGATTGGAGAAAACTTAAAACTTAGTTATTTATAGTGAGAATAGTGTTCTCTGGTGTATATATATAGTTATTTCAATGTAGAAACTCGATTATTGTAATGAAGAAACATAGTTATTTTATAGTTAACTCAGTTGTTTACTGAGAATAATGTTCTATGTATCTATAGTTATTCCAATGTAGAAACTTAGTTATTGTAATGAGTAACTCATGTTATTGTATTGAGATGAAACTCAAATTTAAACTTTCTATCTTTTGTTTGTTTTCATCTTGTCTAATTGAATAACTGACCATTTTCAATAGAATAATTGATTTTCTTCAATGAAATAATTGAGATTGCTTAATACAATAGCAAAATTTGAAAAATGAAATAATCAAATATATCAACGTTAAAAAGAACCGCTTACTTTCATTATATAACGATTTTGTCTCCAACACATTACATGTAAGCATCTCCAACAAATTATATTTATACATCTTCATAATTACATCTAATAAGCATCTTAAACAATACATCCAATAACAGTAACATCACGAACATTACATATATGTATCTCCAAATGCTATGTTTAAAAGTATTTCTTTCCGACGAGAACCATGTCTTGCCGTTGTTTTCACCATTCTTCTGTCAGTATTTCTTCCTAGCGAGAACCATGCCTTGCTTATTGTGAATGGCTGAACCAGCCGAAAATAAAAGCTCACTGAAAAAAAAGAAAGAAAAACAAAAAATGGGTAAGTTAAAATAACTATGCAACTGAAATACAATAACCATCTATACGTATTGAAATAACTATAAATACACTATAGAATAACTGGATATTTTAGAGAAATAAAAACATATTTTGTTAGAATAGAGTAACTATGCAAAATGAAATACAATAATCCAACTATTTCATTGAAATAACTGAAACAACACAATACAATAATTGATTATTTCAGAGAAATAATAAAGTGCCAAAAAAAGGAGAATAGTTGCTCTAAAATAACATGTAGTTATTTCAATACTCATATTCAAGTATTTTAATGTTCATATTCAAGTATTTAAATATTCATAATCAAGTATTTCAATTTTAAGCTTGTAAACAAAGATACGAAAATAACATGTGCAATTGAAGCAACAAAATTATTCAAAACACCTTCTACAACAACATGAAAATGCACTAATCATGTAGAAAAGTGAATAAACTGAAATACAATAACCACCTATAAGTATTGAAATAATCATAAAAACACTATAAAATAACTGGAAATTTTAGAGAAATAGAAGCATAGTTTGTAGAATGGAGTAACTACGCAAAATTAAATACAATAATCCAACTAATGCATTGACATAGAAGCATAGTTTGTAGAAGCATAATTTGTTTGTATATATGTCATAAAAAAACAATAACAACCAAAAATAATACTCAATAAACATTATCACCAACAAATAACTATTGTCAACAAGTAGTCTTTCTTTTTTTGAATTGGGTCCTTATCACTCCAACCTAAACCCATCAATGTACATTTCAAGTCACTAGCAAACACACACTTGTGATTTATTAATGAGGAAAAAATTCGGCATCAATTCCCCTCTGCTCTCCAAATACACAACGTAGAATAAATAATTACTCCACATATGCATTCAGAGAACATTAAAGGACTTGTCACCGAGCTCTTTCCTCATTAACAAATCACAAATACATGTTTACTATCTAAGTGACTTGAAACGTACAAACACAGTCCCAAAACAGGGACTATTCAAGAATTACTCCTAATGAGTAATTTTTGAACGGGTACTAAGTCAATATGAACATTAATTTTGTGGACAGCGGGGGCGCTTGGGAGGAAGAGAACAAGCGTTTGCATTTTGTTGGAGTCGCCACCAATTTTTATGGGAAATTGGAACCGTTTGAATACCTCGTGCCATGTCAAGACACAAAGTAGAGACATGAACACCAAGCAATCGTTACCCTTAGCATTCTATGTCTAGAATGACTCTCGTGGATGCCAATGAACACGGATGTTCACAGAGATCTGGAGTAAGGGGTGAGGGTACGTATTAGGAAGCTCTTTTGATCGAACACCTAATCCCGCCCGCCTTGATAGCGGCCTCTACTAATGATTAGGGACATCGTCTATACTCGATATATCGTCGGTTATATGCATGCAATGCAACATCCAAGTTTTAATCCTAGCATGTGAGAATTAGGCTAAGTCGGTAAACACGTAATTAGCAAACAATTGGGTCGAAGTAGGATTTAATGTTCAATTACATGTGAAAACACACAAATGATACAAAAAATATGATAAATACAATAAGAAAATTACGAAAACGAAAATTACAATAATTACAACGGATTAGGTGATTTATGTCGAAAATACCATTAAAACGGATAATTTGAGAAAAAGAATAAAAGAAAGAATTAACGAACAAGTCAGAAGGTGATAATACGGATAATAGTTGATTATACGTAAGTTAATTAAACTAGGTCAAGCAACAACGGAGTTCAGAGACAGAACTCATCCTGGAACAGGCGCAGCAGGACTGCGCCCTCTGGAAGAGGCGCAGCAGTTGCTGCGTCTGTTCCAAGGGTGAGTTCTGGCTGTGAAGCCGGAACTGCAAATCGTTAATGTTAATTGGGTTAATTTAATGATTGATTACGATATTTACTCGGATGAAAGTGATTAATAGATTATTTACATGTGATTAATGGTCATAAAAGCAACAAAACATGGATGAGACGGAATATTACTAATTAATTACATGAACGAATGATTGATTAGTGACATGAGTGAATGAAATAAACTAAACATGACGAAATAATGACAAATTAATGACGAATAACATAATAGATGATGCGTGTCTTTTATATAAGGTTTCTACCTCATTATTACACGCATTTCTGTACTTTTTATGTAGCATATGGCTACAAATACCCCCGAATATTCTACTTTGGTTCATTTTATGTAATTTGCAGGAATTAACCGAAGAGGAGCTAAATCGAGCCTAATTTGTCCCAATTGTATGCATTCATGGAAGATAAGGAGCCGGAGCTTGGAAATCTAACACTTGGAAGACGCGTGAGCTGGGTTCGGGAAGTAATTCAAGGTCTAACGAGCTTAAACAGCTCGATCGAGTGATTTATTGCTCGATCGAATGCTTTTATTTGCCTAAGTTACTCGATCGACCACTTTTTAGTACACACAAGAGGAGACAAGCAAGAAATACTCGATCGAGTAGTTTAATTCTACTCGATCGAGTGGTTTTTCCTTCCTTAGTTAATTTCCGCCTAATTATTTTATGGGCTTTTGTAATTAGTCCATAGATTAGGTTTTAGGATGGATTTTTAGTATAAGACTGAAGGAGTGAACTACGTTACTTATCTCTTCTCTCCACGTTCGTTTTACTCTAGTTCTTGCTACTGTTCTTTGGATTTTGCCCTTCTTTTACTCTTTGCTACTCGGATTTGGGATACGATTGGTATTATCATTCTATTTTAATCTCTTAATTCTTAATCATTGCTCGAATTCCTTCTTCCCTTTATTGTTATCATAATTGCTTTATTTCAATCCTTTTAGTTTTATCATCATGTTAAGTCTTAATTATCAATTTGTCATTTTCGTTAATTCATTGGTTATGAGTAGCTAATTCCCTTATGCTAAGACTATAGGGGATCCATAATTATGAAGGGAGAGTAATCGATTTATTGGGTTAATGCTGGTATTGTCTTTGTTGGTTAAATGCTACAATTAACTGTATCCGTCTAATTGAGTCGACACAATTAGACATTTATTTCTTAGTGATCCTTGACCTGGACCGAAAGGTTGGAAAAGGCGAGACTAGTAGCGAACAATAGGGTATTTCAGTGAGGGCGAAAGTTAGGCTGTTTACGCTTTAGGGTGAATTAAGGACCGAAAGGTGACGTTCGCTACCCCTTAGATCGTATTTGCATTAATGTGAGACCTAGATTACTTGACTGAATGATTATGGTAAACCGTCTGTCTTAGCTGTTCCTCCCTATCTGATTAATTCCTTCCTTTTATTTTCTTTTTCTTGTTCTTGTTAGTTTAGAATATCACATTTAAAAACCCCCAATTTGGTTACCCTGACGAACTTAGATTAAGCTGACAAATTCCTACCTCTCTGTGGATTCCCGACTTCCCTAGCTATATTAGTTAGAGCCAGTTGGTAGTTTTGACAGGTACGCGACAGACGTGTCAAATTTTGGCGCCGTTGCCGGGGAGGTGGCGCAATTTTGTTGCTTTAATTAAGTTCGACCCTTGTCTCAAGGAATTTATTCCTTGAGGCTGATCTTATTTCTGCAAAGTTTTGATTAGTTTTGCAGGTTAGTTGTTGCTTTGAAAGTTTAATTGCCAGGATGCCTACGATCACGGAGCATATAGAGCCATGTGGTAGATGTGGCATGGAAGGGCATGACCCTATCGGATGCATGGAAAGTGTAGAGCGCGTTCTTGCTTATCAGAAATACAAGCAGGGAGTTCCTTTCTCTCAGCTATATGAAGAAATAAAGAATGTCTCTACCCCATCCCCGCCAGCTCCGCTACCGATTCCTCCTTCTGCAAGCAAAGAAATTGCCGAATTAAAATCTATTATGATGAGTATATCACGGCAATCTGAAACGGTCATATCGGAATTGAAAGAACAAGTCGCGCAGTTAACACTCGCGAAAGACCAAACCAAGCTTCTTCCAATATGCGATCCAGTCAGGGCAATGAATTTTCAAAATGACCTTACTCATGAAGAAGACGAGGTTTTGATAGCTGAAGATACCCCGGAGGACGATTTAGATGAATTCTTAACCGAAAAACTTGCTGCGTACAATTCAGACACTCGATCGAGTGATTTATCTACTCGATCGAGTGAATTTATTAGTCCCCTCACTCGATCGAGTGAAATTACTGGTCGATCGAGTGGTGCACAATTTGATGTTGGTCGATCGAGTGATAATCTTACTCGATCGAGCAACTTTGCTGAAGAAATCACTCGATCGAGTGATGAAACCGGTCGATCGAGTGAAACAGAAGAAGAGAATGGTCGATCGAGTGATATAAGTACTCGATCGTGTATCTTAAGTGGCGGAGACCCTATTTTGCTATCTAATGCCGCTACTGTGTCATCTTCCCCTGCTGTGGAGACGTCACGCATTGATAAAGGTAAAGGAAAAGTTGCGGGTGCACTCGTTGCTACCAGGGTACCCTTTCCAGGCCGTCTGAAGGACGCAAAGATCGAGCAACAGTACGGTAAGTTTGTGGACATTATGAAGAACCTCCAGGTAACTGTCCCTCTTTCCGAACTTGTTACTCAGGTACTCACTTACGCTAAATTTATGAAAGATATTGTGACGCTTAAGAGAAATTTGAGTGAATTTGAGACGATTTCATTTATGGAAGAGTCTAGTAATTTGCTTTTGAATAGGAGTCCGCCTAAAATGAAGGACCCGGGCAGCTTTTCTATTACCTGTATTATAGGCAACATGGTCATTGATAAGGCCCTTTGCGATTTAGGTGCCAGTGTCAGTGTCATGCCCCTTCTTGTTTGCAAGAAACTGAACATGAGTCATTTTAAAGTGACTAACATTACCCTACAGATGGCTGATAGATCTATTAGGAAGCCCTTAGGTGTCTTAGAGGACGTGCCTGTGAAAATAGGCAAGCTTTTTATCCCAGTAGATTTCATTGTTTTGGATATAGCTGAGGACACCCGGACCCAAATTATCTTAGGAAGACCATTCCTTTGTACAGCTGGGGCTTTTATTGATGTCAGACAAGGCCGTTTGACTCTTGCAGTAGGGGATGACGCTATCACTTTCAGTCTGCCTAGTACTTTGGCTCGACCAATGATAGAGGATACTTGCTATTCGGTTGATATTATTGACGAGTCTATTTATGACTTCTGGTCGGGTTCTTTTATGAAGGACCCACTAGAAGCTCTTATGCTTTTTGATGAGTGTGCAGATAGCCCAGACAACGATGACGCTGCATTGGAATTGCTTGTTGATGATTTGGATGAGCATGAGGGAGAGCAAGTGGAACAAATGATTAGCACTCTTTGCTCCATTGAGGTAAAAGTACCGGAACGTAAGCCTCTCCCTTCTCATCTTAAATATGTTTTCTTAGACGATACAGAGCAATATCCAGTCATTATCAGTGCAAGCTTAATGATGATCGGTGACTTCTTTGTTAGCTGTACTTAAGAAAAACAGGAAAGCAATGGGCTATTCACTAGACGATATCAAGGGGATTAGTCCTGATATTTGTATGCACAGGATAGAGCTGGAGGAAGATCACAAACCTTGCAGGCAGGGTCAGCGCCGGCTGAACCAGAAGATGCAGGATATTGTGATGGCTGAGGTAATGAAGCTGCTAGATGCAGGTATTATATATTCTGTTGGTAATTCCAGATGGGTTAGTTCAGTACAGGTGGTCCCGAAGAAAGGAGGGACAACTGTAGTCAAGAATGAAAAGAATGAATTAATACCTACTCGAGTAGTGACTGGTTGGCGGATGTGCATAGATTACAGACAGCTGAATGCCGCCACCAAGAAAGATCACTTTCCCCTTCCTTTTATTGATCAAATGGTAGAAAGGTTAGCTTCTCATAAATTTTTATGCTATTTAGACGGGTATTCAGGGTTCTTTCAGATCCTTATCCACCCAGATGATCAAGCTAAGACCACATTTACTTGTCCTCAAGGCATTTTTGCTTATCGCAGGATGTCTTTTGGTTTGTGTAATGCCCCTGCCACCTTTCAAAGGTGTATGATGGGGATATTTTCAGAGTATATTGAGTCTATCATGGAAGTTTTTATGGACGATTTCAGTGTGTATGGAAGTGATTTTTCTAATTGTCTGGCTAACCTTGAGAAAGTGTTGCAGCGCTGTATTGAGGTTAATCTTGTGCTGAACTAGGAGAAGTGCCACTTTATGGTCAACGAGGGAGTTGTTCTAGGGCACTTAGTTTCTGATAGGGGAATAGAAGTTGATAAAGCAAAGGTGGAAGTGATTCAGCAATTACCACCTCCTGTTAATGTTAAGGGGGTGAGGAGTTTCCTTGGTCACGCTGGCTTTTACCGCCGGTTTATCAAGGATTTCTCAAAAATTGCTAAACCACTTACACAGCTGCTACTTAAGGATGCCCCTTTTGTGTTTATTGATGATTGTCTTTCTGCTTTTAACAGGTTAAAGCAGGCTTTAGTCTCTGCGCCGATCATACAGCCTCCCGATTGGGACTTGCCGTTTGAGATTATGTGTGATGCGAGTGACTATGCACTAGGAGCGGTGCTAGGCCAAAGGAAAGACAAGGCTTTGAATGCTATCTACTATGCGAGCCGAACTCTGGATGAGGCTCAAGTGAAGTACACTACCACTGAGAAAGAGCTGCTAGCTATAGTTTATGCCTTAGAGAAGTTTCGTACTTATTTAGTTGGGTCAGAAGTTACTGTTTTTACTGACCATGCAGCTTTGAGGCATCTCCTTGCTAAGAAGGAGGCTAAACCACGGCTACTGAGATGGATACTTGATCGGTGCCATTTGGTGTTCACAATTAAACATATGTGGTCGTTGGTCAATGGTCGATACAAAACACAATTTATACTTCACAAACAACTCTACAATTAGTAAAGAGGCAAGTAAAGGTCGGATCCCAAGGGACGGGTATTGAAATGAGAATTCTATTGTAACTAGTAGTGTCTAGGGGTGTCACAAATTGGGTTGATGTAGAAGGTTACTAAACTAAAATAACAATGAAAGTAAACTAGCAAGATGAATAAAATAAGGGGTGTAAACAATTGATTAAAGGCACTAGGGTGTCATGGGTTCATAGGGGAATCATGGGATATGATCATACAAACATGTTCTCAAATTATAAGCAAGCAATTATTGTTGTGATGGATTAAGATGGGTTATATCTTACAATCCTAGGAAAGTTTGGGTCCCGGAGCCGAATCGATTAGATTGTACAACACCTACAAGTCGACTTAATCTTTCCTACTCAACACATGCATGGTCTAACAAGACTTGAGTTGGGTTATGTCTTACAAGTCTCATTGAAAAGATAGAAGATGATAGTAAATGCAAGGATTCATAGGCTTAGCATTTCATCAAATATAACATGTGCATGTATTAAGATCAAAACAAGCAAGCAAATAAGATTATGAAAGCATATTAATTTAAGCATGAATCATTCCCCATGTTGGTTTCCCCTAATCACCCATTAAACCCTAGCTAAGAGACTACTCACTCATTATCATATTGATCATGCTAGAAAGGTTGTCAATCATACTAACATAATGAAACATGATGAATAAATGAAAGTAATTAACAATAATTAAAAAGGGATTAAGAGATTATACCTACTAATGATTCCAAAATAATAATGCAAAGAATAATAGAAGAACTTGATGATTGATGGAAGGTTGTCAATCTCCCAATAAACCCAATAATCTTCTAATTACCCAAAATAAATGAAGAACAAGAGAGAGATTAAGAAACTAAAACTTGGATTAAAACTTGATTAATACTTGATTACAATATTGAAGAGAGTTTTGATTGATATTAACTACACTAATTATTGATAAGAAGAACATGCTCCTCTAATTAGACTAATGGGGTATTTATAGTGAAAATTAGGGAGGATGCATTAGGGTTAACTAAGGGCTAAACTAGTAATTACACTTTTTAAGTTGAGCAAGGAGACTCCGGTATTCTCCGAGAGAAGGGCTTCTCTTATCGTGGCTTGAAGAATGAAAACGTGCTGTGCTGCAATCCGTGCGGATGGGAGTCGGGACGTGCGGATCTGGGCTGAGGAATCCGAGCGGATCCTTGGGCAAGACGCTCGGATTGGCGAGGGGGAATCCGAGCGGATTCCTTTGAGGGACGCTCGGATTGTGCTTGGGCGGACGGACGGATTGTATACAATCCGTTCGGATTGTCTGGCAGCATCTTTTCTTCTTCTTTTCTTCCCTTTTCTTCATGGATTCCTTGGGGATTTCCTTGGGGACTCAAGGATCCTTTTCTCAACATTGCTTTTCTACTATGATATGTACAAAGGCCTTCTAGTCTTGTCTCTCCTTGATGCTTGGTCATTGAATACGATCAATTTAGCCTCGTTTTGCCATGAAAATGCAAGATTCTTACTCCTTTCCTACCAAGGGATCAAAATCTCAAAGAATATGCAAAACAAAGAACTAAAGATAAGAAATGACCCAAATAGGCACTAAAAAGCATGGAAACAATGGTAATTCGGGGGCTAAATATGCGCCAATTATGGTCGCATCAATACTCTTTCTTCAGGAGTTCGATTTGCAGATCAAGGATAAGAAAGGAGCTGAGAACGTTGTAGCTGATCACTTGTCGCGACTGATGCGACAAGAAGGGGAAGATTCTCTACCTATTGATGATTCTTTTCCTGACGATACTTTAATTGCTGTTATATCGTCTATTGTTAACCAAGAACCTTGGTATGCAGATATAGCTAACTTCGTTGTCAGTGGCAAGCTGCCGCCCGACCTTTCTCATCGGCAGAGGAAGCGTTTTCTGGATAACGCTAAGCAGTATTTCTGGGATGATCCTTATTTGTTTAAGGAATGTGCAGACGGTCTCTACAGACGGTGAATTTCGCAGTGGGAGACCAAAATAGTCCTGGAAGGCTGTCACTCCTCTTCATATGGTGGTCACCACGGTCCATCGCGCACCGTGGCTAAGGTACTTCAGTCTGGTTTTTACTGGCCCTCTTTGTTTGCTGATGCTAAGTCTTTTGTTTCAGCTTGTGATGCTTGCCAATGATCAGGGAACATTTCAAAGAGACATGAGATGCCACAAAACGGCATCTTAGAGGTTGAGGTCTTCGATGTCTGGGGCATTGATTTCCAAGGACCGTTCCCATCCAGTAAAGGTAACAGGTATATCTTAGTGGCTGTAGACTATGTGTCGAAATGGGTTGAGGCCATTGCCTCACCTCATTGTGATGCCAAGACCGTGATAAAGATGTTTAAAAAGATCATATTCCCCCGATTTGGTGTCCCTAGGGTCGTCATTAGTGATGGGGGAATACATTTTAAGGAAAAGAAACTCACTTCTATTCTGTCTAAAGTTGGTGTCCAACACCGGCGCGGTTTGGGGTATCATCCCCAAACTAGTGGTCAGGTAGAGGTCTCTAATCGCGAGTTGAAAGATATCTTGTCTAAGGTAGTTTCTAAATCACGGAAAGACTGGAGTCTTAAGCTAGATGACACATTATGGGCTTACAGAACTGCCTTTAAGACACCAATTGGTGCATCACCTTATAGGCTAGTTTATGGGAAATCGTGTCACTTACCTGTTGAACTGGAATGTAAGGCCTGGTAGGCAATTCGTGAGCTTAATTATGATCCTAAGTTGTGTGGTCAGAATCGTCTTTTGCAGCTAGATGAATTGGAAGAGTTTAGGCTTAATGCCTATGACAGCTCGCGCATTTACAAGGAAAAGACGAAGAGATGGCATGACAAGAGAATTCTACCTCGAGAGTTTCATGTTGGGCAAAAGGTGCTGCTGTTTAATGCCCGGTTGAGATTATTTCCTGGCAAGCTGAAGTCCAGGTGGAGTGGTCCTTATACGGTGACAGCTATTACTAAATTTGGATCCGTGGAGCTCGAAGATTCTGAGGGTCACAGGTTCAAGGTGAATGGCCAATATGTGAAGCATTACCACGAGGCGAATGAAGCAGACAATCGTGTTGAAGTCTTGCGCTTCGACGAGCTTGACGCGCCAGTTAATTGATGCCAGAAAGGTCGTGCGGGACCTCTTAAACCAACGCTCTCCGGGAGGCAGCCCGGACTGTTTTATTGTACTTTTGTTAAACATTTTATTTTTCCTTAGCTTATTGTTGAACTTTATACGCTGTTCTACAAACCCCCTATGTATTTCCTTGCTTTAATTGCGTGTTTTGCAGGTCTAAATACTCGATCGAGTGGTTTTCAGCTCGATCGAGCACTGTTTGGGATACTTTTCACTCGATCGAGTGATAATTGTCCTCGATCGACCATTTCCAAAATCACGTTCACTCGATCGAGCGGTTTTCTGCTCGATCGAGTCCTTCCATGCACCAGTTCACTCGATCGAGCTGTTCCAAGTGCTCGATCGAGTAGTTTTGACTCCCAGCAGCTGATTTACGTCTATGGAGCTACTGTTTGACTTTCTTTGACCTCCCATGTTCATGGTCGGTTTGGGGAGGTTCCTCCTTACAACGTTTTGTAAGTTTTCCGACTCCATTTATCCCTTTCTCTTCAGTTTGCATTTCTTTCCCTATTTTTGGTACAATGAGGGCATTGTACGGTTTGGTTTGGGGAGGTATGCATCCATATCTGTGTCTGCATGTTTTCTTGCATTTTTGCTTTCATGTTTATTGAATTCCGCATGCATTGTTGCTTTAATTAAAAAAATCATAAAAATTCAAAAAAAATTCACTTTTAAATTGAGTCAGAACGTTTGAACACTGACGCTACATTGAATCTTTACTCGAGCCTTGCATATTCTTGACATTTAGTTGGCATGATTATGTGCATAATCTACGAGTTTTTGTTTCTTTCTTATCTGAACGAATAGACTTGATTCATTATGTCGGCAAGCTACGTTACATTCTGAGGTTAGAGCTTTATAAACTGGTGACATTCATGACCGGTTTCATTTAGGATGTGTGTAGTACTCTTTTTAAGGCATGTAACATCAATTTGCATAAGCATGAGTCTAGTATTCTTAATACCTATATGCATTCGGTCTGTGGATGATGACACATATTAGGAGAGGCAGTTCCCTTTATTCCATTCTACCCATGAGCCCCACATAGCCAAATTGCCTTTTTGTCCTATTAACTACTTTCTATAATACTTCCTACCCTAGCCGAGCTAGTGACGAGTAGTCTTTGGAATGTTTTATTGCAATATGGTTATTTTATCTGATTTCAGAAGATGGTGGAAGAATTGAAGGGAATGAAAAGAAGGAAAATAATTGAAAAAATGAAATGAAAAAAAGAGAACGAAAAAAAGGAATAAGAGAAGAAAAAGAAAAGAAAAATCATATGTGAAAAATAAATTGGTTAATGACTTTCACTCCCATGTCCTACTTATATCTTATGGGGAGTTGACGATTTTTGGTGTTTCGTGAGCTTAGTGCATGGTTTTGCACCGTTTCATCTTGCTATATTGAGTACGAAGTTGGGATGCAATTTATATTTGGATCCGTTGTTGCTAGCCTGGCTATTAACTCCACATATCCAAATTCATCTTAGCCCCTTCTTACCCATTATCTCACTTACCCAAATGTAAGTCCTCGGCATGTGTCTTGGTCACTAGTATGGTTGGAATGCATATGTACGGTTGTAGAGACTTTATTCATGTTAACTGCATGCATGTTCTTATAGGTCGAGTTAGGTGAATGTCTTACTTCTTCCTATCTTTCACATATATACTCACCTTGTGCCTAATTTTGAGTGACGGGCGACCCGTGAGAGTCCGATATCTTTTGAGTCTTGCAAGGTCGACGGTTCAGTAAGTTTGAAACATTGATTTAACTCGTTTGCACTTCTCATTTGCCACTTTGTCTTTTTGTTGCATTAAATTGGTTTTAGTGGGTGATTTGTAGCTGATGCGTTGGTCCCGTTCCACTGTTATTTCTTAGTTGCATTCATATTTGCTTGGGGACAAGCAAAGGTTTGATTTGGGGAGATTTGATGCGTGTCTTTTATATAAGGTTTCTACCTCATTTTTACACGCATTTCTGTACTTTTTATGTAGCATCTGGCTACAAATACCCCCGAATATTCTACTTTGGTTCGTTTTATGTAATTTGCAGGAATTAACCGAAGAGGAGCTAAATCGAGCCTAATTTGTCCCAATTGTATGCATTCATGGAAGATAAGGAGCCGGAGCTTGGAAATCTAACACTTGGAAGACGCGTGAGCTGGGTTCGGGAAGTAATTCAAGGTCTAACGAGCTTAAACAGCTCGATCGAGTGATTTATTGCTCGATCGAATGCTTTTATTTGCCTAAGTTACTCGATCGACCACTTTTTAGTACACACAAGAGGAGACAAGCAAGAAATACTCGATCGAGTAGTTTAATTCTACTCGATCGAGTGGTTTTTCCTTCCTTAGTTAATTTCCGCCTAATTATTTTATGGGCTTTTGTAATTAGTCCATAGATTAGGTTTTAGGATGGATTTTTAGTATAAGACTGAAGGAGTGAACTATGTTACTTCTCTCTTCTCTCCACGTTCGTTTTACTCTAGTTCTTGCTACTGTTCTTTGGATTTTGCCCTTCTTTTACTCTTTGCTACTCGGATTTGGGATACGATTGGTATTATCATTCTATTTTAATCTCTTAATTCTTAATCATTGCTCGAATTCCTTCTTCCCTTTATTGTTATCATAATTGCTTTATTTCAATCCTTTTAGTTTTATCATCATGTTAAGTCTTAATTATCAATTTGTCATTTTCGTTAATTCATTGGTTATGAGTAGCTAATTCCCTTATGCTAAGACTATAGGGGATCCATAATTATGAAGGGAGAGTAATCGATTTATTGGGTTAATGCTGGTATTGTCTTTGTTGGTTAAATGCTACAATTAACTATATCCGTCTAATTGAGTCGACGCAATTAGACATTTATTTCTTAGTGATCCTTGACCTGGACCGAAAGGTTGGAAAAGGCAAGACTAGTAGCGAACAATAGGGTATTGCAGTGAGGGCGAAAGTTAGGCTGTTTACGCTTTAGGGTGAATTAAGGACCGAAAGGTGACGTTCGCTACCCCTTAGATCGTATTTGCATTAATCTGAGACCTAGATTACTTGACTGAATGATTATGGTGAACCGTCTGTCTTAGCTGTTTCTCCTTATCTGATTAATTCCTTCCTTTTATTTTCTTTTTCTTGTTCTTGTTAGTTTAGAATATCACATTTAAAAACCCCCAATTTGGTTACCCTGACGAACTTAGATTAAGCTGACAAATTCCTACCTCTCTGTGGATTCGACCCGACTTCCCTAGCTATATTAGTTAGAGCCAGTTGGTATTTTTGACAGGTACGCGACAGACGTGTCAATAGACAGATGAAAATATATCAAAGGTTGAATTCCAGAAACTCAATATGGACAAATCGAATTTCTATAACCCGGATTGAATTTAATGACGAAAACCCGCAAATATGAGATTATAAGGGATTTAAGCCGAATTTAATGACGAATTAAACATGTGAATGAATAATAAATAATATACATGTGAGATTAATATGTTGTATCGAAGAATTAATAAAAACAAATGAAAACAAATGAAGAAAACGAATTACAGAGGACGAAGGAAGAAGAAAGGAAGCGAGGCTCATGGCGGCCTCATGAAGAGGCGCAACAGAATCGCGCTCCTTCAAGAGGCGCGCAGCGATTCTGCGTCCTTTCTCGACGGTATGTCTTCTGGAAATCCGTAAAAAGAGGTTTTAAAGCACGGTTTTAGAAATCGGTTTTAAGAGGTATTTTCGACATAAACCTTACAATTGATGATACAAAAAGTAAATAACAATAATAAAAGAGAGATTTATACACCCTCAGACTTACATGTTTGACGAAACGAGATGAACTAAGATATCGATTAGCGATGCTCGACTCGAACTATAATGCAAATATGAAAGTGCCCTCGTAAGAGGAAAACGATTAGATTAATTAAGTTGATTGATGTGGAGTTGGTCAAATTGGTCGGTCATGCAAACGAGGCTGGTACTCAGAAAGATCCGAGCTTACGTGGTCGAATGTTCAAGCACGTAGACGCCAAAAAGTAAGAACAAAGGTCTAGAATGCAAAGGGAGAAGAGAAGGGCGGACACTCGCGTGAGAAATATGAGGAGCGAAGGCTCCTATTTATACTAATCACGTGAAGGAATTAGGGTTTCGGAGAGTCTTTGGAAGTGAATCTCGGAAAGATATGAAAAAGATACGAAAATTACGCGAGAAAAGGTCTCGGGAAGAGGCGCGGCGATCATCTGCGTCTCTTGGAAGAGGCGCAGCACCTGCTGCGTCTGTTCCCAAGTGGTTTCCTCCTACGAAAGAAAGATTTCCGTGTTTAAGTTATGGTAGGACGGAATAATTTGGTTTTCCTTAATATCTTATTTGAATATTACGGGAAATTGTTTACCAAAGGATAAAGATTGTGAAATATTTATAAAATATGGAATAGAAATATCCGGAACATTCCAGAACATTCTGACTCAGGATTTAATAGTTATCAGAAAATGAAGACGGTTTTAGGCCCGGACTCCAAATGTACTCTAATTACTGTCAAATCGACCGTATCGGCACGTAGATGACAACTAAGAGGTAGACATTAGTATTTGAGCAATCACTTGACGATAAACTTACGAACTGTCACAAATCGTTCCGCGTAGCAAACATGCGGCCCAATCATCGCCGGGTGGTTTACGATAGGTGCAGAAATGAGGTATCTACAGAGCCCCCACTTTGACTGAGGCTTGGACAAGGCGAAAGTCAAAGTATAGCCATCAGGTCAATCGAAGATTACAACCTGACGACTATGGCGACGTGATAGGCTCGTATTTCTACTATATATTTCGCTTATTTTATGCATAATAAAGCGGCATTGGGACGTGGTTTCACATGATTTACGTCACATTTACCATATTCTTAATGTCGGGTTAGTAATGGATTTTTGAGCAATGATCGGAACCAAAGGCATGTCTTGAAGTCTACCGTGGTACAAAACATTTACAAGCAAGAAAGAAGACTAGCTAAGACATGAAGAAGTGAAAGGATGAAGCAATTGAAGATTTGAAGCGTCGTTTGCATAAGGATCGACTTCAAATGGGTATATCTTGAGTTCTAGAGCTTGTATCGATGCAAGCCAAGTGAAGGTGAAAGCTTATGTTCTTAGCTTTCCAACGGTAGGTCACACGCCTCATTTGGCCAAGTAACGAGAGAGATATGGCCTTTGGAAAAAAATGCTGTCCAGCAGGGAACTCGCACCGTGCGAAATTCCATGACCCATATTTCGCACGGTGCGAAATATCTGGGTTTCAGCGTGTTTTAGCATGTTTTGATTACGGGTTTGCTTCTAACTTAAAGCCCATTAATCTTCCGCATCTTAGGACTATAAATAGTTGAACACCATTAGGTTTTTGGAGATCTATTGTTCACTTTAATTAATCAAGGTTGTAATTTGGGAATATTTTCATCTTTTGAATTGGGTATTAGATCTAATTATGGAGAACTAATCTCCTATCTTAATCCGACTCAAGGCTTAATCTTTGGTTGTAAGATCCTTTAATCCTTCCTTAATTTTAATTATCATTGTTAATCCTTTTGTGTTTATTGTTTGAATTTTGGAATCCTTGTTTATATTGAGTAATTAAGTGTGATTTCCTTGTTGCTTAATTAATCAAGTTCCTTAATTTATTGTTGTTGGGATTATTAAGTGTGATTTCCTTGTAATCTCATCTTTGCAACACCTTGTTATTATGCTAATGAATGTGATTTCTTCTTGGCTTAATTAGCAAGTAAAGGATTAACTTGTAATTAGGCATTAATTGTGATTTCATTGTGTCTAATTACCCCTATTGAATCTCTTGTGCTCATATCTTCTTGTTAATTTGTCCAATGTATGTGATTTCTACTTGGTAGAATTGATAAGTTGAGTTATTTGATTAAGTGTGATTTCCTTGTCATTTGGCCATTATTAAGGAGATTTAAAAGATTTATCTTCACAACAGGGTGATAATATATAATTGAAGGATTGATTGAAGGGTTTTGTCAACTAAAGTGCCAAACTTTGAGTCGGGTTAAGTCTCTCTTAATATTGATTAATTTCCATCTTAAACTCTTGATTGTTTACTTGCCTTGCACTCTTGTTTGAAATTGCCTTGCTTTTGTTACAATTAAAAACCAAACCAAAAACCCCCCTTTTTACATAATTGTTGCTACTTCTTTACAATTGTTCTAAGTACTCTTTTAATTTCACTATTACAAAACCCATCTTCTCTTGGGTTCGATCCCTTGCTTGCTATTTTACTAGTTTATAATTAGTGTTAATTAGTGTGTTTAGTGGTATATAAATTGTTAATTTGGCCGTCTTTTAGTGCGACATTTTAGGCGTGTCAAATTTTGGCGCCGTTGCCGGAGAAGGTAACGGTTTTGCTAGTGTTTTTGTTGGTGTTTTTAGAGTAGTTGTGTGTTTTTGTAAATATTAGGATTAGTTTAACTAGTTTCTATTGCTCTCTTGTTTGTTTTAATGGCTTCTCTTGATTTTCCTCAAGTTAAGGATGAACCATTTCACAAGTATTTTGATAGGTTGGGTGAGTATGTCTCTAAATGTCGATACCCATATCAAACTTGGGAGTTATGTCATGTGGTGTTTAATGGTTTGAATGATGAAACGGTGTTATATGTTTATCATTTGAGTGAGGGGAAATTTAGATATATGTTTAGCTATGAAGAGAAGTGGGAATTTTTTCTATACTTGGCTAATGAAACTTATCAATGGGAGTTTCAAAACTCTCAACAACCCCCTCCTAAAACTTCATCATCTTTAGAAGACATAATGAAAACACTTGCCATGAATCAAATGGCAATGCAAAACAATACCAAGGAATTTCAAACCGCCGTGCTTCAACAAAACCGACTCACCGACTCTAGGTTTGTTAACCTTGAGACCCAAGTTGGTCAAATCCTCAATACACTCAATTCTCAACCCACTCAAGGAGGAAGTCTCCCTTCTCACACCATTCCTCCACCCACCAAGGAACAAGCAAAAGCGGTCTCTTTGAGGAATGGTAGAGAGTTGGTAGAGGCACCCAAGGCTCCTAAGAAGTCAAGACCACCTCCTATTGTTCATGAAGTGGAAGATGTGATTGAAGATGAAATTGAAGTGGTGTTAGAACATGGGGAAACATCTACACCCAAACAAGTGAGGTTCAATGAACCTCTTCCGGAAGATGAGCCACAAGCTCCATTTCCAAGTGCTTTGAATGATGCAAGGATAATTGACAAGAAAACTTCAAGCCTTTATGATATCTTTCGTAAAGTGGAGGTAAACATTCCTCTTCTTGATCTTCTCAGTAGTGTGCCCAAGCATGCAAAATTTTTGAAAGAGTTGTGCACTACTAAGAGGACCAATAAGGCAACAAGTATGAAAAAGGTAAGGGCTAGTGAACATGTGTCGGCTATGTTTCAAAAACGTTTGCCACGAAAATGTAGTGATCCGGGCATGTTCACCATTCCTTGCAAAATTGATGACTTGGATTGTCAACATGCTATGCTTGATTTAGGTGCATCTATTAATGTTTTACCTAATTACCTTTATGAGTCTCTCAAGCTAGGGCCATTGAAATCGACTCATATAGTCATTTCATTGGCCGATAGGTCCAACATCTACCCCAAAAGTATCATTGAGGATGTTTTGGTCAAGGTGGGTGACATGATGTTTCCCGCCGACTTTTATGTGATTGACATGGAGCCCGAAAAAGGCTCAACACCAATCTTGTTGGGAAGACCTTTCATGAAAACCTCCAACACTATGATAGATGTGTCTAGTGGGTGTCTTACCATGGAGTTTGAGGGTCAAATGTTCAAACACAACATATATGAGGCAATAAAATACCCTCTCGAGACTTCTTCTCTATGTTTTCTTGAGATATTTGAACCTATTGTTCAAACCATTTATGAATTGTGTGGAGGTGACACTTTGGATGTTGCCTTAACTAATGGAATGGTTGGAGAAGATTTGGGGTATGTTTTGTCTTGTGATTTAGAGACAACCTTACAAGATTTGGAGGCAAATCTACCCATGGAGGAATTGGAAGAAAACGAGAATGTTGTGGTTCTTGAGGATGTTGATTGTGACCCTTCTTTGGCTAAGAAGTTAGAGCGTATGAATTTTAAAGAGAATGTTAAGAGGGTAGAGAACTTGATGATTGTTGAATTTTTGCCACACAAAGAAGAACCTCCCCTAGTTTACATGGAAGAGCCACCCATTCTAGTTCCTAAAGAATCTCTTGTGTCCTTTCACTCTTACTTGGTTTTTACCAAGTCTAACCCTTCTTTTAAGGAGTCTTATCGCGACATTAGTTTGTTTTTCGAACATGAAAGCTCAAGGAACCACTTGTCTTATGCATATATTTTCATTGTGCATGCTTGGTATGCCTTGACTTTCTACTATTATTGTCACTTCTCTTGTTTGTGGGCTAACATGTTTGATAGGTTACTAAGAGCATTGAGTTGCTCCGCTCTTGACCATTGATAGAAGATGAAGCTTGAAAAGGCGTCGAGCAAACGACGGAAACCAAAAGCGCTTTACGGGAGGCAACCCATACTCCTTCTTTAATGCTTTTATTAGTTTTTTTTTCCTACTAGTATTTGTACTTGTGTGTAAAACTCAACTATTTGAGTAGTGCACACAAGGTGTTTGTGAAATGGTTCAAGTGATTTATTAAAATCTTTTGATAAGTCCTTGCTTGAGAGTAAAAATTATCATGCTTGCCAATTCCACCAATGCTCCTTATCAAGCCCATCAAGCTATCCTTGTGCTCCATTATCCCCAAGTTCATTTTTGACACAATCACTACATATATCACCACTCTTCTTTTCCTAAATGTCTAAACACCTTATTTCCATATCATTACCTCAATCATGTGGAATCACCTACAAAAGAATTCCCACTTTCATTCCCACAAATCAAACAATGAAAAAGAACCGAGTGAAGTAGATGAAGAGAAGGATGTAAGGTGTGAATCTTTGAGCTCATCATCGAGAGTTGAGGGTGTTGGTGGTGTAAGTTAGTGAGCGTGTGAGATGGAGTTGAACTTGTTCTTAACTTGAAGAATCATGGAGGTGACTCAAGTTCACACTCTTGAGTGAGTTAGGGTGTTCACCTCACACTTTGGGGACAAAGTGAAGAATTAAGTGTGGGGTGGACACGAGTTGGTAAAATCATGTATATGTTGTAATATATTCATTTCATGCATCGTATTTCAATTCAAATAAAAAAAAAAGACAAGAAAAACCCGGCTAGGAGTGAAAACCCGAAAGGACATCCTAGGCAAAAATGGGAAAGTGGCCGAGGTCGGAGTGAAAACCCGAAAGGGCACTCCGGGCAAAATGAAAAAATGAGTGTGAGCCACGAGAGATAGAGTGAGGAGAAAGCTAAACCGAAAACCCGCAAGGGCGGGCGGTTTAGGCAAAATGAGAGATTTAGGAAAATGAAAATGATTGAAACTCTCAAGTCTTGTCACATATTTTTATTACTTCCTACACGGTGTTGGTGACATAAGTGGAGGTGGTAAAGAAGGTTGTAAGGGTAGGCTAGTAGTGTGCCGAGACTAGGAGGGGGATTTGGAAGCTTATTTTGATACTAGTGCTTGGCATACTTGTTGTTTGGAGTTGGATTGCTTTGACTTGTCTTATGCATTGATTGTGTGGTTGAGTTTTGGTTGTTTGTGTTGAAGTATTATTGGAGGATTTTGAGGTTGTCTAATTATTGAGTTTGGAGGTGTTTGATGCTAGATAACCTTGTGTTTCAAATGGATGGAGTGATAAGGGGGAGAAATAAGGAGGATGTTATGTTGGATTATGAAAATGAGAATGAATTGGTGGAAATTAGGATCATCTTAGATGAGGGAAGACATAAGGAGGGCGCGTGAGTGAAGAGCGTTCATTATGGAGGTTTTGGGTTACTTACTTTTGTTATGATGTTGTAACGGAATAGTGACCATGAGGTAAAATGATGAGGGAGATATAAGTAGGATGAGGTGTGAGAGAAGAGGGATGAATAGATTGAGCTTACCCATACTTATTTTGTGAGCCTTTTGTTTATTGATTGGTTCTATAATAGTTTGCTCGGGACGAGCAAAGGCTTAAGTGTGGGGTATTTGATAGGCTCGTATTTCTACTATATATTTAGCTTATTTTATGCATAATAAAGCGGCATTGGGACGTGGTTTCACATGATTTACGTCACATTTACCATATTCTTAATGTCGGGTTAGTAATGGATTTTTGAGCAATGATCGGAAGCAAAGGCATGTCTTGAAGTCTACCGTGGTACAAAACATTTACAAGCAAGAAAGAAGACTAGCTAAGACATGAAGAAGTGAAAGGATGAAGTGTAAGTTTAATTCAATTCTTAATCATGTATATTCTAATTACTAAATGAATATACGAACAAATAAAATGCGGAAGCGATAAATAAAGATCGAGAATTAAAACCTCCAGCCATTGCTTATCGGTATTCCTGAACAGCTTTTAAACCCGAATAAAGAAATAAACCCGTTTCCGTCTTTCCGATAACTCGTCTCCGTCTGCCGTCTGAATCTTTCTTACTCTGATTTCGGTTCCGAACCCTCCTTCTCACTGATTTAGATGGTGTATATTTTCTTAAGGGAGAGTAGGTTTGGTGACCTTATTAATCAGGAATTGTGTTGCATTTATACTAATCTTGCCATCAAAGATCAGTTAGAAACATGGAGAAATGGGTGGGTGGTTGACTGAAGAAGTGGGGAGACAAAATAGGGCAGTTTGAGTCCATATTTTGACTGCCAAAATAATGGGCCACAACTTTAGTATTTTCAATAACTGAAAAAATCCAACATTCTCCCACTTGGCCCATTTACGCAAGCGAAACTTCATATACGAATCATAGCGACGAATTCTCTAGAGCGAGAATTAATCTTCCATGTATTACGATACACTTAGTCTCTCACCACTCACACTTAACTTAATGAATAAACCATATGTTTACTCTAGGTCAAAACATAATGATATTTCTCAATAAAAAATAAATAACCAAAGTATGTACGTACATAATCCAAAATGAGAAAATATCCAACTAAATGAAAAATTTCAATACAATAAATAAATGTATCACATTATGGAACCAAGTCTCATATTCACTACATGACCCTTGAAACCTTTAGGTGGCATGCCTTAGGATTAGCAATCATTAATTCAGTGCTAATGTGTTCTATGATCACTTTCTTTTCCTGAACATGCTCTTTTATGGCCAAATACTTAATGTCGATGTGTTTACTTCGACTTTCACTTCTATTATTCTTAGCCATAAATACCGCAGCTGAATTATCACAATACATTCGAATTGGCCGACTAATAGAGTCAACGACTCTTAGCCCAGATATGAAACCTTTCAGCCATACACCATGTGAGGTAGCCTCAAAACAAGAAACGAACTCGGCCTCCATAGTAGAAGTGGCTGTCAATGTCTGCTTAGTACTCCTCCAGGATACAGCTCCGTCAGCTAGCATAAACACATATCCTGATGTGTATTTTCGTGAATCAATGCAGCCAGCAAAGTCTGAGTCGGAGTACCCCACCACTTCAAGACTATCAGTCCGTCTATACATAAGTATGTAATCTTTGGTACCCTAAAGGTACCTCAACACTTTCTTTGCAGCCTTCCAGTGATCAGTGCCTGGGCTACTCTGATATCTGCCTAATACTCCAACAGCATATGCAATATCAGGTATGGTACAGACTTGAGCATACATAATGCTACCAACAGCTGAAGCATATGGAACATTTTTCATTTGTTCCCTTTCTAAATCATTCATGGGACACTGGTCTAAACTGAATCGGTCACCTTTCACAATATGTGCTACACTTGGCGAACAATCTTTCATTCTGAACCTTTCAAGCACTTTGTTGATATAGGCCTCCTGAGACAAGCCTAAAATGCCTCGGGATATATCTCTATGGATCTTAATGCCAATGACATAAGATGCCTCGCCCATATCTTTCATATCAAAGTTATTTGAAAAAAATTGTTTCACCTCATATAAAAACCCCTTATCATTGGTTGCTAGCAAAATGTCATCCACGTATAACACAAGGAAACAAATCTTACTCCCACTGACCTTAAGGTATATGCATTGGTCCATGATATTTTCTTCAAAACCGAATGAAGAAATTACTTCATGGAACTTCTTATACCATTGACGGGAGGCTTGTTTCAAACTGTATATGGATTTATTTAGCTTACAAACCAAATGCTCACCATCTTTAGAGGAGAATCCTTCAGGTTGTTTCATGTAAACCTCTTCCTCTAAATTGCCATTGAGAAATGCCGTTTTCACATCCATTTGATGTAGCTCGAAATCAAAATGAGCTACTAATGCCATGACCACTTGAAGAGAATCTTTCTTTGATACAGGAGAAAATGTCTCCTTGTAGTCGATCCCTTCTCTTTGAGTGAACCCTTTAGCAACGAGTCTTGCCTTATGTCTCTCGATGTTGCCAAGTGAGTCTCTTTTAGTCTTAAAGACCCACTTACATCCAATGGTTTTTACACCATCAGGCAACTCGACGAGATCCCAAACTCGATTAGCCGCCATAGAGTTCATCTCATCTTTCATAGCATCCATCCATAAGTTTGAATCTGTAGAACTTATGGCTTGTGAAAATGACATAGGATCATTATCAGCTCCAACATTGCAATCCGATTCTTGTAGATATACTTCATAGTCGTCAGGAATAGCCCATCTCCTTTCTCGAATAGATCTTCTTAATGGAATTTGTTCAACCTCGCGGTGAACTTCTTCCTCATTATGATCCACCCTATTTTGATCGACATTTTGTGGAATTTCTGTATTTGGTTGTTGAACTTGCGGTCGATCTTCAGGACCGTGGACAATAACCAACCTGTCACTTAAACCAGAGGGTGAAGCTTCATGTTGATCCTTTTCAGGTTCAACTTCTATAGTACTCCCACTGATTAAGTCATTCTCTAGAAATTTTGCATTTCTAGATTCCACAATCCTGGTACTATGAGACGGACAATAGAACCTATAGCCTTTGGACTTTTCGGCATATCCAATGAAATGCCCACTAATAGTCCTTGGGTCTAGTTTCTTTTCTTGTGGGTTGTAAATTCTCACCTCAGACGGACATCCCCAAACGCGTATATGTTGCAAACTCGGTTTCCAACCTTTGAATAACTCAAAAGGCGTCTTTGAGACGGCCTTGGAAGGAACACGATTTAATATATACGCAGCCGTCTTTAGTGCATCTACCCACAAAAATGAAGGAAGTTTAATATTACTTCTCATACTACGCACCATTTCAATTAATGTCCGATTCCTTCTTTCTGCTACACCATTCTGATCCGGAGAACCGGGCATAGTGTATTGGGCAACAATCCCATGCTCTTGAAGGAATTTAGCAAAAGGACCAGGTGCTTGTCCATCCTCAGTATATCTACCATAGTATTCACCACCTCTATCTGATCTCACGATTTTAATGTGCTTACCACATTGTTTCTCTACTTCAGCCTTAAACAATTTAAAGGCATCAAAAGCCTCGTCTTTGGAACGAAGTAAGTAGATGTACATATATCGTCAATAATCGTCAATAAAGGCAATAAAGTATTTCGGATCATTAGCGTTCATGTCCGGACAACAAATATCCGTGTGTATGATTTCTAAAAGGTCAGAACTCCTCTTAGCACCTTTCTTAGATTTGTTAGTTTGCTTTCCCTTAATGCAACTAACACAAGTATCAAAATCGGTAAAGTCTAAAGTACCAAGTACCCCTTCTTTTACCAATCTCTTAACCCTCTCAATGGAGATGTGTCCCAATCTCCGGTGCCATAACATAGAGGACTCCTCATTCATAATACTTCTTTTTAAACCAGTATTAACATGCATAGTATCTTGAGTGGTATCATTATGTAAATAAAGACGATATAAATTATCAGACAAAATACCATAACCAATAACTTTAGAATTTCTGCAAATACTGAAACCAGAATTCGAAAAATTAAAGGTAAATCCAAACGGTACAAGCCTTGAAATTGAAATTAAATTCCGAGCAAAATTCGGAACATAAAATGTCTTTTCCAAAACCAAAACAAAACCACTACTCAAAACTAAACTGCATGTCCCTACGGCCTCCACGTTCGAGCCTATCGGTTTCTGAATAGATAGAGCTTTCACTTGCCACGGTTTCCGCAGGTTTGTCATACCCTGCAAGGTATTCGAAACATGGATTGTAGTACCAGAGTCAATCCACCAAGTATTATGAATAACATTAACCATATTAGATTCATAACAAACAAACGCATGAAAATTACCTTTCTTTTTAAGCCAAGCCTTGAACTTTATGCAGTCTTTCTTCATATGTCCCTTCTTTTTACAGAAGAAACATGAAGACTCCTTCTTAATGGTCGGCTCAACAGACATCTTACCCTTTCCCTTATCCTTATGGTGACCCTTCTTAGTACTAGATGATTCTTTATTAGTACTAGTAGTTAGGTTCACCTTTTCGCCCTCCTCCAACAACAACCTCCCCTCCTCTTGAACACACATGGTCATTAATTCATTAAGAGACCATTTGTCCTTATGTGTGTTGTAAGAGATCTTAAAGGGGGCATATTGTGCTGGGAGAGAACACAAAATAAAATGTACCAGGAAAGAGTCAGACATAGTAACTTCCAATACCTTAAGTTGGGCTGCAATATCCCTCATGCGCATGATGAAATCACGCACTCCTTTAGTGGCATTGAGCTTCAAAGAAGTGAATTTCGTAATTAAGGTGCTTGCCAAAGCCTTATCAGAAGTTTCGAACTGTTCATCTATTGCTTTAAGAAGGTCTCGAACTTTAGTATGCTGCTCGACGGAACCTCGGATACTAGCACACAATTTTGTCTTTATGAACATCGTGCAAATATAGTTTGATTTCTCCCACTTTTCACGATGGTCTACTTCATCTGGTGTGCTAGTTTCCTTTAGCTCAGCCGGTTCATCGTGTTGTATAGCATAATCGAAACGCGTGAATCCTAAATGCAATAGAACTCTTTCCTTCCACACCTTAAAATTATCACCAGTTAATTCAGGAACGTCTATTTTGATATCAAAGGAACTTCCAGGTAAACTTGCTGCAAATTTTAAATATACATGCTTAGTAACAAAAATTGAGACTTAACTTTATCACAACTTACCAATGTAAATTATGCTTATATGAATCTAGTGACATAAACTTGCCTGTGGGCTAAAGTCTACTCAAATTAGATGCATAAAAAACTTAAAACTTTATGATGAAACTATCAAATTATATTCATTTCTCAACTCCTGTGGGTATATTAAGAAACATAATTCAATATAACATCCTAATTAATCACACAAATATAATAAGATTCTTGTGGGTAAGTCTCATCACATTACGTATAATTAATTACAATAAAATGTCTAATTTCCACATGTGATTTCGAATAAAATTTAATCAATTAGAGATGCTGTGGCTACTTCCTAACAATAAATTTAAAATCACTTGACATTTAAAAACTTTAATCTATATAACAAGACTTAATATATATAGGATACTGAAGAAGGAAGGCATAAACATGGTCGACATGTGAACTGATTATAAGCAAATACACCCAAAATCATAGTGTAGATATACCACAACACATTAAGCATGCCTTCTGACAATAACAAGTAAACATAGACTAGTAGATATAAAATGAAGTGCCACTTTGTCTATTTTATTCAATTATGCAGAAGGATCAAAAAGGACCAAAAACCACAAATTCTGGTAAGCACATGCCAAGGTAAATTATACAGTGCATCATAGTTATTGTCCAAAGAAATTAAATACCCTCTAACAAATACTCTCTAAAGAAACATAAATAAGAGTATAAAAATATATATGTCGAAAATCAACAAAAAAGGACAAACACATGTGAATGCACTATTTCACAATGGCATAAAACAAACAGAGAAAGAAAAAATGGAAGAAGGCAATCAATTAAATGTGTGGACAAAAGATGTGCTATTTAATCAAATCCAACAAAAGGCCCACGCAGGAAGTCCCCTTCTCTTCTCAGACTAAAGAAGGAAGCTACAACAACAATAAACACACTAAATAAAAACTTGTCTTCTTCAACCTTGCGACGGCACACCAAAAACCCAGAAAAAAATCCACCACTTTTAAATTTTCCAGATTTTAATGAAAATAGACGGAAACATATTTTAATCAAGCCAAACAACCGAATATCAAAATAAATCCATATTCCGATGAAAAACGAGATTAGCAGATTCATTATATCATGGACGGAAAACTGAAGTCGGAAATCAACAAGCAAGACAGAGGCGATAAACTCGCTCTGATACCAAATGTAAGTTTAATTCAATTCTTAATCATGTATATTCTAATTACTAAATGAATATACGAACAAATAAAATGCGAAAGCGATAAATAAAGATCGAGAATTAAAACCTCCAGCCATTGCTTATCGGTATTCCTGAACAGCTTTTAAACCCGAATAAAGAAATAAACCCATTTCCGTCTTTCCGATAACTCGTCTCCGTCTGCCGTCTGAATCTTTCTTACTCTGATTTCGGTTCCGAACCCTCCTTCTCACTGATTTAGATGGTGTATATTTTCTTAAGGGAGAGTAGGTTTGGTGACCTTATTAATCAGGAATTGTGTTGCATTTATACTAATCTTGCCATCAAAGATCAGTTAGAAACATGGAGAAATGGGTGGGTGGTTGACTGAAAAAGTGGGGAGACAAAATAGGGCAGTTTGAGTCCATATTTTGACTGCCAAAATAATGGGCCACAACTTTAGTATTTTCAGTAACTGAAAAAATCCAACATGAAGCAATTGAAGATTTGAAGCGTCGTTTGCATAAGGATCGACTTCAAATGGGTATATCTTGAGTTCTAGAGCTCGTATCGATACAAGGCCAAGTGGAGGTGAAAGCTTATGTTCTTAGCTTTCCAACGGTAGGTCACACGCCTCATTTGGCCAAGTAACGAGAGAGATATGGCCTTTGGAAAAAATGCTGTCCAGCAGGGAACTCGCACCGTGCGAAATTCCATGACCCATATTTCGCACGGTGCGAAATATCTGGGTTTCAGCGTGTTTTAGCATGTTTTGATTACGGGTTTGCTTCTAACTTAAAGCCCATTAATCTTCCGCATCTTAGGACTATAAATAGTTGAACACCATTAGGTTTTTGGAGATCTTTTGTTCACTTTAATTAATCAAGGTTGTAATTTGGGAATATTTTCATCTTTTGAATTGGGTATTAGATCTAATTATGGAGAACTAATCTCCTATCTTAATCCGACTCAAGGCTTAATCTTTGGTTGTAAGATCCTTTAATCCTTCCTTAATTTTAATTATCATTGTTAATCCTTTTGTGTTTATTGTTTGAATTTTGGAATCCTTGTTTATATTGAGTAATTAAGTGTGATTTCCTTGTTGCTTAATTAATCAAGTTCCTTAATTTATTGTTGTTGGGATTATTAAGTGTGATTTCCTTGTAATCTCATCTTTGCAACACCTTGTTATTATGCTAATGAATGTGATTTCTTCTTGGCTTAATTAGCAAGTAAAGGATTAACTTGTAATTAGGCATTAATTGTGATTTCATTGTGTCTAATTACCCCTATTGAATCTCTTGTGCTGATATCTTCTTGTTAATTTGTCCAATGTATGTGATTTCTATTTGGTAGAATTGATAAGTTGAGTTATTTGATTAAGTGTGATTTCCTTGTCATTTGGCCATTATTAAGGAGATTTAGAAGATTTATCTTCACAACAGGGTGATAATATATAGTTGAAGGATTGATTGAAGGGTTTTGTCAACTAAAGTGCCAAACTTTGAGTCGGGTTAAGTCTCTCTTAATATTGATTAATTTCCATCTTAAACTCTTGATTGTTTACTTGCCTTGCACTCTTGTTTGAAATTGCCTTGCTTTTGTTACAATTAAAAACCAAACCAAAAACCCCCCTTTTTACATAATTGTTGCTACTTCTTTACAATTGTTCTAAGTACTCTTTTAATTTCACTATTGCAAAACCCATATTCTCTTGGGTTCGATCCCTTGCTTGCTATTTTACTAGTTTATAATTAGTGCTAATTAGTGTGTTTAGTGGTATATAAATTGTTAATTTGGCCGTCTTTTAGTGCGACATTTTAGGCGTGTCACGACGCGAGGCGGTTCAAGGGGTCTGAACCAAGGACCTGTCGTCGGGAACATTTTAGAGTCTGTCAACTATCGGGGAGGGTCGTTTAAAGTCCATTAGACTACGTAAGGAGGCTCGCCAGCCATAAGAAAAGACCATACCTGAGACTTCTTTCTCGAGATGCTTCCGGAGGTGCATGGGAGCTAAGGTTAAGCGTAAGAGCCAAGGGTAAGACCTAAAAGATATATAGGGATTGTGCTAGGGTATGGGGCCCTAAAGGAAAGCATCGGTGGGAAGGAGGCCCGAGTATAAGTTCAACTTAAGGGTAAATGAGGCTTGAGTACAGGAACTCTATCGGTTTGGGAATTTACGGAGAACGACACCTTCGTCGCACTCCGAGGGAAAACAAGAAATGTTGTGAGCGGCAGGACACGGGCGGGAACTGCTGGGAGAAATCTGTTCGTGTTCAGCTTCGAACAAACTTCGGAAAAGATAGGGGTTGATGTTGATCTCCACGTCTCGAGAGGGAAAGTCTATCTGCTTACTCTCGTTGGGGAAATATAATGAAGGCGTGTCGAAACACCTGTGAAAGAATAAATGCTCGTTGCAACAAGCAAGGGTCTTGGAAGCAATAAATAACGTGTATTAGTCTGCTGCTGGCCTAGAAATGCAGGCCGGAATGAAAGATAATCGTCAAACGGACCAAAAGGATAAAATAGCACCGGGGAAGAGACGCACCAAAGATGGGCCCACAAATAACGAACTCATAACGAATTTTTGAAAACTCGTATGGTGGGAACACCAGGAAGAGGCGCAGCAAGAGCTGCGTCTCTTGGAAGAGGCGCAACGCCTGCTGCGTCTATTCCCCAAGGTGTATTTTCTGCGTAAATACGCGATAAACAGAGGGGTTGTGTTCATTTGTTCGAAAACATAAATCCTCTCTTTCTCTCTCAAATCTTAACCATTTCCGCCAAGGTTTGATCCAAAATCTTTCATTAATCATGACTAATCGAGGTATGTGTCTCATTCTTGCATTAACCTTCTGTATTTGTTCAATTTTGGATCGAAAGAATTAGGGTTTACGACCCAATTGATCGAAAATTTGGGGCTTTTCCCCCAAATGCATTTGCCTTGTGAATTTGGTACTAGAAACGGGTAATTGGTAGTATGAGGAATATAACCATGTATTTGTTTCGAATTTTCGTTGAGTTTTGAGCATTTGAGTAAATTTGAGACGGTTTCACAGCTGAACCGTAAATTGCTTCGAAAATGGCCTTAGGATTGTCCATTTGCGATGAAACTTGATATTTGGGATCCTTGGATGATGGATAAACTTCCTATCATCTCGGAATTTTGGTTTGTGACAGCTTTTTCAGGACACTTTCCTAGGGCATAATCGTCGTTATAACGAAATGCTGCCGAAATTTCGACTTGAACCCAGAACTAGGCTTCAAATTAGGCTTGACTTTACCCAAATTACCACATGAGTGATCGGGTTTGTGAGAATATGGCCAAAGATGGCGAGAAAAGAGCAGTTTCAGGGCTTCTAAAGGCTCGAAAATCCCTTAACCAAGGCTCGTCGCCACGTGACGCGGCCTAAATTTGCTTTAATGTTGCAGGTGATGAGGCTTCTACGTCTGGGAGGACTCCCATGGAGATAGATGCTGCTGTTGTCGAGGAGGCCTTAGAGCTGGCCTTCACCGCCGCGGTGATGGCTGCTGGGGACGAGATCTATGAGGAGGAGGCTGTTGAGGAGGAGGAGGTCCCGAGACGGGCCAACGTTAGACGAGGAGGTCGTCAGCTGAGAGGAGCTCCCGCGTGGGCTGAGACCTGGGAGAGTAGGCACTTGCTGTGGGCTTTAGAGGGTTACCTGTCCTACAGGACGGTGAAGAGCTTGGTAAATAGGAATTCACTACTCATCACCCATCTTCTTTCATTCATTTTGTAACACTACGGATTTTGTTAAGTTGTATACTCGACCGAGTAGAGCCTACTCGGCCGAGTAGTGTTAATTGTGGAGTCTGTTTTGATTCTGCCGAGTAATACTCGGCCGAGTATGGAGAATACTCGATCGAGTAGATAATACTCGGCCGAGTATAGCTTTACTCGACCGAGTATCCGGTCTGGCGAATGTTATTTTATCGGTTTGATTAGGGAATGTTAGGGTTATTTTATATTCGACGTCAGTTTCTAAAATATCACTTCCAACCCTAATCATTCTACGATCTCTCCCTAATCACTCCCTAATCATCCTCATATCTCGTTGTGTGTGCAAATCGTCGTGATCCTTGCGTGTAGTCTCTTATTCTCATTGTTGGTAAGTTTCATTCCCTTGTCATTTGTATTCTTTTGGGGTTCTTTTGTATATATGGAATTGGGGAAAATGGGATTGTGCAATGTGTAATTGTATTATGTGATTATTGTTGTAGGTGACGATGTGATATTTGTTATGCATTTGTATGGTTGATTGCAGCATAGCGGATTGCGAAAAGGTAGGGTTTCCCCCTACAAGATCTTGTTAATTGATTGAGATTACTATTGTATTGTAATTGTTGTTATCTGCTGATCATCGGAGTATGGGTGTTGTGGTGACGGTGTTGGTGTGGTTGTGTTGTGACGGTTGTGGTGTTGTGGACAATTTTGTGGTTTGTGTGTGTGTGATTGTGGTGGAGTCACTTGCGGGAGTGGCTTCACACCCTAGTTCGCCCTCCGTGGAACCCGCCATGGGAGGGGATGTGCACATTAAGGGACAAGGATTGTTAGTCGCTCGTTGATGAGTTGGACTAGGTGGGGATGGGTGCGGTCACCCCTTTGGCGGCGAGGATTACATTGCGATGGGTAATCTGGGGGGGCTACACACTTCGGTGTGTAGTCGGTTCTTGTGCGTGAGATCGATGATGTTTGGTGGTAATGTTTGTTGTCTTATATTGATTGAGTAGTACTGACCCCGTGTTGTTGTTTTGTAAAACCTGCGGTGATCCATTCGGGGATGGTGAGCAGATTGTGATAGGTGATACATTTATTGAGCTTGAGGGCAGTCATGGGAGAGTCACCACGCTGGATTAGATGACACCATCACGAGCTTTAGTTATTGTTTTGGTAGTTGTTGCCATTTGGATATTTCGTTTATTAGATTTTGGAGACTATGTAACTTTTATAATTACCGTACATTAATAAATGTGTTTGGACTGTTGCTTTTGATATATACTAACCTCGGGCAACCGAGATGGTAACAACCTTTCATGCTGGGGTAGTCTTGGTAAGGTACCTTGGTATGAGGGGGTGTTACAAAGTGGTATCAGAGCCGACGATTCCGGCACCTAAAACAAATGAACCCAATGAACTTAGGGAGTCTAAATAAAATGAACCCGGGGAGAGTTGTTTGGAGCTGCCGCAAAGACTTGGGAGACGTCCCGAAGTCGCATTAAGGCCCTTACGATCTCAAGCCGGTCACATGGGGGGAAATTGTTGTATGTTGAGTCATGTGTGTTTGATACCTATAGTTGGAATCTTGTGTATGGTTGGATGAAATGATGAAAGAAGTGGAATGTGATGGTTGTCGAAAGATGTATCGAGGATTTGTTGATGTTAAACTTTGAGCATGGAATATGTTGGCATGTTAAGTGTTGAAACACGGTAAAAATATGAAGGGTGAATTGTGAATTGTATCTGGTTGATATTGAGCATGAAGAATGTGATCATGTTACCTGTTTATTACAATGTTGAACATGAAGTATGGTAGTGGTACATGTGCATATGAACATGATGATTTTAATGCTTGATTGTTGGTAGAAGCATGTGATTAAGGTCATGCATCTATATATGTGAATGTCGTGTTTAATTTTCATGTGAGTATGATAAGAGTTCACTTGTGTACTGGTTTCTTGGAGTTTTGAGTTGTTGTTGTTGCTTGATGCATGTTCAAATTGTTTTGGTTTAAGAAATTTGATTAGTATGAAGATCGATTACGGAAGGGTTGTCTTAAAACTGTCATAAGTCGAGTTCTAGAAAAGATATTGTTGTGATTCTAAGTTGAGGTGATAGCTTGTCCTCTTACGATTCTAACGATAGGTCACACGCCCAAAATGACCAAGTAACGAGTGAGATATGACTGTTTTACGAAAACTGGACGGTGCTGAGAACTGCGCCGATACTCGACCGAGTAGTCCCTACTCGGCCGAGTATCTTTTATACTCGACCGAGTATTCCATATTCGGCCGAGTAATCTCTCTGTGATAATACTGTTTAGCGTCTGGAGTCGTGAACTCGGCCGAGTAGTCTCATACTCGACCGAGTAAGGTCTACTCGGCCGAGTATTCCCAATACTCGACCGAGTAATCCTTCTGCGACAATTGAGTTTGCTTCTGAGTCGAAAACTCGACCGAGTAATATAGTTACTCGACCGAGTACCTTGTAATCGACCAAGTATGTTATGTACTCGACTGAGTACCTCATTGGGCGGCCACTTTGAGTCGGTGGCTATGTTCTTACTTTTGTTTTGAGTCGGTGGCTATGTTCTTACTTTTGTTTTGAGCCGGTGGCTATGTTTTTACATTGTTTTGAGTCGTAGGGTATATACACATGTATGTTTTGAGTCTTAACGCATTATTTTATATGTGAGACGGTCTTGATACGTAAGTTACCGGAAGTTATGACATGGAGAATGACGGCTTATGAGGGACATGTGTTGGGTAAGGAAGACATGTGTTAATGTGGTTGTGAAGGATAGTGAAAAAAAAAAAAAAAAAAAAAAGGGAAGAATAATGAGCTAATCGAGGTAAAGAGCATGTTTTGTGAGATATGACGAGTGGTATAGTCGTGTGTTGAGTAGTATAAAAGTAAGTGTATATGGGCAAGGGTGATGTAAGTGTAAAGAAGCATGAGAATGAAAGATTGAGATAAGGGATACGAATAGTGGCATATTTGGATGTGTAAGGATTTATGGAGGAAGACAGCTAGGATAGAGTTGCTTAAGGATATATGTAATGGAAGGTTGTTGTAACAAGATAGGAAAGAGAGGTATATAGTGAACTTAAAGGAAGTTATGTCGCGATGTGGATTTGTAGATAGTGGCTAAGTTTGGGAAGTTGGAATATCAAGGGGTGAGCCCAGTGTGTAATTCTTTGGACAAACGGTATGAAGTGAATTTTGGTTTCTAGAGATGCGAAAGGGAGATACGACTAATTGAGGAGTAACTGTTAGTGCGTGGACTTGATGGTGACAAGGGTGAGTGTGAAGCAAGATGAGAGATGATGAATGATAAGAAGAATGATAAGATATTGATATGAATTAATGGAATTAGAGTTGTGGAGCTATGGAAAGTAAACAAATGACTAAGAGTTAGGTAGAAAGAGAAAGGAGATGACTTATTAATTGGCATTATTGAGTAAAAGGAGGGAAAGAGGGATGGAAGTAAGTTGAGAGAACGTTGACCGGAGTTAAGGAGCATGAAGGTAGGAAATTATGAAATGTACGATATCCCCACTAGAGGGTGTGAGTTAATGGTTATATAGAAGAGCAGGACGACGTGTTAGCCGTGAGTTTCGAGGTATTAAAGGAATAAGAAGCTTGTGGAGTGTTGCAAGATCTGAGATTTTAGTGGAGAGTTAGGTAGCGATATGATAAAGGATAGAATTGGGAATAATGTTGAGGTATGTTTTGTTGATGGATTGGATGTTCGTATTTGGGATAATAACCAAAGAGAGGAAACAAATTGTTATATTAAGAAGTGATAGTAAGAGAGTAGTCACATGAAGGATGGTGGTGTCATAGTAGTGTCACTAGTGGCTGAGAATGATGTTACTTTAGAGAAGTTAGTTGTTCTAATGAGGTTGATTTTGTGGAGGTGGTTAGTATGTTTGGTTGTGAGGAAGTATAAGATGTGGATATACGAGGTGTTCGCTGGAAGTTGGGTACTGATGTTATGGCTACATTTGCCGGAGGGGTGATAATTGTGTGTAAGAGAGGATATGCTATGAAAGACACCTGAGTTAAGTCCAGATGAGAGGTATTCATTGTCAAGTGGTAACTTACGTGATCAGGATTGACTAGTTGGATGTGATTACGGGTCTATGATATGTGTAAATGTTTGTGTGAGGTTCTGACCTCACAAGAAGTGGTATGGTGTGATAATTATAAAGTTGTTATATGAATGTTTTGTAATTTATGTTGGGTGCGGTATACTAATGGAATGAGGTTCAAAAGGTAATCATTTGATTGATCTGGCATGAATAGTTAAAATTGTATGTCATGTTTATCCCGTGAAATGGTAAGGATGATGTTCATGAGATTCTTGTCAGTTTATTCCGTATAATATGATGTGTTATAATCTAGTAAAACGGTTTTGAATGAGTTTTCTTGTTCGAAATGTCATACTGAGTCAGTGTTTATGGGAATTATATGTGGTTGTGATGTTTATCGATGTGGTTGTTATGCCTCGGGTGGTGATCCGGGCATGGTACTTCGTATTGTGATGCGGGCATTTTCGCGCTGCGGTGCGGCTGTTGGTTGCAGTGTTGCGATGCCGTCACCGGTTGTGGGTGAGTATACGGGGTGGTTACGATTTGAGTTTGAAAGTACTGAGACCGATTATGCACATGATTGTTGTTTTGTTCTTTGTTGTTTCTTGTGAGTTTCGGTTAGACATGTAGACTGTTGTTTTGTTTGTTGATGTTTCTTACCAGTTTCGGTTTGGGAATGAAGGTAGAGGATGATATGAAAGAGAGTTGTATATGTTTTCGTTGTTATCATGGTATAGTGATATTCTGTTGATGGGACACAGTTGTGATAGATTGTTACAGTAATTTTGATCTTGTTCTAGATGAGGCTGTGGTAGACATGATAATGATCTGATATATGCAAGTGATTCGTAGAACATGTGTGGTAATGATCTGATATATGCAGATGGTTCATAATCCTTTGTTGTGACAGTGAGTGTAGGGTGTTGGGTATTTAGTGTCGTGTTAAGTTATGTATGAGTCTTGCGGTAATGAAAAAAAGGAACTTGAGGATCTAGTGTGAGTGTACGTAACAAGTGTGGATCGTGAATTATGCTCTTGGCGATAAGAGTTTTATATAGTTATATAGAGAGGTATGTCGTGTTGCGGTAATGTGGAAGAGTTAGAGTGTTTGTCATGATCAGGATTGTGTGGTATTGGTTAGATGGAGTGCAGAATGAGTTGAGGTATGAGAACTGTTTAAGTAAGAAAGCCTTGGATATAGTAAGTGTTTAGATTATAGGCGGGTATCTTGCACATGTGGTAGTGATGAGGATAATGAGAGGTATAGCTAAGGTTCTAGTATTAGTGAGTTACGAGGACGTAACATGTGTCTTAACAGGAGTAGGATGCGGCAAAGAGCGTTTGAGGGTTGTGCATGTCGTAATATTATTGGATGTAGAGTGTTGGTGTAGCATAAGGAATGGATGGGTACATATAGTGGTTGATAGTGTTAAAAGGCCATGGCTGTGCTTGTTGTAGTTCGATGTTTAGGAGTGTGAGAATTTTTCGATAGTGTTGATAAAAGTGGATGATGATATTTATGAGTTCGAGAGTTTTGGCAGCTGGATGATGATGTTGATGAGTGTAAGTAAACTTCGAGGACGAAGTTCCTTTTTAAGAGTGGTAGAATGTAACATTCCGTTTTGATGGTTGATCTTCTTTTGTGGATTGTTTTGGTATTGAGTGCTATTGAATGTTATGGAAGTGAGACAAGATTGGAAACATTATTTTGTGGTTATTCGATAATGTTATGGAGTCTATACCGAGAGGATATGTTATCTAGTAAGCGTGGTTAGTGGAGCTGGTGTTAGGTGTCCATGTTTTATAGGTTGGGTTGGAACTTCGGGGACGAAGTTCTTTTTAAGGGGGGAAGATTGTAACACTACGGATTTTGTTAAGTTGTATACTCGACCGAGTAGAGCCTACTCGGCCGAGTAGTGTTAATTGTGGAGTCTGTTTTGATTCTACCGAGTATGGAGAATACTCGATCGAGTAGATGATACTCGGCCGAGTATAGCTTTACTCGACCGAGTATCCGGTCTGGCGAATGTTATTTTATCGGTTTGATTAGGGAATGTTAGGGTTATTTTATATTCGACGTCAGTTTCTAAAATATCACTTCCAACCCTAATCATTCTACGATCTCTCCCTAATCACTCCCTAATCATCCTCATATCTCGTTGTGTGTGCAAATCGTCGTGATCCTTGCGTGTAGTCTCTTATTCTACTGTTGGTAAGTTTCATTCCCTTGTCATTTGTATTCTTTTGGGGTTACTGTATATATGGAATTGGGGAAAATGGGATTGTGCAATGTGTAATTGTATTATGTGATTATTGTTGTAGGTGACGATGTGATATTTGTTATGCATTTGTATGGTTGATTGCAGCATAGCGGATTGCGAAAAGGTAGGGTTTCCCCCTACTCAGTACTGTTAATTGATTGAGATTACTATTGTATTGTAATTGTTGTTATCTGCTGATCATCGGAGTATGGGTGTTGTGGTGACGGTGTTGGTGTGGTTGTGTTGTGACGGTTGTGGTGTTGTGACAGCTGTGGTGCTGTGTGTGTGTGATTGTGGTGGAGTCACTTGCGGGAGTGGCTTCACACCCTAGTTCGCCCTCCGTGGAACCCGCCATGGGAGGGGATGTGCACATTAAGGGACAAGGATTGTTAGTCGCTCGTTGATGAGCTGGACTAGGTGGGGATGGGCTGCGGTCACCCACTGGCGGCGAGGATTACCTGTTGCGATGGGTAATCTGGAAGGGCTACACACTTCGGTGTGTAGTCGGTTACTGTGCGTGAGATCGATGATCAGCTGGTGGTAATGTTTGTTGTCTTATATTGATTGAGTAATCGACCCCGTGTTGTTGTTTTGTAAAACCTGCGGTGATCCATTCGGGGATGGTGAGCAGATTGTGACAGGTGATACATTTATTGAGCTTGAGGGCAGTCATGGGAGAGTCACCACGCTGGATTAGATGACACCATCACGAGCTTTAGTTATTGTTTTGGTAGTTGTTGCCATTTGGATATTTCGTTTATTAGATTTTGGAGACTATGTAACTTTTATAATTATCGTACATTAATAAATGTGTTTGGACTGTTGCTTTTGATATATACTAACCTCGGGCAACCGATATGGTAACAACCTTTCATGCTGGGGTAGTCCTGGTAAGGTACCTTGGTATGAGGGGGTGTTACACATTTGTTCATATCTCTTCCAATTTTCGTTCAAAAAACTAAAGATAGCTTTTGTTTCAAATCCCAATAGGAGGCCGGGAACATCAGGTCGTTCTCGGGCTACACGACAGCGATGGAGTGCTACGAGCGACTGTCGGCGGAGGAGCGCGCCATGATCGAGCGTGGAGCGTTCGGTGCTTTGGTGCAGGCCTGGAGGGATATCACGAAGAGGAAGCTGCGGGCTAACCTTAGCCTGGTCCGCGCTTTCTTGGACCGATTCTGGGATACGACTTCCACGTTTCACATGCCTTTTGGTGAGGTGGGAGTCACTCTGGAGGACTACGGCATGATTTCTGGTCTGTCGTGCGGGTCTGAGGTTGTGGAGTGGCCGGAGACTGCCATGAGGGTGGACTCGGCCGAGGCTAGGAGATTGATCGGCTGGAACTTGTCACCGAGGGCTGTCACAGTGCCGGGTTTGGTACCCAGCTTCAACGTTCGAGACTACTTTGCGGGAAAGATCCCGGCGCTGGTGATGATTGACGAGAGGGAGACGGCTCCTCGTCCCTGTACAGCTGAGCAGAGGGTCCGTTTGTGGCTCTGGTGGTTTCTAGTGGTTTCTGTCTTCGATTTACCTCGGAGACAAGGGAGAGAGGCTGTCGACGAAGCTTCTTCCCTTCCTTTCTGACCTGAGCTCCCTAGGGCGTTGGGACTGGGTCACTGCTGGTTTTGCGGTCCTCATTCGCTTCATGAGGGCCATGGTTCGTCCGGAGTTGATGGAGAAGGGGACTTCTTCTGGCGCTGTCGGACCTGGACTACTGCTGGAGGTATGAACTTTTATTTAGACCAAAATCAATTCCTTTCTTTATCAAATCACGAAAGATCGTTATTGACTATCTTGCTTTACAGGCGTGGGTGTACTTCTACTTTCCGGGCCTCGCGCCCAAGAGGACGGAGCCGCTGGAGAGAGCCTATCCCGTGGTGAGGGATTGGGTGATGTGCAGGACGAACAGCAATCGTTCTTCTCACGGTGTCTACCGGCGGGACGTGAACGCTCTTCAGCTAGACAGCGTAAGCATCTTATATTCATTTGCTTCTATATTGCCTTTAAATTGATCATAAGAATGATTCCTTTGTTTATCTTGTCCCAGTGGGTGCCCAGGCCTTGGGCGGAGTACGCTGACACGCCTCCTTTTGTGGCTGAGGTCCTTCGACCTAGGAGCTCGAGCCGGCTGCTGTTGAGGACGTCGATGGGTCCTGTGTGGTACTTGGGCGAGCGCTTGGCTCGTCAGTGCTATCGGGACGTCTTGACGGTTCCCGTCGATCCTCCCAAGACGATGTTCAGGGAGCCTTCTGAGGCAGAGAGGGAGGCTGACTTGGCTGGCGCTAGTGGTGACGCCCTCCTCCTTCCTGGCGAGGACTACTCGGCGTTCCTCTACGGGAGGTTGGCGAACTGGCCGGTAGTGGTGAGCATCTTTACTCTTCCTCTTTACTTGATTTTTTGAGAACTTATGATGAAAGATCATCGATTAATGAGAAATATTTGGTTTTGCAGGAGGTAAAGGCGGCGGGCATCGAGCCCCCAGAGTACCCCGAGACCCTCGAGTACACTGACGCGACCGGGAGGACGACGATCTCCGAGCTGCGTGACTTTGACGTGGCTGTGACAGATGCTGGGCTGGATGACTGGCAGCATCTGATTCGGAGGGTAAACCTCTAATTTTGTGTAATTTTTGTGTAAGAACACATTTGATTGAGTTTATTCAATTATTGAGGACTTCTTTTTGAAAATGCAGGTTGCGCCGTCTCGGTTCGTGGCGTTATGGAGGGTAGCCAACCGGCTGCGAGCTACTGCCGTCGAGGCACTTATCGGTGGTCGAGGCCCTCAGGTATGAACCTTGTGCCTGTTTCATTTTTAAATTTTGATTTTCCAACTTTTTTTGAAACGATTGACATGAGCCAATTTTGTTGTTTACAGGGGGGGCCGCGAGCTGGAGCGAGAGTTGACCCGGTCTCGAGAGGAGACAGCTCGCTTGTTGAGGGAGCTCGAGGTTCGAGATGCCGAGATTGTTGCTCTTACGGCAAGGGTTGCAGAGCTGGAGGGCGACCAGCAGTAGTTTTGTTTAGTTTTTGTTTGTTTGTTAGCTGTATTTTGCCCATTTGTACATTTGCACCTTCATTTTGAACATTTTGGACTTTGTTTGGGGCTCGAGCCCCCAGTTTGTTGTACATTTCCCTTTTTGGTTGTATATAAGATGGCCTGAGTGCCTTTGCTGCTGGGTTGCGTTGCTTGTACCTGCAGGTTAGCTTTGAACAGGTTTGGTAGATGACGGTTTACGCCGTCATGCCGCCGAAATTTACATAGAAATCACGCAAAAGATACATATGGCCTTTAGCGCAAAACGAATGACTCACAAGAATGCAAAAATGCAAAAAATTTGCCGGAAATGACCGGACGGTAGGGAGGGTTACCCCCTAAAAAAAGGAAAGTAGAAATCTATAAGTTAGAAATGAGATGATTAAAAAAAATGAAATAAATGGAACAAATTTAAATTTAGAGTTATTTCCTAAAATGAATTATAAAAATGAAAATTATTTCCTAAAATGAATTATACAAGTGTGGTGAAATGACGAAAATGTCGATGTCGTCTCGAAATGCGTGCCCGCGGAAGTTAGGAAACCCGAAATATGGTAACTTTCACGTATTTACCAAAATAATAATCCGTAGGAATAGGAAATTATTCGTCATGGAATTAGGAAAGATCCAACGCGGAAAATCACAGAAGTTAAGCTAAGAAAGAGGCGCAGCATGAGCTGCGTCCCTTTGAAGAGGCGCAGCAGGTGCTGCGCCTGTTCCCAGGTTATTCCGTTCTGGCGGATTTTTGGAAATAGAAATTTGTATAAATAGAGACGTCGATGGAGCTTTTATTCACACAATTCTTCCGTCTCTTCCTCGTCTTATTACATAAAACTCTCAAAATAATCCTTCATCATGAATACTTTAGAGGTTCGCTTAAAAGAATGGACCAACGAATTTTCCAACACGGAGAAATATGATATGGGCGCCTATAATCTTGGATCATTGCTGAGTTTGAAGCTTATCAAGGTCATCAAACCGTTCTTGGATGCTTGTCTTGATTATTGGGACCCGAATTACCATGTTTTTGCGTTCCCTGGAGGCGATATTTGCCCATTTCCTGAAGAAATTGCTGCGATTGGCGGGTGGGACCCTGAATACTTGCCTGCCATTCCTTCTACTTCGCAAGGGTACAAGAGCAAATTTAGAGACTTGCTTGGGTTGACTAGACTCGAGGTGGACCGTCTAGTGACCTCGAAGGGAGTGCGAATGTTGGACTTCATTGACCGATTTATTAACGGGGCTGACCCCACCGTTTCTTATGTTGCCAGGTGAAGGGCATTTGGGTTTTGCTTGTTGCATGTTTATGTCTTCCAAGGGCATGTTGATGAAGACTTGAGAGCTGATCCCCGTCTTCTAGGCCTTGTTGAGCAAATGGAGCTGCGCAGGAGCCCAGCTTGTTTATGCTTAGGAGAGATCCTTTTGGGCTTGGATAATAGGAAAGCCAATCGCGACCTACCGTATTTGGGAAGTCCCGTCATTCTGTAGGTAAAAGAACATTTCTTTCTTTTTCTTTTTCTTTCTCTCTTTTTTTTCGTTCGTTTTTCATTTTTTTTTTTTTTTTTTTTTATGTCTAATACCCGCTTTTGGTAGGTTTGGCTTATGGAACGGCTTCGATTGATCGAGCCCCCAGTTCATGTTCCTTCCTATCATTCTCGTTCAATTGCAATGAGGACCAGGCTTTACATGGTGGACTTCGCCCGAGTCTGCAATTATTGGGAGAACAAACTGAAGAGTGATGATGGCCCGTTGATTAGGTGGATTGTGCTGTGATGGCACCTCAAATATGTCACTGGAGTGTCTTCTTTGGATCCTACTCGGTCCGTGCACATTTCTGGCTTGGAATTTATGGTGTGCATTTTCCCGGAAAGGCTGATGAGACAAGTTGAACTAAAGCAGACGATCCCGAAGCTTGACACCGTCCCGCAGACTGCTGTGGCGCTTACTACAGAGAGCCGAAGGGAGTGGGCCATTAAATGGGCTCAAAGAAATGTATGGTTCTTGAACTCTTCTGCTAATGCCTTATGGATGTCGGATTCTTATCTGCGATGGAGGAAAGCTACTACTCCGGAAGAGCGCAAGAGATTGAGGAAGCGCGAGCCCGTTGACTACAAGGTGCGCGAGGTGGAGAAAGAGAAAGAAAAGCATTTGACTGAGGGAGAGGAAGAAGCCGGGTTTCGAGTCATTCATCCTTCGAAGAAACCGAAGACCTCTCCTGTCGTAGAGATGGTGATTGGCAAGAACGGAAAGTCTAGGCCCCGAGAAAGACCTTTGGTGATTAGGTCTGAAGTGGCGCAAGAGCGTCCGGCTCGAGGTCGTGACAAGAAGTATGACAAGAATGACAAGGGCAAAGGGAAGATGGAGGAATAGCCCGAGTCTTTATTTATTATTTATTATTATTATTTATTGTTGTAATAAAAAGGTGGGGTTTTTAGAATCCTAGCCTATTTTTATTTTTATTATGTAGCGTATTATTATTAGAAAAGGAATGAAATAAAAAAGGTTAAATGGTTATGAAACCGTTGTGATTTTCAATTTATTATTCTTGTCGAATTCCAAATGCAATGCAAATGTCCTTCTATTTACATTTTAAATATAATGGGTTGTATCTTGTAAAGGATTGCCTACGTATTCATTAAAAAAATGAAATCAAACCCTTGCGCGTAGTTCGAGTAAATGTAAAAGAATAATTGTTCTAAGCAAGAGCTTGTAATGAACTTAGAAAAATAAGCATGAGCTTTTTGCTTACTCTGAAGGTGCAAATTTAGTTTATTTGATGATATGAGGATGACAAATAGTCAGAATGCACGAGCAAAGTGACATTAGCTTATTTTAGCTTGGCCAGGGGCCGTTTATTTAGTGCCACAAGAGCGACACGTGAGGTTACGCGAGGCGCGTTTTTGTTCCTATTCAGGGCATAGTACCGTTTTAGTTGGTCAAGGTTTGTCGGGTTGGAAAACTCATTCCCGTCTAGGTCTGTGATTCTAACCGCACCCCCTGAAAGTATGGATTTGACTAGAAATGGTCCGGCCCAATTAGCTTTAAATTTTCCCCGTGGGTCAACAGGTAGAAGAGCTCTAACCGATTTAAGTCTAAGTCTCCTTCCTTGATGTTTCTTGGCCTAACCCTTTTGTTGAAAGCTCGTTTGATACGTGCTTTATATGTTTGGACATTATGCAAGGCGCGTAGCCTACGTTCATCCAGGAGGATGAGTTCTTCATACCTATCCCTCTTCCAATCGGCTTCTGGGATTTGACTTTCGAGTAAAATACGCAAGGATGGTATCTTTAGCTCGACTGGTTGTACAGCTTCCATGCCGTAGGTCAAATAGAAAGGAGTAGCCCCAGTGGGCGTCCTAACAGATGTACGATATCCCCACAAAGCAAAGGGTATCTTGCTTGGCCAATCTCGATAGTTGTCAATCATCTTCTTGAGAATTGTGACAACGTTCTTGTTTGCTGCCTCTACCGCGCCATTAGTCTGTGGTCTATAGGGTGAAGAGTGGTGATGCCTAATCTTGTATTTGGCTAGCAATTGCTCAGTCTCAGCTTGGAAATGTGATCCGTTATCGCTAATGATCTCACTTGGGCAACCATATCGACAGATGATGTTGTTTTGTATGAACTTTGCCACATTTTTAGCCGTGAGACTAGTGTAGGAAGCCGCTTCTACCCATTTGGTGAAATAGTCGATTGCCACTAGGATGAAAAAAGTGACCTCTGTTCGGCCTGGGGTTATCTTCCGATTATGTCAATTCCCCAAGCAGAAAATGGCCAAGGAGAGGTCATCGTATAGAGCAATGAAGGAGGGACGTGTTGTACATTCCCGAAGATTTGGCAATTGTGGCAATGTCTTACGTATTTGATGCAATCGGATTCCATTGTGGTCCAATAATATCCCAAACGTGTGATTTTCTTTGCCATCATGGGCCCACTCATGTGAGGACCGCATTCTCCATCGTGGACTTCTTCCATCATCTTTCGTGCCTGTGAATGATCAAGGCAACGTAAGATTACACTAAGAGGTGTTCTTTTGTATAACTCTCCTTACATGAGAACGTATTGGGAAGCTAGTAGGCGTATAGAACGTTGTCCCCTCTTGTCCATATCGGGTGGATAGGTACCATTGAGCTTGAAATTTATAATTGCTTGGAACCAGGGTTCTTGCGCGATTTCCTCTTCGTCGGTGATTTGGTGTACATAAGCTGGCTCTGACCGTCGTTCGATGCACAAAGGCATTTCCACCATGTCATCTGGCATATTAATAAAAGATGCAAGTTTTGCAAGAGCCTCTGCAAATTGATTTTCTTCCCGAGGTAGGTGTAGATATGTCACGTGATCAAAGAATTGGACAATTTGGTCTATTCTGGCTTGATAAGGTGCTAGGCTTTCGCTTCGAATTTTCCAAGATCCTGTAACTTGGTTGATGATCAGTGATGAATCCCCATGTACTCGGAGGTTTGTAATGCCCAAGTTTACTGCCGCTTGTAATCCGATGAGACAAGCTTCGTATTCGGCAGCATTATTTGTCACCTCGAAATCGAGTTTGACAGCGATTGGTGTATGCTCACCTTCAGGAGAAACGAGCAACACTCCTATTCCAAATCCTCTTAAGTTTGATGCCCCATCAAAGTAAAGGTCCCAGGAGTCTACATCAGTTTGGAGTATATCCTCGTCCGGAAATGACCAAGTATCTATTGTTTGTGCATCATTGATGGGATTTTCTGCGAAGAATTCGGCAACGGCGCGCCCTTTTATAACTTTTAGAGGCACGTATTTGAGGTCGAAGTCTGAGAGTATCAAGGTCCATCTTGCTAGGCGTCCGTTGAGGACGGGTTTCTCGAAGAGGTATTTGACTGGATCCATTTTGGAGTATATTTTGACAGAGTAGCTAAGCATGTAATGGCGTAGCTTCTTCGTCGCCCACACAAGAGCGAGGCATGTCTTTTCGAGTTGTGAGTATTTGCACTCGTACTCCAAGAACTTCTTACTAAGGTAGTAGATAGCTCTTTCTTCACTTCCTACGGTCTGAGCTAGCATGGCACCCATGGCTGTTTCGGTTACTGTGAGATATAAACCAAGAGGTTGATCTCGTTGAGGTGGCATGAGCACTGGTGGTTTAGCCAGTATTTCTTTGATTCGGTCGAATGTCTTTTGACAATCATCATCCCACATGGTATGGTCTGTTTTCTTGAGCTTCTTGAAGATAGGCTCGTAAATCATGGTGCGTTTCGATATGAATCGACTTATATATTGCACTTTTCTCAGGAATCCTCTGACTTCTTTTTCTGTTTGGGGTTGTGGCATTTCGATCAGAGCCTTGATCTTGGAAGGGTCTATTTCTATACCTCGTTGGCTAACGACGTATCCCAGGAGTTTACCAGATGTTACTCCGATTGTGCATTTCTGAGGATTGAGCCTCATGTTGTATTTTCGTAGCCTTGCGAAAAATTTGCGAAGGTTCGCAATATGCCCTTCTCTATCCTTGGATTTGACAATCATGTCATCTACGTATACCTTAACTTCTTTGTGCATCATGTCATGTAAGAGTGTAGTTGCGGTGCGTTGATATGTAGCTCCGGCGTTGATCAATCCAAATGGCATGACCGTATAGCAATAGGTTCCCCATTGAGTAACAAAGGCGGTCTTATGCATGTCTTCTATAGCCATCTTGATTTGGTTATAACCCGCATACCCATCCATGAAGGATAGTAATGCGTGGTCTGCAGTGTTGTCCACCAATATGTCGATGTGTGGTAGAGGGAAGTCATCTTTAGGACTTGCTTTGTTTAAGTCCCTAAAATCAACACAAACACGGATTCTCCCATCCTTTTTGGGTACAGGTACTATGTTGGCTACCCAGTCAGAATACTCGGAAACTTTGATGAACCCGGTTTTGAATTGCTTGTCAACTTCTTCTTTAATCTTAAGAGCCCATTCCGTTCTCATTCGTCGAAGCTTCTGTTTTATAGGTTTGAAACCTGGCTTAATCGGGATTTTATGTTCGGCGATATCCATGTCGATCCCTGGCATGTCTTTGTAGGACCAAGCGAATACGTCTTTGAACTCGTTTAGGAGGTCTATGAAATCGGCCCTTTCGGTAGAGCTCAAGGTAGTCCTTATCCTAAGTTCTTGGGGTTCTAGTTCGGTTCCTACATTGATTGTGACACCCTTAAATCTAGCCTTAATCAATTACGTAAATTCTACAGAAAAACTGGTAGGATATGTTTGTAATTGGTTCAACTAGCCAAAAACCTGTAATTTCAAAATTTTTTCTAAACCAATCACAACATTTCCAACATTCCCAGAAGCGGGTGCCAAAATCTGCAATGCTAATGAACTACTTTACATGCCATAGCTAAATAAGAAAATAGAATGATACAAACCAAAAATAGAAAAGGGAGACATATGTCCCTTCAAATTATATACAAAACCAAAAGTTAAAAGGTTTACTATAAGAATAGCCAAACTAGGTCCAAGGTTCCTTATGCTCACTAGCTCGTCTGTGACCCCAACAAAGCATCAACAACCTGTCAATCGCATTTTATACAAACACGAAAGCCACAATTCAGTGGGGAGTAACTTCGAGTCCTCCTAGCCACGAATCGTCAAAATTAATGTAACATGTAATGTAACATGTAAACAATATGATAGACAATGTAATTATCATGTAATCTAACCTATGACCCCTAAACTGACCAAACTAAACTATTATGTGAATCATATAACAAATAGTAATCCAAACTCTATCAACCATAGCCGGCTTGCATCTCACCTTCTATGATTCATAGAATCATCAAACAAGAAAGGGCAATATATCAAAGACAGGCATAAGTTCTTAGTCCCGTCAATAGTCACTTTGTAACTCGAGTCTATACCACGAGGTAGGGAAGGTAATCGAACCGGTATCTTGGCTCAGCGGTTAATATTAATAAAACATGGCCAAGAGACAACACAACCCTAGCCTAAAATATGCGCAGACCTAGACATGCGGATACACACCACCGCACCCAAGACCCACAATTTTTCTAAAACAAAGTGAGTACCCTAAGGAGTCCACCAAAGGGTTGGCTAGTACTTAAGCTGACCACTTACTATCAAAATAAAATCGAGGTCATGCCCCAACTTGGATATAAATCCACTAGTCAGAAACACAAAGGCTATCAAGCGGTGAACATATACTCGTCAAAGACTATAAAGACCTATCTATGATGAAGGCCGAAATACTCACCTAGGACCTAGTCCCAGCTAGTCCCAGCTTGAATACTTTAGCCCACACCACACAAGACTCACCACACAAGTCAAGTAAGACACCCACTTAACCATAAGAGGGCAAAAAGCCCAACTTACCAACATAAATTCTAACATTCTATCATGTGAAAGGCTATATAAATGTCTAATCAGCAAACAATCCAACAATATCCTCAATAAGTATTCAATACTAATTTCCAATTCTAACAATATTAACCATGTTAAAGGCTTCAGGGAATCTAGGGCCGTTTCTACAATATAAGAAGCTACTTAAATCAACTAATTACACATGTGAAATAAAAATATAATAAATGGCCTAAAACAAGAAAAAGGCCGATTATCCAATTCATATAAAATTTCATCCAACCGAATTTTTACCCGCAACCCCAGCCCTGCGACAGGTACGGGTTAAATTGCGGCTGACCAATCACTCAATTAACTGACATCGCATCAGTCAAAGGGACTAAGGCTCAGTTTTTGGCACAATCAACAAAACATTACAATTATCGCTATATAATTCATTCTGAGCCTAATCTTTACAATTTCATTTTCTAACCTATACTAACATGTGCAACTACCAAAATAAATATAATTTTTACCTTTAACATAATTTTTATTACTAATTTGATTTAATTCAAAAGTTTACCCATACATTACTTATTCTAATTATCTCATTAATGAACCTAAAATGACGAACAATGCATGGAAAACCGCGAAACAAGCAACGGGCCAGCCATGGGCCAGCCGTGGGCCTGCCGGGCTGCTGCCGGGCCCGCTGCCGCCACCATTACTCCTCTTTTTTTCCATTTTTATTCATTATAAGACCGTCTGAAACATAATTAATCGTTCCCAATACTAACTTGTTAACTAAAACTAACAAAAATACATGGATTAAACATGCATGCATCAAATTTAATCATGTGAAAATTATTACTCAAACAAAAATCACAAAACATACAAAAACAACAAAGCATGTGACGATCTTTCGTCGAGTAACTCGAAATATGTTACCTTAAGCTAGAAAATGAGCAATTAGCACCTTAAAAACCAAACCCTAACAAGCACTAGCCGCTATCCTCGACAATATACGAGTCCCCAAACTCGTCTTCCAATTCTTCACCTAAATAAACAATAAAAACACAATAAATAAGCATGAACACCAAAATTTCCAAAAATTCGTCTTAAAACAACTTCAAGAAAACTGAAATTAAATTATACCAGGTTGTAGATCTCGACGAGGGGATTCCGGAAAGGTAAATTTCGTGAAAATCCGATAAGAAATGAAGAAATTATGGTGATTTTAGCTTGAAAGTAAGAAAAATGGTGTTTTGGTTGAGTTAGAATGTTGAAGATGAAGAAAATCAGAAAAAAAAAATGAAGGGGAAGGGGGAGTGCCGCGTGAAAGGGAGGGGAAAGGAGGAAAGAGCGGGTTTGAGTCGGGATTTTTCGAGTCGGTTTTGACTCGTTTCAATAATAATTAAAACCGTAAGTCAAACGCAAATTCCGACAAGACCAAAGTTCTTAAACACGAGATTACAAGAAAATTGAGTATTCATACGACCCATTTCCAAATTCGTTTACCCAACGTTCATAAGAATTGTCATTTTCCCCCCGATACGCCCTTATTTCGAAATAAAAAGTTTTACACGGTTTAAACTATTTTTAAACATCTCGAAACTATCAAAATAAATACTTTTCTTCAAAATATAATAAAATTATATTTCTTTGAATTATTTTTACTTTAAATACTTAAATATCAACTTTTATTTGATTAATAAATTATTTTCGAAATATATTAACGGTCCGAAATTACGGGGCGTTACATTGATGGGTTCGGTGTCCTCTATTACTGGTCCCCCTTCCCTTTCCTGTAGTATTTCTTTGGCTACGTAGGGAAGTATTTTGATCGAGTCTGGGTCTTGGTCATCCTCAGTATCATCGTAAATGTAATTGCACTCAAGATAACACAAAGAGTAAGCGTAACCCGATTTATTCATATTAAAGTTTGAGTAAAGTTGAAACAAAGAAGCCATCCGATCCATGGTCGGTGGCGCAAAGGACAAAGATGGTTGGGACATTTCCCGAACCATCGTGACTACTCGAGGCTAAGCTAGGAGAAACAGAGGGAATGGGGATGACGACAGGAGGAGACTCCCTAATGACTTCTCTAGACTTCGACTCTGACTCCGACTCCGACTCGAACTCATCATTTTCTGGTTCTCCTTTGAACATTTCTCCTTCTCCAGTGGTGAGCTTGAAGAGTCTTCCTTGATTGTTGGTCCACTTGATTGATTTTCTCCATCCTTTCTGCTGACTTGTGTTGGTTTCTGTGATTAACGTGGTGGGGTTGAAACGATCGTCTTGAAGTATCATGGTAATGATCTCATCCTGCGCGGCCCTAACAAATCGATCTTCTCCGAACAATAGACTAACAGCTTGTTCGTCTAAGCAAGGTGCTTGACGGGTTTTGACGGTAGGAACCGTCTCTGGAGGGATGAAGTAGCAATCGTGAAAGATCTCGATTCCGGCTAGCTTCCTCTCGAGATAATGCCAAGGCTCGGGAAATCCGTGAAAGAGTTCTAGACTTCCTTCTTCAACAAAGTACCCATTTAGGGTAGGGAGATAGGGTCGCATTTGGACTCCTACATGCTTACGGTTTTGGACTTGAGCGAGCATTTCGAGAACCTCTTCTTTAGTGGGTTTGTACCCTAGTCCAAGTGGTATCCTCTTTGAGTTGCCTTCCTTGTATGGTGCGAAGGTGTTTCTTCAGGCAGGGTTCAAAGGCATTCCAGGGAAGTATCCCTGGGTTTTGAGTATGTGGTTGACCACCAAGTTGGAGTAGGGATCATAGTATAAGGGTGCCAATTCGCTTTCTATGACATTTATGCTTTGGAAACCCACAAGTTCATATACTGGGTCTGCAAGGACTTGATTATTCGACTTCTTTTTGATTATTGCCTTGATGGGTGACGAAGTGATCGTCACTACTTTGCCATTTAGTGGGATCTTGATCTTTTGATGAAGGGTGGATGTTACCGCTTTGGAAGCGTGAATCCAAGGTCTTCCTAGGAGTATGTTGAAGGAAGCTTCGATGTCCACTATTTCGAAGTTAACCTTTCGCTTAATTGGCCTTGTGGCTATGGTTAGGTTAATAAGTCCTACCACCTTTCGTCGTGTACCATCATATGCACGCACACCTTGATTGGTAGGGGTCCAATCCGACTCTTTCATGCCTAATTTGTATGCCGTTTTGAGGGGTATGACGTTGACCGCGGAGCCATCATCTACCAAGGTCATTGGGACATTCTTCTTTAGACAAATTACAGTGATGTAAAGAACTAGATTGTGACTAGCGCCAAAAGGTGGCAAATCTTCGTCTGAGAAAGTAATAGGATTACTTAGCTTTGGTGATTCTTGGAAGACCAAGTTGACTACATCTTCGGGTGTCGAGTTATGTGCTATATTTAGTTGGGCCAAAGCTTGCAGTAAAGCTTGGCGATGTAGGAATGAGCTCGTTATTAATTGCCAGACTGAAAGATCAACCTTTGTCTTCTGTAATTGCTTGAGCAAATGGTCGGTGGAGTTATCTTCGTTGTCATTTGGTGTGATAACGTTGGTTGGACCATTTTGAGTAGTGTTTTGGTATGGACGTCCCGAACGAGTTAGGTGGTCCACATCTTGGTCTTCACCATTTTGGACTATTTCTTTGACTAGGGAGTTCTCGATGAGGTACTCGTCCTCATCGTCGTCGGCCCAAACTCCATTGATTGTAGCTAGTTCCCTCATTCTCATGATTTCTTCTAGTCGTATGATTTGGTCGACTAGTTTATCAACCATGGCGACTATTTCTTGCATAGTAGCGTTTTGAGAGAAGGATAGGGGCATATGCTCCTTGGGTGTTGCGTTGGGATCACGTAAAGTTGTCACCACGTTTTCTAATTCCCAAACTTGTCTATCCACACTCCTTGCCCATGTGATGAAGTCGGAAATGGTAGGGGAGATAGTAGAGTAGAACCCTTCATTTTCGATTGCATGGATTTCGTCTTCAGTTGGAGAAATGAGGTGTGAACAATCTAAGGTAGATTCGTCACTTGTAATCACTAGAACTCCAAGAGGATTCTGAGTGTTGTTGGGTTTACCTCCCGGCGGTATTGGTAGTCGACCATCTTCAATCATGTCTTGAAGCACATTCTTCAACTTGTAGCATTTTTCTGTGTCGTGCCCCTTGCCCCTATGGTATTCACAGTACGAGTTCTCGTCCCAGAATTTGGATTTCCTTTCGGGTTCGGGAGTAGGTCCAATGGGTTGAAGTTTGCCTTGCTTCATTAACCTTTTTAGAGCGTTGGAGTAAGTGTCCCCAAGATTTGTGAATTTCCTTGGTGGGGTACTTTTCTTGGATGGCTCGAGAAGGTTAACTTCATCGGTCTTGCTAGTGGAGCCGTATGAACGATTTGTTGAGCCTTGATATCCTCGACCTACCGTTTTGGACAAGAGTCCTTTACGGATGTCATCTTCAATCCTTGTCCCTAGTACGGTTAAGTCCTTGAAAGTTTTGATATTTTGGTATCTCAAATGATTGGCATAGATGGGTTTGAGATTGTCCACAAACTTCTCCACAAGAGTAACCTCATACGGGCGTTCGACTAGTTGGGTACTAGTCTTCCTCCACCTACTTAGGAAGTCGGTGAATCCTTATTTGTCATTTTGGGTAAGAACCTCTAGAGTGCGCATGTTAACTTGGATCTCGGCATTATCCGCATATTGCTTAGCAAACTCGATTGCGGCATCTTCCCAAGTAGCGACCTTCTTGTGTTCTAAGGAGTAGAACCATTCCTTCGGAATGGTGTCAAGAGATGAAGGAAAGATCCTTAAGAACATCTCGGGTTTGATGCCTTTGATAGACATGTAATCCTTGAAGGCACGGATGTGGTTCAAAGGGTTCTCGTGCCCCTTGAATTTAGGGATATCCGTCATATTGAAGTTGGTTGGCAATTTGGAATTGACGGCCTCATACTTGCGGTTATTCTCCCTATAAATGTCATCCCCTTTAAGGTACATCAATTGCTCCTCTAAGTATTGGAGTCTTTTCTCGGCTACAGTTAGTCCCATGGGAGGATTTTCGTCCCTGGATTCATCCGCGAAGTCACCTATTACTTCACTTTCATGAGGAGGCAACCTCCCCTCTACGGCATAGATCCGGCCCTCGATGGTCTCAAGGCGATCATGGACTTGGTCTTGGGTAACTTGGATTTGGGCTAGCGCGGCTAGGATTCGATCATTACCATCTTGAAGTTGGTGGAGGTTTGTTTCGCTGGAACCAGGCATCTTGAAAACTGGATAAGAGATCGATGACGAGTCAAAACACGATCGACCATTCTAACACACTTGCTAAAAGAAGAAATGTTTTGACTTGTGAAGTGGGTGTATGGCACTTGTGTTGAGTGAGTTTTGAAGAAAGGACGAAAATTTTGAAAATGTGTATCCTAGTCAACTATAGTGTAGTTGTAGGAGTGGACTCGAAGTGAGGTTTTGAAATGGGCTTGTGACCCGGATTTTGACTCGACAAATGGCAGAGTTTCGACTGGGTTTTGCGCTAATCAAATGGCCTTTTTCGAAATTTTGATTAAAAGAAGGATTTTGATTTTTACAAAAATCGTCATGGTTTTGTTTAGAAATGGTGATCACGTAAGGTACAAACATTTATACATGTGGGAAATAATCTGTATACTTCCTTTAATTTAGAAAGATTATAACGATTTAACAAAGATGATCTAAGGTCATAAAATAAAATACATAAACAAAAGTAAAAGATTCAGAAATAACCTTCGGTCCTAGCAAATGTGGCCTAAGAACAATATCAAAATTGATATTCGCCTATTAGTTGCACCCAAGACGATCTGAGATATGCCCTTTGATTATGCTAGAAATCGATCTAAAATTTTCTGTAAAATTTAGTTGTTTTTGTGTTTCTTGTGATGAGAGAGAGGAGGCAAGGTCAAGAAAAAGCATTAGGGTAGAAATAATTCTCTACCTTTCTTTTATACAGACCGAAACTTGGAGTCAATTAGGAAAAGAAAAACTTTCCCTAATTTCGGCCAAGTGAACCGAAATAAGGAGTAAAATTCTCCTTATTTTTGGTCTTTCCAAAAATATATAAAGTGTGTTAAATTGTCATCTAGTGAGAATCGAACACATGACCTCTTGGCTTGTGTACCCTCACTATTACCACTATGACACATTCAACTTGTTGATATTAAATACAACTGATTATATTTAACTACAAATTAACAGATTAATTCGTCCAAACTAACCTTATATATATTTAATTTAAATATAACTTATTATATTTAATTTACGAATTGACAGTTAATTCGTCTCAACTTAATATTATTTAATTTTCATTAAATAATTATCTCATCAACACATTGACTAACTGTTTAGTCATTTTGGGCATCAATGTAATTATATTTCTATAACCACATTTCTCAAACACGTCCTATAGGTGTGACCTTTAGGGACCAGTTGATCACCGCCATCTGTATGATAATAACTGTTGGGGTTGGTGTCCTTAACAGTTAGTGCAAGGACTTATAAATCTCTAAAAGGATCAAAGGGCATACTTTTGGTATTATTATCAGTTGATCCACGTTTATCAATAACGGTTGGCTTGCTAGATAAGTTTGACGTTATTGTCATACAGATGGCGGTGATCAACTGGTCCCTAAAAGTCACACCTATAGGATACGTTTGAGAGATGTGACGGTATGAAAATACTGTCATGTAGATGCCAAAATTGACTAACCAGTTAGTCCGAGTCATTTGACTAATGATAAGTCAAAATGTGATGTTGAGATATGTTATTTAATACGGATTAAATAATAATGGCTAAGGCGAATTAAGCAGTTAATTCGTAAATTGAATATAAGCGTTTTATATTTAATTAAATGTATATTGAATATAATTATACAATATCGTCTTTGTCGGACATGTATTAATGTTTCAACTAATCCGTATTATTAGTTGATGCTTTAATAACCGATAACCGATGACGATTTATAACAAAACCGCGTCATATACATTTTAGCGATTTACGAACCGGACCATGAGCTAATTCTAAAAGGAAGTGGAAGCCCACTTCCCAAGGCCCCTCTTGGTTTTGGCCGAGATTAGGAGAACAAAAGGAGAGCTTCTCCTCTTGCTTAACCTAATCATCATTAGTGAAAAACAATTAGGGTTTCAGTGCAACTTTCTCTGAAATTCCTAGATCTCACATCGTAAAAACCTCACAAGAGATTTCTCAATATTGCAAGTCAATTAGAAAGCATTTCTAGCACAAGGGCATAGTCTCAGACGGTCTTGGGTGCAACAATTAGGAGGGAATCTCTGTTGATTTCTGTTCTTTACGCCGCACTACAAAGGACCCGAGGTTGATTCTTTATCTTTGTCGTTTCTATATTGTATTTCGTTTATGACCATATTTCACATGTTAAATTTACGTTATAGTCCTAAATTTAAAGGGTCTTATACGGATATTACCCCTCAATAACGTCAAACTTTCTAGCAAGCCAACCGTTATTAGGTAAACGTTAATCAACTGATTAAATATACGAAGTATACCCTTGTGAACCTGTAAGAGATTTACAAATGTTATCACACTAATTTGTAGAGGACACAAGCTCCAACAAACTCCCACTTGTCCTCACAAGTGTATGTGCGATAACCGATTCTCATATCCTTTAAAATTTCTCCCACTCAATGTAAAACAATATGCAAATCTGAATTCACAAAGGTCGTATTTTATAAGTGATCAGTATCAAGAGTGGTTTTCCCGACTAGAGAGTAACTTAACTGATAAACGAATCAACATTCGAGCATGGCCATGCATTTCAGTTACAACTCCTCGAGTGGCCCTGAGAAATAACTATACCTGATAAGGGTTGGATATTTTCCTCAACTCGAATCCTGCAGATGTAAGCACAGTATGAAATGACCCAGAAAAAATCTACTTAGCCCGATTACGGTGAGACCGTGAGAAAGAAACCAAAGTCACCCAAAAACTGCCTTAATCTCAAGAGACAGTTGATAGTCAAAAGAATCGACTCTAGGAACACAATGGATGTCCTATCCATGACCTGGCACCGAATGTTTATTAAACATTTAGGACTCCATTACGTTGTCACAAAAAGTTTTCCTACGAGGTATCGTCATAATCTCGTATCTGTGATCGATTAGTCAACCGTTTAACTTATGGCTCGTTGAACCCACCATCAATCGACTGCACAATATAATAGCCGGAGTTATCAGCTCACATTGGCGATTACGGACCAAAACAAATATAATGTAATTCAGTTCACTTTGTGGCGTTCAATGTTGTCAGTACAATCCACATGAAAAACAAAATATTATATATATAAAACGATGAAGTTATAAATAATATATAAAAAAGATAATGTATCAAATCCATAATCAAGTACTACAACTCTGGAACATGTTTAATTCCCATGGAATTAACATGCCCTACATGCTTATCATAATTCAATGGTTTGGTGAGAGGATCCGCGATGTTATCATCCGTCGCAATCTTGTTAATCACTATCTCTTCTTGCTCCACGTAATCACGGATCAGGTGAGCCTTCCGAAGTACATGTCTAGATTTGTTGCTAGACTTTGGCTCCTTAGCCTGGAAAATGGCACCTCTATTGTCACAATAGATGGTGATCGGGTCATTCGAACTAGGAACTACCGAAAGCCCTTGTAAGAATTGACGCATCCATATCGCTTCCTTTGCTGCCTCCGAAGCGGCATAGTACTCGGATTCAGTAGTAGAATCTGCTACAACACTCTGTTTGGAACTCTTCCAGCTGACCGCAACACCATTAAGAGTGAAGACGAACCCGGACTGAGATTTTGAATCGTCTCGATCCGTTTGGAAGCTAGCATCTCACAGAATCGGTTGCGATAGCTTAGTATCGCCTCCATAAGTCAATACCCAATCCTTAGTCCTCCGTAAGTACTTGAGGATATTTTTTACTGCTATCCAGTGTGTTTCACCTGGAGTCTTTTGGTACCGACTCGTCATACTCAATGCATATACCACGTCTGGACGTGTGCATATCATGGCATACATGATCGATCCTATTGCTGATGTATAAGGACCACGACTCATGCGCTCAATACCTTCAGGCGTCGTGGGTGACTGAGACTTGCTCAACTGCATCCCAGTCGTCATAGGAAGGTTCCCCTTCTTGGAGTTGGTCATGCTGAACCTCTCAAGAACCTTATCCAAATAAGACTCCTGACTAAGTGATAACATCCGTCGTGATCTATCTTGGTAGATACGGATTCCCAAAATACGTTGTGCCTCACCCAGATCTTTCATCTGGAAATGGTTCTTCAACCATTCTTTAACCGAAGAAAGGAGAGGAATGTCATTCCCAATCAAGAGTATGTCATCGACATACAATATCAAGAATACAATCTTGCTCCCACTCGACTTGATATATAAGCATGGTTCTTCGACCGATCGACTGAAGCCATACTCTTTTATCACTTGGTCGAAACGATGATTCCAACTCCGAGAAGCTTGCTTAAGTCCATAAATGGAACGCTTAAGCTTGCATACTTTCTTAGGATGTTTAGGATCTATGAAACATTCGGGTTGCACCATGTACAACTCTTCCTCCAAATAATCGTTTAAGAAGGCGGTTTTTTCATCCATTTGCCAAATCTCATAATCATGAAATGCGGCAATCGCTAAGATTATCCGAATGGAATGTAGCATGACTACAGATGTAAAAATCTCATCATAATGCAATCCTTGCACTTGAGTGAAACCTTTTGCCACAAGTCGTGCCTTATAGATATCTGGTTGCGCGTCTACAGAACGCTTTATTTTGTAAAGCCATTTGCACTGTAGAGGTTTTACCTTATTAGGTAAATCAACTAGATCCCATACGTTATTCTCATACATGGAGTCCATCTCAGATTGCATGGCTTCAAGCCATAGCTTTGAGTCGGAACAGGCCATAGCACCTTTATAGGTTGCGGGTTCATTACTTTCTAGAAGTAAAACATCATTCTCCTCGACCATACCAATGTATCTGTCCGGAGGATGAGAGTCTCTACCCGACCTCCTAGGTTCCTCAGGAATATTAACCGTATCATCAGTTGGAGGTACAGCTTCCTCCATCTGTTCCTCGGTCGTTGGTTCTGGAATCTCCGACAGCTCGAAGGTTCTATTACTCGACTTGTTCTCGAGAAATTCTTTCTCTAAGAATGTCGCACTAGCCGCAACAAAAACTCGATGTTCGGTTGGCGAATAGAAGTAATGACCAAATGTTCCTTTTGGATAACCTATAAAGTATGTCTTGACCGATCGCGGGCCGAGCTTATCCTCGTGTCTCCACTTGACATAAGCCTCGCAGCCCCAAACCCGAATAAAGGACAAGTTAGGTACCGTTCCCTTCCATATTTCATATGGAGTCTTGTCGCTTGACTTTAGACGGACTTGTTAAGTATAAGAGCGGTGACAAAGAGCATAACCCCATAATGATTCAGGCACTACCGTGTGACTCATCATGGATCGAACCATATCAAGTAAGGTTCGATTTCTCCGTTCGGACCCACCATTTAATTTAGGTGTTCCAGGTGGAGTTAATCGTAGAGCGATTCCACGAGTCTTTCGGTGTTGATCAAACTCATTTGAAAGATATTCGCCACCCCGATCTGAACGGAGTGCTTTAATCTTTCTACCCAGTTGGTTCTGTACCCTATTCTGGTATTCCTTGAATTTCTCAAAGGACTCACTTTTATGCTTCATTAAGTAGACATATCCGTATCTACTCAAATCGTCCGTGAAAGTGATAAAATATCTATAGCCATCTCTAGCGGTAATTGACATAGGTCCACATACGTCCGTATGTATGAGTCCTAATAGGTCACTAGCGCGCATTCCAACACCTTTGAAGGAAATTCGAGTCATCTTGCCAATGAGACATGATTCACACGTGCCATATGCAGAAAATCCGAATGAGGGAATAGTCCCATTATCGACGAGTTTCTTTACGCGTTTCTCATTTATGTGTCCCATTCGACAATGCCATAGATAGGTTTGATCTTTGTCACCAACCTTTAATTTCTTATTATTCATGTGTAATACTTCCGTGGTTTGATCTAAGATATAAATTCCATTCATGGAAACTGCTTTGCCATAAATCATTTCATTAAAAGAGAAAATACAACTATTATCCTTTATTGAAAATGTAAAACCGTCTTTAGCAAGTACGGAAATTGAAATAATATTCTTAGATAAACTGGGTACATAGTAACAGTATTTAAAGATAACTCAAAACCACTAGGGAGTTGGATTACATATGTTCCCTTCGAGGCAAAGAAGCAACTCGTGCTCCATTCCCGACTCGCAGTCCACATCACCTTTTTCGAGAGGTATGATGTTCTTTAGGCCCTGCAAATGATTACACAGATGAGAACCACAACCAGTATCTAGTACCCAAGTTCCGAAACTTGCATGGTTAATCTCAATCATATGAATATAAGATGACATACCAACAGGAACGACGCGGCCTGCCTTGATGTCCTCACGGTAGACGGGACAGTTCCTCCTCCAATGTCCAATCTTGTGACAATGGTGGCACTCTATGTCACCGCCCTTGCTCTTTGTCTTGCCCTGTGAGCCACTAGTCTCACCAGGCGCACTCTTACCGTTTCCTGGTTTCTTGAACTTTGGCTTACCTACAGTTAGGTCGCCATGAGCCTTGCCCTTACCTTTACCTTTGTAAATCGTGAGAACATCCTGCTTCACGCTCCCACTCAATTTCATATCCTTCTCGGTCTGTACAAGGAGGGAGTGTAGCTCATGTGGACTCCTTTTCAAGTCATTTATATAGTAGTTCGCCCTGAAAAGGGCAAAACCATCGTGAAGAGAATGAAGCATTCGATCAATGACAATGCTCTCACTGATTTTACAATTCATTGCCTCCAGCTTCTCGACATTCTCAATCATGTGAAGAATGTGTGGGCTAACCGGTTGGCCCTTCTGGAGTTTCGCATCAAAGAAGCAACAGGTATGCTCATATGTAACGATTCTCGGTGCCTTTGAGAACTCGTTAGTGAGCGTGGTGAAAATCTTGTTTGCACCTTGGGCAATTAAGCGTCTCTGCAAATTGGTTTCCATTGCAAAGATGAGTACGTTCTTTATCGCACCCGCTTCCATAACGAAATCACTATAAGCGAGTGACTCGTTGACTCCTGCATTTGGGCTTGGGTTGACCGGTATTGGCTCAGTTAAATACCTGAGCTTACCGTCAGCAATGGCAGCATTCCGTAGTGCCGCCTCCCAGTCCGCAAAATTGGACCCATCATTTTTCAGTCGAGTGGACTGATTCATTTGGTCCATGAACATTTTAAGCTAGGACGAACGATCTAGTGTGGCACTAGGCATTGGGATTGCGTTATTTCCAGCCATTTGTTGTAACAGTATTATTGATAATAAACGTGTTCTACACTGCGAAAGAAGAATAAAATAATAAGCATGTGCATCGTTTTTATTTTAAGTCTAATGAACTAATGTCATAACGCGAAGACTCAAAACATTTATACAATTGACCTCCCTCAAGAATTATATAAATGACCCCAAGACTCAATTCTCTGTAAATTAATAAGCTAACCTTTTAGCTAATTCTACCGTTAGAATTATTGGTCGATAAATTTCTGTAAATTCTATCTTTAGTCCATTATAATCACGAGAAACTCTTCGGACTATGATGTTGAGGTAAACTAAGTCAACACAACTACTTACCCAACGTAGAAGGAGACATATTAGGCCTACCGATGAAGAAGGGATTCATAGATGTTTGCCCTTATAAAGACTAATCTTAATTTCCGTTTTAGAGGAAGATCCCATCAACTTTATTTAAATTCATTTTAAGTGAACTATAATCTAGCATGCGAGAATGATTAAACTAAAGTGATGGCTTAAAGTCTGTGACATCTGCATGTCCATGAAAACTAACATACAACCTATATGAGTCAATCTTCATGCATTTTAGTAGTAGGTGATTTGGTTTTAGGCGGAATATGATGCAATTACTAGCATGTGAATGAAAAGCAATAAAATGAAAAACGTAAAAAAAACAGTAAAAGTCCTAGTGTGGCCTATCCTATCAAAATGAAAAATAAATACAAGTTTGGAATCCATCCTTGGACCCGAGAAGCTTGTCTTGATGTTCCATCTTGATCCATGTAGCGGGAGTGAGCTTGAATCTTCATCTTTAGTCTTCTTTGAAATTACAATAAATAAAATTACATAATTGACCTATTAATTACATTCTAATTTCAAAAACCCAAAACTAAAATAAAGGAGATTCGAGATCTCATAATTACATAAAAAATCATGTTTTCTTCATTACGAAAACATAATTTGACTAAGGCCACACTAAGTATTACAAATTACAACCGATTGCAAAAATTAAATACGTAAATAAAATTCATTCATTCGATTCATTCAACAAAATTAAAAGCATCAACTAAAATAAATTAAACATACATAATACAATACATTAATTATGTTGATTAATTTATCCAAACCACCTATTTAAATTAAATTAAGTGACAATTCCGCAATTTAATCACATTAATTTCATTTCAATCCATATTAAACTTGTAATATGAATTCTATTCGTCAAAATTTTAAACCGCTTTAAAATAACTCGGTATCTTTAAATTGTGAACTGATTCACAATAACTAATTGGCCAAAAATAAAAAAATAAAAACAAAAACCAATTAAAATTGGTTCGGCTGAAAAAAATAAACAAAATTTTTTTTTTTTTTTAACAGCTACCTCACGGCTGATCATAAAAAAAACAGCCCCTTCCCTTTTTTTTTTATTCGGCAATTAAGAAAAAAGAAAAAAAAACTTTCCATAATTTTTTTTCCGGAAAAAAAACTTTCCTTCTTTTTTTTTCTGATTCGGTAATAGAGAAAAAAAACCTAAAAACGTTTTTTTTTCACGGCATACCTAAAAAAATTGAGCCGTCAAAATAATTTTCCTTTTGCGGCAAAAAGCCCTAAAACAAAAATTGATGAAGAACAAAGTTTATAGTTTTTAATAGAACATGGTTTAGCAAATGAATTAGCAATCATGATTAATCTTATATGCTAAAACTATATAGTAAAAACAAGTTCTTGTATCAATGACATGATGATACTATATCTATTCTAACTTAATCTGCATTAAATCAAAATTTCCCAATAATTCATATGATAATTTTAACCGATTAAAACAATGATATGATCAAAAGAAATTGAATATAAATCATCAAACAAAAGGAAAAACGAAAAATAAAAAAAACAGGCCGAAAGAAAAAAAGGTCTCGGCTAAAAAAAATTTCAACCGAAAAAAAAAACAACGAAACCCTAATTTATTTTCTCGAAAATTAGGTTATAGTTTACATACAAATTTTATGAAAATCATCAAAATTAAAATCGTGGCCTAGTGCTCTGATACCACTTGTGGGAAATAATCTGTATACTTCCCTTAATTTAGAAGGATTATAACGATTTAACAAGATGATCTAAGGTCATAAAATAAAATACATAAACAAAAGTAAAAGATTCAGAAATAACCTTCGGTCCTAGCAAATATGGCCTAAGAACAATATCAAAATTGATATTCGCCTATTAGTTGCACCCAAGACGATCTGAGATATGCCCTTTGATTATGCTAGAAATCGATCTAAAATTTTCTGTAAAATTTAGTTGTTTTTGTGTTTCTTGTGATGAGAGAGGGGAGGCAAGGTCAAGAAAAAGCATTAGGGTAGAAATAATTCTCTACCTTTCTTTTATACAGACCGAAACTTGGAGTCAATTAGGAAAAGAAAAACTTTCCCTAATTTCGGCCAAGTGAACCGAAATAAGGAGTAAAATTCTCCTTATTTTTGGTCTTTCCAAAAATATATAAAGTGTGTTAAATTGTCATCTAGTGAGGATCGAACCCATGATCTCTTGGCTTGTGTACCCTCACTATTACCACTATGACACATTCAACTTGTTGATATTAAATACAACTGATTATATTTAACTACGAATTAACAGATTAATTCGTCCAAACTAACCTTATATATATTTAATTTAAATATAACTTATTATATTTAATTTACGAATTGTGATTAATTGTCTCAACTTAATATTATTTAATTTTCATTAAATAATTATCTCATCAACACATTGACTAACTTTTTAGTCATTTTGGGCATCAATGTAATTATATTTCTATAACCACATTTCTCAAACACGTCCTATAGGTGTGACCTTTAGGGACCAGTTGATCACCGCCATCTCTATGATAATAACGTCAAACTTTCTAGCAAGCCAACCGTTATTAGGTAAACGTTAATCAACTGATTAAATATACGAAGTATACCCTTGTGAACCTGTAAGAGATTTACAAATGTTATCACACTAATTTGTAGAGGACACAAGCTCCAATAATACAAGCATTATAACGGGATGCTGAGTGCATTTAAAAGGGGTTTTGGTTTAAAGGGTGGGTTGCCATACCGAACCATCAAACCCGAAGTCTGTGGAGAGGCTCGTACCAAACAAGAGTAAGGTCGATTCCTAGTCCATTTCCTCAAGTAGTGAAGGCCCTTGATACAAATAAGAGTAAGCATCATGGTATGGATGACGTCAATCGCTATCCATCCTTAGGCCCAAATAAGAATTAGGACCGTTTAGACGGGACGATTGGTCGAATGGGTTGGGTTGGGCCTAGGAAGGCCGAATAAACGATCTAGGAAGACCGAGTTATGAAAACCGACAATTGTCTTGTACAAACTATTCCCTAACCTTGTTCAAGTTTCACCCTTGGCTACACGTAAGTGTATTATCCCTAGCGGAGTCGCCAAACTGTGGACAGTGGAGGGCCCACGGGGGCGCTTGGGAGGAAGAGAACAAGCGTTTGCATTTTGTTGGAGTCGCCACCAATTTTTATGGGAAATTGGAACCGTTTGAATACCTTGTGCCATGTCAAGACACAAAGTAGAGACATGAACACCAAGCAATCGTTACCCTTAGCATTCTATGTCTAGAATGACTCTCGTGGATGCCAATGAACACGGATGTTCACAGAGATCTGGAGTAAGGGGTGAGGGTACGTATTAGGAAGCTCTTTTGATCGAACACCTAATCCAGCCCGCCTCGATAGCGGCCTCTACTAATGATTAGGGACATCGTCTATACTCGATATATCGTCGGTTATATGCATGCAATGCAACATCCAAGTTTTAATCCTAGCATGTGAGAATTAGGCTAAGTCGGTAAACACGTAATTAGCAAACAATTGGGTCGAAGTAGGATTTAATGTTCAATTACATGTGAAAACACACAAATGATACAAAAAATATGATAAATACAATAAGAAAATTACGAAAACGAAAATTACAATAATTACAACGGATTAGGTGATTTATGTCGAAAATACCATTAAAACGGATAATTTGAGAAAAAGAATAAAAGAAAGAATTAACGAACAAGTCAGAAGGTGATAATACGGATAATAGTTGATTATACGTAAGCTAATTAAACTAGGTCAAGCAACAACGGAGTTCAGAGACAGAACTCATCCTGGAACAGGCGCAGCAGGACTGCGCCCTCTGGAAGAGGCGCAGCAGTTGCTGCGTCTGTTCCAAGGGTGAGTTCTGGCTGTGAAGCCGGAACTGCAAATCGTTAATGTTAATTGGGTTAATTTAATGATTGATTACGATATTTACTCGGATTAAAGTGATTAATAGATTATTTACATGTGATTAATGGTCATAAAAGCAACAAAACATGGATGAGACGGAATATTACTAATTAATTACATGAACGAATGATTGATTAGTGACATGAGTGAATGAAATAAACTAAACATGACGAATTAATGACAAATTAATGACGAATAACATAATAGACAGATGAAAATATATCAAAGGTTGAGTTCCAGAAACTCAATACGGACAAATCGAATTTCTATAACCCGGATTGAATTTAATGACGAAAACCCGCAAATATGAGATTATAAGGGATTTAAGCCGAATTTAATGACGAATTAAACATGTGAATGAATAATAAATAATATACATGTGAGATTAATATGTTGTATCGAAGAATTAATAAAAACAAATGAAGAAAACGAATTACAGAGGACGAAGGAAGAAGAAAGGAAGCAGGAACTGCGGCAGCCTCATGAAGAGGCGCAGCAGGAACTGCGCTCCTTCGAAGAGGCGCAACAGTTGCTGCGTCCTTTCTCGACGGTCTGTCTTCTGAAAATCCGTAAAAAGAGGTTTTAAAGCACGGTTTTAGAAATCGGTTTTAAGAGGTATTTTCGACCTAAACCTTAAAATTGATGATACAAAAAGTAAATAACAATAATAAAAGAGAGATTTATACACCCTCAGACTTACATGTTTGACGAAACGAGATGAACTAAGATATCGATTAGCGATGCTCGACTCGAACTATAATGCAAATATGAAAGTGCCCTCGTAAGAGGAAAACGATTAGATTAATTAAGTTGATTAATGTGGAGTTGGTCAAATTGGTCGGTCATGCAAACGAGGCTGGTACTCAGAAAGATCCGAGCTTACGTGGTCGAATGTTCAAGCACGTAGACGCCAAAAAGTAAGAACAAAGGTCTAGAATGCAAAGGGAGAAGAGAAGGGCGGACACTCGCGTGAGAAATATGAGGAGCGAAGGCTTCTATTTATACTAATCACGTGAAGGAATTAGGGTTTCGGAGAGTCTTTGGAAGTGAATCTCGGAAAGATATGGAAAAGATACGAAAATTACTCAGAAAAGGTCCTGGGAAGAGGCGCAGCAGTCACTGCGTCTCTTGGAAGAGGCGCAGCACCTGCTGCGTCTGTTCCCAAGTGGTTTCCTCCTGCGGAAGAAAGATTTCCGTGTTTAAGTTATGGTAGGACGGAATAATTTGGTTTTCCTTAATATCTTATGTGAATATTACGGGAAATTGTTTACCAAAGGATAAAGATTGTGAAATATTTATAAAATATGGAATAGAAATATCCGGAACATTCCAGAACATTCTGACTCGGGATTTAATAGTTATCAGAAAATGAAGACGGTTTTAGGCCCGGACTCCAAATGTACTCTAATTACTGTCAAAACGACCGTATCGGCACGTAGATGACAACTAAGAGGTAGACATTAGTATTTGAGCAATCACTTGACGATAAACTTACGAACTGTCACAAATCGTTCCGCGTAGCAAACATGCGGCCCAATCATCACCGGGTGGTTTGCGAGAGGTGCATAAATGAGGTATCTACAAATTTCAATAATACTAAAAGCAAAACATACAATACTGACTACTTTCCTAATAATGTCAATTAACAAAAACTAAGTAACATGAGTAATTTTCATTTTAAATATCTAATCTAATTAACATTAAGTCAAATTATAATTTTAAAAACATTAACATTACACAAAATTTAACACTTCACAAAACTACTACTAACTATTACTAATTAAGCTAATACTAACTACTACGAACTACTACTAACTATTACACAAAATTGAACACTTCACAAAACATTACAACAAAATGGCTTCTATCCTAATTCAACATGCATCAACACCAACTACTACTAATTAAGCTAATTAAACTAATTAAACAAAAAAATTAATTAAAAAGAGAATAAAAATACCTAATTAAATTTACTAATAAGTAAAAAGGAAGGATGAGAAAGAAGGTGGAGGGGGATGGCGGCGGTGGTCGGCGGCGGTGGTGGACGGTGGCGGCAACAACCTATACAAATAAAAACAATAAGGAAAAGGAAAAGGAAAAAGAAGAGAGAAAGGACAAACCTGGGTTGAAGATGGTGGTGGTCGGAAGGAGAGGAGGGTGGTAGTGGTGGCGGTGGTGTCAGATTTAGTGTTAGGTTTTGGGAGAAAAATTGATTTGGGGAAAAAAATGTGCAATAGAATATGACGGGCTGTTATGCGAGTTTTCGATATTTAAGAAAAGTCCTGGCGGAAGAACCGTCAGGAACCCGTGTTTTGAAACATCATGACGGAAATTCCGTCAGGATGTTTCAAAAACACGGATTCCTGACGGTTCTTCCGTCAGGACTTTTCTGTCAATTATTGACGTTGCGGCAATTATTGAGAGGAAGCATCTGACGGAAATTCCGTCAGGAAAGTCAACAAAATGTTGACTTTCCTGACGGAATTTCCGTCAGATGCTTCCTCTCAATTATTGGCTGATTGTTTGATTTGTTTGAAGTCTACCTTTGACGGAAATTCCGTCAGGAATGATACAGTTACTGACGGAATTTCTATCAGAATATTTTGACGCCTTTGTTTTTTTTTAACGCGCCAGGATATACTGACCTATTGTGGCGAATATTCCGTCAGGATAGAAGTACTGACGGAATATCCGTCAGTTTTCCGTCACCGGTACCAAACATCTAACGGCTTTTTATTTCCGTCAGTTTCCCGCGTTATTTTTGTAGTGAACGCTGCGCCATGACAATAAACAAGTTAGGGACAATCACTAAATCATGTTTAAATTTATCTGCTGAAACCAATTTTTATTAATGGCCAGCTTTATGTAGAAGCGTCAAGAATAATGTCATCTGAGAGATTAAAGTTCTACATCGATGATAGAGACCAAATGTATCGAGGCCACAAAAAGGACATTGTTTACAAAGAAGTTTGCACAATTTACCAAATTAAGATGCCGTATAATATATTTTGCAAGAAGTTTTTAAGGATAAGTAGTCAAAGACCATTTCGGCTAAAAACTAATGGTGCTGAGACAATAAGAATGGTAACTCTATAATCCAACTATATCTCTGAATGTACAACTGATATAGTTAAATACCAAATGCCACAACGATTTCGTTGCGTTTTTGTTATAGGAACTGATGATTAATCTGTCCACATCTAATTCAACACCTGAAATTTTGTTTGCTCCCATTTTTAGCATAATTTGACTTTTTGTTTAATTTAATAGTTTTCTATTACCAGACCATGGTAACTTAAAATAACGTTTTCAGCAATGCCATAAAATATATACTACTAACTGACATCAATATACTAACTTGGTAACACAACTATTTTAAAAAATGACATAAACTACTAAATGATGTTGTCATTAATGATACTACTAGGTGCCCGTGCATTCTATGTAATAGAATCAGAGATATTTTGATTGTGTTTAAAGACTACTAATTCTATTACTCCCTATACCAAACCAATGGTAACACTTACCTAATATGACCATACCGCACCAATGGTAACATTCCTTATTTGGCCCACAACATTACAAAGTTATCCTTATACCTTTTTGATATTTACACAAAATGCGATTACATACCCCACCTATCAACCCACAATTAAACCCACAATTACATACCCCACCTATTTTTTTTCCCTCTTTACCCCTGTTTTTACCCTCTTTTCTTAAAAACCCCATTTTTTACCACGTTACCATTTGTCTGGTATGGAGGGAGTATAATTCAGTTTGGATTTGATTTTGCGAGATGTTTATAAGGAATAAATACTCTTAATTGTAAACAGTCAAGGTAAAATTCCGTTGTAAGAGATCTAACATTTTCTCTTAACGCACTAAATATATATAATTATGATGCTTGCTGTTTTTTGTAACATCATTCAGTTTTACGAAGTTGTAAAATAATTTGCAAAACTCATAAAGACATGTCTCTCTTATTAGGTGTTCATATTGGTGAGCTCCACCATACTGGTTATGCCTGTAACAATGAAAAAGCTAGCTACATACTAATTACTATAACTATGTCACATGATGTTATACTAATCGTTGACAAAACTTTTATGCTAAAAGCACTAATAATTCATCGGTTATCATCTACACCAGTCACAATTTTTTTTCAACAATGACAACATAGTAGGACTTTTTTATAACTTAAGAATATATTTTTACAGATAATCCTAATGTGAGTCTCGTGCATCGCACGAGCTTTCCCACTAGTTTTATTTAAATTCTAGACATTAAACCCAAAAAAAATAATTACAACAAAATTCATAATTTTTTATGCTCAAAAAATAATAAAACAAAGTTCATAATTTTTTTATACCGTACAAATAGAGACCACATATAATATATACTTTAGAGTTCGTTCTAATTTTCTGTTAAAGTAGGGCTGCAAGACCTACGGATAAACTAATAAAATCATAAATTAAGTCTTGTAAATAGGTTAAGAAATATATATTTATATTTTAATGTAGGAACTAGCTCTAACTAGGGCTACAAAAAGAGTTTTTTTGTCAAATACAACCTTTAAAAAAACGTTTTTTTTCCAAACACCACATTTAAAAAAAAAAAGTTTGTCAAATACAACCTTTAATAATTTATTTTTTGTCAAACACGACTTTTTGGCCGCTTGCAATGGGATGACTTCCAGTCTATATTTGAGATAGCAAACGAGGTCGGTTTGAGGTGTTCTTAGACTCGTTATAAAGGTGGGAGTATAGGCTTTCTAGGAGTTGTCAACAAGGTAGCCAAGGATGGCTTTATGTGGGGTCGATTGGTGTGTAAAGTAAGGCTGGTCGTTATAAAGATGACATTTGACCACCGTGTTGACAACCGCTGGAAAGCCTGTACTCCCACATTTCCAACGAGTTCAAGTACGCCTCAAACCGATGTCGTTTGCTATCTCAAACATCAACTGAAAGTCACCCCATTACAAGTGCTCAAACTTTGGCCAAAATGTTGTGTTTGACAATTTTTTTTTATTAAAGGTAATGTTTGGCAAAATTTTTTAAAGGTGGTGTTTGGAAAAAAAAGTTTTTTAAAGGTTGTGTTTGACAAAAAAATCCTAAAAAAACAATTGATGAAGCATAGTCTAAGGCGAGTAATTCTACCGTCCTCCGGGAGGACGGTACTCCTCACTCACAATCCATTATAATATTTCACTTGGGTGGATTGTGTTTGTGTGTAAGGAGTACCGTCTTCCCGAGGACACGGTAGAATTTTTGGTCTAAGGCCGACAAAACTGATGAGTCAGGTGGTTGAAATAGCAACAACAGCCAGCACCACTAAAATAAATCAAAGATGACACGACTCACACGCCACGACAACATATCCATCATTATTCATTCACTCACTTTAGAGCCACGTACATTTCCTTAACCTCATAATACGCGTAAATCCCCTTTTTATTTTTATTTATTTAATTTAATTAAAAATCTTCTAAATCTAAAATAAACACACACACATAATCGACGCTGCGTTTTGATTTTTCCCTCCTTTATCGCTCTTCGATTCCCTCTATTTTTCGCATTTTCGCTTTCCTTTTTTAGTTTTCTCTCCTAGATTCTAGATAAATCTTCAAGATTCTCCTTCAATTTCGAATATTTTAATTGTTATTGGTTACAAATCGTATAATTTCTGCATTTTTTTCCGTCAATGGTGCTTCGGCTCGTTGATAATCTCATCGCAATCACCAAGGAGTAAGTTTTTCCTTTCCTTTCCTTTTATATATATTTTTATTTTTTGTAATTGTTGTATATTTTGGAGGTGATTTGTTAGTATAGTTGATTGATTGTGTGAATTACGCAAATATTGTGAATTATAGATGTAATTTAGCTTCGAGGATTCGTGTAATTTGGGGATTTATGCATGATTAGATTAGCTTAGTTGAAATGGTAGATTGGTAGGTGAATTTAGGTTTAGATGAGTGATTATTAATTTAGACGATTGAAATTAATTTGATTGCGGAATTTGATCTTGACGAGGGAGTTTGCGATCGTTATGGTGGATAATTTAGAAGGATAATTGTGTAGGTGGCTAGATGACGGGGGTTAGATTTTAGGGAAATGAAAGCCGTATTGGTTTGATAGGGTTTGGAATTTGGATATGCGGGTAATATTTTTAAGGAATTGTGATGACTTGGGGTGGTAGGTGAAGTGGTTGATTTGTGTACATTACGAAATGATCTCGAGTTTGAATGGCTGGGATGGAAAAGTGTGTGGTGAGTTTGAAGTTTGGTATGTACCAAGGCCGCATTGTATGTGAATATATAGGGAGAGAGGTACGGATTTGGTAATATCATTGAGGAAGGTAAATGTAGAGTGGATGATCGATAAAGTAGTTTATTAGCTAATGAAGGTTATGGAGATCTGACTATCTGAGCGAAGAAATAAAGATAAGGGTGAAGAAGATGAAGATTGATGGCTAAGGAAGCTAAAGGTTAATGAATGAACAAGATGTGGAGTGGATAGAAAGTTAGAACTAACAAAAAACGAACAGAATTTGCTACTTAAATTATGGTAATAGACTCCTTGGCTGATCTTTTTGAAAAAAGAAGGGCACCATAATACCATATAGAATTCGAAAAAAACACAAGTGCTGTTGATAGAATTTCCCTAAGTTTTAACTCATTGATGTGTATTGTCTTCTTTATTGTGGGGAATACTTAGTTGAGGCAAATTTCATTATGAATGTTAAAAACATCTCTACGCTAGTGTAAAGTTACGTACATTCAATTCCACATACTCATAACTCATCAATCTCTCATACTCCCCATCTTGAAGCCTTTGAGGAACTTGGTGGTGATGTTTTTTGTGTACATTATACATCATTACTTTGCCTTAAGATAGTATACTGGAAAGCATTTTAGCGATTTAGAAACATCGCATGGGCGATTAGGTTAAGCTATGAGATATTAGGTGACTTAATGGATTATTGAAGATAATTTTGAAGGTTCTTCAACTTTTATATTAGGCCTAGGGGATGTTGCAATTGAGGTCCCAAAATTTTCTTTTATTTATTACTGGTCGCCTGGTGGGCGAGATTGTTCGTTCAAGCAAAGTTATCTACTTGCAGAGTTGAAGCAACTAGATGTGCATTAATCTTAGGTTAGTTTTAGGCCGAGACAAGCTTGTTATCACAGTCAATACCTGAAGGTGCATGTAAAAGGTGTTAGACTGTTAGTTGCTGTCATCACTTGATCTGGGCACCTTGGACTTTCTCACCCTGGTTTTGTTTTTTCTTTTTCATGTCAAATATTAACATAAACTTGTGTTTCATACTTCAGTGAGTTGTCGTGACAAGTTGTGACATTCATTTGCAGGTCAGTAAAGACATTTACTTATGAATCCTTGAACAACATTGTCAGACTAATAAATGGTATTTCAGCGATTCTTCTGGCAATTTTGCCGGGAAAGGCTACTATTCTGGAAGGTCTTCAAGGATGGGAGCTACGGCCAGCTTTTCGTGGACCTCGACTTCCACGTTGGATGGGGAAGTAAGTGTCTTTTCTAAACATTTACTTGTAATATTTGCTCTTACGGGTTGAGTGTAGCTATCAATAGCTATATCACTTTCTCTTCCATTAATCAGGCACCCTTTATTGTAGATTTGCTTATTCCCCCTTCTTCGCTTCTTGTTGCTCTAACTAATTATTGTGTGGATAACGGTTACTGTACTTCTCAACAAAAGAGAAGAGAGATAAAGGTTATGAGGGTTGCTTAATATGATTATTGATTCATGGACAAAATTGGATTGTCTGCTACTTGTGGCCTAGTAGAGGAGCACTTAGATGTTTGCCGCTGCTGTGGTAGGTTCTGGTGTGGTACTTGGTGGTTGATATTGGTGGTGAGTAAGGGTAATGGGGTAAGAGAATGGGATACCTAGGGTAGGGTGGGGATGCATTTTGGGGAAATTGAGGGTGATCCTAAACCTGAAAACGAGTAAAGGGTATGTCAAACAAACAACATCAAAGGGAATCAAATCCTTTCCCTTCCCTGAAATCCCCTTACCAAACGCCCCTTAATGTCTTTAAAAACTCCTTCCTCGCCTATCCTAATAATAAGTCGCTGTTTCAAGTTAGAATCCTAAATTAACATAATTTTCATGATTTGTTGATGTCACTTGGTATTTACTATATTGTTCTTCTTGCAGTGGTGTTTCATCATTCAATCAGTTGATCCATGAATTGTCCGTAGATTCTGATACATCAAGTGTAGATTACTCTTCTGGGGAGGAAGATGGATACTCATCACCTGCTTCTCCTAAATCTCAAAGTTCGCGTGTGTCTTGGACCAGCAGTGTTGCAGAACATGATAAACACTGGACCGTGGTTGGGTATTTGTTATCGTGGATTTTCTTTCCTGTAAAACTTCTGCTGGGTTTGCCTTTTTGGCTCTATCGTCTTCTCTTCTTAAGAGGGAATAGCTCCCCTCCTATTCAGCGCCCTCGGCATCTCCAGACTCCGAGAAAATTGCAAAGCTGGAAGGAACATTTTGTTCATCGTGCTACGGATCGCAGGCGAGGAGTTATAGAGGTTTGTGCATTTTTTTATTCAGTCTGTATTATTTTTCATGTGTCTTTATGTACAAGTGTAACTCAGAAGGCGATTAGCAGAATGTTTCTCTTACATTTACTTGTTTTCAATCCAGGATCTTTATCTTGGTACTGAAATTTTTATCGAAGCAATATTTGATGCTGTGCACAAAGTGGCCCATTTTTTTCTGTCTCCTTCAGAAGCTTTCAGGGTTCTATCAGGATGGGCTTTCCCTAAGCAGCACTTTCCTGATAGTGCTGATGCTCATGAATCTGTTGAGACAGTACCTACAGCTGTACTTGGAGAGAATGAGCCTGCTCCGACCGAGAGGAAGGCTACTTTTCATCCATTGAATACAGATGCTCGAACTTGTCAAGATGTTATTACTGAACTTGGGTACGATTTGTTTATCATGTTGGCTGCTCATGGTCCGAAACACACATATTGGCTCTTTCTAGTTCTAGTATTGTGTCTTAATTCAGTTTGTTTATTGAACTTTTGATGTGCTGTTAATTATGCTCTTTTGTGTTTCTTATATTTCCAATGTCAGATATCCTTATGAAGCTATTCATGTTGTTACAGAAGATGGTTATATTCTTCTTCTTGAAAGAATTCCAAGGTGATTGCTTGTTCACATTTTTGTCCAGTTTTGTCCCTTTTTGTCCATCTTTCCTTCTTTTTAGGAGTTACTTTTAACAAGGTTAATGTGGTATAAGTCCGCTTTTTTATTGCTGCAATTCATGTTTTTTCAGACGTGATTCGAGGAAGGCAGTTTATTTACAGCATGGAGTGATGGATTCATCAATGGGGTAAGGTCTCTTCTCGTATTTATTACTAGAGAAGTAGTGATAAAGATTACACGTTTTGCATGGTCTTGATTATTATATATAGGCGCACTTGGAATAATTGGATTGTGGAGATAGAGCTAATGTTTTCTGCCCGACTATCTTTCTGATCTTGCCATCTTCTGCATCTGTAAAGTTTGGAATGCGCTAACTATCAATAACTTTTTGGAGATTTATGAAAAGCTGCGTTGTTGTTTCTCTATTTGACTTATAAATTAGTCTACGCTAGTGTCAAAAAATTAAGCTGGCTCATTTTCTGTGAAATGCAAGAATACAATGTAGGCCTGGCACATTACCTCATGACCTGATATTTGAAGGCTCAGTCTGTAATGATGTCAGCATTTTGCTCAATGAAAGGGCACTATACATATTTCTTATATGTACTGGTTGGCTTGCATGAGATCATAAACACTTTTTTTACGAGTGCTAATGAAGATACTGATGGCTGTTCTGTGAACTGCATGCATCTATGATATGCTTGATCATGAAAACTTTTTTTTTTATCATCTCATTTTCTTTCCCTTTAAAGTGCAATTTTCTTATTTTGTAGACAGAATGCCTGCAGTAGCCTTTGTTTTCGAGGCTTAAGTATGGTAAAAAAAAGTCATGTTACTCATGTATGTGGCAAAGTTAAATAATATGATGAGTTGATATAGAACCATGCCCGCATATCAACTTAAAGATTAATTGCTTGCTTATAAGGAAATATAAGTCAATAAGTAGATTGATACTGTCTCATGAAGTTCTAAGGAGAAAAAAGAGTTCATATATCAGATGGAACTGTGGAAGTAAGAGTATTCTCATTGATTAAGTAAAGTATTCTTATTGATTAAGTAGCCCACTTAAAAGCTTTATACAGCAATGACGGAATACTTTCAACTGTTCGTTTCGAGGGAGTTAAAATTTTGTATGCCAACTTATTGTGTTGGTTGTGGTGCACTAGCAAACATCAGTTTGTATTTCTGTTGTGTCTTTGTGCACGTTTCATGATCATCAACTTAAAGATTGACCTAAGCTTTTCTTTTTCCTCGTCCTTTGTTATGTCTTAGTTGGTACTGCTAAGCACATACTAGTGGCCATTTGCGGGGATGGGGAAGTTAAATTTGTCTTTGCATGATGACATTTGCACATGTATGATTATTTTCCCCTACATTTGTGCAATCACACAACCTGTCTACTCCTGCCTCTAACACAGTGTTTCTGTTCAGTTGGGTGTCTAATGGAGTAGTGGGCTCTCCTGCTTTTGCAGCATTTGATCAAGGTTTGTTGTACTGTTGTATATATTTTACTCTCTATGTAATGTTGGGTACGATTTTTGTTTTTGCTTAAGAAAATAACAATATTGTGCTTCAGGGTATGATGTTTTCCTTGGTAACTTCCGTGGTTTGGTTTCAAGAGAACACGTCGACAGGAGTATTTCGTCAAGACAGTGAGTTCTTTTGCTATGCTTCCTATCAATATTTATTCTTTGTTATTATTATTACAGTGCCTATTTGTTTCATCAATTGAGTGCTGGTTGGATAAGGTCGCTCGCATTTTTCTTCAACGAGTGCAAATTAGATGTTACATTTTGTAAGCTGTAGTCGGTTGAGATTATCTAGGATGAGATTTTAACTAAAATGAGGAAAAGACTAATTTGTCGATATCACGTAGGTATTGGCACTATTCCATCAATGAGCATGGCACGAAGGATATACCAGCTATGATAGAGAAAATTCATCAGGTGAAAACTTCAGAGTTAAAGTTACGTGACCCTGATCTTGATGAAGCAAACAGTAATGGTCAGCCATATAATCTTTGTGCAATATGTCACAGCTTAGGGGGTGCTGGTATTCTTATGTATGTTGTTACACGCCGACTGGAACAAAAACTTCATAGACTTTCTAGATTGATATTACTATCACCTGCCGGGTTCCATGCCGATTCAAACCTTGCCTTTACCCTAGTCGAGTATATGTTCCTTGCACTGGCACCCATCATGGTAAAGATAGTGCCTGCCTTTTATATACCTACTAGATTTTTCCGAATGCTACTTAACAAATTAGCCCGGGACTTCCACAATTACCCTGCTGTAGGCGGTCTGGTTCAGACCCTGATGAGTTACGTTGTTGGAGGAGATAGCTCCAATTGGGTAGGGGTCCTTGGTTTACCACATTACAACATGAACGATATGCCGGGAGTATCATTTTATGTTGCGCTTCATTTAGCACAGATGAAGAGATCAGGCAAGTTTAGGATGTTTGACTATGGGAGTAGGAACACTAATATGGAGGTTTATGAGTCTCCGGAGCCTCTGGATTTGGGGGAATACTATGATCTTATTGACATTCCTGTTGATTTGGTGGCGGGTAAAAAGGACAAGGTTATTCGTCCATCGATGGTCAGAAAGCATTACGATTTGATGAATGAAGCAGGAGTAGACGTATCATATACTGAGTACGAGTACGCCCACTTGGACTTCACTTTCTCTCACCATGAAGAACTCTTGGCCTATGTCATGTCACGACTACAACTTGTAAAATCAATCCCAAAGGATGACTTACATGAGCATTCTGATTGATTTAGATAAATGCCAATCATTTTTCTCTCCTGTGAAAATTACTGTTATATCTTCTTGTGTACATAGTTGCAGCTGCGTCTCAGTTTTTCATTACCGATTCAGCTTCATTTCTTTTGGTCTTATCGGAAAATGAAGCCTTAGGATTGTTCCATGAGTAGCAGATAGATTTTTATTTGAAAGCTGCAAATGGGGCTCTCCGCCTGTATTTATCCTATTGCAGTCCCTCGTGTATGGAAGGCGTCAGCATTGTCTGTGAGCTGATTTCCATTTTCCGTCAATAGAGAAGGGGGCTGGAATAATAGATGTACACGGCTTTTGTTATTGTTCTTCCACCTTCGACCAACTGTTTTAATCCTAGGCATGTTGTGTTGGTACTGGTATAATATTTGTGGTGGTGTATTTGGTAGTGTTGTACAAGTGTTTCTTCCAAGTATGACAAATATTATGTGAACTTGAGATTATGTTTCTCTTATACTCTTTGTGCACCAAGTTGTTCCGCAGTATTTATATACTACTAGTACTCTAGTATACACACATATATATAAGAACAATACAAGTTCGTACATTTTGGCAGGCTTATCCTCCTAAATACCGTCATTTGTTTGTATGACTTGATCAAAAAATTTTCATATTGAAATTGCGATGTTATGTTTTTGCCACGAGTGCTGTGAAATACTCTCGATATGGTTTTTCAATGTATATATTGATGATGTAGAGTTTTGCATTGTCGCTCGTGGGAGTAACTTGCATGTAGAAGATGTAGTATTAGTCCTATAAGAGTATCAGTTTGGTGAAGATGCTGGCAAGGTATCCCTGTTTTAAAAACTCCAAATTTCTGTCACAAGATAAAAATTGGCCACACCGCCGATGTTCTTATACTACTGTGATGGTGTGGGACTAAGGTGAGATGCGGCTACTAGCTTACCAATGGCACTGCAATAATAATGAGAAAGGGAAAGGTCGCTAGCTGAGAGTGACTGCGAGAGGGCTTTAGAAGTCTAATAGTGCGCACTTCAAAATATTGCGCATAAAGATGGCCAGTGGCCACGAATGCCGACAGAGGGACCAATCTAGGTACTCCTTGAGTCATAGTATTAGGCAGATTATATCCTTACGGAATATATTGTTATATTATTTGATTTGATTCGATTTCCTTATTCTTAGGAAAACCTTGTACTATATTAACCGATTATGATTAATGAGAAAGGCATAACTTCTTCTGCTCACACAAATCTTAACACACAGCTCTCTTTGTTCGATTCATACTTTTTTTTTTGTTGTTTTTCCATTCCTCCGACAAGCCCCACTTCGTGCTTTATTTTCTGAAGTGATGCTGCGAGGGCTTGGATGGTGATGGAGGAGGATAGCAGTCGATTTGCAAAAGGAGGGTAGGTACAAGAGTATTGAGCCCATGTCTATACTATCTATTTTGTTCCGATATGTGTCCATTTTTGCCATCAGTCACGATTAAGTTGGGACTCGGGACGGTACCTAAGATTTGGTAAAATAAGTTTGGTGGTTTCAAGTGTCTCAAACCATTGGTAAGGAAATGTAAGTGGAAGGTCAAACTAATCATTCTCCAGTCCAATCAATTGTAGGCGCATATATTTCTTACAATCCGTCTTCTATAATTTCAAATTTGTAATGCAATTTAATGGAATGGAAAGAGTATTATTTTGGTACTTTTGGCATAATAATAGGTAATCATTTTGAGGAGTTCATGATATTTCCGCCTTTTTTTTTTTTACAAGTTTCCGCCTTTTTTTTACAGTTGTAAAATAAGATACAATTACAGGATTCACTATACCCTTAATACATTAACATTGCTAGGAAACATAAACCTAAAATTAGAGCTATCACAAAAGGATAAGAATGTTGGGTGTTTGAACTAAGTTGGTGTATGAAGACACTCGTACCTAGGCCTCGTTTGGTTCATCTTGGAGTTTGATTAACACCGGAAAATGCCATTCACGTGAATTATTTTCCCATATACAAATTCACATGAATCCAGAAAACTTGTTTGGTTGCGGATGTAGAAGTTGAATTCCTAGGAGTTGTCAACTACCTAGGGGAGAGTAGGTAATCAAACTCTTACATCATGCAGGCATTTAAAACTCCTAGGAAAATTAAATGTCTACATTTTGCCCAAAAAAATGGACAACCACTCACCCTTTTTTACAATTCATGGGATTTTAATATTCCCATGAATTACATAGGCAACCAAACAAGCCCCTAGTTTTCGAGTTTCCGTCTTTGTTGAGTGCAAATAATTGAGTGTTTCCTGCACCAACATTCGGAGGTCAATTATTTTATGGGCATAGAGACCCATAATTCTCCCCCATCTTTAGTAAAGTCTAAAGCAGAGCACTTATTGTAAGAAACCCATTTTCTACTTTAGGAACACGCACATTCAAATTACTAGGAGTCATAGAAACAGCTACCATTATCGTGGGGGTAACAACGTAAGAACAATGCCTTCATTTGGACTGCTGCTATCTTGGGAATTTTTCTTGTTTTAGTAATTTTTCTTGTTTTAATTTAATACCAGCCTTTTACGTGTAAAATGTGAACCTTACATATTTCTTTTCTTCTTTCCATAGTATGGAGTCTTTATTGTGTATGTGAGAGAGTGGTGTAGAAATTTAGTATCATTCGGTGACCGCCTATCATTATGAAATAAAAATCACTCATACTTGACCCAGTAGTTAGGAATTATAGTTAGGCAACTTAATCAATCAATCATATTGTGAAGGTACAAAAGACTCCATAAATCTTTACAACGAAATAGTTATGTCAATTTTAAATTTTAAAGACAATAATCAAATATGAGCTTGGATCCTCTCCATTTCTTTTAGGAAATGGAGGGTCCATTACCTCTCACAAAATAATATAATAGAGTACTATACTTCTCTTTCAAGGCCTTTTTCCTTTAACTTTTGGTATAAAGTTTTAGACTGTTAGATCGTCCGTAGATTAAATATGAATCGTTGTATGTAATGAACCTTCCATTTCTTTTTAGGAAATGGAGAGAATCCTAATTAAACAAATACGGGGTATGATTTTGAAGAATGTAACATCAAAGACTTATGTGCTACATGGATCTTATTTGATATGAAATTCACAAAATGTTATGTTTAGTACAGTTTCTTTCCATGCTAGCTAGGCAATTCATTTAAAGACAACTATGTACAATTGTATTACAAATATCAACATTTCGCACATTCAGAAATTATCATTCTTAAACTTAAAACGAGTCAAATATCATAAATAAGACAAAATAAAATGTCTATAGACGGAAAAGAAATCTCCTACGGAGTATTTGATAAGGAATTCACAAAATCTTATTCACGATCGTCTTACGTTTAAGACGGTTTCTTTCCAATTTATTTAAAGACAACTATGTACAATTGTTGCAAATATCACCATTTCACACAATTATAGTTTAACATGGAAATATCGATTGGACTTTAAAAAAAAAATCTCCTATTAGTCCGAGTGGAACACTATTACTCGTTTTAATCTTAACATAACATACTCCGTTCGTCTTTAGAGAGACCAACCAATTGAGCCAAACCATTTTGTAATATTTAGAACCGAAAAACAAGCCTTACTAAATGTTTAATCAAAAACTAGTTTAGATCCCGCGCAAATGCGCGGTAAATGTAGGCCTTTTAGTTTTACTGTGTTGCTTATAAATTTTAGATTTATATCTCATAAATTTTTATAAAAAAAATAATTAATCTTAAAATTAATCAAGAGAATTGAGTAATTCCATGAAGTGTGTTTTTTATGAAATTATTTTAACCACCTCAAATTATTTTAATAAATTTTTTTTCGTCACAAATTTAATAATAGGAGATACAGTTTATGTGTATAAAGTATAGTTTTATACCGATTTTGTTTTATTTTTGTTAAAATATAAGTATATCTTTAAGTTTAATGATGAAAAGATTATTTTAAATGGAAAGTTAGTTTAACAAATGAAAATTAAGTTATTTCCATATATAAGCTCAAAACACTTTGGAGGAAAAACAATAGAGAAGTTTTATTCTCTTATTATATAGAAGGATTTTTACATTATATTTAAAGTGACATTATTCATTTAGCCATGGCATATATTTAATTTTAGCAACGATTTAGGTGTATCATATATTTAATTATAGCAATAATTTTAGAGTATATTTTTTATATTCTTACAACATATTTTACAGTGACATTATTTATTTAGGCGTGATATATGTTTAATTATAGCAATGATTTAGGTGTGACATATATTTAATTATAGCAATGATTTAGGTGTGACATATATTTAATTATGGCAATGATTTTAGAGTATATTTTTTACATGTTATAATGTTAGGCGGGAAAAAACGTAGAAACTCATATTCATTTAGTAAATAGGGGATTGACACATTTGGAAAACCAACAACTATAAACTTCCTATACCCATAAAATGTCTCCTAGAGTCTCCTAGGGTTCTGTCTATCTTTTCTTAGCGTCTCTCCTTCTTGCTCGAGGCTAATCTCGCGATTTCGATCACGAGATTGTGGTTTGCTTTGTTGTCTTTGTTTGCTTTTTGTTCTTTTCTATGCAGGGCCAGGTAGAGAGTTCGATGCGAGGCTTAATCCGTGAGGGGAAGCGGCCGGTTGTGGAGAACGACGAGGGTGATGATAGGGTTTTTGAATGGGATGAGGGTGTCGATGGTGGGATTGAGAAGAACAAACTAGTTCTCGTCGGTAAAATTTGGGCAACCAAATCTGTTAATGCAAAGGCCGCCATTGATTCAATGATTAGGTTATGGAATCCTTTGAAACCAATGATTGGGAATGTTATTGACGCGAAGGAGAAGCTCTTTGTCTTTTGTTTTGGGACCGAACGTGATAAAGCTAGGGTTTTAGAGAGTCAGCCGTGGCACTTCGACAAATTCCTGTGGTGCTTTAACGAGCCAAATTGCGAAGGTAAATCTACTGATGTTCCTCTATTTATTTTCCCAATTTGGACGAGAGTCTATGATTTACCTATCAATGGACGCTCGTGTGAGGCGAATGTTCGTAAGATTGGGACATCGTTGGGGTCGTATATTGCTATGGATGTAGGGCCGAATTGTGACCTTGACCGAGCTATCCGCATTCGGGTTTTGCATGATGTTAGGGCTCCTCTAAAAACGATGGTACTAATTAGAATGAAAGGGGGGCGAATTGTCGAGTTCGAGGTGAAGTATGAACGTTTACCTCTGTATTGCTATGGGTGTGGACATATAGGACATGGTGAGAAGGACTGTGACGATGGGCCATACGAAGAAGGGGAATTGCGTTATGGGGACTGGCTCAGGGCATCTCCATTGAAGGTGATTAAACCGCCGGTTGAGGGTCCAGGCCGAGCTCGACGAGACTTGAACAATGATTTTGAGACGGAGAAACTTCGAGCTGGTGAAGTAGATATAGCGAAGATGATCGATAAATTGCAAGCTATTGCTCTTTATTTGAAAACGAAGAAAGCTGTGTCACGGAGGGAGAAGGGAACTGATGAACATGGTGGGGCAACCACGGGGTACTTAGGGAGCGAGCTGGTGGTGGGGGAGGGGGAGAGGGAGGTCGAGGCTTTTGTTGACGCTGGTGGAAGGAAGTGGAAGGGGAGCAGCGAGGAGGAGAGGGGTTTAATTGTTGCTGGGGCAGAAAACGAGGGGGGAGATGGGTTGTGAGGGGAGGAATGTGATAGCTGTGACTAAGTTGCGTGAGAATGGTACAGCACCGGGCTTTGTTTCTGGAGTATTGACAGTGGAGAAAGGACCACGGACGTGGACGAGGCTGTCAAGGGACGTGATTGAGAGGAATCGTGAAGGGACGGGCTGTGAGGTTAGGAAGAGAAGCCGAGATGACGATGTAGGGGTCGGGGGCAGTAAAAAGCTTAAACACACTACAGACGGGGACGTCTTAATATCTGAGGCGGAGGTTGAGGACTCTCAACCCCGCTGTGCCCAATGAATCTCCTAAGCCTTAATTGTCAGGGCTTAGGCAACCCCGAGGCTGTAAATAATTTGCGTGCCTTGGTACGTAAGGAAGCCCCGACCATGTTATTTTTATGTGAGACTAAGCTGTGTGGTCGTGAGATGCGGAGGGTGAGAGAGAAGTTGGATGGCTATTTTGGTATCGAGGTTGACTGTATGGGGAGAGCTGGGGGTCTAGCCTTTCTGTGGAAAAAGGAGCTAGATTGTACTCTTTTGACGGCATCGGTTCATCATATTGACTTGTTGGTGAAGGAAAGCGATAAGGAGTGGCGGGTCACAGGTTTCTACGGATGGCCTGTGGTTTCTGATAGACATTTATCTTGGGAGTTGCTTCGACTTCTAAGTGGGCAATCAAGTCTGCCGTGGCTATGTATGGGCGACTTCAATGAGGTTCTTTTCTCGACTGAGATGAAGGGGGGAGTAGACTACAGTGGCAAATGAACAATTTCCGAGCAGCTGTGGATGACTGTGGCCTAACTGATATTCGGTGGGAGGGATACCAGTTCACTTGGGATATTGGGCAATCAGGAGAAGCGAACAGACAAAGCATGATAGATAGAGCTATGTGTACAAGCTCGTGGTTGGAGCTTTTCCCGTATGCAAAAACTATCCATTTAACACGGGAATGGTCCGATCATGCGCCGATTAAGGTGCTCTTGGATAGGCGTGCTGCGGTGGTGGAGGTGAAGCGTGGATTTAAATTTGAGCAAATGTGGATTGGTGAGGAAGGGTGCGAAGAAGCGATAAGGAGGGGTCAGCAAGGGTCAAGGAGAGTTGGGTGCGGCTCTTAATGCGTGTGCTAGAGAATTACAGGCGTGGAAGAAATCTAGCATACGTAAAATCGGGTATATGGTCGAGCGTAAATGCAGACAATTGGACCGATTGTTTAATGGGAACAGGACCGAGGAGGAGATTAGGAAGCGAAAGAAACTTGTCTCTGAAATTGCTACCCTTCGACGTCAAGAAGAACAATATTGGAGGCAACGCTCTAGGGCTTTGTGGTTGCAGGACGGAGTCCGTAATACCAATTTTTTTTCATACTAGAGCTGGAGAGCGGAAAAGAAAGAATTACATAGGGATGCTTATTGATGATAATGGGGTTGAGAAGACGGGACAGGAGGCGATTGCGGGTGTTGCTTCGAGCTATTTTCAGGACCTCTTTACATCGTCACAGCCACGGGATTTTGATGAGATGCTTCTGGGCTTGGAAGGAAGAGTTTTGGACCGAATGAATGATAGGCTACGGCTCGAATACCGAGAGGAGGAAGTGGTGGAAGCGTTGAACCAGATGCATCCGCTTAAAGCGCCAGGACCGGATGGTATGAATGCTCTCTTTTTCCATTCTTATTGGCACATTGTTGGGTCGGATGTTATTGCTACTGTCTTGGGCATTTTACGTGGTGATCTGGACCCGGGCGATTTTAATAAGACTAATATCGTGTTAATTCCAAAAAAGAAAGCGCCGGATAAAATTAGAGACTTCCGTCCGATTAGTCTCTATAATGTGGTGTATAAGCCGGTTTCCAAAGTTCTTGCTAATAGGTTAAAAGGATTCTTTGGAGAGATTGTGTCTGAGAACCAAAGTGCGTTTACTCCGGGCCTGTTGATAACTAATAATGTGCTTAATGCGTTTGAAATGTTTCATCATATGAAGTGCTCGAGCAACGTGGAGGGTAGTATGGCGATAAAGTTAGACATGGCCAAAGCTTATGACAGGGTGGAGTGGGTGTTTCTCAGACGGGTTTTGGAGGTGATGAATTTTGATAGGGGATGGGTCTCGCGGGTCATGACTTGTGTATCGTCTGTATCATTCTCGATCCTTATCAATGGGGTCCCAACGGATAGGTTTTGTCCAGAGCGAGGTCTACGTCAGGGGGATCCTCTATCGCCATATCTGTTTATACTATGTGCGGAGGCGCTCTCTAACCTTGTCCGGAGGGCAGTGGAATGTGGGTCTCTTCATGGGCTAAGAATCTCGAGCAGTGCGCCGGCTATTTCTCATTTATTTTTTGCGGATGACAGCATTATTTTCGTGAGAGCGAATGAGGCGGAAGCGGGTGTAGTGAATAATATTTTGCGACGATATGAAGCTGTTTTGGGCCAATTAGTAAGCTTGGACAAGACCACCGTTTCTTTTAGTAAAGGGGTTTGAAGGGGTGTGAGGGAACAGGTTGCGGCGAGACTTGGGGTGAGGGAGGTGGAGGTTCAGGAGCGATACTTGGGCTTACCGACGGTTGTGGGTCACTCTAAAAAGGTTATCACGGACTTAATTAGAGACAAGCTGAGTAAGAGGTTACAAGGTTGGCGCGGGAAATTATTGTCGACGGCAGGTAAGGAGGTTCTCATAAAGGCAGTGGCCAATTCACTTCCTACCTATGTGATGAGTGTGTTCAAAATCCCGGCGAAATTTTGTAATGTTCTCAAATCGATGGTGGCTCGGTTTTGGTGGGGACATGAGGAAGGTAAAAGGGGTATATATTGGGTCTCGTGGAAGCGGTTATGTCGGCCTAAGTGTGACGGGGGGATCGGGTTTCGAGATTTCGAGCTGTTTAATAATGCGTTATTGGGTAAACAAGCTTGGCGTCTTGTGACGGAACCGGAATGCTTATGGGCTCGTGTTATGAGGGCTCGCTATTTCCGTTTGGGTGAGTTTATGTCGGCGGAGGTGGGTTATAGACCGAGCTACACATGGAGGAGTATTCTTGGTGCCCGAGCGGTGTTGGAGCGAGGATAGGAGATGGACGAGACACGAGGGTGTGGGGGCATCCTGATAGGCTTATCGCGTACCTATGCAAAGATAAATTCCCTAGACACAAATTAATGTAGTAATAGGGGTCGAACACAAGGAAACGGAAATTACGTCGTGAATTGCTATGGGTAGATTTTTATCAAGGTCGACTTCTATTTTGGGTTTGGTTTGTTTGGTTGATGATTAATAAAAATTACGATGTAAATAATATAATAAAAATGAGTCTAAAGGGTTCGGGTCACTCATGCAAAGGTAAACATATGAACATGATAAATTTGGTACTAATAATTTTGTCAATTGTTTAGGCTTAGAGATACCCTCCTTACGGCATTAGTATCAACCATAGACCGGGTCCTAGAAAAACTCTCGTCCATGACTAGGTCGTCCTACCACACATGCTTAGTCTAATTCAATTCCGTGCCTCTCGACTATAGAACGAATAAACAAATTTAATCTACGACTACGGCCGATAATCAAATATTAAACGTAACAATGCAAACATGTGATGGAAACAATTGAACAATATTTATTATAAACTTATTTAAACATGTTATACATTTGATTTTGCATGGCTCCCCTAGCCTTTAGACTAGGAAATTTAGCTACTCATACTAAATTATAAATTGCAAACTAAATTATAAGAGATGTTAAACATGGTTGTTTGATTTATGTAAATTAGATGATATAACATGTGAAAGGATTAATGCTAATGTAAAATGAAATGCTTGATTATAATAACTATGTGGTAACTAAAATAATAATGTAAATTGCAAACTTGAAATTAGAAATACCTTATAAATGAGAACTTATATGGAAGAACAAATAACAAATAACCAAAAGCTTGAATATCAAATGCTTGAGAATATCTTGAAGTACAAAATGTTGAAAGATTAACTAATGGAATGCGTAACTAATTGTAAACTAAAGTGAGAAAACTAATGAGAGAAATTATAATGCTTGAGGCTATTGTAAATATACTTGGACGTGAAAAATGAGATGCCCTAAACCTCGGAATACCTCTCATATTTATAGGAGAGGAGAAGGAAACGTAAATTCTTTAGATGCATGCGGCCCCGATGGGGGCCGCGTGTTTCTCCACCGTTTGCCTTAATTTCCCTCTTAATAACTTGGAGAATCCTATGTGGGTGATTAATTGTGCGATTAATCACCCGGTTAATGCTTGCATTTGGCATCTTAAGAACATTTGGAATCCCATGCTTTCCCCTTGACTTTTGACTTGCAATTTGGACTTGACTTGGATATTTGATCACATTTGTATTTTGCTAATTGATCCAACAAATTCCCATGAAAAAATCCATGCAACTTGAAGTACAAAGTCCATGCAACATCCAATCCTAAGTCCATTTGGTCTTCATTCCTCTTAGCTTGCAATTTCTAGCACTTTGTAGTATTTTAGCTCCAAAAAGCTTATTCTCTACCAAATATGTCAAAACATCCAAAACAACTAGAAATGCAAATATTAGCTATAAAACACTTAAGATAAGTGATAAAGACATGTAAAATCAAGCTAATATAGGGGGTTAAAATGTATAAAATATGCACTTATCAAACTCTCCCAAGCTAAATCCTTACTTGTCCTCAAGCAAGAGACCAAATTCCATCAATTGCAATATCCTAAGAAAGCTAAGCATAATGATTTAAAAACCCGAAACAACATGGGCAAGGAATAAAGCAAGACATGGATGAGATTTACACGACGGTGTAGCATAGAAAACTTTGAATGAACCTTTAAGCTCTTACATGATCTTTCGACTTATGGACTCTCACGGTGCACTCAAACTCTTTTTTATGTGAAAGGACAATTTTTGTGAATGATCACTCAACTATCCTCAACTTATAACAATGTGCCCGCAATTTAATATGATAAACATGTCAAAACTAGTAAGCAAAGACAATCAAATGTAAGCATGATAAAGAAGCCAAATGGGTAGGAAGAAGGCAAATAAACATGGGTAAGAAGGGGGAACAAAAGAGTTATGGTAATGTGGAGCTAAGTCAAGCTAGAAACTACCAAAATGCAAGGATGCTTAATCCCAATTCTAACCCATTTTGCAATTCAAACCATAAGAAAATTCTCCAAAATAAAATGAATAATGTTTGAGAATTTCTCACATCTTTTCTTCTTCTCTTTTTTTTAGCATTAAGACTAAGTTCACATGACTTCAAACAACAAAACATATCCCAATGAGCATCCAAACACTATCCAACTAAGCTACTAGCTCAACAAGGGTAGACAATTTTAATGATGTAGCTAAGGATAAATCTTGTGAAGGGGCCAAAAAGGCTAAAATATCATGTGAATGGCTCCAAAATGCTATAACAAATGAATGCATGCTAACCAAGAGATGACATGAGAACCATACTTGTGCGTTTTGATGTAACACACATTATAAGGAGACATCTACACTCACCTAAGTGAGACCAAATAAAGATGAATGACTTTTAAGGAGGTTCTACCTTACCAATTTTGTAGCTTGCCAAAAGTCAACATCAAGCCTATTCGGTTCATTCTCCATCTCCCACCTACTATGTCAAGACATCCCATGTAACTAATATCCCATCATTAAAGAATAAATCATTAGCAACAAGCCATTATTAGGATAAGCAAAGAGGAAAGTAGGCTACAAGCAAGCACAAAGCAAAAATTTCTCTCAAAATTTTTCAAATTTTCTACACTACATGCAAACTACACTATATGCAAATGCAATACCCCCCCAAGCTAAACATCACATTGTCCTCAATGTGCCAACTATCCAAATCACCCAATCAAACCATAAAAATGGCTCAAAGCACAAAACAAAGAGGACTAGAGGTTATGTTTAATGGGTTGCAAGATCTAAACTAATATGCAAAGCAATTAAAAACTTACTCAACTTGCTAGCCCCTCCCCCCCCCCCCCCCCCCCCCACCCCCAAGGTAGCATGAATTCGGGGGATTTCTTCATCAATCAACTAAGAAAAGGACCAAAAATCGAACCCCTTCCTCCCTTTCTTCTTCTTCTTACCACTACCACTTGATTCTCCTTGTTGGCCACTTCCACTTGAGTCATCCCCTTGAAGAGGAGTGACATACTCACCAATATCTTGGCCACTACCAAGACCATCACCATAACTACTAATCCCACCATATCCACCATAGCCTCCATAGCCTCCTTGCAATGCCTCAACCCCATAATCCGAACCACAAAAATCCGGACCGGGTTCATATGTAGCAAATGTACCTGCATCATTGTTAGGAGGGGAAGGGGGGATAGGAGATGGAGGAGGAAATCCACCCGGAAGATAAGTATAGAATGAAGGGTGTGGCCCCTCGTGTTGGATAACTCCTTGCCTAGCAAAATGATCATAAATAGGATGCAATGCAAGTCGTTGGTCATCACGAATTTGATTAACACCTAAGTTCATTTCCCGCATCATGTTCATCATTTCTATGCTATAAGGTGACTCAATGCTCGAGGTGGAGTGACGTGCTTGGGAGGATTGACCTCCCACACGCCTCTCAACGGTGGTAGGTGTCTCACCTCTAAGGGCCAAATGGTAGGTCGGTCTAACAAAAGGGTCACTTCCACGATGAGGCTTAGTGTGAACCAAAGCCTTAATTTCTTTCTTTTCCTCGGGTAGACGAATGGATTATTGCCTACCTATCTTCCAAATTATGTTGGGATGAGCATCTTTAAACCAATTACAAGAAAGAAAGTATTCATAATCAAGCCCGACTCCCTTAGACCTACACTCAAGCAATGGTCTCAAATCGGTATTCTCTTGGTTAAACCTACACAAATGGTGAGCAATTTTAGTGACCAAACCCCCTAAGACAATGCAACTATTCTTGACATTACATTGTTTGGTCAAGTGGACCACAAAGTGGTAGGGGATATTGATTCCCCACTTCTCATCACCATTAACATTCAAGAAAGCACCCAAGATTTCTAACTCAATCTTCCTCACCGAGTGAGGTTCATTTCTCCCAAAAAAGGTCCATCCCATAAACCTTTGCCAAATCCTTATGTCGGGGTAATGAATAAATTGATGAGGGTATGATCCCAACCCGGAAAAGGCAAGTGAGAAATGGCATTCCAAGTCAAAACGGGGTTATAATCATCGGGTGATTCGGTGGGTAAGTCTCTGTGAGGCAAATCAAAGATAGAGGCAAAGTCCGCTAAGTCCAACCTATGATCTTCATTAAACAAGCGAAAGGTAACAAAAACAACAAAACCGGGTTTCCTAGACCTATGAAACTCGAAAGAGATCAAGAACTCAAGAGTGAGTTTGGGGAAGGTCTTATAATTCATGGTATAACAATGCTTCATACCAAGATTCTTAAACAAAACCTTAACATTTTTCTCAATTCCAATATTGTTTAAAGATGCTTGGTTGATAAATTTTGTTGGTTCCATACCTTTGCTCTTCAACATAACCCAATTGTTGTATTGAGTTTGTGAATTGAAGATCACATTTGGATATTCCGGGTCATGCCATTGTGGGACTTCCTCCATTTGGACATCCGCCGCTGCATTTGAAGGCTCCGCCTCACCCCTCCTTCTCTTAGAAGCACCTTGTGAAGGAGCTTTTCTTGGTGCCATTTTTCTGAAATTTTAAGACAAAATTCATCTTAAGGCGAACCAAAATTCATCCTAATAGGCATAATAGCATTAATTAGTGAACTAATTCATACTACAAACATGTAATAAGCATTCTACAACCAATTTCTAGCACTAAAAAGCACAAAATCGAATTCCCCCAAATTGATTTAGGGTTTGCATAATCCAATTAATTGATTGAAAAGGATGAATTTAAAGAGAAAAGAGAAGAAAACTTACCAATTTGATGTTAATGGATGAATGAAGCTTGCAAATCAATGAAGAAATTGAAGTTTCCTTGTGATTTTAGATAGAAAAATGAAGAAAATAATGGAGATAGAGAAGAGGGGGTACCGTCGGGTATGAGTATGAAGGATAGAAATTTTTTTTTTACCCGTCAAATAGAAGCTATATTTCCACAGAACCACGACCCCGATCGGGGCCACCAACCCCGATCGGGGTTGACTGTAAATCCCGTTTTTGACCTCCTCGTTTATGGACGTGAATTGTTTTCTCGTTTTTCGAAAACCACGTCCCCGAACGGGGTTTTTGCATGGGGTTGCGTGTCAAATGCACTCCAAATTCTCCTTTCTTAATTCTTCACCTAAAAATCACAAAAAGAAACATCGTTAAGTCGAGTATTTTATTACTAACCTACAAAAAACAATAAATTGCAGAAAATTAAAAACAAAAATAAACAAAAGCAATAAAAAGCTTGGGTTGCCTCCCAAGAAGCGCTGATTTAACGTCCCGCACGACGAAAAAGCTTGAGTCGGTTTAAGATATCTTTGGTAGAGGTTGAACGGTCATTTCCTCTATCACACCAACGATCACATTCTCATGGTAGAGCTTCAAACGATGACCGTTTGCCTTGAATTTTTCGCCCTTGGTGGTCATCACTTCAACGGAACCGAACTTGTTGACATTTGTGACGGTATATGGACCTGTTCACCGTGATCGTAACTTTCCCGGAAATAGCTTGTATCGGGCATTGAATAGCAAGACCTTATCACCAATTTAAAATTCCTTGTTCAAGATCTTCTTATCATGCCATCTTTTTGTTTTCTTCTTGTAGAGACGGGAGCTCTCATAAGCTTGCAAGCGGAATTCATCGAGTTCATTGAGTTGCAACAACCGCTTCTCTCCACTCAATTTCGGGTCCATGTTAAGCTCCTTAATTGCCCAAAAAGCCTTTTGTTCCATCTCAACGGGAAGATGGCATGCCTTTCCATAGACCAACCTATATGGTGAGGTACCAATAGGTGTCTTAAACGCGGTATGGTAGGCCCATAAGGTATCATCGAGCTTCATACTGTAACACCCCCGTACACCAGAACGCCTTACCAAGGACCATTCCAGTATATGACGGTGTCACCATCTCGGTTTCCCGAGGAGGTAGATCAAATTAGACAATATGAGAACAATATTATATCATTAAAGAATCTATTTCAAACCATTCTATACAAGTTCCTAAAAGCAATACATCTCAACTACAACACTTGTGATTCTACATCTCTAGACCAGTAGCGTGATGACTCGATCCCTCCAATCCCAGCAGCAGTAATCAACAATACCTGCTAAGTCAACTGCTCACCATCCCCGAATGGATCACCGCAGATACCACAAAACAACACGGGGTCAGTACTGACCAAACAAATATGAAATAAGACAATAAGTAAATAGCTGATCATCCGCTATCCCAACTCACCACCTCGTATACACACCGACTACACACAGAGTGTGTAGTCCTGCCAGATTACCCATCGCAACAGATAATCCACGCCGCCAGTGGGTGACCGCAGCCCATCCCCACCTAGTCCAGCTCCTCACGAGCGACTATCAGTCCCTGTCCCTTAATGTGCACATCCCCTCCCGTGGCGGGTTCCACGGAGGGCGAACTAGGGTGTGAAGCCACTCCCGCAAGTGACTCCACCACGATCTCAATCACAACAACACAGCTGTCACCTGACAACGTCAACACCACCACAACCACTATACTCCAAGGATCAGCGGATAGCCAATATTCACAATACAATCATAGAATTCAATTCAATTAACATTAGACTGAGTAGGGAGACCCTACCTCATAACAAGGCATGAAAGACTTCCATCTAGAGCCACGCACAATTCCAATAAGCACCCTAACATTTATAACCATATCCTATTACACAACTATACTCAAATAATCATATAAACGAACACAAGGCAGCAACTTACCTAACCTTGCTCATCGGTGACGACATAGACAACCACCATTCACGATCTCCTCGCTCCGCGAGTCCCGACGTTCCCATGGTAGGGTTAGGCTAACTCCTTAGAGGCATAAGGCTATGGAGTGATTGAGTAAGGTAAAGGTCTAGGGTTAGAGAAGAGAAACTGTCGAGGAAAAATGAGAAAATAGAAATGAATCTCGCGAACACGCATTTATAATAATACGTCATCCGCAGCCATACTCGGTCGAGTATAGGAATACTCGGCCGAGTAGACTCCACTCGGTCGAGTATTGGTGATACTCGGCCGAGTGGCCTCCGCTAGGTCGAGTGACTGACTTATACGCCCCCTTTTTACCAGTCTGATCCCTCACCCAATCATCCCTAAGGTCTGTTTGGTCAACAAGATAGGTCAACAGCGTTCCTACAATTCCCGAGTATTACAATCTTCCCCCCTTAAAAGAACTTCGTCCCCGAAGTTCAGCCCGCACGACACTCCCGCAAAAGACTTTACGTACCATGACCCTAACCACCTTCACCAAGGTGCGCAAATTCACACTATCCATACGTTACCATGAACCATCTTACTCAACAACAATCGCTTATCACAGCTACCTTTCCCAACAATAACCCATTCTCAAAACAGTATGCACCTATATACCTACATGAGTATGCAATTGCGACACTTTACACAGCGTAAGAAAACCATACACAAATGTAAACTACCACATTCCGTACACTTATATTAAATATACAAAAGCAATGCGATACTCTATTGTAGAGCAACACTCACATTATAAAGAGTACTAAGTATACAATCCCCACTTTCCAAACACGCGATATATACGTACACAATCACCACATTCCGGACACACACACCATTGATCATCATTTGACTCGAATCTTTATATTACTTGACACCCGTGCACCATGTAATTTTCATATTAATTGAATACACACAGATGCGGCTTAAAGAGACATAATTGTAATTTAGTAACTCCGAATGTGAACGCCTAACATACCTATAATGCCCAATATATCATAAAAATTAAATACTTACTCATAAATAAAATACATATTTCACAATTAAAATACTTATCATAAAACTTGAGTTGGGACATCCATGTATAGTATAACCTTTATATTACTCGAATACAACATAGCTATCACTTCAAGGGAACATGAACGTACATACATGAAATTCCAAAATCATAGATATAACTAAACACATGTTTTACATACATGAAATACTTAATTCCGCGACATTACTCTTCCCCTCTTAAAGGAACTTCGTCCCCGAAGTTCACTATTAACTAAGGCTAACACGCACCCCTGACGGTGACATTACTCGTAGACCCTTGTAGTATACCCCAGATTATGACACTACATACTCTTGACTCCTAAGGACCAAAACATTACAGCAACCTAACAACGTATGACACGGTCCGTATAATTAATGAGAAATGACAGTGTGACGTGAAAATCGTCAAGGTAATTATCACTGTAACCGGACATATCTCCATATCAAGCTTATTACAACCACTACGCTGGTTGCGTAAGGTGTTACCTGACAACCAAGCAATGTCGTAACATCAAGCATTATCAATCACGTATCCATGGTACAACTATCATTCACCTAAGCGGATTATTATGGTATAAAATAACGAGATAAGACATGGACCACTCCCCTATACAATTATCACATAACTTCACCTGTGTCTTCTGTTACCTCAACATTCGGCCGAGTATGAGGAATACTCGGTCGAGTGAGCAATACTCGGTCGAGTGAATTTGTTTACTCGGCCGAGTGAGCTCTACTCGGTCGAGTACGGCGTATACTCGGCCGAGTTTTCATGTCCAGGGGCGTTTTAACGATTTTACATAGTGTTCACAATTAACCTGCATAATACTTTCCGCAGCAGTAACAAACATAACAAATCCCAACCAGAGTCGACATACCACACATCTGCCTACGATAGTTAGCTAACTAACGGCCTTATGGCCAGATACAGTCATCCAACGTAGAAAATACCAAATACCGAAAGCAACATCTAAAAAAAAGGATAGTAAATCTGACACAACCAGATAAGTCTAACATTCAAGAAATCAACTAAATAAGAGTGACATCCAAGATCAGCAATGAGGACCCTCCTCCATGTCATCACCACCACCAGCGCCGGAAGTACCGCACTGAACTCCGGCACTGGAAATCCCTATTTCGCCGAGTAGTCCCCTCCCGGTGATCGCCGGAGTTGGCTCCCCACGGTCCCGCGAGGTAGCCAAACTCGGTCTCCTCCGGAGGTCTCCAGAAACTCGGGTCCACCCCATAACTGTGGAACACTCCCGTATCCACTCCTGGTCCTCTCCACCATACAGGCTGTGCCAAATTAGTCCCGATGCCTTGATTAAGGGTCATCTCATGAAGGTTGCGAAGCACCAAAGTAGAAGAGATCCGCTCAGCCAGCTCATGAGGCTGCATCCTAGGGTCATGCACAGTAGGGTATGGTGCGAACTGATAAGAAGAATAAGGGTAGGAGTCGGGGGCAGAGTAAGAGTGCTCAGACACAACCGGGTCTACCCTAGACTGCCTAACTCCACGGCGCTCCCTAGGTGGGGGAGGTGCCTGCTGCTGTCCCTCAGGTACGGTGGCGGGCTCAGGTAAGTCCAGGAGAATCCGGGGGTCGATCAGGTAGGACTGGGGCTCAGGTCTAGGGATGGCACAAGGTTCCCACTCGGCCAAATGATCGACAACGGGGAGACGAGCTGGGTCCGGAAGCACCATCCACATAGTCCCTCTCACCCTCCAAGCATACGACCCGTCATCCATCTTCCTCAACCAACGGTTTTGACGCCAATACTGGGCGTCCATGGTAGGGACAACCTCAACATACTCATTCCCCTCAGGAGGTGGGGCCTCGAAGTCGGCCAGTCGCTGAGCTAGGCGGGTCACTATGGCCCCGCAAGCAACAAATCGGGTCTCAGACTGTGCCATGCGCTCCAGACTGGAGCACACTATACCAGGAGCACTGTAGTAAAACGGTTTCCGGCGGTGGAGGTTAAGGTAGGACACAAGAAGCATGACCTCGTGAGAGTTGAGTTTACTCACGTCCTCTCTCGAGTAAAGTAGACAGGTCAACATCCTTAGAAACATACGAAGGGAAACGTGCTGAATATCATTAATCAACATGGCACTGACGGTAGGGGCGGGTCGGCCAGTCAAATAAGGCAGGTACTGAGGTGCGCCACTGTTCTTGGCCACGTCACTAAGGTAGTCATCCTCCTCAGCCTCTAAACCTAAATGGTCAGCCAACTCATCCAGGGTAAGCTCATGATCCCTATTCAAGAGACGAAAAGAGACGGTCTTCCCCTTCTTATCATACACAAAAGAACTCAAAAACTCTAGGGTCAAGTGAGGGTATGATTTCTTTCTCAAGTGATACAACCCCTCCATGCCCAAAATTTTGAAAATGTGAACTATGTCTTCCTTAATCCCCAGAGTCTCAAGAATACTAGGATTGACACAACGGGTGGGGCGAAAAGGACGACGCATAAGAGCCACGAAAGCCTTACGATGATCAAAGTTAGCGAAGATGACTGATGGATGAGCCGCCACCGGCGGTACGACCGGTTCATTGCTACCTTGCCCAACCTCGAGTTGGACCTCCGCGCGAGGTCTCTTGTTGGGTAAACCTCTAGTTTTCACCATACTGCAAGAAAAACATTCTTAACAAGGGATTGACATATAAAAGTTCTTAACACAAAAGACGGACTGTTTTACTTGTATATCGATTTTGGAATAAGCTTTGGAAGATAAAATAGCAGAAATCACCATCTATTTTACAAATCACATTGTTTCCAGTTTTTATTTTTGTTTCAAAGCAGCGAATGATGTTCCACAACAAAAGAATTCGTTTTTGCTAACCCTAGAACTCAACATTGAATTTTTACTTCATGGAATAAATCAACCAAATTATATACAAGTTCTATGTGTGGTCAAATTCGAAAATCAAGAGGTTTAAGACAGAATTTCGATTGTTTTTAACCGGAAATTGAAATTTAGCATGTTAATCCACAAAGTCTTTGAAAACAATCAAGGAATTTGAGTTTAGATCTTACCTTAAACTGACTTAGGGCAATTAAGAACAAGTGTGGCACCAAGATTTCACCCAAAAGCTTGAGAAAAGAGGAGTATGGAGTTTTAGAGAGAAGAAAAGAGGAAGAGGGAGGCGGAAATAAGGAAGAAAAGGCCCGAGAGTAGGGTTTTTGTATAACCCGAAATTGGCTTGCTACAGCGACACTCGGTCGAGTGTTTGGAATACTCGGCCGAGTGTTCACTACTCGGTCGAGTGTTTAGGATACTCGGCCGAGTGTGCATTACTCGGTCGAGTACCTTTATTACTCGGTCGAGTTTTGAAGAACAGAATCGATTTTTATCCTAACAAAATGGGCACTCGGCCGAGTTTGGTCCACTCGGTCGAGTACTCGCATCTACTCATTCCAATATTCGAAATAAGGAAGGAGTCGTAACTTTTCACCGTTCCTGCAAAACCAAATAACATCGTTCGGAGTTCCGGGATTCCGGCTCGTCACAATTAAAGTTGATTTCTACCACATAAACACACAACAACACATGTATCTGCACATTCATCTCTACACAATCATTCCTTCCACTTTATCCCTCACTATATACAGAAACTATTTTACTGTACCCATACGACACATGTCACAATCTAATTACGATAATAATCAGGTTTAGATCTATATCACATCATTTCCACTTCTGCTAATCACCAAACATACACCCTATTCACATTTGTAACACAATAACGCCACACCTAACACGTCCCAAACGAAACAAATTGATTAAGTTGTTATCGATCACACATTGCAATAATTCTACATTCACTTCCACTTTTCTACACATTTAACTAACACATATCACACAGCACGCAACACTTAGCAACCCACGACTCACACTAGCTACCCTTTTTCCCGTGTCTGGCTTAAGTCCGATGGGGCCATGATTTTGAAATGAGGGCGCCTACTCACCCAAAATCTAGCATCGGCTGGGGCTCCCAACGTACATGCACCAGGTTCATTTTAATTGACACCCTATGTTCATTAATTTCGTTGGTTCAGGTTCCAAAATCGTCGGCTCTGATACCACTTTGTAACACCCCCGTACACCAGAACGCCTTACCAAGGACCATTCCAGTATATGACGGTGTCACCATCTCGGTTTCCCGAGGAGGTAGATCAAATTAGACAATATGAGAACAATATTATATCATTAAAGAATCTATTTCAAACCATTCTATACAAGTTCCTAAAAGCAATACATCTCAACTACAACACTTGTGATTCTACATCTCTAGACCAGTAGCGTGATGACTCGATCCCTCCAATCCCAGCAGCAGTAATCAACAATACCTGCTAAGTCAACTGCTCACCATCCCCGAATGGATCACCGCAGATACCACAAAACAACACGGGGTCAGTACTGACCAAACAAATATGAAATAAGACAATAAGTAAATAGCTGATCATCCGCTATCCCAACTCACCACCTCGTATACACACCGACTACACACAGAGTGTGTAGTCCTGCCAGATTACCCATCGCAACAGATAATCCACGCCGCCAGTGGGTGACCGCAGCCCATCCCCACCTAGTCCAGCTCCTCACGAGCGACTATCAGTCCCTGTCCCTTAATGTGCACATCCCCTCCCGTGGCGGGTTCCACGGAGGGCGAACTAGGGTGTGAAGCCACTCCCGCAAGTGACTCCACCACGATCTCAATCACAACAACACAGCTGTCACCTGACAACGTCAACACCACCACAACCACTATACTCCAAGGATCAGCGGATAGCCAATATTCACAATACAATCATAGAATTCAATTCAATTAACATTAGACTGAGTAGGGAGACCCTACCTCATAACAAGGCATGAAAGACTTCCATCTAGAGCCACGCACAATTCCAATAAGCACCCTAACATTTATAACCATATCCTATTACACAACTATACTCAAATAATCATATAAACGAACACAAGGCAGCAACTTACCTAACCTTGCTCATCGGTGACGACATAGACAACCACCATTCACGATCTCCTCGCTCCGCGAGTCCCGACGTTCCCATGGTAGGGTTAGGCTAACTCCTTAGAGGCATAAGGCTATGGAGTGATTGAGTAAGGTAAAGGTCTAGGGTTAGAGAAGAGAAACTGTCGAGGAAAAATGAGAAAATAGAAATGAATCTCGCGAACACGCATTTATAATAATACGTCATCCGCAGCCATACTCGGTCGAGTATAGGAATACTCGGCCGAGTAGACTCCACTCGGTCGAGTATTGGTGATACTCGGCCGAGTGGCCTCCGCTAGGTCGAGTGACTGACTTATACGCCCCCTTTTTACCAGTCTGATCCCTCACCCAATCATCCCTAAGGTCTGTTTGGTCAACAAGATAGGTCAACAGCGTTCCTACAATTCCCGAGTATTACACATACTCCAATCCTTTCGTGATTTGGCAACAACTTTTTCAAGTATGGACTTGATCTCACGGTTGGAAACCTCCACTTGGCCACTAGTTTAGGGAGGATAAGCCAATCCTTTTCTATGATAGACACCATATTTTTCCAACAAAGCATCAAGTTGTTTCTCACCGAAATGAGTACCACGATCACTAATGATTGCTCTTGGAACACTGAACCTTGGGAATATGATCTTCTTGAACAAGTTAATCACGTTGCGAGCATCATTGGTAGGAGTAGCAATTGCCTCTACCCATTTAGAGACATAATCAACGGCAACCAAAATATACCGATTCCCTTTTGAGGAAGGAAACGGTCCTTGATAATCTATGCCCCAAACATCGAACACTTCTACTTCCAAGATACCATTTAGAGGCATCTCGTGCCTTCTTGATATGGAGCCCATCCTTTGGCAAGCATCACAAGCCATCATGAAATTTTTGGCATCTTGGAACATAGTTGGCCAATAGAAGCTAGATTGCAACACCTTTGCAACGGTCTTGGATGGTCCATGATGACCACCATAAGGAGAAGAATGACATCCTTTTAGCACCCCTTTCACATCCCAATATGGGATACATCTCCGGAATAGCCCATTGGAGCAATGCTTGAACAAATGTGGATCATCCCAGAGGAAGAACTTGGCATCATGTAAGAACTTCTTCCTTTGTTGATATAAAAGGTTGGGTGGCAACTTTCTCCCAACTAGGTAGTTGGCTATGTCGGCATACAAAGGAGTATTGGCTTCCAACATCATTAGAACATCGTCGGCGAAGGAATCATCGATAGGTAACTCAATACCTCCATCATTGAACCTCAAACGGGATAAATGATCGGCAACAACATTTTCGGCCCCCTTCTTGTCTTTAATCTCAAGATCAAATTCTTGCAAGAGCAAGATCCATCGTATCAACCTTGACTTAGCTTCTTGTTTGGCTAGGAGATGCTTCAATGCGGCATGATCAGTATGAACAATGACTTTGGAACCAATCAAGTAAGAGCGGAATTTGTCTAAGGCATAAACAATGGCAAGTAGCGCTTTCTCCGTGGTGGCATAATTGATTTGAGCCGCATCCAAGGTTTTGCTAGCGTAGTAGATAGCATGGAGAACCTTGTCCTTTCTTTGTCCTAGCACGGCACCTACCACATAGTCACTTGCATCACACATGAGTTTGAATGGCAAGTTCCAATCCGGTGATTGGATGATAGGTGCGGAAATCAAAGCCTTCTTGATCCTATTAAAAGACTCAAGAGAATCGTTAGTAAACACAAAGGGAGCATATTTTAAAAGAAGCTCCGTAAGGGGTTTGGCAATCTTGGAAAAATCTTTAATAAAACGGCGTAGAAACCCACATGGCCTAAGAAACTCCTTACACTCTTCACATTTACCGGTGGGGGTAGTTGCTCAATAACTTGGACCTTATCACGGTCCACTTCAATTCCTCTTTCCGAAACAATATGACCAAGCACCACTCCTTCATTTACCATGAAGTGGCACTTTTCCCAATTCAACACCAAATCAACTTCTTCACAACGCTTCAAAACTTTGGACAAGTTAGTCAAGCAAGCATCAAAAGAAGAACCATAGACGCTAAAATCATTCATAAACACCTCCATGATAGACTCAATGTAGTCGGAAAAGATGCTTATCATGCAACGTTGGAAAGTGGCGGGGACATAACAAAGACCAAAAGGCATTCTACGGTAGGCAAATGTACCATAGGGACATGTAAACGTGGTCTTCTCTTGGTCATCCGGGTGAATGGGTATTTGAAAGAACCCGGAATAACCATCTAGATAAGAAAAGTATTTGTGACATGCCAACCTTTCCAACATTTGGTCAATAAAAGGTAATGGGTAGTGGTCTTTCTTGGTGGCTAGATTTAGCCTCCTATAATCAATGCACATTCTCCAACCCGTCACAATTCTAGTTGGAATTAACTCATTTTTATCATTTTTGACTACGGTGGTTCCTCCTTTCTTAGGAACCACTTGGACCGGACTCACCTATTTAGAATCGGAAATCGCATAGATAATTCCCGCATCTAACAATTTAAGCACTTCCTTTTTTACCACTTCTTGCATGTTAGGATTTAGTCCTCTTTGACCTTGGACACATGGTTTATGATCTTCCTTAAGATTAATTCGGTGCATGCAAAATTCGGGACTTATGCCTTTTAAATCGTCAAGTTTATAACCAATGGTTTTCTTGTGAGACCTTAAGACATGAAACAATTTAGCTAATTGACTCACATCTAATTTAACATTAACGATTACCGGACACATCCCCTCATCATCTAGAAAAGCATACTTCAAATTGGAAGGAAGGGGCTTAAGCTCGGGTTTTTGTACCTCAAGATCTTGAGGTGTAGCAACCAAGCCTATAAAGTGTGAGCTCTCCTCCAATGATAGCTCCTATCCATCCAATTCTTGCTCCAAAGTATCAATCTCCTCATTTCCACTCTCATCATCACCTGCAAATGATTCTAAAAGCAAGAGTGCCTCCAAGGGATCTTTAGATAAAGATCGAGGGATAGAGTCTTCTATAACAATGTCAACAACATCCAAAATGTCAATAGAATAACAAGACTCTTCTATAATTGGACTCTTCATGGCACTATTCAAATTATATGTGACCTTATCGTCACCCACTTCCAATGTAATTTTACCGTTCTTGACATTAATTAACGCACCCGCGTTATGTAAGAATGTCTTCCCAAAATGATTGGGATTTGGGCATCTTCGGCCATGTCAAGAACAATAAAATCAACCGGAATGAAAAATTTACCAACGTTAACGGGAACATCCTCCAAAACTCCCAAAGGGCGTTTTATAGAACGGTCCGCCATTTGCAATGTGACACTAGTGCATTTTAAGACTCCCATATTAAGCTTAGCACAAATAGAGTAAGGTATTATACTCACACTAGCACCTAAATCGCATAAAGCTTTATCAATTTGGTAGGTGCCAATTATGCATGGAATAGAAAAGCTACCGGGATCTTTTAACTTAGGAGGGGACTTTTTTTGCAAAAGAGCACTCACCTCGGCGGTGAGAGCTATTGTTTCAACCTCATCAAAAATCCTCTTCTTAGTTAAAATGTCTTTCATGAACTTAGTGTAAGATGGAATTTGAGTGATTAATTCGGTAAAAGGAATGGTTACCTGTAGATTCTTCACAACTTCCATGAATTTACCGAATTGAGAATTCTTTTTATGCTTTGCCAATCTATGAGGAAATGGCACTTTGACTTTTTCCGGAATCTTTGCTTCAACATCTTTCTTTGGAGGAGCATCCTCCACTTCCTTGACTTTCTCAACAACAAGTGGATCATCCACTTTCTTGGGACTTTCTTCAATTTCCTTATCATTTGGAGAAACCTCCAACTCAACAAGCACCTCCTCATCATCTTTGGGCATGGATGGACCATCATATTTTGTACCACTTCTTAAGGAGATAGCATTAAGGGTAGCATATGGTTGCTCACCTTGAGGGGGTAGTTGACCCGATTTCCTTGAAGAGCTAGATGAGGCCAACTGAGCCATTTGTTGCTCCAACATTTTGATTGCGGCATTTTGAGCTTGCTCATTCTTTTGGATTTGAGCCAACAATTCCTTTTGCATACGGACTATCAAGCCCTCAAGCTTACCTCCCTCTTGGTTGTTTTGTTGGGCATTTTGTGGTGGAGATTGATTTTGTTGGAAATTGTTTTGTGGGGGCCTTTGTTGATTTTGATAACCCGGTGGAGGGACATATTTTTGTTGTTGAGGGACATAGACATTTTGTTGTGGTGGGGGTTGTGGTTGAGGATTTAGCACATTGTTGCTTCTATAAGACATATTTGGGTGAAATCTTGAATTTGGGTTATATGTGTTTGAGAATGTGCCCGGTGGATAAGTATTTTGTCTTAAAGCTAGAAAGGCATTTACCTCTTCAATAAGAGCTTGGCAATGAGCGGCATAATGACCCGCACCTCCGCAACCATCACACACAACGATTTGGCTTGTTGAAGACATAGCATTGACTTGTTGAACGGAATCTCTAGCATCCCTTTCCGCCAATTGTTGTTGGAGCAAAGCAATTTGAGCTAGCAAAACGGAGTTGTTGGAGGATTTTTCTTTACCTTTGGATGGCACAACTCAGGAATTGACATATTGGGCATCATGGACCGCCATAAATTCGATCGTGGCATGGGCAAGGTCGGTGTCAATTTGATCAAACCGTCCATTGTTGGCGGAATCAAGAATCCTTCTGGACTCGGCACAACATCCATTGTAGAATGTTATTGCTAGAAACCAATCATCTAGCTCATGATGTGGGCATTGTCTTTGAAGCTCTTTGTACCTCTCCCAAGCCTTATATAAGCTCTCAAGAACTTGTTGACGGAATCCGGTAATTTGGCTCCTCAAAGTTTGAGTTTTCTCGGGTGGAAAAAACTTTTGATAGAAGGCTAGAGCCAAAGTCTCCCAATTGGTGATTCCCATGGCGGTGCGGTCAAGGCTATTGATCCAAAGCTTGGCCTTGTCCTTCAATGAGAAAGGGAAAAGTATTTCCCTTATTTGGGCTTGAGTGACGCCCGTTTGACGGATCATGGAGCAATAGTCACAAAAGTTTTGCACATGCAAATTGGGATCCTCCAAAGGACTTCCCCCAAATTGATTCCTCTCCACAAGGCTAATGAAAGCCGGTTTGATCTCGAAATCCGGCGCGGTGATTTGAGTAGTTGTGATTTCGGCCGGAAGCATGGCCGCGGTGAGCTTTGAGTGATCGGAAAGTTTCACCATCTTTTTGGTAGTAGATGGTGATGGTGGTGGAGATGATGAACTTGAAAACTCCTCCTCTTCAAGGGCTTCTAGATCGTCTAACTAAGACTTTCTAGCACTTTCGGCTTGTACGGGAGAAGAGACCTCTTTCACTTCCTTCCAAAAACGTCGTCTCCTCCTAAAGGTTCTCTCGGGATCGGAATCCGGTGAAAGCAATTCTCCCTTGCGTGAGGACCTGGGCATAAGACAACAATTTCTAGAGAAGTGATAAGTAGCGGTCTCAAGGAACAAGTGTTCCCCAAGACAAAGGAAAACAAGATAAAAATCGACAATTCAAAATGCAATAAAACCGTTTCCCCGGCAATGGCGCCAAAATTTGATAGACTTATCGCGTACCTATGCAAAGATAAATTCCCTAGACACGAATTAATGTAGTAATAGGGGTCGAACACAAGGAAACGGAAATTACGTCGTGAATTGCTATGGGTAGATTTTTATCAAGGTCGACTTCTATTTTGGGTTTGGTTTGTTTGGTTGATGATTAATAAAAATTACGATGTAAATAATATAATAAAAATGAGTCTAAAGGGTTCGGGTCACTCATGCAAAGGTAAACATATGAACATGATAAATTTGGTACTAATAATTTTGTCAATTGTTTAGGCTTAGAGATACCCACCTTACGGCATTAGTATCAACCATAGACCGGGTCCTAGAAAAACTCTCGTCCATGACTAGGTCGTCCTACCACACATGCTTAGTCTAATTCAATTCCGTGCCTCTCGACTTTAGAACGAATAAACAAATTTAATCTACGACTACGGCCGATAATCAAAGATTAAACGTAACAATGCAAACATGTGATGGAAACAATTGAACAATATTTATTATAAACTTATTTAAACATGTTATACATTTGATTTTGCATGGCTCCCCTAGCCTTTAGACTAGGAAATTTAGCTACTCATACTAAATTGTAAATTGCAAACTAAATTATAAGAGATGTTAAACATGGTTGTTTGATTTATGTAAATTAGATGATATAACATGTGAAAGGATTAATGCTAATGTAAAATGAAATGCTTGATTATAATAACTATGTGGTAACTAAAATAATAATGTAAATTGCAAACTTGAAATTAGAAATACCTTATAAATGAGAACTTATATGGAAGAACAAATAACAAATAACCAAAAGCTTGAATATCAAATGCTTGAGAATATCTTGAAGTACAAAATGTTGAAAGATTAACTAATGGAATGCGTAACTAATTGTAAACTAAAATGAGAAAACTAATGAGAGAAATTATAATGCTTGAGGCTATTGTAAGTATACTTGGACGTGAAAAATGAGATGCCCTAAACCTCGGAATACCTCTCATATTTATAGGAGAGGAGAAGGAAACGTAAATTCATCACCCGGTTAATGCTTGCATTTGGCATCTTAAGAACTTTTGGAATCCCATGCTTTCCCCTTGACTTTTGACTTGCAATTTGGGCTTGACTTGGATATTTGATCACATTTGTATTTTGCTAATTGATAAGTAGCATTTTAGTCGTATTTTACCCCGCATTTATAACTTATTCCGACTCGATTTCGTGTGCTTAAATGTCTAAAAAGCTCATTTGATTACTAATTTATAATAATTAGTCGTATTAGTTTATAATTAATAATTAATTGTGTTTATGTATAATATTAGTATTATTATTATTATTATATTAATTTAATGTGTAGGGAAGGCGGAATAATAAAGAGGGGATTCGAGTCAAGCGCAATTTGAGACGGAAATTAAGGAACAAGTTGGATCGAGACGAAAATAAGACGGGTCAAGGTAGAGTCAAAGGAAGGTGATGGAAAGATCCACATAAGCAAAGTCAACTCTTGACTTTAGCAACAGAGCAACAACATTTCGTACCTGCATCATCAACCTTCCACCATTCATCAATCATTACCACCATTCACACCATTTCATTTCACCATCACCCACCTTCACTCACCATTAATTCACCTCCATCATATACCCATAAACTCACCTCCATTAATAACCACCTTCAAACCCTCCACCATCATTCATAATCTTCATCACCATTAAATTCGACAGCCACCGTGCTCTGCCACCACAGTCAGTCGAGCACCCAACAACAACAATAACCCGCGACAACCACATCTCGCATTCACCAGCATCTCCACCAACACCGAATCCGACATAAGCTGCTGCTCCATCTCCAATTCACCCACAAATCCACCACCATTCAATCACCATTCACTCGACCTCAACCCAGAAATCTCCGTCCCATATACTCCATCATTCATCCACCGTACTCACCTTCATCTCCGTCGCAACCACCAGCTCAACCACCAACCCGTGCTCCTCTTCCCTGCATTAACCCAGAACCGATCTCAATTTGATTGAGCAACCCAGATTCGAGCACCAATCGACTTCAATTCGCAGCACAGCAGCATCACAATGATTCAAACGCGGCATCGAAACCCGAGTTGAATTGCAGTCGATGCTTTTAAGGAAAAAGGAAGAAGAAATCAAGAAGGGGATTTTAATTGCAGCTGCCGGGTGAATATTGCAGCCGAGGGAGTCAAGTATGCCCGGTCGGGTGAAGGTGATGCCCGGTCGGGTGTAATGTTACCCGGTCGGGTACAATTCTTGAGGAAGGTGTTTTGGCTTTTGGCAGTAAAAGACAAAGGAAGCTTTGTTTTCTTTGGGTTGAAGTGTGTGTCGTGTGACACAATTTAAAAGGGGAATTATTATTGTTATTATTATTATTAGTTGTATTAATATTATTAGTGGTATTATTAGATTAGACTAGTATAAAAAAGGAGACTACAACACACCTTATATTAGAACACCTTACCAAGGAGAATAGAAAATTAGACTAGTTAATTCTCTCCTCTCAAATATTGTAGAACCCTAATATTTCCTCCCTCATTTTCACTCAATAAAAAGTTGTAATCTTTCTTTAGTTATTAGTTTAAATCTTCCTTTGTTTATGCAAGTTCTTCCTTTCTCATTAGTATACTATTAGTATTTTGGGTTGTATTTGAAGATTAGAAGAAATTCATTCTTCCATTATTGCCCAAGATTGTTACTTTCCTCTTTGTTGGTACAATTCTCACCTTTTGTTTGCATTTATTTTCATTTGTTTACATTTATGTTCTTTACTTAATGTTTTCATTCAAAGTTTCTATTTTTATTATGTTTACCATACTTGTTTGTATTTTGTTCCATTTTATTGTTAGTTTTTCATCCTTAAACATGTGTGAGTAGTTCTCCTCTAGGGCTTAGGGGGATCTCGGGTCTATAATGGGTACGATTTTGGGTTAGAATTATAAGGAATAGGGTGTTTTATTGGTTGTCACTTTCTTGCACATGAAGTGTTTGTAGAATTCTTTCTATGAAAGTTTGAGTATTTTCTCACATGTTTAGTTGTCTTGGTGTCTATACTAATGGATGAACAATCTTGGTGTGTAGACTATTGGATGATCTTTGTGTATGTGTGTGACGGGTTTTAGTTAATCACATGAAAGTGGGTTAACGAATTCTAGGTGCCCTAAGACATTAGGCATAATTTCTTGACTAATTGAATCACCTATTCCCCTTATTTGTCTTGTTTCATGCCCAATGACCCGAGTGAACCCAAAAGCTCTAGTCTTTCTCATATTGATCAATTACAATTGCATTTAGTTTAATTTTATTCCTTATTTGCATCTTAGTTTATCATAAATCAAACCTCTTTCATTATTAGGCTAAAATAGGACTTAAACAAACCAAGTATACACCCCCGCCATCTTCGTGTTCGACACCCTAATTATACTACTTAATTTGGGTTCTTATAAATTGTTTTTGATTGGGAAGTGACGACAAATTCCTACCTATCACTAATTGATCCAACAAATTCCCATGCAAAAATCCATGCAACTTGAAGTACAAAGTCCATGCAACATCCAATCCTAAGTCCATTTGGTCTTCTTTCCTCTAAGCTTGCAATTTCTAGCACTTTGTAGTATTTTAGCTCCAAAAAGCTTATTCTCTACAAAATATGTCAAAACATCCAAAACAACTAGAAATGCAAATATTAGCTATAAAACACTTAAGATAAGTGCTAAAGACATGTAAAATCAAGCTAATATAGGGGGTTAAAATGTATAAAATATGCACTTATCACATGCGTGGGTCGAAGGTAGTGAAAGTGGCAAGGTGATATCCCCGTGTAGACCAGGGAACGAAGTGATGATTGTCGCTGATCTTCTTAAGCCGCAAGGGAGGGGGTGGGGGGAGGAGACTGTGGAGCGTATGTTCCTGCCTTTCGAAGCAGCCCGAATTCTCAATATCCGCATTAGCCCAAACTTGCCGAGAGATACGTGGTACTGGAGCCTTGAAAGAGACGGAGAGTACTCTGTTAAGACGGCGTATGCGTGCTTGGTAGGGGATACTATTGATACAGGTGGTCCGTCGAACTGAGAGAAAGAAAGATGGTTGTGGAATCGGCTATGGAAAGTCCGGGTTTGGCCTCACATCAAGCTTTTCTTTTGGCAGCTGTGTAGTGGAGCTCTGACAACCTTGGACAACATAGCAGCTCGGGTCAGAGGTGAGTCTTCTTCTTATTATTTCTGTACTTCTAGTTCCGAATCATCTTTACATTTGTTCCGAGATTGCAGTGTGGCAAAGTGGGTGTGGAGCTCTCTTAATTTGGATGAGGCAGAGGAGGGAGTTACAGCGGTTGGGGTGGGCGAGGTTCGTGACTGGGTGGAGGGGATATGGCGGGAAGCAGAAGTGCGAGAAGTAGAGAAATATATGGTTGGATGTTGGGCGATCTTGGAGCATAGGAACAAGGTGGCTTTTGACGGGGCTTTGGCAGAACCGGATAGGATTGCGAGTCGGGTCAGGGATATTCTTTCGGAGTTGGAGACCGGGGATGAGGGTGGACGAGGTAGGCCGAGGAGGAGGGAAATGAGGACTGAGGAGAGGGGGAATGACGGGTGGAAGACGGCGAGGAATGGCTATGTTAAAATTAATGTGGATGTGGGCACTACTACAGATACAGGCTATAACAACGGTCAAAAACCGTTGTTATATAAAAAAGCGGACGTTGTTAAAGCGTCCGTTGTAGAAGGTTTTAACAACGGTTGGCTTACTTAAGGAAACCGTTGTTAAAACTATTAACCACGGTTTTATGTATTAAAACCCGTTGTGGAAAGTGTGACACAATTTTGGGGGGAAAGTTATAACAACGGGTTTTAATATACAAAACCGTTGTTATAACTAAAGACAACGGGTTGTTATAAAATAACCGTTGTTGTTTGTTCTTAAAAAAAAAAAAAAAAAATTAAATATTACTAGATGCATGCATAATTACGGCTGTTAGAATTCGATGCATGCATTATTACCGACATCACTTTGTACATATGAACGGATAATATGGAATGAGAAGGGTTAGTAATAGGATTTGAAGCAGCATTATTGAGAGATATGATGATGATTATGGCACAACTTCCTAACATATTTATTAATTAAAAAGCAATTAACTCAACCCACACATTGCTTAGTATAAATACATTGCATATCTCAACTAACATTTCCATTATCTCATATATTCATCTCCAAACTCTAATCGTTAAAACAAACTCTACTTAATCTTTCAAATCAAACTCAAAAAACTCTAACAAAATGAATGATTTCATCCTAAAGACTCTTACCATGATCGAGAACAACAACTTCATCCGCCGGTTCCTCCATATTGAGGAAAGTTTCAGGAGCTACCTTGCGGAAGCTCGATCCGCACTGAAGCACGCCAAAGAAGATGGCTTGACGGAGCAAAAAGCAGCGATTTGCGGCTATATGACGATATAGCAAGCTGGCCGAACGGAACCTCCAAATAGCCAAGGAGGAGAGGATGGATACGATAGAGCACAATAAGATCCTCCATGAAAATATAAGAATTGCATTTTTACATATGTAATTTTTTTTTTTAATTTATGTATTTATAAATATATATATATATATATATATATATATATTAATTATGTTTATCTTACTTCTTCATCTTGCTTCTTCATTGTTTTAGTAACTAATTATGCGAACAATACTTAAACAAATAACATAATGGTCGATAAAAACACATATATGCAAAAGAAATAAATAGAAAAAGAAAATAATGACGATGAAACTAACAAAGTGTGGCGAGATTTACCGATAAATACGAGTAACGTAATAGACGATGAAATCACGGTGACGGCGAGAAGATAAAGCGACGATGAGAAAGAGAGAAATAGAGAAAGAGAGAAAGAGAGTGTGTATGTGTTTTGTGTTTGTTTGTCTGCTTTGTTTGTGTTTGTGTATTAAGGGTTGTGTTTTGTGGCTGCAGCAGACTTACATTTGTGTGGTTTATAGTATGGAAGGTATTGACAACGGTTATTAAACAACAACCGTTGTGAAATATGTTTTAACAACGGTTGTAAAAAACACCCGTTGTCAAATATGTTTTAACAACGGGTTTCTTAAGTAACCGTTGTGATTACTTTTCACTAACTTTGCGCCAAATTATTAACAACGGTTCCGCATGTGTGACCCGTTGTTAAAAATAATAACAACGGTTTTTATAACCATACCCGTTGTAATTGATTTTAGTAAAATTCGCGCCATACATTCTACAACGTCTATTGTGATTTTCGTGAATAATCGTTGTTAAAGGGGCGTTGTAGTTGCCTAAATTTGTAGTAGTGGGGGGTCAAGGAAGAGGAAGGGGTAAGCACGGGAGTGGTTTGTCGGGATGCGCGAGGGGAGGTGCTATGGGGTATGACGATGGTGCGCAACTCGGAGTGGGATCCTCGGTTTGCTGAAGCGGCTGCGGTATATGACGGATTACAAGAGGCACAGGCTCGTGGACATCGTGAGGTCGTGGTGGAAAGTGACTGCCTTCAGGTGGTTGAAGCGCTGCAAGCACAACGTAACGGGAGGAGTTCGTTTTTGTTACTTATTGAAGACATTTTATCGCTTTCAAATAGTTTTCTTTCTGTAATTTGGTCGCATACGAGTCGTATTAATAACTCGTTAGCTCATGCTTTAGCTCATCCTTTTCCTAGGGTGGTTGGTAAAACTGTGTGGTCGAACATTTTACCTCCTGTTGCGAACTCTGCGGTGGCGTATGATTTATCTTTAATATATTAATACCCTTCGGGTGTTTTCCTAAAAAAAAAAAAAAAAAAAAAAAAAAAAAAAAAAAGTTGACACATTTGGAAGAATTAGAGCTGATCAAAAGCGGGCTTGGGCCGGACACGGGCCGGGCCCAACTACTAAAAAAGTGTCCGACGGGCCTTATTTTATAGCCCGAGCCCGCTAAGCGGGCCAATTTCCACTGTCCATACCCGTCCACTTCAAACGAGCGGGCCGGCTAGCGGGCCTGACTAAAATCAAATACAGAAATTAGTGTTTCTATTAAAATACGAGTTTGTTATCGCTACATCCCACTAGAACTTAACAATTGTCTTTAAAGCTTACCCTTAAGAAAGTATACTAATTTTCAAAAGATAAGTTTACTAGATTTTGGAAAAAACACAAGTTTGACATGATAATGTTCTACTACAAACATCAAAAGTTCATTTTTGCCTTGGTCTTTGTGCGGCATTGTTAGCGGTTACATACAAGAATCCCGTTAGCATATCGTCCATTCTCGAAAAATCTTTATACGACAAGTGTAAATACCGACAATCTTCCACTTATATGTAAGGTATAAGTATTCATTTGCGCTACTTAATTGGTTTAGAGTGTACAAATTGTAAATGAAATGAGCATAGAAGGTCGGAGGATTGAGGGTTTTTGAGGACTTTTATGAGGTTAATTTTAATAGCGGGCTTAACGGGCCGCCCATGGACAATTTTTTTTAGTCCAAGCCCGTCCATTTATTCTAGCGGGCCTAGTTTTCTTGTCCGTTGCCCGTTTAATTTTTTATTTTTCTTGTCCAAGCCCGCTATTTTAGCGGGCTGGACGGGCTGGGCCGAACGGGCCGACCCGCACTTGATCAGCTCTAGGAAGAATGATTGATGAATTCATTCATTCATGATTCAAGAGAGTAGCATGTTGGGATTATCTTCATAAATAATTGCCTTCTTTTATCCTCAAAAAATACTTCTACTAAAAAAATAACACGCTCTGCCCATCTCATCTCATCTCATCTCATCCTCTTTGTTTCGCCGCCCATTACTCTACTCATTGCTTTGGTTATTCCCTTTTTTCTATCCATTAAACTTTATTAATATTTGTCTGTTTATTTTTTATTTTTTGATGCATATTTTGGAAAATTGTAGGGAGTTTGATTTCCAGAAGTTGGCTAATTTGAGGTGTTTGATTAGTCATTGATATTTGATTGAGGTATTTGAGCTTAACTTCTCATTTTTGTGTTTAGTAATTAGTTTTCTTAATTTTAATGAAATTATGTAATTCAAGTTGATTGTTATGTCTTTAATTTTAATGCTGATACTGTTTTATCGGAAACACAGAGGTACATCTGACCCCACACAATTTGCGGGGTAATGTTGTTGTACTGCTGTACTGTAAATTTTATGTGTAGTTGTAATTATATGAATCCTCATTTCAACGGTTATTTGTACTGATGATAATAAAGTAGAGTGATAGTAATTAAGTAGGTGTAAGAATGATGATTAATTAGAAAGGATGATTAAATTTCGGCATCATTTTTTTCAGAAGTGCCGGCGAATTATCTAATTCAATGGTTATTGCTGACTAAAATATGAGACACGACAACGTTACTCCAATGCGGAAAGAGGTCCTCTTGTGGGGACGTATATACGCGGTCTTACTCCTATGTTGAAAACACAGAGATTGTATTTGGAAATTTTGATTGAAAGTAAATAAATTGAAGCTCCTGTTTGACTGGAGCAACACATTGCTTTCTTGTGATATATAAATTGTGACTGAAGAATTCCCGAGATTTTGACCTCCTTCACAGTTGTTAGTACGTGCCATCTGTCTGCAATTGGGGGTGTCATGTACGTAGATATTGTGTAATCTTCGTTTTGGGCTTGACATGCTACGTGGTGCTCAATTGCACGAGGATTACTGAATGCTACTTTAGTAATTCGTTGCCAATGTGAATTATCGTAGCCCCATTTAGGCAGGCATCAAGTCGTCAGCCTTGCAGAATCAGTTTTCTGTATCTGAGAATGTTCTTAAATTCTAATAGGAAAGTCAGCCAATGCACTTCATTTGATCACGATTAACTCGAACTGACAGTCAGTAGAAGCCCGATTAGTATGGTGTGATTGAGCACATTATGGCTAAAAAAGAACTGACAGCACAAAATAGCTTCTCAAATCATTTTAAGAATGTATTTGGTTTATATTTGGTTTTGTTTAATTCTTCTTGTCATTAATCTTGTACTACCTTTAATTCTCGTGTTTCATCGTTTCAGTTCAAAGGAGACAATCGTTTTGTAACCAGAATATGGACCAAAAAATGAAGAAGGTAAGCGCACAAATTCGATTGTATTATACACCAAATGAATATATATATGAAAGCTATAGGCGCTGTTTGGTAAACAGCATATTGGCCAATTTTTAGCATATTCAAGGGTTTTAGCATGTTTAACCAATCAATATGCTAATTTTAGTGTTTGGTAAACAGCATATTGAAACAACATATTTGGGGTCATTATGCTGATTTACAATATGCTGTTTACCCTAGCATATTGTAAAATAGGAAATTTTTCTCCATTTTACAAAGAAAAGTAACAATATACTAATTGTAATCTGCCAATTACCAAACACTCAAATTAATTTTGCTAATTATAATATGCTAGTCAAACCTTTTGATAAAATCTGCCATTTATAATCTGCTTTTGCAATCTGCTTATGCTGAAATTAATCCGCTGTTTACCAAATAGGGCCATAGTCATAATATGGCTTCTTATGTAATCTACATGTCTAACACTCAATTAGTAGTTTAGTACAATTACTATTTTTCCGAATTTCATACAGGTTTCAAACAAAAAACTCAAAGATTGTGAAGTCAGTATTCCGATAGCTTATGGAAATATTGCATTTTGGCTTGGCAAAAAGGCCAGTGAGTGAGTGTTCTTCTTGTGCATCGTTGCAGCACTTTAGTACATTGTTTGTAGAATTTGAATGCTAAAAGTGTTTTTGGAATAAATTTCTTAGGTACCAGTCTCATAGATGGACAGTTTATGTTCGAGGGGCTACAAATGAGGATTTAGGTGTAGTGGTAAAGCGAGCAGTTTTCCAATTGCATTCTAGTTTCAATAACCCCACAAGAGTTGTCGAGTATCCACCTTTTGAGTTATCAGAATGTGGATGGGGTGAATTCGAGATTGCCATCACCCTTTATTTCCATAATGATGTTTGTGATAAGCCATTAAGCTTGTGAGTGGCTTAGTTGCTATTACATTTTTATATGCTCTTTTTAGTTCGTGGTGATGACGGTAAGAATTTGACAGATATCACCATTTGAAGCTGTATCCCGAAGATGACTCTGGCCCATTATCAACTAAGAAACCTGTTGTGGTAGAGTCATATGATGAGGTAATTTTTTCAGAGCCTTCGGATGCATTTATAGCGCGTGTGCATAATCATCCTGCAGTGAACATTCCAAGACTATCTACTGGTATCCATTTGCCTGTACCAGGTGTGTTCTTTTAGTCTCTCGTGTCCAAGTTTTTTTTGCCAGTGATACATATATACGATCGGATCTTATAATTTTGCAGTGCCTGTTGAAAATGATAAGAGAAAAAAGGGGGACACAAAAGATAGTCATCTTGTTCAATGGTTCACAAATTTCTCAGAGGCAGATGAGCTCTTAAAGCTTGCAGCAGCTCGGCAACAGGTTAGAATTCGGCTGCTCTATAGTTTGTTGATTGTTAGACAGAACAATCACACACTTTAAACATATAAATTATTTTCTCGGACTGAAGTCTGTGGAATTAGAACGTTGTTGAACTTTACCTTGGCTGTGTCTGTTTATGATCCTTAATAAATTGGTCCAAGGACCTGGCTAAATGATCCTTGTTTAAGGCAAGTGATAACAGTAGCCCCATACTTACAGCCTTACAGGCCCGTTTCTACCTATTCAGCTCATTCCCTTTCCACTTGTCAGACTTTTTTCTCTGCTATACTCGATTCCCTCTCGTCTTGCATTCCTCCCTTTATGTACCCTCACTTTTTCGTAATGTGCTGGTTCAAGAGTGTAGTTTCCTCCCTTTCTATTTCAGACATACCCAAATCCTTTCACAATCTTTTGCATCATTACATTTGTTTTTGGAGTGTGACTGTGTAAGTATATATGCGGATTTGGGTCCAATATTTCCAAAAAGCTCTTACATGTTCTGAACAACACAAGGTATGAGAAGTGAAAAAGACTCAAGGAACCATCTTATCATATGGGTTTATCTCAGGCAGAAATCAACTCCTTCCAGTCTTTTAAAGCAGGACAATCTGAACAAGTAGTCCAGTATTTACAAAAATCATCTTGTGTCTAAGAAGTATCACAGTTTATATATATTTCTTGAGGACTTCTGCAAGAGTTGGCTTATTGTTACTACTCTATGATCTTTTTTTCATTATTTTACCACAATTATTCATCGAAGCGGACTTCAAATTGTTTTGAAATTAAGACTCTCCTGTTGTTATATCTGTTTAGCTTTCCAGTTCCAATTGATCTCCCCATGGATACTAGTGTGTTAAATGTGCCTCTGCTGTACAAGATCACATTTTCGTGTGATGACTATCCTTTAGTATGAGGAAAGCTCCCGCCTATGGATGTACGCTACCTTAATGAGTGGAAAGGCTATTCGTGAGTGACACGATAAAAAGTGTTTCAAAAATTGCATTGACTAACCCCTACTTCACAGGGCAAAAAGCACACCTACTAGTGAGTCGTTTGGCCTTGTTCCATCGCACTATGAAAGCCATACAAATATACAATAGCTAGTCTTTAATTTCTGCCAGCAATGGAAACGACTATTCTCTAACGCTAATTGTTGTAGGTTCAAGCTCATATTGCCAAATTGAGAAGGCAACTTACTATGATCGACGGGCCGTCTCAGCCATTGAATCCTACAAGCGACTAGTAAACCTTTGCTTGTTTGATATGAACAAGCGCCGATGAATGAGTCTCAAGGTGCTGTCATCTAATGAGTCTAATATACTTCCATTCTTTAATGGATCTGCTTTCCTTCACAATATTAAAAGAAGGCTTTTGTAATAGTAATACTTTGAAGGGTTTTGTAGAACTTCACTGGAATTCCTCATTTTTATTCTGAATTCATTTTGTTGTACCATCAGATAAGCAATAAGAAAAAATTTGCTGCTTATGCTGGCTTGTTGCTTGTATATAAAATATATTCATTCAGTCACTTCTATTTTTGAATTCATTTTTAGATGTTCGGCCCTAGACTAGAGGCTTTTGAGGTTACCATAGCATCAATGCATCATTTGGCATTTGTAACTTACTAATAAGAACGAATAAACCCAAAATATTGTTCTGGACATTGAGAAAATCACAGTTATTAAGTGAGTAAGCTGCTTTTTTCTCTTGTAAAGTAACAGTCCTGCGATGCAATTTTTATGGTCATTTATAAAAAGACGCTTCGTGTTGCTAAACACATCAGCACATGGGTAAGGCTGCTTATATTCGACTCCTTACCCTACAATTTGCGAGAGTCATTGAGGTACTGGGGTAATGTTGTAGATTGAGTAAGACAATGTTGTAGTTTAAGTCAATCTTGAGGATAGAGGTGGCCACGGGGCGGGACGACTCAGTTTACTCAACCCTGAACCGGCCCGACCCAATCCGGAATTGGCACTTTGCATGTTAGGCTCGCCACATGTATCTCTATGGTCCTATTTTTATTTTATTTTATCTAGAGGTGGCCACAGGCCGGGCCGACCTCGGCGATATGGGCTCATCCTGGTCCCTGAACCGGCCCTCGTCGGGGTGGGGTGAGTTGGTCGGGTCGAACCAGTTTCGAGGATGGTCGACCTTGGACGTGTTAGTCCAATTTTTATTTTATTTTATTCTATTCTCCCCCCAAAAGGCGGGATAAGCGAGTAAAGGGTGAGTTCATTGGCGGGTCGGCCTCAGAAACAACCAGTCCAACTTATTCATGGGATTGAACAGACTGTAAGTTGGGCTGGCCGGACTTGGTTAGAAAAGACCCAAAGAGCGGGCTGACCCGTGCAATTGGCCGCCTCTACTTGTAGAGTGTTATACTAGTATGGCATGAGAACGCTTTCAAAATTGCGTGGATGACTTGGTATGCATGATTTGCAAATTATTGCGTATAGTCGGGGTTTACCTAATGTACACTTGATAAAAAGGTAACGGTTACGAGTTTGCTCGACACTCAAGAAAAGAAACTTAACACCACAATGTTTTTCTATCAGTACAACAATAACTCGATGTTAAAACTTTACAAAGTAATAGAACAATCACTTTCTCTTCAATTTCAACTTAAAAGCAAGTTAAAAATCGGTGTTATCTCCATAACTGAAAAATCTTGAAATGACCTGCTCATATTTTTTTTTTTTTTGGTACAATTGCCCGCTTATAAGTAGTACTTCGTATTGATGATTACACATTTATGGAACTGAGCTAAACTAAATTGAGATGAATTAAACTGAAATGAGCGGAAGTAAGTAGAATAGAGTGGAATTGAATAGAAATTTGTTGGGATAAATGGATCTCAAATTAGCTGAGCTGATCTAATCAGCTGAACTGAACTAAAGTAGGCTTAATGAGAGCTGAAATTAATACGAAAATATAAGGCCTTAAAATGACCCAACTCCGACCCAAAAGATCGTGTCCGGAAACGGTATCGGGTGATTCTTTTTTGTTAGAGTTCTGCCCTTTCCAGTCATTTGAAGTTTGAAACAAAGTAGAAAGTCGGAGGCATTGGCGTGAATTTTAGGTTTTCGCGCGCACCATCGCCATGGACGACTCAAGCTCAATTCTTATCCAAATTTCGACTCTCAAGGATATGCTTGACAAGGTTTACTTTCATTTTCCATCTCATTCGATTCCTATGTTGTTGAATGTCGTAATTTAATTGCGAATAATCGAAGATTTAATTGGATTTAGGAAATCGGCACTTGTTAGGTTAACGATGAAATTGAAGCGAATGTTCGAAGTTTCTATTTAATTACTAGATGATGAAATCGAAGCGAGTATTCGAAATTTTAACCTTATTTGATTGCTACGGTGTTAATGCCGAAGTTTATCATTTTGAAAACATGATCGAAGCTCCTCTTTTTTAGGTTAATGATGAAATTGAAGCGAATATTCAGATTACAAGGCAAATTGAGTCCGAAATTGTTAAGTGTGAAGAAATTGAGGCTGCGCTGGCTGCTAGAGAGTCGGAGCTAATGAAGCTGGTGTATTTCTCAAAGTTTGAACTGCGCGGTTTGATCGCCGTCACTGGTAATTTCTTTTGAAATTTATGATAGTTGATTTTGTTATTTCGTGCAATTCTGCTGTTTGTTACACAAATTTGATCTATGTTTGCATTCACGTGCAATTCTGCTGTTTGTTACACAAATTTTCACTTCTGTCTAGCCCTAGCAAATTATGTCAATTTGCAAAGTGAAAGATCATGGTAATTCCGAGGATAGAAAGGTCTAAATTGGTGTCTATTTTTTCTCTGTTTAAATCATATTGCATCCGGTGAAGCCAATTCCATGCGTTTGTTTTATGTGACTGTGCGATGTGTATTTTATCAAAAGTATCGAATTCTCTTGGCTATTTGCTCGTAATATAACCTACTCTCTTTGTACCGACCATGTCATCTCAGTTTGCCATTAGAGAAACTCTTTTAAATGATATGATGCCTATCGAATACTGGAAACCACAAGTCGAGTTTTTATTCTCCGATGCATAAGTTTAAGGGGACTAACCAATTAAATGCTTCATTGCTTATGGAACCAACAAGTAGGGGCCAGGACTTTGAACTCAAACCTTATTTATGAACATTAACTACTTAACCGTCAAGCCAAGGAAGTCATCTGATAAATTAAATTTTACTGACTCGTATATTAACTTGAAAAGCTAATAGGGAACGTTAGGCCCCTGCCTGACATAACTCCTGTTCGCCTTTGATTGCCTTTTCATCTCAATGGATGTTGTCAGCATATTACATCTGTTATTGGATGAAATCTTGTCATCAACACTAGATTCTTTGTTTTCCTTGATAGTTAACTCGAGGAAGTCAGTAGCAAAATTGATGGATGAGATACATCGTCTGAGGCAGAAGAAAGATGAGCTGACCGAGACAATGAACAAAAAACGGTATTTATAACTGTTAACATCATCTTTTTGTATTCTTCTATGTTGGACATGAGTATTTTAAGCTTTGCTTTTACTCATTATGACAATTTTCTGTTCCACCTTATGAGTACAAGTATGCAACCGCCATGACTCTGTCGACTAAACTAGTTGACAGTTGCATTTCCTGGCTAGTTTTAATGAAGGGCTGTTGTAAGTTGTGCTCTTTCTGCCTGTCTGACTGACTGGGAGTTAAAAACTCAGGCTTAGGTCTACACACAAGCTCAAAATCTGAAAGCTCGACTTAAAATAAGTGTCGAAATAACACTGAAAATTATGCTACTCATCAAATGCAATTGCTGAAAGCCAATTACATCTATGTGAAGTTTAAAAGCCAGGAGCTGTTGAAACATTTTCTGGTTAAACCGACTCACTTATTTGAGATGTTTTCTGGGTAGGGAAACTTTTGCAGTGTCATGCACCCAATTCCAAACGTGCATTGAAGGTGACGAATGCAACGAATTAAGGACATTGTTGTTTGAGAAAGAAGCTCTTGAAGACGAGATTCACGAACTTGATCAAACTCATTCTGATTTGAAGAACTCAGTGTCAGCAGCACGATCCATGAAGATTCTGGAAGATCTTTATAGGTCCAATTCTGGTAATTATCTTCCTTTTGTCTCTCTTTTTCTTGTTTTGTTGTAAGCGCAGTAAACCAGTAATGTAGTGGCCAATATCTGAAGCCAAAAATTTAGGGTGTTTGGATACCAAAAATGGGAGGGAAAGAAAGGGGAGGGAGGAAAAGGGGAGAAAGGGGAGCGATAACGGAGGAAGTGAGGTTTCCTTCATTTTTCTGCTTCGTTGGAGAGACTTTAATTTGCGTAATAGGAGGGAACTAGAGAGATTCATTTTCCCTCTCCACCAAGCCGCTCTGCCTTCATTTTGCTAACCATTACTTCCTTCCAAATCTCTCTTCCTCCCATTCTCTCCACACCTCCCTTATCCAAACACACCCTTAGGTTATGGTGTAATATGATAGAACATATAACTCAACCCAAAGCCTTAGAAATCTACCACACCTTAAAAATCTACCACGCCTTACAGTGTACTATACCATACACCGGTTGGGTTCATATTTGCGTGCTAGGATCCTCTTCATTTTCTAAAAGAAAGGGAGAGTTCATTTTATTTAGTCGGATAATTTAATTTGTTATTTCATCTTTGTCTCATCATCTATGCTTGCAATTCTGACTGAAAGTCTCAAGATAATATCTATACCCTTGAAATGGAGATGAGTGAAAATGAGTAGGAAATTACTACGGTGTGTGTAGTTTCGTGTCATGAAGTTTACTTGTGGCTCATCAATGGCTGAAATAAACTTGGGATTTGTTTGGTTTACCATGGGGAGATAAAGTTCCCATGAAAATTTAATTCATATGAATTTGCAATTCATGTGAATTATAGAAATGTTGTTTGGTTTGATATGGGAACTCACATTTAGGGGTCGTTTGGTTGATACGGGAATTACAACATCACGTGAAATACAAATTCATGGGAAATAAGCTCCCTCTTCTAATTCATGGGAATTTGCTAAATTTGTTTGGTTGCCAATGTGGGAATTTACTTCTATGGGAACTTCAACACACCAAGGGGGGAGTAGGTAAGCAACTTCCTACATTTTTGTAGGAAGTCACTTCTATGGGAAGTGGCACTTCCCCATTGTGTTTTTCAATTAGTCTCAGTATAGACGGATATATCTGTCTAAAGTGAAAGACGGATTAAATATGCTTAAAGTGGTGACATTTTTGGGCCCCACCATGCAACTTGTTGCTTGTCTTATGCTTAAAGTGGGTGGATATTTGGCCCGTCTATAACTATAGACGGATATCTCCCGTCTATAATGAGAATTTGCGTTTTTACAAAAAAAAGGGCAACCAAACAACTCCTTTCTTTGTAATTCATGAGAATTTCCACTTCCCATGTTTTTCCAAGGGCAACCAAACAACCCTTAACTTGGTGGTAGATAAGTGACTTTGTAGGAATTGGACTTTCCATGAATTTGACAACCAAATAAGACCCCATTTTATTAGGAACTTTCAAATGGTTTTCAAAATCTTCTCTCTCTCAATATTTTTTCCCAATTAAATTAGTTTTCCTAATTACATTGGAATTGTCTTTCTTGCACTTTGTATTGTTGTAGGTGTAATTTAGTTTATGAAAGTTAGGAGTCTTTTGTTTAGTATAAATAGATTTCTTGTACGGAGTATCTCATTGGGCTCTTGATAAAGCGTAACATCTTAAGGGCTTGCTTGGAATGAGAGTAATTATTAAGGGAGTAATAGAGCTAAAATGAACTAAAAAATGGAGGGAAGGGATTGGGGTTGGAGATAGAAATGGATAGAAATGGGAAAATATAGTGTAATATTCCCTCCATTAAGGGAGTAATTGTTCCCTACCTCTACCCCAAGTAATGCATTACCTCTATATGGAGGTAATAATTCCTCCCTCACCTCCTCTTTTCACCCTCCACAACCACCACAAAACACCAATCTCCTCCTATTTCTTCTTATTTTAACTCCTATTACTCCCTTAATAATTACTCCAATTCCAAGCGAGCCCTTAGAGTAGATCATTTGGCTAGAAGTCAAATCACCAACCCAAAACCTGACTTTGTTAGGCCTATAGCTACTACCCCAATTCTGCTATCACTACCCGAGAATTGCAACAAATCCATCACTACCTTTATGGCCACCACTCTTCGGCCATCACCAAAGGATTTTTTTTTTTTTTTTTATCAAACTCCCACTATAATTTTGGCTACAAGCGTACAACCCTATATCCATCAAAACCTAGTCACAGTCTTTTAGGCCACCAAAACCTAGCCATGCTACTAATCCCTCCCATTCACACCAAAGGTAACATTTGCTTTATGAGAGTCAAAACTTCAAAATTTTTGACCATGAATATCGTTAAAGTGAAAATTTGAAAGACGAAGCTTATGCATATAGATTTGTTATGAGAAAATCTTTCGGAAAATTATATATTTTTGCAAACAAAAGTTGCATATAGATCAAAAAGAGTACGGTCAAAGTCAAAGTATCGCCTCGAAGACTTAACTTTGGTGTGGATGAGAGGAATTATAATTTTCGATAACCACCTTTTCTTTCATAGGCGAGTTACGCACCTAAAAATCTAACCCCGCACCAACCTAAATAACAAAAGTCGTACATTGGTCAATCCCGGAATGCTAAGCCTAGCCGTCTCCTTGGGTATTCATGGCGTATTGAAAATATTACCTGAAGCAATGTCTTTTTGGTATGCTGTCTAATAGGATATAAATATAATAGTTGGGTCTTAGTCATCACCTTAAAGTCTAAGGTTTTGGTTGAGATGGTTCATCTATCGTAGTATCAGCTTTCAATAACTCACGAAATGGAATTTCAGCACATGGTATGGGGAGCCCGTGCACTAACCACTCTTTAAGCCCAATGGGCATTCGAGTGAGGGAGCGTAAAAGAATATAAATATAATAGTTGGGCCTCAACCATCACCTCATCACCTTACCTGATGGTGGAGGCGCAACTATTATATTTATATTCTATTATGGTCGCCTATCCCATTGTTATTCATGCCTCCCATATAAGCTAAGCTGATGGTTGAGACCCAACTATTATATTTATATCCTATTATGGTCGCCTATCTCATTGTTATACATGATTCCCCTGTCGCTCCATTATTCGACTTGTGGTCATGTGGGAACTCATAATTTGGGGTCTTGTTTAGTTGCTAAATTCATGCGAAGTAGAATTTTTTATGAAACCCAATTTTCTACATAATGTAAGAAATTACTTACTTATCCCCCCTAGTTATGTAGGAGATAATGATACTTCATAAATTGAAATTCTCACATTCAACCAAACAACATTTTTACAAAATGTATGTGAATAGCAAATTCCTATGAATTGAATTTTCACTTTTCTAGTGTATTCTAGAATGTTCTATAAGTGTCCGAAATATTCTAGAATAGTGTTGAATTAACAAGATTGTACTAAACTATTCTTGTACATACATAGTCTAATATACTCTAGATCATGAATGTTTTAGGTGTGTGTAGAGAAGCCTAGCACCTTCCAGCGATATCTTGTAGTTCTTAAGACTCTTAAAGAGTTTGTATAGGAGAAGGAGGAGCAACATTATAAACAGAGATCCTCTCCTCCCATTTGTATGTATCTAAAAATCCACAACAAATCAATTTACAAACAAATTCCTTCCGGTAATCAAATTTAAACTAATCAAACCAACACCTATTCTCTACTCTACTTCTCCCTTTACTACCTTACACACCAACACAAGTCCTTCGTAAGTTTTAATCGGATTGTTGTTTATTATCGTGTCGTGTTCAAGTTTACAGGTCATCAGTCATCAATGACAAATAAATTAGTTAAACTTTAATAGGGTTAATGTGTTTATAGTTCCTAACTAACCTTATTCCAATTTTATTCTTTTTACTAATATAAGTTTACATATGAAGTCCCAACTTTAGTTACTACATTTGGGATGGGTAAATAAGGAAAAAGAGGACAATAAAATTGGATGGATAGCTTGAGGACTCGAGGTTACCAAATGCATTTGCAGGACTAGAAGCAGAGATACAGAAGGGAAATGCAGAGAACGAACAGCTGACAAAGGAAATTGATGAACTTAGGACTACTCTGCTTTCGACCATTGATGATCCATGGTGACTCCTTTCTACCAGACTAAAGTTAGATACGGAAACCACAATCCATAGTCTAACATAATAGGTTGCCTTACTAGTCTTATGGGGGTCTAATAGCTAATCTCGAACTCTCTCTAGTTAATATTGGTGGCCCGGGTTATAATGCTAATATTGGCCTGTATGTGACAGTTGCCTTGTATAAATCAAGCCGCAAGCAATAGCATAAATCAACAATAATGATCTACTAGCAATTATCCAATTTGAATTCCTATCATAAACATACATGATTCCCTAACTATGCACTCATATTTAAAGGAACTATCAAAACAAGAACAAGGTCTTGTTAGGCAGGCAGAGGCCGGTTTTCAGGAAATACTACTCCTTTCTGAAAATTAGTTAATCTTAACCACGATCTTCTGTCATTGATTTTATGGGTAGTTTCAGGTTCATTTTCAACTTTAGGAGAACGATTATTGGAAATTACTCGTCAATATGTGTATACCTTTGAACCTCTCTTGGATAAAAGAATATAATTTGATATGTAAAGTACAAATAATATTGAAGTCCGAAAGGGTTGACTCTAGTGGTTAAAATTTGTGAAATTTCCAAGGGATTCAGGTTCAAGCCCTCCCCAAGAGCAATCTTGTGGAGTGTTTATGGTCAGAGCCTCAGCTCCGGGGGTTTACCCGGTGCGCATCAAAGGTAGCGGCTGCAGGGCTCCCGGTCACCCCAAAAAAAAAAAAAAATTGAACACACTTGCATTTGACAAGCCTTTCAGTTAGATTAAGTAAAATTGGGTATTTGTTGCTTTATAAGATTACAACAACATTATGCCAATGCCTCAATGGAATTGCGGGATAGGGTGTATGTTTTTTGGAGGTAAAAAGACCATAAATTACCAAGAACAAGGTAAAATTCCATGATGTCATATTCAATAAATACCTTCACAATACCTTATTAGTAAAGTAAAAACTACGGAGTACATTGCAAAGTACTAGAATAATCAAGTACTCATATAACACTTGATAAAAAGACATTGCATAAAATAAAATACAGAAATGGAAGACAAATTACATTAAATAGGTTAATCAATATCACATGTTAGAGCTCCTTGGAACACCCTGCATGGGTGAGCAAGGTCCAAAGGTGTGTAATAAATTCTCCTCCAACACACAAGCTGTTTACATGAGCGTCGATTGCGTCACTAGTATCTGTGAGAGCTAAGAACAACAGCATTTCAGTCCAAAAGTCAGCTAGTGTTTTCCACTTATTTGAATGTTGTTCGAGCTTGTGCTTTAGGATTTCTGCTTGTCCTAACATGGTATTATCCCTATTCCACTCCCCGTTAGTTTTCTCCTCATCACCTTCCAACGCCTCGTGTTTGAACTCTTTGATTGCCTCATCGAACACACGTTGTGTTGTGTACACTGGATCCGGAAGTGCTTGAGGTAGAAAGGCAACCAAATATGCACAATATCTAGAAATTGTAGTTGCTATCTGAAAATCTCTGTAACTGTAGGAGTCTGACGGTGCTCTTTTGGCGTCTTCTTCAAATAGACTTGTAGCTATGTGCCAAATAAGAATAACGTGAGCTTGGCTCTTCACTTCCCTTATATCCCTTACAAAAGGGATAACATCTTGTACCTCATTTTTTATCAAGGATGAAATACCGAGAGTGATGCCCTTTTTTTCCGTCAAATAATAGTTGATAGTTTCAACAATCGAATTTCTAACCTCTTTTGGCACAGGCATGTCCCAGTTACCAGCTTGACCCATTCTAGGGAGATCAATGTAAGTCCCAATCCAACACTGGCACCACACTGATCCCGGAATCTCACCATAGCTATCCAAAATTGAGTATTGACCGACTTTTCTCGTTGTAAATGTGCTTAAACAAAAGAGAGAAAGTCTAGGACGGGGTATTTTACATGCTATCCTAATCAACCTTTGAAGAAGATTACTTTTGGTCGACCTTGTGGTTCCCCATTGAGTTTGATTTTGAAGGTACGAACAAGTATACATAATCTTAGCCCATTTCGAAGTGAGAAAGACTCCAATTTGGGCATATTCAATGGTAATTATGGCTATTATCACAAATCTTGTGAATCCGGTGTCTAACACATAACCATTCAATAGAATATACAGGATGTTGTGATCTTGCGAGCGATATTCGATCAACAAGGGTATGGTTAGCCAGAAAAATAGAGTAATAACACAAAGATCACGCAATTTCTTCCATATCCCTCTACTATAAATAGCATAGCAGTTGGTAAAAAAGTAATCATATAAGAAATCAAGCTCCTTTTCAACAAGAGTAAAGCAATTGGTAGGAAGTTGATTACCTCCCCAAAATACATGGGGATTCACATCCTTATACCCAGCAATTTTGGCAAGCAGGGTCCAAAACATAGCAAATGAAGTACAAGTGTCTAGTAGCTCCTTACCTTCATTCGTGCTCACCAAAAAGGGTTCCTCGGTGCCCAAAACCTTGTCTAATGTGATGAACTCGATGGCATCGTAATCAATTACTCTAAAACCCTTTTGTAATTGTTTTGCGACCTGTTTTCGTGCTTCTTTCACCCCCACCAAAGCATTATTCATTTGGGCTCGCTCTCTTTGGTGCTTGGCAAACTCTGAGATGAGTTCTGTTGCACGACAGAGCCCATTAGAGGATTTAGTAGCGTACAATAAGGCGCTACTTCGTTCCCTAAGCTTCAAGACAACTACCCAAAATATAATCACAATGGGTACAAGTATTTCGGGGGCAACAAGGCTCTTGTAAAGAGAACTCAAGATCAAAGGCCAAACTACAGCGTAGTCGACAATGAGCCTTTTCTTGCGGTCCTCATTGTCACCAATAGAGTAACAACTGATCTCATTGGTGACAGCGGCTAAGTACGCAACAAAAGCAACCCAAAAGACATAGAGATCATTGGATTTACCGGGTGCGCTCATGAGACCAGGGATGTAAGATACAATATAGGCAGTGATCATAAAAGAGTAAGTTGAACAAAGTTTCATGTTTTTGTTGCCTCGAGATCTAAGGCGGCCTAAAATAAGGATTCCTGTGTATATTATGAAGGTTGCAGTGAGGAATGCTTGGATATACACTTGTTGTGATTCGAGTTTTTGACGAATTTCTTCATCTGGAGGTAGAAATGGTGGTGGTGGAGGGGGTGATGCTTGAGACATATTTCAAGTTCAGAAGACTACTTAATTAGAGTCTTATGTTTGGAAGGAAGGAAGGAAGAGTTAATTGCCTTTAGGACATTGAGATTTTAAGAAAGGATGTATGTGAATGTTATTGTTATGAACATATTCATCATATATAATATAGTGGGGATGTAACATAGCTTTGGGATGATTAATTATTGACTTCAACTTCAATTGATGGTGGTTGTATTATAACATTGTTTTTGGATCTTTGCTGGATTTATAAGTTGGAACTTTTTTATTATAAGGGAAGATGAGGTTGATAAATTGATAAAACGAAAATGGCCATTTTTCACGTGGTATCCAACTTTTTAAGTTTGTGCACATGATATCCTTGAAATTTGATTTTCAAGCACAACATGCCCTTTTTATCGTTTTTAAAATTTTTAATTGAGCATAAATTATAGATCAGAAATCGGAATTGACTATTTTTTTTTTTCCTATTGATTAACTCTTCGAGATCGATAAATTGATAAAACGAAAATGGCCATTCGGAAATTTAAGATCGAAGATATGTTCGATTTGAGATTTTCGTTAAAAAAAACCTATAAAATGTCGGTCGACAATTTTTTTTCTCAAATCGTAGATTATGACGAGATAATCATTTAACGAAAAAAAATTGGCCGATTCTGAATTCCGATCTAGGAATTATGTGCAATTGAGTTTTTTTAGAGCGACAAAAAAGATATGTTGTGCTTGAAAATCAAACATGGATGGTATAATGTACACAAACTTAAAAAGTTGGGTATCATGCGCAAAATGGCAAAGTTCGAGGGTACCACATAAATTATGCCTTTTTTTTTTTTTTTTTTTGGTAAAGGGAGCCACAAAACGATTTTGATTTTGATTTTGATGCTGACGGAATTTAAACCAATGTCATGAATCATGAGTACGACTTCTCATGATTTTACAAACTAAGCTAGTTGACATTTGCATATAATCTCTCGTTTAAGAGTTGAATCCTTACCCTAATATTAAACTACTTATTATGGTTTAATTGTTTAGCTCTTAAATTCACATGGTAAGGCACCTTATTTATTCATCTTAAAACTCTTCCTTCCTATCTGCATCTTTCATCTCATTTTCTCTTCTTTCTTTGTTTCCACATCGAATATCTTCTTCTAAAAAAGCATCATCCCTCAGAACCCTGCAAAAATGGCAGGCAAGTCTGCTATTCATCTCATTCGCTTCTTCATATGTAGCCTGATTACATTAGGCTTAACAGCAGTGTTGTTATGGGGCTTAGCTACAATCTATGAGCCTACAGCAACTCTGACCAAGATCAACCTTCGCCCAGTTAACGAGAACTACTCGACGATGTACTTAGAGCTGGAAATTATCAACCGGAACAAATTCCGGGGGTTTAACTACACAGATGAAGGGTGGATTGAGATCTTCAGCTTAACCAACAACTCGCGGTCCCAGATGGAATATGAGTACATCCCAATCGAGTACCAAGGTTTCGGAGACACATTGCGCTGGAATTTCAGCGTAAATTTAACAGATAATGATTTAGATTGGAGAACTGATGAAGATGACATTCCTATGCTAAAGAGCCATGAAACACAGATTTATGTGTCATTGTCTTTGACATATGTGACTAAAATCTTGCTTTGGGTGACCAAGACTACCTGTTATCAATGGCTGGACACTAGTGTTTTCCTTGACAAAAATTTAAATTTCAATGGGATTTCTAATTTTAACCGCATCAAGGATTTTACTGGCGTGGTTAATTAGTACCTCAATACTAACACTTTTTTTTACTTGCTTCATCTCGTGTATCTTATTTCTTAATGCAATGCAATGTATATCATTGTCAAATGGTTGTTTGGTTGTTTCGTGTCCTATTTCAAATTTGATACCATATAATTTTGTTTGTAGTTTTAATAGTTATTTTCACTTTTCAAGAGCATGTTTGACCTTACTTCTTGATAGCATTGTTTTGTGTCGGTCTAAGAGGGTGATTTTATCACCCTCGTGTCTTTTAATATGGGTCTTTTGGTTCACTTTTCCTAACAATTGGCAATCGGTTATATGGTGGTAACTTGTGCATTTTTACTCGGTTGAGCACATAATCCTTATGCATGGAACCCGAGCGGCAATAGAGCACCTTTCAAAGGTCAAGATAAGGCACAAGAAGATCACTTGTAACCCGGAAACAAGTTGGGAGAAGTAGGAATGAAGACTAGAAGAAATGAAGGCAATTGAAGAGGTCTAGCTCGTGGAAAATAGAAATCCCAAAATGCGAGCCGGTGCAAACTGCGCAAAAGAAGTCTTGTGCAGTGCGCATTATTGCGCAGGTGGAACAAGATTTGCGCGACTGCGCGACTGCGTGACTACGCTTTGCGGGTTTTTCTAATCTCGTTTGTGGGCTTCTTAAGTGGAAATCTTTCTAGGTTTTCGTGAAGCCCTATATATACCCGAGAAGTTTGAAGACACGGGATTATCACCTACCATCATATCATCTCTTTTAATCTCATTCTTAGGGTTTAATCTTGTAATAATTTAGAAGACTTTTTGGATGCAAAGTTGTAATCTTTCTTTGTTTTTGGGTTTTATGAAGACTATGGAAGGCTAATCCTTCCCTACTTGGTGTAATCCATTGCAAGCTTTCATCTTTATCATTGTATTGACTCCTTAATCTCTACTCTTTCATTTATTTCAATTTCTAAGTTTGAATGTCATGATGAATGTTTTGTTGTGAGAAGTAATTACCCTTGCCTCTTTTTTCATCTATCTATTGCTTGTTGTTGCAAAGTTGCTTGCTTTTGTAATAACTTGTTGAAGCATCTCATGATTGTTGTTATCTTGGTTTAAAGTATCAACCTTTGTGAGTAGAAATTGATTGTATCATAGGATTTGTTGGTTTAAACACATCTTTGTGATATCCCATTTACTTTCCTCTTGGTTTTGTTCTTCATGCTCTTGGTTACAATTCTTACATGGTTTAATGTTAGAATTTGTAGTTGAAGTAGGATTATCATTGTTGGCTTAGATAGTGGTAATCACTTGCTTGAGGATTGTTGTTGGGTAAATGAAAACTAGAGAGAAAAGAGTCTTGCTTTGAGAAAAGTTGGAACTTGTAGGATTGCACCAAGTTCTCCTAATTATTGAACCATCTTGCTCATCAAGTGCTTGTGTTATTGCTTATTAGAATAGGATTGCAAATTTCACCTTGTTTCATGTCACAAATCAACTCTAAAACCCCCCTTTTCATGTCTCTCTATTGTTTGCCATTGTGAATAACCATTGTTTGTTTATAATCTTGTCTTTAATAGTCAATAGTTTACATTTCAAGTTTTTAGCTTAAAAGACCTTCTCTTGGGTTCGACCCTTACTTGCACTATATTACTTTATCATTTAGAGTAGTCTAGAGTATAGTTTGGCTTATAAATTGTTAATTTGGTAGCTTAATTCTAGTATATTAACGACCTAGTTTATTGCATATCAAATTTTGGCGCCGTTGCCGGGGAAGGCAACATAGCTAGAACTTGAGTTTGTGAATTTATGTTTAGTTGTTTTATTACTCCTCTTGTTGTTAGAAGTAATAGGAAGTTCTAATTTGTTTGCTTAGTGCGAAGGTTTATGTTTGGCTCCCCACAACACGGTGAGTCAACTTCCGTGGACGAAGACGCTTTTGGTGCCTATTCTTGGCTATTCACTAACCCTTGGTACCAAAGAGCCCAACGAGCACATAGAGTAGAAGAACCACCTTTAGAAGCCCCTATTGAAGAAGATCCTATTGACGTAGAGCCAATTGAAGTGGAATACCCTTCAATGGCGAATGATACTAGAACTATTAGGGAGCTCCGGGCAAGGAATTATGACACTCAACCTCTTTGCATAGCCTACCCACCCATGGGGGCTAATGCCAACTTTGAATTGAAGGGCTATTTCATTCACAACCTCCCAAGGTTTCATGGACATGCGGGAGATGACCCAAATCGCCATCTTTCCGAATTCCATATGATGTGTGAAGGTGCTATTCCCAATGGTGTCACGGAAGATCAATTTAAGTTGAGAGCTTTCCCATTTTCACTTCAAGATGCGGCAAAAGATTGGTTGTTTTACCTTCAACCGGGTACAATCCATACTTGGAAGGACATGAAAGCGGCTTTTCTTGAGAAGTACTACCCCGACTCAAGACATAACCATGCAAAGAAAGCCATCACCTCTCCGGAGCAAGATGCAAGTGAGAGCTTATATGAGTATTGGGAGAGATTCAAAAAGTTAGTTGCTCAATGTCCTTACCATGGCCTTAGTGGTGATGACCTTTTGGTCAACTTTTGTGATGGTCTTACACAACAATACCAAATCATGGTTAATTCCGCTACGGGTGGTGGAGTTGACAACTATTCCGTGGCGGAGGCAAATGAGATCATAGAAAGGTTGGCCGCTAGCACAAGAAACTATGGAAGAAGCCGAGGGTCAAAGAATCTTAACTTCATTGAGACACCTTCTCCTTCTACCCACAAGCTTGAGAAAACCGTGGATGATCTCACAAAAATGGTTGCTCAACTAGTGGGGAACAATCAAGGAGGAGCACAAGGATCTAATGTGGAGTGTAATTTTTGTCAAGGGCCACACCCAATGGAAACTTGTCCCATCATGGAAGAGCAAGGAATAAGCAAGGAGAATGTAAGTGCAATGGGGTATGGGAATTACAATGCTAGAAATCCTCAAGGGGGAGGATACTACAATTATGACCCTAGTGGCAATACTTACAATGTTGGGAGTAGAGACAATCCTAGACTTGGTTGGGGTGGTGACACCTCAAAGAGCTTTGTGAATGGTCAATTCAACCACTTGAGGGACCAAAATTCCCGACAAGGTCAAGGTTCAAACTCTCAAGGAAATAGGAATGGGAATTTCAACAACCAAGGTAGAAACCAAAACCAAGGTCAATCATCCCAATTTGGCAATCAAGGTAACAACAATTCTCAAAAGGAACCAAGTGTTCAAGACTTGCTTAAAAACATTTTGCAAGAGCAAGTCAAAACAAACAAGAGGCTTGACAAGATTGATGCCGATAAGAATGTTAGTGATGCCAAGGTTGCCAACCTAGAAGTCCAACTTGGCCAAATTGCCCAAGAACTTGCCAAGAAAAATCAAAGGACCTCAACTTCTATTCCCTCCACTACATTTCCTCCTAGAGAGAATGCTAGTGCCATGACATTGAGAAAGGGGAGAACTTTAGAATCCCCTCCCAAGAAGAAGAGAAGGGGCAAGTCACAAGAAAGGGTTATTGAGGTTGAAGATCAAATTGAAGAGGAACTTGTGGTTGAACAAGGGAAAGGATCATCTTCAAAAGCTAATGAAGAAAAAGAGAGGAGTCCTTTGAGCATTGACAAAGGAAAGGAAGGAAGCACCAACACAAAGGATTCACTCCAAGAGATTGAAAAGGAATATGAACCGGAGGTACCATTTCCTAGTGCCCTCACAAATCCCAAGAAGTTTGATAAAGACACCGATCTTTATGAAACTTTTAGGAAGTGTGAGGTGAACATCCCTCTTTTTACTATCATCAAAACCGTTCCTAGGTATGCAAAGTTTCTCAAAGAACTTTGCACCCCTAAACGGAAGCCAAGGAAAGGAGTAGAAAGGGTCACGGTTAGTAGGCATGTCTCGGCCATTTTCAAACAAAATCTTCCCAAAAAGTGTGATGACTCGGGCATGCTAACTATACCGTGCTCAATTGGAGGCAAAGATTTTGCTAGAGCTATGCTAGACTCGGGGTCCTCTATTAATGTCATGCCTTATTCCATTTATGAGACCTTAGAATTGCCTCCCTTGTCTAGGACCAATGTTGTGATCCAATTGGCGGACCGTTCCACAATTCACCCCAAGGGTCTTGTAGAGGATGTGTTGGTAGAAGTTGATAAATTCATATTTCCGGCCGATTTTTATGTTTTGGATATGGAACCGGACTCTAAGGCTACACCCCTCTTGCTAGGGAGGCCTTTCATGAGAACCTCTAAAACCAAGCTTGACATGTATGATGGAACTTTGACCATGGAATTTGAGGGGAAAGTTTTGAAATATAATGTGTATGAGACGATGAAAAAGACCGATGATTTGAGTTGTTGCTACTTTCTTGACAAGATTGAAAGTTTGGCAAATCGGGTTTACCAAATTGGTCATAGGGACCCACTTGAGGTGGCCCTCACTAACAATGTCGAGAAGGAAGGGTTGCGGTTTTTGTTGTCTCATGATGTGCAGGAAAGTATAGAAGCATTGGAAAAGGAAGAACCATTAGAAGAATCAAAGGAAGAAAAAGAAGTGCAAGAAATTGAGGACGAAATGTCGAGCAGAGGCGCAGCCTGCGCATGCCCAATGCGCAGCCTGCGCAATCCTGCGCAGCCTGCGCAACCCCTATGCGCAGCCTGCGCAATTTCCAGCCCCACTAAATTGTGTTTTTCTTCCTATTCCTATGACAATCCATCCACATTTCTTCCTTTAGAGGCTTCCCTTGAGAGACCCCTTCCATCCATCATTAAACCACCCACCCCCAATCTCAAACCACTCCCCGACAATTTGAAATACATCTTTCTTGGGGCAAATGACACTCTACCCCTCATAATTTCAAACCAACTTGAGAGTGATCAAGAGAGGAGGTTGGTGGATGTTTTGCACAAGTATAAAGAGGCATTTGGATGGAGCATCGCGGATATCAAGGGGATAAGCCCGAGCACTTGCATGCACAAAATTCGATTGGAAAAGGATGCAAAACCCGTCCGGCAACCACAACGGAGGCTTAATCCACCTATGATGGAAGTTGTCAAGGAATAAGTTATCAAACTTCTTCAAATGGGTATTATCTTTCCAATTAGTGACTCCCAATGGGTAAGTCCTACTCAAGTTGTGCCCAAGAAGGGAGGGGTGACGGTTGAAGGAAATGTAGATCTATATACATCATAACATACTCATATATGTCTAATTAATTTGTCATAAATTAAAGCGGATCTTATGCATGCAAACATAAATAAAAGAGAAGAGAAATAATGTCCTTACATATTGAATTTCGGCTATTAGGGCACAAGAGAGATCACCTTTCTCTTCTTGTTCTTGAGCTTTTCCAATGGAAGAATGAAGATCTAAGTACAAGATCTCTCCCCAAGCTTTATACCCATGGCTTAGCACTTAATCAAATTAATATTATAATTACTAGTATAACATTAATCTTAGAAGAAAATTGAACCAAAAACTTTATAAGACTCTTATGTGTTTTCGGTTTTTAAGAGAGAAGAAGAGAGTATTTTCTTCTCACTAGAACTTATGTTTTTTTGGATGAATGAATTAGAATGGAAATGATACACTATCTTTTGTATATTATTAGGCAAAACAAAAGAAAAACAATGATAGTTTTTCTTCCCCAAAACCGTGTAAGAGGAGGGTTATTGGGGAGCCAATGCATGAAAAATTTGTTCTTCACAAGAAACAATAGGCTTGCATGCCTAGACTTGCTTTTTCATCATTATGTTTTATCAACTAAATAAAACAATTAACTAGCTTAATTCTCCCCAATTTTTCGGCACTTTACATAATATGGATCCCATATTATTTTGTCAATTGTCAATGTGTCACATGTCATATGTGACATAAATATGTTGTGTATTTTTAACATATTAAAAATCAACGTATTAATAAAAATACGTCACATACAAAAATTGACTTAGTAATTTCATAATTACTTGTGCCAAAATATTTTACCATTTATAAATTTCAACTGATTGAATTTATAATAATTCATTCATTTTAATTGTTACATTAAAAAATTTATTTCATCCAAGTAATTATACAATTTAATTACTCAGACCGTATCTCATTCAATCACATTTCAATTTGATACGTAAACTTTACTTCCAAAATCGTCCGTCAATTTTCAAGTAATTTAATTAACTCGCAACGTTATACGATTAATTAAATAATCAATTAAGTGTATTGCCCTTTAGGTATGACCTAGGGGGGTCAACTGATCACCACCGTCACACGACAGTAATGTCAAACTCTAGTCAGCCAATCATTACCGATGTATGTTGACCAGTTGACAGTAACAATATTACTTCCCAATTGTATTCTTAAAATGAGATTTAATAATGATATTTAAATCATGCGATCGCACTATTGTTGAGGACACATTTCCCAACAATCTCCCACTTGTCCTCGACAAGTGTGCGTCACCAATTCTCTTGTCCTATTACTATCTCCCACTCAATGCAAGGTGTCTTTCAGGTCGTACTTGCAAGTGATCATATCGAGAGTGGTTTCCTCGATCTGGAGAATAACTGATTGACCGGATTTATCCACACTGGATACCATCCGAGCGTGGCCACGCATTTCGATTCATTACTCCTCGAGTGGCCCCGAGATATTGTTATAACCCTGACTAGGGGTGGACAATTCCTATCGCACTCATTCCCTTCGACTAGCCACGACCATCATAACCCAAAATATGCCCATTTGACCCCATTTACGAAGGTCGTAGTAACACAAATCAAAGTTAATCGAAAACTGTGCCATCTTAGGTGAACAGTCTTTAGTCAAAAGAATCGACTCATTTGAATACTATAGTAGCTCTCGCCACGACCAGGCTATATAAATTTGCCAGAACTCTATAAGCGGTCATTAGGCCCGACAAAAAGTTCTTAACAGTCTGCCTATGTGATCGACTAGTCATCTCACATGACTGTATGGCACTTGAACTTGCCATCAATCGCCTCACACTCTAGTCACTTCGAGACGTCACCTCATATAAGTAACTATGGGCAAAACAATGTTAATCCATGTTCACTTTAACGGGGTTCAATTGTCTCTACAACCCGTTTGGATGTAACAAAGTATAAATGAAGGATAAAAGACAAATGCGATTATGAACATGAACAAAAACCAACACTTTTATTTCATTTCAAAATCTAACAGAAATTTGGTACACGTTTAAGTCCCATGGACGTAACATGCCCATCATGCTTAGCCTGCGATAAAGGCTTGGTGAGCGGATCGGCTATGTTGTCATCCGTCCCAACCTTACAAATCGCAATTTCCTTTCTTTCAATGAAATCTCTTATTACATGATATTTTCTAAGTACGTGTCTAGATCTATTACTAGACTTCGGCTCCTTAGCTTGGAAGATCGTCCCACTATTATCACAATAGAGAGTGATGGGATCATCGGCGGTAGGTACTACTTTTAGACCTTCCGTGAATTGCTTGATCCACATAGCTTCCTTGGCAGCCTCGATCTTTGCAATGTACTCACCTCCGTTGTTGAATCCATGATTCTGACTTCCTTGAAGCTTCTCCACTTTTACGGCACCACCATTGAGCATGAAAACAAAACCACTTGTGATTTCATGTCATCTCTATCTGTTTGAAAACTTGAGTCCGTGTATCCTGTAACACGCAACTCAGTGTCTCCTCCAAACACAAGGATAGAGTCCTTAGTTCTTCTCAAGTACTTAAGGATGTTCTTGACAGCAATCCAGTGACTCTCACCTGGATTTGCTTGATATCTACTCGTCATGCTCAAGGCATACGAGACATCAGGACGTGTGCATATCATGGCATACATGATTGATCCAACAGCGGAAGCGTAAGGGATCAACTTCATGCGTTCAACATCATGGGGTTCGGAGGGACATTGAGTCTGGCTCAATATCGTTCCGGTTACCATAGGTACCAAACCCCTTTTGGATTTGTCCATGCTGAATCGTCGAAGAATCTTATCAACATAAGACTCTTGACTTAGTGCCAATATCCTCTTGGGTCTATCTCTATAGATCCGGATACCTAATATGCGTTGTGCCTCTCCTAAATCCTTCATTTGGAAGTGGTTACCTAACCACTTCTTAACAGAAGACAACATTGGAATATCATTTCCAATGAGTAGTATGTCATCGACATACAAGATTAGGAACACAACATTGCTCCCCTTTGAATTTCATGTATAAACATGGTTCCTCAACATTTCGAGTGAAACCATTTTCTTTTATAACATGATTGAATCGATGATTCCAACTTCTAGATGCTTGCTTAAGACCATAAATGGATCTCTTAAGCTTGCACACTTTGTTAGGATTTTTGGAATCAACAAAACCTTCGGGTTGTATCATGTACACCTCCTCTTCTAAATGCCCATTTAGAAAAGCGGTTTTGACATCCATTTGCCAAATTTCATAATCATGAAATGCGGCGATCGCTAACAAAATCCGTATGGATCTTAGCATGGCTACGGGGGCGAAGGTCTCATCATAATGGAGACCTTGGACTTGGGTAAATCCTTTTGCCACTAGCCTAGCTTTGTAGACATCGTCATGTCCTTCTATGCCATTTTTGACTTTGAATATCCATTTGCATTGGAGGGGTCTTGCCCCTCTAGGCAAATCTACCAAGTCCCAAACTTGGTTTTCAAGCATAGAATCCATTTCGGACATCATGGCTTCTAGCCATAAGTTGGAATTAGGACTAGAGATTGCGGCCTTGTAGGTGGCAAGCTCGTCACTTTCCATAAGCAACACATCGAGTGTTCCATCTTCCTCGATAAGTCCCACATATCGATCGGGATGGCGAATTACTCGGCCCGTCCTTCTTAGTGGAGGAGGTACAACCGCGTTAGACGACGAAGGAACATCTTCTTGCGTCTCTATTTCGGTTTGTGGCTCTTGAACTTCATTAAGTTCAAAATTTCTCCCACTCTGTCTTTTAGAAATAAATTCTCTTTCTAAGAAGACAGCCTCGCAAGACACAAACACTTTATGATCTTGAGGTTTGTAGAAGTAATACCCTCGAGAGGTCGAGGGATAACCTACAAAGATGCATTTTTCGGATCTTGGGGCTAGCTTGTTGTCGTTCTTAGTTTTGACGTAAGCATCACATCCCCAAATCTTCATATAGGATATATTAGGAACCCTTCCTTTCCATGTCTCAAATGGAGTCTTTTCGGTGGCCTTAGTGGGACTATTATTTAAAGATAGAATTGCAGTTTGGATTGCAAATCCCCAAAACGAGTTCGGTAACTCGGTTTGACTCATCATGGATCGAACCATATCAAGTAGGGTTCGATTCCTCCTTTCGGCAACACCATTCAGTTGTGGTGTCCCGGGTGGAGAAAATTGTGATATAATGCCACAACCTTTCAAGTGTGAATCAAATTCAAGACTAAGGTATTCACCACCACGATCGGATCGTAGTGCCTTAATCCTTTTGTTCAATTGGTTCTCTACTTCGTTTTGGAATTCCTTGAATTTCTCAAATGCTTCACTCTTGTGTTTCATTAAGTAGATATACCCATATCTACTCAAGTCATCGGTGAAGGTTATAAAGTAGTCATAATTACCACGAGCGGTGATACTCATTGGTCCGCATACATCGGTGTGTATGAGTCCCAATAGCTCACTAGCTCGCGTCCCTTTACCGCTAAAAGGATTACGAGTCATTTTGCCAAGTAGGCAATATTCGCATGTACCAAATGATTGATAATCAAATGGTGTAATCACATTAGTAGAAATTAATCTTTTGATGCGATTCTCGTTTATGTGACCTAATCGACAATGCCAAATGAATGCTTCACTTGGGTCACTTGTTTTGAGTTTCTTTGATTGTATGTTATAAATATCATTTGTTGGATTTGAGGTCTCTAAAATGTAAATGCCATTTATGGAAGAAGCTTGGCCAATAACCAAATCATTCCTAGAAATAGAGCAACGATTGTTCTTAATGACAAAACAAAAACCGTCCATGTCTAGCATGGCGATTGAAATAATGTTTTTAGAGAGAGTAGGAACATAAAAACAATTATGCAAATACAACTCAAAACCATTTGGCAAAGCTAGAACATAAGTTCCTTTGGATTCGGCCGCTACCCGAGCTCCATTTCCAAGTCGAAGATCCACATCTCCCTTGCTAAGCTTCTCCACATCTCTTAAACCCTGTAAATGATTACAAAGGTGAGAACCACAACCGGTATCAAGTACCCATGTCGTAGTGGAAGTATAATTTATATCAATAACATAAATTTCTTTAGGAATTGTACCTTTTGGAGTAATGAGTCCTTCCCTTATATTTCGCAAATACATAGGGCAATTCCTTAGCCAATGTCCCATGCCATAGCAATAATGGCATTCATCATTAACTTGCTTGAAGTTCTTGATTTTCTTTCCCTTCTTCTTGAACCTCTTGCCCTTTGAAGCAAGAACTTGATTGCTAGAGCTCCCACTAGCTTTGGCATCCTTATCTTCCAGAGATAAAGACCCTATAGATCGTATGAGGTAGTCTTCCTGAGACGGACTCACACGAGGTCTAGTAGTAGTGGGTGGTTTAGAAGTGGTGATGAAATTAAGGTTTCCATCCGATCCTATCCCGAAATGAAGTTCTCTAGTTGTATCGAAATTATTGTTGGAGCATACATTGTCAAGAACATGGTGATATGACTCAATGGTTATCGGTGCGGTAGCATTTGATGGATTCATTGTAATGCACTACAAATATGGAGGAAAGGAAATATTAACATTTGTCTTTTTAAATCATACTTGCAAATTTAACAAGATATGAACATTTATATAGTGACCTCTACCCAACTATAATAAATGATTCCAAGACCCAAATTCATATCAACTTAGGCACGGGGTAGCCGATGCAACCTTCATTAATATAACTCGGTAGATTAACCTTTTAATCGATTCTACTTTTAGAACTCTTGGTCGATAAAATTACTCTAATATTTATCTATAGCCCAAAACACATCAACAAGGGCACGGGGTAGCCGATACATCCCTTATCAATAACTTTTGTTGAGTTCAATCCAAATTTCGAATAAATGTGTCCATTATCCAAACCCACATCAACTTGGGCACGGGGTAGCCGATACATCCCTTATCAATATGAATTCGGTGGATTAGACATTTATCACCCACTTCCCCTACGTAACAAGGTTTGTACCCCGGGGTAGCCGAGTGCACTCCCTCGCGAAATAGGTTTTCATGGTTTCTACTATTTGGTAAGGCTATATCTCAATTGTTTGTTTTAGCGAGAGGTCATGTCAATTTATTATCTATCACGATTTAAGTGAACTAAAGCGGTGAACTACGATAATTTTAATTGACACGGTCGATAAACTCGATAAAAGAAGACAATGCATGTTTAGTTATGGCGATTTAGCGATGCATGTGACATAAAATAAAATGCAAGCATAAAAGTAAATAAATCCTAGTATGGCCTTTCCTAAAATAGAAAAACTATTAATCTATTACATATTCGGAAACCAACTCCATTGGTCCCTTGAACTTCGGTTGTGGCATGCATCTCGAGGTAACACCGTCTTTATGTATCGCCATTCTTGAAGAAATCCGTCTTTTGGAACTCCGGAATGAATAAAATTACATAATAAATTACATAATTTCCTATTATACATTTGTAACTAAAATAAAATAAATCTATTAAATATTACAAAACGGTGATACGAGATCACAATAAAAATTACAACCGAATCGATATTCCCATACATTTCGGGAAATACCAATTAAAATCTAAGGCCATACTAAGTAAAATTACATAATTCAAAATTACATAAATTAAAATTATGACAATCATAAGGAAAATGCAGCATTATAATATGTATAAACATGCTCAATTTTTATGCTAAATCGCCTTTTAATTAGCCAATATCGTATATTACTCGGTTTTTACGGATTTGCGTGATTTCAACATTTTATAATCACAAAAATACATAAACTCATATTTATGCATAAGTTAATTACCCTAACCTTTTAGGACTCAAAATATAGTCTTCACTAATAATTTGACCATAATTAACCTTTTATTTATAAAATTGTTCATAATTGGACCAAAAATTACAAAAATAAGCCATTAAACTTCAAATAAATCGAAAAATTTCAAATAAATTCAAAATTTGAAATTTAAATTCATGAACATTCTGGAAAAATCCATGACACTCATAATGTTCAAAATCTTAGGTTAAAAATTTCGAAAATTTTCCGGAAAAACAATGTTGCGGTTTATCGATATTTAATAAAATAATCATAAAATCATGGAAAAATTATTTTCATTAACTTTTCATTTTAGATCTGAAAAATATAATAAAATGCAACATTAGACGTTTTTCCTAAGTCATAGATTATATTTTATTAATTTTCACTAATAATGTCACTATTTATGTCATTTTTCTTCAAAAATTCATAAATCATGCTAAAAGACTTCTTTATAGCCATTTATTTTACACACATCTTGTAAAATTGCATGTGACAACATATAAATTTTCTATGACCAGATTCGAAATTTAACTCTTATTAACCTATTTTTCTATTAAATCCGAATTTAATAATGAAAAATTCATTTTTCGAGCATAACAAGTGCAAAAATTATGAAAATTTACAGGTTATCTCAAAATTATATATGTAACAACATATCCAAAAACCAAGTGAAAATTCGAAGTATAGCTAATTTTCGACCAAAAATGACATTTTTACTCATAAAATCACATTTAAATGTCATTATTATTAAATATGAACAATAAAAATCCGAAAAATTAACCAAAAAATCCTAAAACACTTTAGGACCAGAAATATTAACATGCATGTAATTATTTCGTGATATATCACAATAACACAAATTTTACAAGTTTTATTTTGTTATTCATATAACTCGGAAAAACTTTTAACCAATTTGCATGCAAACAACCGTGGCTCTGATACCGATTGAAGGAAATGTAGATCTATATACATCATAACATACTCATATATGTCTAATTAATTTGTCATAAATTAAAGCGGATCTTATGCATGCAAACATAAATAAAAGAGAAGAGAAATAATGTCCTTACATATTGAATTTCGGCTATTAGGGCACAAGAGAGATCACCTTTCTCTTCTTGTTCTTGAGCTTTTCCAATGGAAGAATGAAGATCTAAGTACAAGATCTCTCCCCAAGCTTTATACCCAAGGCTTAGCACTTAATCAAATTAATATTATAATTACTAGTATAACATTAATCTTAGAAGAAAATTGAACCAAAAACTTTATAAGACTCTTATGTGTTTTCGGTTTTTAAGAGAGAAGAAGAGAGTATTTTCTTCTCACTAGAACTTATGTTTTTTTGGATGAATGAATTAGAATGGAAATGATACACTATCTTTTGTATATTATTAGGCAAAACAAAAGAAAAACAATGATAGTTTTTCTTCCCCAAAACCGTGTAAGAGGAGGGTTATTGGGGAGCCAATGCATGAAAAATTTGTTCTTCACAAGAAACAATAGGCTTGCATGCCTAGACTTGCTTTTTCATCATTATGTTTTATCAACTAAATAAAACAATTAACTAGCTTAATTCTCCCCAATTTTTCGGCACTTTACATAATATGGATCCCATATTATTTTGTCAATTGTCAATGTGTCACATGTCATATGTGACATAAATATGTTGTGTATTTTTAACATATTAAAAATCAACGTATTAATAAAAATACGTCACATACAAAAATTGACTTAGTAATTTCATAATTACTTGTGCCAAAATATTTTACCATTTATAAATTTCAACTGATTGAATTTATAATAATTCATTCATTTTAATTGTTACATTAAACAATTTATTTCATCCAAGTAATTATACAATTTAATTACTCAGACCGTATCTCATTCAATCACATTTCAATTTGATACGTAAACTTTACTTCCAAAATCGTCCGTCAATTTTCAAGTAATTTAATTAACTCGCAACGTTATACGATTAATTAAATAATCAATTAAGTGTATTGCCCTTTAGGTATGACCTAGGGGGTCAACTGATCACCACCGTCACACGACAGTAATGTCAAACTCTAGTCAGCCAATCATTACCGATGTATGTTGACCAGTTGACAGTAACAATATTACTTCCCAATTGTATTCTTAAAATGAGATTTAATAATGATATTTAAATCATGCGATCGCACTATTGTTGAGGACACATTTCCCAACAACGGTAATCAAAAACACTCAAGGGGCATTGATCCCCACCCGTTTGCAAACGGGATGGAGGGTGTGTATTGACTATCGCCGCCTCAACCAAGTCACTTGGAAGGACCATTTCCCCCTACCCTTTCTAGATCAAATGCTAGAGAGGTTAGGCGGGAAAGAGTACTATTGTTTTTTGGATGGATATTCCGGGTATTTTCAAATCCCCATTCACCCGGAGGATCAATCCAAAACAACCTTCACTTGCCCATTTGGTACTTATGCTTACCGCCGCATGCCCTTTGGATTGTGCAATGCCCCCGGCACTTTCCAACGGTGCATGATGAGCATTTTCTCGGACTATGTGGAGCGTATTTTGGAAGTCTTCATGGATGACTTCACCATTCATGGGGACTCATTTGACTCGTGTCTAGACCATCTCGCTATGGTCCTATCACGGTGCATAGACTCTCACCTTGTTTTAAATTCTGAAAAGTGTCACTTAATGGTGAGTAGTGGAATCGTGTTAGGACACATAGTGTCGAAAAGAGGGATTGAGGTGGATATGGCAAAGGTGGATGTGATTAAAACCTTACCGTATCCATCTAATACTCGAGACGTGAGATCGTTCTTGGGACACGCGGGTTTTTATCGAAGGTTTATTAAGGATTTCTCCAAAATAGCTAACCCCTTGTGCAAACTTTTGCACAAGGATGTGGAGTTCGTGTTTGATGATCATTGTAGGGAAGCATTTGACTTGTTGAAGGAAAGACTTGTATCGGCCCCAATCATTCAAGCACCCAAGTGGGATCGGCCTTTTGAGATCATGACCGATGCAAGCGATTTTGCCATTGGAGCCGTGTTGGGACAAAAAGATGACAAAGCTTCATATGTGATCCAATATGCTTCTTCACTCTTGAATGACGCTCAACGGAACTACACCGTCACGGAAAAGGAATTTTTAGCGGTGGTGTATGCCATTGAAAAATTCCGGGCTTATCTCTTGGGTGCAAAGGTCATTATCTATACCGATCACAAGTCTATAAGGCAACTTGTAGACAAGAAAGACACCAAGGCTAGGCTCATGAGATGGGTGCTTTTGTTGAGCGAATTTGACATAGAGATCAAGGACAAGCAAGGGAGTGCTAATGTGGTGGCCGACCATTTGAGTAGGCTTCACATCAATGAAGATCTCGTGAAGACTATGGGGGTAGTTGACGGTAGCTTACCACATGAATCCCTTTACTCCATGAAGGCCGTTGAGCCTTGGTATGCCAACCTTGTCAATTACATGGTCACCAAGAAGTTTCCCACCTCACTTTCCTCTAGTCAAAGGAACAAGATCAAGTCCGATTCTAGATTCTATATATGGGATGAGCCATACTTATGGAAAATGTGTCAAGACCAAGTCATCCGACGTTGTGTGCCGGATGTGGAAATTCCATCCATCCTAAAGCATTGTCATGAGTACGCTTGTGGGGGTCACTTTGGGCCTCATAGAACGGCACGTAAAATCCTTGAGTGCGGTTTCTATTGGCCCAAGTTGTTTAAAGATGCTCATATTTTCGTTACTACTTGTGATAGATGCCAACGTTTTGGAAACATATCACGTAGGAACGAAATGCCCCAACAACCGATGCTCTACTTGGAAATTTTTGATGTATGGGGAATAGACTTCATGGGGCCATTCCCTAACTCCTATGGATACATCTACATCCTCTTGGCGGTCGACTACGTGTCTAAGTGGGTGGAAGCCATTCCCACAAAATGTGATGATGCAAAGACGGTGCAAGCATTTGTCAAAAGCAATATATTTTCAAGGTTCGGCTTCCCAAAAGCCATTGTGAGTGATAGGGGGACTCATTTTTGCAACAAGGTGATCTCCACCTTGCTTCAAAAATATGGTGTGCTTCACAAAGTTTCTACGGCGTATCACCCCCAAACAAATGGCCAAGCGGAAGTCTCTAACCGGGAGGTTAAACACATCTTGGAAAGAACGGTCAATCCCGACCGAAAGGATTGGAGCAAGAGACTTGAAGATGCTCTTTGGGCTTATAGAACGGCTTATAAGACCCCAATCGACATGTCCCCATATAGGCTTATTTATGGGAAGGGATGCCACCTTCCCGTAGAAGTGGAACACAAAGCCTATTGGGCAATCAAAGCTTTTAATCAAAATGTCGATGAGGCGGGATTGCACCGGAAGCTTCAAATACAAGAATTGGAAGAGCTTAGGCACAATGCCTATGACAATGCTAGCATCTACAAGGAAAAAGCTCGGTCTTGGCATGACAAGATGGTCACAAGAAGGGTTTTCAAAGAGGGAGAAGATGTGTTGGTTTTTCAAAGTCGCCTCAAGAATTTTCCCGGCAAGTTAAGGTCAAAGTGGTATGGACCTTACAAAGTCAAGAAGGTTTTTCCCCACGGAGCGGTGGAGGTGGAAGACCCGACCTCGGGGAAAGTGATAAAGGTAAATGGGCAAAGGTTGAAGAAGTACTACAAAGGAATCGAGCTACAAGGTGAAGAGGATCTTCTTTTAGAAGATCCAATTTATAAAGATTGATTCTCCAACATTGACTAAGTCGAGCCATCGACGTTAAATAACGGCAAATTTGTAAATATTCTATCCCAATTTCATTGCTTTCTTAGAGTAGTTTATTTCCGCAATTTATTTACTCGCATGTTAATTTTCGTTGAATTAATTTCATTTGCATTTGACATGTAAAAAGGCACTTGAGGTTTGTTTAATGATATAGTGATTTGCAAGAACCCTCTTGGAAGGCGTGCCCAAGAGGAGATGAGAGTCGGGTTTGGTGAACAAAGTTATAGGAAGAGACCAAAGAAAAGAGAACAAGAAGAAATGGGAAAAATTTTGGCTAAGGAGAAAATTTGGAATTAAAAGAACAAGAGTCAAAAACTGCGAAGCATGGCGCAACCTGCGCATAAGGCTTGCGCAGGTGCGCAATTTTGCGCAGGCTTGAACAGTGAATGCGCAGCCTGCGCAGGTCTGCAATCTCGTTTCCTTATCCTCTCTTATCCCGTATTTCACCCTCTTATTTCACCATCATTCTTTTCGAAACACCCAAACTTCCTTCCTCTCATTCACTCAAAATTCAACCAAATCACTCCATATCAACAACAACCCTCCTTCTCATCACCAATTTCTTCACCAAATTCATCCTTGGCATCAAAAACACCATCAAATCTCCAATTTTCTGACAAAAATCCCCCAATCTCCCAAACCCTAGAATTTTTCCGGGTTGATTTGAAGCTTGTTCAAGTGGATTTCTGGGTTATAAAAGGGTTTTTATGCAACATTCTTCCGTATTCAAGCAAGATTGAGGATTTTTCGGGAAGGTATAACAACTTTCTTCACTATCCTTGTCTTAAATTTTTTCAATTCAATTTCCTTTGAGTAGTTGAGTTGATTTCTTGCTTGTCATTACTTGTTTGGGGATTGTTGGCAATTATTTTCTGTTAGGGAAGGCAAATATTCAACAAAATTACCTTAGCTACACCATTTTGTGCTAGTGCTCACAAGGTGTTTGTTGAATTGCCCCTTAGAAAATTTTTCAGATTTTTTGTTGTTTTGAAGTGGTTGTTCTTGCAAATTTAAAAGAGAACAAGATGGTTTTTGGTCTTGGCAAGGGAAAATCTAAGAAGAAGGGTGACTCATCCACCCAACCTCCACCAAATGCACCACCCAAACCTTTTAAGGGGGATGAAGGGTTACCAAACAACCTTAAGACTTACTTTAGGTTCCTTGAGAGTAAGCCCCTACCGGTCTCCAAATTTCTTCACCCGAAAACCTTGAGGGATTTGGGTATTTACGACCACACCCTTGCCTTCCTCACTAAGGTGGGGTTAGAGAGGTACATTAACCTTCAACTTCGTACCTACCCCGCCTACACCTTAGAATTCCTCTCAACCATCGAAATCACGGGGGAAAGAGGGAATGAGCGGGTGAACTTTAGGTTGAACCGAACTTGGCATACCTTAACCTTTGAGCGGGTAAGGGAAATTTTGAGAATCACCAAATCACCCTCCTCCTTAAACCTCCCGGGTACGGCCTTGGATGATACTTGGTTTGGGCTCACAAGGAAAACACCCCGGACAAACAATGACAAAATCTCCTCAATCACAAACCCCCCCATCCGGATTCTTACTAGGATAATTTCATGTTTTTTCTTTACGATGGGGGAACCTACCAAACTCAATGATGGAGTCCGTGAGTGTTTGTGGGCAATGTTGCCCGAGGGGGAGGGAGTGCCGGATTGGGCAAGGCTTTTTGTGGTTGGTGCGACCAAGCAACGTGAAAAGAAAGGAAGTATAAATTGTGGAGGTTTGGTCACTCTTTTTGTGGCTAGTTTGGTTGGGGATATTCCGGAAGAGCAACCTCAAGTGTGGGGGAATCACCTATACAATGAAGCGGGATTGATAGAGACTCACATGATTCTTCCATTGGATACGATTCCATGGAGTTGTTATTGGTTAGGGGAGGGGAAAGTGCAATACATGAAGCTTCCTTTGAATGGCCCCCTCCCGAGTGGACCACATGCCCGGGATTTCTTTTGTCCCCCGGAGGGCAATCTCCCCAACCCACCCCCACCAAAAATTCGGAAGAGGAGAGCCGTTGAATTCTCCCATGATCCCCAACATGAAGAAGAAAGAGAAGTTGAGATTATTGAGGGGGGCTTCCATGAGACCCCACACATTCCTTCATCCTCCCATCCGCCTCAAGACACCCCTATGTTTGAGGCCGGAGGTTCCTCAAGTACACCTTTACCACCTTGGCAACACCAAATGTTTAAGTACTTTGAGGACACCCGGGGGACGTTGGAAGCGATTAGTGGGAGGGTTGATAGCTCTCATGCTTGGCAACAACAACAAACGCCAAGGCTTGAGAGTTTGGATCAATGGAGGGTTGCTAGTATGGAGCACCAAAAGTTGAGTGCGGAGGCCGAAAGAGCCCAAATGAAGATGCTTCAAGGGATGGCTAAGAGGCAAGATGAGGCCTATGCTTGGCAACAACAACAAGCCAAGTACATGGAAGAGCAACAAGCCATGTGGAAGGCCCAAAATGAATGGAGAGAGCAAGCGACTCAACAATTCGGGGTGCAAAATGAGAGGCACCACCAATATGTTGAAGACTCCTATGAAGATGCTCAAGCTCACGAGGATTCTTTTGGACTTATCCGTGGCCTTTTCGGCATGACCATCCATCAAAATGACCCCACCTACCAACCAACCATTGTCGAGCCACAAGTTGAGGAGGCCTATGAGAGGGCCAATAGAGTGAGAGAAAGAAGAGAAAGAAGAAAGAACCGGGGGGCATATGAGCAAGGCGAAGGCTCGGGCCCCTCCAACTAAATTTTTGAAGAAGTCGGCACTCCCTCACATTGAGGAAAATGTGAAATTTAAGTGTGGGGGAGTGAGAATTGTAACATATGTAAATTGTCTTTCAAACAAATGCAAATGAAAATGAAAAAAAAAAAAAAAAAAAAAAAAAAAAACAACGAAAATCCCGGCTAGGTGAAAACCCACAAGGGTGGGCGCCTAGGCAAGATTGGGAAGGTGGCCGAGGACGGGATGAAAACCCGAAAGGGCATTCCGGGCAAAATGAAGAAATGAGTTGCGAGCCACCATGAGAGGAAAGGAAAAGCTAAGGTGAAAACCCGAAAGGGCACCTTAGGCAAAATGAGGGATTTTCACCAAAAAAATTGAAAAATTGAAAATTGTAACACCAAAAAGATGGAGGGATAAGAAGGGAGTGATAAGGAGGGTCTTGGAAGGAGGCTAGATTAGGATTTAATTTCATTTTGAGTCACAAAACTTGTTCCAAATCGGTGGATTTTTGTTTTGGCTACTTTGGTTGTTGATTTGCTTCGGAGTTTGGCCAACCAAGTAGCATGATCATACTTAGCTTGGAGTGATAAGGGGGTGATATAAGTGGTGAATTAGGATGTTTTAGGAGTTGTTTAGGCCACTTTGCTTCCACCTTGGGATAAGGTGAGAGTGGCCATCTCTTGTAGGTGATATAAGAAGGGTGGAGTTGCGTGATGAGTCGGCGTTGGTGGTGTGTCGTGTCTTGTTCGAGGGAGAAATAAGGAGGGTGAGTGAGTGAAGAGTGTGTGCAAAAATTTTGAGTCATGTCTTTTTCTTTTTAATCGGTGGTTGTGTTTGAGGGAGGCATAAGAAGGAAGAGGAAAGGGAAGAGGGATCATTCCCTCCCACACCCTCTTGTAGACTTTGCGGTTGCTTGTTCCGGGTTTTGCTCGGGACTAGCAAAAGTCTAAGTGTGGGGGAGTTTGATAACATTGTTTTGTGTCGGTCTAAGAGGGTGATTTTATCACCCTCGTGTCTTTTAATATGGGTCTTTTGGTTCACTTTTCCTAACAATTGGCAATCGGTTATATGGTGGTAACTTGTGCATTTTTACTCGGTTGAGCACATAATCCTTATGCATGGAACCCGAGCGGCAATAGAGCACCTTTCAAAGGTCAAGATAAGGCACAAGAAGATCACTTGTAACCCGGAAACAAGTTGGGAGAAGTAGGAATGAAGACTAGAAGAAATGAAGGCAATTGAAGAGGTCTAGCTCGTGGAAAATAGAAATCCCAAAATGCGAGCCAGTGCGCAGCCTCGCGCAAAACAGGGTGCAGCAAAGTGCGCATTATTGCGCAGGTGGAAGAAGAGATTGCGCAGCTGCGCAGCAGCCTGCGACTACGCTTGCGGGTTTTTCTAATCTCGTTTGTGGGCTTCTTAAGTGGAAATCTTTCTAGGTTTTCGTGAAGCCCTATATATACCCGAGAAGTTTGAAGACCTGGGATTATCACCTACCATCATATCATCTCTTTTAATCTCATTCTTAGGGTTTAATCTTGTAATAATTTAGAAGACTTTTTGGATGCAAAGTTGTAATCTTTCTTTGTTTTTGGGTTTTATGAAGACTATGGAAGGCTAATCCTTCCCTACTTGGTGTAATCCATTGCAAACTTTCATCTTTATCATTGTATTGACTCCTTAATCTCTACTCTTTCATTTATTTCAATTTCTAAGTTTGAATGTCATGATGAATGTTTTGTTGTGAGAAGTAATTACCCTTGCCTCTTTTTCATTCATCTATTGCTTGTTGTTGCAAAGTTGCTTGCTTAACTTGTTGAAGCATCTCATGATTGTTGTTATCTTGGTTTAAAGTATCAACCTTTGTGAGTAGAAATTGATTGTATCATAGGATTTGTTGGTTTAAACACATCTTTGTGATATCCCATTTACTTTCCTCTTGGTTTTGTTCTTCATGCTCTTGGTTACAATTCTTACATGGTTTAATGTTAGAATTTGTAGTTGAAGTAGGATTATCATTGTTGGCTTAGATAGTGGTAATCACTTGCTTGAGGATTGTTGTTGGGTAAATGAAAACTAGAGAGAAAAGAGTCTTGCTTTGAGAAAAGTTGGAACTTGTAGGATTGCACCAAGTTCTCCTAATTATTGAACCATCTTGCTCATCAAGTGCTTGTGTTATTGCTTATTAGAATAGGATTGCAAATTTCACCTTGTTTCATGTCACAAATCAACTCTAAAACCCCCCTTTTCATGTCTCTCTATTGTTTGCCATTGTAAATAACCATTGTTTGTTTATAATCTTGTCTTTAATAGTCAATAGTTTACATTTCAAGTTTTTAGCTTAAAAGACCTTCTCTTGGGTTCGACCCTTACTTGCACTATATTACTTTATCATTTAGAGTAGTCTAGAGTATAGTTTGGCTTATAAATTGTTAATTTGGTAGCTTAATTCTAGTATATTAACGACCTAGTTTATTGCATATCACTTCTCAAAAATGACTTTTTGCTTTTCAAACATAATTTTCTAAAAGTGTTTTTCAGAAGTAGAAGCATTAAATTGTTGCTTCTATACTTATGGGCAAAAATATGGATTTTTAGCTTTTGAGATTTTTTTTTAACTTTTAAAAAATATTGTGTTTAGCGAAAAAGAACTTTTTAAGTCCAGAAACACTTTTACAAGATAGACCAAACACAAACTAATATGATCAAAAGTGTATTGTTGATGTTATCTTTTTATTTTGTTTAACTTCTACAATTCAATTATTTCAGATTTTTTTGACTTTATGTGTTTTTAACTCATGTTGCTCGGACTCCTTTAGAAATATTTGATATGGGTGTGTCCAAGTATCGAAGATGACCATTTTTTATGAAAATATCCTTATCCGAGTGTCGAGTATCGGACACGGGTATATAGGGGAATCAAAAGAGTCAGAGTAACATAGTTTCTAACTACGCACTACAAGGAAGTCCCCGTTTAGCAACCAACTTAGTTGATCGCTAACAGTCAAAACTTAGTCGCAAATGTCATTTAGCGACCAACTTGCGACCAATTTGATAAGTTCATATGGCACGTAACCATGTTCAATGTTGATTTAATTTGATAAACATGTGAATTTAGCAAATTCGTTTGGTTACTTATACATGATTCAATTAACACGGGAGTTTAGAATTATCTAGGAAGTGCTAGGTAAGCAAACTCCTCGGGGGAGTGAAAATCATGTGATTTTCAAACTCCTACATTTAGCCCAAAAAAGGAGTAATCAAACAACCTTCAATTTTGCAATTCACGGAATTTCTATTTTCATACGTTTTGTATAGGATAACCAAACGAGGCCTTATTAGGTTTTCATCTTCATAACTCATACTTCATCCTATCTAGTCCTATTGTAACATTACCTATTTGCACTTGTTAGGAAAAGCGATAAAATAATGGTAAAAGACGAAAGGTGTATGATCAGTTGCCCAGTTGTGCCATTAGTCCCTCACCGACCATTACCATGAATTTGAAGCTATCCCACCACCAATAGCAGCGTTGACCTCATCAATGCTGCCACTGTTATTTGGTGGCAACTTCATTAGCTCAGCGTTGCTCCGGTGACTCACAAGCATCTTGTCACAAGTGGGCAACCTGACATGCCTCTTTTCCACTTCTCCATGCAATTGAAAAGCTTTAATTAAAATGTTAGAGCATAAAATCGATCTTGGGACTTCAACCATCAGCTACTTAAGCCGTGCCAAAAAAAAGTCACGAATTCGAATCTCGCCACCCCTCAATTTTAAAGTGGAATATAAACAGTTTAACACAAGGTATGAGGAGGTCTGCAGTTACATTCACACTTCAAGCCCAAACCGAATTTAGGACTCCAACCACCATAAAGACGAGCCAAAAAGATCGCAAGTGAAATTTAGTATTATAGAGTAAATTGAAATGAGCACCAAAAATATAACAAATTTGGTCTATTTCTATACAGCATAAGAAAATACAAATACTGGAATAAGTTTAACATTTTACTTATTTTGTAAAATTTTATTTATATAGTTATTTATCCCATTCCATAACATCTTTGTTTGCTTTTTAAATAAGAAACTTTGGTTGAATGGATTGGAATGAAAAATCATATAAGTATGGGATTTCAACTCCATACATTAAAAATATGTTTGGTTCATTGGAAAAATAAACATGAAGGTATAGAGTTTGAATCCATGGGGGAGTTAGGTATGAGATTTCAATGGGTTGGAATAGAGTTAGAATCCATTGAATATCTAACTCCATTCCAAAATGTTTCAACCAAACATTGGAATGGATCAAATCCAGATATCAACCAAACACCCCAGCCCTCCCTCATTCAATGACAGTATGACACTTATGGCGGCTATTTTGTCAAAATGACTAATTCAGACCGTTGTATTTGATGCTTCAAAAGAAGCTAATATTAGTATTTTGTCCCAAATTATAATTTTATTTCGCTAGTTGTGAAATTGTTCTTATTTTATTGATAGTTGATATTCCACTTTTTTTTTTTTTTTTTTTTTTTTTTTTTTTTTTTGGTACAAGAGAGGGACAAGCCCCGAGAAACTAGCTAGCTATAATGCGAGGGATAGCCATCCTAAAAATGTCTTCGCGTAAAATAGGACGGAGACCAAAGATGAATAGTGCAATAAAACAGGGACGGTACTTGAGGTTACCTCTTGATTGGCTAACGAGTCACTAGCCTGATTAGCTTCTCTATAGGAATGTTCCAACTCGACATCCTACTTTCTAACATAGAACTTTAGAGGTTAGGAAGTTGACAATGTCAAATATGTCGTGTCTAATTGTGTCCACTAGGTTGTTTATTCAAGTTTTGAGGCCAAGTTATGCAATAATCTTGGACATGCCGGCTTACTCTATTTCCTTGTAGTTTTGGTCACAGTGAGCTTAATCTTGGATTGTTCACCTCTTAAGACAAGTCAAGCATCCATGTCAAAGAGTCGAGGTGAAGATTTCATTTTGTATCGACCAAGATAAGAAGCCCGCACCAACTAAGCAATGACAAGTGAAATTTGAAAAGTAAAGGACCAAGCAAAAATTGCAAGTTTTACGACGGGAGTCCAGGGCAAAACGCAGCCTGCGCCCAGCCTGCGCACTTTGCGCAGCCTGCGCCACCTCCAGGAGCTGCGCATCTCTGTTTTAAACACGGGCTTAGCTTAACAAGTCCGTGTTTTGGGCTTACTTGAGACAAATTAACCTAGGTAGAAGTGCAGCCCTATATAAACCCCATATTTTGAAGACCTAGATTACTACCTAATTATTGAATAATCTCAAAAGACTTGTATGAGAAGAACACTTAGTATTTGGGTGAAAGTTGTAAGCTTTTGTTGGATTTTTATGTCAATCTTTCCACAATTCTTGGTTTCATCCATGGTTATGGAAGGCTAGACCTTTTTCTTGGTGTAATTTGGTGAGATACTACTCACCTTAAGTTTGTAAGAACCTCTTAATCTTTCCTCAATATTCATTACATGTTTCCTTGGTTTTATTGTTTATGTTGGATGTTATTGTGTTAGGAGTAGCTAACCTTGCATGTTAATCATCTTACTATTGCAATCCTTGTAGCAAGCTTGCATCTTTATGAAGTTGGATTAAAGTTTGTATCTTTGTGACTGGATTTTGTATGTTAATCTTTGGGATAGTTGGATTAAGCCTCCTAAAGGATTAATCTTGACATTTTTGTTTGGCTTTGTTCTTAATGCTCTTATATGCAAACCTTGTTGTGGTTTTCAATTAGGTGACCATTTAAGTAGGATCAACTACTCTAACTTAGGAGTAAGTAGTCACCATCTTACAAAAATAGTTGAGTAATTGTTCAGGGAAGAAAAGAGAGGATCCTTGTGCTTAGGAAGTAGTTGTTGAGCCTTGTTACACCAAGCTTTCTCCTTATATTGAATCTTGCATACAAGTTGTTTGTTGAATTGTTACAATAGCAAAGTCTCCAATTTTACTCTTTTTCATGTCTGTTTCCAATCAAATATCTTTCTCCATTTATGTCATGCCACTTGTTTACCATTGTTCATAATCATTGTTTGTTGATAAACTTAATTAGTAAGTCCTAATTGTAGTTAGTGTCTTAAAAAGCATAGAATCCTCATTAGTATCTCAATTAGTTCATAGAGTCCTAATTAGTTGTTACATAGTTTACAATTCAAGTGTTAGTTCAACATCCTTCTCTTGGGTTTGACCATTTACTTCCACTTTACTATTGCTTTAATTCAAAGTTAGTAGAGTCGAGTCTAGGTTATAAATTGTTAAATTGATAGGTTAATTCTAGTATTTAGCGACCTAATATTTTACTTGTCAAATTTTGGCGCCGTTGCCGGAGAAGGGTAACATAGCTAAAAGCTTGACTTGTGAAATTTATGTCTAGTTGTTCTTATCTTCTTCTTGTTGTTAGAAGTAAGTGGTAGTTCTAATTTGTTTTGTGCAGTGTCAAGGTTTATGCCTAGTGTTCAACAAGGTGGTGATTTCACTCCCGTTGAAAATGACTCATTCGGAGCATACTCTTGGTTTTTCACTAATCCGTGGTGTCAAAGACCTCAAAGGGGAGACCAATTTGAAGAAGAGACCTTTGAAACACTTTCGGTTGATCCTATAGAAGTGGAATATCCTCCCATGACGAATGATAGAAGGACTATTAGGGAGATCCGGCCAAGAAATTACGACACTCAACCTCTATGTATAGCCTACCTGCCCATGGGAGCTAATGCTAATTTTGAATTAAAAGGCTACTTCATCCACAACCTTCCAAAGTTCCATGGACATGCGGGAGATGACCCAAATCACCATCTTTCCGAATTTCATATGATGTGCGAAGGTGCCATCCCCAATGGGGTCACGGAAGACCAATTTAAGTTGCGAGCCATTTCATTCTCACTACAAGATGCGGCAAAGGATTGGTTGTTTTACCTTCAACCGGGTACAATCCGTACTTGGAAGGATATGAAAGCGGCCTTTCTTGAAAAATACTACCCCGATTCAAGACATAACCATGCAAAGAAAGCCATCACTTCTCCGGAACAAGATGCAAGTGAGAGCTTGTATGAGTATTGGGAGAGATTCAAGAAGTTGGTTGCTCAATACCCATACCATGGGCTAAGTGGTGATGATCTTTTGGTCAACTTTTGTGATGGCCTTACTCAACAATACCAAATTATGGTGAATGCCGCTACGGGTGGTGGGGTTGACAACTACTCCGTGGCGGAGACAAATGAGATCATAGAAAGGTTGGCCGCTAGCACAAGAAACTATGGAAGAAGCCGGGGGTCAAAGACTCTTAACTCCATTGAGACACCTTCTTCTTCCAACCACAAGCTTGAGAAAACCGTGGATGATCTTACAAAAATGGTAGCTCAACTAGTGGGAAACAATCAAGGAGGGGCACAAGGATCTAATGTGGAGTGCAATTTTTGTCAAGGTCCACATCCGATGGAGACTTGCCCCATCATGGAAGAACAAGGGATAAGCAAGGAGAATGTGAGTGCCATGATGCATGGTCAATATAACTCTAGGAACCCCAATGGGGGAGGGTATTACAAGTATGACCCAAATGGCAACACTTACAACATTGGTTCAAGAGACAACCCCAACCCTTTCTGGGAGAGAGGGGTGGGGGGGGGGGGGGAGTACCTCAAGAAACTTTCAAAATGGTCAATTCAACCACTTGAGGAACACCAATTCACAAGGTCAAAACACAAATTACCAAAGAAACAACAATCTTCAACAAGCAAAAGGAGGATCCTTCTAATTTGGAAACCAAGGACATCAAGGGAATTCCAAGGTAACAACAAGAACTTCCAACAAAGAGGGGGCTCTTCTTCCCAAGGAGATGAAGATTTATCCACAAAGGAGATGTTTAAGATTCTCATGAAAGGACAAGCCGAGACAACCAAGAGGTTTGACAAGATGGATGCGGACAAGCTCTTAAGTGATGGAAGAGTGAAGAATCTTGAGATCCAACTTGGCCAAATTGCACAAGAAATGGCCAAGAACAATCGAAAGAACTCCAACTCAATTCCATCTACAACATTTCCTTCAAAGGAAAATGCAAGTGCAATGACATTGAGAAAGGGGAGAACTCTAGAATCTCGCCCAAAGAAGAAGAGAAAGGCAAAGTCACATGAGAGGGTTATTCACATTGAAGAACAAATTGAAGAAGAGCTTGTGATTGAAAAAGTGAAAGAGACACCCTCAAAAGCTAATGGAGAAGAAGTGAAGAGTCCATTGAGCAATGACAAAGGAAAGAAAGGAAGCGACAACCCCAAAGATCAAATTGAGGAGATCGAAAGAGAATATGTTGTGGAGGTACCTTTTCCTAATGCTCTCACACATTCTAAGAGGTTTGAAAGAGATGAGGATCTATATGAAACCTTTAGGAAGTGTGAAGTAAACATCCCTTTACTAAATCTTTTGAAAGGTGTTCCGAGGTATGCAAAGTTTCTCAAGGAACTTTGTACACCTAGGAGAAACCTAAGGAAGGGAACCCAAAAAGTAAGGGTAAGTGAACATGTCTCCGCCATTTTTAAAAAATCACTTCCCAAAAAGTGTGGCGACCCGAGAATGTTCACCATACCATGCTCTATTGGGGACAAGAGTTTCAGTCATGCTATGTTAGACCTTGGTGCATCAATCAATGTTATGCCCTATGCTCTCTATGAGACCTTGGGACTTCCACCATTGAACAAAACCGACGTAGGGATCCAACTTGCGGATCGCTCAAACATATACCCAAAGGGAATGGTGGAGGATGTGTTGGTAGAGGTAGATCACTTAACCTTCCCGGCCGACTTCTATTTTTTTGACATGGAAGCCGACTCGAGGGCCACTCCGATCCTTTTGGGGAGACCTTTCATGAAAACCTCTAAAACAAAGATTGATGTGTCTAATGAAAATCTCACTATGGAATTTGACGGAAAGAAACTCACATACAACATCTATGATGCTATGAGACAACCTAGCGATTCACATTCATGCTATTTCTTGAACATCATTGAACCAATTGTCTCTCAAGTGTATAAATTGTGTCAAAGGGATCCTCTTGAGGTAGCCCTCACTAACAATCTGGAGCAAGAAGGCTTGCGTGTGGTGTTGTCTCATGATGTGCAGGAATACTACGAAGACTTGGAGAAAGAAGAGCCCCTAGTTGGGGAGATGGAAATTAAGAATAGCAAAAATGAGCAGCCGACTCCAGCGGAAAGCACATCCTGCGCAGGAGAGCGCAGCCTGCGCAGTTTGGCGCAGCCTGCACAATTGGCTGGACTCCCGAGCAACTAGCCTTGCTCAACTTCTTTAATCAACAATGCCCCTTCCTTCCTATTGAAGCCAACCTAGAGAGACCCTTACCCTCCACCATAAAACCACCAAAACATGAACCGAAACCTCTTCCAAATCACCTCAAGTACATATTCTTGGGAGCAAACATTACTCTTCCATTGATCATCTCAAACCAACTCAAAAAGGAGCAAGAGGAGAGGTTAGCTACCATGTTGAAAGAGCATAAGGAAGCTTTTGGGTGGAGCATTGCCGATATTAAGGGAATAAGTCCAAGTACTTGCATGCACAAGATTCGGTTGGAGAAAGAGGGTAAGCCCGTAAGACAACCTCAAAGGAGACTCAATCCACCCATGATGGAGGTGGTGAAAGATGAAGTCATCAAGCTCCTTCAAATGGGAATCATCTACCCCATTAGTGATTCCCAATGGGTAAGTCCTACTCAAGTTGTGCCAAAGAAAGGAGGGGTGACGGTAATCAAAAATACCTAAGGGGCATTGATCCCCACCCGTTTACAAACGGGATGAAGGGTATGTATTGATTATCGACGCCTCAATCAAGTCACTTTGAAGGACCATTTTCCCCTACCCTTTCTAGATCAAATGCTAGAAAGGTTAGGTGGAAAAGAGTACTATTGCTTTTTGGATGGTATTCCGGGTACTTTCAAATCCCCATACACCCGGAGGACCAATCCAAAACAACTTTTACTTGCCCATTTGGTACTTATGCCTACCGCCGTATGCCCTTTGGATTGTGCAACGCCCCCAGAACCTTCCAACGTTGCATGATGAGCATATTCTCGGATTATGTAGAGCGTATTTTGGAAGTCTTCATGGATGACTTACCATCCATGGAGACTCTTTTGAGTCGTGTCTAGACCACCTCGCTATGGTCCTAACACGGTGCATAGACTCTCACCTCATACTAAATTCTGAAAAGTGTCACTTGATGGTGAGTAGCGGCATTGTGTTAGGACATATAGTGTCGAAAAGAGGGACTGGGGTGGATACGGCAAAGGTTGATGTGATTAAGACCTTGCCGTATCCATCTAATACTCGAGACGTGAGGTCGTTCTTGGGACACGCGGGTTTTTATTGAAGATTTATTAAGGATTTCTCCAAAATCGCTAACCCCTTGTGCAAACTTTTGCACAAGGATGTGGAGTTCGTGTTTGATAATGATTGTAGGGGAGCATTTGACTTGTTGAAGGAGAGACTTATATCGGCCCCAATCATTCAAGCACCCAAATGGGATCGGCCTTTTGAGATCATGACCGATGCAAGCGACTTTGCCATTGGAGCCGTATTGGGACAAAGGGATGGCAAAGCTTCATATGTCATTCAATATGCCTCTTCCCTTCTCAACGATGCCTAAAGGATGATACCTGTCGTTTAGTATCAAAAATAAATACTTAAATATAACTAACAGAAGCTAGTGATAAGTAGGGTCGATCTCCACAGGGAGGCAAAGTATCTATCTGTAAGTACGTCTATCTAAGTCACAATTGGGGGGTTTTAGTTTGGTTTCCTAAACTATTAAAGGTTTAAGGGCAAGAGAAATAAAGTAAGAGCAGTAAAGTGAGAAAGTAAGATATAAGCGATCAGATAAAAGAGAGTATGTCAGGATTTCGGTTCACCATGACAGTTTATCGACTAAGTTGCAAATAGCCTAGACAATCTACTGTGAAAAGGGCACGGGAAAGGTCCTTTCGATCCGCTATCCACCCTAGAATTCCACTAACTTAACTTCCGTCCTCATTATGATAGTCTACTGTTCATAGCAGGTATGTTTATTCCAATCTTCCGATCCAGGAACAAAGTTAACAAAATTAATATAATTTAGAAGCATGCATTCAACTAAATTGGTGTTACAGTTATATTGCTATGGAGACAGATTCTCACATGTAAATCGTCTAGTCTATTCACTACATCGTCACAATTCTACCAAGGATTCCCTAGTCCTAACAAAAAGAGAATTAGCTACTCATGTTATTAAGGCTGTCAACAATAACAACAAAAGACTTGCTAATAAGAGACATCATAAAGGAATAAGAACAAAGCATAAATTAAATTAAGAGAACAATTAATAGGAACAAACAAAGAATTAAGATTAAAGGGAAAAGAATGATTACAAGGTTTGAATCCGGAGAGAAAAGAGGCAAAGAAAAGCTCCAGAGATTAAGAGTGTGAAAAACGTAATTCAGGAGTGATAAGAGATGTAAAAGTGTCTTTATGACCTAATCCCGACTTCCTTTATATAGGGAAGTCATTATTAACATAAAATAAACCTAACACGGAATAGAAATCCCGAGTATATAAGCTAGTCACTCGATCGAGTAACTTTATATCACTCGATCGAGCAAATCCAAGTTAAAACCACTCGATCGAGTAGAAAACCTACTCGATCGAACACTATCTAGAATAAGCTATTCGATCGAGGACTTTAAACTACTTGATCGAACACTATCTACTCGATCGAGTAGTTTCCAGCGCATAATTCCTGCTTCGCGTACTAAAATTCAAACGGCTTCCATTTCTTCGTTACTTGGGCAAACAGAGCGTTTCCGGTGGCGTTGGAAAGCTAAGAGGACAAGCTTTCATATCCAATTGGAATCACCTGAAAATCAGTTGTATAACTGGATATATGGCTCTTCAAAGTAGGCACTAGTAATTTGAAGTTCTTCCTTTGCTCGCCTAGCTATCTTACTTCTTTGCGCATAATAATTAGTAGTTTCCAAGCTCCGACTCAACTCATCTCCTAAATGCATGCATAGGGACATGTTTTAGGCTTGATTACGCTCCTTTCCGGTTCATACCTGCAAATAATACAAGACAAACAAAAGTAGACTATTCGGGGGACATTTATAGCTAAACACTACACAAAATGCATAGAGATGCGTGCAAATACGGTACAAAAAGTCTATATAAAATGCACGCATCAAACTTCTCCAAACCAAACCTTTACTTGTCCCCAAACAAACTATATGCAAAACTAATGGAACGGAAAAAGAAAGCTCAGAGCTAGCTACAAATGTCCACTTAAACCAATTTAATGCAACAAACTAACACTTATAGCAAGGACTGTCAAATGCAAACGAGTTGTAGGATGTTTATAATAAAGCTGAACCGTCGACCTTGCAAGACCTTTAATGATGGACTCTCACGGGTCACTCTTCTCTCATGAAGCAAAAGGGTGAAAGTATATGTGTAAGAGAAGAAGGAAATATAGTCGCTCACCTAAACTACGACCCACATAAACATGCATGCAACAAAAATGATAGACGATTCAAGCACTATATATACATTCCAACCAACAATGTCCGTCACAACCGAGGGCTTACAAATGATATGGTAGAGTGAGGTTACAGGTAAGAAAAGGCAAAACAGATTATGGAAATGTGGAGGTAAAGCGTCAAGCTAGCACCTAAACAGGACCATATAAAACCATCCAATTCTCAGCTAACTAGAAAATTAAGTACAAGTGCCCTTCTTTGGCACAAAACTCACTACCCAATACACAATCTCCTCAAAAAGATATAAATAAAAACGGAGGAGTAGACCGTCAGAAAATCAAACTAAGCACAAACGGTCTCTTTTTCTCAAACCAACTCAACTTTTTCTTTCTTTTTTCTTCTGTTCTCACGTCTTTCTTCTTTTTTTTTTCTTTTTTTTCCTTTTTTCTTTTTCCACGTTTCTTTTCTCATTTTCTTTTTTTTTCTCATTCCTTCTCATTTCCACCAACTCCAGACAAATGAAAATCGGCCAAACTCGCAATATGATAAACATACCACAAAAGTCACACTAAACTAGCTTGACTGGGCAGGCTTAGTTTTGGGTGTAGTTAATGTGTTAAAAAGGCTATATTTGGCTAAAGTGGAGCTAAATGGGTGAAAATGAAAGAAAGGAAAATTTGCAAGCACCCCCTGCATGTGACACCGACCACAAACCCGAATGTATGCATTTGACAAGAAATCGAATTTCATAAATGTGCAAAAGTGATGAACATGTTATGCAAGGAGTATACTACTCACAATCCTACATGAAACCGCTCATAAATGACACCAGTTTATAAGGCTCTAAATCTTAGAAATTATACGTAGCTTGCCAAAATTTTCAGGTCAAGTCTATTCGTTCAGCTAAATTTTAACATTAACTCGTAGTTTATGCAATAAGATAAAACTAATAAGATATCAATTTGTTGCAAGGCTTAAGCAAAAAGACAAATGTAGTGCAATGTCATCATTGAAATCTACCGTTCCGACTCAACCTATATGCTAAAATAAATGTGAATTTTTTTATTTTTATGAATTTTTTTATTTTTATGAGATTTTGATTTTTATGAAAATAAACAACAATGCATACGGAAATTAAACGTGACAACAGAAATGCAATAAAAAGCAATATGCAGACACAGATATGGATGCATAATCTCCCCAAACCAAACCGTACAATGCTCTCATTGTACTCAAAAATAAGGAAAGGAAATGCAAACTAAAAAGGAGAGAGTGAAAATGGGGAAAACTTACAAGATAACGCGAAGTAGGGACCTCCCCAAACCAGCCAACAACATGGGAGGTCACAAATAGCTTCAAAGGTGGTGACACAGGAAACGAATCAGAACGAATCTACTCGATCGAGAAGGAAAAGGACTCGATCGGGTAGAATGGGCTGCAACAGTGTTCGATCGAGGAAACAGAAGGTCTCGATCGAATGGTCATTATCTGTGGATGCTCGATCGAGAAGAAGAATCATTCGATCGAGGGAGATGAGTACTCGATCGAGAGCTCCCTAATGCGCGAACTCCTAGGCCTCATACCTGCAAAAGACGCGAATAGCAACCACAAATACGACAAAAGACCAAGCCTAAATTGTTCAGAGTCTATGGTTCGAAAACCATTTATTACACACACAAAACTGTGTAAATCAACTAAAAATTAAAACTCCGGGTTGCCTCCCGGATAGCACTAGTTTCAGACAGGTCTCAGCTCGACCTTCTTTTCTTCATCAGCCATTCTAATTGAGCCCAGTCAAAACAGCTCAAAGCACGAAGAAGCCGATCAAATAACTGCGCATGTGCTACACAAAACTGTAAGTAGCACCATAATATAATAATAATATATGAAATTGAAATGTGCAACTATTTAAGCCTAACGAATTTCCTATGACAGCTCCCAAATTTATCCACAAAATAATTCTGCCCTCCCGCTACGGGCGGAATATAAAAACTCAAATTAACCGTCGGTGGAAAATAAGAGAGCTTAGGAGCACTTAAAAACAATCTAAGGTACCGTCTCAACCTAACAAATTTTTGATGACAAGTATGGTGAAAAATTGTTAACTTATTCGTCCAACCGGGAAGGGGTCGATCATCAAAATAAAAAGCAGGAGTCATATGAGATATTGTGCTATTAATACCAATAATAATGAAATTATCGTTAACTACCCCAGGTCGTGCGTTCCTAACGTCGGAATCATTGACAAAAGAATACATTACCTCTTCCGTGCTAGGAACATTCACTGACTCAGCTACCTTCTCGTTATCCTCCTCTGTGGGTTCTGTCCCATATATCGCAGCTTCTAAAGCATCCAACTCGGCTTTGAAATGGGGAGATTCACCATAACCATTGTCTTCATCCAAATTGTCATTCAAAACGGACCAAAATGACATATCATTGTTCTCCGTGGCCATTATGTTCGATCGAGCAAAGAGTGTACTCGATCGAAGACTTTCCTCCTGAATATTACTCGATCGAACAAAAAGATCTGCTCGATCGAACTCCTCCTCATGTAATTCACTCGATCGAACACTGTAGCTAGTTCGATCGAATTTTTGATGCTGAACCATGGTGAAGTAGTCGAGAAATGCTTCGTCTTCATTAGCATCTTCAATCTCCGAGTCATACATATTTTCATCATCAATAGACAACTCAGGTCCTTCATGGGGAGGACCGCTCTTGGTACAAATAGCAAGTACCGCCTCTGAATGCCTATAGTCTATCTCGGTAGCTAATTGAGCTATTTGAGATTCAAGTAGCTTGACACGAGCTTCCCCAGCTGTATCAATTTCTTGCGCTCGAAGCGCAAGAGCCTTCACCAAAGACTTCACTTCAGCAATCACTTCTTTCTGTTTATCAGGAGGAGGAACTTGTTGTCGCGGTGGCCAGGCGGATGGAGGCTTTTGATAGCCTTGTTGTTGAAATGGATGTGGCGGCACATATGCAATGGAATGACTAGCTTGTCTACGCTACTTAAACGCATAGATTTCATCGTTCCCTGTCAAGCAAATATTGGCATTGTGCCCAGCAGCACCGCATCTCTCACAGCAGACCACCTATTGCGCCATAGGATGGAACATAGGTGGAAGATCAAAGGTACTCAAGCCTTCCCTTTGATGATCTTTTACCTAGAACTATCTAGGTAGAACCTGTAAGACCTATCAAAACAACACTAAAGAAAAAAGATAAGAACTGCCTCAAGGAATAAATCCCTTGAGGTGCAAGACAGACGAAAATGAACAGATAAACAGGCTAATTGCCTCTCCGGCAACGACGCCAAAATTTGATACTGTCGTTTGTGTACCAAAAATAAATACCTAAGTACTATTAACAGAAGTCAGCGGTAAGTAGGGTCGATCTCCACAGGGAGGCGGTCACTATCTACTTGTCAATTTAGTCCGTCAGAGGTCACAAGATGGGGGGGTTTTAAATGATTGTTCTAATATAATGAGATCAAAGAAGGGAAAGAAAGCAAGAGAGTTGAAATTAAGCAAGCAAGGAGAAAACAGCTAAGACAGTCGGTTCACCATGATACTTAGGAAATGCAATCTAAGGTCACAGGTCAATGTAAATTCGATCTACAGGGCAATGAATATCTCCTTCCGGTCTCAATTCACCCTAAAACACTAATAGATTAGCTTCCGCCCTCACTAAAGTGCCCTAATGTTCGCCACAGGTCTTACTCTTTCCAATCTTCCGATTTAGGTCAAGGTGTACCGCGATTTATTAACTAATTGCGTCGACTCAATTAGACAAGAACAGTTATATGTAACGATTAACAACATAGAAAAACTCGCATCAAGTCTAATCACCTATTTCACAATTTCCTTAATATCATGGCTCCCCTATGTCCTAGCAAGGGAGATTAGCTACGCATAAACATAGGTAAAGCAATAACGAAGGGGAAAAGAACAAACATGATATAGAAATATGCAAAGGGAATTAAATTAAATAAAGGGAGTAAAGAAATTACAAAAGTTTAAGATCCGGTCAAAGAAGAGCAAAGCAACGTTCAACAGAGAAAAGGGAGAAAAAAGGAGAAAAGAAGAGCGTTTAGACCTAATGACGTCTTTCCTAATTATAGGAAAGGCAATTATTAACCTAAACGATATTAAAACCTTGCAGCAGATAGAAAAGTACTCGATCGAGTGGTTTAAAACCTCTCGATCGAGTAGAAAACCTACTCGATCGAACACTATCTAAAATAAGCTATTCGATCGAGGACTTTAAACTACTCGATCGAACACTATCTACTCGATCGAGTAGTTTCCAACGCATAATTCCTGCTTCGCGCACTGAACTTCAAATGGCTGCCATTTCTTCGTTATTTGGGCAACCAGAGCGTTTCCGGTGGCGTTGGAAAGCTAAGAGGATAAGCTTTCATCTCCAATTTGAATCACCTGAAAATAAGTTGTAGAACTTGATATATGGCTCTTCAATGTAAGCACTAGCAATTTGAAGTCTTTCCTTTGCTCGCCTAGCTATCTTACTTCTTTGCGCATCTCAAAATAGCAGTCTCCAAGCTCCGACTCAACTGATCTCCTAAATGCATGTATAAGGACATGTATTAAGCTTGATTATGCTCCTCTTTGGTTCATTCTTGCAAATAAGACAAGAGAAACCAAAGTAGACAATTCGGGGGACATTTGTAGCTACACTACTAAATATGCATAAAGATGCGTGCAAATGAAGTACGAAATACCTATATAAAATGCACGCATCAAAGGAATTACACTACAACCGAGAAGGAATTCTTGGCGGTATTATATGCTCTAGAGAAGTTTCGATCATACTTATTAGGAGTCAAGGTAATTGTCTATACCGATCACAAGTCCATCACTCAACTTGTGAGCAAGAAAGACACCAAACCAAGACTAATGAGGTGGGTTCTCCTACTAAGTGAATTTGACATAGAGATAAGAGAGAAAAAGGGATTGGCAAATGTGGTGGCCAACCACCTAAGTCGACTACAACTTAATGATCAACAAATGCAACGAATGGGGGTAGTTGATGGGAGTTTGCCTCATGAATCTCTTTATAGTTTGAGGATGACGGAGCTATGGTATGCCAACTTGGTAAACTACATGGTGACTAAGAAGTTTCCAACTTCTTTAACATCAAGTTAAAGGAATAAGATCAAGGCCGATGCCCGATTCTACATATGGGATGACCCTTATCTATGGAAGATGTGCCAAGACCAAGTCATCCGAAGATGTGTGCCGGATGTAGAAATACCACCCATCCTCAAACATTTCCATGCATATGCTTGTGGAGGTCACTTTGGACCCCAAAGGACGGCCCGGAAAATTCTTAAAAGCGGGTTCTATTGGCCAAACATCTTTAAAGATGCTCACATCTTCACAAAGACTTGTGACAAGTGCCAATGGGTTGGAAACATATCAAGGAAGAATGAAATTCCTCAACAACCCATGCTATACTTGGAGGTCTTTGATGTGTAGGGGATAGACTTCATGGGACCATTCCCGAAATCGGATGGCTATCTCTATATTCTATTGGCGGTAGACTATGTTTCAAAGTGGGTTGAGGCCATACCAACTCGGAATGATGATGCAAGAACGGTCTCAAGTTTTGTTCAAAGCCACATTTTCTCAAGGTTTGGCTATCCAAGGGCGTTGATAAGTGACCGGGGCACTCACTTTTGCAATCGGATTATGGAGGGGTTGTTAAAGAAGTACGGGGTCGTGCACAAAGTCTCCACCGCTTACCACCCACAAACAAATGGGCAAGCCGAGGTTTCTAATAGGGAGATCAAGGGTATCTTACAAAAAACAGTGAACCCCGATAGGAAAGATTGGAGTCAAAGGTTGAATGACGCTCTTTGGGCGTACCGCACCGCCTACAAGACACCAATTGGTATGTCCCCGTACCGACTCATTTATGGAAAGGCATGTCACCTTCCTTTGGAAGTGGAGCATAAAGCCTATTGGGCCATCAAATCTTTCAACCAAAACATAGACGATGCGGGCCTCCATCGGAAGCTTCAACTTCAAGAAATTGAAGAAATCCGTCTTGACTCTTATGATAATGCCGCCATATACAAGGAGAAAGCTAGAATATGGCATGATCGAATGATAAGTCGGCGGGTTTTCAAGGAAGGTACCAAAGTTCTTGTCTTCCAAAATAGGCTCAAGTTTTTTCTCCAGGAAGCTAAGATCAAGATGGTTTGGGCCGTTTATTGTAAGGAAAGTCCACCCTCATGGAGCGGTCGAAGTTGAAAACCCAAGCACGGGAAAGATGATCAAAGTGAATGGACAACGTCTTAAAGAATATCATGAAGGCATGGAACCACAATTGGTGGAAGAAGTCAATTTGGAAGACCCCATTTACCAACCATGATCAAGAGGGGCACTAAGTCGAGCCATCGACGTTAACATACGGCAACCTTTGTAAATACACTCTCTTTAGCGTAGAATTTACCGCTTCCTTGTTCATTTATTTACTTTTTACATATTTATAAGCATCAAATTGGAACCTTTTGATAGTTTGTTGAAGTATTTGAAAGGAGTCAGATGGAAATTCTTGGGAAGCGTGCCAAAGTCGTAATGGAAGTTGAAATGACCCGGGACACCATCTACACGGGTCAAATAAGGGGAAGGCACAAAAAGAAGGCTAAAAATTCCAACAAGGGAAGAAGTTGAAAGTTGCAATTTTTCACGACCTCCAGCGAAAAGCACAGCCCACGTAATTTGGCGCAGCCTGTGTACAAAAATTGCGCAGCCATCGCAATGAGCTGCCACGGGATTGAAGTTATCCTATTTTCCAATTTTTCTACCCTTCCTTCATCACAATTTCGACACCTCCTTAACCAAACACCACACCCCATCATCAAAAACTCCATCAAAAACTTCAACAAACTCCAATTTCATCATCAAATTCATCTCTCAAACCAACATAACACAATCAAACACTCACTTTGTTCTTCAAAAATCTGATTTTTCCCAAATTTCGTCCCAAACCCTAACTATCCAAGCCTTGGGTTCAAGCTTTTTCAAGTGGATTTCTGGGTTATTGAAGCATTCTTGAAGGGTTTTTGTCATTATACATCAATCATCTAGCATTCTAAGTGGATTCGGGGAGGTATAACAACTTTTCCAAACTCTCTCTTTAATTTTTTGTTAGAAATCCGAAAATAGATGCTTGTTAGTTGAAATTTTGGATTGTAATTGTTGATTGTAGTGTATAATTGTTGGGACAAACTTGTTTTCTGAGAAAGGGTAAAGGTATTCAACAAACATCATTCATTTCCACCTTCTTGAGTTAGTGCATAGAAGGTGTTTGTTGAATTGTCTCAAAGAGAGAAAAACAGTTTTGAGTGTTTTTGTTGGTATTGTTGTACTCCTTCTTGCAAAGTACAATGGTTTTTGGGAAAAGGAAAACTCAACAAGGGGAAGGAAGTGCTACCAAAGTGTTTAATGGGGATGAGGGACTAAATGCCGAACACAAGAAAATCTTCAAAAAACTTGAAAAAGACAACCCTTTACCCATCACAAAATTCCTTCACCGTGACACCCTTCGACAATTAGGACTAGAGGAACTCACTTTACAACTCTTGAATCGGGTGGGGTTAGAAAAATACATGGACATTTATGATGATACTTTCCGATCTTTCACTTATGAATTCCTATCCACCATCTCCAAAACAGGGGAGGGAGAGAATGAAAGAGTGAATTTTCGACTTCACAAAGTGTGGCACTCAATCACATTTGATGAAGTCCGGGAAGTTTTGCAAATCACCAAAAGACCTACCCCGGTTAACCCAACACCCAAAGGCAAGCTTAATGAAGTTTGGTGTCAACTCACGGGAAGGCAAACCCAAGATCACAATGACAAGCTCTCCACCATTACCAACCCCGTGATCCGAATTTTAACAAGGAGCCTAGCTTGTTGGTTTTTCTCTATGGGAGAACCGACAAAGGTTAGTGATGCGGTGAGGGAGTGCATATGGACTATGCTCCCGGAAGGGGAGGGTGTGCCGGATTGGGCGAGGCTTTTTGTGAACTCTTGTTTGAAGCATAGGAAAAGGAAAGGAGGTCTTATTAAGGTGGGGCCTTAATAACCCTCTTTGTGGAAAATTTATGGGGGAAACCTCGGATGATCAAAGCCCCGTTTGGGGAAATCATTTTTACAACACCCACGGGCTAGAAGAAACACACATGATCAAAGTCCTTGATGCCATTAATTTTCGATGCCTATTTTAGCACGTATTTCTATGTATTTCTATGTACTTTCATACTGTTTATATTGCATTTTGCCCCCGAATTGGCTACTTTGGTTCGTTTTGTCCGTTTTGTAGAAATGAACGCGAAAGGAGTGGAATCGTACCATTATTCGTTCTTTTTGCATACATTTTGAGGAGACGGGATTTTCCGGAGTGAGTTCCTGCTTTGGGAAGCGTGAAGGCACGGTTTACGAGGTAGTCGGGAACGAGTTTGGGCTGATTTGAAGGAAGAATACTCGATCGAGTGGTTTTATTGCTCGATCGAGTGGTTTCTGTGGCCTTGGTTGATCGATCGAGTGGATTTATACTCGATCAAGAAGAGCTGGAAAGTGGAGTTACTCGATCGAGTAACAATTCTACTCGATCGAGTAGATTATCTGGAGTTTTACTCGATCGAGTGGTTTCAAACTACTCGATCGAGTGGTTTTGGCTTTCGTGGGCTTTAATTAGCCTGTGAACTTGTTTTAGTTATTTAACTTAGTTTATCTTCTATTTAAGCATACGTTAACTAGGTTATTAGCATCTTTTATATCATCTATCATTTTCCAAGACTGCGTACTCTCTCTTCTTCATTGGAACTTTATTTTTGGGGTTATTTCGCTCGGATTTGCTTGTTCTTTACGCCGGATTCTTGCGATTGTAATCTCTTTCTCCCTCTTTAATATTAATCTTTCATTTGTTCATTTTAATTACTTGTTTTGCTTCATTTAATTTCTGCCCTAATTACCTTTTATGCATTTTTATTATTGTTATATCATGTTGAATGTTGGTTATTTATTTGTTGTTAGTATTGATAGTATTAATAGCGATATGAGTAGCTAAACTTGTTTCATGTTGGGATTAGGGGATCTACGGTAGAAATGTGACGATGTAGTGAACAAGTTAGATGAATTATTTGTGAGATTCCGTCACCATAGCAATATAACTGTATCTACCGATTTAGTTGAGTGCACGCTTCTGAGTCACCTTTTTAATCTGGTTAAATTTAATCCTGGATCAGAAGATTGGACTAAATAGACCTACTATTAACAGTAGACTACACTGACGAGGGCGGAAGTTAAGTTAGTGGAAGTTTAGGATAGAAAGTGGACCGGAAGGACCTTTCCATATCCGTCTCGCAGTAATTTATCTAAGTTGTTTACAGTTGAGTCACTGGACTACTGTAGTGAACCGAAATCCTGACATGTCCCTTCTTTATTGATAGTTTATCACCCTTTTCTGCCTTTATTGCTCTTTTATCTGCTTCTCTTCCTTTAAACCTTTTAGTTTAGAAAACCAATTTAAACACCCCCCATTTTGTGACAAAATAAACGGACTCTTACAGATATCTTGCCTCCCTGAGGAGATCAACCTGACTTTCCTAGCTATATAGTTAGTTTAAGTTAGTTATTTTTGATAGGTATACGGCAACCCTGTCAAATTTTGGTGCCGTTGCCGGGGAGGCAATTGCCCTATCTGTCTTTGTTTCGTTTATTTTATCCGTCTCAGGGAATTTTTATTCCTTGAGGCAGTTCTTATTTATTTTCTTTCAGTGTTGTGTATGGCCAGGTCAGACAAGTTTGAGTTAGTTGCAGCTGATTCTGAGCCAGAGAGACTATAGCATAGACTCCGTCTGCAAAGAGAATCACGAAAGGAAGCCTTGAGTACTTTCGAACCAGAGCTTCAGCATTTCCTTTTTACAGAAAATCCATATTTTGAAGAAGATACTTCCAGTTCTGTAAGCCAACCAGTAAAGATGCCGAACATTGTTAGTCATTCGGAGCCTAAAGCATCATCAATTCCAAAGGGTTTCAATCTCCAGACTGAGGATGGAAATACATTCGACATCCGTCCTTCCTATATCAATCTGGTGGAGAGAAATCTCTTTAGAGGTGTGGCAGGTGAAGACCCGAGGAAGCATATGGAGGTCTTTACGGACTACTGTTCTACTATCCCCACCATAAATGGGGTAACTCAAGACAAGATTAAGGAGGTTTTGTTCCCTTTTTCTTTGACCGACTAGGCTAGGGAGTGGCTAATTGATTTAGACCGCACAGCCACAGGGGTTACAGATTGGGAGTCCCTTGCTCTTGCTTTTTATAAGAGGTATTTCCCTCCACAGCGCACCAATCAGTTGAGGGCAAAGATCACAAGTTTTAAGCAGGCTCCCGATGAGACTTTCTATGAAGCATGGTCCCGTTTCAAGAAGTTGGTGAGGTCTCTTCCTCACCATGGTTTTGATCCGTGGTTTTTGTCCAACCAGTTCTACAATGGGATGTACGATGATCACAGAGCCATACTTGATGCATCATCTAATGGAAGATTCTAAGAGAACACTGATGATGATAAGGGATGGGCCCTTATTTAAGAGATGGCGAACCACTGTGCTGAGTATGGAAACCCGAGGGATGGTATTAGAACAGTTCATGCAGTCGATAAGCAAGTTATGGCTCAGCTGGAAGCCATGAATGCTAGATTTGATAAATTGGAGCTGCATTCTGCTGGGGAGCCTCAGACGGTTCATCTGCTTACTAGAAGGGATACTGTTACATGTGAAAGATGTGGGAGCAATGACGGTCACACTGCTGTTGGCTGTCTTACGGAGAAGGAACAGGTCCTTGCTTTTCAACAATATAGGCAAGGAGGGGGTTCCTACTTAACAACCAAGGGGCAGTCCATCCCAATTTGAGGTGGACAAGTCAAAATGTGCTCAATCCTACCCATCCTCCGCCGCAGCAGCAGCCATATGTCCCTCCACATAAGACTCAACAAGGCTTTCAGAAGCCTCCTTCCTTTCCTACACCTAATCAAGGTACATCATCTTCGGGTGGGGTAAGTGAGCTAGGTGAGTTGAAGACAATGCTGCAGTCTTTGACAAAGCAGTGGCAGCTGAGTGATCAACAAAGAGATGCATCTATCAAGGCACTTGAAACTAAAGTTGCCCAGTTAGCCGCGAACCAGTCCACAAGGAAACCGGGTCATTTACCGTCAAAAGCTGACAAAAATCCACATGAGACGGTAAATTTAATTAATTTGAGGAGCGGTCGTTCATATGAGGGACTGGACGTGTTGAAATCAGACCCGAGGAAGGAAATTATAGCTGATGAACAGTGTTCTGGTGAAGAAAAAGAGTTGACGACAAGGAAAGTACTCGATCGACTGATTACTGGTGGTCGATCGAGTGAATTTGCTGAAGAAACGGCTCGATCGAGTAAAAAATCTACTCGATCGAGTGAACAGGGAAAAGAAGCTACTCGATCGAGTGAACTTTCTACTCGATCGAGTGATTTTGTTGAAGAAACAGCTCGATCGAGTGGTAATTATGGTCGTTCGAGTAATGTAGATAAAGAACAGATCGATCGAGAGCCTGCTAGTGCTCGATCGAGTGAGAAATCGCCTGAAAGACCTCGTTCGAGAGGAAAGAAGCCCGAAGGATTTGGAGCTTGATCCGGCTGACACGTTGGAAGAGAGGAACAAGGGACTCGAGATACCCATCACAGTGCTCTTCCCAAGGCGTTTGCAAAGTACTAAAGCTAATCAACAATTCGGCAAATTTGCCGAGCTCCTGAGAAGCTTGTAGGTCACTGTGCCATTCGCCGAACTGCTGACACAGGTACCCTCTTACCTTAAATTTATGAAAGAAATTTTATCGCGTAAGAGGCACATTAATGATCATGAGACGGTAGCTTTGACCGAGGTAGGGACGACCCTAGTTCAGAATAAGTTACCTCCCAAATAGTCAGACCCGGTTAGTTGTTCGATTCCGTGTCATATTGGTACCCATTTGATTGATAACGCGTTATGCTATCTTGGCGCTAGCGTGAGTGTCTTACCGTTGTCTCTGGCTAAGAGACTTGGTTTGACAAAGTTTAATTGCATAAACATGACTGTTCAGATGGCCGACCGTAGCATATCACGGCCACTAGGTGTAATAGAAGACATACCTGTTAAGATCGGGAGGTTCTTTATTCCCGTTGACTTCGTTGTACTTGACATCCCCGAAGATGCCCATACCCCTATTATTTTAGGGAGACCATTTTTATTCACTGCCCGTGCAGTAATAGACGTCGGGGGCAAGACATTGACTTTTCAGGTTGGGGACGAGGAATTGATATTCCATCAGTCTAAGTTCCGGAGGGCTCCCATGCAAGCTCAGCCTTGCAATGCCCTCTCTTCTACTGACCCTATTATTGACACTCCAAATGAAAATTTGGAGCATTGTGCTGCTATTGTGACCCCTCCGCCTCAGGTTGAGAGCAAAACGGAGGAAAGTTCGTCTGTTTTCCTTGCTGCAGGTACAGATGAAATTAATGCAGGATCTGTCAAAGGGCATTGTGCAATTAATGTCAGTCAAAGTGGGAGTGACAATGTTAAAGCCGGTGAGAAAGGAGCAAGGATGAGAAAAGTTCGCGCATATGTGGACGTCAACTATTCTCCTCCTAATGATTCAAGTTCAAGCTCATGGAAATTTAAGAGGACAATCAATGTTGCTCAGATGGCGTCCTTCAGTCAGGAGCCCTCCAAGGGGCTACTAAATTGCCTTGAGAAGTGAGCGGGGAAATGCCCCGTGTACCAACTTGTAAAAACAATTTTTAAATTTTTCGTCGAATTTCTTTTATTGATTTTAATTAGGACAATTAGAATTTAGACAATTTTTAGCGTAGATGAGAGACTATAGACTGTTACTTTGCGTATTTGGTATTTTGGGATATTTTTGCAAGTGTTTTTATGCAGGTTTGGGGAATTTTACGCAAATTCAAAGTAATAATGGCGAATTCAAGAGCTTACACGAGGAAAGAGCTCGATCGAGTACTTTTTGTACTCGATCGAGTGAAATGTGTTCGATTGAGTGATTCCATATTACTCGATCGAGTAAAGCTGAAAAGGGGAGTTCTCGATCGAGTAAATTTTTACTCGATCGAGTAGATGGATCCATGAAGTCCTCGATCGAGCAGTTTTAAACTACTCGATCGAGTGATTTGGGAAATGACGCGCATGGAGTTTCCTTAAACTTCCTTCTTTAGTTGGTTTATTCATTTTCTTCTTCATTTTTCCCTTTCCCTTCCTTATTTGCGACAAAAGAACCCCAAAATCCTCCATATTTCTTGCCCATTTGCCAAATCCGCCACCTACATTGTGTTTACTGTCAATTAATCGTCAAAAGCCCTCTACTTTCCCTCTGATTTTCGTTGTTTTACACGGTCTATTGAGGATTCTAGGGTTTGCGATTTTTCGATCAAAAAATCGTCATTTTGCTTGTTTCTTGCCGATTAATTGCTATTTGTAGGTTCCTAATCATCAAGAAGTATTTCCTACACCTCTTTGCATTTTAATTTCATTAATTTTGCTTATTATTAGGTGAATTAGGGTTAGGGTTCGAAATTCCTTGTTTAGTCGAGTTTTTTCGACTATAACTGTAATTGTTTGCCCTATTTGTCTTGCCTGATGATCAATTCCCATACCTCTTTGTTTTTACTTGTTTAGTTCGAATTTTTGCGAGAAAATTGCGAGTAGGGCTATTTTCAGTCGAAATTTTCGACTGTCATCTGGGTTTTGTTGCTGCCATTTGCTTAACTTACCTCTATTCTTGCTTCATTGGCTACCAATGTTGCCTGTTACCCGTACCCTATCGCACTTACCTGCTGTCATTCGAATTTTTGAGGAAAAATTGGGAATTTTTGTGCTGTAAGTCGAATTTTTGGACTGGTTAAGGGAATTTTCATGCCGATTTCATACCGTTTTCACGCTGTTTTCATGATGTTTAGTTGTTGTTTTCTTATCAAATTCCCCTGCTCTATTTATTCAGGATGGATTCTAGCTCTCTGCCCTCCACTAGCTCGACTTCTAGTCCATCCTTGTCTGAGACGGTGGTCCCTGCTGTCACCACCGCCTCCACTTATGTTAGTACCGCAGCCCATGTGTTCTTAGTCTCTGTTGCTGGTACAGTTTTTACGCCTGCTAGCACTGCTGCTAGCCCGGTTTCGGCTGCCACTTCGGTCACAGCCACCACCACTGGTAGCACTGCTGCTAGTCTTTCTTCCTCAGTGGTGGTCACAGCAGCCACAACCTCTACTTCAGCCACGGTGAGCACACCTATGGCAGACTCACCCGCAGTTGCAGCTGCTTTACGGGCGGCTCTAGTTCCTCGCACCGTCACTGGACGGGCTTCTACCTCAGGTTCTAGAGGCCGGGGCCGAGGTCGTGGACGTGATCGTGCTACGCCAGCTCCTAGTACTTCTGTTGCTCCTTCTGGCACGGTCACTGTCCGAGGGGACGACTCCCTCGACTCCCACCCTGAGTACCCGCAGGTAATTTTCGTTAATGGTGTACATTGTAAGAGGTTTTATAACCTAGTTGGCTGTGAGTTTTTCCTTACCCGGTTCTTAGACCGGCCGACACTAGAGAGACTCGGCTTCTACGAGTCGGTTTGTGAGCTTCTACGGGGCACGGGGATGGCCGGACTCATCACTATGAGTGGCCACACCTTTCTGGAGCTGAGTCTTGAGTTCCTCAGCTCCTTCACCTTCTCCTCCAGGGCACACGACGCTGTCCCCACTAGTCTTTCCGTATCTTTCCGGTTGTTCAACCGGATCTTTTCGATGACATTGGAGGAGTTTGGTACCAGACTCGGCCTTTCCTTTACGGGCGACACTACTGCCCCTAGGAAGGTCATTCGTAAGCTTTGGCGGACCTTGGCCCAGACCATCTTTCCCGAGCGAAAGCTCGCACAGGTCCACCTTCCCCCTGCCCGTTACTTTCTTAGACTGATGGGGAGCACCATTTTTGGCCGTAGGGAGCCAAACAACATCAACAACAACGAGCTCTCCATCTTAGGCGGTTACCTGAACATTGACTGCGAGGGTCCTTTTACCCTCAACATCGCCTATCTGACCGCCCAGTACTTCCAGGCCTAGGGGAGAAGGTCACGTGATCTATTGTCTGTGGTGGCATAGCCACCATTCTTGCCCGTTCCCTTTTCCCTGTCTGGCCTCGTGACCTACCGTACCTAGAGGGAGAGAGGTATCTGAGCCTAGATGCCATGCATTCTCAGCATTGGCTGACCACAGACTTCCGGACTTGGAAGATAGACGGTTCCTTGTCCGTGGACTTACCTTGCACCACTCTCCCCTGTCTAGCCCATTTGCCTACTATCGCACGGGGCGCCCGACTTCCACCACTACCTGACTACCACCTCTAGGTCCGCCCACCTACTACTTTACCTGCCGCTAAGAAGCGGCGCAGACTTGAGACCGGAGAGGGGTCCACACCTTCTGGGAGCGGCCAGCCTTCCACGGCCACTCCTACACCTATCCCGACCCCTACTCCTACTCCTACTTCCGCACCTGCCGACCAGACCCAGACACAGACACAGCCGGTCCTACCGACTAATTATTTCCCTCCACCACCCTTTGAGGCGTCCTCGGTCATGGACCAAGGGCGTCGTGAAGGTTTGTTAGTTGAGATTGCAGAGAGACAGTCTCGTATGGAGCGGGACTTAGCTTTGAGTTTGTTCCCTCTATACGAGTACCACTTGAGTCGACACCGTCCGATCCCAGAGGGTTGGCCACACCCTTCCTTTTACCGGTACCCAGCTGAGGGGTACCCGGAGTCTGCTGAGGAGAAGGAGGACGAGGACCCGACGACGGCGGCGGAGAGAGCTCGAGTTGAGCAGAGGAGGAGGAGAGAGCGAGAGGTGGACCCGGACTTCACGGCGACGGTGGAGGACGTGCGTGACAGCGACGAGGAGGCTGACGAGTAGCTGCTGGTCTACTCACTTCCCCGTTTTCTGGCTGGTTTAGGGAAGTTCGTGTTTTGTATGTACATCTCACTCTTTTATTTATTTTGTCTCCTTTTTATTTTTTTATTTTTTTTATTGGTTGTATATTTCCACTCCCCTGTTTATATCTGCTGGTGTATGCTGGAGGACAACGAGGGCGTTGTCCGTTTTGGTTTGGGGAGGGTATTGCATCCTTTTGAGTCTGCATTTGCATTTGTTTTGCATTCACGTTTATTTATTTAAGCTTGCATTATTTATTTATTTCATAAAAATAATAAAAAAAAAACCAAAAAAATTAGAAAACTTCAAAAAATTCAAAAATATTCACGTTTATTTTTGCATATAGGTTGAGTCGGAACGGTAGATTTCCATGAGAAACTGCACTATAACTTGTCATTTGTACTTGAGCCTTGCACTTCTGTTGATAGTTATTATCTTTGTCATACGCATAGTCTACAGGTTTTTGTTCAAATATAGCTGACTGTTTAGACTTGACCTGATAAATTGGCAACCTACTTTACAATTTCTGAGGTTTAGAGCCCATAACTGGTGACATTCAAGACCAGTTCATTAGGAATTGAGAGTAGTACTCCTTGCATAGCATGTTCATCATTTTTGCACTTTTATGACATTCGATTTCTTGTCAAATGCACGCATTCGGGTTTGTGGTCGGTGTCACATGCAGGGAGGTGCTTGCAAATTTTTCCTTTTCCTTATATTTTTCACCCATTTAGCTCCACTTAAGCCAAAACTTGTCTTTTTGACCCATTTGCTACATCCCAAACTGAGCCTGCCTAGTCAAGCTAGTTTAGTATGTCCTTTTGTGGTATATTTTTCCGTCTGCAGTTTGGCTCGTATTTATTTGATTGGAGTTGGTGTAAATAGAGGAAGGAGAAAAATAAAAGAAAAAAAAGAAAAAAAAAGAGTTGAAATTGAAAAAAAAAGAAGTGAAAAATGTGAAACGAAGAAAAAGAAAAAAAATGGAAAAGAAAAAAAAAGGGAAAAAATCACGTGTACAGTGAAAACCAGGAAGAAGAAAAGTTCCAAAAATTTGAGCTGGTTATTTATTTGAGTCCGTCTATATTCATTTTTATCTTGTGACGGTCTCACTCCTCCGTTTATCCCATTTTTTTGAGGAGATTGTGTATGATATTAGTGAGTTGTGTGCCAAATGAAGGGCACTTGTACTTTATTTTTCAGTCAGTTGAGAATTGAACGGTCTTATATGGTCCTGTTTAGGAGCTAGCTTGGCGCTTTTACCTCCACATTACCATAACTTGTTTTGCCTTTTCTCACATGAACCTCACTATTCCCATATTATTTGTAAGCCCTCGGCTGTGACAGACATTATTGGTTGGAGTGTGTGCATTAGTACTTGAATTGTCTTTCATTTTTGTTGCATGCATGCTATGTAGGTCGCAGTTAGGTGAGTGACTGTTTCTCCTTCTCTCTTTTACATATATCATTCACCCTTTGCTTCATGAGAGAAGAGTGACCACATGAGAGTCCGATTTTGTTGGTCTTGCAAGGTCGATAGGTTGGCTATATTTCTGAACAGCTTATAACTCGTTTGCGTATTGACTGCTTAACTATGACTGTTAATTTTTGTTGCATTAAATTGGTTCAAGTAGACAAGTTAAGCTAGCTCTGAGTCTTCATTTCCGTTCCATTAGTTGCATTTTAGTTTACTCGAGGACGAGTAAAGGTTCGGTTTGGGGAGATTTGATACGTGCATTTTATATAGTCTTTTTATCCTATTTTAGCACGTATTTCTATATACTTTCATACTGTTTATATTGCATTTTGCCCCCGAATTGGCTACTTTGGTTCGTTTTGTCCGTTTTGTAGAAATGAACGCGAAAGTAGTGCAATCGTACCATTTTCGTCCTTTTTGCATGCATTTTGAGGAGACGGGATTTTCCGGAGTGAGTTCCAGCATTGGGAAGCGTGAAGGCACGGTTTACGAGGCAGTCAGGCACGAGTTTGGGCTGATTTGAAGGAAGAATACTCGATCGAGTGGTTTTATTGCTCGATCGAGTGGTTTCTGTGGCCTTGGTTGATCGATCGAGTTGATTTATACTCGATCAAGAAGAGCTGGAAAGTGGAGTTACTCGATCGAGTAACAATTCTACTCGATCGAGTAGATTATCTGGAGTTTTACTCGATCGAGTGGTTTCAAACTACTCGATCGAGTGGTTTTAGCTTTCGTGGGCTTTAATTAGCCCGTGAACTTGTTTTAGTTATTGAACTTAGTTTATCTTCTATTTAAGCATACGTTAACTAGGTTATTAGCATCTTTTATATCATCTACATTTTCCAAGACTGCGTACTCTCTCTTCTTCACTGTAACTTTATTTTCGGGGTTATTTCGCTCGGATTTGCTTGTTCTTTACGCCGGATTCTTGCGATTGTAATCTCTTTCTCCCTCTTTAATATTAATCTTTCATTTGTTCATTTTAATTACTTGTTTTGCTTCATTTAATGTCTGCCCTAATTACCTTTTATGCATTTTTATTATTGTTATATCATGTTGAATGTTGGTTATTTATTTGTTATTAGTATTGATAGTATTAATAGCGATATGAGTAGCTAAACTTGTTTCATGTTGGGATTAGGGGATCTACGGTAGAAATGTGACGATGTAGTGAACAAGTTAGATGAATTATTTGTGAGATTCCGTCACCATAGCAATATAACTGTATCTACCGACTTAGTTGAGTGCACGCTTCTGAATCACTTTTTAAATCTGGTTAAATTTAATCCTGGATCGGAAGATTGGACTAAATAGACCTGCTATGAATAGTAGACTACCCTGACGAGGACGAAAGTTAAGTTAGTGGAAGTTTAGGATAGAAAGTGGACCGGAAGGACCTTTCCATATCCGTCTCGCAGTAATTTATCTAAGTTGTTTACAGTTGAGTCACTGGACTACTGTAGTGAACCGAAATCTTGACATGTCCCTTATTTATTGATAGTTTATCACCTTTTCTGCCTTTATTGCTCTTTTCTCTGCTTCTCTTCCTTTAAACCTTTTAGTTTAGAAAACCAATTTAAACACCCCCCATTTTAAGACCAAATAGACGGGCTCTTACAGATATCTTGCCTCCCTGAGGAGATCGACCTGACTTCCCTAGCTATATAGTTAGTTTAAGTTAGTTATTTTTGATGGGTATACGTGTGGACACGGGGGCGATTGGGAAACAAGCGTTTGCATTTGTGGAGTCGCCACCAATTTATTGTGGAAAATTGGAAACCGTTCGAATACCTCGTGTCATGTCAAGACACAAAGTAGTGACATGAACACCAAGAACTCGTTACCCTTAGCATTCTATGTCTAGAATGACTCTCGTGGATGCCAATGAACACGGATGTTCACAGAGATCTGGAGTAAGGGGTGAGGGTACGTATTAGGAAGCTCTTTTGATCGAACACCTAATCCCGCCCGCCTCAATAGCGGCCTCTACTAATGATTAGGGAAAATCGTCTATAATCGATATATCGTCGATTATATGCATGCAATGCAATATCCAAGTTTTAGTCCTAGCATGTGAAGAACTAGCTAAGTCGGTGAACAATTAATTTAGCATACAATAAATGTCAAAGTAGGGATTTAAGCTCAATTATATATGGAAGCATACAAATGATACAATAAAAGAAATACAATAAAATACAATAATGAAAATTACAATGATTACAACGGGTTAAATTGATTTATGTCGAAAATACTTTTAAAACGGATAGTTTGAGAAAGAACAAAATAATAAAGGAATAAGCGAACAGGAATTAGGCGATAATACGATTAATAGTTGATTAAAACGTAAGCTAATAAACTAGGCCAAAGCAGAACGGAAGTTCAGAGACATAAATCAACCTGGAACAGTTGCAACAGAGTTGCGCCCTCTGGAAGAGGTGCAACAGATGCTGCGTCTGTTCCAAGGGTGAGTTCTGGCTGTGAAGCCGGAACTGCAAATCGTTAATATTCGTTAGTGAATTTAAGGATTGATTATGATATTCGACTCGGATGGAAGTGATTTAACAGATTAATTACATGCGAATGAGTCATAAAAGCAAAAAATATGGATGAGACGAATGTAAACGAATTAATTACATGAACGAAGGATTGATTAGTGACATAGGTGAACTAAATAGGTTAAATATGATGGATTAATGACGAATAGGACAATAGACAGATGGAAATATACCAAAGATCGAATTCCAGAAACTCAATATGAAAGAATCGAATCTCTACAACCCGGATTGATTTTAATGACGAAAACCCGCAAATATTGGATTACTTGGGATTTAAGTCGGGATTAACGATGAATTATACGCATTAATGATGATAAAAAATATACATGTGAGACTATTGTGCTATTACATCAAGGAATTGAAGAACAAACGAAAACAAATAACGAACAATGAATTGACAGAGGACGAAGGAAGAAGAAAGGAAGCAGGAACTGCGGCAGCCTCACGAAGAGGCGCAGCAGTTGCTGCGTCTTTTCTCGACGGTCATCTTCTGGTAATCCATAAAAAGGGTTTTAAAGCATGGTTTTATAAATCGGTTTTAAGAAGTATTTTCGACATAAACCTTACATTAATGATACAAAAGTAAGTAACAATAATAAAAGAGAGATTTACACCCTCAGACTTACATGTTTGACGAAATGAGATGAACTAAGTTTATGATTAGTGATGCTCAACTCGAATGTAACGAAAGTGCCCTCGTAAGAGGAAAACGATTAAGATTAATTAAGTTGATTGATGTGGAGTTGGTCAAATTGGTCGGTCATGCAAACGAGGCTGATACTTAGAAGGATCCGAGCTTACGTGGTCGAATGTTCAAGCACGTAGACGCCAAAAGTAAGAACGTGGTCTAGAATGCAAAGGGATAAGAGAAGGGCGGGCACTCGCGTGAGAAATATGAGGAGCGAAGGCTCCTATTTATACTAATCACGTGGAGGAATTAGGGTTTTCGGAGAATCTTTGGAAGTGAATCTCGAAAAGATATGAAAAGATACGAAAAATACGCAGAAAAGGACCTGGAAAGAGGCGCAATAGTCACTGCGTCTCTTGGAAGAGGCGCAGCACCTGCTGCGTCTGTTCCCAAGTGGTTTCCTCCTGCGGAAGAAAGATTTCCGTGTTTGGTTTATGGAATGACGGGATAATCTTATTTTCCTTAATATTTTGTATGAATATTACGGGAAATACTTTACCAAAGAATAAAAGATTGTGAAAGATTTATAAAATAAGGAATATAAATATCCGGAACATTACAGAACATTCTGACTCGGGATTTGGCGGTTATCAGAAAATGAAGACGGTTTTAGGCCCGGACTCCAAATGTACTCTAATTACTGTCAAAACGACCGTATCGGCGCGTAGATGACAATTAAGAGGTAGACATCAGTGTTTGAGCAATCACTTAACAATAAACTTACAAACTGTCATAAATCGTTCCGCGTACCAAAAATGCGTCCCAATCATCACCGGGTGGATTGCGGGAGGTCCAGAAATGAGGTATCTACAGAGCCCCCACTTTGACTAAGGCTTGGACAAGGCGAAAGTCAAAGTATAGCCATCAGGTCAATCGAAGATTACAACCTGGCGACTATGGCGACGCGAGGCGGCTCAAGGGGTCTGAGCCAAGAACCTGTCGTCGGGAACATTTTAGAGTCTGTCGACTATCGGGGAGGGTCGTTTAAAGTCCATTAGACTACGTAAGGAGGCTCGCCAGCCATAAGAAGAGATCATACCTGAGACTTCTTGAGAGACATTTCCGGAGGTTCATAAGAGCTATGGGTAAGCGTAGGAGCTAAAGGATAAGCGTAGAAGGTAAAGGATAAGGGCAAGCGTAGGAGCTAAAGGGTAAGACCTAAAAGATAAGTAAGGATTGTTCTAGGGTGTGGGATCCCAAAGGAAAGCATCAATGGGAAGGAGGCCCAAAATATAATTCACACTGAGGGGTAAGTAAGGCTCGAGTGTAAGAACTTTGCTGGTCTGGGAACCGCTGGAGAATGACACCTTTATCGCACTCCGTGGGAAAACAGGAAATATTATGGGTAGCAGGACACAGGCGGGAACTGCTGGGAGAAATCTGCTTGGGTAGTCTTCAAACAAACTTCAGAAGAACTCGAGAAGAACAATTGTATGTCGTGAACTCTCGTTGGGGAAAACCTTATCAGGAACTTATCTCCATGTCTGGAGATGGGTTCTCTATCCGCTTACTCTCGTTGGGGGAATATAATGGAGGTGTGTCGAAACACCGGTGGGGGAATACTTGCTCGTTGTGACAAGCAAGGTCTTGGAAGCAATAAATAATGTATAACAGTCTACAGTTGTCTTAGAAATGCGGGTCTGAACGAAGAATAATCGTCAAACGGACCAAAAAAGATAAAATGGCAACGGGGAAGAGGCGCACCAAAGATGGCCCCACAAATAACGAACTCATAACGAATTTTTGAAAATTCGTATGAAGGGAAGCTAAGGAAGAGGCACAGCAAGAGCTGCGTCTCTTAGAATAGGCACAGCACCCGCTGCGTCTGTTCCTTAGTGTGTCTTTTCTGCGTAAAAAACGCGATGAAACATCATTTGTTTCGAAACATAAATTCATCCATTTCTCTCTCAAACTTCAACCATTTCCGCCAAAATTTGATCCAAAAGCTTGCATTCGCCATGACTAATCGAGGTATGTATATCATTCTTGCATTAATCTTCTATAACGGACGAATTGGATTGACAAAATTTAGGGTTTTCAACCCTAAAATGTCGAAAATTTGGGGCTTTTTCCCCCGAATGATCTTGCCTTGTAAAATTGACCATGTAAATGGCTAATTGGTAGTATAAGGATCATAACCGTGTATTTGTTTTGAATTTTTGTTGAGTTTTGAGCATTTGAGTGAAATTGAGACGCTTTCACAGCTAAATCGTAAATTGCTTCGAAAATGGCCTTAGGCTTGCCCATTTGCGATGAAACTTGACATTTGGAATCCTTGAATGATGGGTAAACTTCCTACCATCCCGGAATTTTGGTTTGTGACGGCTTTTTCAGGGCACTTTTCTAGGGCATAATCGCCGTTATAACGAAATGCTGCCAAAATTTCGACTTGAACCCATGACTAGGCTTCAACTTAGGCTAGACTTGACCCAAATTACCACATGAGTGATCGGGTTTGTGGGAATACGGCCAAAGATGGCGAGAAAAGAGCGATTTCGGGCTTCTAAAAACTCGAAAATCCCCTAATCAAGGCTCATCGTCACTTGACGCGGCCTAAAATTACTTTAATTTTGCAGGTGACGAGGCTTCTACCTCTGGGAGAGCTCCCATGGAGATAGACACTGCTGTTGACACTTCTCGTGCTCTCGAGGAGGCTTTTGCTACGGATAGGGCAGCCGGGGAGGTTGCTGAGGACGAGATCCTCGAAGAGCAGGTTGCTGAGGAGGAGGAGGCCCCGAGACGGGCCAACGTGGGGCAAGGAGGTCGCCAGCTAAGGGGAGCACCTGCGTGGGCTGAGACCTGGGACAACAGGCACTTGCTTTGGGCGGCGGAGGGTCACCTGTCCTATAGGACGGTGAAGAGCTTGGTAACCTTGAATTCATTACTCATCACTCATATTCTTTCGTTTCATTCGCTCCAATTTCTTTTCCAATTTCATTCAAACTAAAGATAGCTTTTGTTTCAAAACGCAATAGGAGGTTGGGAACATAAGATCGTTCTCGGGCTACACGATGGCTATAGAGTGCTACGAGAGGCTGTCGGCGGAGGAGCGGGCCATGATCGAGCATGGAGCGTTCGGCGCCCTGATGCAGGCTTGGAGGGATATCGCGAAGAGGAAGCTGCGAGCTAACCTCAGCTTGGTCCGCGCTTTCTTGGACCGATTCTGGGATACGACTTCCACTTTTCACATGCCTTTTGGTGAGGTGGGAGTCACGTTGGAGGACTACGGCATGATCTCTGGGCTGTCGTGCGGGACTGAGGAGGTGGAGTGGCCGGAGACTGCCATGAGGGTGGACTCGGTCGAGGCTAGGAGGTTGATCGGCTGGAACTTGGCGCCGAAGGCTGTTACAGTGCCTGGTTTGAGGCCTAGTTCTTATGTCCGAGACTACTTTGCGGGGAAGACCCCGATGCTGGTGGTGATCGATGGGAGAGAGATGGCTCCTCCTCTCTGTACAGCTGAGCAGAGAGTCCGCTTGTGGCTCTGGTGGTTCTTGTCTTCGATCTACCTCGGAGACAAGGGAGAGAAGCTGTCGACGAAGCTTCTTCCCTTCCTTTCTGACCTGAGCTCCCTAGGGCGTTGGGACTTGGTCACTGCTGGTTTTGCGGTCCTCATCCGCTTCATGAGGGCCATGGTTCGTCCAGAGTTGATGGAGAAGGGGACTTCTCCTGGTGCTGTCGGCTCTGGACTACTGTTGGAAGTATGAACCTTCATTTGGACTAATAATCACTTCTTTTCCTTATTGAATCACGAAAGATCGTCATTGACTATCTTGCTTCACAGGCGTGGGTGTACTCCTACTTTCCGAGCCTCTCACCCAAGAGGACAGAGCCGCTAGAGAAGGCCTATCCCGTTGTGAGGGATTGGGTGATGTGTCGCACGAGGAGCAAGTGTTCCTCTCACTGTGTCTACCGGCGGGACGTGAACGCTCTGCAGCTGGACAGCGTGAGCATCTCACTTATACTTGTTTTGCTTCTTTATTACTTTTACCGATCATAAGAATGATTTCTTGCTTGTCTTTTCCCAGTGGGTGCCCAGGCCTTGGGCGGAGTACGCTGGCGCTCCTCCTTTTGTGGCTGAGGTCCTTCGACCTAGGAGCTCGAGCCGGCTGCTGTTGAGGATGTCGATGGGTCCTGTGTGGTACTTGGGCGAGTGCTTGGCTCGTCAGTGCTCTCGGGATGTCTTGACGGTTCCCATCGATCCTCCTAGGACGATGTTCAGGGAGCCTTCTAAGACTGAGAGGGAGGCTGACTTGGCTGGCGTTGGTGGTGACGCCCTCCTTCTTCCTGGTGAGGACTATTTGGCGTTCCTCTACGGGAGGTTGGCGTACTGGCCGGTTGTGGTAAGTACTTTATCCTTCTTTACTTTCGATTTTTGAGAATACGATGAAAGATTATCGATTAATGAGAATCATTTGACTTTGCAGGAGGTCGAGGCGGCGGGCATCGAGCCCCCAGAGTACCCCGAGACCCTCGAGTACACTGACGCGACCGGGAGGACGACGATCTCTGAGCTGCGTGACTTTGACGTGGCTGTGACGGATGCTGACCTGGACGACTGGCAGCATCTGATTCGGAGGGTGAGCCTCTAATTTGTATGACTTTCTTGTGTAAGAACACGTTTGATTGTATTTATCCCATTATTAAGAACTTCTTATTTGAAAATGCAGGTTGCGCCGTCCCGGTTTGTGGCGTAATGAAGGGTGACTAACCGGCTGCGAGCTACTGCCATCGAGGCACTTGTCGGCGGTCGAGGTCGTCAGGTATGAACCTTTCTTCATTTTTGAATTTTATTATTTTCTTATGATTGAAATGAAGTGATTGACATGAGCCAATTTTGTTGCTTGCAGAGGGAGCGTGAGTTGGAGCGGGAGCTTGCCCAGTCTCGGGAGGAGACAGCTCGTCTCCTGAGAGAGCTCGAGGTCCGTGACGCCGAGGTTGCTGCTCTCGAGGCAAGAGTTGCGGAGTTAGGCGGCGACCGGCAGTAGTTTTGTTGTTTGTTGTTTTTGTTGGCTGTATTTTGCACATTTGTACTTTTAGGACATACATTTTGGACATTTGGACTTTGCTTGGGGCTCGAGCCCCCAGTTTGTTGTACATATCCCTTTTTTGGTTGTATATGATGGCCTGAGTGCCTTTGCTGCTGGGCTGTGTTGCTTGTACCTGCAGGTTAGTTTTGAACAAGTTTGGTAGATGACGGTTTACGCCGTCATGCTGCCGAAATTTACATAGAAATCACATAGAACATGTATGCATACATATGGCCTAAATTAGCGCAAAACAATGACTTGAAAATGCAAAAATGCAAAAATGCAAAAATGATCGGACGGTAGGGAGGGTTACCCCCTAAAAAAAGAAAACAATAAAAACGTATAAGTTTGAAATGGAAAGTGAAATGATTTCCTGAAAAGAAAATTAAAAGAAATGTACAAGTGTGCTAAAATGACGAAAATGTCGATATTGTCTCGAAATGTGCATCCGCGAAATTAGAAAACACGAAATATGGCAATTTTGACGTATTTACCAAAATAATAACCCGTATGAATAGGAAATTATTCGCTAAGGAATTTAGGAAAGATCCAACGCGGAAAATCACAGAAACAATGCTGAGGAAGAGGCGCAGTAGGTGCTGCGCCTGTTCCCAGGTGTTTCCGTCCTGGCGGATTTTAGGAAACAGATTTTAGTATAAATAGAGACGTAGATAGAGGTTTTATTCACACAATTCTTCCGTCTCTTCCTCGTCTTATTACATAAAGTCCTCAAAACAAACATTCATCATGAATACTTTAGAGATTCGCCTAAAAGAGTGGACCAACAAGTTTTCCAACATGGAAAAACACGACATGGGTGCTTATAATCTTGGATCATTGTTGAGTTTGAAGCTTATCAAGGTGGTCAAACCATTCCTAGATGCTTGTCTTGATTATTGGGACCCGAATTATCACGTCTTTGCTTTCCCCGGAGGTGACATTTGCCCATTTCCTGAAGAAATTGCTGCGATCGGTGGGTGGGACCCAAAACACTTGCCTGCTATTCCTTCTACTTCACAAGGGTATAAGAACAAATTTAGAGACTTGCTCGGATTGACAAGAATTGAGGTGGACCGTCTAGTGACCTCGAAAGGAGTGCGAATGTTGGAGTTTATTGACCGATTCATTAACAAGGCCGACCCCACCGTCTCTTATGTTGCCAGGCGAAGGGCATTCGGATTTTGCTTGTTGCATGTGTATGTCCTTCAAGGGCATGTTGATGAAGATTTGAGAGGTGATCCCCGTCTTCTGGGTCTAGTTGAGCAAGTGGAACTGCGCAGGAGCCCAGCTTGTTTATGCTTAGGAGAGATCTTATTGGGTTTGGATAACAGGAAAGCCAATCGCGACCTACCTTATTTGGGGAGTCCCATTATTCTACAGGTAAAAGAACACTTTTCTTTTTCTTTCTTTCTTTTTTCTTTTTCTTTTTTTTCGTTTCGTCTTTTTCTTTTTTTTTTCGTTTTTTTTTCGTTTCGTCTTTTTTTTTTTCGTTTTTTTAATACCCGCTTTTGGTAGGTCTGGCTTATGGAGCGCCTTCGACGGATCGAGCCCCCATTTCATGTTCCTTCTTATCATGCTCGCTCGATTGCTATGAGGACCAGGCTTTACATGGTGAACTTCACTCGGGTCTGCAATTACTGGGAAAGCAAACTGAAGAGTGATGATGGACCTTTGATTAGATGGGTTGTACCGTGGTGGCATCTCAATTCTGTCACTGGAGTATCTTCCTTGGATCCTACCTGATCTGTGCGCATTCCTGGCTTCGAATTCATGGTATGCATCTTCCCGGAGAGGTTGATGAGACAAGTCGGACTGAAGCAGATGATCCTGAAGCTTGACACTGTCCCACAGACTGCCGTGGCGCTTACTACTGAGAGTCGAAGGGAGTGGGCCATTAAATGGGCTCAAAGAAACCGGTGGTTCTTGAACTCTTCTGTTAGGGCCTTATGGATGTCGGACTTCTATCTGCGGTGGAGGAAGGCTACTACTCCCGAGGAGCGTGAGAGATTGAGGAAGCGCGAGCCCGTTGACTAAAAGGTGCGCGAAGTGGAAAAGGAGAAAGAGAAGCATCTGACTGAGGGAGAGGAGGAAGCCGGATTTCGAGTTGTTCGTCCTTCGAAGAAACCGAAGACCTCTCCTGTCGTGGACAAAGTGATTGACAAGAATGGGAAGGCTAGGCCTCGAGAAAGACCGTTGGTGATTAGGTCCGAAGTGGCGCAAGAGCGTCCGGCTCGAGGTCGTGACAAGAAGTATGACAAAAATGACAAGGGCAAAGGAAAGATGGAGGAATAGCCCAAGTCTTTATTATTATTTATTATTATTATTATTATTGTAATAAGAAGGTGAGGTTTTTAGAATCCTACCTTATTTTTATTATTATTATGTAACGTATTATTATTATTATTAGAAATGGATGAAATAAAAGAGGTTAGTTGGTTATGAAACCGTTGTGACTTTCTATTTATTATTCTTGTCGAATTCCAAATGCAACTGCAAATGTCCTTCTATTTACATTTTGAAATTAATGGGTTGTATCCTGTGAAGGATTGCCTACGTATTCATTAAAAAAATGAAATCAAACCCTTGCGCGTAGTTCGAGTAAATGTAAAAGAATAATTGCTCTAAGCAAGAGCTTGTATTGAACTTTAGAAGATAAGCATGAGCTTTTACTTACTCTTAAGGTGCAATTTAGTTTATTTGATGATATGAGGATGACAAATTGTCAAAATGCAAGAGCAGAGTGACATTAGCTTATTTCAGCTTGGCCGGGGGCCGTTGATTTAGTGCCACAAGAGCGGCACGTGAGGTTATGCGAGGTGCGTTTTTATTCCTATTCTAGGCATAATATCGCTTTAGTTGGTCAAGGTTTGTCGGGTTAGCGAATTCATTCCCATCTAGGTCTGTGATCCTAACCGCACCCCCTGGAAGTATGGACTTGACTAGAAATGACCCGGCCCAATTAGGTTTGAATTTTCCCCGTGGATCGACGGGTAAAAGAGCTCTAACCGACTTGAGTACTAAGTCTCCTTCCTTGATGTTCCTTGGCTTGACCCTTTTGTTGAAGGCTCGTTTGATACGTGCTTGATATGTTTGGACATTATGTAATGCGCGTAGCCTACGTTCATCCAGGAGGATGAGTTCTTCGTATCTATCCCTCTTCCAATCGGCTTCCGGGATTTGACTTTCGAGCAAGATACGCAAGGATGGTATTTCTAACTCGACTTGCTGTACAGCTTCCATGCCATAGGTCAAATAGAAAGGGGTGGCCCTAGTGGGCGTCCTAACTGATGTGCGATGTCCCTATAAAGCAAAGGGTATTTTGCTTGGCCAATCTCGATAGTTGTCAACCATTTTCTTGAGAATTATGACAACGTTCTTGTTTGCTGCCTCTACCGCGCCATTAGTCTGTGGTATATACAGCGAAGAGTGGTGATGCCTAATTTTATACTTGGCTAGCAATTGCTCAGTATTGGCTTGGAAATGTGATCCATTATAACTAATGATCTCATGTGGGAAACCGTATCGACAGATGATGTTGTTCTGTATGAACTTTGCCACGTTTTTAGCTGTGAGACTAGTGTAGGAAGCCGCTTCTACCCATTTGGTGAAATAGTCAATTGCCACTAGGATGAAACAGTGACCTCCTGTTCCGGCCGGAGTTATCTTTCCGATTATATCAATTCCCCAGGCAGAAAATGGCCAAGGAGATGTCATCGTATAGAGCAATGAGGGAGGGACATGCTGCATGTTCCCGAAGATTTGGCAGTTGTGGCAATGCCTTACATATTTGATGAAATCGGATTCTATTGTGGTCCAATAATACCCCAAACGTGTGATTTTCTTTGCCATCATGGGCTCACTCATGTGAGGACCGCATTCTCCATCGTGAACTTCTTCCATTACTTTACGCGCCTGTGAATGATCAAGGCAACGTAGGATTACACCAAGAGGTGTTCTTTTGTATAGTTCTCCTTGCATGAGAAAGTATTGGGAAGCTAGTAGACGTATAGCACGTTGTCCCCTTTTGTCCATATCCGGTGAATAGGTACCATTGAGCTTGAAATTTTGGATTGCTTGGAACCAAGGTTCCTCTGCGATTTCCTATTCATTGGTGATTTGGTGGACATAAGCTGGCTCTGATCGTCTTTCGATACATAAAGGCATTTCCACCATGTCATCTGACATATTAACCAAAGATGCGAGTTTTGCAAGAGCATCCGCAAATTGATTTTCTGCCCGAGGTAGGTGTAGATAGGTCACGTGATCAAAGAATTGGGCAACTTGGTCTATTCTGGCTTGATAAGGTGCTAAGCTTTCGCTTCGGATTTTCCAGGATCCCGTAAGTTGATTGATGATCAGGGACGAATCCCCATGCACTCGGAGGTTTTTAATGCCTAAGCTTACTGCCGCCTGGAGTCCAATGAGACAAGCTTCGTATTCTGCAGCATTATTTGTCTCCTCGAAGTCGAGTTTGACAAAGATCGGTGTATGCTCACCTTCAGGAGAAATGAGCAACACTCCTATTCCAAATCCTCTTAAGTTTGATGCTCCATCGAAGTAAAGGTCCCAGGAGTCTACATCGGTTTGGAGTATATCCTCGTCTATAAATGACCAAGTATCTATTGTTTGTGCATCATTTATGGGATTTTTTGCAAAGAATTCGGCAACGGCGCGCCCTTTTATAACTTTCAGGGGCACGTACTTGAGATCGAACTCTGAGAGCATCAAAGTCCATCTTGCTAGTCGTCCGTTGAGAACGGGTTTCTCGAAGAGGTATTTGACTGGATCCATTTTGGAGTATATTTTGACGGAGTAGCTAAGCATGTAATGTCGTAGCTTCTTCGTTGCCCACACAAGAGCGAGGCATGTCTTTTCGAGTTGTGAATATTTGCATTCGTAGTCCAAGAACTTCTTACTAAGGTAGTAGATAGCCCTTTCCGCTTTTCCTACGGTTTGAGCTAGCATAGCGCCCATGGCTGTTTCAGTCACTGTGAGATATAAACCAAAAGGTTGATCTCGTTGAGGTGGCATGAGCACGGGTGGTTTAGCTAATATCTCCTTGATTCGGTCAAATGCCTTCTGACAATCATCATCCCACATGGTGTGATCTGTTTTCTTGAGCTTTTTGAAGATAGGTTCACAGATCATGGTGAGTTTCTATATGAATCGACTTATATATTGTACTTTTCCCAGGAATCCTCTGACTTCTTTCTCCGTTTGAGATTGCGGCATTTCGATCAAGGCTTTGATCTTGGTAGTGTCTATTTCTATACCTCGTTGGCTAACGACGTATCCCAGGAGTTTGCCAGATGTTACTCAGAATGTGCACTTCTGAGGATTGAGCCTCATGTTGTACTTTCGTAGCCTTAAGAAAAATTTGCGAAGATTCGCAATATGCCCCTCTCTATCCTTGGACTTAACAATCATGTCGTCTACGTACACCTCAACTTCTTTGTGCATCATGTCATGTAGGAGTGTAGTTGCGGTGCGTTGATATGTAGCTCCGGCGTTAATTAACCCAAACGGCATAACCGTATAGCAATAGGTTCCCCATTGAGTGACAAAGGCGGTCTTGTGCATGTCTTCTATGACCATCTTGATTTGGTTATTGATGCGTGTCTTTTATATAAGGTTTTCACCTCATTTTTACACGCATTTCTGTGCCTTTTATGTAGCATCTGGCTACAAATACCCCCGAATATGCTACTTTGGTCCGTTATTTGTAATTTGCAGGAATTGACCGAAGAGAAGCTAAATCGAGCCTTAATTGTCCCAATTGTATGCATTCATGGAAAATAAGGAGCCGGAGCTAGGAAATCTAACACTTGGAAGACGCATGAGCTGAGTTCGGGAAGCAATTCAAGTCCTAACGTGCCTATATAGCTCGATCGAGTGATTCACTACTCGATCGAATGCACTATATACTCAGGATTCGTCGATCGACCAGTTTAAGGAGCCATCGAGGAGTTTTTGCAAGAGCTGCTCGATCGAGTGATTTGTATCTCCTCGATCGAGTGGTTTGGTGATGATATTGCTCGATCGAGTAGATTATTCCTACTCGATCGAGTGGTTTCGTGTGCTTTAGCTAATTTCCGCCTAATCATATTATGGGCTTTTGTAATTAGTCCATAGATTAGGTTTTAGGATGGATTTCTAGTATAAGACTGGAGAAGAGTAACTACGTTACTTCTCTTTTGGACACACACGTTAGTTTGACTCTATTTTGTCACTGTTCTTGGGATTCTGCCCTTCTTTTACTTTTGCTACTCGGATTTGGGATACGATTGGTATTTTCGCTCTACTGTTATTCTTAATTTCATTATTGCTTTTAATTCTTCCCTTCTTCTAAATTGTTATCATTGCTTCAATTGAATTGTTGTCAGTTTTATCATTATGTCTAGTTTTAATTATCTGTTCGTTGTTATTTATAATTCAATGGTTATGAGTAGCTAATTTTCTTTTGCTAAGACTATAGGGGATCCGTAATATGAAGGGAGAGTAATCGATTTATTAGGTTAATGCTGGTACTGTCTTTGTTGGTTAAATGCTACAATTAATTGTATCTTTCTAATTGAGTCGACCCAATTAGACCTATAATTCCTAGTGATCCTTGACCTGGACCGAAAGGTTGGAAAAGGTAGACTAGTAGCGAACAATAGAGTATTGCAGTGAGGACGAAAGTTAAGCTGTTTACACTTTAGGGTGAATTAAGGACCGAAAGGTGACATTCGCCACCCCTTAGACCGTATTTGCATTGACCTGAGACCTAGATTACTCGACCGGACGATTATGGTGAACCGTTTGTCTTAGCTATTTCTCTCTATCTGTTTTTTCCTCCCTTTTATTTCTCTTTCCCTTATTCTCTTTAGTTAGAAAATCACATTTTATAAACCCCCAATTTGGTTACTAGACGAACTTAGATTTAGCTGACATTTTCCTACCTCTCTGTGGATTCGACCCGACTTCCCTAGCTATATTAGTTAGAGCCAGTTGGTTATTTTTGACAGGTACGCGACAGACGTGTCAAATTTTGGCGCCGTTGCCGGGGAGGTGGTGCAAACTTGTTGCTTTAATTAAGTTTGTCTCTCGTCTCAAGGAATCTATTCCTTGAGGCCGATCTCATTTCTGCAAAGTTTCGATTAGTTTTGCAGGTTAGTTGCTGCTTGAAAGTTTATCTGCCAAGATGCCTACTACTACGGAGCATAAAGAGCCATGTGGTAGATGTGGCACGGAAGGGCATGACCCTATCTTATGCATGGAAAGTGTTGAGCGTCACCTATCAGAAATACAAGCAGGGAGTCCCTTTCTCCCAGCTGTATGAAGAGATCAGGAATGATTCTACCCCTTCTACGCCAGTACCACAACCGGTCTCTCCTTCTGCAAGAGAAGAAATTGCCGAATTAAAATCCATCATGTTGAGTATGTCAAAGATGTCACGACAATCTGAAACAGTTATATCGGAATTGAAAGAACAAGTCGCAGCTTAACACTCGCGATGCACAAGCCAAGCTTCTCCCAATTTGCGATCCAGTCAGTGCAACGAATTTTCAAAATGACCTTACTCATGAAGAAGACGAGGTTTTGATAGCTAACGAAAACTCGGATGATTTGGACGAGTTTTTGAAGGAAATACTTGCTGCGTATGCTGTAACCACTCGATCGAGTGACTTTTCTACTCGATCGAGCAGTTTAAACCATCCTATCACTCGATCGAGTGAAAATGGTGGTCGATCGAGAAGCGCAGAATTCCAAGTTGGTCGATCGAGCGACAATCTTACTCGATCGAGTAACTACGCTGAAGAAATCACTCGATCGAGTGATAAACATGGTCGATCGAGTGAAACAGGAAAAGCAATTAGTCGATCGACTGATAAAAGTACTCGATCCAAGATTTTTAAGTGGCGGGGATCCTAATTTACTATCTAATACCGCCACCGTGTCATCTTCCCCTGCCGTGGAGACGTCACGCAATGATAAGGGTAAAGAAAAGGTTGCGGGGCCACTCATCGCTACCAGGGTACCCTTCCCAAGTCGTCTGAAGGACACAAAAATCGAGCAGCAGTACGGTAAGTTCGTGGACGTCGTGAAGAACCTCCAGGTAACTGTTCCCTTTTCCGAACTTGTTACTCAGGTACCCACTTACGCTAAGTTTATGAAGGATATTGTGACGCGTAAGAGAAATTTGAGTGAATTTGAGACAATTTCATTTATGGAAGAGTCTAGTAATTTGCTGTTGAATAAGGCTCCTCCAAAAATGAAAGATCCGGGCAGCTTTTCTATTACCTGTGTCATAGGTAATATGGTTATTGATAAGGCCCTTTGCGATTTAGGTGCGTGTGTCGTGTCATGCCCCTTCCCGTCCGCAAGAAATCGAAGATGAGTCATTTCAAAGTGACTAACATTACCCTACGAGATGGTCGATAGATCTCGTTAGGAGGCCCTTAGGTGTCTTAGAGGACGTGCTCGTGAAAATAGGCAATCTCTACATCCCAAGAGATTTCATTGTTTTGGATATAGCCGAGGACACTCGGACCAAAATTATCTTAGGAAGACCATTCCTTTGTACACTGGGTCGTTATCGATGTCGACAAGGGCGTCCGACTCTTGCGATAGGGGATGACGCTATCACATTTAGTTTGCCCAAGATTTTTTAGCCCACCCAATGATAGAGGACACTTGCTATTCGGTCGATATCATTGACGAGTCTATTTATGACTTCTGGTCGGGTTCTTTTATGAAGGACCCCCTAGAAGCTCTTATGCTTTTTGATGAGTGTGCAGATAGCCCAGACGACGATGACGCTGCGTTGGATTTGCTTGTTGATGATTTAGATGAGCATGAGGGAGAACAGATGGAACAAATGATTATCACTCTTTGCTCCATTGAGGTAAAGGTACCGGAATGTAAGCCTCTCCCTTCTCATCTTAAATATGCTTTCTTAGACGATACAGAGCAATATCCAGTCATTGTCAGTGCCAAGCTTAGTGATGATCAACTGACCTCTTTTTTAGTCGTACTTAAGAAAAACAGAAAGCAATGGGCTATTCATCGGACGATATCACGGGGATTAGTCCCGATATTTGTATGCACAGGATAGAGCTGGAGGAGGATCACAAACCTTGCAGACAGTGGTCGCCGGCCTGAACCGAAGATGCAAGATGTCGTGACGGGCCGAGGTAATGAAGTCACTGGATGCATGTATTATTTATTTCGCTTCGGTAATTCTAGATGGGTGAGTCCAAAGATGTGGTCCCGAAGAAAGGAGGGACAATCGTAGTTAAGAATGAGAAGAATGAATTAATACCTACTCGAGTAGTAACTGGTTGGCGGATGTGCATAGACTACAGATAGCTGAATGCCGCCACTAAGAAAGATCACTTTCCCCTTCCTTTTATTGATCAAATGGTAGAAAGGTTAGCTTCTCATAAATTTTTCTGCTATTTAGACGGGTATTCAGGGTTCTTTCGATCCCTATCCACCCCACGATCAAGCTAAGACTACATTTACCCGTCCTAAGGGCGTTTTTGCGTATCGCAGAATGCCTTTTGGTTTATGCAATGCCCCTGCCACCTTCCAAAGGTGTATGATGGGGATATTTTCAGAGTATATTGAGTCTATCATGGAAGTTTTTATGAACGATTTCAGTGTATATGGAAGTGATTTTTCTAATCGTCTGTCTAACTTGAGAAAGTGTTGCAAATTTGTATTGAGGTTAACCTTGTCTTTGAATCGGGAGAAGTGCCACTTTATGGTCAACGAGGGAGTTGTCTTAGGGCACTTAGTTTCTGATAGGGGAATAGAAGTTGATAAAGCAAAGGTGGAAGTGATTCAGCAATTACCACCTCCTGTTAATGTTAAGGGGGTGAGGAGCTTCCTTGGTCACGCCGGCTTTTATCGCCGGTTTATCAAGGATTTCTCCAAAATTGCTAAACCACTTACACAGTTGCTACTTAAGGATGCCCCTTTTGTGTTCATCGATGCTTGTCTTTTCGCTTTTAACAAAGTTAAAGCAGGCTTTAGTCTCTGCGCCGATCATACTGACCTCCCAACTGGGACTTGCCGTTTGAGGTCATGTGTGATGCGAGTGACTATGCACTAGGAGCGGTGCTTGGCCAGAGGAAAGACAAAGCCTTGAATACTATCTACTATGCGAGCCGAACTCTAGATGAGGCTCAAGTGAAGTACACTACCACTGAGAAGGAGCTGTTAGTTGTAGTTTATGCCTTAGAGAAGTTTCGTACTTATTTAGTTGGGTCGAAGTTCCGTTTTTCGACCATGCAGCTTTGAGGCATCTCCTTGCTAAGAAGGAGGCCAAACCACGGCTCATCGAGATGGATACTCCTTCTTGAAGTTTGATTTGCAGATCAAGGATAAGAAAGGAGCCGAGAACGTTGTAGCTGATCACTTGTCGCGATCGATGCGACAAGAAGGGGAAGATTCTCTACCCATTGATGATTCTTTTCCGACGATACTTATATTGCTGTTATATCGTCTATTGTTAACCAAGAACCTTGGTATGCAGATATAGCTAACGTTGTCGTGGCAAGTCGTCGCCCGACCTTTCTCATCAAGAAAAAGAAGCGTTTTCTGTATAACGCTAAGCAGTACTTCTGGGATGATCCTTACTTGTTTAAGGAATGTGCAGACGGTCTCTACAGACGGTGTATTCCGCAGTGGGAGACCAAAATAGTCCTAGAAGGCTGTCACTCCTCTTCATATGGTGGTCACCACGGTCCATCGCGCACCGTGGCTAAGGTACTTCAGTCTGGGTTTTTTTTGGCCTTCTTTGTTTCGACGCTAAGTCTTTTGTTTCAGCTTGTGATGCTTGCCAACGATCAGGGAACATTTCAAAGAGACATGAGATGCCACAAAACGGCATCCTAGAGGTTGAGGTTTTCGATGTCTGGGGCATTGATTTCCAAGGACCGTTCCCATCTAGTAAAGGTAACAGGTACATCTTAGTAGCTGTAGACTATGTGTCAAAATGGGTTGAGGCAATTGCTTCACCCCATTGTGATGCTAAGACCGTGATAAAGATGTTCAAAAAGATCATATTCCCCCGTTTTGGTGTCCCTAGGGTCGTCATTAGTGATGGGGGGATGCATTTTAAAGAAAAGAAACTCACTTCCATACTGTCTAGAGTTGGTGTCCAACACCGGCGTGGTTTGGGGTATCATCCCCAAACTAGTGGTCAGGTAGAGGTCTCTAATCGCGAGTTGAAAGAGATCTTGTCTAAGGTAGTTTCTAAATCACGGAAGGACTGGAGTCTTAATCTAGATGACACATTATGGGCTTATAGAACTGCCTTTAAGACACCAATTGGTGCATCACCTTATAGGTTAGTTTATGGGAAATCGTGTCACTTACCTGTTAAATTGGAATGTAAGGCCTGGTGGGCAATTCGAGAGCTTAATTATGATCCTAAGTTGTGTGGTCAGAATCGTCTTTTGCAGCTAGATGAATTAGATGAGTTTAGGCTTAATGCCTATGACAGCTCGCGCATTTACAAGGAAAAGACGAAGAGATGGCATGACAAGAGAATCCTACCTTGGGAGTTCCATGTTGGGCAAAAGGTGCTGCTGTTTAATGCGCGGCTGAGACTATTTCCTGGCAAGCTGAAGTCCAGATGGAGTGGTCCTTATACGGTGACAGCTGTTACCAAATTTGGATATGTGGAGCTTGAAGATTCCGAGGGGCGCAGATTCAAGGTGAATGGTCAATATGTGAAGCATTACCACGAGGCGACTGAAGCAGACAATCGTGTTGAAGTCTTGCGCTTCGACGAGCTCGACTCGCCAGTTAATTGATGCCAGAAAGGTCGTGCGGGACCTCTTAAACCAGCGCTCTTCGGGAGGCAGCCCGGACTATTTTATTGTACTTCTGTTGAACTATTTATTTTTCTTTAGCCTTACGTTGAACTTTAGACGCTATGTATTTCCTTGTTTTTTTTGCGTATGCTGCAGGTCAAAGTACTCGATCGAATGATATTGTGCTCGATCGAGCATTTTCTGAGGCAGCTTTCACTCGATCGAGTGATATTCTCCTCGATCGACCAGAACCAGACTCACTCCTACTCGATCGAGTGGCTCTTCATTCGATCGAGCCCTTCCAATGCACTGGTTCACTCGACCGAGCTGTTTCAAGAGCTCGATCGAGTGGTTTTGACTTCCAGCTGTTGTTTTACGTCTATGGAGCTACTGCTTGACTTTCTTTGACCTCCCATGTTCATGGTCGGTTTGGGGAGGTCCCTCCTTATGACGTTTTGTAAGTTTTCCGACTCCACTTCTCCTTTTCCTTTCATTTTGCATTTCCTTCCCTATTTTTGGTACAATGAGGGCATTGTACGGTTTGGTTTGGGGAGGTATGCATCCATATCTCGTGTCGCATGTTTTCTTGCATTTCGCTTCCATGTTTATTATTTCCGCATGCATTGTTGTTTGTTTTACTTCAAAAAAAATCATACAAAATTTCAAAATTTTCAAATTTCATGTTTAATTTTGGGTCGGAACGTTTGAACATTGACGCTACTTTGAACCCTTACTTGAGCCCTGCATATTCTTGGCATTTAGTTGGCGTGGTCATGTGCATAATCTACGAGTTTTTGTTTCTTCTTTATCTGAACGAATAGACTTGATTCATTATGTCGGCAAGCTACATTACATTCCGAGGTTAGAGCTTATTAAACTGGTGACATTCATGACCGGTTTCATTTAGGATGTGAGGAGTACTCTCTTTAAGACATGTAACATCAATTTGCATAAGCATGAGTCTAGTCTTCTTAATACCTGTATGCATTCGGTCTGTGGATGGTGACACGTGTTAGGAGAGGCAGTCCCCTTTATTTCATTCTACCCATGAGCCTCACATAGCCAAATTGGCCCTTTTGTCCTATCAACTACTCTCTATAATACTTCCTACCCTAGCTGAGCTAGTAACGAGTAGTTCTTGGAACGTTTTATTGCAATATGGCTATTTTATTTGATTTCAGAAGATGGTGGAAGAATTGAAGGGAAAGAAAGAAAAAAAGAAAAAAAAAATGTTGAATTGAAGAAAAAAAAAAGAGAACGAAAAAATGCGGAAAAGGAAAGAAAAAAAAAATGGAAAATGAAGAAAAAAATCAAAAATGAAAAAGAATGAGAATTGTACAATGATTCACACTCCCATGTCTTATCTATATTTTATGGGGAGTTGACGATTTTTGGTGCTTTGTGAGTTAGTGCATAATTTTGCACCGTTTTATCTTGCTGTCATGAGTACGAAGTTGGGATGCAGTCTATATTTGGATCCGTTGTTGCTAGCCTGGCTATTAACCCCACATATCCAAATTCATTTTTGCCCCTTCTTACCCATTACCTCACTTACCCAAATGTAAGTCCTCGGCACGTGTCTTAGTCATTAGTATGGTTGGAATGTATATGTACGGTTGTAGAGACTTTATTCATGTTAACTGCATGCATGTTCTTATAGGTCGAGTTAGGTGAGTGTCTGTTTTCTTCCTATCTTTCACATATATACTCACCTTGTGCCTGATCTTAAGTGACGAGCGACCCGTGAGAGTCCGATATATTTTGAGTCTTGCAAGGTCGACGGTTCAGTAAGTTTGAAACATTAAATTAACTCGTTTGCACTTTTCACTGCCACCTTGTCATGTTATCGCATTAAATTGGTTCTAGTGGATGATTTGTAGCTGATGCGTTGGTCCCGTTCCATTGTTCACCCTTAGTTGCATTCATATTTTCTTGGGGACAAGCAAAGGTTTGGTTTAGGGAGATTTGATGCGTGTCTTTTATATAAGGTTTTCACCTCATTTTTACACGCATTTCTGTGCCTTTTATGTAGCATCTGGCTACAAATACCCCCGAATATTCTACTTTGGTCCGTTATTTGTAATTTGCAGGAATTGACCGAAGAGAAGCTAAATCGAGCCTTAATTGTCCCAATTGTATGCATTCATGGAAAATAAGGAGCCGGAGCTGGGAAATCTAACACTTGGAAGACGCATGAGCTGAGTTCGGGAAGCAATTCAAGTCCTAACGTGCCTATATAGCTCGATCGAGTGATTCACTACTCGATCGAATGCTCTATATACTCAGGATTCGTCGATCGACCAGTTTAAGGAGTCATCGAGGAGTTTTTGCAAGAGCTGCTCGATCGAGTGATTTGTATCTCCTCGATCGAGTGGTTTGGTGATGATATTGCTCGATCGAATAGATTATTCCTACTCGATCGAGTGGTTTCGTGTGCTTTAGCTAATTTCCGCCTAATCATATTATGGGCTTTTGTAATTAGTCCATAGATTAGGTTTTAGGATGGATTCCTAGTATAAGACTGGAGAAGAGTAACTACGTTACTTCTCTTTTGGACACACACGTTAGTTTGACTCTATTTTGTCACTGTTCTTGGGATTCTGCCCTTCTTTTACTTTTGCTACTCGGATTTGTGATACGATTGGTATTTTCGCTCTACTGTTATTCTTAATTTCATTATTGCTTTTAATTCTTCCCTTCTTCTAAATTGTTATCATTGCTTCAATTGAATTGTTGTCAGTTTTATCATTATGTCTAGTTTTAATTATCTGTTCGTTGTTATTGATAATTTAATGGTTATGAGTAGCTAATTTTCTTTTGCTAAGACTATAGGGGATCCGTAATATGAAGGGAGAGTAATCGATTTATTAGGTTAATGCTGGTACTGTCTTTGTTGGTTAAATGCTACAATTAATTGTATCTTTCTAATTGAGTCGACGCAATTAGACCTATAATTCCTAGTGATCCTTGACCTGGACCGAAAGGTTGGAAAAGGTAGACTAGTAGCGAACAATAGAGTATTGCAGTGAGGACGAAAGTTAAGCTGTTTACACTTTAGGGTGAATTAAGGACCGAAAGGTGACATTCGCCACCCCTTAGACCGTATTTGCATTGACCTGAGACCTAGATTACTCGACTGGACGATTATGGTGAACCGTTTGTCTTAGCTATTTCTCTCTATCTGTTTTTTCCTCCCTTTTATTTCTCTTTCCCTTATTCTCTTTAGTTAGAAAATCACATTTTATAAACCCCCAATTTGGTTACTTGACGAACTTAGATTTAGCTGACATTTTCCTACCTCTCTGTGGATTCGACCCGACTTCCCTAGCTATATTAGTTAGAGCCAGTTGGTTATTTTTGACAGGTACGCGACAAACGTGTCAGTTATAACCCGCGTACCCATCCATGAAGGATAGTAATGCATGATCTGCGGTATTGTCCACCAATATGTCGATATGTGGTAGAGGAAAGTCATTTTTAGGACTTGCTTTGTTTAAGTCTCTAAAATCAACACAAACACGGATTCTCCTATCCTTTTTGGGTACGGGTACTATGTTGGCTACCCAGTCAGAGTACTCGGAAACTTTGATGAACCCGACTTTGAATTGCTTATCGACTTCTTCTCTGATCTTGAGAGCCCACTCTGTTCTCATTCGATGAAGCTTCTGCTTCACGGGCTTGAAACCTGGCTTAATTGGGATTCTATGTTCGGCGATATCCCTGTCAATCCCTGGCATGTCTTTGTAGGACCAAGCGAAAACGTCTTTGAACTCGTTTAGGAGGTATATGAAACTGGCCCTTTCGGTGAAGCTCAAGGTAGTCCCCATCCTAAGTTATTGGGGTTCTAGTTCGGTTCCTACATTGATGGGTTCGGTGTTCTCTATTACTGGTCCCCCTTCCCCTTCTTGTAGTATTTCCTTGGCTACGTAGGGAGGTATCTCAATTGAGTTTGGGTCTGGGTCATCCTCAGTATCATCGTAAACAGAATTGCATTCAAGATAACACACAGAGTAAGTAGAACCTGATTTATTCGTGTTAAAGTTTGAGAAAAGTTGAAACAAAGAAGCCATCTGATCTGTGGTCAGTGGCGTTAAAGGGACAGTTTTTGGGACATTTCCCGAACTACTGTTACTATTTGAGACTAAGCTAGGAGAAACAAAGGGAGTGGGGATGACGACAGGAGTAGACTCCTTAGTGACTTCTCTAGACTCTGACTCTGACTCTGACTCGAATTCATCGTCTTCTAGTTCTCCTTTGAACATCTCTCCTTCTCCAGTGGTGAGTTTGAAGAGTCTTCCTTGATTGTTGGTCCACTTGATTGATTTTCTCCATCCTTTTTTAGTAGTGCTTTTATATGGACGCCCTAAACGAGTTAGGTGGTCCACATCTTGGTCTTCACCATTTTGGACTATTTCCTTGACTAGGGAGTGTTTAATGAGATACTCGTCCTCATCATCATCGGCCAATACTCCATTGATTGTAGCTAGTTCCCTCATTCTCATGATCTCGTCTTCTAGTCGTGTGATTTGGTCGAATAGTTTATCAACCACGGCGACTATTTCTTGCATAGTGGCATTTTGAGAAAAATTAGTGGCGCATGTTCTTTGGGTGTCGCATTGGGGTCATGTAAAGTTGTCACCACATTTTCTAATTCCCAAACTTGCCTATCCACACTTCTTGCCCATGCGATGAAGTCGGCGATGGTAGGGGAAATAGTAGAGTAGAACCCTTCATTCTCGATCGCGTGGATCTTGTCTTCGACTGGAGAAATGAGGTGTGAACAATCTAAGGTAGATTCTTCACTTATGATCACTAGAATTCCAAGAGGATTCTGAGTGTTGTTGGGCTTACCTCCCGACGGTATTGGTAGTCGACCATCCTCTATCATGTCTTGAAGCACATTTTTCATTTTGTAGCATTTTTCTGTGTCATGTCCCTTACCCCTATGATATTCGTAGTATGAGTTCTCGTCCCAGAACTTGGACTTCTTTTCAGGTTCGGGCGTAGGTCCTATGGGTTGGAGTTTGCCTTGTTTCATTAGCCGTTTTAGAGCATTGGAGTAAGTGTCCCCAAGATTTGTAAATTTCCTTGGTGGGGCACTCTTCTTGGATGGCTCGAGGAGTTTAACTTCATCGGTCTTGCTAGTGGAGCCGTAAGAACGACTTGTTAAGCCTTGATATCCTCGACCTACCGTTTTGGACAAGGCCCTTTACGGATGTCATCTTCGATCCTTGTTCCTAGTACGGTTAAGTCCTTGAAAGTTTTAATGTTTTGGTACCTCAAATGATTGGCATAGATGGGCTTTAAGTTGTCCACGAATTTCTCCACAAGGGTAGCCTCATCCGGACGTTCAACTAGTTGGGTACTAGTCTTCCTCCACCTACTTAGGAAGTCAGTGAAACCTTCTTTGTCATTTTGGGTAAGAACCTTTAAAGTGCGCATGTTAACTTAGATCACAGCATTACCCGCATATTGTTTAGCAAACTCGACCTTGGCGTCTTCCCAAGTAGCGATTTTCTTGTGTTCTAGAGAGTAGAACCATTGCTTTGGGATGGTGTCAAGAGATGAAGGAAAGATCCTTAAGAACATTTCGGGTTTGATGCCTTTGATATACATATAGTCCTTGAAAGCACGGATGTGGTTCAAAGGGTTCTCATGCCTCTTGAATTTAGGGATATCCGTCATGTTGAAGTTGGTTGGCAATTTGGAGCTCACGGCCTCATACTTGCGATTATTCTCCCTATAAATTGTGGGGAAATATCCGTAAAATTCCCTTAAATTTTAGGACTATAACGTATCTTTAACATGTGATTATTGTCATAAAACAAAATACAAGAGAAAACGATAAAGAATAAGAATCAACCTCGGGTCCTTGTGAATTCGGCCTAAGACAGAAATCAATGTAGATTTCCTCCTAATCGTTGCACTCAAGACCGTCTGAGACTATGCCCCTTGTGCTAGAAATTACTCTCTAATTGACTTGCAATATTGAGAGAGTTGTTGTGTGGTTTTCGATGTGAGATCTAGAATTTCAGAGAAAATTGCCCCGAAACCCTAATTTTTTTGCAAAATGAGATGATTAGGTCACAAAAGGAGAGAAGCTCTCCTTTTGTGTTCATTTGGCCGTGGGTTTGCATGAAGGAGGGAGTGGGCTTTCCACTTTCTCCTTATTATTAACTCATGGTCCGACTCGATTTTCGCTAAATGTATATGACGGGATTTTATTATAAATCGTCATCGGTTATCGGTTATTAAAATATCGACTAGTAACATGGATTAGTCGACATATTAATACTTGTCCGACAAAGACAATATTGTATAATTAATTCAATATACATCAATTAAATATAATCGTTTATATTCAATTTACGAATTAACCGCTTAATTCGTCTTAGCCATTATTATTTAATCCGTATTAAATAATTATCTCAACATCGCGTTTGACTAATTATTAGTCAATAACTCCGACTAACTGCTTAGTCATATTAGGCATCAACATGACTGTATTTTCATACCGTCACATCTCTCAAACGTATCCTATAGGTGTGACTTTTAGGGACCAGTTGATCACCGCCATCTGTATGACAATAACGTCAAACTTATCTAGCAAGCCAACCGTTATTGATAAACGTGGACCAACTGATAATAATACAAAAGTATACCCTTTGATCCTTTTAGAGATTTAAATGTTATTGCACTAACTGTAGAGGACACCAGCCCCAACAAGCTCCCACTTGTCCGTACAAGTGTATGTGCAATAACGTTATCCGCACTAACTGGAGGACACGGCTCCAACAAACTCCCACTTGTCCGTACAAGTGTATGTGCGATAACCGATTCTCATATTCATTTAAAATTTTTCCCACTCAATGTAAAACAATTTGCAGATCCGGATCCGCAAAGGTCGTATTTTACAATCGATCTGTATCAAGAGTGGTTTCCCCGACTAGAGAGTAACTCAACTGATAAAAGGAATTCGTATTCGAGCATGGCCATGCATTTCGATTCTGACTCCTCGAGTGGCCCCGAGAAATATCGAGTACCGATAAAGGCTGAATATTTCCTTCAACTCGACTCTGCCGATCTAAGCACGCATGAAATGACCCCAGAAAAAATCTACTTGGCCCCCTGTTACGGATGACCGTGAGAAAGAAACCAAAGTCACCCAAAATCTGCCTTAGTCTCAAGAGACAGTCGATAGTTAAAAGAATCGACTCTTAGGATCACCATGGAGGTCCTATCCACAACCTGGCACCGAATGTTATAAAACATTTAGGACTCCATGTCGATGTCACAATTGTGTCCTACGAGATATCCGTATAACTCGCCTCTGTGATTGGTCAGTCAACCTTTTGACTTATGGCTCGTTGAACCCACCATCAACCAATTTCACAAAATAATTGCCAGAGTTATCAGCTCACGTGGGCAATTAAGGACCAAAAATATAATGTTTGTTCAGTTCACATTGTGGTATTCAAAATTGTCGGACAATTCCACATGAAAAACAAAATATATATAAATATCAAAACGATGATGTCGTATAGAGTACAAAAGAGAATGAATCTAATCCATAAGAGAGTACTACAACTCAGGAACACGTTTAATTCCCATGGAATTAACATGCCCTTCATGCTTATCTTGTCGTAATGGTTTAGTGAGAGGATCTGCTATATTATCATCTGTAGCAATCTTTTCTATCACTACTTCCTTTTGCTCCACGTAATCTCGGATTACATGAGCTTTCCGTTGTACATGTCTAGACTTGTTGCTAGACTTTGGCTCCTTAACTTGGAAGATGGCACCTCTATTGTCGCAATAGATGGTGATCGGGTCATTCGAACTAGGCACTACAGATAGTCCTTGTAAGAATTGACGCATCCATATCGCTTCCTTTGCGGCCTTCGACGCGGCATAGTACTCGGACTCGGTCGTAGAATCTTTGTAACACTTTGTTTGGAACTCTCCCGGTGATGCAGCGCCATTAAGAGTAAAAACGAATCCAGACTGAGATTTCGAGTCATCTCGATCCGTTTGGAAGCTAGCATCTGCGTAACCGGTTGCGCATAGCTTTTGATCGCCTCCATAAGTCAATGCCCAATCTTTAGTCCTCCGTAGGTACTTAAGAATGTTCTTGACAGCCATCCAATGTGATTCACTGGATCTTTGTTGGAATCGACTTGTCATACTCAATGCATATGCCACGTCCGGACGTGTGCATATCATGGCATACATGATTGTTCCTATAGCCGAGGCATAAGGAATCCGTGTCATGCGCTCTTTCTCTTCCGGTGTCTCTGGTGCCTGAGACTTGCTCAAATGCACCCCTGGGGCCATAGGAAGAAACCCCTTTTTGGAGTTAGTCATGCTGAATCTCTCTATTATCTTGTCTATATAAGACTCCTGACTGAGAGATAACATCCGACGTGATCTATCTCGATAGATACGGATGCCCAAAATTCTTTGTGCCTCACCCAGATCTTTCATCTAGAAATGGTTCTTCAACCATACTTTTACCGAAGTTAAGAGAGGTATGTCATTCCCAATCAGGAGTATGTCATCGACATACAATATTAGGAAGACAATCTTGCTCCCACTCGACTTGATATATAGACATGGTTCCTCGACCGATCGAGTAAATCCATTTTCTTTTATCACTTGGTCGAAACGATGATTCCAACTCCTAGAAGCTTGCTTAAGTCCATAAATGGAACGCTTAAGCTTGCACACTTTCTTAGGATGTTCAGGATCGATGAAACCTTCGGGTTGTACCATGTACAACTCTTCCTCCAAATAACCGTTTAAGAAGGCGGTTTTCACATCCATCTGCCAAATTTCATAGTCATGAAAAGCGGCAATCGCTAAGATAATCCGAATGGAATGCAGCATGACTACGGGTGCAAAAATTTCATCGTAGTGCAAACCTGGCACTTGGGTGAAACCTTTAGTAACTAGTCGTGCTTTATAGATATCTTGTTGACCTTCCACAGAATGCTTTATCTTGTAAAGCCATTTGTATTGAAGGGGACGAACCTTAGCAGGTAAGTCAACAAGATCCCATACGTTGTTATCATACATAGAGTCCATCTCGGATTGCATGGCCTCAAGCCATAGCTTTGAGTCGGAACTAGTCATGGCACCTTTATAGGTTGCGGGTTCACTACTCGTTAAGAGTAGAATGTCATCTATGTCATGTTCCTCGACCATACCAATGTATCTATCCGGAGGAATAGAGACTCTTCCCGACCTCATAGGTTCCTCAGGAATGTTCACCGCAGCCGGAATTGAAGGAATTTGTTCCTCCAATGGTTGCTCGGTATTCGGTTCTGGAATCTCCGACAACTCGAAGGTTCTATCACTCTTTGCATTCTCGAGAAACTCCTTCTCTAAGAATGTCGCACTAGCCGCAACAAATACACGTTGTTCGGTTGGCGAATAAAAGTAATGACCAAGTGTTCCTTTAGGATAACCTATAAAGTATGTCTTGACCGATCGCGGGCCGAGCTTATCCTCGTGTCTCCACTTGACATAAGCCTCGCAGCTCCAAACCTGTATAAAGGACAAGTTAGGGACCATTCCCTTCCATAGTTCATATGGAGTCTTGTCAACAGCTTTAGACGGACTTCGGTTAAGTATTAGAGCAGCTGACAGAAGAGCATAACCCCACAATGAGTCAGGCAACACGGTGTGACTCATCATGGATCGAACCATATCAAGTAGTGTTCGATTTCTCCGTTCGGACACACCATTCAATTGAGGTGTTCCAGGTGGAGTTAACTGTAAGGCAATCCCACAGTCTTTAAGGTGTTGATCAAACTCGTGAGAAAGATACTCGCCACCACGGTCTGATCGCAGTGTTTTAATCTTTCTACCCAGTAGGTTTTGTACCCGATTCTGGTATTCTTTGAATTTCTCAAAGGATTCACTTTTGTGCTTCATTAAGTAGACATAGCCATATCTACTTAAATCGTCCGTGAAAGTGATGAAATACCTATAGCCTTCTCGTGCGGTGATTGACATAGGTCCACACACATCCGTATGTATGAGTCCTAATAGGTTAGCAGCGCGCATTCCAACACCTTTGAAGGAAATTCGAGTCATCTTGCCAATGAGACATGATTCACACGTCCCAAATGATTGAAAATCAAAGGCCGAGATAGCTCCATTCTTTATGAGCTGTTTAACGCGTTTCTCATTAATGTGTCCCATACGGCAGTGCCATAGATATGTTTGATCTTTGTCACCAACCTTTAACTTCTTATTCATTACGTGCAATATTTCGGTGGTCTGATCTAAAACATAAATTCCGTTCATGGAGACTGCCTTGCCATAAATCATATCGTGTAATGAGAAAATGCAACTATTATTCTCTATTACAAATGAAAAACCAAGTTTGTCAAGTGCAGAAACTGAAATAATGTTTTTAGAAAGACTAGGTACATAATAGCAGTTATATAAAAATAACTCAAATCCGCTAGGAAGCTGGATCACGTATGTTCCCCTCGAGACGGCAGCCACTCGTGCTCCATTCCCGACACGCAGGTCCACCTCACCCTTTACGAGGGGTTTGATGTTTTGAGCCCCCGCACATGATTACACAGATGAGAACCACAACCAGTATCTAGTACCCAAGTTCCGTAACTTGCGTGGTTAATCTCAATCATATGAATAAAAGTAGAAGAGGAAGAAGACATACCAACAGATTTAACGCGACCTGCTTTTATGTCCTCATGGTAAACAGGACATGTACGCCTCCAATGCCCAGTCTTGTGGCAATGATGGCATTCCATGTTATCGGTCTTGCTCTTTGTCGTGCCTGATGAGGTGCTTGACTCACCAGGCCCACTCTTACCTGATCCCGACTTCTTAAACTTCAGTTTGCCTACCGTTAGGTCTGCCTGAGCTTTGCCCTTACCCTTGCCCTTGTTTGACACAACAAGAACATCATGTTTCAAGCTCCCACTAAACTTCATATCCTTCTCGGTCTGTACGAGTAGGGAGTGTAGTTCATGAGGACTTTTCTTCAAATCATTCATATAGTAATTCTCTCTAAAGAGCGCAAAACCATCGTGGAGTGAATGAAGCATGTGGTCAATCACGATGTTCTCGCTGATTTTACAATCAAGCGCCTCCAGTCTCTCGACATTCTCAATCATGCTGAGAATGTGTGGGCTAACCGGTTGGCCCTTCTGGAGTTTCGCATCAAAGAAGCGAGTGGTATGCTCATAGGTCACGATTCTCGGTGCTTTCGAGAATTCCTTAGTGAGCATGGTGAAAATCTTGTTTGCACCTTGGGCTATGAAGCGTTTCTGCAAATTGGATTCCATTGCAAAAATGAGTACGTTTTTAATCGCACCCGCTTCCATGCCGAAATCGTTATACTTGGCGATCTCGTTAGCTCCAGCCGTGGGGCCTGGGTTTGACGGGATGGGCTCTGTCAGATATTTGAGCTTCCCGTCAGCAGCGGCAGCATTCCGTAATGCCGCCTCCCAGTCCGCGAAGTTTGATCCATCATTCTTCAGTCGAGTAGACTGATTCATCTGATTCATGAAGATCCGAAGCCAGGACTCATGGTCCAATGTGGCACTTGGCATTGGGTCATTAGCACGGCCAGCCATTTTGTTATTAGCAGTTTAAGTGATCGTGATCTACACTGAAAAGAAAGGGAAAACAAAACGAAATAAGCAACTCATCGAGGTGATTTAAGTCTATTTAAAATTCATTTTAACGTGTAGACTCATTGCACTTGTATAATCGATCTACCTCAAGAATTATACAAATGATCCCAAGACTCAATTTCCGTAAATTGATAAGCCAACTGTTTAGCTAGTTCTATCGTTAGAACTCTTGGTCGATAGATTTCCGTAAATCCTATCTATAGTCCACCATGATCACAGGATCGTACGAGTGACCATAGTGTTGAGATAAAATAGGTCAATCAGTTCCAACTTACCCGACGTAGAAGGGGTCATATTATGCCTACCGACGAAGAAGGGATTCATTGGAGTTTGACCTATAAAGACTATTCTCAATTTTTGTTTATACGAGGAAGATCCCATCAACTTAGTTTTAATTCATTTTAAGTGAACGAAAAACTAGCATTGCGTGAATGAATTAATTTAGGTGATGGCTTATTTAAAACATGTGATATCTGTATATCAAAGAAAACTAACGCGTAACCTCTATATGAGTCAGTTTTCATGCAAATATTAGGTGTTTTGGTTTTAGGCGGAATATGATGCAAATTATCGTTACAATAAAAATAAAAGAATGCAAAACGTAAATAAAAATTCCTAGTGTGGCCTATCCTAGTAAAAAGAACATAATACAACTTTGGAATCCACTGTTGGACCCGAGAAGCTTGTCTTGATGTTCCATCTTGATCCATGTAGCGGGAGTGAGCATCCGATTCTCCATCTTTGGTCTTCTCAAAATTACAATTTAAAATTTACAAAATGTAAACCTATTTACATTCTAAATTAAAACTGAAATTAAAAGGAAAAACATAACGGAGATGCGAGATCTCAAAATACAACCAAGACCGTGTTCCATCATTACGGCAACACGTTCTACTAAGGCCACACTAAGTTACAACCGTTTGTAAAATTAAATACGTAATAAAAACATTCAAGGCATTCAGAAGTAACGATAAATAAAAATGCATCAACTAAAACAAAATTTATTCGTGACATAATTCCGTAATTATGTTAAATTTATCCAAACCACCTTTTAACGATTAAAATTATGTGACAAAACCGCTTCTATCAACTTAATTTTAATTCATGATAATCCGTTACTTTAAATTGCTTTAAAATAACTAAATGGTACATGTGTGAACCGTTTCACAATCAAGCGAGTGTACAAAATCTGTATTATGTACATTTTATGGCCAAAAGAAAAATTAAAACATGGAAAAATAATTTTAAGCGCAGCCATAAACACATTTCCTCGATCGAGACACTAAAGTCCTCGATCGAAGAACAAAAAGGACTCGATCGATCGACATCGCCGATCGATCGAGAGGTTTGCCAAACAGAAAGTGCTCGATCGACTGAACTCAAGGTCGATCGAGTACTTTTATTAGCAACGCTGTTCGATCGAGTACGAGGACTTCTCGATCGAACAGTTAGGGTTTTAAAAAAGGTCGATCGAGTATAGCATGTACTCGATCGAGTAAAAGCAAGACAGAAAAGCACTCGATCGAGTAGTAAACCACTCGATCGAGAGCAAAACGATTCTGAAAAATTAAAACCCTCGTGAAATCGATTTGATAAAACAAAACAATTGTGAATTTGACATAATCCGTATAAAATTAAATCTACAATTGACAAAACTTTAACATATTGCTATGATTATCGTTTAAAATAACAATATGCAACGATCAAATCGAAAAACAAAACAAAAACAGTCGTGTATATACATGACACGGTTTTCAAAGCACAAAAATTATCGATTCAAAACGTTTAATGAAAATCACAATGAAAAATTTACGTGGCCTCGCTCTGATACCACTTGTGGGGAAATATCCGTAAAATTCCCTTAAATTTTAGGACTATAACGTATCTTTAACATGTGATTATTGTCATAAAACAAAATACAAGAGAAAACGATAAAGAATAAGAATCAACCTCGGGTCCTTGTGAATTCGGCCTAAGACAGAAATCAATGTAGATTTCCTCCTAATCGTTGCACCCAAGACCGTCTGAGACTATGCCCCTTGTGCTAGAAATTACTCTCTAATTGACTTGCAATATTGAGAGAGTTGTTGTGTGGTTTTCGATGTGAGATCTAGAATTTCAGAGAAAATTGCCCCGAAACCCTAATTTTTTTGCAAAATGAGATGATTAGGTCACAAAAGGAGAGAAGCTCTCCTTTTGTGTTCATTTGGCCGTGGGTTTGCATGAAGGAGGGAGTGGGCTTTCCACTTTCTCCTTATTATTAACTCATGGTCCGACTCGATTTTCGCTAAATGTATATGACGGGATTTTATTATAAATCGTCATCGGTTATCGGTTATTAAAATATCGACTAGTAACATGGATTAGTCGACATATTAATACTTGCCCGACAAAGACAATATTGTATAATTAATTCAATATACTTCAATTAAATATAATCGTTTATATTCAATTTACGAATTAACCGCTTAATTCGTCTTAGCCATTATTATTTAATCCGTATTAAATAATTATCTCAACATCGCGTTTGACTAATTATTAGTCAATAACTCCGACTAACTGCTTAGTCATATTAGGCATCAACATGACTGTATTTTCATACCGTCACATCTCTCAAACGTATCCTATAGGTGTGACTTTTAGGGACCAGTTGATCACCGCCATCTGTATGACAATAACGTCAAACTTATCTAGCAAGCCAACCATTATTGATAAACGTGGACCAACTTATAATAATACAAAAGTATACCCTTTGATCCTTTTAGAGATTTAAATGTTATTGCACTAACTGTAGAGGACACAAGCCCCAACATAAATGTCATTCCCTTTAAGATACATCAATTGCTCTTATAAGTATTGGAGTCGTTTCTCAGCTGTAGTCATACCCATGGGAGGGTTGTCGTCCCGGAAGTCATTTATGAAGTCATCAACGACTTCACTTTCTCGAGGAGCCAACCTCGTTTCTACGGTATAGATCCGGCCTTCGATGGTGTCAAGGCGATCATACACTTGGTCTTGAGTAACTTGGAGTTGAGCTAGCGCGGTTAGGATTCGATCATTACTATCTTGGAGTTGATTGAAGTCGCTTGTTTCAGGCATCTTGGAAACTGGATAAGAGATCGACGACGAATCAAAACACGATCGACCATTCTAGCACACTTACTAAGAAAGAAATGTTTTGACTCGTGAAGTAGGTGTGTGCCACTTGTGTCAGTGAGCTTTTGAAGAAATGACAAGGTTTGAAAAATGTTGGTTCTAGTCAACTTTAGTGTAGTTGTAGGAGTGGACTCGAAGTGAGGTTTTGAAATGGGCTTGGGCCCGAAATTTGACTCGATAAATGGACAGAGTTTTGACTCGGTTTCGCGCTAATCATTGGCCTTTTTCGAAATTTACATTTTAAAAGGGATTTTGATTTTACAAAAATCGTCATGGTTTCATTTAGAAATGGTGATCACGTAAGTTACAAACATTTATACAAGCATTATAACGGGATGCTGAGTGCATTTAAAAGGGTTTTGGTTTAAAGGGTGGGTTGCCATACCGAACAATCAAACCCGAAGTCTGTGGAGAGGCTCGTACCAAACAAGAGTAAGGCCGATTCCTAGTCCATTTTCTCAAGTAGTGAAAGTCCTTGATACAAACAAGAGTAAGTACCATGGTATGGATGACGTCAATCGCTATCCGTCCTTAGGCCCAAATAAGAATTAGGACCGTTTAGACGGGACGATTGGTCGAATGGGTTGGGTTGGGCCTAGGAAGGCCGAATGAAACGATCTAGGAAGACCGAGTTATGAAAACCGACAATTGTCTTGTACAAACTATTCCCTAACCTTGTTCAAGTTTCACCCTTTTGGCTACACGTAAGTGTATTATCCCCAGCGGAGTCGCCAAACTGTGGACACGGGGGCGCTTGGGAAACAAGCGTTTGCATTTGTGGTGTCGCCACCAATTTATTGTGGAAAATTGGAAACCGTTCGAATACCTCGTGTCATGTCAAGACACAAAATAGTGACATGAACACCAAGAACTCGTTACCCTTAGCATTCTATGTCTAGAATGACTCTCGTGGATGCCAATGAATACGGATGTTCACAGAGATCTGGAGTAAGAGGTGAGGGTACGTATTAGGAAGCTCTTTTGATCGAACACCTAATCCCGCCCGCCTCGATAGCGGCCTCTACTAATGATTAGGAAAAATCGTCTATACTCGATATATCGTCGATTATATGCATGCAATGCAATATCCAAGTTTTAATCCTAGCATGTGACGAATTAGCTAAGTCGGTGAACAATTAATTTAGCATACAATAAATGTCGAAGTAGGGATTTAAGCTCAATTATATATGGAAGCATACAAATGATACAATAAAAGAAATACAATAAAATACAATAATGAAAATTACAATGATTACAACGGGTTAAATTGATTTATGTCGAAAATACTTTTAAAACAGATAGTTTTAGAAAGAACAAAATAATAAAGGAATAAGCGAACAGGAATTAGGCGATAATACGATTAATAGTTGATTAAAACGTAAGCTAATAAACTAGGCCAAAGCAGAACGGAAGTTCAGAGACAGAAATCAACCTGGAACAGGCGCAGCAGAGTTGCGCCCTCTGGAAGAGGCGCAGCAGATGCTCTGTCTGTTCCAAGAGTGAGTTCTGGCTGTGAAGCCGGAACTGCAAATCGTTAATATTCGTTAGTGAATTTAAGGATTGATTATGATATTCGCCTCGGATGGAAGTGATTTAACAGATTAATTACATGCGAATGAGTCATAAAAGCAAAAATATGGATGAGACGAATGTAAACGAATTAATTACATGAACGAAGGATTGATTAGTGACATAGATGAACTAAATAGGTTAAATATGATGAATTAATGACGAATAGGACAATAGACAGATGGAAATATATCAAAGATCGAATTTCAGAAACTCAATATGAAAGAATCGAATCTCTACAACCCGGATTGATTTTAATGACGAAAACCCGCAAGTATTGGATTACTTGGGATTTAAGTCGGGATTAACGATGAATTATACGCATTAATGATGATAAACAATATACATGTGAGACTATTGTGCTATTACATCAAGGAATTGAAGAACAAAGGAAAACAAATAACGAACAATGAATTGACAGAGGACGAAGGAAGAAGAAAGGAAGCAGGAACTGTGGCAGCCTCACGAAGAGGCGCAGCAGGTGCTGCGTCCCTTCGAAGAGGCGCAGCAGTTGCTGCGTCTTTTCTCGACGGTCATCTTCTGGTAATCCATAAAAAGGGTTTTAAAGCATGGTTTTATAAATCGGTTTTAAGAAGTATTTTCGACATAAACTTTACATTAATGATACAAAAGTAAATAACAATAATAAAAGAGAGATTTACACCCTCAGACTTACATGTTTTACGAAACGAGATTAACTAAGTTTATGATTAGTGATGCTCGACTCGAATGTAACGAAAGTGCCCTCGTAAGAGGAAAACGATTAAGATTAATTAAGTTGATTGATGTGGAGGTTGTCAAATTGGTCGGTCATGCAAACGAGGCTGGTACTCAGAAGGATCCGAGCTTACGTGGTCGAATGTTCAAGCACGTAGACGCCAAAAAGTAAGAACGTGGTCTAGAATGCAAAGGGAGAAGAGAAGGGCGGACACTCGCGTGAGAAATCTGAGGAGCGAAGGCTCCTATTTATACTAATCATGTGGAGGAATTAGGGTTTTCGGAGAAACTTTGGAAGTGAATCTCGAAAAGATATTAAAAGATACAAAAAATACGCAAAAAAGGACCTGGGAAGAGGCGCAACAGTCACTGCGTCTCTTGGAAGAGGCGCAGCACCTGCTGCGTCTGTTCCCAAGTGGTTTCCTCCTGCGGAAGAAAGATTTCCGTGTTTGGTTTATGGAATGACGGGATAATCTTATTTTCCTTAATATTTTGTATGAATATTACGGGAAATACTTTACCAAAGAATAAAAGATTGTGAAAGATTTATAAAATATGGAATAGAAATATCCGGAACATTCCAGAACATTCTGACTCGGGATTTGGCGGTTATCAGAAAATGAAGACGGTTTTAGGCCCGGACTCCAAATGTACTCTAATTACTGTCAAAACGACCGTATCGGCGCGTAGATGACAATTAAGAGGTAGACATCAGTGTTTAAGCAATCACTTGACAATAAACTTACGAACTGTCACAAATCGTTCCGAGTACCAAACATGCGGCCCAATCATCACTGGGTGGTTTGCGGGAGGTGCAGAAATGAGGTATCTACAATACGACAACCCTGTCACTCAGCCTGCGCACTTTGCGCAGCTTGCGCCACCTCTAGGAGCCTGCGCATCTCTGTTTTAAACACGGGCTTAGCTTAACAAGTCCGTGTTTTGGGCTTACTTGAGACAACTTAACCTAGGTAGAAGTGCAGCCCAATATAAACCCCATATTTTGAAGACCTAGATTACTGCCTAATTATTGAATAATCTCAAAAGACTTGTATGAGAAGAACACTTAGTATTTGGATGAAAGTTGTAAGCATTTGTTGGATTTTTATGTCAATCTTTCCACAATTCTTGGTTTCATCCATGGTTATGGAAGGCTAGACCTTTTTCTTGTTGTAATTTGGTGAGACACTACTCTCCTTAAGTTTGTAAGAACCTCTTAATCTTTCCTCAATATTCATTACATATTTCCTTGGTTTTATTGTTTATGTTGGATGTTATTGTGTTAGGAGTAGCTAACCTTGCATGTTAATCATCTTACTATTGCAATCCTTGTAGCAAGCTTGCATCTTTATGAAGTTGGATTAAAGTTTGTATCTTTGTGAGTGGAATTTGTATGTTAATCTTTGGGATGGTTGGATTAAGCCTCCTAAAGGATTAATCTTGACATTTTTGTTTGGCTTTGTTCTTAATGCTCTTATATGCAAACCTTGTTGTGGTTTTCAATTAGGTGACCATTTAAGTAGGATCAACTAACGTAGGAGTAAGTAGTCATCATCTTACAAAAATAGTTGAGTAATTGTTCAGGGAAGAAAAGAGAGGATGTTTGTGCTTAGGAAGTAGTTGTTGAGCCTTGTTACACCAAGCTTTCTCCTTATATTGAATCTTGCATACAAGTTGTTTGTTGAATTGTCACAATAGTAAAGTCTCCAATTTTACTCTTTTTCATGCTTGTTTCCAATCAAATATCTTTCTCCATTTATGTCATGCCACTTGTTTACCATTGTTCATAATCATTGTTTGTTGATAAACTTAATTAGTAAGTTCTAATTGTAGTTAGTGTCTTAAAAAGCATAGAATCCTCATTAGTATCTCAATTAGTTCATAGAGTCCTAATTAGTTGTTACATAGTTTACAATCCAAGTGTTAGTTCAACATCCTTCTCTTGGGTTCGACCTTTTACTTCCACTTTACTATTGTTTTAATTCAAAGTTAGTAGAGTCGAGTCTAGGTTATAAATTGTTAAATTGATAGGTTAATTCTAATATTTAGCGACCTAGTATTTTACTTGTCAAGTCTATTTGTCGTTCTTTGCTGCACTTGGTTAACCCTTTCATTTGTGTACAGACTTTTTTTTAACGATGGAAAAAGATGCATCTACATAATATTAAGGCTATTAGAGCCTTTGTTACATCCAATATTTAACATAACTACTAGCAATAGCCAATACAACCACTACATCGGTTGATTGGGCACGAGTTTCATCATCATCCACGACCTCTACAAAGTTAGGAATTCTCAAGGTTCATCGAGATGTTTGAGCTGCGAGTGATAAGAATAAGATGTACTTACACCACAAGAGCATAAAAATTGTGTAGAGGACTTACCCTAGTTTATTGTAAAATTGGTTCTATAAGTCATTAATTTTACCGTACCCATAAATAAGTGATATAGTTATTAGTATAGACCTCGTGCAATATATACACGGTTATTTATATTCTCTTTTTTTTTTTCTTTGATTGTATTTTGTAAACCTAGTTGTGATTTATGACAGACTAATACACTGACTTTTTTTCACCGTGTGCCATGTTCTAATCAACAATGTATTGACCTTAATTTTGAATTACCAACAACACATAAAGTCGTTAACGTGTTTGTCCCATGTTTTGGCAGTGATGTTGATTGAATTAATTGAATCACATTATCTGAAGAAACCAACTTGATTATCAAACTAATTTAAACAATTACTATCTAAGCAAAGACTTAATGAATATTTTGCTTAAATAATACAAAGCTTACACCATCATGCCATTGCCAGCATAATTTCAGATGCCAAAGATTTTATTTAGGATTGACCCGGTCTCATCAAAAAAGGTTGACAATTTTACAAGATGATAATATTTATTATTTCTATGCTCAAATGATTGTAGAGAAATATATATTAATATTAGTAAACAATAATTCAATAGAAACCAATGTACATGTAAAAATAGACAAAAAAAATTGGCGTTTAATTTAATTGGCGTTTTGTACCGATATTTGGGTAATGTGGTTACCGGGAGGTGACGGATGGGAACGCGGCCGAGAATTGTGGATTGTAGTGATTTTGGAGGCTTTGTGTGGTTTTTATGTGTAGGTTTTGATATTGTTTTAGGCCTAAAAATAGACCCAGAAAAAAAAAGTCGTTAACATGAAGATAAAGATAATATAGGACGAGCGGAATTAACAGATGATGTTTTGAGATCCCTAGTTTATAAGAAAAATATTTGTCTTTGGTTTCCATTAGATCAATTTTCGATTATACTTATCCTTTGTAGGTGCAGTATGACGTTCTATTAATGAATTGTTCTTTTCTTTCCAAAAAATAAAAAAATTCCATAGGTATTGCGACGGACTGCGATGGATATGAAGTTAGTATGTAGCCTTCTGGGAGAAAAAAAATTACAACAAACTGGCAAAACTCTTGCAACTGAGATATTGTCAATTTGTGCCGAACCATGTTTTATCAATATCTTAAAAAAAAAAAACACTCTTTCGCATAAGCATTGTGACGAGTGTATGCAACAAATGTCGTTTGTTGCCATATCCATCGCAAATGGCCTTTAATGATGGATTTTCATCATTTTGTGACGGAAATTTGTCGTACCTAACCGCCATTTTTTTTGTAGTGGCATATTATGTCGCGGTTGAGAACCGATCCCCTAACTTCATAGTTGGGGTAAGACCGTAAGAGTGCTCTTAACACTTGGCCTAACTCTTGTTCTCTAAAAATTTGGACCATTTCTCGATTTGTGCGTGTCATCCTTGCGCAGGAGCCATGCTAATCTACTCATACACAATTTAACAAGATGAACCATTGCGTTTATAGTTTTTCCGTTATTGTTTAGTCTCATGTAATATTGTAATTAAACACGGTGAACCATTGCCTTTATAACTTTTCCGTTGTTGATTTCATCTTCGATTTATTGCATTCCATATTAATTTTGCTAAAATCTATACAATATTATTAAAAGGCTATTTGAAACATCAATTTTAGTGCCACATAGACAATGCCACGTAGACACCGATAAATGTCACCTAACTTTTTCATAATGTCCACATCATCTCCTACACATATTTGTGATTGATTATTTGGTTATTTTAGAGCTTTTGTTTTTCATTTATATTTTTTGGGAGAGTATTTAAATTAATGTAAACAAAATAATTGAGACGGAGTGAGTATATAAATCTATATAATATAGTTAAAAAGCTACTTAAAGCATCAAATTTTATTATATATATTTATACAATATAGATAAAAGGTTACCTACTAAAGCATCAAATTTTATTCCATGTGCCATTTTTACAACTAATTTATATATTTAGTCTTTGAATTATAATAAATAAATATAATAAAAAAAAAAGACTTTGAAGTATACTTGACATTTTAAGAAAATCAGTAGTTAGTACAATGACACGTGGCACGCAACATTTACATGTTAGATCATTTTTTATTTTTTATTTTTTTTAAAAAAGAAAGTAAAAATAGAAAATGAAAAGGTAAAGTAGTCATCAATAGACTAATTACTCATTTTATTTAAACACTTTCATTTACCATGCATTATTCCACTTAATAATCATAATTTAGTGCTAATTTTTTTATATTCAACCGCTATGAAAATATCACCTATAAAAGAAAATAAATTGATAAATATTCTAGCCTATTCCTAGCAAAAAAAATTAATGAAAAGTAACATAAAAAGCCTAGATTGAGTAGTTATTTTTTATTTTTAAAAGAAATAAAAAATAGAAAATGAAAAGGTAAAGTAGTAATCAATAGACTAATTACTCATCTTATTTAAACACTTTTATTTGTCATGCATTATTCCACTTAATAATCATAATTTAGTACTAATCTTTTTATATTCTACCGTTATGAAAACATTTCACCTATAAAAGAAAATAAATTGATAAAAATTCTAGCACTTTCCTAGCAAAAACAAATTAATGAAAAAATTTGTTTATTTTCACCTGATTATTTTATTTGATTTATTTTTCAACAATTCTCATATCTTTACTTTGTGGTGTGTAGGAATCAAATGAACAAGAAATGAAGAGAGAAGAGAGAAGTATAAGAAAAGTGGAGAATTCGACAAGCATTTGTATTATATAGTTTGTTTTAGGCATTGTCGAATGTATATAAAGACACTTGAGAACGTCGATGATTGAATATAATCATCAGCGAATGGTGGTCAAACTTTGGGGAAGGAAATCATCAACGAATTACTGACGGAAAAATGCTGTTACTGATGGATTTTGCCCGTCACTAACCCGCATTTTCGTAGTAATATAACTTGACTAAATTGTAACTTTAGTTTTTTTAATTTCTTTTTAATAGTGATAGATTGTTTTGTGGATGTTTTTAATATATTTATCTTTGTGGATGTTTTTAATATATTTATCATTGTTAATGTGTAATAAATTTATTAAGATTGATACTAACAACAAATTACAAATATGACTAAGGCAAGATATATAGTGTAAATATAGTATTCTCTATATATTTAATTAACTTGGTTAGATGGGTAAATCTATATTTTTCTTATGATTTGAATACTAATGAGATGAGATATGATACATTTGATTTTGTTGTCTTATTGTTGTTTTGGTGATAAGATGGCAAAAGTACATTGTATTATATTAATTCTCTTAGTATAATTACTTACATTTTATCCCAAAACAACATAATACTAATGAGTAGAATATCTTTTCTACTTTTAATTTTCAATGTGAGAATGGCTTATTTAAATTATTTTTAGTTGATTAAACGGTTACAATAGTTAAGAGAAAATGAATGAAGAATATTTAAAGTCTTAAATATCATCATTACTTCCAAACTAACAAAAGAGGTATATAAACTATGTTTAATACTACTTATTATTATTTTAATTAATACGGAGTATCATCATTTTAATAAAGTTGACTAACAAAAATATCAAATTTGACGTTGAACAAAAATGATATCATTTGGTTATAAAAGTAATGAGAATGAGAATAACAAAATAATAGGTTACAATAAAAAAAACAATACTAAAGAATGACGGAAATCGTAAATAACTGAATATCAAGCTACTACAAAAAGTAGTAAAAAAAATTTACGCCAACAAATTAATGAAATGTTAGAGCTTAACTCTTACACCTTCACAATAGGTTATCTCCTATTGAATAAACCACACTCCATCCTTTTAATTTCCCTATCATAATATTGCAATAATTAGAACCCTACACATTTGCTTTGTGTGTCTTTCCATCTTTTCTAACTTTTAATGCTTTCATTAATTTGCCATAAATTCAAATTCATCATCCTCTTTAAAAGCCCAATCTTTACTTTCATAAAATATGAGTATATTAGTATGAGATATCGTGGAGGGTCTCATGTATCAACTTTATTTTTGTTATCAATTCCTAGAAACGACTCATTTTCTTGCTCAGTAAAACATACCTAAAATATGAACGGCTAAAATAATTAGAGAGCTAGACAACGAATGAAAAAATGGAAAAATCAACAAAAAAAACTAAAGAGGAAAATGCACGAACGATCCTTAAACCGAACCGAACCCGTGAATTTCACGGGTCACAAAACTAGTTAGTTATTTTAGCCTAAGTACTTAATCATTCACCTCACTGAGATCGTTTCGTATGCTACCATAACCGATTACCCGTACGATGCGATACTATGTAAAATAAAACGTAGCGTTAATATGATACTTCTGGGACAAAATCAAGAATTACAAGTTTTATTGATGATGGTTGAGACGAAAATCAATCAACTATAATACAATAAATTTAGGTTAATCAATTTAACTGAACTCATTTAAACAAAATACAAATAGGGGAAATATAGAACGATGAAACAGACTGATGGTGCACGATACATTTAGGACGATACGATGATGAAATGAAAAGAAATCAATCGAACTTAAGCCCTGAATGATGAAGAAGAAAAACTTTGCCATCATCGTCAAAGTAAGCTTTAACTTGGCGCATCACTTGACGTGAACGAATGAGTTTGTTTAATCTCACTAAACTTACTTCCATTATAAACCTGAAATATAAATTTGCTTTTTCCGTCTTAAGCTTAAACAAGTTTTCTGGAGAAAAACCAACATCAGTACAATTAACGACATGATCAGGGAGGAGAGTGGTCTCTCCAGGCCCCTGGATAAAAGTTTTATTGTCGATATTGTAATTAATAAGCTCGCCGGTGTATTTACTGTATTGCGAGAAGGTTATACGCAGGACACGGATGTCGTACTTGATGCTCTTGTAACGATCAGGGTTGTGAAGGGTCATGCTGAAGTGGAGGAGATTGCTTTTTATGGCTGCCGTGGAATTATCAACTGCATCGACTGTGAGTCGAGTCAGGTGCAATTCTGGCTCCGGTATACGGATCAGCGGCCATATCACGAGGGCGAGTAGGATCGTTGAGGCTATGATTTGGGCAGCTAGAACGCTATAGATGTGAAGTTGGTTTAGGAAGATGACTTTGTTTTTGGCTTTGGATTTTGTAGTCGAACCCCAGATGCACGACATTGTTTTGTTATTTGTTTGATTTTGTTTCACCACCAAGTATGTCGATTTGGAGTTTGTTCATTTCATTTTCCTTGTATATATCTAAAGTATTTAAGAAGTCTTACATCTCACAAAAAAAAAAAAAAAAAAAAAAAAAGTCTTATTCTTTCCCGCTTAATTTCAGCCCATTTAGTTCAATTCAGCCGAAAAGAATAGGGCCAAAGTACTCCTACCTATTCTATATTTTCTTTCCCTTTCCTTTTTTTTTCACAAGTAATAATGAATTTGGGCCACATAAAACATACTACCTCACATGCCATTAAATTTAGCCCGCACAAATCATCTCAAAAAAGGAAATATGGAAGAAAACCCGAATAAGAAAATAGGGAAGAAAATATAGAAAGGAGGGAGTATTTATGAAGTCTCACCCATTTGTTTCCTTTTTTTTTATTCTTTGTAAATTGCAAAAATATTAATCAAAAGTAAATAAATAATTTGAACGAAGGAAATATATAACGATAATTTGAAAAATATAGTTATTTCCCAGTTTTCTACTACAAATTTAATACTACTTTCATTCCAATCAATTTTATAAATTTGCTTAAAATATAATAAATGAATTCATTTCAACAAATGTATGGAAATAATTTTAACACAAATTCTCATTTGTGATGGTCGATATCTGTCACAAGTTTGTGACGGGTCAAATAAAACCCTCATGGGATAATAAAGACAAATCATTTGTAATTTTCTATGCATTTTACTTTTTATTTTATCTACCATATGGGTAATACTTGACCTGTCATAGGCTTGTGATGGATCAAGTTAGACCTATTGTAATTGTAATGGAAGAATTACAAAGTCTTCTCAATTTACTCTTATGCAATGCGACAAGTTGACTTGATTACTCTACTAGATAAACTAGTAGCTTTTATATTTGAAAATTATTAGGGCGACAAAAAAATCTCTCCACGGTAAAACGGAAAGATGATTATTGATTACTTTTGCACGGTCTTATTAAGTTATAAAGTCTTTGACCGAACTTTAATTAAAAAGTTATTAAAATGTTGGTGCTCAATTAAATGTTTTTATATCATAGTATGGATGCCTAGTGTAAGGAGCCGCACTTTAGGCGCATAATTCCTGAGAATTGCGCGCGCGGTCCTTTTACTTCGAGCCCTTAGATTTTATATTTTCGCTTATGTATTTTCATTTCTGTTTTTTTGTTTCATTTAGTACTCCAAGACTACTTCCTGCGTGTCGAATCTTGGAGTCTCGTTTTTAGTTTAAGATATGTTTTTAGGCATTTAGAAAACATATCGCTAATTCTACACATTCAATGTATCCTGCTACCAGGACAAAACTATCAAATTTGCCTCTATGAAAGGTTCTAGTCTATATAAACTGTTTCTCGTCTTTAAGCTTGATATTGCTTGTCTCTTGCTTTCAATAATCGTATTGCTTACTTTTATTGCTTTCGTGTGCCGAACTTTGATAATCGTGACTAGGATTCTCAACACACACCCCGTGTCCTGAGAAACGTGCTAGTGGGCGATCCCTCACTAGTACGAAACCCTTGTTGCTTGCATTCTTGCCCTAGAGTTGGGCAAGGGTAAGCACCACGATCCGGCAAAAGTATCGGACCGTGACACCTAACTTCTTTTTGTTAACTTTGTTTTTAAGAATCTATCCATGATAACTTTAAGATTCCGTTTTTGTGTACGATACCCTCTAACGTAATCGTTATTAAGGGGATGTTAGTTCTTATAACATGATAATAATTAGTCATAGATTAACTTTGAATGAAATATCAAGTTCATATACATACATCATTTGTTGGAAAGATAAATTTTTACCATTTCTCACGGTATCCCTGATTTATACATCATTCCCCAAATATCCTTAAGATTTAACAATTTTTTCAAGGAACTTGGGTTTATAGTGTTTTTCCGCTACCTACCCCTTATTTGAGCAATGGAAGGGCTTAATTAGTAGGGTCATACTACTATTATTCTATGGGGTATTTTAGTTACTCTTACTCAACATTACATAAAATCGAAACATGTACATAAGGAAAACTATTTTCATCGCCTTTGCCTTCACGTCTGTTGGAATAAAATTGCAGTAACAATGTAAAAGGAAAAGAGATAACCGATTCGTAGTGACGTGGTATGAGAGCCACTGCCTTGAAAACTATATTTCCGGTACGACCGTGGTGGCGATCAGCAAATGACCGGTAGTTCCCCAAGGATTTACACTACAACACTCAGGCACGCCCACTCGAGACTGAGAGCATTGGAACGACAGGATTTTCTTTACCCATAAATTATAGAGAGATTTAGAAGAGAAGAAGAGAGTATGTTGTGTGTTTTCTGGAGTGAAGAAGCAGGCCTTATATAGGAGAGTCGAGCAGGTGAGGAGCCAAAAATATGATTCTCTATTAACTTCAGTCAAACGGAATTAAGAGCCATAAACGCAGAAGATTTAGCTCTTAATTGCAGACGATACAGTTTGACTATGCACCTGGACAGACTCCTATGAATGAACCTGGTCACTTCATCCTAGAACAAAAACACACGCGGCTCTGACCCAAAAAGATAGGCACAGCCCGCCGCAGACAATTGCCAAATCCCAAATCCCGAATCACGAATCCGGATCCGGGCCGGGCTCAAGCACGCGCGCGCGCGCGTGTGCGAGCTGAATTAAGCACCTCGCAAAGCTTTCACAAAAGCCTCCCATGACCCACTAGTGATATGGTAAGGAGTGTGGTCATATATAAACACAACAAACACTCTTTTCCTCACCAATGTGGGACAATTGGAAAAAAAATACTTGGCATAAAAGCCCCTATTTCCAACAATCCCCCACTAGGGGCGCCTGAGATAAAGAAACAGAATTCCTGGGTAAAGGAAGGATTGGATACTTAGGTATCAATATCTTTCGATTTGAATTGACACTTTAGTGAGATGAGGAAACAACTTACTTACAGCGAGAGAATATCTTGCGATTTGAATTCCTAGCTGAGCTTCGGTCGATACCCCCCACAACACATATCATACCTTCAGAATTGTGATCGTTCCACGATTTCAAAGTGCAACGCGCTCTTTTAGAGCATTGCGTTTACCTCGGTACTAATAGATGTGTTCACAAAACTTCTCATAGTCTTTATGATCAATACACCTACGTAGGTGGCTCAAGTGCTTCTCAATAGCACTTCTTGCATGAGCCATTAAGGACATAAGTCCAACCTTGTGTATGATTCATCAAGTGCGTCTCAAAAGCACCACCAGTTAAGGCTATGAATCATATAACGCCATAGGAATAGAGACTTAGGCCTAGTCACTCTTGACTTAAGGACTTAAGTCTCATTCCCCTCGACGTTTCAATGACTAGTCTCCTAGTCAATCCCTTAGTAAAGGGATCAACCAAATTGCTTTCGGACTTCACATAGTCCAAAGCGATTGCTCCATTATCAAGGAGTTGTCTAACTGCAGCGTGCCTGATTCGAATGTGTCGTTTCTTAGCATTATAGACACTATTCTTAGCAGCACCAATAGCTGCTTGTGAATCACAATGTAAGGAGACCGGAATATTTTGTCCCCCCCACATTGGTACATCTGCCAACAGGTTTTTCAACCAATCAGCCTCTTGACCTGCCAACTCAAGAGCTATGAACTCCGACTCCATGGTAGAGCGTGCAGTACAAGTCTGTTTAGAAGACTTCCACGATATTGCTCCTCCACCCATGGTGAAGACATAACCACTAGTAAAACATATCTCATCGTTACCTGAAACCCAATTTGCATCACAATATCCTTCTAACACAGCAGGAAATTTACTATAATGCAAGCAAAGGTCAACTGTTCCTTTTAGGTATTTAAGTAAACGACGAAGAGCATTCCAATGTTCACTACTAGGGTTATGTGTATAACGACTCAGTCTACTAACTGCATAGGCAATGTCTGGTCGAGTACAGTTCATAAGAAACATCACACTACCTAGGATTTTAGCATACTCTTCTTGGGATACACTATTACCCAAGTTCTTACATAAGTGTATACTAGCATCGTAGGGTGTCCTAGCAGGCACATCATCAAAGCAGTTAAATTTTTCAACACTTTTTCCACATAATGAGATTGACTTAAAGAAATTCCTTTAGAGTTTCGAATGACCTTAACTCCTAGGATTACATCAGCTTCTCCTAAGTCCTTCATCTCAAATTGTGATGACAAAAATTCTTTGGTTTTAATTATTACCTCCAAATTATTACCAAGTATTAACATGTCATCAACATCAAGGCATATAAGCACACAATCAGATTCTATTACCTTTGAATAAACACATGAATCAGAATTGTTTACCATAAAGCCATTACCTACCAAAGTGTTGTTAAATTTCTCATACCACTGTTTAGGTGCTTGTTTCAGACCATATAGTGATTTATTTAGTTTACACACCTTATTCTCTTGACCCTCTACCACAAACCCTTCAGGTTGCGACATATAAATCTCTTCCCTTAGCTCACCATTCAAAAAAGCAGTTTTGACATCCATCTGATGTATAAAAAGGTTATGAATAGCAGCTAAGGCGACAAGAGTTCTAATAGTCGATATTTTGGTCACGGGTGAATAAGTATCAAAATAATCAATATCTTTGTTTTGTGTAAAATCTCTAACCACAAGTCTAGCTTTAAATCTTTCTATTGTACCGTCATGTCTCATTTTCTTTTTGAAAATCCATTTACTCGTAATGGGTTTACTACCTTTAGGTAAATCAGTCAACTCCCACGTCTGATTAGACACAATAGAATCAAGCTCACTTTTAATAGCATCTTTCCAAAAATTAGCATCAATGGATTTCATAGCCTCATTGTATGTTTTCGGATCATCTTCTATTAAAAATGCTGAAACAAACTCATCACTAGCACAAACAGTGTAACCATGTTCAGACAGCAATGTTGAAACAAAATCAGGACCAAAGATTTTAGGACATCTAGGTCTCTTAGTCCTTCTAGGTTCAGCAACATGATCAATAGAAGTGCTACTACTAGCATGTGAAGAGATATCAACAGATGTAACAGGCAAACTAGGAGATGAATCAACATTCTTCTGTAATGGAAAAACATGCTCAAAAAACACAGCATCTCTAGCTTCAGATATAGAACGATCACTCAAAGACATGAATCTATATGCAGAACTATTTTGAGCATAACTTATAAAAACACAATCATAGGTTTTAGGTCCAACTGTAGGTCTTCTAAAGTCAGGTAAACCCACTTTAGCTAAACACCCCCATACCCTTAGGAAGCTCAGGTTAGGAGGATAGCCTTTTCATATCTCGTAGGGTGTCTTGTCTAACTTCTTATGAGGTACACGGTTAAGATTATGACAAGCCGATAGAATTGCTTCCCCCCCACATATCCTCAGAAAGGCCAGAACTTAAAAGCATAGCATTCATCATTTCCTTTAAAGTTCTATTTTTCCGTTCAGCTACTCCATTGGATTGAGGTAAGTAAGGTAGACTAGTCTCATGTATTAGACCGTTTTTGTCACAAAACTCGGCTAAATAGTTTGATTTATACTCGCCTCCTCTGTCAGACCTTACCCTTTTGATTTTTCTTTCAAGTTGGTTTTCGACCTCATTCTTAAAACTTATAAACGAATGTTCTGCTTCATCTTTTGTCTTAAGCAAATAAACACGGGTGTACCTTGAACAGTCGTCTATAAAAGTGACATAATAATTTTTACCACCTCTACTTGCAATATTTTTGAAGTCAGCTAGGTCGGTGTGAATTAGCTCAAGAAGACTTGTTTTCCTAGTGGTAATCGGTTTACTAGGTTTCTTTGTGAATTTAGCCTCAACACGCCTCAGCACATTTAGAGAATTCTTGACTCGACAAACTTGGAATTAAACTCATAGTTCTAAGTTTTTTAATATAGTCAACATTCACATGACCTAATCTAACATGCCAAACATCAATAGACTCGGCGATATAAGGTAGTAGAAGCAATATTATTAGAAATCGAATCGGTGTTCAATACAAAAAGACCCCCAAAAAGATAACCCTTGCCCACAAATTCCCCATTACGCGACATTACCACCTTGTCAGCCTCAAAAACAAGTTTCAACCTTGACTTTGTTTAATAAGGCACGGACACAAGGTTTCGACGTAACGAGGGTACATACAAAACATTATTTAGAGCAAGTGTTTTCCCCGAGGTGAGTTTGAGAAATATCTTGCCTTTGCCTTTGATTGGTGCGGATGAAGAGTTACCCATGAAAACGCATTCCCCATCAGCTACCTCCTCGAACTCAGCAAATAACCCCTTATCAAAGCCACAGAGGTGTCTAGAAGCGCCGGTGTCCAAGACCCATTCAAGAACATTACCCACCACATTAGCTTCCACAACCACAAAGAAGCAATGATGTCATCGTCCACAAACATTGGCTTCAGCAGATTTCTTTTCGGAGCATTGGTAGGCTTTGTGACCAGCTTTTCCACAGACATAGCAAACAATTGGTGTAATACTCCGTATTTATATGTCTTGGGGGTACTCTATCGAGTAGCCCTTACTCTGTCGAGTAAGGGCAAGTTGCGCAGATAAATAGTTTCTGACCTGTTGGGCACTCGATCGAGTATCTGGGGTACTCGATCGAGTAGGGGGGTACTCGATCGAGTACCTTGGGTACTCGATCGAGTGTCCGGTTTACGGGGAGTTTTCTCGGGTTTTGTTAATTACGCGATTAAGGTATTTAAACCAATTCGTCTTTGTTCTAAATCACTTTTTACAAAACCTAAAACCTGTTTAAGAGAGAAAGCAACTTGTCTTCTTCCTAATCGCGTTCTTGACAATTCCCGGAGTTCAGACGGTCGGTTTGCATCGTAGTTTGTGTCGTTGGATTCCTTGCGTCGAGGGTAAGCTTTTAATATAATTTATATAATGTTTTGTTAAGATTAGTGAAACCCTAATTTAGGAATTGGGGGTTTTTATGAATAGTAATTGAATAGTAGTATCTATGTGTTGTATGGTAGGAGGAGAGTTCATAGAAGAGGCGTTTTGAGACAGCTGTAGATACCGTCTGCGTGTTGTGCTTTCCAGGTAGGATTTCCTACTCAGTATTAGTCCCATAATGGGATATTGGTGATGTCTTTGTAGTTAGTCATGTCGATTGTGATTGTGATTGTGATTGTGATTGTGACTGTGATTGGTTGTGATGGTTCTCGAGATGCGTTCTCGGCTGAGTGGGGTCACTTGCGGGAGTGATCTCACGCCCTAGTTTCGCCCTTCGTGGAACCCGCCACGAAAGGGGATGTGCACATTAATGGGACAGGGTTATCGCTCGTACGATGAGCGGGGCTTAGGTGGGAACGGCTGCGGTCCCCCACTGGCAGGGCTGGTCCAGTGGACAGTCAGTATTGTGATGATGGGAGATGGTGTGTGTGTGTGTGTGCGTGTGACAGTTCAGCTGTCTGTTTATCTTATTGTTGATATATTGAATTGTGTGATTAGTACTGACCCCGTTAAATGTTTTAAAAACTGTGGTGATCCATTCGGGGTGGTGAGCGATTATTGAGCGGTATGAGCGATGCGTATGGGATAACTGGGAGGAGTCACCACGATGCAGTTTAGAAGTCTTCCGCTGTGTTTGATAGTTTTATAGTCTTTTGATAGTAGTTAGTTTTGGAGAACTTGTATCTCTTTATCAGTTTTGGTTTTTGGCATGTAATCACTTTAAACGTTAATTATTATTTAAGTATGTTTCTTTATTGTCTTATGATAATCATTGCCTCGGGTAACCGAGATGGTAGCATTTCCATGCCTTAAGTGGTCCTGGTAAGGCACTTGGAGTATGGGGGTGTTACAAATGGTATCGAGCCACGATCCGAAAACCCGTAACCAATGAACTTAATGAACATAGGGAGTCAATTAAAATTAACCCGGGGTAAAAGTTGTAGGAGCTAGTGCAAAGGCTTGGGAGACGTCCTAAAGCCGCAAGGGGTCGCCCTACAACTTTGAACCGGTCACGTGGGAAAGTGTTTGTCGAGTCGTATATGTGTTTGGTTAACTGGTTTATGAATGTGATGGAATGTGTTAATTGTTGGATGTTGAAGTAGAAAGTTGAGCATGTGAAAGAAAATGGTGATATGAGGAAACTTGTTGATGAGATATATAGAACTGTGGTTGGAATGAGAAACATGATGGATGATTCATGATGTGACATAATAATAACATGCGAATAGAAATGTTGTGTGGTATACGTATATTTTGTCTGCATAGAGTTGTATGATAAGTTTATGTACTTGTCCACGATTGTTCATGGGTATATGTTGTAAGAAGTGTGTAGCTGTAATTGATGGATTAGTTGGAAGAGATTAAGTAAGTAATTGCATAAGAATATGAAATTCATGGGTGGAGCATGTTTATGTGGGTAAATCGTGATTGACAAGTTAAATAACCTATGTGCATGATGAATGTTGTTGCTTGATTTTTGAAAATAGTAACTATGATTACGAATACTGGTTTTATGAGTTTTGGAGTGGTTTTGTTTGCTTGGTTGTTGTTTAAGTCGTTTGGGAAGTAAAAATCAATAGTTGTGTTTTTCGTTTATAAAGAGGTTGTCTTTAAACTGTTATAACTTGAGATGCATAAATGATTTTGATGTGATTCCAATTGGAGATGATAGCTTGTCCTTTTACGATTCTAACGATAGGTCACACGCCCAAATTGACCAAGTAATGAGTGAGTTATGACTGTTTTACGAAAACTGGACAGTGCTGAGAATTTGGGTACTCGATCGAGTAGCTTGGGTACTCGATCGAGTAGGGGGGTACTCGATCGAGTAGCCTTGGGTACTCGATCGAGTGTCCCTGGTAATTTGTTTTACGTGCTTCTGATCTTCACTTACTCGATCGAGTAAGTCCCTTACTCGATCGAGTGGCCTGTACTCGATCTAGTGACCCCTGTTTTGGGTCATATGCTTATCTTTTGACTTCGTTGTATATTATGTTTAGTTCAAAGGCGTCATTTTGCTTCTTTGTGCATTGTTTTACATGTATGTTGGTCTTGACGCGTAAGTTACCCAATTTTGTGGTGTAAAGAGTGGCACCTATGATGAGTGTGAGTTCGGTGGGGAGGACATGATTTATATCTGTTGTGATTGGTAAGATTTAATTGAGGCATAGAGCATGTTGCGTGAGACGAGATGAGTGACATGATTGTATGTTGAGTAATGAAAATGTAAGTGAATGTGGGCAAGGCATGATGTAAGTTTAAGGAACGTGAGAATGAAAAGATTGAAAGAAAGGATGTGGATAGTAGCAACCTGAGATGTATAATAAATTATGGAGGGAGATGGTTAGAAACAGTGTTGAGTAAGAATATATGTAATGAAAGGTCGTTTTAAGGGAATTGAGAAGAGTGGTATATAGCGAACTTAATGGGACATGTCGCGACGTGGATTTGTAGATAGTGACTGAGATTGGAAATTTGTGTATCAAGAGACGAAACTACTGTGTGATTTCCTTGGGTAATTAACGGTATTAAATGAATTCTGATTTCTAGAGATGTAAAAAGGGAGACGCAATTGTTTGAACATTAAACGTTGATTCTATGGATAGATTAGTGGCAAGTGTGAGTGATAGCATAATGAGAGAAGATCCATGGTAAGAAAGAGGGAGATGATGTCGGTAGAAAATAATGGAATTTGAGTTTTGGAGCAACGAAGGGGTAACTGGATTTCTAAAGAGCTAGCTAGAAGGAATAAGGAGTTGAACTATTAATTGGTATTATTGAGCGTAAAGAGAAAAGAAGGATAAAAGTAAGCTGAGGAAAATATTCACTGGAGTTATGTGATATAAAGGTAAGGAATCGTCGAGATTTATGATATTATCATGAGGATATTAGCTAATGATTATATAGAAGTTTCAGGACAATATGATTGATAATGAGTTTCGAGGAACTAAGGGAGTAATAAGTTGGTGGAGTATTGGCAGGATACGAGATATTTGGTGGAGAGTTGGATGACAATACAAATAAGACAAAAGATTGGGAATGATGTTGATGTAAACTTTGTTGGTGAATTTGATGATAGTTATTTGGAATGTTAACCGAAGATAGGAAAGAAATCGTGATGTTTAGAGATGAGTGAAGAGGTTTGATGTCCGGACAGTGGTAGTGTTATGATTTATGACTAGTGGATAAGGGTGACGGTATGTTAGAGAGGTGGTAATTCTAAAGAGGCTGATTTTGTAGAGACCAGATTGATAAGTATGGTTATGAAAGAGTATAAGATGTGGTTATATGAGGCGAGCGCTAGTGGTTGAATAATTAATGGTATGGCATGAGGTGATGGTTATGCGAAAGGGAGAATATGTTATGAGGTGTATACGAGTTAAGCTCGGGCGACAGGTAACCTATGTTGAGTGGTAACTTACGTGATCAGGATTGACTAGTTGGTTGTGATTACGGGTCTATGATAAGTGTAAATGTTTGTGTGAGGTTCTGACCTCACAAGAAGTGGTATGGTGTGATAATTATAAAGTTGTTTTATGAATGTTCTGTAATATATAGGTTGGACACGGTAATTTAATTGAATAATATCCAAAAAGGTAATAACTTGATTATTTGACATGGCTAGTTATAATTTTATGTGTATTAATAACACATGTGTATTCCGTGAAATGGTAGAGATGATGTTCATGAGATGCTTATCTGTTTATCCATATAATATGTTGTGCTATGATTTAGTAAAGTGGATTTGAGTAAGTTTTTCTTGACTAAAAAGTTATCCTGAGTCAGTGTTTATGGGAGTTGTATGCAGTTGTGATGTCTATCGATGTGGCTGTGGTGCCTCGGGTGGTGATCCGGACACGATATTTAGTGTTGTGATGCGGGTATTTTCGCACTACGGTGTGGCTGTTGGTGGCGGTGTTGTGATGCCGTCACCGGTTGTGGTGGATTAGGCGGGATGATTATGATTCGAGTTTCGAAAGTACATACCAGTTATACATAGATTGTTGTTTTGGTTGATATTGTTCCCTGCGAGTTTCAGTTTCTGCATGTAGACAGTTGTCTTGCTTATTGATGTTCTCTTTACCAGGTTAAGTTAAGAATGAGGTAGAGTATGATAGGAAATAGAGTTGAATATGTTTTCGTTGTTGTCATGGTATAGTGATGTTCTATTGATGGGATACGGTTGTGAGAGGTCGTTACAATAATTATGATCTTGTTCTAGTTAAGGTTTCAAAGAGACATGGTAATGGCAAGTGAGTCGTAGAACATGTGTGGTAATGACCCGAAAGATGCAGGTGGTTCATAATCTTTTGTTGAGACAGTGAGTGTAGGGTATTGGGAATTAGTGTCATGTTAAGTTGTGTATGAGTTTTGCGGTAATGGAAGAAAGAACTTGATGATCTAGTGTGCGTGTACATAATGAGTGTGGATCGTGAGTTATGCTTCTGGGAGATAAGTGCCTTACATAGAGAGGTATGTTGTTTTGCAGAAATAATGGAGAGTTAGTATGGCGATTTTGCTACGAGTTTTGAGGTATAGGTTAGATGGTGTGACGAATGAGTTGAGGTACGAGGAATGTTTAAGTAAGAGAGCCTTGGATATATGCATGGCGAGTGTTTAGATTATAAGCGGTTATCTTACACATGTGGTGGTAAAGAGAGTAATGAGATGTATCTAGTATTTAGTATTAGTGAGTTACGAGGACGTAACATTTATCTTAAGAGGAGTAGGATGTGATAAAAGAGATTTTGATGGGTGGGCATATGGTAGTATATTTGAAAGTAGAGTGTTGGTGTAGCATAAGATATGGATTTGTATATGTTGTGGTTGATAGTGTTAAAAGGTCACGGACGTGCTTGTAGTGGTTTGATGTTAGGAATGCGAGAATACTTCGATAGTGTTGTTGAGTTGGATGATGAGATTATGAGTGTGAGTAAACTTCGAGGACGAAGTTCCTTTTAAGGGTGGTAGAATGTAACATCCCGTTTGATGTCTATGAGTGTCTTGATTTTGGATTTGATAGTGGATGATATTATGGAGCTAGCAGCGTTAGAGGATGGTAGTTGGTTATGTATGGAGTTGGTGTCGTGAGAGATATATATATGTGGAGTTGATACGATATCGTGAGCCATGTTGTGGAGGTAGGAATAGTTAGTGGAGTTGGTGTTACGAGTTCATGTTTGGGTTGGAGTTTTGTTTCGAGTTCTTAGTTACGTTGTTGTGTCTTGATCGAGTTAGCATGTTTGTTTTTATGTATGGGTTGAACTTCGGGGACGAAGTTCTTTTTAAGGAGGGAAGACTGTAATACTCCGTATTTATATGTCTTGGGGGTACTCTATCGAGTAGCCCTTACTCTGTCGAGTAAGGGCAAGTTGCGCAGATAAATAGTTTCTGACCTGTTGGGCACTCGATCGAGTATCTGGGGTACTCGATCGAGTAGGGGGGTACTCGATCGAGTACCTTGGGTACTCGATCGAGTGTCCGGTTTTACGGGGGAGTTTTCTCGGGTTTTGTTAATTACGCGATTAAGGTATTTAAACCAATTCGTCTTTGTTCTAAATCACTTTTTACAAAACCTAAAACCTGTTTAAGAGAGAAAGCAACTTGTCTTCTTCCTAATCGCGTTCTTGACAATTCCCGGAGTTCAGACGGTCGGTTTGCATCGTAGTTTGTGTCGTTGGATTCCTTGCGTCGAGGGTAAGCTTTTAATATAATTTATATAATGTTTTGTTAAGATTAGTGAAACCCTAATTTAGGAATTGGGGGTTTTTATGAATAGTAATTGAATAGTAGTATCTATGTGTTGTATGGTAGGAGGAGAGTTCATAGAAGAGGCGTTTTGAGACAGCTGTAGATACCGTCTGCGTGTTGTGCTTTCCAGGTAGGATTTCCTACTCAGTATTAGTCCCATAATGGGATATTGGTGATGTGCTGTAGTTAGCTGTCTGATTGTGATTGTGATTGTGATTGTGATTGTGATTGTGATTGGTTGTGATGGTTCTCGAGATGCGTTCTCGGCTGAGTGGGGTCACTTGCGGGAGTGATCTCACGCCCTAGTTTCGCCCTTCGTGGAACCCGCCACGAAAGGGGATGTGCACATTAATGGGACAGGGTTATCGCTCGTACGATGAGCGGGGCTTAGGTGGGAACGGCTGCGGTCCCCCCGGGCAGTGGCGGGTCCAAAGTGGACGTCGATGATTGTGATGATGGGAGATGGTGTGTGTGTGTGTGTGCGTGTGATAGTTCAGCTGTCTGTTTATCTTATTGTTGATATATTGAATTGTGTGATTAGTACTGACCCCGTTAAATGTTTTAAAAACTGTGGTGATCCATTCGGGGGTGGTGAGCGATTATTGAGCGGTATGAGTACGATGCGTATGGGATAATCGGGAGGAGTCACCACGATGCGATTTAGAAGTCTTCCATTGTGTTTGATAGTTTTATAGTCTTTTGATAGTAGTTAGTTTTGGAGAACTTGTATCTCTTTATCAGTTTTGGTTTTTGGCATGTAATCACTTTAAACGTTAATTATTATTTAAGTATGTTTCTTTATTGTCTTATGATAATCATTGCCTCGGGTAACCGAGATGGTAGCATTTCCATGCCTTAAGTGGTCCTGGTAAGGCACTTGGAGTATGGGGGTGTTACAATTGGCCCCTTTGGTTTCTGAATCTTTGCAACTGGTTTGGTATGCTTCCCTGGACCATTTTTCTTAGCAGGACCCTGGTTCTTCCCCTGACCAACCTTGGCCTTACCCTTACCCTTGAATTTCTCAACATTGGACGGACCACTCGACTCAACCAGATTAGCCTTGTGAAGCGTTAGAAGCATTTCTGAGACACACTAATGGTTTTGTCTTTGAGACGATTTGCCTCCTCGGTCCTCATGTGACTCACTAATTCTTGGAGGGAAAGGTCTTTTTCTTATGTTTGAGATGGTTTCTATAGTCGGACCGGGAAGGGGGAATTTTTCCAAGAACACATTTGCTAGGAAAATCTCATCTAGTTTCATCCCTTCATTAACTACGTCAAACACGTAAATTCTCATAGACATGAACTTGTTCCATTATAGGTTTGTCATCTACCATCCGGAACCCTGACCATTTCCCAACGACATACTTCTTTTTACCCGCATCATCAGCCCCATATTTTTTCTCAAGTAATTCCCATATGGTTTTAGCAGATTTATGAACCATAAACAAGTCAAATAGGGTATTAGTCATAAGATTAAGGAGGTAAAACCTTACTATTTTATTATCCTTATCATGTTTTTTAATAGCCTCTTCATTTGACTTAACAACAGAAATTACAGGAGGGGTCGTCTCAACAGATGGTGCAGCGATTTCAGTTACGGGAGCAGGAGGGTCAGAAAATAAAATGTAATCAATTTCAAACTGCTCAAAAAACATTAGTAACTTTTGAGACCAACGCTTATAGTTCTGACCATCTAAGGGTTCGACTTTTGACAAACCAGGAGCATTTTTTGACATGATCGACATTGTTACAGCAAGACAATATAGTTTTCAAATTGTTGGAATAAAATTGCAGTAACAATGTAAAAGGAAAAGAGATAACCGATTCGTAGTGACGTGGTATGAGAGCCACTGCCTTGAAAACTATATTTCCGGTACGACCGTGGTGGCGATCAGCAAATGACCGGTAGTTCCCCAAGGATTTACACTACAGCACTCAGGCACACCCACTCGAGACTGAGAGCATTGGAACGACAGAATTTTCTTTACCCAGAAATTATAGAGAGATTTAAAAGAGAAGAAGAGAGTATGTTGTGTGTTTTCTGGAGCGAAGAAGCAGGCCTTATATAGGAGAGTCGAGCAGGTGAGGAGCCAAAAATATGATTCCCTATTAACTTCAGTCAAACGGAATTAAGAGCCATAAACGCAGAAGATTTAGCTCTTAATTGCAGACGATACAGTTTGACTATGCACCTGGACAGACTCCTATGAATGAACCTGGTCACTTCATCCTAGAACAAAAACACACGCGGCTCTGACCCAAAAAGATAGGCACAGCCCGCCGCAGGCGATTGCCAAATCCCGAATCACGAATCCGGGCCGGGCTCGGGCACAGGCACGCGCGCGCGCGCGCGCGAGCTGAATTAAGCACCTCGCAAAGCTTCCACAAAAGTTTCTCATGACCCACTAGTGATATGGTAAGGAGTGTGGTTATATATAAACACAACAAACACTCTTTTCCTCACCAATGTGGGACAATTGGAAAAAATTACTTGGCATAAAAGCCCCTATTTCCAACAACGTCATCATGCCATGTTGGGTAATTGTCGAGTTTCGTCTACTGAGTTAACATAGCTAGCTAAGTAGGCCGTGATTTATTTTCAATATAAACTCTTCTTAAGTTCATAAACTTGTTAATTTTTTGGAGGGTGAGTTGTAATAATACACCATAGTGCTTCTTTTGTTATAACTTAGAGATATATGAGGAAGAACGTATAAAACACAGGGGTAGCATGGAAAATGTTAAAAAAAAAAATTTTTTTAACAAATAATGTATATTAACCTGATATTACTCCAAAGTTAATCCATGACTAATTATTGTCATGCCATCAAAACATGTCTGTTGCGTTAGGGAATATCATGAGCCCATAAATGGAATTTCAAGGTTATTATGAGCTATTTTTAAAAATATGGGTACCGGGAAAAATTTGACAAAATTAAGGGGTACCGAGAGAAATTTCCATATAAAATTTAGGTGAAAAATATATTAATGTTAGATCATTTTTTTTTTCTATTTGTACATTTTATATTCACAATTTAGTATAAAAAAAATTTATCTTTGACTCTTCGAGTAAGATTTTACCCCTAACTTAACAGGCCATTTTAAACTCGTGTGGCGTTGTTGTATTTGTGCCTTGAATATTTTAGTCTCCACTTTGAACGACTATCACATGGGTCTTGTGCATTCGAAGATGAGATGAAGTCATTTCATAAGAATCAGACATGGGAATTAACCAACAGGCCGAGGGATAGAAAAATTGTTGCATCCAAATGAGTTTTCAAGGAAAATGAAGGAGAAATACAGGTTGAAAGGGTTAAGAATAACACAAATTCTCATTTGTGACGGCTGATATCCGTCACAAGCTTGTGACGGGTCAAGTAAAACCCACATGGCTTAATAAAACAAATCATTTGTGATTCCCTATATACTTTAATTGTTGTCTTATCTATCCATGTGACTACTACTTGACCCGTCACAAACTTATGACGGATATATTTGTCACAAGGAAGACTTTCTGAATAAATAAAGCTCGAATTGTAGTTATAAGGTCCACTAATAAGAGAGAGGGAGTAGACTACAATGAGATATTATCACCAATGGTCAAACACACTTCTATCAGGGTGTTATTAGTGATTAAATCTGTGCCCGGGCCGGGCTGGCCAGGGAGCGAGCCAGGCTCTCCTGGTCAGACTCGGGCCAGGCCAGGGGGAGCGGCGGGCTTGGCCGGGCCGGGTTGAGATATGCTTGACCAGGACCAGGCCCGAGGCGGGCCAAGAGCAGGCCAGGTTAACGGGCCTTACCAATTTATTTTTATTCCTTATTATTTTTGCTAAAATGGCGGGCCAAGGCCAGGCCGGGCTGAAATTTTAGGACCAGGACCAGTCCTGAGGCCAGGGTGGTCCATGATTGGGTCGGGCAGGGTCAGGCCAAGTTGCATAAAATAACGGGCCAATGCGGGTCGGGGCCGGGCCGTGCCAGGTCAGCCCGTGCTGATGGCCAGCTCTATTAGCAATAGTTACACATGAGGACCTAGAGCTCGAACAACTAGATGTTAAAACAAATTTCCTACATGGAAAGTTAGACCAAGAGATATACATGATTCAACCAAAGGGTTTTCAGATCCTAGAAAAGAAGACTATGTTTACAGGCTGAAAAAGTCCCTTATATGGGCAAAGAGATACAATCTCCTAGAAAATGGTATAAGCAGTTTGATAACTATATGATGCATCACCTATAATTGGTGTCCATATGATTGTTATGTGTATTAAAATAGAGCTAGGATGCGAATGATTCGCTTGTCTATCTGGTCTTATATGTCGATGATATCCTAATAGTTATGTCTCACGCTCCTTGTGTTAATGAGGAAGTTTGATGTATGCATGCTATGAACAGTACCAGACTCGATTTAGCACGGTCTGTCAGTGTGGTAAGCGTCGGTTTATAGGTGATCAAGGTAAAGAACACTGACAAACTGTGAACAAATCTTCGTGTACCTTAAGAATACATCTGATGTTGATCTCGAAGGTGATACAGAGTGTTTAGTATCAAGGTATTCTAACTCTGATTATATTGGAGATGTGGATAATATAAAATGTATGAGCGGTTTTCTTTTTACTTTTGGTGGTTGGGTTATCAACTAGAAGACTATTTTGCAGCCTATAGTAACATACATAATTTATTACAGAAGCTGGGTATATAATGTTGACAACAGCAACTAAAGAGGGAATTTGGTTAAAAGAGACTGATCAATGATTTGGGTCTACATCAAGTTCAAGCTATTGTGTACTGTGACAGTCTCAGTGGAATCTATTTGGCTAAGGATCAAGTTCATCACGAGATAACTAAACCCATTGATGTCAGGTATCATTTTCTAAGAAATGAGAATAAGGTGAAAAAAGTGGGTACTTATGATAACCCAGGTGATATTTTTGCCAAGTTGTTCCGCATAACAAGTTTCAACACTGTTTGGACTTGCGAAATATTAGGAGCATCTGATTGCCCCGTAATGAGCAATATTTGAGGGAGAAGGGGAAGAAGAGTTTTTTGTGCATCTGACACTTATGGGGGTGAATCTGGTACATTGTCTAATTGAGAATATATCCAAGTTAAGGTGGGGATTTGTTGTATTTGTGCCTTGAACGACTATCACGGGGGTCTCACCCTAAACGGTATCTGATTAAGGCTTTTCTATTTTCTGTCTAGGCTAGGGTTATTCTTGAGCTTTTTATGTTTTCTGTATTATTTAGCCGTAGAGAGTATTGTAAACTCTTTAATAAACCGCACCCTAGCAGTTATGCGTATTATAACAATTTGAATTTGAATTCTGAAATTTGTAATCTCCTCAATATCAATAAAATCCTCTTCCCTTTCGCTCCGTGAACGCAGCTAATACGTAAATATGTGGTTTTTTTGCATTTCTTTTAATCTGATTTCGCTTCTGTTATAAAATGTGTGTTAAGATTTGTCTTAACCCTAAAAATAGGTCCCTAAAAATAGGTCAATTTAAATAGATCTAGCTAAAATCCAACTTTGCCTTAAGATTATAAATAATGCAATTTAATCGGATCAATTTTAACAAGCTCTACATAAAACTCGGTAAGTGGTTTCATGTCGCTAAGATGGCAGGTGACTTGGTATAGTCTAACTATCTACCTTCATTTTGTAAGTATATACTACTAATACAAACTGCCATATATACAGTATATAACTCCCCAAGTAGTTAGTACATGTTTGTGCTTTTTCTTACTGCGACTTTCTCAATTATTTACATCGTTACGTCGAGCAAACTACGTGCGTGATAATCTAGTTTTCGAGGTTACACCACTACTACATCCCTACTGGCTGGCTACTGCCAACTTTTCTACTAACAAAACAATTTCTAACGTTGATTAAACCAAACAAAGACTAAGTTATAAATTAATATTGCTTAAACTATGGTAGTACAACAGCTTGCATCAACATGCTAATGGCGGTTGAGGTGTGGGATGAGCGAGCTAAGAGCAATAGCAATAGCAATAGAAGAATTTTATACTTTATATAAACTTCTTCTTTTACCATGTTACATTTCATTAATTCCAATGTTTAAAAACTTTTATTCACAATAGATGACATTTTTATAAAGTTTTTAAATGGAAAATAGTAAATATGTAATTGGTAGTCACAATTTTCAAAGCCGTGTTTATTGGTCACCAAATTCTCATGTACGAACAACCAAGTTCTTATTTTAGAACTTAATTCTTAAAATTAAGAACCAACTTGTAATTGCAATAGATAAACTTTTTAATTTGAGTTCCTATTGACAACCCCAAGAATAAGAACCACTTTTCCTATTGCTCTAAGTACACACATGCTGATCTGAAGAGGTCACGACCCGGGGGACCTTTATGAAAAACAAATATATACACAATAACTACCTTTTTAAGAAAAAAAATAATTATGATTAGAAATATAGTTTATACTCCGTAGATAATAAGATTGATATTTATTTCAAACTTGAGTAGAATTTGAATCTAGCAATGAACCATTCTTCGTTGAATAATCTATTAGAGATAGTAAACACGTTCCTAATAAACACCGTCCAACCGTCGCTTTTCCTCCGACCAATCAGCCACCGCCGCTTCCCATGCCCTTTTACCACCGACGTTCCGTCCACAACCACCTTCGTCACCCTCCAACCGACCCAGACCGAGAAATATTAGGAATAAATGGTCTCCGCCTCCGATCCCTCCTCCGTTTTGCACGTTGTTATTGTGCCCCGTCGATATCGCTGAGTGGCCACTGTCCATGCCGATGCCGTCGTTGCCTCCGTCGCTGTTCTCTATAGTTGCTACGGCGACCTTTTCTGCCATGTTGCTTCGGCAACCGCCACCGTTCTAAACCTCTGCCACGGACCGTCTCTGCCTTCTCCTCGTCCGCCTTGGGTTCGCCCCTGCCACCACCCCTGCCTCATGGGCTGGGTGGTATGACTCTGCCGGCTTCGGCCCGCCAATGGATCGAAGTGCCTCATCGGACGTGTGCTTTGTTTTGGTTTAGTTTTATTGGTTTTTTTTTTCCTTTAATTTTAATTATACTGTTGAGTTTGCTACGGCCCTCACAGTTTCGGTGTTTCACGAGTTTGCTTCGGCCTCGTGCACCATTTGTTTCCTTTTATGTTGTCGGTGATTCACGAGTTTGCTTCGGCCCTCGTGCACCTTTACGTTAGTTTAGTTTGTGTCTTACGAGTTGTTTCGACGCTCGTGCACGATTAATTGTATTAGTGTTATTATGTGTGGCTCTACTATTGGCATTATCCAGACAAGCGCGAGGTACTACATCCGGCTCAAGCATCAACAACGATCACCTCAGTTCATCTATAACGGCATCAACTATTTGTGTCCAGTCAAAGTGTCCGCTACCTACCGCTTTGACTGAGGGGGTGTATTAGAGAATATATGGAGATATTATTAGAGGATATTAGTTAGGATATTATTTAGGAATATTCTTGGATTATTCCCCAAGGCAACTCCCTATATATTGTAACCGTTTACCTCAATGTTAATCACCTCATTCAGTTCATTATACTATCTTACATAATCTTTGTAGCCTTGTAGAGATCTATACTCGGGCCGGGTCGGGCTGGCCAGGAGGTGGGTCGGGCTCTCCTGGTTAGACCCGGGCCAGGCCAGGGGGAGAGGCGGGTTTGGCCAGGCCGGGCCAAGTTGGGATATGCTTGACCCGGGCCAGGACCCGAGGCGGGTCAAAGGTGGGCCGCGCTGACGGGCCTTACCAATTTATTTATTTTATTATTATTTTTGCTAAAATTGCGGGCCAAGGGCAGGCCAGGCTGTAATTTTAGGACCCGGGCCAGGCCAGAGCCAACGGCGGGCCGGGTCATGTTGCATAAAATGACGGGCCAAGGCGGGTCGGACCGGGTCACCCATGCTGATGGCCAGCTCTACTTGTAGGTGACATGTAATTAAACATCATATGCATCTAGCATCCTAAGCTAGTTCCTAAGCAAATATGAGAGGGTTGTTGGTTCAATAAACCGCGTAGGAATTAGTATAACAAAGTTATACTCCTAGCCCGCAAGGGTGAAGTCTAGTGGTTAAAACTTGGGTAAAATTCCCAGGAAATCTAGGTTCAAGCCTCCCCAAGAGCAAAATCTTGTGGAGCATTCTTGACCTGAGTATATACCTAATAGACTTCGACCCTGTCACCCTCATGTGGCTTATCTGGTATACGTGGTTTGCAGACTATCACGTACACCTGAGGGCTTACCCAGTGCGCACTGAAGGTAGCAGCCGTGGGTTCCCTCGTCACCAAAAAAAAAAACTATACTCCTATATAGATACCTAACCAATAGGAAAACAAGCCGTTACGAGTAACTTTTATTTTAAGTGTTACTATTAACTCGTTCCAGGATTGCTCTCCCCACACGGCTTAAGTCTAGAGACCTGAAAAGGGATTAATCTTATTTTACTTTCACCCTATCAACTATTACTAAAATGTGTTTGTTATAACACATTTGGTTGATGATGTCAAGTTTCATTTGTTATTTAATTGTTTGCCTCTTAGTTAAATTGTTTAGCAAAATTGAAGCTATTGATGATCAATCAAAGAGTCCACAAGCTAATCAAAGTAACAAGATGATCAAGATGAAGGCAAGACAAGAAAGCCCATTGCCTAGAATGAATGTTGTAAACGAGGTAGTTAAACATACCCTCTTTAAGCATAAGTGATTGCAAAACCATGCAACAGTTCATGTGACTGTTGCACCAAGGTTTCTGGTACTAACGTATGGAGAATTTTCCGAAAAACTCACAGTGTTTGAAATTCTTTATAAAGTCTTTCTATGTTCAATAGGAATATTATTTCAAAACTGAAGAATAATAAGAACAAAAAGAATATGCTTGCACAATAATTTAAAGATGTCAATCCCATTTGTGCAAGTTGTCTTTCATGCTAAAAATAGGTCTTATGCTTTTTCTATTTATGGCAAAATTGTGAGTTCCCATAAATTTTATGGAAAACACTCTTTTGCCTCTGAAAATTGCAGCCACCTTGAGCCTCACAAACCTGATTGTTCTTTTATAATTTTAAATGAAAATGTATACTACAAACCTATAGATTTTAGATTAAAGAAGTGTTAAGATCCTTCTCTTACACACTTCCTTTCTCTATAAATAGCCACTTCATTTATCATTTATTGTAAGACTTTTCAGAACACTCATTGTAAAACATTTGCAAAATCATTTCAGCATTTTAAGCTTTGTTCTTCAAATATTTGCAAAACCGTTTTCTGTTTTCAAAAGTCTTCACTTGTTTTTCAAAGCTCTAAAATCTCCAAGTATCGTTCGTTAATCTGTTGCATAAAGAATATGTTCAATGATTCTCGTGTTTAGGTCTTAATTGTAATCTCCATGTTCTTAAGAGAACCACCGAGATTCGACTGTAAACCGTTGAGATAGAACTTTAAGTCTTGAAGCGGAGTAGCTTTGAGCAAGGGAAAGTCTTGAAGCGGAGTAGCTTCAAGCAATTGCAACCGGAGTAGGTTGGCGAGTTATTTTCATTGTAAGGGGTTTAGTTAAGTTTGAGTAAATTTCTAAACAAGCAATAAAATAACGGTTTGACGTAGGCTCCGGAGTAGGAGCTGAACCAATTTTTAAAACATCGTCTTGTTTGTTTATTTACTTTTAAATTCGTTTATCCATTGCATTTTTATCTACCTATACTATCTCGTTGTCAGTGCTGTGCAATAGTTCATCATACTGTTGCATAGACCTGCTGTACCGTTTGTGAACTTACAATCCATTAAGTTTCTCAAACTCGTACCTAATAGATCTTACTTGTGTTAGTCATTAACCAAGTAAACGAGAAATTTTTTAAAAGGTACACCTAATTCACCCCCTCCCCCTTATAGGTGTTTATCGTTCTTAACTCTTCAATTGGTATCAGAGCCTCGTGCTCTTGATATTGGTTAAAACCAAAGAGTTAATCTTATAGTTATGGACGATTCAAAACATACTAAGTTTCCCATCTTTAAGGGGAAAAACTATGCTTGGTGGAAACACTGCATGAAGCACTATGTCAAAAGTGCGGACTACGAATGTTGGTTGATCATTTAAAAGGGTCCCCTCAAAATTGAGATGACTAATGCCGATGGCACTAAGTCCCTCAAAAGTGAGGACAAATATGTTGAAGCCGATTATAGGAAAGTCGAGAAAAACTCTAAAGCCATGTCCATTCTTCAATATGGCATCGGTGAACAAGAGATTAACCGGATATCCGGATGTGACTCGGCAAAGGAAATTTGGGACACCCTTAATCTTGCTTATGAGGGAACGTCACAAGTCAAAAAGTACCGTGTTGATCTTCTCATGCAACAATATGAGATGTTCAAAATGGGAAGAGATGAGTCAATTAATAGTTTGTCTTCACGCTTCTCTAGTATTGTTAATGACCTCAAGAGTCTAGGTAGAAACTTTGAATCCGAGGACTTAGTCCGTAAAATCCTTCGTAGCCTATCTGAAAAATGGCAACCGAAGGTTACGGCTATTGAGAATGATACCCGTCGTTGTGAGTACCAAAAATAATATTTATAATTTCCAACTACAACTATAGATAGCGGCAATCAGGTCGAACCACAGAGAGGCAGATGTAATTTCTAGTTGTCCAATTTCGGTCTTAAGGTAACAAATATGTGGGAGTTTGAATTGATTTGGTCTATAGCTAAAGGCAAAGAAATATAAATTAAACTAAAGAAATGTATTAAATCAAATATAAAGAAAGGTACTAGGATGGTCGGTTCACTATAGTTTCGGCGGCAGCAAATTAAGTAAGTCTAAATCAATCACGTGAGACGAGAAAATAAGAGGTCCTCTCGGTCCATTCTCACAAGCAGCATCTTTCGATCTCGCTACAGGTCCCTAATACCATTAATACTGACTTTCGTCCTGAAAAGTGACTCAAAAGGCTAAACTAGCATATCTTTCGATCTCGCTAATCTAGTCGTCTTAATTAGGTAGGCTATCTCCCTTCCCTATCTTTCGATCTTTATTGGGTCGGTCAAATCCTAGGTATTCAACTAGTCGCGTGCACTCGATTCGTCAAACATAACAACTAAAACAATTATAACGAAATAAAACTCACGAGGTCAATCTATCGACCGGGTATGTCGGTCGATTGACCAACACGCGATTCAGGTCACGTTAGTTTTATGCCGCCTACACTATAATTCCCCTACATCCTAGCACAATTAATTTAGCTACTCATACTGGGAATGATAACAACAATAAAATTAACTAATAAACTTCCAGAATTCATGATTAAAACGGCTAAATAAACGATTAACATAAGATGATAACTCGGCTTTGGGAAACTGATCTAGCAATTCTAATTCTATAAATGAAAGCAGAACAATTGAAATAAACAGGAGAGTACCGTGTGGAATTGCGAAGGAAAAGAACAAAGCCGAACGCCAAAGTGAATACCGAAACCCTAATTCTTAATGCTAAACTAAAACTGAATGATAAACTTGATAATTTTCTGAATACTTCATCTGTAAACCTAGCTTACGTTATATAGAATACAACATAGTTCTTATTCCAAAACCTAATGTATCGTGGGCTTCAAGTTCCTCGATCTTTTAATTCACGTCAAAATGGTCCGGTCGAGTCGATCGACTACAAGGTGTCGCCGGTCGATCGAGCGAGTGCGTGTATGTACGTAGCTCCTGCATGTCGTGGCATGGTCGATCGACCAAGGGGACCAGTCGATCGACTGCTTTAACTGATAATCCGCTTCTAATTTCTCGTGGACTTGTCTTTCGGGCCTCGAAACGCGCACCAAGCTCGTTTCTTAAGCAAATACTTTATGTCAAATGCAGCGCAAGATACTCGGGGACGGATTTAGCTCATTATCTACTCATATCCGCATAAATCTGCAATATTACATAAAAATACGAAAGTAGACGAAATGGGGCAAATAGTAGCCTTAAACTACATAAATGAGCTCTGAAATGCGTGTAAAATAGGGTGTGAAACATCATATAAAAGACACGCATCAGAGAAAGCTAAAGACCTTTCCTTGCTGTCCCTTGATGAACTTATGGGCTCACTCATGGCTCATGAGTTAACTCTCATGAAGCGCTCTAGTGAAACCTCTAAAGGGAAAGGACTCGCTCTCAATGCTCTCTCAAGTGATGAGGAGGATGAAGATGACGAGTTTGCAATGTTCACTAAAAACATTGTTGGCATGATTAATGGTCGAAACTCACAAAGGTCAAACAACTATACTAGCAAAAGACGTTTTCCCAAAAGAAGATCTAGTTCCACTATGGGTTGTTTCAAATGTGGTGACAACGGTCACCAAATAAAAGAATGTCCTAAGTTGAATGACATCAAATCTAAAGAAAAGCGTGATTTTGCTAAAAGAGAATACAAGAATGAAGTAATGACAGCCATTTGGGGCATGTCCGATTCCGATGAGGACGATGTCCTTGAGGAAGAATTAGACGCCAAAATGTGCATCTCTTCTCAATCAATCAATGATGTTCCAAAGTCAACAAAGAAACAAAATGTCAAATGTCTTATGGCTCACTCCGTGAACTCAGATTAAGATTCAGACAATGAGGTAAATAAGCTCAAGAAAAAGGTTCGATCTTTCTCTAAAGACAAAGTTTGTCTCCTCTTAGACCAATTCATTGATAAGTGTCGTGTCCAAAACAATAAATTAGAGGCTATGCAAACTGAAATTGAAGACATAGCCGAAGAAAATGTTGGTGTGAAAGAACGTCTAAATGAGGTTGATCAACCTAGTACATCATTGAGTCTTGAAAAGGAGATTAAAAAGCTCCGAAAACAGAATTTGTTTCTTGCTAAAAGGGTTGATGAAACGCATGCAACAGAGCACTGCACTGTTGCATCTGTGTCTAACAAAGGAGATGAGTCCCTCGTCAAAACTGTGTCCGCACTAACAAAAGAACGTGACCAACTCTTGATTGATCTTGCAACATGCGAAATTCAAAAAGATGATCTTGTCAAAATTGCTGAAATGTTGAACGACGAGTCAAGTCATGTTAAAAGTGCTTTAGATCGAGTGCAAAAATCAAACGATGACCTTCTTGTTCAAATTGAAACTCTGAAAAAGGCTGAACAAATCCATGCAACAGATGATGCAACTGTTGCATCTGAGTCTAAAAGGGAAATTGAGACTCTCATAAAACATGTGTCCTCGCTAATTAAGGAACGTGACTCTCTGCTAGCTGACCTCACATTGTGTAAAAGAGATAACAAGCAACTTGAGCAAATTGGTTTATTGCTTACTGATGAAGTAAGACATGCTAAACACGCTTTCGAGAAAGTAGGTCAACTAAATCTTAATCATCTTGCTAAAATTGATACATTAACCAAAGAGGTAGACGAGGCTAAGATGTTTCACCTAAAATGGGAAGGAAGTCAGAATGTTTTAAAATTTCCTCTAAAACAGTCCCAAGAGTATGAAAAGCTTGCAAAGAATGCTGAACTTGGTTTCAAATGCAACAGTAGTACGCACTGTTGCATCCGAAACCAGGACCCAAGCAAAACTGATTTTAGAAGACGAAAGTACGCTGGACTTCCTGATTTTGTTATTTGCAACTACTGTGGTAATACTGGTCATGAGCTTAACAATTGTGAAAAGAGAAAACGTGACCTAGAAAAGAACACTAAATTAGCTAAAAAGGTATGGATCAAGAAAGACTTGGTGAAACAAGCTAGTGTCAAGAAGGGACCCAAACTTGTTTAGGTTCCCAAACTAACTGTTTGATCTTGTATAGAAATTAGTGGGAGGCAGCAGCAATTGGTACTTAGATAGTGGATGCTCTCGTCACATGACGGGAGAAGAAAACCAATTCCTCTCGCTAGAAGCCTACAAAGGTGGCATGGTGTCTTTTGGTGATAACAAACGAGGTGAAATAATTGGTACTGGAAAAGTTGGTAAGTCAAAGTCACTATGTGTCGACAAAGTGTTGCTTGTCAAAGGTTTGAAACACAATCTTCTAAGCATTTCACAATTGTGTGATTGAGGTAACATTGTTGAATTTCATGCTAGTATATGTAGAATACTTGATGGTAAAATTAGAGAGTTAATTCTTAAAGGTAAGCGTGTCAAAGATGTGTACATGACTAACCTATACTCAATGTCGGGTCAAACTTTATCATGTATGAGTGTTCACAAAAATAACTCTTTGCTTTGGCATAAAAGGTTGGGTCATGTTAATGCTAAAACCCTTAATACTTTCAAGAAACTTGACCTAGTAGATGGCATGCCTAACATGAAATTTGAGTTTAAATCACTTTGTGATGATTGTGTTAGAGGTAAACAAGTTAAATGCTCCTTTAAATCCAAAAATTGTGTTAGCACTTCTCATGTCCTTGAACTTGTTCACATTGATTTATGTGGACCCATGCGTATTGTTAGCAAGGGTGAAAGTCGCTATATTTGTGTGATTGTAGATGACCTTTCAAGATATGTTTGGCTACTTTTCTTAAGTTCCAAAGACCAAACATTTGATGAATTCTTAATTTGGGTTAAAATGGTTCAAAACAAATTTGGTCTAAAACTTGCATCCTTGAGATCCGACCATGGAACCGAATTTGAGAATTCATCATTTGAGGACTATTGTAATGATCATGGTATTAGCCATAATTTTTCGGCCGCAAGAACCCCTCAACAAAATGGGGTTGTGGAGCGAATGAATCGAACTCTTGAAAACATGGCTAGGACTATGATCATTAGCTCTAAAGTACCAAAAAACTTTTGGGCCGAGGCCATAAACATTTTGTTACATCTACAACCGAGTCATGATTAGGAAAATAATTAACGAACTACCTTATGAATTACTACGAGGAAGAAAGTCTAACATTTCCCATTTAAAATGCTTTGGTATTAAATGCTTTGTTCACAACAATGGTAAAAACAACCTAGGTAAATTTGATGCTCGTAGTAATGAAGGAGTATTTGTTGGTTATTCTAGTCATAGTAAAGCTTACAAAGTTTACAACAAAAGGACTATGAAAATGGAATAAAGCGTTCATGTAATATTTTACGAATCTAATATTTTTATGTCTAATGAACAGGCTGATGATGAAGAGAAGGATGATGATTTCGACATTGGAATGATTTGTCATGACATGGACATGGTGGAAGAGGTTGAGGAAGTTGTACAACAGTCAGAGCCTCTGTTGCATGAAGAAGCTGGCCAAAATTCAGGGGGAACTAACCCTTCCTCATCTTTAAATAGAGCTAACTCATCCAGAGGGAATGAGGATGGTAGTGAACCATTCACTACTCAAACAGAAACTGATCCACAATCACCCTCACAAAATCACCCTCATGCAACAGCCATCGTAACTGTTGTTGCATCGTAACCAAACGAAACAAATGAAGCCTCCAACACCATTGTTCCAATAAAATGGAAACGCCAAAGCTCCTATCCTCCCACAAATCAGACTAATGACCTTGAATCAAGAGTAAAAACCAGGTCATCCTCCAAAACTTTTGTGCCTACAATGCCTACCTCTCACAAATCGAACCTAGCCACATCACCATTACTCTTAATGACTCATGTTGGGTGACGACCATGCAAGAGGAGCTAGATCAATTCAAGAGGAATGAGGTATGGCATCTTGTTTATAGACCATCTAATCGTACTGTAATTAGTACTAGATGGGTCTTCCGCAATAAGCTTGATGATAGTGGAGAAATCGTAAGGAATAAAGCTAGACTAGTGGTGCAAGGTTATAACCAACAAGAGGGAATCGATTATGATGAAACATTTGCATCGGTAGCTAGGCTTGAGGCCATACGAATACTCATATCTTTTGCATCACATCATGGTATTAAACTTTTTCAAATGGATGTAAAAACCACTTTCCTAAATGGTTATCTAAATGAAGAAGTTTTTGTTGAACAACCACCGGGCTTCATAGATAATGTTTTTCCTAACCACGTCTATAAACTTGATAAAGCATTTTATGGTTTAAAACAGGCTCCTAGAGCTTGGTATAATAGGCCTTCAAAGTTTTTATTGGAAAATGGATTTAATCGTGGTTCGGTTGATAAAACATTATTTATCAAGTCACAGTGCGATGAACTGTTGCTTGTGCAAATGTATGTTGATGACATTATTTTTAATGCAACAAGTGAAGTTCTTTACAAATACTTTTCGGATCTAATAAACTCTGAATTTGAAATGAGTATGATGGGAGAATTAGGATTTTTCCTTGGTCTCCAAATCAAACAAAGTGAACAAGGCACTATGATCCATCAACAAAAGTATTTGAAGGAAATAAGTTTGGGTTGACTAATGCCAAACCCGTTGCTACACCAATGGTATCTAACATTAAACTTGATCAAGACCAAAATGGTAAGAGTGTTAGTGAAACGGTGTATCGAGGTATGATTGGTTCATTGCTTTATTTAACCGCTAGTCGACCCGACATTCAATTTAGCGTATGTTTGTGTGCTTGTTTCCAATCAAATCCTAAGGAATCACACTTTAAAACCGTCAAACGGATTTTTAAGTATTTGATTGGAACACAAGACTTGCATCTTTGGTATCCATCTCATTACGAACTTGATCTTGTAGGATTCTATGATGCGGCTTACGCGGGCAGCACGGTGGACAGAAAAAGCACATCCGGAATTGCTACATTCATGAGCCATTGTTTAACCACTTGGGCATCCAAAAAGCAAAACACGGTTATCATTGTCCACGGCTGAAAGTGAATACAACAGTGCAGCGCTCTGTTGCACACAAATCATTTGGGTTCGTCAACAATTGCACAACTATGGTATGATCTTCGAAACAACTCCGATATTTTGCGATAATACTAGTGCAATTAACATTTCAAAGAACCCAATACAACATTCACGTACTAAACATATTGAGATTAGGCATCATTTCTCACCTGATCAATTCGAAAAAGGAACAATTAGTCCTAACTTTTGTAAAACAGAAAATCAAATTGCGGACATTTTTACAAAACCGTTGGAAAGAGAACAATTCGTAAAACTTCGGTTGAAAATTGGTTTGTTGGGTGTTATGTGACTCTAATGAATTTATTTTTCCTATATGATTGACTAGAAAAAGGGATGTACATGTCTAAAGTTTTAAAATGTCAAAATCTCCAACATGCAAAATGGACCGAGAATTTTAATTAAAATCTTGCACTTGCATGTGAATTATTTCATTGAGCCTCTCAACTTCACCTTATTTCAAATCAAGATAATCCCTCTATCTAGCCCACTTTTTGAGCATCAATTCTTCACTCTTACACTCAACTAGCGCTCATTACCCACACCCTCACTAAGCCAACCGACCTTCCTATTAACTCCTTTAACCCAGAATACATTGCCAAATATAAAAAAAAAATGGCCACCCAATCCGCTGCATATATCGAAAAATCCGACAAAACCCAACCGTCCCCTACCAAACCTGCAACAGTCAAGTCCACTGTTGCATGAAAGAAAATCATGACATGCAAAGGGCGAGGTCGTGGTGGATTAAAGAGGAGTCCCCAAATTTCAATGATGTTGGACTCTAATGTCGATATTGATTCTGAGAAAGATAAGCTTACACTTAATGAATTGGCAAGTGAAATCAATAAAGAGAAAGTGATCGTTGAAGATGTTTTTGAAGAAGTGGTTGTTATCGAAAAAGGAAAAGAAAAGGAGAATGTTGATGATGTTGAGAAAGAAAAAGAAGCTTAAAGTATTGTTGAAAAGGAAGTTGATATCGAAAAAGAAAAAGGAAAGGAGAAAGATAGAGTGAGTAAAAAAAAAATGTTGAAAACGAAAAGGAAACCGAAGGTGGGAAAAATGATGATGTTGCTGAAAATATGGATACTCCAGTCGAAAAATCAGAAAAGGAGGTTATGCATGAGGATGAGTTCATCCCAAATGATGAACAAATTGATGAACCAAACAATTATGACAAGGTACTTAATAATGGTCTTGATCCCCTTTTTACCGAAAACCCCCAATTCCAAATCCAAATCCAAAATCACAGAACTTTTTGGTGATGGTGATGAACCACTTGTTGAATCTCATCTCAAACCAAACACAAAACCCAAACCCATTACCAAAAGAAAATGAGGATCAAATCCCAAAGCGGCCAAGAAGCTTAAGTCTGGTGGAACAGTTGGATCAACTGTTGCAATGGGTCCGGTAAATGCGAAGTTAGATAAGCTTTTGACCATTGTGAGTAGGCTTGCTGTCAATAATGAGACCCTTAAGAAGTAAGTTGTTGTGCTTAAAACCATCAATGAATATCCCATAGAGCGTGTCCAAATCCTTGGAAAAAATGTTCCCGATGAGGGTGAACGAACCATCTTTTGCCCAAATTGCCTTCCTAACCCTTTTGGCTTCTTGTCTTAATATCTCATGCAATCTGTGACATGTTTTTAAGTTTTTCTCGAACAATTTGCTGGTGGTTTATCTTGTACTACTTGAACATGTTTTCATCCTTCTTTTGATGATGTCAAGAGGGGGAAGTATGTTAATTATGTGTTTATGTTCATTCAATGACTCTTAGGCTAACGTTCACCGTGGAAATGTCTTAGCTATAATGATTAGATGTTCTACTTAGGATAAGCATGTTGACCCTCATTCACCTTGATCATGTCATGTTTATTTGATGTCTTATTGAATATGGTTCAAAGACCGACTCACCATGGCTTAGGGGGAACTTAACACATATTTAAAACTTGCCATCATCAAAGGGGGAATTTGTTAGAACACATTTGGTTGATGATGTCAAGTTTCATTTGTTATTTAATTGTTTGCCTCTTAGTTAAATTGTTTAGCAAAATTGAAGCTATTGATGATCAATCAAAGAGTCCACAAGCTAATCAAAGTAACAAGATGATCAAGATGAAGGCAAGACAAGAAAGCCCATTGCCTAGAATGAATGTTGTAAACGAGGTAGTTAAACATACCCTCTTTAAGCATAAGTGATTGCAAAACCATGCAACAGTTCCTGTGACTGTTGCACCAAGGTTTCTGGTACTAACGTATGGAGAATTTTCCGAAAAATTCACAAATGTTTGCAATTCTTTATAAAGTCTTTCTATGTTCAATAGGAATATTATTTCAAAACTGAGGAATAATAAGAACAAAAAGAATATGTTTGCACAATAATTTAAAGATGCCAATCCCATTTGTGCAAGTTGTCTTTCATGCTAAAAATAGGTCTTTTGCTTTTTCTATTTATGGCAAAATTGTGAGTTCCCATAAATTTTATGAAAAACACTCCTTTGCCTCTGAAAATTGTAGCCACCTTGAGCCTCACAAACCTGATTGTTCTTTTATAATTTTAAATGAAAATGTATACTACAAACCTATGGATTTTAGATTAAAGAAGTGTTAAGATCCTTCTCTTACACACTTCCTTTCTCTATAAATAGCCACTTCATTTATCATTTATTGTAAGACTTTTGTAACACTCATTGTAAAACATTTGCAAAATCATTTCAAAGATTTTAAGCTTTGTTCTTCAAATATTTGCAAAACCGTTTTCTGTTTTCAAAAGTCTTCACTTGTTTTTCAAAGCTCTAAAATCTCCAAGTATCAGTTCGTTTAACTGTTGCATAAAGAATATGTTCAATGATTCTCGTGTTTAGGTCTTAATTGTAATCTCCATGTTCTTAAGTGAACCACCGAGATTCGACTCAGAAACCGTTGAGATAGAACTTTAAGTCTTGAAGCGGAGTAGCTTTGAGCAAGGGAAAGTTTTGCAGCGGAGTAGCTTCAAGCAATTGCAACCGGAGTAGGTTGGCGAGTTATTTTCATTGTAAGGGGTTTAGTTAAGTTTGAGTAAATTTCTAAACAAGCACTAAAATAACGGTTGGACGTAGGCTCCGGAGTAGGAGCTGAACCAATTTTTAAAACATCGTCTTGTTTGTTTATTTACTTTTAAATTCGTTTATCCTTTGCATTTTTATCTACCTATCTCGTTGTCAGTCTTTGTGCAACATTCATCATCATATGCATAGCATAGACTTTGTATCGTTTGTGAACTTACAATCCATTAAATTTCTCAAACTCGTACCTAATAGATCTTACTTGTGTTAGTCATTAACCAAGTAAACGAGAAATTTTTTAAAAGGTACACCTAATTCACCCCCTCCCCCTCTTAGGTGTTTATCGTTCTTAACTTTTCAGTCTTGCTATTAGCTGGTCCCAAGATTAAATCTTGATCGTTGAATAAAATACTCGTAGAAGAAAATAGACAATAGAGAAAGAATAGAAGGTCCAAATTATTCTTTATGGGCGATCCAACCGTTCGAGCTACTTTGGAATGCATGGACCTCATCTTGGTCCTCTTTCATTTTATCCGCATATAGTTAATTGATTTTTTTTTTTTTTTTTTTACATTGGCCAGGTATATCCTCTATTGATAGCTGAAACAATTTCCATCGAGATATTGAAGGAAACTAAAGCACAAAAACATTTTGCTAAAGGACAAGTTAAATTTTACAAGCTTTATTACATGGTATATAAAACTCACTAATTGGTTCAAGTTTGCCAGGACGGCAGGTGACTTGGTATATTCAACTATCTATTGCGATGGCAGGTGACTTGTGGTATATTCAATTATCTATTTAACCTATCGAATAAATTTTAACTTAACACTTAAAACGAAAGTATAGTGACAATAAAACGGAATTGAATCCTCCTCTTTCATATATTCTACTGGCCTTATGTCTCATTTGACACCAAAAAAAAAAAAACTATCTACCTTATTCAAATTGACTGTGAATCCCATCTTAACTTAGTACAATCTTAATCAAGAATCTGTGTAATAATAATACCAATAATGCAAAATGTCATATATAAGTATATAACCTTCACTTGTCTATGCTTTTCTTTATTACGACTTTCATTGACTCAATTATTTACATTGTTATGTCAAGCAAACTGGTCGATATTCTAGTATTCTATATTTCTATGTTACGGAGTACACATCACTGCCACCTATCTACTAACACGAAATGCTGGTTTTAAATCATTGTTGAGTGTTTTTGAAAGCTATTTATATCATTGTTGAGTGTTGACATTGATTAAAGTATTAAACCAAGCAAAGATTAACTTAGTAAACGAATATTATTGCTTAAACAATACAAGCTGGCATCCAATTGTAGCCTTATTCCTAAAACCTCTCTCTCTAAAAAAACCTTCTCTAAAAACCTAGCCTCCATTATTATTCGGGGGCTTCCATCGATCATCCATCGATGGTAAGCCCCACAAAAGCTTTCTTAAACAACTAATATTATGCAGATCTATCTTATTTTCAATAATAGTCTCCCTTTTGGTGAGATCTGTTGTTCCGTCCCTTCTTTCGGGGTTTTTCCATTTTTTCGTGGGATTGTTATCAATATAATAAGTTTTAATCGACGGGGAGATTATCAGATTTGTTTCGTGGATGAATACATCAAGACGGCTACACTGTTTCCCTCCATCAAGAAGGATGCAAAGACATCGATTATTCATAGATTCAAGAAATTTATGATTTTGGAGCGGCAGTACCATTACCGATATTTAGATAGTTATTTTGAATGTATTTTTTACGTTAGCAATCTTGATTTTCCTTTGTCTATTTGTTATCTTCATTGTAACCTACGCCTAGTTGATTATTAATGAGATGAGAATTTCAAAAAAAAAAAATACAAGCTGGCATCCAATATGCTAATGAATTAAGAAAGTACTCCGTGGTGGCGTTAGGGACTAGTAGGGACTAGGGACGCTCATCTCTCCCTCTAATGGATGAAATTTCCAAATTTTTAGTTAAATTTTTCGAAATTTTTTTGGTGTAACTTATAAAATTAGTCGTTAGTCCTTTTTAAAATTTTACACCCCTAAATTTAAATTCTGATTCCGTCACTGAAGTATTGTCTTCATGCCGGTCATTTGTTTATATTTGATTTTGGTACAAAGACCAAGGAAAAGGGAGGGAACTATTTGTGGGTGGTGTTATTGAGTGACAAGTGGACAATAGGTTATATGCATGATCAAATTACCCTTTAAAAATGTTTAATATAAAAAGGTAAACAAATAAATAAAATATTCATAAATAGAATAGATAAACAAATGACTGGGGCGGGATAGTAACATTTATTAGCAATGACCGGTCTCCATTGACTATTGTTTGTAGGTTACATAATTGCATGCATTCTACAGTAGTCTACAAGGAATTAATCATGATAATTTTGTATCAAGAAGTCATACCATCCAATTATCCATACCGTCTAATTTAGCTCCTCTACTAGTGCAAAGCTAATCTAATCCACTACGAATATACAATATACATAAATCGGAATCAATAAGCTTTTTTTATCGACATTTGTTACTTGGTACTTACGGGTTCAATGGTATGAACTATATTATCTACGAAAGTACAAATGAAGGGTAATATATGTTCTATAAATGTGTAATTTTAATACAAATAAAGTTTTCTATATTACTCGACACTCATACAATATAGTTAAGATATTACTTGTCCGCAACCCTTTTTTTGCTTTCATTTATTATTCACTTGTAATTTTCGCAAAAAAATTTATTCAATTAACAAGCAAGTAGTTTAGATCTCGCGCAATGAATGCACGGTATTTATAGACTTATTAATATAGACCATGTGCACAGGGCCGTCTCGGAGATTTAGGGCCCCTGTGCGAAATCAAAAATTGGGGCCCTACTAATATATCATTGTAAAAAAACTTTAATCGAATAATTTTTAATTCTTTGGTAATTCCACAAATTCATATAATCGATCTTTAAACAATATTAATACAAATATGATCTTATTAAGATAGCAAATTTTGCTTATGTTCATACAAGAAAATCATAAACAATTATAAAAATTGTCATATAAAACATTAAACATCAAAATCGAAAAATAATAGACTAAAATAAGGCAATTCTTACATATTGAAACTTGGAAAAAAAAATAAAAAAAATATACCTTTCCTTAATTAATTACACCGTATAACCATTGTTGGCATTCGTGAGTTTCTTTAGAAATAATAATTTCATCGTAAATTTAAGCAAGTCTATAAAATGAAACATGGAAATACACCTTTTTTTTATTTAAGGATATTTATTGCATTAAAAGACAATTAATATTCTTGGGAAGAGGAAGGAATTACTAATTAGGCTTTGTATTGGGCCATAGTTTTCCCGAGGTTTTTTGTTTACCGAAGAAGCCCTTTCTACCTAACTTTGGGCCAAAATTTTGGGGGCCCTGTGCAACTGCACGGGCTGCACAGGGTCAAAGACGGGCCTGCATGTGCAATATATGCACGATATTTATAAAGTTTTACTTTTTAGTGTATTATTTATAAAATTTAAATTGACAATTCTTATTTATCAAGTTTCTCCTTAATGTATTTTGATTAGAGAAATAAAAAAAATTAAATAGTAAGAAGTAATAAAATGAGTGTTTTTTTTAATGTTTTTTTTTTACTGAGAAATTAATGATGTTAATTTACAAATATTTACTAATAACATATTTTTTAGCTGCAAAATTTTATCATAGAAAGTCAATGAATTTTAACAAATACTCCCTCCCATTCAAAATAAACCTCCCTATTTCCTTTTCCGTCTATTCACAATAACCTCCCTATTTCCTTTTTTGGTAAGTGTTTGTGTGGTCCAAATTTAATTGTATGGTGGGGTAGTGTATTTGTGTGGTTCAAATTTAATTATATGGTGGGGTAGTGTGTTTCCTTAATATTTGTGCCAAAATGAAGTGGGAGGTTTATTGTGAATGGGAGGGAGTATTTACTAATACCATATTTTTTAGCCGCAACTTCTTATCATAAAAAGTCAATAAATTTTTATCAATAACTCTTTAATAAAAAGAATTTCCTTATCGTAAAAAGATAGGAGATAAATTTGTGCAAAATGTGAAATATTAAATGTTATAAATATTTAAATACAAAAGATTATATCCATTTATAACTTATCATGTCCACACCTATAATATATGCTAAAAATATCATGCACTATTCTAGGACATATGTTTTAGGCGGGAAAAATTAGAGTTTTGCCTATTCATTTAGTAAATAGGGGATGCTACATTTTAACATACTATTTCATTTTCAATTCACCTTTCATCTATTACTTGAAACTAGTGTAGATTCCCGTGCTATAGCACGGTATTTTTTAGTTTCATTTTATAAAGAGACATTTTCATTAAATTAATTGTATAAATTAACTATACTTGCAGTTTAATGTTATAATGTACTAATATAATCCTAGTAAGAGGTAGAAAATGAAAGTTTATTACCATAAAAAGACACTTTAAGTTAAGTTATTTTGTCTTAAACTATTTTTAGTTTACTATAAAAATAAACTCTATAATGCTATATCATTGCATGAAATTAATTTATGACATTAAAATAAAATTAAGTGATGTAAAATCTAATTAAAACGCGTATTAACCTTATGACGGAAACAGGTAAAAATACTATACCCCAAATTTAAGAAGCAGATTTGCGTAATTTTAGAGTGTAGCTGATGAAGAATAATATTTATGGAAATGGAAATGATTGCATAATAAATTTGGGATAGTGATTGTTTCTTGTAAAAGAGGTAAAATATAAATGAATATAAATTTGTTATTGTTTCCATATTAGTTCTGACCCATTTTTAACGTGATAATTAAAATCCAATGTAGTGGGCTGTTAATAATCTCATTCATTATCTCATTCCGAAGTATCCAATTAAATAGACCCATTTAAGATTATTTTTTTAGGCGGAAAAACAACTAAGACTTTTATTCTCTTAGTAATAAGGGGGGATTGTTACTATTAAATCGTTTCAAGATTGAATCTTAACTGCTGAATTGAAAGAAAATGAAAGGAAAAAAAAGGAGAGAAAAGAGTTAAAGAGGATTCAAAGTAATGCTCATCACGGAAAATTCAGCCGTTCTATTTTGGAATGGATGGGCGTCATCTTAAACAAAAATCGTATTAATTGATTTCTAGCGAAGATTTAATTGAAGAGAAATACTTGGGGCGTGTTTGGACGTTTGGTTCATCAAAACGAAAGGGAATTAAATCAAGTAAGGGTAAGAAGGGGAAAGGAATGAGACTACACATAATTTTACCTATTGTTTGATTACAAAAAGAAAGGGAATGGCACAACGCCCCAACCACCACTACTCTTTTTTTTTTTCAATCACTGCCACCAACCACCCTCTATCAACACCACTTGCCACCACAAAGGCCCCCTGTCGACGGAGCCACCAAGCTCGGTCAACCCTTTCCCCCCGGACTTCCCATCCCCCATTCGAAAACCTTGCACTACCAGTAAAACAACCACCATAACACCCTCAAAAACCCTCCAACCACCCGAACTCCCCCCCCTCCTCAAAAACACCAGATCTAACTCCCTTCCCACGGTTCTCAACGAGTTGGTGGTTCTCATCGAAACTCCACCCTATTATTCAAACCGTCTAACTTAGTTTGTCTATGCCTATGGACAAATCTAATCTAATCTAATATCCCTCTGTCTCAGTCATTTATTTACTTTTTTCTATTTATGAATGTCTCAGTCATTTGCTTACCTTTAATTTTTATACTATTTTTTCAAGGTTAATTTTTATCGTACACATAATATATTATCCATTTATCATTATATAACACCACCCCATAAATTATTCCCCATTGAAATATTTTATTCCTTAGTGATTACGATGGAGCTATTTATACCAGGAGTCATAATGAATAAACAAAGAACAGAAATACAACTAGTATCACCGGGAGATATTTATCTTCCTAATATTGTTGTCAGGGATAATGACAAGTCGAAGACCGTGTACGAGATTAAGATTGAACTTGTATGTGAACAGCACTAAGCATACATGTGATTTGCCCGTATAGTCAACTACGAAGTAAGTACCTACACTACCTAGTACTACCTAATTTAATTTAGTACTCGTAATACCAATAAGCCAATAATGTACGCCAAATGCCCTATCGTTGACATGTTTCTTCTTTTCTTTATTATTTACGTGATTATCTAATTTTCTATGTTATACACTTGCACTACAGTATTAAGTCTTACTAGTAGTACTAATAATACACTATTTTTAAATTCATTTTGTTAAAAGTATTGATTAAACAAAGACCAACTTGATAAATGAATGTTGCTTAAACATTGGAAAACTTAATAAATGAATATTCGTTGCTTCTTCGTTCTCCTAATCTATAAAGTATTTTAGGATTGGTTGTTTAATTTGGTTGTTTCTTTTAACATTACATGTACATGCATTTCTAGTTAAATGATAGAGGGAAATATCATGTACGAAGTACATAGTACATGCATGGTAAGACTCAAATATTACAACAAAAGTGCATCAGCATTCGGCCACAAGTAATTATCGGTCCTAAAAACATAAAATCAGTCGCAAAATTAGAATCAATGACAGTTTAAGGAATTTTGTGACAGTTATATACAGTCCTAAATTTTTTTCACGAATTTTCATTCATGCAGGCTGGTCATGGTCGCGAAATAAGCGAGCAATTTGTTGGTCACAAAATTGAAAGACATACTATGATTGTTAAGGTTGGGTATAAAATTCAGAAATTTGCTCGACAGACGTCTCAATACTACTACTATTACTTTACGTCTCTATTAGCACTTAATTAAACTATATTTTCAGTAACCATTTCCACAAAAATATTGACAAAATTAGATAACCTAAATCTAAAAACAAAATCAATACTAATCATAATAAAACAACTAACGAGCAAAATGAGAAGCAAATTGTAGCCCAACAGGGCTAAATGTATTCCTGTTTTGCTCATAAGTCAAAAATGAAACAGCCCATATACGTACATGATTGCCAGCCCATGTCACAAACAGGCCTGAAACTACTCGACCCGAAATTAAATGTTGGCAGACCTAAAATGACGAAAAAAAGGAACATACATTCAAATATACAACTGAAAAAAATATGTTCCCTACCGTTTTGTTTTAAAGTTCTGAGTTTATAATTACATTTTAATTTCTATTTACGTTAAAAATAAAATTTAACCCAGCTTATATATGTAAAATTTTTGAGTTATATTGTAATTTTTTGAGGATGATGTTTAAGTCAACGAACTTAGAAATTTTATAGTAAAACTCATAATTTTTAAAACAAAATTTAAAAACTTTGTTATAAAACTTGTGAAAATATGAAGACGTATGTTTTAGGTTAAAGGTTATTTCTCATACCTCCATCAATGATAATTACAAGTATATATATAGCTACAAGAATTAACAAACCTCCTAACTTTCCTAAGCTAGACCTAATATTTAGGTAACTAAATATCTACTTTACATATAATACATTATCTTCCATATCACAATATTTAACAAATCACAACTAAAGCGTCTAGCTAATTCTAACACTTCCCCTCAAGTTGGAGCACTTGGTAGTCCGAGTCCCAACTTGAACTGCAGATGATCAAATGTTTCTCCGCCTAATGCCTTCGTAAAAAAGGTCAGCGATTTGTTCTTTACTTCTCACATGAAACATATTGATATTACTCGTGACCAAATGTTGTCGCACAAAATGGCAATCCACTTCTATATGCTTAGTGCGATCATGAAACACGGGATTCTTTGCTATATGGATAGCGGCTTGATTGTCACAATATAAATGCATAGGTCTTTCATGAAATACACCTAGCGACGCAAGGAAAGCTTTCACCCATATCAATTCACTTGTCACCACGCTCATAGCCCGGTATTCGGCCTCCGCCGTAGACTTGGCCACCGTCACCTACTTCTTCGCCCTCCACGATATAGGCGACGTTCCCAAAGACACAAAATATCCACTCAAGGACCTTCTCATTATCGGACAGCTAGCATAATTCGATTCACAAAATCCCTTCAGCTGCAATGTCGAATTCCTCTTGTATGATATTCCTTTACTCGGATTTCGCTTAACGTAACACACAACTCGAAGCGCTGCCTCCCAATGCTCTTTTCTCGGCTCGCTCACGAATTGCGAAAGTATATGTACTGCATACACAAGGTCTGGCCGTGTTATCGTCAAATATACCAACCAAGCGCCTGTACTTCATAATATCCTTCAAGACGTAACCCTTCGCTAAAGCCAAATTATAGCGCTGTTGGATCGGTGTGTATGATGTCTTCGCTCCACTCATTCCCGAGGACTCAATGATGCTCAATGCATATTTTCTTTGATTCAAAAATAATTCATCTTTGCAATGTTCCACTTCTATCCCAAGAAAATACTTAAGCTTACCCAAGTCTTTAATGCCAAAGATATTATCAAGAAATTGTTTAAATTGTGCACAAGCCTTTTTATCGTTGCTCACCAAGACCATATCATCGACATAGACTAATACTCCAATAAAAACACCATCTCGGTTCAAAGTGAATAATGAATAATCCGCAAGTGATTGAATAAAGCCATAACTCTTCAATGAATCAGTCAATTTTGCAAACCAATTTCTCGACGCTTGCTTTAAACCATAAATCGATTTCATTAACTTACATACCTTATTGACGCCACTTTTTTCAAATCCTTGCGGTATTTTCATAAACACCTCTTCATTCAAATCTCCATGTAGGAAAGCATTGTTGACATCTAACTGCTCAATGTGCCAACCTTTAATTACAGCTACTGCCAACATACAACGAACGCTAGTCATTTTCGCCACCGGAGCATACGTCTCATGAAAATCAACGCCTTCTACTTGAGTGAAACCCTGTGCTACAAGCCTTGCTTTGTACCGTTCCACCATCCCATTTGCTTTGTACTTAACTTTGTATACCCACTTGCATCCTATAGCTTTCTTTCCTTGTGGCAAAACAACTAGTTTCCAAGTACCATTCTTCTCCAAGGCCTCAATTTCTTTCGCCATTGCTTCTCGCCATTTCAAACTTTTCGCTGCTTCATAATAATTACGTGGCTCATGATTGTCATCAATGCTTGCTTGAAATGCCCTGTGTGCCTTAGAAAAACAATTGGTAATAACATAATTAACTAGTGGATATCGAGTACTTGAATTTGAAGACGGTGCTTGTACGCGATGAGCTTCGCTTTGGGAGTCTATTATCTTTGTTGATGTGCAATAATAATCTGCTGGTTCGAATTTCTCCCTTTCACCTCTTCCTAATCTCTTCTCGACATCAATGGCTTCCTCATTTCGTGCTGGGCTACTGGCAGCAGCCTCTTCACTAGGCTCGTTCTGCTCTCTCTGTTCTCTCGTCGCATCAGAGGCGTTTTCTGCCTCTATTTCATCATGCCGTTCGACATCTCCAAACTCATCACTCCCCCTCACAACATGGGGTATCTCATCTACCATTGTGGAGTCGAGTAACTGCTGTGAATCGACTGTATCCCCATGGTGTGAAGTCTCTTCGGTATTTGAGGTCAAATAAGGATATACATGCTCATAGAAAATAACGTCTCGAGAAACAAAAACCCGTCTTTCCTTTAAGTCATACATTTTTCATCCTTTCTTACTATGAGGATAACCAATGAATATACACCGTTTACCCCCTTCGCCAAATTTATCTCGAGTATTATCTTTATTATGAGCATAGCATAAACAATCAAACATTTTCAAATTATCAAAATTGGGTTTCTTCCGATACAAAATTTCATAGGGTGTTTTACCATCCAATAAAGGTGTTGGAGTTCGATTTATTAAATACGCAGCGGTCATAATACATTCCCCCCCCCCCCGAAATTGCAATGGTAAATTCCCTTGAAAACGCAGAGCTCTCGCTTTTTCCAAAATATGTCGGTGTTTTCTCTCGACTCGACCATTTTGTTGCGGTGTGTCGACATTACTTGTTTGAAATAAAATACCATCCACCTTATAATAATCAATCATAACTCCAGATAATAACTCCGTCCCATTGTCACTCTGAATTATCTTAACACATTTATCAAATTGCGTTTTAACCATTTGACAAAAGGTCTTGAGATACTCTCCAGCCTCACTTATTTCTTTCATAAGATATACCCACACCCCTCGACTATGGTCATCTACTATAGTAAAAAAATAGTGTGCGCGTGTTAAACTTGCAATTCGATAAGGCCCCCAGATATCACAATGTATCAAACCAAATAATTCAACACACCTCTTATTATTAAGCTTAAATAAAGTGCGAGATTGTTTTGCCCTACAACACGAATCACAAACCTCATCGGAAGTCCAATGTAAATTGCAACCAATTAAATCCGAAAAACGAGAAAAAATACTCTTGGAAGGATGTCCTAATCGCCTATGCCACAACCTTGCCTCCTTCGAAACCGTGACATGCTCGGCTAACACCTGACCCGAACTTCGAAGATAATAGACTCCTTCTCGATACTCACCTCGTCCAATCAGCGTCCTCGTATTCCGGTCTTGCAATTCACAATAGTCATTAAAAAATGTTACTACACAATTGTTTTCATAGATTAATTGTTTGACGGAGATCAAATCGCAAGTAAGAGAAGGAACAAACAACACTTCTTTAAAAATAAAATCTTTATTCAATTTTACTTCTCCATGAATACTTGCTGCAACCTGTCTCCCGTCTGCCATGGTGACCGTGCACACCTCCTATCTACGTTTTGTCTAATAATTCCCTCCGGCCAGTCATATGATGGCATGCGCTGCTGTCTATCAACCATTCTATATTAATATTAACATTCATCCCTTTCAATTTCTCAGCCCCATCGGGACTCGCCATGATCAGACTTCTAATTCTTTCAATTTCTTCTGTCGAAAATGGCAGATTCTGCTTCGCTGCTTCTCCTTCCTTTGCTCTCGAGCTGGTTCCTACAGCGTTGGCCTGGTAATTATTTCTGCCATGACCTTTACCACGTCCAGCCGTGCCTCGACCTTGGCTTCATCCACGCCTTCCTCGTCCTCTGTTTCGAGCCCGTACCTCTTCATAGCCATGTTTTTCGTAGCAGTCTTCCTCCTTGTGATAGTAACGACCACAATATGTGCATTGTGGTGGCTTTTAATCATCACCTTCAGCCTTGGAATAGCCTCCTCTACCACCGAATTCTTTCACCACCATGGCCGCATCATTCCTCTCTTCTTTAACTTTAGTTAAAGAAGCATGTCTTTCTTCTCTTAAAATCAAAGCGTATGCACGAGTAAGCATAGTGATCGGATCTTCCATGAGGAGATTAGACCGAATGTTTCCATAGAGTCTCGAGTCTAACCCTATCAAAAATTGATGGACTTTTTCTTCCTCCTTTTCTTTTAGCAACGAAGCCGCCACTCCACAAGTGCATTCTTTAACTTTGCTATATTTGCCTAATTCATCCCATATCCTCTTTAGATGTGTATAGTATTCCACGACAGTGTCTCCTCCTTGCTTGCATTTATTCAACTCGTTTTTGAGTTGATAAACACGTGGCGCGTTTCCCGCTAAATATCTAGCTGCAAGTTCTTTCCAAATCTCATCAATGGTATGAGAAAAGGAAATACTAGGGTGTAACTTCGGATCGATCACATTCCGAAGCCATGCTTTTAACATTGCATTTCATTGCCTCCATGACACGATTTCAATCGTGTCTTCTTCACTGTTGCTCTCGGGCTTCTCGACCTTACCTTCAAGAAAAGCTAATTTGTTCTTGGCATCAAGTCCGTTTTTGACGGCCTCTTCCCACATATCATAATTGCTTCCATCGAAAATTATTTGTGTGAGGTTTAAACTGGGACTGTCAGAAGGATGAAGGTAAAGGAGGGAAGACATGGGTATGGTCTTTGGACCGGTGCCCTTTTGCTTGTTATCTATTGTCATCGCTCAAAGAAAAAAGAAGATTCTGATTTCGAAAAAAAATGGATCGGTAATGCTCTCTGATACCATGTGAAAATATGAAGACGTATGTTTTAGGTTAAAGGTTATTTCTCATACCTCCATTAATGATAATTACAAATATATATATATAGCTACAAGAATTAACAAACCTCCTAACTTTCCTAAGCTAGACCTAATATTTAGGTAACTAAATATCTACTTTACATATAATACATTATCTTCCATATCACAATATTTACCAAATCACAACTAATATCTTCTAGAACCATCTAGCTAATTCTAACAAAACTCAAAGCTACATCACTAGTTATAATACATCAGATATATAATCTTCTTACTGCAAAATGACCAGATCAAGACCTAATCCAATCGCTCCGCTTGTCATCTCTATAATTATGCTCTCCTCCCAATATACGGCCTAGGATCTATGTGGCTAGCTTTGTTCGGTTAAGTTTGCTACTGGTTGGCTCTAGGGGTGTTAATTAAATAGATGGAGGACCTGGCAAAACTGATCCGACCTAAATGACCTGACCTGATAAGGCTTACCCGAGACTCGAAAGTGACTTGATAGACCCGAAGATGCCCGACCAGAAAGTGACCTAACCCGAAGTGCCCCGACTTGAGTGATCCGAGACCCAAAATGATATTAAATGACTTACTTAAGGCAAAATCATGACTCGATATGACCCAAACGATCCAGATCGATCCGACCCAAAATGACATGATCCGAAGTGACCCGACCCAAAAATGACTTGGTCGTGACCTGATAAATTGTTGACCCAAAATTAACTCGATCTGAAGTGACCCGACCTGAATGACGACCTATTTGCCAGGTCTAGACTGAATACATAGTCAGACCACACAGTTTGGTCTGGACCAAACCATACTTTGTTTGGTCAGGTCACCTACTTATGTTAGTTTGGTATTTGCTCCGGTCTCGGACCAAGCCAAGTGTACCGCAGATCGGATCATAGACGAAATTTTTGGAATAAATATTTCTTCTAATCTTATACTCCCTTTAATTCACTAAGATGTTCCACCATTATGTTTGGGGAGGTATGAAGATCAGGATGAATATGTGGAGGAAATAAAAGTACGGGAGAAAATGTGGGATCACACATCATAAGGAACACAAACAATCCTCTATATGTAATCCCCTATAAAATCTACCGGTGAATAATAATGGCGGAAACATTGTTGATGTCGGGATTATTAAACTAAGATAAATGAAGGGAGATTGTAGTTAAGTCATTCGTTATGTGGTGAGAGGCACCACTGTCAACCACCCATGACCGTGGTGGTGCGGAGCCCGAGGCAGCAGCAGTATTGGCCTGTGGCGAGGGCCACGTGGTTGACGAGTGGGAAAGACAACATCCGGGTAGAGGCGTTTAAGGTCACCACAATCAGAAGCAACGTGACCAACAATGTCACAAAAATGACATCGTCCTTTGTACGGATTTTTGTAGCTGGATGGATTTGTATTAGGCGAGGGATTGATAACGGGCTTTGGGGTATATGGCTGACGGGATTAATTATTTTGATAGCGGGGTTGATAGTTGGACCGATTTTGGTAATTAGGACGATAATTGGCTGCATTGGCAGACGGAGAGAACGTGGTGGTAACAAGGGTGTTTTTGATGCGTAATTCATGTTGAATAAGTTTCTCATGTAGCGATTCAAACGAGATTAGAGTGACTCTCGCTCGAACTGCTTCAATGACAGATCGATACTTGTCCTGATGGAGACCGTTCAGGATCTTGTTCATGACATCGTCAATGTCCATAGGGTGCTCGAGTTGAACAAGGTCATCTGTACATGCTTTGATGGCCGTCATATACTCAGTAATAGACATATCGTCTGTGTGAGTAATGTTTTCAAGACGATCCTTGATTTGAAGGCGATGCCCTCGGGATGAATTGGCAAAGGTATGGATGAGATTCGACCATGCTTCGTGGGACGTGGTGTCATTGACAATGAGACCGGTAATGGGAGAGGAAGCGTGCCAGTGAGAGCACCAAGCACCAGTTGATCTTGGCGATACCAAGTCGTGTAGGCAGGGTTGGCAGTGGTGGTTGGTGCCGTGGCAGGAGGAGTCGGGTCTTGAGTGATAGTTTGTGGTGGTTTAGGGTTGGTACCATCAAGATACGAAGACAACTGGAGACCGTTCATGATGGCACGAATCTGAAAACGCAATTGGCGGAAAGTCATTGTATCCTTAAGTTGGATACAATTCGAGAAATTGACAAGGGCGAGGGGTGAGTTTGGTTCAGCGGTGTTAGCCAATAGAAGTTGAGCAGCCATGGTGAGATAGGGAGGTTGAGTGGAACGTGAATCGAAGGGTCGTGTAGATGAGTCAGAACTCACATGAGATGTGTTTTGAAGATGATCGCGAGGATCGTTTAGACTCGTGATACCATGTAAAGAATGAATGATACATGTAAATTCTATTGATAATTAAATCAGAGTACAAAGATGAGTATTTGTACAATTAGGTTAAGAAGATAGGCTAGTTAACAATATCCTAGATACAAGCTAATAGCAACTACAATTAAGGGATACAATAGACAAAGTCTAAAACAACTTAAGTAAGAGTAGGAGTAGAAATAGGAGCTGCTTGATTCGGTTGAGAGGTTGTTACATGTTGACTCGGGTTTATATTCCTAATAAAAACTACTCGCTACCTCACACTGATATCCCCATCCAAACAAATACCTGTCATGTTATAAACATAAGAGCCACAGTCAGTGGGGAGTAAGTCAACGTTCTCCCAGCCATATCACATAATATAAATGTTACAGAAGTAATAATAAATCAAAAATAGATTAAAATATTAAAAACATATGTATCGAAAATACGATTCCAATATCACGTTAAAAAAGAACGTGATTCATGCTTAGTAAGCAAAAAATCCTTAAATGACAGAATGGAAATAATTTAGTTCAAGCCAGAAATTAACTTTAGCTATACTGCTTGGCACCGCGACATCTTACATTAGTTTTGGGAACCTAGTGTCACGCAAAGGTGACCAACTCCAAGTTCGCTCACTAGACAACAAACTATAACAGGACTCGTCTTACCGCGCAGTGCGTAGTCCCAGTCTAAGTACATGTACATGACTCTACGACAATCTGTACCTCTCACAAGGGTACCCAATCATATAGTCGTATAAGAACTCGTATTACTTAGTTCATTATTTGATGAGTCCATTTTATATAGACTTTATCTCCTTATTTTAGCTCTAATATATTTGACTATTGCACTAACCTTAGTGATTTTATGAGCTAATATTGTATTCTAGTTGTCTTTGCATGGTTTATCACATTTTGTAGGAACTTGGGCTTTTAGGAGCTTATTTCTAACAAATTTACAAGTAACTAGAATCAAGGATAAGTGTAGAAGCAAGATGGACCATGGTAGGATATTATGGAAATGACAAGTCCTACTATGAAGAATTGTGAAGTGGGTTGATGCACAAATGAAGCCCAAATTAAGAAGTCCACACAAACTCAACATGGGACGCTCAACTTTGGATGCTCAACTTTGGATTCTCATGGGATGCTAAATTGTGTGATTAACCAAAGAGCTTAAAGATGAGATTAATGACTCACATTGGATCCCCTTGGCAATTACTCAAGAATTGAAGGAAAATTAAGAGTGTGCTTAGGATGCCATTTTGGATTCCTCTACAAATTTTACTCCCTTATTTCCTATATAAGGAGTGCTAATCTCACACAATTTCACACACCATTTTTCTTAGTATTTCCTACACCACTTTTATATTCTCATATTAGTTCTTAGTTTAGGTTAGATTAGATTTCCCTTTATTATTTCCTTTATGTTATAAACAATTTCCTTAAGCATTTCAATTTAAATTACAAGTTCATTTACAATTTCCATTTCAAGTATTTTTTCTTCTATATTCAAGTTCTATTTCCATTGTCAAGGTAATTTCATTTCTAGTATTATTTTGTTATTTCTTAGTATGTTTATCTTTATCATTTCGTATGTCATTAGATTAGTTTTTATTATGCATAAGTAATTCAATTGTCTAGGGAATAAGGGAAACCATGCATAAGTAGTTCTTGCAATTGTTGAACAAGGATGTATTAATATCGTTTTATTGTTTCTATCGCATGTTTGCGTCGTCACGTTTAATCTTTGTTTAAAGGCCTTATTCATTGATTAAGTTTGTTAATTCGTTCTATAAGTCGAGAGACACGGAATCGGATTAGACTAAGCATGTGTAGTAGGACGACCTAGTCATAAACGAGAGTTTCTCTAGGACCCGGTCTATGGTTGACACTAATATCGTGAGGTGGGTGTCTCTAAGCCTAAACAACGATTCATCAACTCCTATGTTCAATTTAAGCTGATGGGGCATATTCTGCACCGCTGACCGAGTCAACATATTGAGCAAGGTCAAAGCCAAAAGACAGCAAGTCAACGTATTAGACAGCCTAACCGACGCAGCCTGTCGGCCTGTCACTTGGGTCTCGGCTGGTCAATCAGCCAGCCGGGAGACATATCCGCGTACTCATGTCCAAGACCCCTCGGCCGGCCTGCCATGGGTCCCTCGGCCGAGGGTAGAACAGTCTTTCCACCTGCTAGCCACTTGGCCACTACGTGACAAAAGGTGAAAGTCTATAAATACTCCACTTCTCTCATTGAGAAAAGGATCCAAAAATATAACCTAAACTCACTATTAATCTGGTATAAACTCCCTTATCTCTCTACAATATACTTTGCCAAGTTACACACAACTTAATCCCTTTTAAGTTTACTGACTTGAGCGTCGGAGTGAGTACGCTCGGTACCAAGCCGAGCCCTCAGTTTGTTCATTGTTTCAGGAGAGGCCGAAAGGAAGAGTCAAGCAAAGTCATCATTCAACAAAGCTTACGTGGTGACAAACACTACTCCGTAATCACACCCGGAACAATTGGCGCCGTCTGTGGGAAGCCATACTAAAAGCTAGTTAAATCCCTTGCAAAAAAAAAAAAAACACAAAACAAAACCCACCCAACAAGCTAAGAAGATGTCAAAACAGCCAGAAGTAATTGTGAGCGACGAAACTGCATTCTACCAGGATGACACAGTCCCTAATTCTGAGATTGGGCAGTCCCCCACCGGCCGAGTAATTCAACCGGCATACGGGATGCCGATACTACCAGAAACACCGCTGCCTGCCGGCTAAATCACTGTCATGGGACATGTGGTCGATGCAGCCAAACTGAAGCTACTCCTGGACCTGATGGGTAATACGCCGATCACCCCCGCCGCAACGACGGTGACGGCAGCACACCCACAGGTGAACAGGGCCCATAAAGTGACCCCGAACAACTTGACCGAGGCAATACAAGGAGCCATGCATACTAGGACGCCGGCGGTGCCCGTGGTGTCAGTGGCAGACCAAAGTCTTTCCCCACCTCGCGGGGGGATAGCGTCGCCGCGGCACCAACGAGGCTACCCTCGAAGAAGTGAAGAAGGAAGTCCGACTTTCCAAAGTCAGACAACAAGAAGCCCTCCCCGTCACGGGGAGAGAAGCCGGACTAGGATTGGGAGGAGCCGATCGCCGCGTGTCATTAGGCACGTGGTCAGACAGCCCCTCAACGCCTTTGTCCTCGAAGTCCCGGTGCCAACTAAGCTGAAGCTGCCAGCCATATCATACAAAGGAGATAGTGACCCAACCGACCATGCCGAGGCTTTCGAGTCGTACATGTCGGTGTGGGAGCAACCCGATGAAGTGTGGTGCCGAGTCTTCCCAACGACTCTCCACAGCATGGCCCAGAGTTGGTACAAGGGGCTACCCAATGGCTCGGTATACTGTTATGCCGACCTAAGAGATAACTTCATAGCCCAGTACGCTTGCAACAAGCGAAGGGCCGTGGAGACATCAGATCTCCTGACTATCCGACAGGGGGAGGACGAGTCCCTTCGGAGCTACGTCAAGAGATTTGACGCTAAGGTTCAGCAGATCCGAGAGCTGAACACTGAACTGGCGGCCTTCACACTGATGAAAGGCCTACCGAGAGGCGATTTCAAGAATGAGCTCATCAAGTGTGAAGACCTCAACCTGGACTCCGCCAGAAGGATGGCCGACCGAGCCATAAAGGTGGAGGACTACCACAAGACCTGGGTAAGCCACAGCGAAGTGCGCACCTAGAGAGGAGCAGCCACCGGGATAACAGAGATGAAGGACGCCGTGACAATAATAATAGGTCACGGCCTGAGAGAAATAATAGAAAACAGAACTCGGCGGGCGCCGGGGGGAGTTCGGGACCATACACCCAGAAGCGGTACGGCGGTCTCACCCCCTGGTCAAATCACCGGCCGAGGTCTTCGCCCTGAGCAAGAACGAAGGGCAGAAGTGGGCAAGACCCCCCAAGATGAAGGCGGAAGGCGACGCAAGCCAATTTTGCGATTATCACGGCCAGCCCGGCCATAAGACCAACAACGGTCGGCATCTGAAGAATGCCATCGAGGAGCTGATCCGAAAGGGGGCCCTCAGCAAGTACGTAGCTGGGGCCCCGGAATCGAGCTCCGACGGGGCAAATAGGAAATCAGTATTCCAGAGGATGGGAGTGATCCAGGTGGTTATCGGAGGAAACGAGAACGGAGGGTCAGCTAATGGGCACAAACGGCACCTAAATGAGCTTTACCAAGCCATCAACTTTGTGTCCACCACAGCAACCCCCGCTTCCACCGTCCCCGATATAACCATCGGAAGGAAAGACTACGAAGGAGTCGTAGCACCGCACAGCGACCCGCTGGTGGTCCACCTGGACATATCCAACCACTTGGTCAAGAGGTGCCTAATTGATACAGGCGCCTACACAAACATCATGTTCAGGGAATGCTTCCTCAATCTCGGCCTGAAGATTGAGGACCTGAGCCCCTGCACCAACCCACTATACAACTTCTCCGGGGCCGGCCTGGTACCTCTGGGGTCAATCAGGTTGCCGGTGATGATTGGCCAAGCAGATGCGGCCAAGAATGTTTTATCTGAGTACGTGGTCATTGATGGTTCGTCCGCCTACAATGTCCTAATAGGCCGGGTCACTTTGAGCGAGGCCGATGCTTCGTTTCAAAGGACGAGAGAGACGAAATTGTCAACGTCCAAATATCTGCCAGAGGGTGTAACATGCAATCCCTCAAAGTGGCGAAGAAATCAGAGAAGGGGAAGAGCCCATCCTTACAACAGAAGGGTGATCCGATGAACACCGTCGGCATGGTCGAAGGAGCCGAGACCGAAGAAATAGAAATTGACCCAGGACGCACCGTGAATCGCTTCGGTGTCGGCCGGGAGCCAAAATCGAGCCGATCTCCTGGACCTGCTGAGAAAGAACAAAGACGTCTTCGCGTACTGAGCCGCCGAGATGCCAGGTGTGAGCCGAGAGGTGATCGTTCACAAGCTGAACGTGCTTTCCAACGCTCGCCCGGTCAAGCAGAAGATGAGGAACTCCTCGGCCTAAAAAGATGAGGCCATCAAGGCCGAGGTAGATAAATTGTTAGAGGCTGGCTTTATCATGCCTTGTACTTACCCTGAGTGGCTAGCAAATGTTGTAATGGTGAAGAAGTCATCAGGGGGGTGGAGGATGTGTGTTGATTTTACAAATCTTAATAAAGCATGCCCCAAAGATTGCTATCCCTTGTCTCGAATAGATAGTTTAATTGACGCAACGGCAGGATACACTATGCTGAGCCTGCTAGACGCCTTCTCAGGATACCATCAGGTATTAATGGCCGAATAAGACATGCCTAAGTGCGCATTCATCACCATACACGACATATACATGTATAAAATGATGCCGTTCGGTTTGAAAAACGCTGGCGCAACTTACACTAGGCTGGTGGACAAAGTATTTCAAGATAAAAAAGGGCGAAACATCGAGGCTTACGTCGACGACGCTATTGTAAAAAGCAAGTCTGACAGCGAGCACTTGGCCGACTTGAGCGAAACATTTTGTTCACTAAGGAAATACAAGATGAAACTTAACCCAATGAAATGCAACTTTGGTATCCGTGCAGGTAAATTCCTCGGCGTGCTTGTCAGTGCCAGGGGAATTGATGCCAATCCAGAGAAAGTCCAAGCAATACTGGACCTACCGGAGCCGAGGAATCGAAAAGAGGTTATGATGTTGACCGGGAGGATGGCGGCTCTCGCCGTTTCATCTCTCGGTCAGCCGACAAGAGCACCCCATTCTTCAAAGTGTTGAAGGGGAATAAAGACTTCAGCTGGGGGGAGGAACAGAGCACATCTTTCAGGCAACTGAAAGCTCATCTTCAAACTCTCCCGACCCTGTCCAGGCCGATGCTGGGGGAGACGCTATATCTATACATAGAAGTTACCTCGGCCACGGTCAGTGCCGTAATCATCAGAGAAGAAGACAAGCAACAGCACCCAATCTACTTTATCAGCCATACACTGTTGGCCGCCGAAAGAAATTACCCACTGATCGAAAAAGCAGCCTTTGCTGTCGTCGTTGCCACAAGGAAACTAAAACCTTACTTCGACGCACATCCCGTGACGGTCCTAACCGATCAACCATTGGAGAAAGCATTGGAAAAATTCGAAAAATCCGGCAGGCTCATCAAATGGGCAGTAGAGCTATCCGGCTTAGGCATTCAATACAAGTCGAGGCCCTCGATAAAAGGGCAGGCACTTGCAGACTTCCTGGCCGAGTGCACATATAAATAAGAACCAAATCTCGGGGTATGGGAAGTATACACCGACGGGTCCTCCACGACGAACAGCTCAGGAGCCGGCATCCTTATCATCAGCCCAAACGGGGACGAGTTTGAGTATGCCTTGAAATTTACCTTCTCGGCCTCAAACAACGAATCCGAATACGAGGCGGTGATAACTGGAGTCGAGCTAGCTAGAGCTGCCGGAGCGGAACACATTGTGTTGAAGACAGACTCACTATTGGTGACTAACCAAATCAGAGGAGAGTATGAGGCTCGAGACGATGGGATGGTAAGATACCTGGAAAGGGTAAAAGCTGACACAGCAAAATTAAAATCTTTCCAAATCCAATGCATCCCCAGGTCTGAGAACAACCGAGCCGACGCTCTCTCAAAACTTGCCAATTCAAGCATCAAGAATGTCAGCCGAACCGTGCTGGTGGATATCAGGAATGCTAAAAGCATCACTGAGACCGTCGGCATGGTGGGCGACATAGAAGCCGAGACGACGTGGATGACTCCGATAATGAAATACAAACTAACAAAAGAGTTACCGGAGAACCGCAGTCTCTCCCAGAAGATAAGAAGGATCGCCGCAAGGTACTTGGTGTTCGAAGGAGAACTATACAGAAGGTCCGTAATAAGACCACTTTTGAAATGTGTCGGCCCAGCCGACGCGGAGCTAATACTGACAGAGATTCACGAAGGCATCTGTGGACATCACATGGGGGCAAGAACGCTAGCCCACAAAGCTCTCCGAGCCGGCTACTTCTGGCCCACCATGCTTGAGGATTCCAGAGCTAAGACCAAGAAGTGCAAGAATTGTCAGATGCATACTCCGGTGATACACGCACCTTCCCGAGACTTGCAACCAGTACTTAGCCCCCTACCATTTGCACAGTGGGGGATGGATTTATTGGGGCCATTTCCAACGGCCTCCGGAGGAAGGAAGTACCTAATCGTCGCCGTTGACTACTTCACCAAATGGGTCGAGGCTGTCACGGTACCTGCCAAGACCACAGCAGCCGTAAGAAAGGTGATCTGGGAAAACATCATAACTCGTTTTGGGTTACCCCAAGTCATGGTATTTGACCACGGCCGAGAATTTTGGAGTGACATGGTGATGAACTGGCTAGAAGAGCTCGGTATCAAGTTTGCATACTCCTCCGTCTGCCACCCTCAGAGCAACGGGCAGGCGGAAACAGCTAACAAAACAATCCTAAACGGGCTAAAAAAGAAGGTTGAAGATCTAAAGGGAAGGTGGGCTGATGAACTACCCGGCGTCCTATGGTCCCTTAGAACCACGGAGAGAGAAGCAACGGGATACAGTCCATTCCACCTTGTCTATGGGTCTGAAGCCGTCCTGCCAATTGAAGCAGCGGTGCCGACATACAGAACGCAAACCTTTGACCCAGTCGAAAATGAGGAAGGCCTGAAAGCCTCCCTAGACCTGGTCGAAGAAAGCCGAGACACGACACGACTTAACTTGGCAGTATATGAAAACCGAATGAGAAGAGCATACAACCGTAGGGTCCACAAAAGAGACTTAAGAGTAGGAGATCTAGTCCTAAGAAAGTCAGTCGCAACCAACAAAGGAAATATCCATGGAAAGATGACGGCCAACTGGGAGGGACCCTACAAAGTGGTTGAAGAAATGAGGCCGGGTACATACCGGCTAACAGACATGGAGGGTGTTCCCCTAATGAGTCATTGGAACACAGATAACCTAAGGAAATACTTCGTATAGCGGCGGAGGTGTCCAAGACCGTTGTGGGCACCCCGACGCATGATTACACCTTATGAAGAATAATCCAAGTTTTCCATCAAAATACTTGTCCCCTCCATAGTCATGCCAGAATAGACGCCGCAAATTAAGCCGGGCAGTCACTACCGAAGTACAAATGCGTATAAGCACTGTTGAGACGCAATTCTAGTCACTCCGACGGTATGTATCCGGGAGTGGCAGAGGAAGCGATCAATATGTCTATAGATACGGAAAGCAGTCGAAACGTAAACTCGGTTGCCTCGGCCAAGGCCGGGGTTGACGAGGAACACGCGATTTGCCAACAGCAGTTGTTACTCGCCACAACGACCAACATGCTTAGGAACGTATAAGCACTGTTGAGACGCAATTCTAGTCACTCCGACGGTATGTATCCGGGGGTGGCAGAGGAAGCGATCAACACGTCTACAGATACGAACGCTGTCGAGCCGTTAACCCGATTGCCTCGGCCAGACCGAGAGTGACGGGGACACAATGACCGATACGCTAACATGTTCACAACGGTGGTTGGGATAGCAAATCTGACCGCCTCGACTGAGACCGGAGGTGGTGGAGGAAGCGACCAACATGCCAACATGTTTAAAAACGTTAAGTACAGTTGAGTTACGCATTCTAACTGCCACGGCCAAGCTGATGGTAGAAACAGAAAAATAAGCGCTCAATTAATAACGTAAGAAGACAACTCAGATGAAAATGAGATAAAGACCTCGGCCAAGCCGGAGGCAAAATAAACCAACTCTTATTGAAATATTTACAGGTAATACAAAGGAAGAGGTCGACGGCCGTCCCCATAGGGATAGCCTAAGCACTACCTACCAAAGTTCAAAAAAAGAGAAAGGTACAGCAAAAGGTTACAGACATAGGAATTGAAAGCGCCAAAAAAGATGGCAGGGAGGAAAGGCTCAGTAGTTGGCCCCCGAACAACTGAAACTGTCCGAGATGCCGGGTGAATCCGGTGACGACCGCCCGTCTCCCTATGCCTGCTTCTGCTCGCTATCAGCAGCAGTAGCGGCATCACCATCACTGGGCGACCCAGAAGCCGACTTGGCAGCTTCAGCTGCCTTTGCCCTCTCAGCTTCCTCCCTGGCCGCCTTCGCCTTTTCAGCATGGGCCGCCTTCTCCGCAGCCTCCTCAGCAGCCTTCGCAGCCTCTGCCTTCTCCGCAGCCGCCTTCTCCGCAGTATCGGCCTTCTCATCCAGAAGCCGGTCAAATTCTGGCCACGGGAAGCCTTCAGGAACGAGCTCTTTGATTGCCTCCCTGGCAGCCTCTTCGGCTTGGTCCCGGTATTGGGCGCACATGTTAGGGATGACCTCAGTTTAGATCATCTCAATGTCCTTCTCCCTCTGGGCGAGGATAATAATCATACACAGTACAACAAAACATCTCAAATCAATTAAACAGGAACTGAGTAGGGAAACCCTACCTTTTCGCAATCCGCTATGCTGCAATCAATCATATAATATGCATAACAAATACCACATCGTCACCTACAACAATGATAATCAACAATCAATACACATATGATGACCAAACCTTAAACCCCCAAACTAGGGTTTTTTAACTTATAAGAACGACAATAGATCAGTAAGGATAAGACACTTACTACGACGATTGACACAGAATAAGATGCTAGAACCCACAATCGACGACCTTTGCCTTGGAATTGATGAAGATGATTAGAGGAGAATGAAACGTAGTTTATGTTTTAGAAGAAATGGCTTTAGAAACTGACGAACGATTATATATAATCTCTAATCATTTTAATCAAAACCGCGGAAATAACACCCGTCAAATCGGATACTCGGTCGAGTATAGACTATACTCGGCCGAGTAACCTCTACTCGGTCGAGTATTCCCCATACTCGGCCGAGTATTCCTGGGCAGAAAGTTGTCGAGAAACACACGACACACCTACTCTGCCGAGTAAGCCATATTCGGCCGAGTTGCAGACTTAGGAAAACTGTGGTATTACAACAGAGCTGAGCTTGCTACATGAGGTCGTCAGAGGAGGCGAGGAGAGGAGGAGGAGGAGGAGGACCATTCCTACCAGGTGGTGGACGAGGAGGCTGACGAGTAGCTACTGGTCTACTCACTTTTCGAGTTTTCTGGCTGGTTTTGGGAAGTTCGTATATATTGTAAGTAATTCTTGTTTTTATTTTTTTTTCATCTCCATATTATTTATTTCATTTGTTTACATATTATTGTATTTCTCCCATCCCCCATTTATTCTGCTGGTGTATGCTGGAGAACAACGAGGGCGTTGTCCGTTTTGGTTTGGGGAGGATAATGCATCCTTTGAGTCTGCATTTGCATTTGTTTTTACATTCACGTTTATTGCATTTATGCTTGCATTTGTACTTTATTTCCAAAAACTTTTAAAAATACAAAAAAATTCAAAAATTCAAAAATTCAAAAAAATATTCACGTTTACTTTTGCATATAGGTCGAGTCGGAACGGTGGATTCAATGATGAAATTGCACTATAATTTGTCACTTTACTTAAGCTTTGCAACAAATTGTCATCTTATTTGCTTTGTCTTTTCGCATATCTATGAGTTAATGTTAAAAATACATCTGAACAAATAGACTTGACCTGATAATTTTGGCAACCTACTTATAATTTCTAAGATTTAGAGCTCAATCACTGGTGTCATTTATGACCAGTTAATGTAGGATTGTGGGTAGTTACTCCTTGCATAACATGTATCATCATTCTGCACATATATGAAATTCAATTGCTTTTTACCTACATACATTCGGGTTAGTGGTTGGTGTCACATGTAGAGAGGTGCTTACTTTCCCCTTTTTCTCTCATTTTTACCCATTTAACTCCACATTAGCAAAATTTACCTTTTGACCCTTAACTACATCCAAATTTAGTCTGCCTTGTCAAGCTAGTTTCGTGTATGCTTTTGCGGTATATATTTTATTGATCCGAGTTTGGTCCGTATTGTATTGTTTTGGAGTTGGTAAGAAAGAAAGAAGGAGGATGAGTTGAAAAACATGAAGTTGGAAATGAAAAAAAAAAACCAGAAAAAGAAAGGAAACCGTGAAAAAAAAAAGATGAAAAGAGAAAGAAAGAAAAAAATGAAAAAGTTATTTTTATCTTTATCTTATGAGGAGTATTTATTGGTTAGTAAGTTTGTGTGCCAAAATAAGGGGCACTTGTGCTTATTTCTAAAGATTAAGAATCGGATATTGTTTAGTTTGGTTTTGATTAGGTTGCTAGCTTGACTATTAACCTCACATTTCCAAAAATGTTTTGCCTTTTCCTACCCACTGCCTCACTTTTCCATATTTCTGTAAGCCCTCGGCTGAGTGTCAGTTTGTTTGCATTAAACCGGTTTAAGTGGACAACTTGTAGCTAGTTCCGAGTTTTCTATTCCGTTCCATTAATTTCCATTTAGTTTACTCAAGGACGAGTAAAGGTTCGGTTTGGGGAGATTTGATACGTGCATTTTATATAGTCTTTTCGAGCCTTAATTGCACGTATTTCTCTGTAATTTACGTAGTGTTAAGCTATGAAATGCCCCGAATAGTCTACTTTGGTTTGTTTGACCTTAATTGCAGGAGCGGACCCGAAGGTACACTACTACAAAAATGCGGGATACCGACGGAAATAATCAGGCTATACTGACGGCTTTTCCGTCAGTATTTCCAGTTCCTGACGGAAATTCCGTCAGGAACCAGGGTCAGCGTATTTCGTCACTAAAATACCTATCCTGACGGAATTTTCGTCAGTAAACACAAATACTGACGGATCAGTGACGGGAAAAACCGTCTTTGTTTCTAGCTTGCAAGTGACGGAATTTCCGTCAGGAAATGGAAATTCTGACGGAATTTCCGTCACATCCTGACACGTGGCATTTTTTTTGGCGCCAATCTGAAACACATAAAAAGGGGGATCTGACGGAAATTCCGTCTGTTTTTTCACATTACTGACTGAAATTCCGTCGGTTTTGTGGACACGTGGCATTTTCTTGTTAATTCTGGAAAAATGGGGAAAAAAGGCAGTGACGGAAATTCCCTCGGTATTTTAGAATTACTGAAGGAATTTCCGTCAGATCTATTAAAAAACAGGCCTGGAAACAGCAGCCTGCTGCCCAGCCACGATGCGTTTTTGCATCATTTCAAATACAGCCACGATGCCTATTTGCATCGTTTCAAATACAACCAAAACCTGCAAAACACATAAAATGAGCTTCTTCATACCCTTTCTCAGTTAAGTACCTCTGTATACATTTCCCGGTTGTAGTTCCCATGTCATCATTGAATAACTCAGGTAACTTAGATTTTAACTGGTAATCGGAATTTACACCAACATCTAAGTCTTTTACTTTTGTGTCAATGTGATCTTCGAAATAAAAAGAACAGGAATTTGAAATTTCCTCTAACAAAAAAGCGTTGCATATTGAGCCCTCCACTCGAGCTTTGTTGCCAATCTTTTTTTTAAATGATTAAGAAATCTCTCAAATGGATACATCCATCGATGTTGAACAGGTCCACCAACTTTCGCTTCATAAGGTAGGTGAAGAGGCAAATGCTCCATGGAACTGAAAAAAATGGGGGAAATATCTTCTCTAACTTGCATATTATGTCCGCAATGTTTGACTCCAGACATTCCATAGAATCAACTCTAATCGTAGAAGTACACAGGTCTCTAAAGAATTGGCTTATCTCAGTTATTGCATTCCAAGAACCTGTCGGGAGCAACTCTTTCAAGGCAACAGGGAGTAGTCGTTCCATAAAGACATGACAATCATGGCTTTTCATGGAATGCAACACCATCTTTTTATGGTCAACACACCGACTCAAATCTGAAGCATAACCATCCGGGAATTTTAAATTAGCAACCCAGTCACATAGAGCCTTTTTCTCCGCGGTTGATAAAACAAACCTAGATGATATGGGCCATTTATAGCAAAGTTCATTAAAGTCGTCTTTACCTTTAGGGCCAATTTTAGTTTTACCTGGTACATCCATCATGGTGTTGATAAGTTGTTCAAATTTTTTTTTCTCAATGTGCATAACGTCCAAGTTATGTCGGATCAGCAACGTTTTCCGGTAGGGAAGTTCCCAGAATATGCTTTGTTTCCACCAACCTTCATTCTGATCGTTCTATCTTTTCAATTATTGATCAGAAGCATCAACTATTTTTGGCAAGTCTTTTACGGAATCCCACACTTCATCACCCGTTAGTTTTGATGCGGCTATGCAATTCTCAGTTCTTCTGTTTTTAACAAAATGCTTACAATTGTCCCGGAAAGGATGGTCAGGTCTTAAGAACTCACGGTGACAATCAAACCAACAAACCTTTTTGCTATTTCTAAGCCAAAAAGATCTATGATCATTTTCTGGACAATAAGGACAAGCACGATACCCACTTGTGGACCAACCAGAAAGCATGCCATATGCCGGAAAATCGTTGATCGTCCACATTAATGCAGCCTTTAATTGAAAATTTTGTTTCTTAGAGACATCGTAGGTGTCCACGCCGGTTTCCCAAAGTTATTTCAATTCTTTGATCAACGGTTGGAGGAAAACATCTAAATTTGACTTAGGGTTCTTAGGACCGGGAACTAGCACAGATAAGAACGGAAATTGTCTCTTCATGCATAACCAAGGAGGTAAGTTGTACGGAGTCACAATCACGGGCCAACAAGAGTATTTCGTCTCGAACTGCCCAAAAGGTTGAAATATATCTGTACACAAACCTAGCCGAACAATCCGGGGTTCACTTACAAAATCTGGATGCTCTCTATCGAAATGTTTCCACGCTTCTCCATCACTTGGATGTGCCATTGTCCCCCTTTCTCTTAATCGAGAGTTTTTGTATTTCCAACTCATCTCACATGCTATGTGCTTGGTTGCATATAGTCGTTGTAACCTTGGCGCAAGCGGGAAATAAGTTACTGGTTTACACGGAATTCGCCTCCCACTTGAATTCTTTTTACCTTTATACCGAGATGCACGACACTTTGTACATTCTTCAAGATTAGAATTTTCCTCCCAGAAAAGCATGCATCCACTGAGACATGCATCAATCTTTTCATGGGGTAGTTGGAGTCCCTTCAGAACTTTTTTAATCTCATTAAAATTACGCGCCATTTGATTTTCCTTTGGAATTATGTCACCAACGAACGACACAAAACCATTAGCGCATCTAAGAGATATGTTGTTCTCACATTTGAGTGATAACAACCTAGTAGCTGCTTGCAACAAACTCATATCACTTCCCTCCTAGTGAGTAATTTTTGAACGGGTACTAGGTCAATATGAACAATAATTTTAACAATATTAAAAAAAACATACAACAATGACTACTTTTATTTTCAATTAACAAAAACTAACATGACTAATTTTTAATTTTATATATCTAGTCTAATTATCATTTTAAAAATATTAACATTTCACAAAATTTAACAATAATCTAATTAACAAAAATTCCATATTATAAAAATATTATTAACAATAATTCTAATTTTTAACAATAAAATTACATGCATATATTAAAATATAACAACATACATTTAAACAAAATTGGCTTCTATCCTAAATCAACATGCATGAACATCAATAAAAATTCAACAATAATTAAAACAATAACTAATATTCTAAATCAATTAAGATAATTAAACAAAAAAAAAATTAAAAGGAGAAATACCTAATTAACTCCACAAAGGAAAAAAAATGAAAAGGAAGAATGAGAAAGATGAAAGATGGCGGCAGCAAGGGCGGCGTCGGCGGCAGGAAGGGTCGTCGGCGGCGGCGGCATGGTAGGGTGGCTGTGGAAAAAAAAATTAAAAACAAGAAAAGGAAAAGGAAAAGGAAAAAGAGAAAGGAGAAAGGAAGAAAAGACAAATATAATTACCTTATAGTGACGGTGACGGCGTGGTGGTGTTGGTGGTAGCGCCGGAAGTGGAGGAGGGTGGTGGAAGTGTCGGGTTTTAAGGTGGTGGTGTTAGGGTTTGACGATTTTTAATTTGGGCGAAAATTGGTAAAGTGATGAAGGAATGATCCCGTGTTTGAGATAAAAGGCACGACTGACGGAATTTCCATCGGTTAAATAGGATTCCTGACGGAAATTCCGTCCGTATTTCCAAAAAACTGACGAAAATTCCGTCAAAGGCCAACTTTATTAGATCAATAATGCATATACTGTACACGTCACATTATTTGACCAACTGACGGAAATTCCGTCAGTATTTTCAAATTATTGACGGAATATCCGTCAGTTGGTCAATTATTGTGACAGCTGTAACACACACTGGATTCAAATATCTAATACATCTGACGGAATTTCCGTTAGTTTTTTTATTTTACTGACGGATATTCCGTCAGATATCCTAAATTATCACCAGCTGTCATCAACTGTTGCGTGTGAATGCCAATGACGGAAATTCCGTCAGTTTTTTGGAAATACTGACGGATATTCCGTCACATGTTTTTTAGCGCTATTGACTTTGTCAACGCGCCAATTATAACTGACAGTAAATCCGTCAGGAATTGATACAGACGGAAATTCCATCAAATAGCCGTCAGTATCCCGTGTTTTCTGACAGCTTGTTTTTTCCGTCGGTATGCCCGTCACTATGCCGCGTTTTCGTTGTAGTGGTAGCAGACTCGTGCCTTTTTCTGTCCCTTAGCATGCATTTATGGAGATGGAAGAATTGGAGCGGAATTACTATGCCTCAGGAAGCGTGAAGCAGCCTTAGAAGCTAAACCAACAATGCAAGGAGCTGTCTCAGTTGCAATGTACTCGATCGAAGGCTTTTGTTAGTCTTTCTGTTCGATCGAGTAAACATGGGTGGTGAGAAGACCTCGATCGAGAGCCTGCTGTGCTCGATCGAGAGGTGCTGCTTTGAGGTTCCTCGATCGAGTATGTAAAGTACTCGATCGAGAGGTTATGCCTAGGAAATGTTCGATCGAGGAGTTCCATTCTACTCGATCGAGTGTATTTCTATCTGAACACGGGATTTTATTTCGTGTGAACTTATTTAGTATCTTAATTGTGTTTTAGGTTAATAAAATATCTTCTCGATATAAAGAGAAGACGTCATTAGGTTTAATTATCTTTCCTTCAACATACTTTACTCTTAATTACTCAGTAGGCAATTTCTCTCTTTCGACGTTACTTCGTTCGCAATTTCCGGATCTCAAACCTTGTAATCTCTCTTTACTCCCTTCTTTTAATTAAATCCTTCTTTTGCATTCATTCAATCCTTGCTCTTAATTTTTGTTTTAATTAGTGTTGTTATTAAGTTTATGTTATTTCATCTTGTTCATCTTTATATTATGTCTTCTATTCATTTAATAGTTTTTGTTAGTTTTATCATCGCCATGAGTAGCTAAATACTTTTGTTCTAGGATTAGGGGAGCCTTGGTAGTGAAACAATGATGTTATAATTAGATTAGACAGCTTCAATTGTGAGAACTGATTCATAGCAATTTAATTGTAATCGTTTAGTTGAGTGCACGGTTCTAAACTAGTTAATCCGGTTAAATTCAGACCTAGATCGAGAGATTGGAATGAACAGACCTGTTATGAACAGTAGACTATATTAATGAGGGTGAAAGCTAAGTTAGTAGCATTTTAGGGTAGATAGCGGACCGAGAGGACCTTTCCTTTACCCTTCTCACATCAGACCGACTGATCTCATTATGACAGAATTGGCTAATTACCATGGTGAACCGACTTCCTAGCATTTCTCTCTTTATTTGATCACACCTTATTTCATTTTACTATTTTTATTGCTCTTTTTCTCTCTGCCTTAATCTCATTTAGTAGTTTAGAAAACAAATCAAAACACCCAAATTTGTTACCGTGACTGACTTCTATAACAAGTAGATATAATAGCCTCCCTGTGGAGTACGATACCCGTTTACCTCTACTATATTAGTTGAGCTGGTTGGTTTATTTTTGATAGGGTTGCGACAGCTGTGTCACTCGTGCATCCATATCATACCTGCTTAATAACTGCTCACCATCCCTGAATGGATCACCACAGTTTTTAAAACAATTAAACGGGGTAAGTTACTGATTACACAATATAAGATTAAACAACAACAATACACAACACAATTCTCCAACACCGTCACATCACCAAACACATGACTAGCCTAAAGGTCTAGTCCTGCCAAATTACGGCCGCAACCATTAATCCACACCGCCAGTAGGGGACCGCAGCCATTCCAACCTAAGCCCCGCTCATCTATACCGAGCGAAAACCCATGGTCCTTAATGTGCACATCCCCTCTTGTGGCGATTTCCACAAGGGGCGAATCAAGGGCGGGAAGTCACTCCCACAAGTGACTCCACTCAGCCGAGGGCGCACCTCGCGAACCACAGACAAACAACAACAACCAACTACAAAATCAACAATTCCAATTCAATTACGATATAAGCAAATGCTATTAACCAACAACCAATAGCCAACAACCAATAACTATCTCATGATAATATAAACAATAATTGAGTAGGAAACCCTACCTGGAAATGCAATCACCACATTCGACAAAACAGCAGATCAAAAACGCTCCACTACGAAATCACCTCCTATCAATCATACAATCACCAACTAATACCCACAATACACCCAAAACCCACAAATTACCCAATTAGAGTTAAACCAAAATCAACGAAATAATATAAAAATTATACTAGGATCTTACCCAAAAAGCGACGGTCTCAAAGGTGTGAAGAACTCTGGAATCCGACAACACTAGCCCTTAGGATTTGATAGCAATGTGAGAGAGACAAGCTACGTAACTTGATCTCTTGTGTAAAATATTTAGAATAGGGTAAAAAGTAAAAAGAAACTAATAAAAATCCTTTATATACCAATCTCGCGTTGCTATCAAAACCCGGCCAAAACCCCATAAAAATCGACGCACTCGATCGAGTAAGTGAGGTAGTCGATCGAGTGGCCCCTACTCGATCGAGTACCCAACAGACAAAACACTATCCAGAGCGCCAACACACACTTACTCGACCCAGTAAGCCTTACTCGATAGAGTACCCAACAACACATAAAACCGTTGTATTACAGTCTTCCCTCCTTAAAAATGAACTTCGTCCCCGAAGTTTAAACCCATACATAAAAACAAACTCACCAACTCAACTACGACACAACAACGCAAAAAAAAAACTCAAAAACAAAACCCAACCACAACTCATACCGACTCAAAACAACCACTAACTGTACTAAAATCGACATAAAACCATACCCAAACCTTATGCGATCATCTCCTACCCCCCTAAAATAAACATGGTTACGTCCCCATAACCACACATACCTGTTCAAAAAGAGACGAATACTGGTCCTTCATAACTTCTTCCGCCTCCCAAGTTGCTTCCTCAACATTGTGGTTAAACCATAAAACCTTGAGTAACACTATTTCCCGAGATCTCGTTTTTCGAGCCTTGCGATCAAGAATCTATTTTGGAACCTCTAGATAAGACAAGGATTCATCCAACTCGATGTTCTCTACCTCTAACACATGGGAATGTTCACTCACATTGTAGATACCCGTATTCGTCGATATTGGAATTTATAGAGAACCCGACAAACACCCGATGATGATAGGACACATGTATTTATTTAGTTGTCATTGTCATTATTTGGGTTCGTTTTACGATGTAGAATGAGCGTTGTCGACGGAGTATTTTAATTTAAATGATATTTAAATTAAATGTTTTTTTAAGTGAATTCATTTTATTGCTTTATTTTGAATTTATTTTCTCAAAGTTTATTTTATTGAAAATAAAATAAATATTTGATTTGAAAAATCATTTTATGAGTATATTTGATTTGAAAAATCATTTATTTTAATGTGTTAATTGATTTGAAAAATCGATTTAAAAATCGAGAAAAACTCGTTTTGAACACGCGTTTTGGAGCGCGATTTTAGCTCAGTTTTTGAGCCCGTTTTGTTTATGAGTTGGCACGAATCTCGAGTACACTAATCAACCTAAGCCTTTACCCATCCAACCCCAGTTCGAACCCCATATCCACGGCCCAAATCCCGTCCCAAATCACCCCCAAACAGCCCGCATACACAAAACAGCCCCCCCTGTTTTGCAGCTCAATCCCGAGCCCAAAACCCGCTCCAAATAACACCAAAACCCGTACCCATTAACCCTAACCCATACCCTAGTATCCTACCCATATTACCTTAGCTTAACCACCAATAAAACCCCTCTCAAACCCTCACAAAAGCTGCTGGACAGCAGCTATGCGTGAATGAGCCCGTCTGCCTCTCCTCCCTTTTAACCTATTTTAACTCCTTATAAATACCCCCCCTTCACCATACATTCATTCCTCTAAGTTCTACATACATCCTACCTTCACTCACAAGCTTGAAACCTCAGAAACAAACCCTAATTGCCTCTCAAAAACTCTCCACAAAACCGACATCCAAACTGAAACAGTTTGTGTGTCCTCTTCGAAAAACAATTCGTTCCTCCATCAAACCTCCGTCAAAATTCGAGTTTCTTATTCCTAATTAACCATATAACATCCATCTACACATTAGACAAAGATTTACGAGCCAAATTGCCCTTGAGAGTACACGAAATCCCTCGAAAAACAGAGTGTTATACACTCTGTTTTCGCAGTTTGTTCCTGTCTGTCCAGTTCTGTTTGTGCTCGTTTTTCGTGCCCAATAACTCAAAATGATCAGGGGTTGTTTTAAGATCTCTGTTCTCCTCTCTTTCTAGTTTTCAAAACATCTTTTAAATCGAATTTTCATCGTGAAACGAGAGAGAAATCGCTGTTTGAAAGTTGCTGTCCAGATTCGATAAAAACGCGTGTTTGCTTTGTTTCTTCGTTGACGACGGCCTCTCGAGATAAAATCTACCATCGATTACGACCCAAGACGGTGTCAATGATACATGTAGGTTGAGGGTGCATCAAATCCTCCTCTTTCTCCCTTTTATTTCGTTTTTTTTATGTTTGTTTTTTATAGGTTGTTTTTATTCGTTTATCGTTTTGTTTATCGATTGTTTAATTAACTATGAAACTAGTTTAGTCCGAGTATGAGTTAAAGTACCACCATGAACACCCGCGTTGACTTGAGATGGGAAAGAAACCGCTACATCAGTCGGTCGTACACCCTCGTCTCATTTACATATCCTCGTGTTCAAGGTAGGGCATAAATAAAACGGATTTTTGACTTCGCTCTTCGCTTTTGACCCCTCTCTTCTCTCGTGTGATTCGACCTACCCCTGGACCATTTACATGTTAATACGACCTCTGATTGTTAACATATGACTTATTTAGACGACATTCGATCATTTAAATAACCTAATTAGACATGTTAGGGTGCTTCGACATAGCTTTTAAAATCAATCGACAATTCTGTAACTTAATGAACGCATCTCTCTCTTTCACCTAATTTCTCGCTAGTATAAGAGTGCATGACTAGCACCTTCTTATTAACACTCGATGAGTTAAATTAATTAGCAAACTTGACCTAATTTGACCCCTTTAGGCCGTGTAGAATACACCTTTGCGCGACATCCTTTCAATCGATCAACGTCGTTTCTAACTTGTTTTCTAATTCGTTTCGAGCTCGTTTCGCAATCAATCTATCTAACCTAATGAACCTGACCTAGGACCTAGGGTTGGACGTGGCTTTAGGCCGTGAGGCTTGGCCTTGTACTTTGATCTTTCTTGTTTCGTTTGTTTTACATCGTTCGTTCTTTACTTGCTTTGTCGCTTGTAATTTATCGTTTGTTATCGAGTTGTAATCTTCAAGTTAGCTTTCTTTTATCGAGTCAAATGATTTCTAAAAACCTTAGTCTTGTTTGGTTAGACGGTTGTTCCCCAATGCATGTAAGAGCGTAGTAAATCGCATGTTGTTTAAAGCAACATGACCCGATTTATGCTAATGCATGCTTTGGTGCGTGGCCTTATGTCTAATTCGATGAGATTAAGTGAAAGCACGCATTACGAGGAGTGACCCAAGGCCGTGAGTCATGTAAGCCGTGGGCCACCCCTTTGTGCACGGTTTCCTAGGCCGAATGGCCGTATATTGCGTCGTGTGTGTAGCAATTGTATTTAGATCGAGTTGTATCTTTAATTTATCGTTGTGTCGGCATGAAATGCCTGGGTTGTAATAGGATAGATCCCAATGGCTCCCTCATTCCTCCTAAGCCGTGTGTGCGCATCTTTTATTTCAAATCAACCAACATGCTAAAACAACTTTGACAAAGTTAGTATTCATGCATTAAACGACATAGAAATTATTGTCACATGTTAGGGTTTTAAAACGATGTTTGCATATCATATATCATAGTAGCTATGACCTTGTTTGAAATTCGACACTTGACTTAGTAGAGGCCGTTATCGACGGGCGGGGTTGGGTGTTCTTATGGGCTTCCCAACACGTACCCTCACCCCTTACTCAAGATCTATGGTTTGTGGATCCGTCTAAATACCATTGGATTACGAGAGTCATTCAAATCGAGTGATATAGGGTACAAGTCTTTATCTTTAATCACTCGTAGTCGATTGGCTTTATGCTTTTCGATGAAAGGTGTAAAGTTGACTTGAACGGTTCCAAGTTCCCAAAAAACTTGGTGGCGACTCTAATTTGTCTTAATTCGATTCGAAAGAACCTCGAGTCGATTGTGCCTAGTGTGGATCCCGCGGACGCAGATTCCCGAGGGCCTTGTCCTGATTTGGCGACTCACTGGGAAAAGAGGACTAGTTACACTTTGTTTCTAGGATCTTTTCCTCCGAGGTGAAACTTGAAAAGAAAGTGTTGGAAAGTAAAACATTACTCATAGTGCTACAATTCATGCATAAACCCTTAAGGACTTGCCCGGGCCGTCCCAGCGTTTCTTCGTGATGCGTGGGGGGCGACGTCCCACTATGCTAGGAAGCTGCACATTGCTCGCTTCCACTTCACCTCGCGTGGTTCTTGATGGTGGGGACGCTCTTCTAGGTACTCTACCTTAAGGCACCTTGCTCTATAAGACCGCAAAAGGATGGAGGGCATAGACCTTCTTGTAGAAGACTTGCTGAGACTTAGAGATGTCTAGGAGCATACATCCTTATAACATGAGAATGACAATGTGCAAATTGTTTTCCTGAGTCTTTTCGAAATTTCCCATGTCCTTTTCAAAACCGAACTTTTGAACAACTTACTTTCAAAATTAGCATGGTTTTAAAAACGCGGAATGCTGCCCAAATAGGACTAGAAATTTCGGCCAAAATAAGCTTTTATAGCCGGCATGCTGCCCATTTCAAAACTCACTTTCAAATCAATCCTTCGTTTTTTCAAAGTCAATCCAAAGTGCCTCTCGAACCTCAACCAAGCATGAAATGCGTCAAGTCGTGTCCGGGTTGTGGCCGTGTTAGGCCGGGTGTGGCTCGTTTTAAGAGTCTAGAACGCGACCCTGTTGGGTCACCCAAGCTCACCTCTTGGGCTTTGAGTCATGTTGGTCGACCATTTGGTCTAGGATAGTCCACAGACACGTCCAAGCTAGGCCCTTTAGGACGTTTCACTCGAACCTAACGACTATGTTGGTCCAATCACGGGTTTAGGCACACCGAGTCCGGTTTAGAATCGTGCTATGACAGTTTGAGTCATGTCGTTTTGCCGAGTCTAAAATGAACCAAGGTCTAAATCCAACCGTGAGTCGAACCTTTGGTTAGTCGGTCTCAAGTCGAGTCTTTGTTTGAGTCAAGTTGGTGTCGTGTCCTTAAGTGTGCAGGGGCTCTTACTTTAAATATTGACTTAGAACGGGGTTTTCTTGTAGAAAGGCCGCCAAAAACCCGACGTCAAGCAATAGAAGATGCTGTTAACAAGCTCACTGAGGCCGTGAACCTCATGATGACCCGAATGGATGCAATCTAATCTAAGCTGGGTGAAGATTCCCCTCCATTTACCCCACCTCTGACTGATCTGGAGAAATGGTTCAAGTTCATCGAAGACCGTTTGAAACTCTCCCAGGGGAAGAACATCCACTATGAGAATGCTAGGGCCTATGCCCCGATTCGGCCAGATAAGTTGCCCACGAACATGGTACTCACTGACATCCCAAAGTTCAAGGGCACCGAAGATCCAGTCCACCATGTTAAGGCCTATAAAGGGTACTTAACACTGAAGGGAGTACCTGCTGACATGCTCTCTGAAATTTTTGCCCAATCTCTGGATGAACACCTGAAGGCGTGCTTCTATAATCTTGACCTTAAGAACTTCCCCACTTTCGAAGATATTACGGTGGAGTTCTGTAAGCACTATGCTGACAATGTCGAGATTCAAACCAACATAAGAACATTGGAGGTGATGACACAGAAAGAAAAAGAAGGCTTTCTTGAATTCCTTGCAAGATGGCGCTACTGAAAGCGTGAAGCGCCAAGAAGCCCGATGAAGTTGAAATGGTAGATAAGTTCGTAAAGAATCTACGACCTGTTTACCGTAATGCTCTGAAATACCAGAATTTTGGTTCTTTCAAAGAATTGATAAGAATCGGGATAAAGGTAGAAGATGATGTCATAAGGGCAGAGGCTGAAAGGCCGAAAGGGTACCAAGGGGCCTCATCGTCTAAGGGCAAGGCCCCAGCAACCGCCCGTATTGATGAAGCCATCAATCTCTTAGAAGGGCAATCGAAGAAGTCGCAGCGCCAAACACCTAGGGCATTCCCCGATATCGGATGCACTTATACATACGCTCTCCAAAGGCTCATAGCCCAAGGAAAGCTGAAGCCTATTGGTCCAACTCCGGACCCTTCTGCTGATCAACAAGGTAAATGGTATAAACCAAATGCCTACTGTGCCTTTCATCAAGGGAAAGGCCATGATACTGAAAGGTGCTATCGACTGAAGCACGAAATCCAAGACATGATCGAGAATGGAACACTCCCGATCCCAACTGTTAAACCCAATAACATCACCAATCCATTTGGCGATCATGCCAACTTTGTTTCTGTCGAAGACGATGTCGATTATTCCCATCTTATCCGCCCATGTCACTTGAAAGGGGTGTTTATCGGGAAAATATTTGTGGATTGCTCTAAATTTTTGCCAAGCCCGAAGAATGAAATTCATGACGGGAGTCTTGCTATAGAATGTACTCCTCTCGTTAACGAAGTTAATAAAAGATAATTCGATTCACCGACCTTCATCATTGGCGTAGATCCTCAGAGGACTACCTCGGGATGGAGGCAGACCATCAAGGGGATCAAGGACAAGAGCTGAACATCTAAGCTGACAGCTGAACAAGAGAAAGCTCATGACCAGATTTGAAATTATGAGTCGGGATCTGTTTTCTTATCTTAGTCGAGTCGAGTCTAGGACTTTCTTTTCCTGAAGTTGAGTCGTTTGTTCCGCGATGACCTAGGGTGTGTCCTAGGAATCGTTCCTTCGAGTCTGTTAAGCATTTGTCATTCCAATAAAAGTTGCAGTTCGTTTCCAAATATGTCTTGTTTCCAATCCTCAATCATTCTGACACATGATAAAATGCACAACACACTCAAAGGCATCCCTGGGGTGGAAATATGTCCCGTTTCAAAACGTAAGGTACAATAGGATTCCGTGTCTGTTTCCTTTACCTATTCCATGTCTGGCGGTAGAAAACCTCCATCTGAACCAATGTTTATGACAAGATTTTAGATGATTCTATGACAAACCCGGACTAGCTCCTTGTTTCCCCTATCGATGATGGAAGGCAAGCCTTTTCCTCACAAAATCATCCCATCTCGAAGAGAGAAGATATCAACCCGTTCTAACAAGGAATTGTTAGTTCTTACCCAAATTAGTTGGCGAAGCCATGTTTTCAAGGTGTATCCATTTGTGACTAGGAGAATGAGTAGAAGACCATTTTTTTTCAAAAAGAATGAAAAAAGAGAAGAAGGAGAAAAATGAAAAAAAAGGAAAAAAGGAAAAAAGAAAAATGATGAAAGAAAAAGAAAAAGGAAAAAAGATGTTGAAGTTGAAGTTATTGCAGAACGCTTTTGGTTTAATGTCGAAGTTACGGAAGTCAGAAGTCAGTCAAGTACCCATAGTTGAAGTTCAATGGGCGAAGCCCAAAAGCTTAAGTAGTATCCTCTTTACCCCTAAGTCCTTCCTAAGACAGTTACAAGGGGATAGTCGGGAATTTTGAGAATCATTCCGCTTGTGTTGTTACACCCAGCTTTTAGGGTCCAGACATGGAAATTTGAACCCACGTCGATTCCCTACCCATTTGTACTCGGGTTTCATCAAACCTGAGACACCATTTCCAACCACGTTATAAGCCATAGCCTTTAGCCTTAGCACCACAAAACGAACCTTCAGAATGATGGTTTACCTTTCAAACCTATTTTTTACCAAGCTCCACATCCCAAAGAACCACAACCTTTTGTACCAACCCTAGACACGAGATTTAACAGTACCTTACAGGCTAGTATGGGATATGACATGATACCTTAGGTGAAACCTTCGAGTGTGTACACACAATCAAAATGCCATGTTTATGCACCATGATCGAACTACGTCGGATTTGATTTCGCTCCACGCGAATACGTAGGCAGTCCTTCAGAATAAGGGATTCAATCCACTCATCAACCAAGTTGTCATCTTGTCGGTTTATTACGGGTCTTAACCAAGTCCAAATGAAGCCATCTTTGTTTGAGTCGGTCTTAGCACTCGATGTAGGCTAGGATAAGGATATAGATTCGGATGAATAGTATCAAGTCTCAGAATGAGCCTTATCTAACGGTGTAGATAAAGATGCTTAGTCAGATAGGTGTGGGTTTTTTGTTGGGAACAGAAAATATGAAAAACCCGCTGAAAAGAATGAAGGCGTGGGAGAAAAAAATAGTAAAAGCCCGCTGAAAAGAAAGAAGGCGGTGGCAAGAAATGATGAAAACTCGCTGAAAAGAAAGGAGGCGAGGAGAAGAGTGATAGAATGTTCCCAACAAGAGTGATGTGTGATGTCCAACTGTTCTCGTAAAATCAGTCTGTGTTTAGTGTCTAGGCGAAGCTAACGTTGTTGCTCTGTGAGTTTAATCCACCTTGTCAATACCAAGTGATCTTGATTCCCATGTGCCCTCGGGAGCACGCCCATGCCATACGATATCTCCGTCTTAAGTCCGACGACCTTGTGATTCCCATTTGCCATCTTTTGGCGCCAGAACGGCCAATTTACATTTCTACCCCCACTAAGTCAATAATTGAATTAAAACCCGTGCACACTTACGGTTTTATTTTCCTTTTTTGTTTTACGGTAGCGGGCTACGCCCACGTTGTTTACGGGTCATACGGAGTGTCTGAGTCGTATTTCATGCTCATCCATCAAGGTTCGATTTAAAAAAAAATTCAAAATTTCAAAATTCCAAATACTTTTTGCAAATTGTGGATAGATGATCCAAGTAGTGGAATCCTTGTGGGTCGATGATCCAATCCTTCGAAATTCAAAAATTCAAAATTCAATTTTTGAAGGGCCGATGGCCCAATATTCTAAATGATGACAAATTCAATTTTCGGGTCGATGACCCAATCATTCAAAATTTTCAAATTCAATTTTCGGGTCGATGACCCAGTATTTCAAATGATCCAATTTCAAGATCGATGATCCAAATGTGCTTATGTGATGATTATTGCTAGTACGTTTTTGTGTTTCAAATATAGCAGGATATGCTTCAACTGGGGGCTCTAAAGTCTTCGACTTTAGAGCCATTATCAAATCAGGGGCTCGAAGCCGTTGGCTTCAGAGACCATTATCAAGATGTAAAGGATGATGTCCACCAAGAATTCAATTCAATACAAGAGTAAGAGATGGAAGAATTCTGTAGCTGAAAGCAAATGATGAAAGCGGCGACAACCTCCTTGGAAAGCCCCGTCCCATTTTGGACAAGTGCCAGCAGATGATAAATTTTGGGCAAATGTCAGCAGATGATGAATTTTGGACAAACGCCAGCAGATGATAAACTTTGGGCATGTGTCGGCGATTCTTGCCGAACTACGACGCGGGTTTGATTCCGTCGAGAAACGGATACGTAGGCGCCTAAGGATAAGGCTCAACCCACCATATATGCAATTTGTGGGTCGACGACCAATGACGATAATTTGACTGTGAAGCAAGAGTCAATCCCCAACGAAGTTTCGGGTATGATCTCTTCTTATGGCTGGCGAGCTTATATACGCAAGTCTAATGGACTATAAACGACCCTTGAGAATCCTCGGTCGAAATGGACTGGGGTATACTTTGACTTTCGCCTTGTCCAAGCCTCAGTCAAAGTGGGGGCTCTGTAGATACCCGTATCCGTCGATATTGGAATTTATAGAGAACCCGACAAACACCCGATGATGATAGGACACATGTATTTATTTAGTTGTCATTGTCATTATTTGGGTTCGTTTTACGATGTAGAATGAGCGTTGTCGACGGAGTATTTTAATTTAAATGATATTTAAATTAAATGTTTTTTTAAGTGAATTCATTTTATTGCTTTATTTTGAATTTATTTTCTCAAAGTTTATTTTATTGAAAATAAAATAAATATTTGATTTGAAAAATCATTTTATGAGTATATTTGATTTGAAAAATCATTTATTTTAATGTGTTAATTGATTTGAAAAATCGATTTAAAAATCGAGAAAAACTCGTTTTGAACACGCGTTTTGGAGCGCGATTTTAGCTCAGTTTTTGAGCCCGTTTTCTTTACGAGTTGGCACGAATCTCGAGTACACTAACCAACCTAAGCCTCTACCCATCCAACCCCAGTTCGAACCCCATATCCACGGCCCAAATCCCGTCCCAAATCACCCCCAAACAGCCCGCATACACAAAACAGCCCCCCCTGTTTTGCAGCTCAATCCCGAGCCCAAAACCCGCTCCAAATACCACCAAAACCTGTACCCATTAACCCTAACCCATACCCTAGTATACTACCCATATTACCTTAGCTTAACCACCAAGCAAACCCCTCTCAAACCCTCACAAAAGATGCTGGACAGCAGCTATGCGTGAATGAGCCCGTCTGCCTCTCCTCCCTTTTAACCTATTTTAACTCCTTATAAATACCCCTCCTTCACCATACATTAATTCCTCTAAGTTCTACATACATCCTACCTTCACTCACAAGCTTGAAACCTCAGAAACAAACTCTAATTGCCTCTCAAAAACCCTCCACAAAACCGACATCCAAACTGAAACAGTTTGTGTGTCCTCTTCGAAAAATAATTCGTTCCTCCATCAAACCTCCGTCAAAATTCGAGTTTCTTGTTTCTAATTAACCATATAAAATCCATCTACACATTAGACAAAGGTTTACGAGCCAAATTGCCCTTGAGAGTACACGAAATCCCTCGAAAAACAGAGTGTTATACACTCTGTTTTCGCGGTTTGTTCCTGTCTGTCCAGTTCTGTTTGTGCTCGTTTTTCGTGCCCAATAACTCAAAACGAGCAGGGTTAGTTTTAATATCTCTGTTCTCCTCTCTTTCTAGTTTTCAAAACATCTTTTAAATCGAATTTTCATCGTGAAACGAGAGAGAAATCGCTGTTTGAAAGTTGCTGTCCAGATTCGATAAAAACGCGTGTTTGCTTTGTTTCTTCGTCGACGACGGCCTCTCGAGATAAAATCTACCATCGATTACGACCCAAGATTAGGTTGAGGGTGCATCAAATCCTCCTCTTTCTCCCTTTTATTTCGTTTTTTTTATGTTTGTTTTTTATAGGTTGTTTTTATTCGTTTATCGTTTTGTTTATCGATTGTTTAATTAACTATGAAACTAGTTTAGTCCGAGTATGAGTTAAAGTACCACCATGAACACCCGCGTTGACTTGAGATGGGAAAGAAACCGCTACATCAGTCGGTCGTACACCCTCGTCTCATTTACATATCCTCGTGTTCAAGGTAGGGCATAAATAAAACGGATTTTTGACTTCGCTCTTCGCTTTTGACCCCTCTCTTCTCTCGTGTGATTCGACCTACCCCTGGACCATTTACATGTTAATACGACCTCTGATTGTTAACATATGACTTATTTAGACGACATTCGATCATTTAAATAACCTAATTAGACATGTTAGGGTGCTTCGACATAGCTTTTAAAATCAATCGACAATTCTGTAACTTAATGAACGCATCTCTCTCTTTCACCTAATTTCTCGCTAGTATAAGAGTGCGTGACTAGCACCTTCTTATTAACACTCGATGAGTTAAATTAATTAGCAAACTTGACCTAATTTGACCCCTTTAGGCCGTGTAGAATACACCTTTGCGCGACATCCTTTCAATCGATCAACGTCGTTTCTAACTTGTTTTCTAATTCGTTTCGAGCTCGTTTCGCAATCAATCTATCTAACCTAATGAACCTGACCTAGGACCTAGGGTTGGACGTGGCTTTAGGCCGTGAGGCTTGGCCGTGTACTTTGATCTTTCTTGTTTTGTTTGTTTTACATCGTTCGTTCTTTACTTGCTTTGTCGCTTGTAATTTATCGTTTGTTATCGAGTTGTAATCTTCAAGTTAGCTTTCTTTTATCGAGTCAAATGATTTCTAAAAACCTTAGTCTTGTTTGGTTAGACGGTTGTTCCCCAATGCATGTAAGAGCGTAGTAAATCGCATGTTGTTTAAAGCAACATGGCCCGATTTATGCTAATGCATGCTTTGGTGCGTGGCCTTATGTCTAATTCGATGAGATTAAGTGAAAGCACGCATTACGAGGAGTGACCCAAGGCCGTGAGTCATGTAAGCCGTGGGCCACCCCTTTGTGCACGGTTTCCTAGGCCGAATGGCCGTATATTGCGTCGTGTGTGTAGCAATTGTATTTAGATCGAGTTGTATCTTTAATTTATCGTTGTGTCGGCATGAAATGCCTGGGTTGTAATAGGATAGATCCCAATGGCTCCCCCATTCCTCCTAAGCCGTGTGTGCGCATCTTTTATTTCAAATCAACCAACATGCTAAAACAACTTTGACAAAGTTAGTATTCATGCATTAAACGACATAGAAATTATTGTCACATGTTAGGGTTTTAAAACGATGTTTGCATATCATATATCATAGTAGCTATGACCTTGTTTGAAATTCGACACTTGACTTAGTAGAGGCCGTTATCGAAGGGCGGGGTTGGGTGTCCTTATGGGCTTCCCAACACGTACCCTCACCCCTTACTCAAGATCTATGGTTTGTGGATCCGTCTAAATACCATTGGATTACGAGAGTCATTCAAATCGATTGATATAGGGTACAAGTCTTTATCTTTAATCACTCGTAGTCGATTGGCTTTATGCTTTTCGATGAAAGGTGTAAAGTTGACTTGAACGGTTCCAAGTTCCCAGAAAACTTGGTGGCGACTCTAATTTGTCTTAATTCGATTCGAAAGAACCTCGAGTCGATTGTGCCTAGTGTGGATCCCGCGGACGCAGTTCCCGAGGGCCTTGTCCACACACATACTTTTGTAACTGAGACATATGGAACACATTATGTACATGATCCAAAGCTGGTGGCAAAGCTAACCGATAAGCAACCTCTCCCACACGATCCAAAATCTCATATGGTCCAATGAACTTTTGGTTTAATTTCCCTTTCTTGCCAAACTGCATAACCCTACGCATAGGTGACACTTTCAAAAGAACCTTATCCCCAACCCCAAACTCGATGTCCCGACGATGTAAGTCCGCATAGATCTTTTGTCGATCCTGGGCCGATTTCATCTTTTGCCGAATCACTTTCACTTGTTCTATCATCTCCTGTACCATCTGTGGTCCTAAAACCACTGCCTCAGCACTATCGTCCCAGCAAATCGGACTCCTACACCTCCTCCCATATAAAGCATCAAAAGGAGTCATCCCAATACTCGTATGGTAGATGTTGTTATAAGAAAACTCGATCAAATCCAGCCTATCTACCCAACTACTACCAAACTCCATCACATAAGCTCTCAACATGTTTTCCAAAGTCTCGATAATTATCTCTGTATGTCCGTCTGTTGCAGGATGAAACGCAGTACTCATCTTCAAGGTAGTTCCCATCAACACCTGCAACTCTTACCAAAACCGAGAAATGAACCTCACATCCCGATCTAACACAATGTCCTTTGGTACCCCATGTAACCTCACCACATTTTTCCTGTAGCCATTAGCCAACTGCACCTTACTTCATGTATCTTTCATTGGAATAAAGTGAGCTGACTTAGTCAAACGGCCAACGATCACCCATATCATGTTATTACCTTGCTAGCTCCTCAGTAAACCCATTATAAAATCCATGGAGATAGACTCTCATTTCCACTCAGGTATCTCAAGAGACTGAATCTTACATTGTGGTTTTTGCTGATCCCCTTTGACTCTTTGACATGTCAAATACTTAGCCACAAACTCAGCTGTCTCCCTTTTCATCTCAGGCCACCAGAAAATCATCTTCAGATCTCTATAAAGCTTATCACCACATGGATGCACTGAATACGGTGTGCAATGAGCCTCTATCATGATTATCTTTTTCAACTCCTCATCCCTAGGCACACATCATCTTCCATCAAGTCGAACACTCCCATCAGAATGAATAGAGAACTGAGACACTGTCCATTTCTCTACCCCATTCCTCCACTCCCGAATCTTATAATCAAGAGCCTGCTTCCTGCGAATATCATCATAAAGATTCGGCTCCACTGTCAAGTCTCCTCTAGCATCCCCTTTTTGAATCACATGTATGCCCATCTTACCTACCTCATCTCTCAACCTCATCGAAGACATAGTTGTGTATAGAGAATGCACACTCTTCCTGCTTACCGCATCAGCAACCATGGTTGCCTTCCCTTCATGGTATATAATGTCCATGTCATAATCGCCTATAAGCTTCATCCACCTCCTCTGTCTCATGTTCAGCTCCTTTTGAGTAAAGATATCCTTTAGACTATTTTGATCCAAAAATACCTTAAAGGTTGCCCCACAAAGATAGTGCCTCCAAATCTTGAGTGCAAACACAACTCCACCCAACTCCAGATCATGTGTCGAATAGTTCTCCTCATAAGTCTTCAATTGCCTAGAAGCATGGGAAATTACTTTCCCGTTCTGCATCAACACACAACCCAACCCGTTCTTTGAAGCATCTGTATACACCTCAAAACTCTCACACCCTTCAGGTAAAGCTAAGACTGGGGCTGTGGTCAAACGCTCCTTTAATGTTTGGAACGCGGTCTCACAACTTTCATCCCATCGAAACCTGTTCTCTTCATCAACGCGGTCATAGGCCTCACAATCTTCGAAAAGTCTTTCACGGACCGTCGATAGTACCCTGCCAAACCCAAGAAACTCCGATCTCGGCCGCATTATTTGGTGCTTACCACTTTTCTACTGCCTTTATCTTGCTAGGATCCACAGATACACCCTCTTTCGAAATCAGATAACCTAGAAAAGCCACTTTCTCTAGCAAGAACTCACACTTAGACAACTTTGCATACAACTGGTTGTCGCGTAGAGTTTGCAACACCAACCTCAAGTGCTCCTCATGCTCCTCCTTAGTCTTAGAATAGGCTAAGATATCATCTATGAACACCACCATGAACTGATCCAAGAACTGACTAAAGACCCGGTTCATCAAATCCATAAACACTGTCGGCGCATTAGATAACCCAAACGGCATCACCACATACTTATAGTGAACATACCTCGACCGAAAAGCTGTCTTTAGTACGTCTTCATCCCGATTCCTCACCTGATGGTACCCTGATCTCAGATCAATCTTTGAAAAGACTCCAACCCCACTCAACTAGTCAAACAGATCATCTATCTGTTGGAGTATGTGCCCTCGACAATAGTGCGATCACATTATTAAAACTCATAATAAGAATATGTAAAGGGATGATTTAATTTTATACGGCAAAATGGTCAACATTAATCAGTAATGATTGGCTGACTAAAGTTTGACATTACTGTCGTTTGACGGTGGTGATGAGTTGATCCCTTAAGGTCACACCTAAAGGACAATTCCCTTAATAGATAAATTAATTAATTGTATAATGATACAAATTAATTAATTCCTTAAAATTGAACAATTTACATATGTGAGTGAGAATATGAATCTTGTTGTAATTCGATTAAATGAGATTCATTTTAGTAATTAAGATGTTATATTACTAAAATTTTGTTTTATGAAACAATTAAAATTAAGAAGTAACGGTTAATTATAATTGCAATATGTTGTAGATTATATTAACATGAACCATTTTATTTACTTGTAATTGTGAATTACTAGTCAATTGTTGTATATAATTAAATTAATATATGTAATGATATTTAATTGTTAAATATGCATTAATATTATTAAACACATGTTACATGTTACACATTATATGACAAAATAACAAATTGACAAAAATAAAATGGAGTTCATTTTATCTAATGGACCGGTTTTTTAGAGGAGAATTGGAGGGTGAATTGTTTAATTATTTTTTATTGTGGAGAACACAATGATTAAAATTATAGGATAACCTTCACCCTAATACTCTTTGATTAGAACAACTCTACAAAGAAAAGGGGCATGCATTGGCTCTCTAATCCTCTCCCCTTCCAACCGGTTTTTCCCCTCTTCAATAATAAGAATTGTTATTATTATTTTTCATTCATTCATTCTTAGATTTTCACATCTTACTTCTCTCCATCTCTCTAAAATAGGTTTTAGAAAATAATTGTTCAAATCTAATTTATTTAAATTACTAAAAGTAGTAATAGAAATAATAATAATAATAAGATTAATTTTAAGGTCACTAATAATATATATCTAGTTTATATATTAATTAGATTTAAGGGTTGTCTTGGTGCAATTGAAAGGAGGTTCTCACACTATTGAGACAAGGAGAATCATCCATTTACTTTGAGCTCAAGAACAAGTAAGAAAGGTGTTCTTACTTGTGCCCTGTAAACCGATTTCTCTAATGTAAGGAACATTTTCTTTACTTATTATCTTATATTTTGTTATGCATGCATAAGATCATCATCTAAATCAATGGATATTTTAGATAAATAATTAAAGAGTTTAATTTAAGGGTTAATGAATCCTCACACTATCCTTGACAAAGGATACTTGTTCTTCACTGTAACACTGTTCAGCTCTCTGTAGTCGATACACAATATCAAACTCCCACACAAACAGAACTGGTGCTCCCCACGTTGATACACAAGGTTTAATGTATCCATTCTCTATCAAATCATCCAACTGTTTCTTCAGCTCCCTTAACTCCTTAGGACCCATGCAGTACGGGGTCTTAGAGATTGGTGTCGTCCTTGGTTTCAACTCCACACTGAAATCTATTTCTCTCTTGGGTGGTAAACCCAGTATCTCGTTCGAAAAATCATCTAGAAACTCTCCCACCACTAGTATCTCATCTGCTGTCGGCTCTACAACTATGATCTTTCACATGGTATAGAATCAAAGGACACCCTTTCCTCAAGTAAGACTTCATGGTCACCGCTGCAATTACTTTGACTTTGGGTTTGACAACAAACCCACGATAAGAAACACTAACTCCCTTAGGACTTCTCAAAGTGACTTTCTTTTGGTGACGATCTATTCTAGCCTTGTACTTACCCAACCACTCCATACCAACTATCATCTCAAAACCATCCATAGAAAATTCTAACAAATCCACTAGAAGATCAACCTGCCCAACAATCATGGATACACCCTTATACAACCTCCCACAAGACACTAACTCACCCGACGGTATGAAAACCTCATCTTTTACAGACTCAAACTCTCTCAAATCCATAGACTTAGCATGACCCGACGATACAAAAGAGTGTGACGCCCCTAAATCAAATAAAATAAAGGTCGAAACATCATTAACAAGAAAGGTACCAGTGATTACGTCTGCATCATCCTTAGTAGCTTTCTTGTCCATCATAAACAGCTTGCCACTAGTCTTTTACCCACCTCCTTGAACTGTACTAGCTGAAGTAGATGGCTTGGCAGTTAACCCCTGATTGTTGTTAGCCGCCGGTTTTTGGTAAGAATTACCGCCATTGAGGTTGGACCCACCGTTTTTACCATGCCCTCCTTGATTATTCCATGACCCATCCGGTCGGATGATAGCATAGCTCTGTGTCGGACCCTGCGAAAAGCTCCCCTATGACGACCTCTAGAAACCTCTTCCCCCGGTACTAGTACACTCATGTCTCTTGTGGCCCATACCGCCACAGTTGAAACACGAGATATTCCAACTGCTGCTACTACCACAACCACTCCCATAAGAAGCTCCACCACTAAAACCTGATCCCGATGAGTAAGCCCTTGCCTGGTTATGATTACCCCTCTTTTAGCTAGACTGACCACCACCCTCACTCACATCCTTTCTCTTCTCCGGACCCCTCTCTTTGGCCATCTCGACCAACCTCTCAGCTCTCCCTGCCCTCTCATAAACTTCCTTAGCATCTGTAAGGACCCCAACCGGTAGCTTCTCCATGATCTGATAGGTCAACCCCTTCTCAAACCGGAGTGCCATGTTTTCCTGACTCGGCCCCATGTCCTCAACATATCTCGATTTCTCATTAAATTTATGGTAATACTCAGCCACCGTCATATCTGAGGTCATATTGAAAGAATCAAACTCCTCCCTCAACTTACTACGAACATGTTCTGAAACAAACTCTCTTCTCATTGCTCTCTTGAACTCAGCACATGGTATATAAGACTTACCCTGCTTCAGATAAAGAACTGGGGCACTCTCTCACCTTGTCCCACCATTCCCTCGCATCATCTCTCAAGTAGAACGCAGCTTGTTCCACCTTAAAATCCTCGGGATAATAAACCACTCCCAAGATATTCTTCATCTCTCTATGCCCATTGTTGAGCAAAATTGGCACACCAGTACCCATATATTCCTTTGGGTTAAAGCGGGATACCGTAGTGCTCATCTTGGCAAAGTCTGTCCCGGCATCTTTGTCTTTTTCAAAACTCTTAAGGGCCTTGGTAAGCGCATCTTGATGCTCAAGCATCTTGTAAATCTCGTCCATACTCATCTCCTGAGCCCTAGCATACATGGCAGATCTCTTTGGCGGCATATCTTTGAGCTATAAGAGAAGAGATAAACGTAAGCACATAGCCTACGTCTCAATGCAAATATGACCCGTACAGAACCTACTCTATCGAGAAACCACACCCACTCGATTGAGTAGAGGTCACTCTATCGAGTTGCCGACTTACTCGATCGAGTTCCCCAACTCCAGAACCTGACCAGAACTAACACAAAAACGCACTCGATCGAGTCACATACATACTCGATCGAGTACTCCCCTTACTCGATCGAGTCACACAAAACAACGGCTACTGCCCAACATTTTCATATACCCACTCGATCGAGTTTAGCCCACTCGATCGAGTCTACTCTACTCGATCGAGTTACCCCCACTCAATCGAGTCATGCTGACATTTCTAACTACCCGCATGCCTTTAACTTTATAATTTTTCACAACAATAAGATATACGTATACAACACAAATATGTCATATTCATATGTTACTATTATAGCCACACTATAAATCACTTAATCATGCATCATGCTTAACCACAATTATTTTAAAATATACAACCACCTTCACCTTTCTCCATCACATCCTCCTTTCATCCACACATCATTCATCCAACATATTCATATAACATTATTAAACACATAGCGATCCCATGACACCCCATAGTGACCGGTTCAAAGTTGTAGGGGGAGTTCGTGACTTTAGGACGTCTCCCAAGTCGTTGCATTAGCTCCTAACAACTCCTACTCAGGTTCATTTTAATTTGACTCTCTACATTCATTGGGTTCATTAGTTATAGGTTCCAAAATCGTCGCTCTGATACCACTTTGTAACACCCCCATACACCAAGGTGCCTTACCAAGACCACCTAATGCATGAGAGTGTTACCATCTCGGTTACCCGAGGCAATGAATATCAAATAGACCATAAAAGAACGTACTATTATAAAATATTTTAAGTGTATACATCAAAACTCAAAAACTGTAAAGTATGATATAACTGTTCCAAAATCAAAAACCAACTAAACTAAATGTAAAGAATTTGACATAACAGCGGAAGACTTCTAAACGACCCGTGTTGACTCAAGCCCAGCTATCCCTCGCGCATCCATATCATACCTGCTCAATAACTACTCACCATCCCCGAATGGATCACCACAGTTTTTAAAACATTTAAACGGGGTCAGTTACTGATTATACAATATAAGATTAAACAACAACAATACACAACATAATTCTCCAACACCGTCACATCACCAAACACCTGACTAGCCTGAAGGTCTAGTCCTGCCAAATTACGACCGTAACCAGTAATCCACATCGCCAATGGGGGGACCGCAGCCGTTCCCACCTAAGCCTCGCTCATCAATACCGAGCGCAAACCCATGTTCCTTAATGTGCACATTCTTTCTTGTGGCGAGTTCCATAAGGGGAAAATCAAGGGCGTGAAGCCACTCCCACAAGTGACTCTACTCAGCGGAGGGCGGATCTCGTGAACCATAGACGAACAACAACAACCAACTACAACATCAACAATTCCAATTCAATTACGATATAAACAAATGCCATTAACCAATAAACCAACAGTCAACAACCAATAACTATCTCATGATAATGTAAACAATAACTGCGTAGGAAAACCTACCTGGAAATGCAATGACCACAATCGACACAACAACAGATAAAAAACGCTCCTCTATGAAATCACCTCTTATCGATCTTACAATCATACAATCACCAACTAATACCAACAATACACCCAAAACCCACAAATTACCCAATTAGGGTTTAAAACAAAATCAACGAAACAATATAAAAACTGTACTAGGATCTTTCCCACAAAGGGACGGTCTCAAAGGTGTAAAGAACTCTGGAATCCGACAACACTAGCCCTTAGGATTTGATAGCAATGTGAGAGAGAAAAGCTACGTAACTTGATCTCTTGTGTAAAATATTTAGAATAGGGTAAAAAATAAAAAGAAACTAATAAAAATCCTTTATATACCAATCTCGCGTTGCTATCAAAACCCGGCCAAAAACCCGTAAAAACCGATGCACTCGATCGAGTAAGTGAGGTACTTGATCGAGTGGCCCCTACTCAATCGAGTTGTCCCCTACTCAATCGAGTACCCAACAGATAGAACACTCTCCAGAACTCCAGTACACAGTTACTCGACAGAGTAAGCCTTACTCGATAGAGTACCCAACAACACATAAAACCGTATTATTACAGACTCCGCTGGTTACATAGATTCACGTAAATCCACATCAGGATATGTGTTTATACTAGCTAATGGAGATGTGTCATGGAGGAGTGTGAATCAAACCCTTACGGCTACTTCTACTATGGAGGCTGAGTTCGTATATATCTTGTTTTGAGGCTACCTCACATGGTGTTTAGTTGAAAAGTTTCATATCTAGGCTGAGAGTTGTTGACGCAGACCGCTAAGAATGTATTGTGATAATTCAGCTGTTGTGTTTATGACCAAGAATAATAAAAGTGGAAGTCAAAGTAAACACATCGACATAAAGTATCTAGCCATAAAAGAGCGTGTTTAGGAAAAGAAAGTGATCATTGAACACATTAACACAGAGTTGATGATTGCAGATCCCTTGACTAAAGGCATACCAATTAAGACTTTCAAGGATCACGTAGTGAGAATAGGACTTGGTTCCATTATGTAGTACATTCATTAAGTTTTTGTAAGAAACTTTTATTATGTTGGATATTTTCTCGTTGTGATTTATATGCGCATATTTATAAAGTAATGTTAAGAAATATCATTTTTTTTTGCACCTCGAGTAAACATGGGGTTTACTCATTAAGTTAAATGTGTGTGGTGTGAGTGACTTTATATATTGTGATACATGTGTTGGAGCTTGTGTCCTCCACAAATTAGTGTGATAACATTTGTAAATCTCTTACAGGTTCACAAGGGTATACTTCGTATTTTATCAGTTAATTAACGATTACCTAATAACGGTTGGCTTGCTAGAAATTTTGACGTTATTATCATACAGATGGCGGTGATCAACTGGTCCCTAAAGGTCACACCAATAGAATGTGTTTGAGAGATGTGGTTATGGAAATGTAATCACATTGATGCCTTATATGACTAAACAGTTAGTCAATGTGTTGATGAGACAATTATTTAATAAAGATTAAATAATATTAGTTGAGACGAATTAACTGTCAATTCGTAAATTGAATATAATAAGTTATATTTAATTAAATGTATGTAGTGTTAGCTTGGACGAATTAATATGTTAATTCGTACTTAAATGTAATCAGTTATATTTAATCAACAAGATGAATGTGTCATAGTGGTAATAGTGAGGGTACTCAAACCAAGAGGTTGTGGGATCGATCCTCACTAGATGACAATTTATATTTAACACATTTTATACATTTTTGGAAACCGAAAATAAGGAATTAAAACTCCTTATTATCTCGGTATATGGGCCGAAATTAGGAGATGAGAAATCTCCCTATGGACTTCTCTTTTTCGGTTATAAGAAGAGGAGAAGGGAGAATTTTTCTGACCTAATATTCTTTTTCCCAATTCTTGCCTCCTCTCATCGAAAAAACACAAAAAAACCTAAAATTAATCTGTTGATTTGGGGATCGATTCTAGCAAAATAGCAAGTGCATATCTCATATCATCTTGGGTGCAACTGATAGGAGAATATCATTGCGATATTGTTCATATGCCATATAAGCTAGGACCGAAGGTTATTTCGTCATCTCTTTACCCCCTTTTGTTTATGCAATTTTATTTATGACATGCTTTCATCATGATAAATTCGTTATAGTCCTTAAATTTAAAGGGATGCATACAGATAAATCCCACAAGTGGTATCAGAGTCAAGGCCACGAATTTATTTTGATGATTTTCATAAAAATTGGATGTTAACAACATTAGGGTTTCGAAAATAAGAAAAAAAGGTGCGGCTGAAAAAAAAAAAATTGCCGAGTGAAAAAAATTTTTTGCCGTTTATTTTTTCTGTTTTTTTTTTTGTTTTTGTTGTTTTGATTTCCATTTGATTCATACATATTGTTGTTTTAATCAGTTAAGATGATAATAAAATGAATTTGTAGATGTTTTGATTTAATTCGGATTAAATTAAATTGTAAATGGAATCGTCATGTTGATGAGATAAAATTCGTTTTTGCTATATAGTTTTTAGCATATACGGTTAATCACGTTTCATTAATTCATATGCTAATCGTGTTCTAATAGCAACTATAAACGATTTTCCTTCATCTTTATGTTTTTGATATTTAGGGCATAATGCCGATTTTAAAAATATTGGGACTAATTTGTTTTAATTTTTAGTCGTTGAAAATTTTTTTTTTTGATTTTGCCATCGTTCACTTTGTGAGCGTTCAAAAAAAAAAAAAAAAAATTTGATGTGTTTCGGTTTTTAAAGGTAAAAACCGATTTTAAAAGAAAGTAACGGGCTGTTTTTTTTGCTTTCTTTTTTTTTGAGAAAAAAAAAAAAAATTTTTTTTTATTCTTTTATTCACGTTGGCGTAAATTTAAAAAAAAAAAAATTGTATTTTTCCTTTCGTTTTTGCTGAAAAACCGAGAGAAAAGTTTTTGGCCAATTAATTATTGTGAAGCGGTTCATAATTCATAGATACCTAATTATTTTAAAGCAGTTTAAAATATTCATGGATTAAATTCATATTACAAGTTTAATATGAATTAAGATTGAAATTAATGTGATTAATTGAGGAATTGTCACTTAATTTGATAATTTAAATAGGTGGTTTGGATAAATTAATCAACATAATTAAGGAATTGTGTCATGTATGTTTAATTTATTTTTAGTTGATGCATTTTATTTTTGTTGAATGAATCGTTAAATGAATTTATTTACGTTTTTTTTTTTTTTGCAATCGGTTGTAATTTGTAATACTTAGTGTGGCCTTAGTCAAATTATGTTTTCGTAATGAAGGAAACATAATTTTTTATGTAATTATGAGATCTCGAATCTCCTTTATTTTCCTTTAGTTTTGGGTTTTGAAATTAGAATGTAATAAATAGGTTTATTATGTAAATTTATTTATTGTAATTTTCGAAGAAGACTAAAGATGGAGATTGGAGCTCACTCCCGCTACATGGATTAAGATGGAACATCGAGACAAGCATCTCGGGTCCAAGGATGGATTCCAAATTTGTATTTAATGTTCATTTTGATAGGATAGGCCACACTAGGTATTAATTAACATTGCCACAATGGTATCTTAACCATCCTAATGTGTTTTGATTATGGTTTTGTCGGAAACCATGCGCAATCTCAATTGTCAATTGTCACTTGTGTAACACCCTTACACAATATTGCATCATAAACACTTTGCATCATAGCCTTAATGCTTCTACAAGCACTTTTAAGGGTAATCTTTATAGCTTACTTGGTAAAGATTACTTAAATTCGATTTTGAAAACAATTCATCATACTCAAAGTGTATGAAGTGTTATACATCAATACTCATTTAATTGATCCGGCAGCGGAAGCAAATGGAATCAATCAAATATGTTCAATTTAATTGAACTTAGTCATGAATCTTATCAACACAAGACTTCTTATATGACGCTAATATCACGTGGATTTATCTACATAAATCTAGATATTTAAGATGTATTTTAATACTCCAAAAGTCTTAAATCATTCTCAATGATCAATATGTCATCCACATATCGGAGTAATTAAAAATTCCGTAACTCCCACTAAACTTCATGTATAAACACAACTTCTCGACTTATCGAGAAATGTTTTATCACATGATCGAAATGTTGATTCCAACTCATTGATGTCCTACTTAAGATTCTCTCTTAAGTTTCACATTATCTTAGGATTGCAAGAATCTATAAAACTCATGACATGTATTGAATACATTCTTTCTATTGAAGAAGTGGGTTTTAGATTCACTCGCTATATATCTCATAATGATATATATCCCCAAGAAGATCCAAATAGACTTGAGCATTTCAACTAGTGCAAAACCCTTTGCAACCAATCTTGCATTGAAGTATCTCTTTATTAGTGCAAAACCCTTTGTCACTAATCAAGCCTTTTATTTCTGATTCTCATGGCTCTAAGCCTTGTATTGAGTTGTGACTTAAGCACTCTTATGTAAGTCATATGTTCATTACTTTCTAGAAGTTATCAACTTGAATCAAACGATTTCTCTTGTAAGTTGTAAGCTCTTTACTTTCTTAAAAGTAGCATGAATTCATCATTTTTAACAAGTGACGAATTTAACCTCCTAGGTTTTTGAAGAAACAATGTCTTACACAAAACGTCTCATGTAGCCATGAAAGACCAGTTTCTTGCGACATAACATTCTTTGTGGCATTCTTTGTGGCTCTTGAATAATTTCTCCCACTCTGTCTTCTAGAAATAAACTTGTATTTTAGTAAGACAGTTTCACGAGCCACAAACCCGTCGTACTTGTGATAAATGAAAAGGGAAAAATGAGCATTTGTTTCTTGTGAAAACTTACAAACATGGTACCCTTACCATTTCATATCTCATATGATTCGATTTAGTGGAAAAATAATTTAGACAAAATGATAAAATCCCCAAAAGGATCAAGTAACTCAAGGTAACTTGATCGAAGTCCAAACCTTATCGAATAGCGTTTGATTTCTTATCCATCCACACATTATTTCATAATGCGTGCTTAGAGAGATTAATTTGTGATACTATATCACAATTCATTTGGCTTATATCAAAGTCTTCACTTTGATAATCCCATCACGATTAAATCGTGATTCCTTGAACTCTTGAACTTCTTCAAAGATTTCTCTATTTACTTCATTAAGTGAACACACTAGTGTCAACTTAAATCGTTGGTAAAAGAAAATGATTAACCTATTATGGATCAATGATTTACAACCTCGATCTCCTTTTCAACCAAAAGGCATGAGACATCTTGCTTTGAATACAAGATACGCATATACCATTAACAATCTAATGGTTTCAAGAGTACTCGATAACTCTTTGCGTTAATCATTCCAAAATTTTAAGGTTTAATCTTGGGTTACCAATTTGAGTCTTGCATCATCTTCATGATATATCATTCTAGTTTGGTTTAGAATATAATCACCTTGATAATGGGCTAGCCATACATCAAATCGTGGTGTATAGGGTCACAAAAATGAAAACCTCTTTTGTATCTTAACAAGTTTATATTCTTATTTAGAGTTTATGCACTTAATAGTCACAATTAAGTACAACTTTAAATCCAAAAACTAGATCGAGTACACAATTACTCTATCTCTCGACATTATAGTTGCTTGTCGTCATATTCTAATCATCCTATGTATCAAGTACAATGATGAAAACCTCCATTGGTTTCTAATATTGACGATGTAATACTAGCAAAATTTATGTTTAATCAAATAAACATTTAACGAAGAAGGTCCCATTAGATGTCCCACAACTAACTTGTTGATTCTTCAATAATTTGGGGTAGTTTCCTTTCTCGTGTCTAACATTTAAGACAATGGAAACTTTATCGGTCGGGATTGATAGGTTTAGTATCGTCATTCTCAACAACTTTACCTTTAACATTACCTTGTATCAATTCCATTCTAATTTTACTTCTTTAACCTCGTCCTCATCTTAACGGTTTAAGAGAATGCTCCCACTCATTTCAATGAGTCTTTACTTAGAGAAGCAAAGGTGAATCTTATAAAGATTACTCTTTAATTCAATCGTTTTAGTCTTAAAACTTTCATTGAAGTGGTTGCGTTATTTTGGTCAATTACGAATTCTGACAAAACTAATTACCAAAACAATTTATCGCTTGTATATGAATAACAATCCATTGTAAGTAGATGTGTTAGTCAAGAATCAAAAACCTGTTTGATAATGAATAACTTTAATCTATACTCTTTACAAGAGATCCTTAGCAATGGTTCATTTGAGGTTTTAGAAGCAAATTCATATTTGTCTTTAGTTACGATGGATTAATGGAGATTTGAGTCAAAAATCGAAATGATATCGTATATGAATTGTGGTAAAGAAATAGAACAATGTGATAACGGAATAGTGGAAAACTTAACATTTATCGTTATAATAATACTTGTAAATAACAAGTAAAGCATTTACATAGTGACCTCTACCCAACTATGATAAATGATTCCAAGACCCAAATTCATATCGACTTAGGCACGGTATGGCCGATGAAACCCTTATCAATATAACTCGGTGGATTAACGCTTTAATCGATTCTACTTTTAGAACTCTTGGTCGATAAAATTACTTTAATAAATATCTATAGCCCGGAACACATGCAACTACGGTCGCGAATACTTCCGTTGAGCTCAATCCAAATTTCGAATAAATGTGTCCATGATCCAAATCCACATCAACTTGGGCACGGTATGGCCGATGAAACCCTCATCAACATGAATTCGGTGGATTGACATTTATCACCCACTTCCCCTACGTAACAAGGTTTGTACCCCGGTAGGGCCGAGTGCACTCCCTCACGAAATAGGTTTTCATGGTTTCTACTATTTGGTAAGGCTATGTCTCAATTGTTTATTTTAGCGAGAGGTCATGTCAATCTATTATCTATCACGTTTTAAGTGAACTAAAGCGGTGAACTACGATAATTTTAATTGACACGGTCGATAAACTCGATAAAATAAGGATGCATGTTTTAGTTATGGCGATTTAGCGATGCATGTGACATAAAATAAAATGCAAGCATAAAGATAAATAAATCCTAGTATGGCCTTTCCTAAAATAGAAAACTATTTATCTATTACATATTCGGAAACCAACTCCATTGGTCCCTTGAACTTCGGTTGTTTCACGCATCTCGAGGTAACACCGTCTTTATGTATCGCCATTCTTGAAGAAATCCGTCTTTGGGAACTCCGAAATGAATAAAATTACATAATAAACTACATAATTTCCTATTATACATTTGTAACTAAAATAAAATAAATCTATTAAATTACAAAACGGTGATACGAGATCACAATAAAAATTACAACCGAATCGATATTCCCATACATTTCGGGAAATACCAATTAAAATCTAAGGCCATACTAAGTAAAATTACATAATTCAAAATTACATAAATTAAAATTATGACAATCATAAAGAAAAATGCAGCATTATAATATGTATGAACATGCTCAATTTTTATGCTAAATCGCCTTTAATTAGCCAATATCGTATATTACTCGGTTTTTACGGATTTGCGTGATTTCAACATTTTATAATCACAAAAATACATAAACTCATATTTATGCATAAGTTAATTACCCTAACCTCTTAGGACTCAAAATATAGTCTTCACTAATAATTTGACCATAATTAACCCATATATACAAAATTGTTCATAAATGGACCAAAATTACAAAAATAAGCTATTAAACTTCAAATAAATCAAAAAATTTCAAATAAATTCAAAATTTAAAATTTAAATTCATGAAAATTCTGGAAAATTTCCATGACACTCATAATGTTCAAAATCTTAGGTTAAAAATTTCGAAAATTTACCGGAAAAACAATGTTGCGGTTTATCGATTTTAATAAAATAATCATAAAAACATGGGAAAAATTATATTCATTAACTTTTCAATTTTAGATCTGAAAATGATAATAAAATGCAACATTAGACGTTTTTCCTAAGTCATAGATTATGTTTTATTAATTTTCACTAATAATGTCACTATTTATGCTATTTTTCTTCAAAAATCCATAAATCATGAAAACAGACTTCTTTATAGCCAATTATTTTACACATATCTTGTAAAATTGCATGTGACAACATATTAATTTTCTATGACCAGATTCGAAATTTAAATCATATTAACCTATTTTTCACTTAAATCCGAATTTAATAATGAAAAATTCATTTTTCGAGCATAACAAGTCCAAAAATTATGAAAATTTACAGGTTATCTCAAAATAATATATGTGACAACATATCAAAAAACCAAGTGAAAATTCGAAGTATAGCTATTTTTAGACCAAAAATGACATTTTTACTCATAAAATCACATTTAAATGCCATTATTGTAAATTATGAACAATAAAAATCCGAAAAATTAACCAAAATATCCTAAAACATTTTAGGACCAGAAATATTAACATGCATGGATTAATTTCGTGATATATCATAATAACACAAATTTTACAAGTTTTATTTGTTATTCTTATAACTCGGAAAAACTTTTAACCGATTTGCATGCAAACAACCGTGGCTCTTGATACCGATTGAAGGAAATGTAGATTCATATACAAACTAACATACTCATATATGTCAAAATTAATTTGTCATAAAATTAAAACGGATTTTATGCATGCAAACAATAATATAATAGAGGAGAAATCATGTCCTTACAATGATGATTTCGGTTATATTGGGCACAAGAGAGATCACCTTTCTCTCTTGTTCTTGAGCTTTCCCTTATGGATGAACAAGATCTAAGTGTAAGATCTCTCCCTAAGCTTTATACCCAAGGCTTTCTCTTAATTTAATTAATATTACAAATACTAGGATAATATTAATCTTATGAAAAATTTAAACCAAAATGTTTGGTTTTTAGGCTCTCAAAACCGGTTGAGAGAAGAGGAGAGGAAGAGAGATTATTTTTGTCTCACTAGAAATAAAATTGTGATAAGAATGAATAATTATTTTTCACACACTACTCCATATAGTGAATAATAGAAAAATAAGAAAAAGAACCCTTGTTCTTTCCAAGGGAGAACCGGGTAGGGTGGAAGGAAATGGCCTATGCATGGCCTTTGTGCTCTTACACAAAAGGCACTAGGTATGCATGCCTAAATTAGAGTAATCATCATTATGCTTACCACTAACTTAAACAAACACAATATTTGTTTAAACAACCTCCCATTTTCGTCACATATGGTAATATGAGATCCATATTATTTTTGTCAAATGTTAATATGTCACATGTCATATGTGACATAAATTTGTTATGTATTTTTAACATATTAAAAATCAACGTATTAATAAAAATACGTCATATACAAAAATCGACTTAGTAATTTCATAATTACTTGTACCAAAATTTTACCAATTATAAATCACAACATATTGTATTTATAATAATTCATTCAAATTTAATTGTTTCTGTAAACAATAATTTCATCCGAGTAATGATACAGTTCGATTACTCAGACCGTATCTCATTTAATCGCATTTCAATTTGATACGTAAATTTAACTTCCAAAATCATCCGTCAATTTTTCAAGTAATTTAATTAACTCGTTACATTATACTATTAATTAAATGATCAATTAAGACTATTGCCCTATAGGTATGACCTAGGGGGTCAACTGATCACCACCGTCACACGACAGTAATGTCAAACTCTAGTCAGCCAATCATTACCGATATATGTTGACCAGTTGATAGTAACAATATTACTTCCCAATTGTATTCTTAAAATGAGATTTAATAATGATATTTAAATCATATGATCGCACTATTGTTGAGGACACATTTCCCAACAGCTTATAGTGATTTCATTATGGAAGCGGGTGCGATAAAGAACGTACTCATGTTTGCAATGGAAACCAATTTGCAGCGACGCTTCATTGCCCAAGGTGCGAACAAGATTTTCACCACGCTCACTAACGAGTTCTCAAAAGCACCGAGGATCATTACTTATGAGCATACCTGTCGCTTCTTTGATGCGAAACTCCAAAAGGGCCAACCGGTTAGCCCACACATTCTTAACATGATTGAGAATGTCGAGAAGTTGGAGGCACTTGATTGCAAAATCAGTGAGAGCATTGTTATTGACCGAATGCTTCATTTTCTTCACGATGGTTTTGCCCTTTTCAGGGCGAACTACTACATGAATGACTTGAAAAAGAGTCCTCATGAGCTACACTCCCTTCTCGTACAGACCGAGAAGGATATGAAATTGAGTGGGAGCATGAAGCAGGATGTTCTCACGATTTCCAACAAGGGTGAAGGTAAGGGCAAAGCTCCAGGCGACCTAACTGTAGGTAAGCCAAAATTCAAGAAGCCAGGAAACGGTAAGAGTGGGCCCAGTGAGACTAGTGGCTCACAGGGCAAGGCAAAGAGCAAGGGCGGAGACAATGAGTGCCACCATTGTCACAAGTCTGGACATTGGAGGAGGAACTGTCCCGTCTACCGTGAGGACATCAAAGCAGGCCGCGTCGTTCCTGTTGGTACGTCATCTTATATTCATATGATTGAGATTAACCATGCAAGTTTCGGAACTTGGGGACTTGATACTGGTTGTGGTTCTCATCTGTGTAATCATTTGCAGGGCCTAAAGAACATCATACCTCTCGAAAAAGGTGATGTGGACCTGCGAGTCGGGAATGAAGCACGAGTTGCTGCTGTCTCGAAGGGAACATATGTAATCCAACTCCCTAGTGGTTTTGAGTTATTTTTAAATAACTGTTACTATGTACCCAGTTTGTCTAAGAGCATTATTTCTATTTCCGTACTTGCTAAAGACGGTTTTGCATTTTCAATAAAGGATAATAGCTGTATTTTCTCTTTCAATGAAATGATTTATGGCAAAGCAGTTTCCATGAATGGAATTTACATCTTAGATCAAACCACGGAAGTATTACACATGAATAATAAGAAATTAAAGGTTGGTGACAAAGATCAAACCTATCTATGGCATTGTCGAATGGGACACATAAATGAGAAACGCGTAAAGAAACTCGTCGATAATGGGACTATTCCCGCATTCGATTTTTCTACAAATGGCACGTGTGAATCATGTCTCATTGGCAAAATGACTCGAATTTCCTTCAAAGGTGTTGGAATGCGCGCTAGTGACCTATTAGGACTCATACATACTGATGTTTGTGGACCTATGTCAATTACCGCTATAGATGGCTATAGATATTTTATCACTTTCACGGACGATTTGAGTAGATACGGGTATGTCTACTTAATGAAGCATAAAAGTGAGTCCTTTGAGAAATTGAAGGAATACCAGAACAGGGTTGAGAACCAACTGGGTAGAAAGGTTAAAGCACTCCGTTCAGATCGAGGTGGCGAATATCTTTCAAATGAGTTTGATCAACACCTTAAAGACGTGAAATCGTTCTCGATTAACTCCACCCGGAACACCTCAATTAAATGGTGTGTCCGAACGGAGAAATCGAACCTTACTTGATATGGTTCGATCCATGATGAGTCACACGGTAGTGCCTGATTCATTATGGGGTTTTGCTCTTTTGTCAGCTGCTCTTATACTTAACCGAAGTCCGACTAAAGCAGTCGACAAGACTCCATATGAAATGTGGAAGGGAACGGTCCCTAACTTGTCTTTTATTTGGGTTTGGGGTTGCGAGGCTTATGTCAAGTGGAGACACGAGGATAAGCTCGGCCCACGATCGGTCAAAACATACTTTATAGGTTATCCAAAAGGAACATTTGGTCATTACTTCTATTCGCCTACCGAACATCGAGTTTTTGTTGCGGCTAGTGCGACGTTCTTAGAGAAATAATTTCTCGAGAACAAGACGAGTAATAGAACCTTCGAGCTGTCGGAGATTCCAGAACCAACAACCGAGGAACGGGTGGAGGGAGTTGTTCCTGCAACTGATGACACGGTTAATATTCCCGAGGAACCTAAGAGGTCGGGTAGAGTCTCTCATCCTCCGGACAGATACATTGGTATGGTCGAGGAGAATGACGTTTTACTCCTAGAGAGTAATGAACCCGCTACCTATAAAGGTGCTATGGCCTGTTCCGACTCAAAGCTATGGCTCGAAGCCATGCAATCCGAGATGGACTCCATGTATGAGAATGACGTATGGGATCTAGTTGATTTACCTAATAAGGTAAAACCTCTATAGTGCAAATGGCTTTACAAAATAAAGCGTTCTGTAGACGCGCAACCAGATACCTATAAGGCACGACTTGTGGCAAAAGGTTTCACTCAAGTGCACGGATTGCATTATGATGAAATTTTTGCACCTATAGTCATGTTACGTTCCATTCGGATAATCTTAGCGATTGCCGCATTTCATGATTATGAAATTTGGCAAATGGATGTGAAAACCGCCTTCTTAAACGGTTATTTGGAGGAAGAGTTGTACATGGTGCAACCCGAAGGTTTCATAGATCCTGAACATCCTAAGAAAGTATGCAAGCTTAAGCGTTCCATTTATGGAATTAAGCAAGCTTCTCGGAGTTGGAATCATCATTTCGACCAGGTGATAAAAGAGTATGGTTTCACTCGATCGGTCGAGGAACCATGCTTATATATCAAGTCGAGTGGGAGCAAGATTGTATTCTTGATATTGTATGTCGATGACATACTCTTGATTGGGAATGACATTCCTCTCCTATCTTCGGTTAAAGAATGGTTGAAGAACCATTTCCAGATGAAAGATCTGGGTGAGGCACAACGCATATTGGGAATCCGTATCTACCGAGATAGATCACGACGGACGTTATCACTTAGTCAAGAGTCTTATTTGGATAAGATTCTTGATAAGTTCAGCATGACCAACTCCAAGAAGGGGAACCTTCCAATGACGTCTGGGATGCAGTTGAGCAAGTCTCAGTCACCCACGACGCCTGAAGGGGTTGAGCGCATGAGTCGTGTTCCTTATGCATCAGATATAGGATCAATCATGTATGACATGATATGCACACGTCTAGACGTGGCATATGCATTGAGTATGACGAGTCGGTACCAAAAGAATCCATGTACCTATGGAGGACTAAGGATTGGGTATTGACTTGTGGAGGAGATACTAAGCTATGCGCAACCAATTCTGTGAGATGCTAGCTTCCAAATGGATCGAGATGATTAGAAATCTCAGTCTAGATTCGTTCTTACTCTTAATGGTGCTGCGGTCAGCTGGAATAGTTCCAAATAGAAAGTTGTAGCAGATTCTACTACTGAGCCATTGAAGTACGATAAGCATGGAGGGCACGTTATTTCCATGAGAATTAAACGTGTTCCTGAGTTGTAATAGTTGATTATGAATTTGATACATTATCTTTTTCATATACTATTTATAACTTCATCGTATTAATATAATATTTTGTTTTTCATGTGGATCGTACTGACAACTTTGAACGCCACTAAGTGAACTGAATTACATTATATTTTGTTTTGGTCCGTAATCGCCTACAAGAGCTGATAACTCTGGCTATTATATTGTGCAGTCGATTGATGGTGGGTTCAACGAGCCATAAGTCAAACTGTTGACTGATCGATCACAAATGCGAGATTATAACGATACCTCGTAGGACAAATTTTTGTGACAACGTAATGGAGTCCTAAATGTTTAAAAACATTCGGTGCCAGGTCGTGGATAAGACATCCATTGTGTTCCTAGAGTCGATTCTTTTGACTATCGACTGTCTCTTGAGATTAAGGCAGTTTTTGGGTGACTTTGGTTTCTTTCTCACGACGGCCTCGTGAATCGGAGGCTAAGTAGATTTTTTTTCGGGTCATTTCATCGTGCTTACATCTCAGGATTTGAGTTGAGGAAAATATCCAACCTTTATCAGGTATAGTTATTTCTCAGGGCCACTCGAGGAGTAGTAACTGAAATGCATGGCCATGCTCGAATGTTGATTCGTTTATCAGTTAAGTTACTCTCTAGTCGGGGAAACCACTCTTGATAATGATCGCTTGTAAAATACGACCTTTGTGAACACGGATTTGCAAATTGTTTTACATTGAGTGGGAGAAATTTTAGGATATGAGAATCGGTTATTGCACATACACTTGTGAGGACAAGTGGGAGTTTGTTGGAGCTTGTGTCCTCCACAAATTAGTGTGATAACATTTGTAAATCTCTTACAGGTTCACAAGGGTATACTTCGTATTGTATCAGTTGATTAACGATTACCTAATAACGGTTGGCTTGCTAGAAAGTTTGACGTTATTATCATACAGATGGCGGTGATCAACTCGTCCCTAAAGGTCACACCTATAGGATGTGTTTGAGAGATGTGGTCATTGAAATGTAATCACATTGATGCCTTATATGACTAAATAGTTAGTCAATGTGTTGATGAGACAATTATTTAATGAATATTAAATAATATTAGTTGAAACGAATTAACTGTCAATTCGTAAATTGAATATAATAAGTTATATTTAATTAAATGTATGTAATGTTAGCTTGGACGAATTAATATGTTAATTCGTACTTAAATGTAATCAGTTATATTTAATCAACAAGATGAATGTGTCATAGTGGTAATAGTGAGGGTACTCAAACTAAGAGGTTGTGGGATCGATCCTCACTAGATGACAATTTATATTTAACACATTTTATACATTTTTGGAAACCGAAAATAAGGAATTAAAACTCCTTATTATCTCGGTATATGGGCCGAAATTAGGAGATGAGAAATCTTCCTATGGACTTCTCTTTTTTCGGTTATAAGAAGAGGAGAAGGGAGAATTTTTCTGACCTAATATTCTTTTTCCCAATTCTTGCTTCCTCTCATCGAAAAAACACAAAAAAACCTAAAATTAATCTGTTGATTTGGGGATCGATTCTAGCAAAAGAACAAGTGTATATCTCATATCATCTTGGGTGCAACTGATAGGAGAATATCATTGCGATATTGTTCATAGGCCATATAAGCTAGGACCGAAGGTTATTTCGTCATCTCTTTACCCCCTTTTGTTTATGCAATTTAATTTATGACATGCTTTCATCATGATAAATTCGTTATAGTCCTTAAATTTAAAGGGATGCATACAGATAAATCCCACAACATGGAAGATTAATTCTTGCTCTAAGAGAATTCGTCACCATGATCCATATGTTGTGTCTCTTGTTGAATGGACCAAGTGGGAGAATGTAAGATATTATATAAAATAAATAAGTATTACATTAATATTTTATTAAGGCCCTGTTTGGTACTCAGCAGATTATAATTAGCAGAAACAGATTGGCCAAGCAGATTACAAATGACAGATCTGATTGGCATGTTTGACTAGTATATTACAATTAGCAGATTTAGTAGAAGTGTTTGTTATAGCGGATTTAGGTTAATAGATTGTTCTATACATGTGTAAATTATAAATAGATTCATTTTTTACAATCTACTAACATGAATATGCTGGTGGGAGCAGCATATTGAAAAACAGTAGATTGGAGCTCAATCTACTGATTCAACATGCTATTTACCAAACACGTAATTTAGTCGATTGTTGAGTCAAACATGCTAAAAGCCTTGAATATGCTAAAATTTCATCAATCTACTGTTTACCAAACATCCCTTAAGTTATTTTATGGAAATTAAGTTGGTTTATTAGATGGTGGAATTTACTTACGATTCTGTTTCCACTATTATGTCCCATAACTTACCACTCACAATTTAGGAAATTGTTCAGTTGACTCTTTGATGGCAATAATATATAAGGGGAACATATTTATTCTGATTAAGGTTCACCAATCGTACCTCATTAAGAAAATACACCATCTAAATTGTGAGGCTGAGGGTTTGGAAGCCAAGTCAGATTTGAGGCATAAGAAATTGGGTTATTCAGTAAGACGGATTAATAATTTCAAGCAATGGCTGGAGGTAAGTAATCGATCTCTTTTATCGCTTTCGCATTCAGTTTATACATGTTAATTATGAGATTAGAACATGTTAATTTAGGCTATAGAAACTTACATAATCTGTTTTAAATTTATGCAAAAGTCCAATTAAGACCTAACTTGAGTATGAGTATAATGAAACTAATAATGAGGCGGTCTCACACCATAAATATTGATGACTTATCATGTCTAAATTTCATTAAATTTGATAATATCCCAAAAAGTGAAATTGTAATTACTGTGTATTAGTGTAGTGTATATGCGACAAAAAGTGAAATTGTATAATCAGTAAATTCGGTCCATTTTCTCTCCATTTCCTAAAAAGAAATGAAGAAGCAAGTTCTTATCAATGAACTGGATCGCATTTTGACAATATCTAAAGATTCTAAATTTACTCATTAAAATAAAGAATAAATAAGAATAAAAGGAAAAATTATTATTTAAAGAGATTATGAGAAGAAAATGGAGAGGAAAAATTATTATTTAAAGAGATTATGAGAAGAAAATGGAGAGAAAAGAAATAGAGAGATCCACGTCCGTATTAATCCTAACCAAATGATAGCGTTGGCTAGAATGGGAATGAAGTGATAGAGGAGTTGTACTTTCTATGAATTCATAGTTAGTGGTCCTTGTTTAGAGCATCCACATTGAAGAGGAGGTTTTCTTCCTCTTCTTTATTTTTTCTAATTTTTTCATTAGGTAAAATATTTTCTCTTATTTTTTGCCACATTTTCCAATTTCTCATCCTCTTTCTCTTTTTTTCTCCACATCAAAGAGGATGTTGTGTTCCTCTCCTTTCCACCTTTAAAGTAGGACCCCATCACACTTTTTCTCTCTTATATGGCACAAGGGCTAAAACAAGGACATACTCCATAAATAGAGGATGTCTTCCTCTTCCTCTTTAAAGAGGACACTAAGAGGATGTATCCACATTGAAGAGGACATCCTCTTAGATGAGAGAGAGTCCTAAGAGGATGGTGAATCCTCTTCAATGTGGGTGCTCTTAGGCGTCGTCCTGTTTAGCTGTCTTGTTTGTCGGTCTTTTTATTTCATAATTATATGCTTATTTTCATTAATTGCATGTGCGTGTAATGTTTATGTGTTGGGATCTTACCACGTAAATAACTAAATTCCATTTGCTATGTTTATGGTTTAAAACTGTCATACTTAAATATGACCCCACTTATTCAACTTTATGACTTACACAAATTCTCATTTGAGATAAAAGTATTTATCTTAACCTTAAAACGGGTTAAATAATGACCCATCTTCTATATACTAAAAGAATAAGAAAATTAAAAATTTTCCCGCCTAAACATTCTTAGATAAAAATTAGGCCTGCTTTTTTGAGGATATTCTAAACATATATTGGGCATAATATATAATCAATATATAATATATAGTCAATATATAATATATAGTCAATATATGTGTCCCAATATCTTATCAAATATCGGAACTTTAAATAATTGGGCCTTATGTATTTTATTCGTTATTATCTAATTTTTCCAATAAATGTATTTTAAATATCACAAATATTATATTTAAAATCCAATTTTTTTAATTTTTTTTTACTAATATTGTTGAACTAGTGTGTGGGTTTCATGTTTTTTCTTTGCGAAAGTGGCAATTTACCCCTTAACTTTGGTCAATAGTGAAATTAAGCCTCTTAAGTTTCATTTGTAGCAATCAAGCCCCATAAATTTGATCAAAAGTGAAATTAAACCCCATTGTGTGATTTCTCATGAATATTCCATGAAAATAAATTTCATAATCGAATTAATCAAACACAAAATTTATTTTTTATAATCTTATAACTTTTATACAATATATAATTGTAATAATGAGTATGTTTTGATAATTTTACAATTGTTAGACAATTTATTATAAATGTTAGAATAGTTAATTAATTTGTATCATATTTTTAATTTGTGTTATTATAGATGAATGTAAAATTATTGTTTGGGTGAATAATTAATTTTATATAAATTATTAAAAATGAAATTATTAATTTTTATTTCTTATTGGTTGTCTAATATAAATATAAAAATGATTTTTTGTTGATTTTTGATTAATTATAAAAAATCGGGAATGAATTTCAATTTTTATAAAAGTTGAGGGGCTTGATTGCTATAGTTGAAATTTGAGCGGTTTAATTTCACCATTGAACATAGTTAAGGGGAGCAAATTGCCACTTTCGCGTATTTTTTAGGCATTTTATCTACTTTATTCATTTCGTGTTTAAGACGTGTAAGTGAATGTGCCCATGTGTGTTGTGTTATCAATCTCCCACAAACAGAAGTGACAACATGATTGTGTGCATGTGTATAGGTTAGTTTATAGTGGCATCTACCTAGTATAAAAGTCGGGTTTTTCTTTGGCTTTCTATTGGTTCCTAATTTTCAGGAGGGAAAAAACTTTTAGTTTGGTGAAGGAACCCACGTTCTCTTTGGGGGATTTAATTTAATTCTATGGCAGATCATTCTATTGAGCATGTGCATAATACATTATACAGAGTACATTATACAATATATATATTCCAGTGATAAAACCATACTAATAAGCCCATACATTATACATTTCCTAACATAATTACATATTCTTAAGAATTACAAAATCCTGATTAGTTAACAATTAAAAATCACAATTTCTTAAGAATTACAATTACAAAATACTAATACAATAATATGGAAGACCAAAAACTACAAATTACAAATTGAATTTAATTACAAAAAAAAAAAAAAACTTCATTTGTTATTGATTTCCGTCATGACAAGACACAAATAAAATTCCTATACACAAAAAATAGAAGTCTTTATAAGAATTAAAGCAGATTCATAATGTCAATAAATATATAGAATTTAGCAAAATTAAAAGTAGATTCATATAATTATAATGTTAAAAAAATACACATGGAAAAATTGTACTTTTTTTTTTAATAAAAGAAAAATATACTCCGTAAGTTTTACAAAGAATGAATATGAGAAGTTAATTATATGAGAATTAAATGGGCTTAATTAATCTCATAATATTCTTAGATAAAAAAAATAACCTCATAATGTTAATTGTAATACGGAGTAAAAAATAGTATCAATTAGATTGAGAAGTCCGGAAAAAGATATGTTTCATGGAAACTAGTTTGAAAGCCCGTACTTCGTACGGGTTAATGACCTTGATTATTTTAAAACTAAATTATAGAACATTATCAAATAGGTGTTTCAAAGTTCAAATCCGGGTGTCACATAATTCTAAAAATAAATGAAATATCCTAATCCCTTATGATCTCTTGATACGTACTTGGTTCTAAGCATTAAGTAGCCTCTAAAGCTATGTTATCTCTAATTCTAGCAAAATTTATTAAGTACTAATCATCATAAGTGTAAGGGAATCGGGCCGCTTTGATAGCCTTTATGATTAATATAAAGACATGTGTGAAATCAATGAATAGTTTACATTTGTTGTATTTTGTGAAGGGGAATAAAGCAAATGTAAACTATTGACTGAGACGGAGGGAGTATATATTTTGTTTGAACCATATACCTACCCTTTAAATATGGACAATTTACTTACACATGTCATTCTTATAAGTTAGTCATTTCAAATTTTTTTGTTCAATTAATAAGACCGTCTTACATAATAATAATAATAATTAATCTTCTAATTACTGATACACAGAGGTCATTTTTATGTTCTTTCTTTGAGAAAGCACATCTAATGTATTTTCCTATGATCATCTTATTGCTATCAATCTATCATTCCACCGTAAAGGCGTAAAAGATAAACCCGTCTATGTTTTTTGCCACTATATGCAAACATACAATTTAGTGACAACAAAATTATAGTTTGTTAAATTTTAATTTTAACCGTTAATAATATAAACTCTTAAGAGCCCTCTTTCACAATAGTTAATTGACTCAAAAGATTTTAGGTTGATTCCCACGTTTCAAGGATGGCTTCTATTTATAATCATAAGATCACCCTACCTTATGCATGCTAATCTTTCAATGTGGGACAATCTACTATTCACAACACCTCAATTATTTTTCAATGTGGAACAAATAACATACTAATAAATACACCATCTTTTTCACACCTAGCTCGACATCCAACCCGAATCTCGAAATACAACAATTGCTACTCAGTATATCTAATAGTAGTTATATTTAATATTTAATTATATGAGCAAATACTATATGTTAATATTCGTACGTTCAACATCCAATCCGATTAATAATGAGCAAATACTAACAAACTAATCTTTTCTAGAGTCTCAATTTTTTCGCACGTATATAGGTAAACATTTGTGCAATTTTACCTTATTGCTAACAAACTAATCTTATCTAAAGTCCAAAGTTTTTTCTTACGTATAAAGTTAACATTTTTTTCTATAAATATTAAGTAGTTTTTAAGGGTTGGACTTTCTAAGTGAAAAAAAATGCTAAAACTTGAAAAATTAACATGAAAAAATAAAATTATGTAACGTTTCTTTTAAAAGTCTCTTATGTAATAAAAATACTACTGATGTATGCTTGTTATTTAAAAATTCAGCTTAAAATTTAAAAAATAAATAACTTATTGCTAAACTACTAAATTTGAGTAGAAAAGAAAATGATATAATAATATATAATTATATAATTGTGAAGCCACCAAAATCAAAAGTATAATACAAATAAATTTCACTATTATTGAGGTAATAATACAAATTCTTATAAGAGCTATCTAAGATAATATTTAAGAGCCTCAAAAGATTTTGGGTTGATATTTAAGTTCAAAGGATGACTCATATTTATAATCATAGGATCACCCCACATTATGTTAATCTTTCGATATGAGACAATTCTACTATTTATAATAATATGATCAACAAACCTTATGTTAATCTTTCGATGTAGGACAATTCTACTATTTCTAATAGGATGACCACATCTTATGGTAATTTTCCGATGTGGGACAATTCTACTATTTATATGTAGAATATATGTTCACCACATCTTATTATTTTACAATGTGTGACATATAACAAACTAAGAAGTACATCATCTTTTTCGCCCCTAATTCGACATCCAACTCGATTTAATAACATTTTGTTATTTGGATTTTTTCCCCTTAATTGATGTATGAACTCTGTTTGTAAGTCTTTTAATTTAAGTACATATTTAAACAAAAAGAAAGGTTGAAGACGGAAAATTCCATTTTAAATAAAAATTCGTGGATAATAAAATATAAATAAATTTGGTATTAAGACTACATAAGTTGTTATGGCCTATGGATTTTTTAGGAAAATGTTTTTGTAGCATTTTATTATGAGTGTGTTGGCAGTTCCTAGAGCTAATATGGTAGCTGAACCTTGAGCTCTTTGCTATACTTTAATTTCTTCAACTATTGTCCGCTTAATTGTTTGACTAATATTCAGTGAGTTGGTCCCATTGTAATGAAATCATAACTCATTTTTATATTCTCATTCTCATTAAACTGAATTAATCAATATTAATCGCTTTTAAGACTTATTAATTATGGAGATCATGCATACTTATTGTTACATTTGTTAGTTAGTCTTATCAGTGTTCGATTGTTAGATCAAAGTATAATATAGTTAGATAATTGAATCAAGAAATCAAGGTCACTTGTATCAATTTAACTGTTAGAGCGCAACAAATGTAACATATAAGACAACTGTAACATATAACAGCTCTTTAAGATAATATTTAAGAGATTAAAAAGATTTTGGATTGACTTTTAAGTGCAAAGGATGACTCATATATAATCATAGGATCATCACACCTTATGTTAATCTTTCGGTGTGGGATAATTCTATTATCTATAATTGGATGACCCCGCCTTATGGTAATTTTCCGATGTGGGACGATTATACTATTTATACGTAATATGTTCATCACACTTACATTATTTTTCAATGGTGATATATAACATACTAAGAAGCACGTCTTCTTTTTCTCACCTAGTTCGACATCCTATACTGTGTTTTAATAATTGTGCTTTTTTTTATTTTCTTTTTTGTGCAAATGATATGAAATTCACTCTAATAATTTCATTTTTTTTTATCCCAAATATAATTATATAATTTTTTTACGATATTGTTTTATCAAATGAAATATAAAATGTTTTTATATAAAAATTATAAACATGACTTGGATTTATAATATAGGAAATATATATTATAATAATTAAAAAATATCCACTTTATTTTTTATATCATATTGTGGAGATATGATACAAACTCTTAAGAGTTCTTTAAGACAATATTTAAGAGACTCAAAAGATTTGGGTTAATACCTAAGTTTCAAGGATGCCTCATATTTATAATCATAATATTAACCCACTTTGTTAATCTTTCGATTTGGAACAATTCTATTATTTATACATAGTATATTCTCCACACCTACATTATTTTTCAATGTGGGACATATAATGTATTAAGAACTAAGAAGTACACTATCTTTAGTATGTGCAAATGATATAAAATTTATACTCTAATGATAGCATTTTTTATCACGAATCTAATTATATTATTTTCATAATTTTTTTAACAATACTTTGTTGTCAAATGAAATGGAAAAGTTTTTATATAAAAATTGGAAATATCACTTGAATATAATTTAGGAATTATATATATTATAATGATTAAAAGATTCTCAAATTTATTTTTTACATCAAAAATTATTATTTATGATACTTTCCTAAATTGATTTTTGATGATGTGGACACTCTAGAATCGTTCGAAAAAAGCCTCTTTTATAAATATATATAGATTTACATTGTGAAAATTAAGGACACTAATTAAATTATTGCATGTCATCAAAATTAACCAGAAATTATAGGATTAATATCAGATTGATTATGCCCATTAATCGGTATTGTTTTAAGTAAATTTACATTCTTTGTGACAAATTACAGACATAAATCAAATTGCATGTTATTAAAAAAAAGGTGAAATTAAGTTTTTTTACCTTGATGTTGATCGCCATTATTATACTTATTTTTTCATCTTCATCTTTATCAGACCCGATTTATTTATGATCTCATATAATGACGCATCGGAGTAAGATAATGTAATACTACGGATTTTCTTTGGTGACTACTCGACCGAGTAGAGCCTACTCGGCCGAGTAGTGCTGTTGATATGGTCTGTTTTGGTTATGCCGAGGAATACTCGGCCGAGTATAGTGAATACTTGACCGAGTAGAGGATACTCGGCCGAGTATAAACTTTACTCGACCGAGTATCCGGTCTGGCGAAGTGTTATTTTGCCGGTTTGATTAGGGAATGTTTAGGGTTATTTTATATTCCGCGTCAGTTTCTAAAACATCATTTTCAACCCTCATCATTTTACGATTACCCTAATCACTCCCTAATCATCCTCTAATCTCGTTGTGTGTGCAATTGTCGTGGTCCTTGCGTATAATCTCTTATTCTACTGTTGGTAAGTTTCATTTCCATGTCATTTGTATTCTTTTGGGGTTATTGTATTTATGGAATTGGGAGATACGGGGGATTGTGCAATGTGTAATTGTGTTATGTGATCATTGTATAGGAGAAGACTTCGTAGAAGAGCCTTTCTGATTGTTCGAGTTTCATTCTACTGTTGATTGCTAAGGTAGGGTTTTCCCTGCTCAGTTTACTGTTCATTGTGTAAGACATGATTGTTTTGTGTTATTTGTTATCTGCTAATCATCGGAGTATGGGCGTCATTGTGGCGGTGTTGGTGTAGAGATGTTGTGACAGTTGTGATACTTTGTGTTTGTGATTGTGGTGGAGTCACTTGCGGGAGTGGCTTCACACCCTAGTTCGCCCTCCGTGGAACCCGCCACGGGAGGGGATGTGCACATTAAGGGACATGGATTGTTAGTCGCTCGTTGATGAGCTGGACTAGGTGGGATCGACTACGGTCACCCACTGGCGGCGAGGATTACCTGTTGCGATGGGTAATCTGGCAGGGCTACACACTTCGGTGTGTAGTCGGTTAATGTGTGAGATCGGGAGACTGGGTTGGAGGATGATCAGCTGGTTACCTCGTTTGTTTGTCTTATATTGATTGAGTAATACTGACCCCGTATTTGTTTGTGGAATCTGCGGTGATCCATTCGGGGATGGTGAGCAGGCTTGACAGGTATTGCTAGTGGTGAGCTTGGGGCAGTCATGGGAGCGTTGTCATCACCAGTCATAGCATCACCGTCCGAGTCTTAGTTTTGATTTCATTAGTTGTCAGACATTGGAGTTGCTTTGTTGAATCAGTTTTGGATTTTGGTTTGATGTAAACTTTAACTCTTTATGGCATTTTAATAAATGTGCTCAGTTTAGACGCTTTTGATATGTACTAACCTCGGGCAACCGAGATGGTAACACACTTTCATGGTAGGGTGGTCCTGGTAAGACACCTTGGTATGAGGGGGTGTTAAAAGTGGTATCAGAGCCGAAGATTCCGGCACCTAAATAAATAAATCTAATGAATTTAGGGAGTCTAAATAAAATGAACCCGGGGAGAGTTGTTTGGAGCTACCGCAAAGACTCGGGAGACGTCCCGGAGTCGCAATTTGGCCCTCATTAACTCGAGCCGGTCACATGGGGAAGTGTGATGAGAGTTGTGTCTTGTATGTGCATGTATGTGAAGATTCATGTTGATAATAAGTGATGGTTGGAAATTTATATGTGCAATTCGTCAGTTTGATGATTGGAAAAGTAGTAGAAGGGACGGGTATGTGAACTTTTGGTGTATTGGATTAGCCTGTGAATGAGTGGTATGGTTGTGTGTTTATAACGTGGCATTTAAGTTCCTGCTGTTATATGTTTGATGAGGGAATAGAAAGCATGATAGGGGAATTTATACTGTTTAACCCGTCATTAGTATGGCTCGGCCGAGCAGGGCAGGTACTCGACCGAGTAGGGAGTACTCGGCCAAGTAACCAAGCACTCGACCGAGTGTTGTTTGGTAGTGAGTAGTCTTGGCTACTGTGCGTGTTTACTCGACCGAGTAAGTAGGTGTACTCGGCCGAGTAGTGACTACTCGGCCGAGTATTTTTTGTACTCGACCGAGTATGCTTTCTGGGTTTTTGATGTTAGCTACTGGAGTCAATTACTCGATCGAGTATCTGGGATACTCGACCGAGTAGTCGTTACTCGACCGAGTATTGTCGTATACTCGGCCGAGTGTTCCTTTGGCCGAAGATTGTTACATTTTGAGCCGTAGGCTTTTGTGCTTACGTTTCCTTATTTCTTATCAGCTCAAAATGCCGCCCAAAAGGATCCCCACACAGATCCAAGCTTCTGAGATGACGCTTGATGAGGTTGCTCGCATGATTGAGCAACAAGAGGCTCTCCTTGAAGCTCTCAGAAATGTGGGAAAGAGGAATGAGAAGCCGATGGATGCTACTCAGCTCAGCATCATCATTGCTTGCTTCAACCCTCCCACATATGAAGGGGTGGGAGAACCAAAACTGTTCGAGAAGTGGCACCGTGAGATTGAAGCTCTCATGGAAATGGTTAAATGCCCCGAAGACATGATCGTTGAGCAGGTAGTATACTACCTTAGAGGTGAAGCTGCTGTTTGGTGGCAAAACGTCAAGGAAGATGCTAGAGCTTATTACCAGGCTGAGGGTCTGGGAGCTATTCCTTGGTCTGGGTTGAAGAGCGCTATGAGAGAGCAGTTTGTGCCGGAGTATATTCGACACAAGATGAGATCTGAGTTTGATTCCTTCACAATGTCTGAGGAGATGACAGTCACTGACTACTATCATCGGTTCCTAGAGCTATCTCGTTATGTTGAGGACATGCAGCTAGGACAGAGGGGTTTGGCTCTCCGTTTTGAGAGGGGTTTATCTGCCAAGATCGTGAGTCGTATGGCAGCTGGGGTTGCTACTGACCTGAAGGAAGTGTACCTAAGAGCGGGCCAAGCTGAGAGAATGGTAGATCTCTCAAGAGAGATCGATGAGAGGACCTTCTTTGAAAAGAGTAAGGCCGACAAGTGGAAGCAATGCCGGTCGGGCAACAAGAAAGGGAACTTCAACCATGCAAAGGCTTTTTCTGGTGGAGCTGGTTTCTCGGGGGGATCTCGTGGCTGAGGAAAGAATGGAGGTCGGAGTGTGAGTGAAAACTCTAACCTTACATGCTTCAACTGTGGTGGTGTAGGCCACAGGAGACGGGAATGCACGAGTTACAGGCCCGACACTGTTTCAGGAGCTCGGCAGGGGAATTTCTCTCAGGGGCCAACTCAGAGTTTTGCTAGTAACCGACCGGGAGGTTCATGGGGCAACAGAGGTGGACAGGGCAACCAGGGCAGTTATAACCGCAGTGGTGGTGGATCATATCAGTGTCAGAACAACAGCACCACCCAGGATTCAACAGCCAAGCCAAGTACCTCCAATGCTTCAGTTCAGGGTGGAGGACAGAAAAAAAGTGGGAAGCTTTTCATGATGGACAAACAGGAAGCACATGATGATGCTCATGTAGTTACCGGTACCTTTCTTGTTCATAATGTACCATCCTTTATTTTGTTTGATTCGGGGGCTACCCATTCTTTTGTGTCTAAGAGTCATGCCTTGTCCATGGGTTTGGGGAAGTTCGAGGATGTAAAAGATGATGTGTTCATACCTTCGGGGGAGTCTGTGTCATGTCTCAACCTGTATATGGGAGTGTCTATGGTGGTTGGAGGGGTAGATTTACCGGTAGACCTGCTAGAGTTTCCTATGGATGGGTTTGAGGTGATTGTTGGGATGGATTGGCTGGGTAAGTATGATGCCAAGATAGATTGTCGGCAAAAGAGAGTGTCCCTAAAAGGTCCTAAGGGTGTTAGAGTGTCCTATCGGGGGTTTGTGGTAAAACCTAAGTGTAAGTTCATAGCTGTGATGACTTTAAAGTCATGTTTGAGAAATAAATGCCCCTTGATTCTATGTCATGTGAGAGATCGCCGAGTAGAGCCGCAGACAGCTGCTGAGATACCTGTGGTGGGAGAGTTTGATGATGTCTTTCCTGAGGAGATACCGAGTTTGCCTCCCAAGAGGGATGTTGATTTCAGCGTGGAGCTTAAACCGGGAACAGGTCCGATATCCAAAGCACCTTACCGTATGGCACGTAAAGAGTTAGTAGAGTTGAAAAACCAGATACATGAGTTGCTAAGCAAGGGTTATATCAGGCCTAGTGTGTCATCGTGGGGAGCTCCAGTTCTTTTTGTAAAAAAGAAAGATGGGAGTATGAGACTGTGCATTGATTACAGAGAGCTCAATCGTGTCACAGTGAAGAACAAGTATTCTTTGCCTAGGATTGATGAGCTGTTTGATCAGCTAAGTGGAGCAGGTGTGTTTTCCAAGATTGATATGAGGTCGGGCTATCACCAGTTGAGGATAGCAGATGAGGATATTCCTAAGACAACGTTCCGATCTCGATATGTTCATTATGAGTACGTGGTGGTGCCTTTTGGGTTGACCAATGCACCAGCAGCTTTCATGGATTCGATGAACCGGATCTTTACACCGTTCTTAGACAGGTTTGTGGTTGTTTTCATCGACGACACCTTAGTCTATTCTAAGACTAAGGAAGAACATAAGGAGCACTTGAGGATAGTCTTGCAGACTCTGAGAGAGAATCAACTTTATGCCAAGCTATCTAAGTACGAGTTCTGGTTGGAGGAGGTGGCTTTTCTGGGTCATGTGATATCTAAGAAGGGGGTATCTGTGGATCTAAGTGGGAATCACCGAAGAATGTTGCTGAGATTCGGAGTTTCTTAGGCCTTGCTGGCTACTACAGGAGATTTGTGAAAGATTTCTCTACCATAGCACGGCCTATGACATCTTTGATGAGGAAAGAGACCAGATTTGTTTGGGATGAGAGTTGTGAGACGGCGTTTCAGACCTTAAAGGAACGTTTGACCACAACTCCTATCCTAGCTTTGCTAGAGGGATGTGAGAACTTTGAGATATATACCGATGCTTCAAAGAATGGTCTTGGTTGTGTTTTGATGCAGGCAGGGAAAGTCATAGCTTATGCTTCGAGGCAATTGAAGCCATATGAGGAGAACTACCCTACTCATGATCTGGAGCTGGGTGCAGTTGTTTTCGCTCTTAAGATTTGTGATACGTGCTTTTTATATAGTCTTTTTAGCCTATTTTAGCACGTATTTCGATGCATTTCTATACCGTTTTTATAGTATTTTGCCCCGAATTGGCTACTTTGGTTCGTTTTGTCCATTTTGTAGAAATGAACGCGAAAGTAGTGGAATCGTACTCTTTTTCGTCCTTTTTGCATGCATTTAGAGGAGACGGGATTTTCCCAGAGTGAGATACTGTATTTTGAAGCGTCATGGCACGGATTACGAGGCACTCGGTGACGGACTTGAGCTGATTTGAAGTTAAAGAGGTCGATCGAGCTGTTTTACCACTCGATCGAGTGGTTTCTACGTCCCAGATTGGTCGATCGAGTAGAAATCTACTCGATCCTTAAGCTGCAGAAAGACGAGTTACTCGATCGAGTAACTTTCTACTCGATCGAGTAGATGCTGCTGAGGATTTACTCGATCGAGTGGTTTTAATCCACTCGATCGAGTGGTTTCGTTGTTATGGGCTTTTATTTAGCCCGTGTTATGTTTTATTCCGTAAAAACTTAATTATTTCTTATTTAAGCACGCATTAGTTAGGTCATTAGCATCAGATTTTACTTACTACTTAGCTTTTATCAAAAACTTTACTGCGTACTTCATTCCTCTCGACTGTAACCTTACTTTTGGGATTATTCTTGCTCGGATTTTGTTCTTTACGCCGGAATTCGCTTGATTGTAATTTCTTCCTCTCTTCTTTATAATAATCAATCTTTGTTTGCTTTAATTTCTCGTTTGTCTTATTATTTCTTTTGCCCTAAATTCTCTTTATGCAATTTATTGTTTATTTCATAATGTTTACTGCTGGAAAATTATCTGCTGTTAGTTTAACTACCAATATGAGTAGCTAAACCCCTTTCATGTTGGGATTAGGGGATCTGCGGTAGGAAAGTGACGATGTAGTAAATGAATTAGACGAATTGATTACAAGGCTCTGTCACCATAGCAATTTAATTGTATTTATTCGACTTAGTTGAGTGCACACTTCTAAGTTAACCTTTAATCTGGCTAAAATTAATCCTAGATCGAAAGATTGGACTAAATAGGCCTGCTATGAACAGTAGACTACCCTGACGAGAATGAAAGTTAAGTTAGCGGTATTTTAGGATAGAAAGTGGACCGAGAGGACCTTTCACATCCGTCTTACATTAATTAAATCGAGTCATTTACAATTTGAGTCACGGATGCCGTAGTGAACCGAAATCCTGACATGTCCCTCTTTATCTGATAGTTTAAACTCATTTCCTGCCTTTACTGCTCTTGCTCTTTAATTCTCTTTCCCTTAAAACTCGTAGTTTAGATAACAAATCAAACAACCCCCCCCCATTTGTGACCAAATAGACGGACTTTTACAAATATCTTGCCTCCCTGTGGAGATCGACCTGACTTCCCTAGCTATATAGTTAGTTGAGTTAGTTTATTTTTGACAGGTATACGACAGACGTGTCAATTTGGAGGCACTACCTTTATGGAGCAACCTTTAAGGTGTTTTCTGATCATAAGAGCTTAAAATATATCTACACTCAGAAGGAGCTTAACATGCGACAGAGACGGTGGATGGAGCTTATCGGAGATTATGATATGGAGATCATCTATCACGAGGGTAAGGCTAATGTTGTTGCAGATGCTCTGAGTAGGAAGAGCGTTCATTCGCTATGTACAGTCATGTCCTTGCTAAAGCTAAGGGATGAGGTGTCTAGGATAGGGATCTTTATGATAAGGAAGGGAGATACCATCGGGGATTTGACGATCGAGCCACAGTTATATGAGAACATTAAGAGTAAACAGGAGCTTGATCCTAAGATCCAAGAATGGAAGTCAAGAGTAGAGAGCGGGTCAGTTTCCAGGTTTTCTATCCATACAGATGGAAGAGCCCGTTTTGATGGGAGATGGTGTGTTCCGGAGGATGCAGAGTTGAGGAGAGTGATCTTGACGGAGGCTCATTGCACTCCTTATTCAGTTCACCCGGGTGGTGACAAGCTTTACAAAGATCTTAAGAAGACTTTCTAGCGGCCAAACATGAAAAAAGATGTAGCTGAGTTTGTGGCCAGATGTTTGACCTGTCAGGGGGTCAAGGGTGAACAAAGGAGACCACAAGGTAAGATACAGTCTTTGGAAGTACCTAAGTGGAAGTGGGAGTCAATCTCTATGGACTTTATTGTGGGGTTTCCTAGGTCACAGCAAGGTAATAACATGATCTGGGTGATTGTTAATCGGTTAATCAAGTCAGCTCACTTTGTTCCTATGAAAGATACTTGGTCTAAGATGCAGCTGGCACTGGGTTACAGGAGGCATGTGGTTCAGTTACATGGTATACCCAAGGATATCGTTTCTGATCGTGATGCGAGGTTCATATCCAAGTTTGGGCAAGAACTGTAGGAGTTGATGGGTACAACCTTGAAGATGAGTACAACCTTTCATCCGGCAACCGATGGTTAGACAGAACGAACAGTCAAGACTTTAGAGGAGATGTTGAGGGCATGTGTCATGGAGTTTGGGGGCAGCTGGGAAGACAGGCTTGATCTGATCGAGTTTTCATACAACAATAGTTATCATACGAGTATCGGGATGTCACCTTTTGAGGCTTTGTATGGCCGGAAGTGCCGAAGTCCAGTCTGTTGGGATGATAGTTCTGAGGCTGTGGTCTTGGGACCTCAACTAGTACAGGATATGGTTGAGCAAGTCCAGTTAATTCGGCAAAAGATGAGAGCAGCTCAAGATCGTCATAAGAGCTATGTCGATTTACACCGCAGGGACATTGAGTTCGCAGTAGGGGACAAGGTCCTTTTGAAAGTGTCACCTATGCGAGGTGTGATGAGGTTTGGGAAGAGGGGTAAGCTAAGTCAAAAGTTTATAGGTCCTTATGAGATTTTGGACCGTATAGGCGAGGTAGCCTACAGATTAGCTTTGCCACTAGCTTTGGATAGAGTCCACAATGTTTTCCATGTTTCCCAGCTTTGGAAGTATGTGAGTGATCCATCGCATATCCTTGAGATGGAGAACATCGAGCTTGATGAATCCTTGTCCTACGCCGAGATTCCTAAAGAGATTCTTGATCGCAAGGTTCGTAAGACAAGGAATGGTGAGACGGTCTTACTCAAGGTCCTTTGGTCTAATCACAATGTGGAGGAAGCCACATGGGAACCCGAGGAAGCTATGCGAGAACGTTTTCCTAACCTTTTTGATCAGGTATGTTTGGTTACGGGGACTTAACCGTTGTCTTTTTAGGGGGGTAGGAGATGGTCGCGGTTGTGTTTTGTCTTATTTTGAATCGGGTTGGTAGTGTTTTGTGTAGTTCTTTGGGTTGACAAATATTTTGTAAATGTTTTGTGGAAAGTCTTTTTGTGTTTTATAGTGTGCCTTTTTGTGTTTGTGGTGTCTCGTTTTAGGTTGGAGTGTGAACTTCGAGACAAAGTTCTTTTTAAGGGAGGAAGACTGTAATACTACGGATTTTCTTTGGTGACTACTCGACCGAGTAGAGCCTACTCGGCCGAGTAGTGCTGTTGATATGGTCTGTTTTGGTTATGCCAAGGAATACTCGGCCGAGTATAAACTTTACTCGACCGAGTATCCGGTCTGGCGAAGTGTTATTTTGCCGGTTTGATTAGGGAATGTTTAGGGTTATTTTATATTCCGCGTCAGTTTCTAAAACATCATTTTCAACCCTCATCATTTTACGATTACCCTAATCACTCCCTAATAACTCCCTAATCATCCTCTAATCTCGTTGTGTGTGCAATTGTCGTGGTCCTTGCGTATAATCTCATATTCTACTGTTGGTGAGTTTCATTTCCATGTCATTTGTATTCTTTTGGGGTTATTGTATTTATGGAATTGGGAGATACGGGGGATTGTGCAATGTGTAATTGTGTTATGTGATCATTGTATAGGAGAAGACTTCGTAGAGGAGCCTTTCTGATTGTTCGAGTTTCGTTCTACTGTTGATTGCTAAGGTAGGGTTTTCCCTACTCAGTTTACTGTTCATTATGTAAGACATGATTGTTTTGTGTTATTTGTTATCTGCTGATCATCGGAGTATGGGCGTCGTTGTGGCGGTGTTGGTGTGGAGATGTTGTGACAGTTGTGATACTGTGTGTTTGTGATTGTGGTGGAGTCACTTGCGGGAGTGGCTTCACACCCTAGTTCGCCCTCCGTGGAACCCGCCACGGGAGGGGATGTGGACATTAAGGGACAGGGATTGTTAGTCGCTCGTTGATGAGCTGGACTAGGTGGGATCGGCTGCGGTCACCCACTGGCGGCGAGGATTACCTGTTGCGATGGGTAATCTGGCAGGGCTACACACTTCGGTGTGTAGTCGGTTACTGTGTGAGATCGGAGAGGCGGGGTTGGAGGATGATCATTTGGTTACCTCGTTTGTTTGTCTTATATTGATTGAGTATCCGACCCCGTTATTGTTTGTGGAATCTGCGGTGATCCATTCGGGGATGGTGGCTTGAGCTTGACAGTATTGCTAGTGGTGAGCTTGGGGCAGTCATGGGAGCGTTGTCATCACTAGTCATAGCATCACCGTCCGAGTGTTAGTTTTGATTTCATTAGTTGTCAGACATTGGAGTTGCTTTGTTGAATCAGTTTTGGATTTTGGTTTGTTGTAAACTTTAACTCTTTATGGCATTTTAATAAATGTGCTCAGTTCAGACGCTTTTGATATGTACTAACCTCGGGCAACCGAGATGGTAACACACTTTCATGGTAGGGTGGTCCTGGTAAGGCACCTTGGTATGAGGGGGTGTTACAGATAAGTGCTAAAGTACATTACGAGGGGTAAAATAATGGTGGCGTGACTGCGTGAGAGGGAGGTGTCTATTTGTTTGAATGTGAGGGCGAGGGAGGCGTGATTTGGTGTATGACTGTATAGCCGGTATATGTGTATAGCTAGGGTTGAATGTTATGATATTAAGTATGTGGGTGGGTTCAGTATGAAAGCCCCAAATCGTTTGTGACCCATTACTTTATTTGGCGTATGACAAAGTGTGTGAGAGGGGGACGTTTATTTGGTGTATACTCAACAACTCTCCCTTGTGACGGGTATATCTATCACAAGTTTGTGATAAGTCAATTATTACTTATGTGGTTAAAGATAAAACAGTATGTTATTCCTTAGTTAACTCTATTTTTGTCTTATCTATCCACATGATAGTAATTGATCTGTCGCAAGCTTACGTGGATATGTCCGTCATAAATGAGAATCTGTGTTAGTTAATAGCTTTAATTATATTATACATTGACCTATTATTTTATGGTGTTTCATTTGTAATTTTTGCGACCGATCTGCCCATCACAAATGAGAATTTGTCTTAGTTATATTATACATTGACCTATTATTTTATGGTCTTTTGTTTGTAATTTTTGTGACGGATATGCCCGCCACAAATGAGAGTTTGTGTTAATTATGTATTATACACTGACCCATTATTTTATTGTGTTTTATTTGTACTTTTTGGTAATTGATGAAAATTGGGCCTAATCAATTACATGTGAAAGCGCCAAGAGCGAAAAAGTAAAACGTGTTCAACTAAAATACGTTGCAATAACATCAAAATGTCGTTACTTAAGTTAGCAACTATCTTCTAATAAGATCGGTTTAAAGTCATGGTCAGCTTTATGTACCGATTTCTAAGGTCATAGTAAAACGAGGTTTGAAAATTTAATTTTGTGATTGTAATAAATGACTTCTAATACCACTACTAATGTAGTTTACCATGAAATTCCAATATTTGTAATGTTAGCCTTTTTAACTATTCATATATTTGTGTTTGTTGAGTCGTATTGTAAACAATTTTAATTTTAACAATTCTTTCTTTTTTATAGCAGTATTTACATATTTTTCATCCTTTGCATTAGTAGCATATATCAAGTGTAATATCACCGTGCATTTTGTGCACGGGTATAAAACTAGTTGGTGTAAAGTCCCAATCCAACTATACAAGCATTCTATGATTTTATAGGTAAACTAAGGAGAGCGATGTTGTTACTCCTTACCTTATAGAACAAATTATTTGAAGTGCTCTTGTTTAAGTGTGATAGTGGGATGTTTTAATTATGATACAAGCAGGGGCGTAGTTAGGATTTTAAACTACGAAGTGCTAAATTTTGAATTATAGAAACAAAAAAACTTTCTAGGTTCAAAATGTGTGCGGAACCTATACTTATAACTTATGAGTCGGAAATAATAATGAGTTAAATTTGTATTCAAGTAAAATATTTAATTAAATATAAGTACTTTTACGAGTCTTTTATTTTGCCTCTGGGCTACCATTTATATATGTCACACAAAATTTAGAAGAAGACGAAGTAGTTTTCAAAAAAGAAACACAAACATGCACATTTCTTTGTTTTTTTAAAACAAATTTAGTAATTTAATTATATAATTTACTGGCTAATATATTAAGGAGTATTTTTTTTATAAAATTTAAATTCAATCATTCACCTTGGGAATAAACAAGAACTTCATATGAAATAACGGAGCAAGAGTAATTTAATTTTATAATTTACCGACTTATATGTTACGGAGTATATTTATAAAATTAAAGTCCAAATTCACCTTGAAAAGTTGAAAACTTCATATGAAGTTACGTTTTAAAAAACAAATTTAGTAATTTAATTATATAATTTACTGGCTAATATATTAAGGAGTATTTTTTTTATAAAATTTAAATTCAATCATTCACCTTGGGAATAAACAAGAACTTCATATGAAATAACGAAGCAAGAGTAATTTAATTTTATAATTTAACGACTTATATGTTACGGAGTATATTTATAAAATTAAAGTCCAAATTCACCTTGAAAAGTTGAAAACTTCATATGTAACGGAGGGAGTATCACTTTAGTAAACTTTAACTTCATTTAAACGGCTGACAAAGGGAATTGAACCCTTGCCATTTGATGTTCATTATCATCTTATCACTGCTCTCCAACCAACTGTGCTACTCCTTTGTTATGCTTTAAATTAAAGCAATATTTATTTATCGAGAATTCATATAGGGCTATAGCCCATATAGCCCAAAGGCTAGATCCGCCCATAGATACAAGTTTAATAACCTCATTTAGTGGTACAGTTTAATTCAAATAATGTACGACTTATATTGACTTATATTCTTTTGTTTTAATAGTTTGGTTACGTTTAATTTGATTAAAACATCACTCATTCACTCGTATAATAGTTAGGGTTTTTTCATGGGAATAATCCATCCTATGCCCTCTATTCTCATATTAATCTATCCTAACATTTAACTGAGAATAATCTCGTCTTTGAACTCATTTAACTTGTATTAGACTAGTAGAAGGGATACCTAATTGATAAAGCTGTTAACCCTTTAATTAACACCCTTCTAATTCACTTAAAATCAGTCAAAACAAAAACCCTAACTTCATTTCTTCCAATTCCTTTCAATTTCTTAATCAATGAAAACCTAGATTAATTTCCCACAATTTGATTTTCCCTTTCATTTGTGGTGCGAATTGATCAACAAGTGCGATTTTCATTGTCATGGCAACCGTAAATTCCCTATTTCTCTTTACTTTTTGTTACTTGCGATCTCGCATATTATGAAGAATAAGGAGTATTAGGTTGCTAGTTAGTTACAACAAGTTATTAGGATTCCAACTAATCTGTTTGTATATAAACTAATCCACCTTGTACAGTTCATTTTAACTTAATGATAAATTTCTCTTCTATTTACTCTTGTTGTTTTCTCTCTCAATAATATCTAGATATTTTCTAAGCTCGCTCAACAATGGCGATCTCCTCATTCATTCATGGCATCATGTTGACTCGATCTTCATCATTTCACATGGTATCGGAGCAGGTTTCGTCTGTCTCTTGGGGCCAGCCTTCTTCTTGTTCAGAATTCTTCCGCATTTTCATCACCTTTTTTTCGCTTCGCGAATTTCAATTTCTTCTCAAATTTAGGGAAAACTCAAAAAGATTGCATCATTCATCAGTCGATTCATTTCTTACAAAAGAATTACTGTTACTTTCGTCAATTTTTCCTTCAATTTTGCAATTGTTTCAAATTAGGTCATTTTTTTTGTGCCTTCTCAAAATTAGGTCAAAATCTTGATTAATTGCTCTCAATTACTCTGTTTTTTCGCCGATTATTGTCTTTTCGTCATCAATTACTGTCAATATGCCTGATTCTGCAAATTCGTTTACCGGCAATGAATACAGTAATCCGTATGACGATCCGCTATTTCTCTCTAATTCCGAAAAGCCCTTCAATGTCGCTTGTGAACGCACCTTTCGCTGGAAAGAACTTTCTAAGTTGGAGCAAAGAGATTATTAAGGGGCTTGTTGCGAAGAACAAGAAAGGTTTTCTTGATGTATCAACTGCCATGCCAGCTCTGACTTCCCAGAGATATGAGCAATGGCTACGATCTAATAATATGGTTCGTTGCCGGATCTTGCATGCTCTGACTCCAGAAACCAAGGAAGTCTTCATGACTGCTAAGACAACACGTCGTCTATGGTTGAATCTCAGTGAGATGTATGGCCAGACAAATGCTCCTCTTCTTTATCAGCTTAAGAAAGAGATGAAGAACATGTCTCAAGCTTCTGATGAATCAGTTGTTGTTTATTACAACAAACTGAAACATCATTGGGATGATATTGAGGATTTAGAGCCTTATCCTGATTACACTTGTGGTATAATGTCGAAGTGCACCTGCAATATGCTCAAGAAAGTCTTGGAAATGGACTCAAGGGAGAAGGTTATTAGTATTCTGATGGGATTAGATGATGCTTATGATAATCTTAGAATAAACATCTTGTCTATGGATCCCTTGCCTAGCATTAACAAGGCATATTCTTTGGTATAGTAGATAGAAAGTCAGAAATTTTTTTCTAAGCTTGTCAATTCACAGGCTGAATCCAGTGCTATGGCTGTTAATCGTGCCAAAGCATCAGGACACTGGAATCTTGTCTCTAATGATGACCTACATGCTGGTTTCCATTTCTTCTGAAAATTATTCCAAGGTTGATATTGATCCTTCTTTGGTTGCTGCCATTTATCAGCAGATGATTCATTTTAAGCACCAAGGCAATACGGTCTCAAATTATTTTGCAGTTAATTTTACAGGTATATCTCTCGTGACTAATGCATATATTTCAGATTTCCAATCTCCGAATAATGTTTGGATAGTTGATTCTGGCGCCGTTGATCACATAAGTTCTGCTTTAGAGTTACTTGAGAATAAAAAATCCTTGTCTAAACCTATTAAGGTAGGCCTTCCTGATGGCACGAGCAAACTTGTGACTATTACTGTAACACCTCAACTATTCGGCCAAGATAATTGGAGCGTTACCATCTCGGTTTCCCGAGGTAGTGTTTCAAAACTTCAATAAAAGAACTTTTTATAAATGTAAATGTTTAGTGAATTACATAAACATAAACAAATGACCAAAGGTACAACTCATGACAACAATACTTTTCTACCGAACTAGACTCGTCTCATGATATCATCAAGCTCGTCCCGTCTCCCACGTATTATCCAACAGCTTGAACATAATCTGCTCCCCATATGACCAAAGGATATCATATGGATCGACACAGGCCACCCCAAAAGAGATAGGTGACAAACACAGACACACAAACGTTAGTAACGATAAATGAAAGTGTTACACGACTCAAGTGCATGAGTCAACAATATGACCATGATATGAATGACACACAAATATCCAACCGTCACGTCAGTACCGGGACACGCCAAGACGTACCCACAACCACTGGTGCCAGGAACATATCCACGACACCATACTCACACAAGGTACTCCGAACATGTCGGAGGTATCGGGCCCAAGAGCGACTTGGGTCCCCTGCCAGACATCGTGCCTCCCCACACGCGTCCTTTTAAACTCAAGTCATTAATATGCACATTCCTATTGGGGTGGGAAACCCCAGTAGGCGGCTCAAGCAGAAGACAGTCTCCCAATCGCCTTCTGTCTCCATAGAACAAGTAACCAACCAACACCGCAATATCCTCCAATATACATGACAAACACAATGAATGGAAGATACCGTATAACATGTCAATTATCGACTCATTAAATGCAATTAAAGATAAACAACTCATTTAACAAATAGACACATTATCAAAACTGAGTAGGATAAACCTACCTTTTCGCAAACTCCATAAGCAAACCCGAATAATAATAATTTTCCACAAAAACCGTCACCTAAATATAACTAATTAAATATAATTAATTACTAACTAATCTAATCTAATTAAATACGAATTAATTAAATAAATAAAACTCGTCTTAAGCTATTAAATCCCGTCTTAAGACTCGGGCAACCACAAACTACCACCACCTATTGCCTCAACCGTGGCCACCACCACCAACCATGGTGGACCACGGCAACCACCGCGTCCAACAACAACCGCAACAACACGGCAACATCAACAACACTATCCTACTCCCTCTAAACACCCCTAAAAAGACCACCAACCGCACCACCACGACCCCCACCAGGTCACGGCCACCGCCTGGCATCCCCACGCCACTACACGACTACCACACGACCACCACAAGGTATAGATACCTCATTTCTATACCTTCCGCCAACCACCCAGTGATGATTGGGCCGCCTGTTTGGTACACTGGACGATTTATGACAGTTCGTAAGTTTATCGTCAATTAATAGCTCAAATACTTGTGTCTAGCCCTTGGTCATTATCTACGCGCCGATACGGTCGTTTTGACAGTCATTAGAGTTCATTTGGAGTCCGGGTCAAAAACCGCTTCATTTTCTAAGAAACCGTTTAAATGCCGAGTCGGAATGTTCTAGAATATTCCGGATATTTATTCCATAATTTAATTTTATATCTTTTGGCAAAATATCATCCATAAATCATATTTTACGAAAAAGAAGTATAGATCTACCGCAATTCCATAATGGAATTGCGGAAATTTTTCTTCCGCAGGAGGAAACCTCTGGGGAAATGACGCAGCAGGTGCTGCGCCTCTTGGAAGGATCGCATCAGCTGCTGCGCCTCTTCTCCAGCTTGTTTTCGCTGTTTTCAGATTTTTTCCGTGATTTGTTTCCAAAGTTTGGGTCATTCCACAACTCTCTACATATATTAGTATAAATAGAAGCCTTCGGCTTCACATATTTTAAACGCAAGTGTCCACCCTTCTCTTCTCTCTTTGCATTCTAGACTGTGCTCTAAACTTTTGACGCCTACGTGTTTGATCAATCGACCATCTAAGCTCAGATCATTCTGAGTTCCAGTCACGTCGCATGACCGACCAATTTGACCACTACATATCAATCAATCAATTAATCCAAATCCTCCAACGAGGGCACTTTCTACATACATTCGAGTCGAGCAATCACTAAAACGTTACTTAGTTAATCTCATTTCGTCAAACATGTAAGTCTGACGGTGTAAATCACATCTTTTTTATTGTATTTTATTTTCGTATCAATTATTGTAAGATTCACGTCAAAAATACATTCAAAACCGATTTTAAAAACCTTTATTCAAAACTGTTTTTACGAAACAGCAGTTACAAGACGTCGAGAAGAAACGCAGTAAATCCCATCTTTTTTATTAGATTAATATTGCATGATTTATGATTTTTATGAGATAAAAATGGATTAAAAGAGGTAAAATGGTTAAATATAGTTAAACTTCGAACCAGGCCATGAGATTTTAATATGTTGTCACATGCATGATTTACACATTGTATGTAAATTTTGAAATTAAATGATTTCATTTAGCATGATTTATGAATTTTTAGAGTAAAAATGACATAAATAGTGACTATTTTAGCATAAATAGCTAAAACGAATTACATGGCATGAGAAAATTATTTTAAGTTGCATAAATATCCCACTTATCAGATCTAAAGTTTTAAAATTGATTGGATTAATTTTTGGATACATTAGATGTTTTATATGATAAAACCGATAAATTACAACTATATTTTTCTCGAAATTAATTCGAAAATTTTAACCATGATTTTTGACATTATGAGTGTCATGGAATTATTCCAGAATGTTCAAAAATTTAAAATTCAAAATTTGAAATTATTGTAATTTAATTTGGATTTATTTCATAAATGTTATGATTTTAAGGTAAAAAATGAGCATAAAATTATATCAAGTTGAATTATTGTCAAAAATTGAGTGATGAGTAATTTTTGAGTCCTAATAGTGTTAGGATAATTAACTTGAGCTTAAATTTGATTTAAGTATTAATTTGTGATTTTAAGAAGTTATTATCACGCATTTCCATAAAACCGGGTTATATAAACGATATAAGTTAAATAGGGCGATTTGGCACATAATTTGGCATGATAGACACATATTATAATGCTGCATATTTCAATCGTTGAATGTCTTTTATTTATATAATTTTGAATTATGTAATTTTATCTAGTATGACCTTAGTTTTAATTGATATTACCCGTAATGAAAGGGAATATTGACTCGGTTGTAATTTAATGTGATCTGATATCGCTTTTATTTTTACTAGTTTTTCATATTACAAATGTATAATAGGAATAGCTTTGTATTTTTATTATTATTTGTAATCATGGAGTTTCTTCAAGACGGTGCCATTCGGAAAGGTGTTCCGACGAAGACGGTGTTCTTGGGAAGCGTGCCACTTGAAGATTCAAGGGGCCAAAGGAGTTAGTTTCCGAATATGTAATAGATTATTTGATTTTATATTTTAGGAAGGCCATACTAGGAATTTATTATTATTACTTTGCATTTATTTTAATATGTTGCATGCATTGCCAAATCGCCATAACAACACATGCATATCATATCGTGTCATCGACCGTGTCAATTATAATTATCGTAGTTCACCGCCTTAGTTCACTTAAAACGTGATAGATAATAAATTGACAAGACCTCTCACTAAATAATAATTGAGAATTAGCCTTACCAAATAGTAGAAACCATGAGTCCCAATTTCATGAGGAAGTAGGCTCGGCTCACCGGGGTGCTAAACTTGTTACGTTGGGAAAGTGGGTAATAAAATGTTATTACATCGAAATTTGGATTGAGCTCAACGGAAGTATTCGTGACCGTAGTCGCATGTGTTCTGGGCTAAAGATAAATATTAAAGTAATTTTTATAGACCGAGAGTTCTAGAAGTAGAATCGATTAAAGAGTTAATCCACCGAATTATATTGATAAGGGATGAATCGGCCAACCGTGCCCGAGTTAATATGAATTTGGATCTCGGAATCATTTATAATAGTTGGGTAGAGGTCACTATATAAATGCAATACTTGATTACAAGTATTATTAAAACGATAGATGTTAATTATTTCCTTTATTTCCATTTTTGTAGTTATTTATACGCAATGGATTCATCTAATACTCTTACACCAATCACCATTAATTCAAGGCTCCAAATCATTCGAAGAAAAGTGCTCCGAGTATGACAATGATATGAATAGAGAATTACGCTTTGGCATTGGTCAGGATGGAAATCTTTTCTACTTTACCACTTCCACACCTCCCACTCCAATATTTATGCCCGCCTCCTAGGTAAGAAAATCTTGTGAAGAAAATCTCTCTAATCCTAAGGCATCCTTGGTTGTAGAAACAAGGAGAAATATTAAATTCAGTGGCAGTTCTAGCAAGAATGTTCTTGCAACTGAAAAAGGTAATGGTATTATTAAAGGAAAAGCAAAGATGGGTAAAAAACCCAAACCCGATAATGAATTGGAAATGGATAGTGAGACTACCACAACCAAAACCAAGAAGGGTGCCCAATCTTACGAAGAATGTCATTATTATAATGTCATGGGCCATTGGAAATGAAATTGCCCTAAGTATTTAGGAGATATCAAAGCTGGACTTATCACTCCAGTTAGGGCTAAGTATTGTGGAAGCACTTAGCGAGGGTAACATGGATCTCCAATTCGCAAATGGAACTAGATTAGCCGCCATTTCAAAGGGAACCCTTGTGATTGCCTTAGTTAAGTGATTTTAAATCGAATCTACATAATGGTGATTATGTACCCATTTTGTCTAAAACATTATTTCCATGTTAGACATGGAAGGACTCATTTTTCGCCATAAAAAAACAATCGTATTTTGTTTGAAAATTGACATGGCTGGGAGTCAAGTCACTTCTCTTAATGATATTCATGTTTTAGACACTTCTAACTCAAGCAAAGATATCTACATAATACGATCCAAAAGACTCAAACAAGTAATCCAGATGTTTTATACATTTGGTATTGTCGATTAGGTCTCATAAATAAGAAACGCATTAAAGGGCTAGTGTCGACTAGATTTATTAAACCGTTTGATTTTCAATCATATGGAATATGCGAATCTTGTCTCCTTTGCAATATAATTCGTACTCCTTTTAGTGGTAAAGGGACACGAGCAAGTGATTTGTTGGGACTAATACATGCCGATGTATATGTGTTCCTATGAGCATCACCGCAAGGGGAAATTATAACTACTTTGTCACTTTTACCAATGATTTAAGTAGATATGGGTATGTTTACTTAATCAAAAATAAAGTGAAGCATTTGAGAAATTTAAAGAATTTCTAAATGACGTAGAGAACCAATTGAACAAAGTACTAAAGCATTACGATCCGATCATAGTGGCAAAGATCTAAGTAATGAATTTGATTTATTAAATATGGATTATGTCCTAGTGTCACTACCCATAAGATCAAACTAATATGAGTCGGTTGAGTTATTGAACTCAATTTTGGGAATTTGCAATCCAATACGGACAATTAATTCTAAACGGATGGTCAACCAGGAGATACCTGAAATAGAGAGTCTATTTACCATATGAAATGGATCAGACTGGCATATTACATGAATCAAACTGCCATGATAGAGATGGTATTTTTATGTGCTAACACGTCAGTCTAGACAAACTTCAATTACTCCACCATATATGTTTGTAACTCACAAAGCTATCTCTTAAGAAGATAGATGTATTTCTAAGAGATAGAGTGGGAGTAGATTGGATTGTCACAAACATGTCTTATAGTTAATGTGTTACTTTGTGAAAGTAATGGAACTATAATCTATAAAGTTAGAGTGGGAGTATAGCACACATGTCTTATTGTTAAAATATTGCTTTTCGAAAGTAATGGTATTATGACCTTGTCCCAAATCGACCTTGTTACAAATGAGCCATAGCATTACAATCCAAAGATTGTTACTCAAGAGTTGATTTACTTTAAGGCGACGGTCTCTTTAATAGTAAATAGAGCTTTAGAGTACTTAAGTGCATGGATTGACATGAAGATGTTACTCAAGATAAATCATGTTAGGAATCGCCACATTTCATTTTGATGGAAAAATGGCAAATGAGATTAAAAATTCGCTTTTCTAAAATGGGAATTTAGAGAAGGATGTGTTTGGAACACAAAACCTTAGAAAAAGATCTAAGAACCCTAACATATTATGCGTAGCTTTCTTAAGTGATCCCAGAATGGTCTTAAGCAAGCATTAAAGGATTATACTTTTCATTCATGTGATAATTGAGAATGGTATCGTTCACATGATTGAAGAATCATGTTTATACATGAAGTTAAGTGGGAGCTAGAATTATTTTTCCCATGTCTTATATGTTGAAGACATATTACTTATTGAGAATAATGTACCAATGCTCTCTTCTGTTAAGAGTGATTGGGAGACCAGAAAAAGGTGCGATGTATTCTAGATTTCTGAATCTATGTGAGAGAATATTGGCATAGAGTTGAGAGTCTTATGATGATAAGATTTTTCATATCTGTTTTAACATCAACAAGGTTGAGTATGTTGTTCATGTTGATGAAAGTGGAATTGCTATGATGGATTCATAGTCGTTCACTGAACCTATTAAGTTGTCGATCACATGAAATCGTTTGCTAATGTTTCCGCCATTAGAACGATCATGTATGCCAACAGATGCACATACCATGATGAATCATATGCTTGGAGCATAATAAGTCAATAACAAGTTAATTTATAAGATGGTCTTGTGAAAGCCTTAAAGAACATCCTTTGAGATTCTTGAGAAGAATTAAGGATTCGTTCATTTGTTTGGATGATAAACTAAGTTATGTGTTGAAGGGTTGCACAAACATTAGTTTCCGAACCAAAAAGGATTTGGAGAAATCCTAGGCTTTTTTTATTGACTAAGGAGTAAGAAATTTCGACCATTGCAAATTCTACAAACAGAATCTAAGTAAATTGTGATAAAATGGTCAACGTAGGGAATGAGAGTAGATTCCTCTACCAAAGACTTTATCACAAGTTATGTGATAATAGTGGGAGCATCTTTCAAGTTAAAGAGCCCAAGTCTAGTAAAAAGACTAGACATATACTTAGATAAATTCATATTATTAGAAATAACATTGAATAGAAGGAAATAGCAATTAATAAAGTTAGAATATATGGATATATGGTATATCCACTTGCCAAGCTTTTATTGCATTTCAACAAGTGTAAAAGGTACACTATAGATTATGAGATATGAAGTAGTAATAGTGTATTGACTATTCATATGTGATAATCGCATTTATCGTTTGAGTTTTATTAAACTCACCCATTACCTTGTTATATCCAAATGGGTTGTTGAGACATGTTGAACCCCATTAAAGTGAACTGGATTGACATAGTATACGCCCCTGGTTACTAGAAGGAGGTGACGTCTCAAAGTAACTAGAGTGTGATGCGATTGATAGCACGTTCAAGTGCCATAGAGTCATATGGGATGACTAGTTGATCACATAGGCAGACTGTATAGGACACTCTGTCGGGAAGTGACCGCTTATAAAGTTCTGGTAATTCATAAAGCCTGGTCGTGGCAAGAGCTGCTATAGTATTCTTATGAGTCAATTCGTTTGACTAGAGATTATTCGCCCAAGTTGGCACAAATTTTTGAATTGCTTTTTTATGCTCTACGACTGTCGTAACTGAGGTCAAATGAGTATATTTTGGGTCACGACGAATTGTGTCTAACCGAAGGGAATAGTGCGATAGGAATTGTCCACCCCCTTATCAGGGTTAATTGAAATCTCAAGGCCACTCAAGGAGCAGTGAACTGAAAATGCGTGGCCACGCTCGGAAGGTATCTACGGTAGATTATTCCGGTCAGGCAGTTACTCTCCAGATCGAGGAAACCACTCAAGATATGATCAAATGCAAGTACGACCTGCGAGACACCTTGCATTGAGTGGGAGATTGTAATAGGACAAGAGAATTGGTGACGCACACTTGTCTCGGACAAGTGGGAGATTGTTGGAGTATGTGTCCTCGACAATAGTGCGATCACATGATTAAATCTCATAATAAGAATACGGAAGGGATGATAAATTAGATAGTCAACTGATCAACATTAATCGGTAACGATTGGCTTTCTAGAGTTTGACGTTACTGTCGTAGGATGGTGGTGATCAGTTAATCCCTTATATGTCCGCGCAGATAGTGGTTTACAGCTTAAGAACAGGTAGATGGAGGCAATATTTCTATGGCCATCAGTGCTGTTTGCACAATAGTTGGAATCGGCTCAGTCAGGGTAAGGACACATGATGGTAAATTCTGCACATTGAACGAAGTTAGACATGTTCTACTGATGACAAAGAATCTGATCTCCTTAAGTACGTTAGACAGTAAGGGGTTCAGTGTTTAAGGTGTAGGTGGAGTTCTGAATGTCTGCAAAGGTTCAATGTAGTTCTGAGGGGTATCAAGCATGGTACTCTATATTATCTTCAGGGATCTACTCTGTCAGTTTCTGTTGCTGTTACATCCTCAGATGTTGATAAATAAGATTTGACTAAGCTGTGGCATATGAGGCTTGGTCATATGAGTTAAAGGGGGATGCAGACTTTGTCAAAAGAAGATCGCCTATGTGGTCATAAGGTCAAGAAACTGGATTTCTGTGACCATTGTGTATTCGGGAAGCTACATCGCAGCAAGTTTCCTAAAGCAGTGCATAAGACCAAGGGCACACTTGATTATATCAATTCTGATTGTTGGGGTCCTTCTAAGGTGGAGTCTTTGGGAGGTCACAGGTATTTTGTGTCAATTATTGATGATTAGTCGAGGAAGGCTTGGATTTATTTGATGAAGCACAAAAACGAAGCCTTCACTCACTTTAAACAGTGGAAGGCATTAATGGAGAATCAAACTGGAAAGAAGGTCAAGAGGCTGCGAACTGATAACGACCTAGAGTTTTGTTGTTCTGAGTTCGAAGAGTTCTGCAAGAATGAAGGGATTGCTAGACATCGCACAGTCCAAGATACACCTTAGCAAAATAGTGCAGCAGAACGAATAAAACAGACACTTCTGTAGAGGGCAAGGTGCATGCTCTCTAATGATGGACTAACAAGAAGATTATGGGCAGAGGCAGTTAGTACAACATGCCATCTGATAAATCGAGGACCTCACACGAGTCTGAATATCAAAACTCCATTTCAGATGTGGTCTGGTAAGTCTGCTGACTATTCTATCTTAAGAGCTTTTGGTAGTACTACTTATTATCATGTTAGTGAGGGTAAGTGTGGACAGCGGGGGCCCACGGGGGCGCTTGGGAGGAAGAGAACAAGCGTTTGCATTTTTGTTGGAGTCGCCACCAATTTTTATGGGAAATTGGAACCGTTCGAATACCTCGTGCCATGTCAAGACACAAAGTAGAGACATGAACACCAAGCAATCGTTACCCTTAGCATTCTATGTCTAGAATGACTCTCGTGGATGCCAATGAACACGGATGTTCACAGAGATCTGGAGTAAGGGGTGAGGGTACGTATTAGGAAGCTCTTTTGATCAAACACCTAATCCCGCCCGCCTCGATAGCGGCCTCTACTAATGATTAGGGACATCATCTATACTCGATATATCGTCGATTATATGCATGCAATGCAACATCCAAGTTTTAATCCTAACATGTGAGAATTAGGCTAAGTCGGTTAACACGTAATTAGCAAACAATTGGGTCGAAGTAGGATTTAATGTTCAATTACATGTGAAAACATACAAATCATAAAAGAAATACAATAATTATAAATTACAATAATGAAAATTACAATAATTACAGTGGATTAGGCGATTTATGTCGAAAATACCTTCAAAACGGATAATTTGGAAAAAAACGAATAAAAGAAAGAAAATAAGCGAACAAGTCAGGAGGTGATAATACGAATAATAGTTAATTATACGTAAGCTAATAAACTAGGTCAGGCAAAAACGGCGTTCAGAGACAAAAATCATCCTGGAACAGGCGCAGCAGGACTGCGCCCTCTGGAAGAGGCGCAACAGTTGCTGCGTCTGTTCCAAGGGTGAGTTCTGGCTGTGAAGCCGGAACTGCAAATCTTTAACATTAATTGATGATTTAAAGGATTGATTACGATATTTACTCGGATGGAAGTGATTAACAGATTATTTACATGTGATAAATGGTCATAAAAGCGATAAACATGGATGAGACGGATTAAAGACGGATTATTTACATGAAAGAATGATTGATTAGTGACATGGGTGAATTAAATAGGTTAATTAGGTTAAACATGATGAATTACTGACAAATTAATGACGAAAAAGACAGATGAAAATATATCAAAGATCGAATTCCAGAAACCCGATATGAACAAATCGAATCTCTACAACCCAGATTGAGTTTAATGACAAAAACCCGCAAATATGAGATTATAAGGGATTTAGGTCGAATTTACGATGGATAAAACATGTTAATGATGATAATTAATATACATGTGGAATAATTATGCTATTATGTCAAAGAATCAACAAGAAACAAGCGAAACAAATAAAGAATTTGATGAATTACAGAGGACGAAGGAAGAAGAAAGGAAGCAGGAACTGCGGCAGCCTCACGAAGAGGCGCAGCAGGAACTGCGCTCCTTCGAAGAGGCGCAGCAGTTGCTGCGTCCTTTCTCGACGGTTTGTCATCTGGAAATCCGTAAAAAGAGGTTTTAAAGTACGCTTTAGAAATCGGTTTCAATTGGTATTTTCGACATAAACCTTACATTAATGATGATCCAAAAGATAAATAATAATAAATAAAGAAGGATTTACACCCTCAGACTTACATGTTTGACGAAACGAGAAGGACTAAGTTATCGATTAGCGATGCTCGACTCGAACTATAATGCAAATACGAAAGTGCCCTCGTATGAGGAAAACGATTAAGTTAATTAAGTTGATTGGTGTGGAGTTGGTCAAATTGGTCGGTCATGCAAACGAGGCTGGTACTCGGAAGGATCCGAGCTTACGTGGTCGAATGTTCAAGCACGTAGACGCCAAAAAGTAAGAACAAAGGTCTAGAATGCAAAGGGAGAAGAGAAGGGCGGACACTCGCGTGAGAAATATGAGGAGCGAAGGCTCCTATTTATACTAATCACGTGAAGGAATTAGGGTTTCAGAGAGTCTTTGGAAGTGAATCTCGGAAAGATATGAAAAAGATACGAAAATTACGCAGAAAAGGACCTGGGAAGAGGCGCAGCAGTCACTGCGTCTCTTGGAAGAGGCGCAGCACCTGCTGCGTCTGTTCCCAAGGGGTTTCCTCCGCGGAAGAAAGATTTTCGTGTTTGAGTTATGGTAGGACGGAATATTTCGGTTTTCCTTAATATCTTATGTGAATATTACGGGAAATTGTTTACCAAAGGATAAAGATTGTGAAATATTTATAAAATATGGAATAGAAATATCCGGAACTTTCCAGAACATTCTGACTCGGGATTTAATGGTTATCAGAAAATGAAGACGGTTTTAGGCCCGGACTTCAAATGTACTTTAATTACTGTCAAAACGACCGTATCGGCGCGTAGATGACAACTAAGAGGTAGACATTAGTATTTGAGCAATCACTTGACGATAAACTTACGAACTGTCACAAATCGTTCCGCGTAACAAACGTGCGGCCCAATCATCACCGGGTGGTTTGCGAGAGGTTCAGAAGTGAGGTATCTACAGAGCCCCCACTTTGACTGAGGCTTGGACAAGGCGAAAGTCAAAGTATAGCCATCAGGTCAATCGAAGATTACAACCTGACGAATATGGCGACGCGAGGCGGCTCAAGGGGTCTGAGCCAAGGACCTGTCGTCGGGAACATTTTAGAGTCTGTCGACTATCGGGGAGGGTCGTTTAAAGTCCATTAGACTACGTAAGGAGGCTCGCCAGCCATAAGAAGAGATCATACCTGAAACATCTTCTCGAGATGCCTCTGGAGGTGCATAGGAGCTAAGGGTGAGACCTAAAAGATATATAAGGATTGGTGCTAGGGTATGGGACCCTAAAGGAAAGCATCGACGGGAAAGAGGTCAAATATAAGTTTTAACTAAAGGGTAAATAAGGCTCGAGTGTAGGAACTCTATTGGTTTGGGAACTTTATGGAGAACGACATCTTTTTCGCACTCCGAGGGGAAGCAAGAAATGTTGTGAGCAACAGGACACGGGCGGGAACTGCTGGGAGAAATCTGTTCGTGTTCAGCTTCGAACAAACTTCGAAAAAGATAGGGGTTGATGTTGATCTCCATGTCTCGAGAGGGAAAGTCTATCCGCTTACTCTCGTTGGGGAACATAATCGGGAATTAATCTCCATGTCTCGAGAGGGAAAGTCTATCCGCTTACTCTCGTTGGGGAAAATATAATGAAGGCGTGTCAAAACACCTGTGAAGGAATATCTGCTCGTTGTGACAAGTAAAAACGTGTAATAGTCTGTTGCTGGCTTAGAAATGCGGGCCGGAACGAAAGATAATCGTCAAACGGACAAAAAGGATAAAATAGCATCGGGGAAGAGGCGCACCAAAGATAGGCCCACAAATAACGAACTCATAACGAATTTTTGAAAAATCGTATGGAGGGAACACAAGGAAGAGGCGCAGCAAGAGTTGCGTTTCTTGGAATAGGCGCAGCACCTGCTGCGTTTGTTCCCCAAAGTGTTTTTTCTGCGTAAAAACGCGATAAACAGAGGGATTGTTTCATTTGTTTCGAAACACAAATCACACATTACTCTCTCAAATATTAACCATTTCCGCCAAGGTTTGATCCAAAAGCTTGCATTAATCATGACTAATCGAGGTATGTGTATCATTCTTGCATTAATCTTCTGTATTTGTTCAATTTTGGATCGAAAAAATTAGGGTTTATGACCCAATTAATCGAAAATTTGGGGCTTTTCCCCCAAATGCATTTGCCTTGTGAAATTGACATTAGAAACGGATAATAGGTAGTATAAGGAACACAACCATGTATTTGTTTCAAATTTTCGTTGAGTTTTGAGCATTTGAGTGAATTTGAGACGGTTTCACAGCTAAACCGTAAATTGCTTCGAAAATAGCCTTAGGATTGCCCATTTGCGATGAAACTTGATATTTGGGATCTTTGGATGATGGGTAAACTTCCTATCATCTCGGAATTTTGGTTTGTGACAGCTTTTTCAGGACACTTTTCTAGGGCATAATCGTCGTTATAACGAAATGCTGCCGAAATTTCGACTTGAACCCATGAAATAGGCTTCAAATTAGGCTTGAATTGACCCAAATTACCACATGAGCGATCGGGTTTATGAGAATATGGCCAAAGATGGCGAGAAAAAGCGATTTCAGGGCTTCCGAAGGCTCGAAAAAATCCCTTAACCAAGGCTTGTTGTCACGTGACGCGGCCTAAATTTGCTTTAATGTTGCAGGTGATGAGGCTTCTACTTCTGGGAGGACTCCCATGGAGATAGACGCTGCTGTTGTCGAGGAGGCTTTGGAGCAGGCCTTCACCGCTGCGGTGATCGCTGCTGGGGACGAGGTCCATGAGGAGGAGGCTGTTGAGGAGGAGGAGGCCCCGAGACGGGCCAACGTTGGACGAGGAGGTCGTCAGCTGAGAGGAGCTCCCGCGTGGGCTGAGACCTGGGAGAGTAGGCACTTGCTGTGGGCTGCAGAGGGAAGCTGACTTGGCTAGCGTCGGTGGTGACGCCCTCCTGGCGAGGACTACTCGGTGTTCCTCTACGGGAGGTTGGCGTACTGGCCGGTAGTGGTGAGTATCTCTACTCTTCTTCTTTACTTGATTTTGAAACTACGATGAAAGATCACCGATTAATGAGAAATATTTGGTTTTGTAGGAGGTTGAGGCGGCGGGCATCGAGCCCCCAGAGTACCCCGAGACCCTCGAGTACACTGACACGACCGGGAGGACGACGATCTCCGAGCTACGTGACTTTGACGTGGCTGTGACGGATGCTGGCCTGGACGACTGGCAGCATCTGATTCGGAGGGTGAGCCTCTAATTTTGTGTAATTTTCGTGTAAGAACACATTTGATTGAACTTATTCAATTATTGAGAACTTCTTTTTATGAAAATGCAGGTTGCGCCGTCTCGGTTCGTGGCGTTATGGAGGGTGGCCAACCGGCTGCGAGCTACTGCCGTCGAGGCACTTGTCGGTGGTCGAGGCCGTCAGGTATGAACCTTGTGTCTGTTTTATTTTTGAATTTTGATTTTCCAACTTTTCTTGAAACGATTGTCATGAGCCAATTTTGTTGTTTACAAGGGGACCGCGAGCTGGAGCGAGAGTTGGCTCAGTCTCGGGAGGAGACAGCTCGCTTGTTGAGGGAGCTCGAGGTTCGAGACGCCGAGATTGCTGCTCTTGCGGCAAGAGTTGCGGAGCTGGAGGGCGACCAGCAGTAGTTTTGTGCAGTTTTTTGTTTGTTTGTTGGCCGTATTTTGCACATTTGTACCTTAATTTTGAACATTCCGGACTTTGTTTTGGGGCTCGAGCCCCCAGTTTGTTGTACATTTCCCTTTTTGGTTGTATATAAGATGGCCTGAGTGCCTTTGCTGCTGGGTTGTGTTGCTTGTATCTGCAGGTTAGTTTTGAACAGGTTTGGTAGATGACGGTTTATGCCGTCATGCTGCCGAAATTTACATAGAAATCACGTAGAGCATACATTTGTATATATACATATAGCCTGAATTAGCGCAGAACGAATGACTCAAAAGCACGCAAAAATGCAAAAATTTTGCCGAAAAGGACCGGACGGTAGGGCGGGTTACCCCTAAAAAAAGAAAAAAAATAGAAACCTATAAGTTAGAAATGAATTGAAAAAAGAAATGAAAGAAATATGTAAATGAAATAAACATATAAATTTTGAAATGAATTATAATGAAAATTATTTCCTAAAAAAAAATGAATTAAAATGAAAATTATTTCCTAAAATAAATTATACAAGTGTGGTAAAATGACGAAAATGTTGATATCGTCTCGAAATGCGTGCCCGCGGAATTAGGAAACACGAAATATGGTAATTTCCACGTTTTTACTAAAATAATAACCCGTAGGAATAGGAAATTATTCGTCGAGGAATTAGGAAAGATCCCACGCGGAAAATCACAGAAGTCAAGCTGAGGAAGAGGTGCAGCAGGTGCTGCGCCTGTTCCCAGGTGGTTCCGTTCTGGCGGATTTTTGGAAACAGAAATTAGTATAAATAGAGACGTCGATGGAGCTTTTATTCACACAATTCTTCCGTCTCTTCTTCGTCTTATTACATAAAATTCTCAAAATAATCTCTTCATTATGAATACTTTAGAGATTCGCTTAAAAGAATGGACCAACGAATTTTCCAACATGGAGAAATATGATATGGGCGCCTATAATCTTGGGTCATTGCTGAGTTTGAAGCTTATCAAGGTTGTCAAACCATTATTGGATGCTTGTCTTGACTATTGGGACCCGAATTACCATGTTTTTGCGTTCCCTGGAGGCGATATTTGCCCATTTCCTGAAGAAATCGCTGCGATTGGTGGGTGGGACCCTGAACACTTGCCTGCCATTCCTTCTACTTCGCAAGGGTACAAGAGCAAATTTAGAGACTTGCTTGGGTTGACTAGACTCGAGGTGGACCGTCTAGTGACCTCGAAGGGAGTGCGAATGTTGGACTTTATTGACCGATTCATTAACAAGGCCGACCCCACCGTTTCTTATGTTGCTAGGCGAAGGGCATTTGGGTTTTGCTTGTTGCATGTGTATGTCTTCCAAGGGCATGTTGATGAAGACTTGAGAGGTGATCCCCGTCTTCTGGGCCTTGTTGAGCAGATGGAGCTGCGCAGAAGCCCGACTTGTTTATGTCTAGGAGAGATCGTTTTGGGCTTGGATAATAGAAAAGCCAACGGTGACCTACCATATTTGGGAAGTCCCGTCATTCTGCAGGTAAAAGAACACTTATTTTTCTCTTTCTTTTTTTCTTTTTTTCGTTTTTTTTTTGTCTTTTTTTAATGCCTGCTTTTGGGTAGGTTTGGCTTATGGAACGACTTCGATTGATCGAGCCCCCAGTTCACGTTCCTTCTTATCACGCTCATTCAATTGCAATGTGGACCAGGCTTTACATGGTTGACTTCGCCCGAGTCTGCAATTATTGGGAGAACAAACTGAAGAGTGATGATGGCCCTTTGATTAGGTGGGTTGTACCATGGTGGCACCTCAAATATGTCACTGGAGTGTCTTCTTTGGATCCTACCCGATCTGTGCGCATTCTTGGCCTGGAATTCATGGTGTGCATCTCCCTGGAAAGGCTGATGAGACAGGTTGGGCTAAAACAGACGATCCCAAAGCTTGATACCGTTCCGCAGACCGCCGTGGCGCTTACTACATAGAGCTGCAGGGAGTGGGCCATTAAATGGGCCCAAAGAAATGTATGGTTCTTGAACTCTTCCGCTAATGCCTTATGGGTGTCGGATTCTTATCTGCGATGGAGGAAAGCTACTACTCCGGAAGAGCGCGAGAGATTGAGGAAGCGTGAGCCCGTTGACTACAAAGTGCGCGAGGTGGAAAAAGAGAAGGAGAAGCATCTGACCGAGGGAGAGGAGGAAGCCGGGTTTCGAGTCGTTCATCCTTCGAAGAAACCGAAGACCTCTCCTGTCGTGGGGATGGTGATTGGCAAGAATGGGAAGTCTAGCCCTTGAGAAAGACCGTTGGTGATTAGGTCCGAAGTGGCGCAAGAGCGTCTGGCTCGAGGTCGTGACAAGAAATATGACAAAAATGACAAGGGCAAAGGGAAGATGGAAGAATAGCCCGAGTCTTTATTTTTTATTTTTTATTATTATTGTTGTTGTAATAAAAAAAGTGGGGTTTTTAGAATCCTAGCCTATTTTTATTTTTATTATGTAGCGTACTATTATTAGAAAACGAATGAAATAAAAAAGGTTAAATGGTTAAGAAACCGTTGTGATTTTCTATTTATTATTCTTGTCGAATTCCAAATGCAAAGCAAATGTCTTTCTATTTACATTTTAAAAATAATGGGTTGTATCCTGTGAAGGATTGCCTACGTATTCATTAAAAATGAAATCAAACCCTTGCGCGTAGTTCGAGTAAATGTAAAAGAATAATTGTTCTAAGCAAGAGCCTGTAATGAACTTAGAAAAATAAGCATGAGCTTTTGCTTACTCTAAAGGTGCAAATTTAGTTTATTTGATGATATGAGGACGACAAACTTGTCAAAGTGCAAGAGCAAAGTGACATTAGCTTATTTCGGCTTGGCCAGGGGCCGCTTATTTAGTGCCACAAGAGCGACACGTGAGGTTACGCGAGGCGCGTTTTTGTTCCTATTCTAGGCATAGTACCGTTTTAGTTGGTCAAGGTTTGTTGGGTTGGAAAACTCATTCCTGTCTAGGTCTGTGATTCTAACCGCAACCCCTGGAAGTATGGACTTAACTAGCAAAGTGAATTTTCCCCGTGGGTCGACAGGTAAAAGAGCTCTAACCGATTTGAGTACTAAGTCTCCTTCCTTGATGTTTCTTGGCTTAACCCTTTTGTTGAAAGCTCGTTTGATACGTGCTTGATATGTTTGGACATTATGCAAGGCGCGTAGCCTACGTTCATCCAGGAGGATGAGTTCTTCATATCTATCCCTCTTCCAATCGGCCTCTGGGATTTGACTTTCGGGTAGAATACGCAAGGATGGTATCTCTAGCTCGACTGGTTGCACAGCTTCCATGCCGTAGGTCAAATAGAAAGGGGTAGCCCCAGTGGCCGTCCTAACAGATGTACGATATCCCCACAAAGCAAAGGGTATCTTGCTCGGCCAATCTCGATAGTTGTCAATCATTTTCTTGAGAATTGTGAGAACGTTCTTGTTTGCTGCCTCTACCGTGCCGTTAGTCTGTGGTCTATAGGTCGAAGAGTGGTGATGCCTAATTTTGTACTTGGCTAGCAATTGCTCAGTCTCAGCTTGGAAATGTGATCCATTATCAGTAATGATCTCATGTGGGCAACCGTATCGACAGATGATGTTGTTTTGTATGAACTTTGCCACATTTTTAGCCGTGAGACTAGTGTAGGAAGCCGCTTCTACCCATTTGGTGAAATAGTCGATCGCCACTAGGATGAAACAGTGACCTCTTGTTCCGGCTGGGGTTATCTTCCCGATTATGTCAATTCCCCAGGCAGAAAATGGCCAAGGAGATGTCATCGTATAGAGCAATGAAGGAGGGACGTGTTGTACATTCCCGAAGATTTGGCAATTGTGGCAATGTCTTACGTATTTGATGCAATCGAATTCCATTGTGGTCCATTAATACCCCAAACGTGTGATTTTCTTTGCCATCATGGGCCAACTCATGTGAGGACCGTATTCTCCATCGTGGACTTCTTCCATCACTTTTCGTGCCTGTGAATGATCAAGGCAACGTAGGATTACACCAAGAGGTGTTCTTTTGTATAACTCTCCTTGCATGAGAACGTATTGGGAAGCTAGTAGGCGTATAACACGTTGTCCTCTCTTGTCCATATCCGGTGGATAGGTACCGTTGAGCTTGAAATTTAGGATTGCTTGGAACCAGGGTTCCTGCGCGATTTCCTCTTCATTGGTGATTTGGTGTACATAAGCTGGCTCTGACCATCGTGCGATTCATAAAGGCATCTCCACCATGTCATCTGGCATATTAATCAAAGATGCGAGTTTTGCAAGAGCATCTACAAATTGAGTTTCTTCCCGAGGTAGGTGTAGATATGTCACGTGATCAAAAAATTGGGCAACTTGGTCTATTATAGCTTGGTATGGTGCTAAGTTTTCGCTTCGAATTTTCCAAGATCCCGTAACTTGATTGATGATCAGGGATGAATCCCTATGTACTCGGAGGTTCTTAATGCCTAAGCTCACTGCCGCTTGTAGTCCAATTAGACAAGCTTCGTACTCTGCAGTGTTATTTGTCACCTCGAAGTCGAGTTTGACAGATATTGGTGTATGCTCGCCTTCAGGAGAAATGAGCAACACTCCTATTCCAAATCCTCTTAAGTTTGATGCTCCATCAAAGTAAAAGTCCCAGGAGTCTACATCAGTTTGGAGTATATCCTCGTCTGGAAATGACCAAGTGTCTATTGTTTGTGCATCATTGATGGGATTTTCTGCGAAGAATTCGGCAACGGCACGACCTTTTATAACTTTTAGAGGCACGTATTTGAGATCGAATTCTGAGAGCATCAAAGTCCATCTTGCTAGGCGTCCGTTGAGGACGGGTTTCTCGAAGAGGTATTTGACTGGATCCATTTTGGAGTATATTTTGACGGAGTAGCTAAACATGTAATGGCGTAGCTTCTTCGTTGCCCACACAAGAGCGAGGCATGTCTTTTTGAGTTGTGAGTATTTGCACTCGTACTCCAAGAACTTCTTACTAAGGTAGTAGATAGCTCTTTCTTCACTTCCTACAGTTTGAGCTAGCATGGCACCCATGGTGTTTGATTCATTGTGAGATATAAACCAAGAGGTTGATCTCGTTGAGGTGGCATGAGCACTGGTGGTTTAGCTAGTATCTCTTTGATTCGGTCAAATGCCTTTTGACAATCATCATCCCACATGGTGTGGTCTGTTTTCTTGAGCTTCTTGAAGATAGGCTCACAAATCATGGTGAGTTTCGATATGAATCGACTTATATATTACACTTTTCCCAGGAATCCTCTGACTTCTTTTTCTGTTTGAGGTTGTGGCATTTCGATCAGAGCCTTGATCTTGGAAGGGTCTATTTCTATACCTCGTTGGCTAACGACGTATCCCAGGAGTTTGCCAGACGTTACTCCGAATGTGAATTTCTGAGGATTAAGCCTCATGTTGTACTTTCGTAGCCTTGCGAAAAATTTGCGAAGGTTCGCAATATGCCCCTCTCTATCCTTGGATTTGACAATCATGTTGTCTACGTATACCTCAACTTCTTTGTGCATCATGTCATGTAAGAGTGTAGTTGTGGTGCGTTGATATGTAGCTCCGGCGTTGATCAATCCAAACGGCATGACCGTATAGCAATAGGTTCCCCATTGAGTGACAAAGGCGGTCTTATGCATGTCTTCTATGGCCATCTTGATTTGGTTATAACCCGCGTACCCATCCATGAAGGATAGTAATGCGTGGTCTGCAGTATTGTCCACCAATATGTCGATGTGTGGTAGAGGGAAGTCATCTTTAGGACTTGCTTTGTTTAAGTCCCTAAAGTCAACACAAACGCGGATTCTCCCATCCTTTTTGGGTACAGGTACTATGTTGGCTACCCAGTCAGAATACTCGGAAACTTTGATGAACCCGGCTTTGAATTGCTTATCAACTTCTTCCTTAATTTTGAGAGCCCATTCCGTTCTCATTCGTCGAAGCTTCTGTTTTACAGGTTTGAAACCTGGCTTAATCGGAATTCTATGCTCGGCGATGTCCCTGTCGATCCCTGGCATGTCCTTGTAGGACCAAGCGAAAACGTCTTTGAACTCGTTTAGGAGGTCTATGAAATCGGCCCTTTCGGTTGAGCTCAAGGTAGTCCCTATCCTAAGTTCTTGGGGTTCTAGTTCGGTTCCTACGTTGATGGGTTCGGTGTCCTCTATTACTGGTCCCCCTTCCCTTTCCTGTAGTATTTCTTTGGCTACATAGGGAGGTATTTCGATCGAGTCTGGATCTTGGTCATCCTCAGTATCATCGTAAACAGAATTGCACTCAAGATAACAGAAAGAGTAAGCAGAACATGATTTATTCATATTAAAGTTTGAGAAAAGTTGAAACAAGGAAGCCATCTGATCCATGGTCAGTGGCGGCAAAGGGACAGTGGTTGGGACATTTCCCGAACTACTGTGACTACTCGAGGCTAAGCTAGGAGAAACAAAGGGAATGGGGATGACGACAAGAGGAGACTCCCTAATGACTTCTCTAGACTCCGACTCTGACTCCAACACTGACTCGAATTCATCGTCTTCTGGTTCTCCTTTGAACATCTCTCCTTCTCCAGTGGTGAGCTTGAAGAGTCTTCCTTGATTGTTGGTCCACTTGATTGACTTTCTTCATCCTTTCTACTGACTCGCGTTAGTTTCTGTGATTAACGCGGTGGGGTTGAACCGATCGTCTTGAAGTATCATGGTAATGATCTCATCCTGCGCGGTTCTAACAAATCGATCTTCTCCGAACAATAGACTAACAGCTCGTTCGCCTAAGCAAGGTGTTTGACGGGTTTTGACGGTAGGAACCGTTTCTGGAGGGATGAAGTAGCAATCGTGAAAGATCTCGATTCCGGCTAGCTTCCTCTCGAGATAATGCCAAGGCTCGGGAAAACCGTGAAAGAGTTTTAGACTTCCTTCTTTAACAAAGTACCCATTCAGGGTAGGGATATAGGGTCGCATTTGGACTCCTACATACTTACGGTTTTGAACTTGAGCGAGCATCTCGAGAACCTCCTCTTTAGTGGGTTTATACCCTAGTCCAAGAGGTATTCTCTTTGAGTTGCCTTCCTTGTATGGTGCGAAGGTGTTTCTTCGAATAGGATTCAAAGGCATTCCAGGGAAGTATCCCTGGGATTTGAGTATGTGGTTGACCACCAAGTTGGAGTAGGGATCATAGTATAAGGGTGCCAATTCGCTTTCTATGACACTTATGCTTTGGAAGCCCCCAAGTTCATATAATTGGATGCAAGGACTTGATTGTTTGACTTCTTTTCGATTATTGCCTTGATGGGTGACGAAGTGATCGTCACCACTTTGCCATTTAGTGGGATCTTGATCTTTTGATGAAGGGTGGATGTCACTGCTTTGGAAGCGTGAATCCAAGGTCTTCCTAGGAGTATGTTGAAGGAAGCTTCGATGTCCACTATTTGGAAGTTAACCTTTCGCTCAATTGGCCCTGTGGCTATGGTTAGGTTAGCAAGTCCTACCACCTTTCGTCGTGTACCATCATATGCGCGAACACCTTGATTGGTAGGGGTCCAATCTGACTCTTTCATGCCTAATTTGTATGCCGTTTTGAGGGGTATGACGTTGACCGCAGAGCCATCATCTACCAAGGTCATTGGCACGTTCTTCTTTAGACAAATGACAGTGATGTAAAGAGCTAAGTTGTGACTTGCGCCAAAAGGTGGCAAATCTTCGTCTGAGAAAGTAATAGGATTACTTAGCTTCGGTGATTCTTGGAAGACCAAGTTGACTACATCTTCTGGTGTCGAGTTATGTGCTACATTTAGTTTGGCCAAAGCCTGCAGTAAAGCTTGGCGATGTGGGAATGAGCTCGCTACTAATTGCCAGATTGAAAGATCAGCCTTTGTCTTCTGTAATTGCTTGAGCAAATGGTCAGTGGAGTCATCTTCGTTATCATTTGGTGTGACAACATTGGTTGGACCATTTTAAGTAGTGCTTTGATATGGACGTCCTGAACGAGTTAGGTGGTCCACATCTTGGTCTTCACCATTTTGGACTATTTCCTTGACTAGAGAGTTTTCGATGAGGTACTCGTCTTCATCATCATCGGCCCAAACTCCATTGATTGTAGCTAGTTCCCTCATTCTCATGATTTCATCTTCTAGTCGTATGATTTGGTCGACTAGTTTATCAACCACGGCGACTATTTCTTGCATAGTAGCGTTTTGAGAGAAGATTAGTGATACATGCTCCTTGGGTGTTGCGTTGGGATCACATAAAGTTGTCACCACATTTTCTAATTCCCAAACTTGTCTATCCACACTCCTTGCCCATGTGATTAAGTCGGAAATGGTAGGGGAGATAGTAGAGTAGAACCCTTAATTCTCGATTGCATGGATTTCATCTTCAACTGGAGAAATGAGGTGTGAACAATCTAAGGTAGATTCGTCACTTGTAATCACTAGAACTCCAAGAGGATTCTGAGTGTTGTTGGGTTTACCTCCCGGCGGTATTGGTAGTCGACCATCTTCAATCATGTCTTGAAGCACATTTTTCAATTTATAGCATTTCTCTGTGTCATGCCCCTTACCCCTATGGTATTCACAGTATGAGTTCTCGTCCCATAATTTGGATTTCTTTTCAGGTTCGGGAGTGGGTCCAATGGGTTGGAGTTTGCCTTGTTTCATTAACCTTTGAAGAGCGTTGGAGTAAGTATCCCCAAGGTTTGTGAATTTCCTTAGTGGGGTACTTTTCTTGGATGGCTCGTGAAGGTTAAATTCATCAGTCTTGCTAGTGGAGCCGTAAGAACGACTTGTTGAGCCTTGATATCCTCGACCTACCGTTTTGGACAAGAGCCCTTTACGGATGTCATCTTCAATCCTTGTCCCTAGTACGGTTAAGTCCTTGAAAGTTTTGATGTTTTGGTATCTCAAATGGTTGGCATAAATGGGTTTGAGATTATCCACGAACTTCTCCACAAGGGTAGCCTCATCCGGGCGTTCAACTAGTTGGGTACTAGTCTTCCTCCACCTACTTAGGAAGTCGGTGAATCCTTCTTTGTCATTTTGGGTAAGAACCTCTAGAGTGCGCATGTTAACTTGGATCTTGGCATTATCCGCATATTGCTTGGCAAACTCGATCGCGGCATCTTCCCAAGTAGCGATCTTCTTGTGATCTAAAGAGTAGAACCATTGCTTCGGGATGGTGTCAAGAGATGAAGGAAAGATCCTTAAGAACATCTCGGGTTTGATGCCTTTGATAGACATGTAATCGTTGAAGGCGCGGATGTGGTTCAAAGGGTTTTCGTGCCCCTTGAATTTAGGGATATCCGTCATATTGAAGTTGGTTGGCAATTTGGAGTTGACGGCCTCGTACTTGCGATTATACTCCCTATAAATGTCATCCCCTTTAAGGTACATTAACTGCTCCTCTAAGTATTGGAGTCTTTTCTCAGCTACAGTCAGCCCCATGGGAGGATTTTCGTCCTTGGATTCATCCGCGTAGTCGCCCACTACTTCACTTTCATGAGGAGGCAATCTCCCCTCTATGGCATAGATCCGGCCCTCGATGGTGTCAAGGCGATCATACACTTGGTCTTGAGTAACTTGGATTTGAGATAGTGCGGCTAGGATTCGATCATTACCATCTTGAAGTTGGTGGAGGTTTGTTTCGCTGGTTCCAGGCATCTTGAGAACTGGATAAGAGACCGATGACGAATCAAAACACGATCGACCATTCTAACACACTCGCTAAAAGAAGAAAAGTTTTTGACTCGTGAAGTGGGTGTGTGCCACTTGTGTTGAGTGAGCTTTGAAGAAAGGACAAAATTTTGAAAATGTGTATCCTAGCCAACTATAGTGTAGTTGTAGGAGTGGACTCGAAGTGAGGTTTTGAAATGGGCTTGTGGCCCGAATTTTGACTCGACAAACGGACAGAGTTTTGACTGGGTTTTGCACTACTCCAATGGCCTTTTCGAAATTTTGATTAAAAAAAAGGGTTTTGATTTTTGCAAAAATCGTCATGGTTTCGTTTAGAAATGGTGATCACGTAAGGTACAAACATTTATACAAGCATTATAACGGGAGGCTGAGTGCATTTAAAAGGGTTTTGGTTTAAAGGGTGGGTTGCCATACCGAACCATCAAACCCGAGGTCTGTGGAGAGGCTCGTACCAAACAAGAGTAAGGCCGATTCCTAGTCCATTTCCTCAAGTAGTGAAGGCCCTTGATACAAACAAGAGTAAGCATCATGGTATGGATGACGTCAATCGCTATCCATCTTTAGGCCCAAATAAGAATTAGGACCGTTTAGAGGGGACGATTGGTCGAATGGGTTGGGTTAGGCCTAGGAAGGCCGAATGAAACGGTCTAGGAAGACCGAGTTATGAAAACCGACAATTGTCTTGTATAAACTATTCCCTAACCTTGTTCAAGTTTCACCCTTGGCTACACGTAAGTGTATTATCCCCAGCGGAGTCGCCAAACTGTGGACAGCAGGGGGCCCACGGGGGCGCTTGGGAGGAAGAGAACAAGCGTTTGCATTTTTGTTGGAGTCGCCACCAATTTTTATGGGAAATTGGAACCGTTCAAATACCTCGTGCCATGTCAACACACAAAGTAGAGACATGAACACCAAGCAATCGTTACCCTTAGTATTCTATATCTAGAATGACTCTCGTGGATGCCAATGAACACGGATGTTCACAGAGATCTGGAATAAGGGGTGAGGGTACGTATTAGGAAGCTCTTTTGATCGAACACCTAATCCCGCCCGCCTCGATAGCGGTCTCTACTAATGATAGGGGACATCATCTATACTCGATATATCGTCGATTATATGCATGCAATGCAACATCCAAGTTTTAATCCTAACATGTGAGAATTAGGCTAAGTCGGTTAACACGTAATTAGCAAACAATTGGGTCGAAGTAGGATTTAATGTTCAATTACATGTAAAAACATACAAATGATAAAAGAAATACAATAATTATAAATTACAATAATGAAAATTACAATAATTACAGTGGATTAGGCGATTTATGTCGAAAATACCTTCAAAACGGATAATTTGGAAAAAACGAATAAAAGAAAGAATAAGCGAACAAGTCAGGAGGTGATAATACGAATAATAGTTAATTATACGTAAGCTAATAAACTAGGTCAGGCAAAAACGGAGTTCAGAGACAGAAATCATCTGGAACAAAGCAAAGCAGATCGCGCCCTCGGAAGAGGCGCAGCGATTCTTTGCGTCTGTTCCAAGGGTGAGTTCTGGCTGTGAAGCCGGAACTGCAAATCGTTAACACTAATTGATGATTTAAAGGATTGATTACGATATTTACTCGGATGAAAGTGATTAACAGATTATTTACACGTGATAAATGGTCATAAAAGCGATAAACATGGATGAGACGGATTAAAGACGGATTATTTACATGAAAGAATGATTGATTAGTGACATGGGTGAATTAAATAGGTTAATTAGGTTAAACATGATGAATTACTGACAAATTAATGACGAAAAAGACAGATGAAAATATATCAAAGATCGAATTCCAGAAACCCGATATGAACAAATCGAATCTCTACAACCGGATTGAGTTTAATGACAAAAACCCGCAAATATGAGATTATAAGGGATTTAGGTCGAATTTACGATGGATAAAACATGTTAATGATGATAATTAATATACATGTGGAATAATTATGCTATTATGTCAAAGAATTAACAAGAAACAAGCGAAACAAATAAAGAATTTGACGAATTACAGAGGACGAAGGAAGAAGAAAGGAAGCAGGAACTGCGGCACCCTCACGAAGAGGTGCAGCAGGAACTGCGCTCCTTCGAAGAGGAGCAGCAGTTGCTGCGTCCTTTCTCGACGGTTTATCTTCTGGAAATCCGTAAAAAGAGGTTTTAAAGTACGGTTTTAGAAATCGGTTTCAATTGGTATTTTCGACAAACCTTACATTAATGATGATACAAAAGATAAATAACAATAAATAAAGAAGGATTTACACCCTCAGACTTACATGTTTGACGAAACGAGAAGGACTAAGTTATCGATTAGCGATGCTCGACTCGAACTATAATGCAAATACGAAAGTGCCCTCGTAAGAGAAAAACGATTAAGTTAATTAAGTTGATTGGTGTGGAGTTGGTCAAATTGGTCGGTCATGCAAACGAGGCTGGTACTCAGAAGGATCCGAGCTTACGTGGTCGAATGTTCAAGCACGTAGACGCCAAAAAGTAAGAACAAAGGTCTAGAATGCAAAGGGAGAAGAGAAGGGCGGACACTCGCGTGAGAAATATGAGGAGCGAAGGCTCCTATTTATACTAATCACGTGAAGGAATTAGGGTTTCAGAGAGTCTTTGGAAGTGAATCTCGGAAAGATATGAAAAAGATACGAAAATTACGCAGAAAAGGACCTGGGAAGAGGCGCAGCAGTCACTGCATCTCTTAGAAGAGGCGCAGCACCTGCTGCGTCTGTTCCCAAGGGGTTTCCTCATGCGGAAGAAAGATTTCCGTGTTTGAGTTTTGGTAGGACGGAATATTTCGATTTTCCTTAATATCTTATGTGAATATTACGGGAAATTGTTTACCAAAGGATAAAGATTGTGAAATATTTATAAAATATGGAATAGAAATATCCGGAACATTCCAGAACATTCTGACTCGGGATTTAATGGTTATCAGAAAATGAAGACGGTTTTAGGTCCGGACACCAAATGTACTTTAATTACTGTCAAAACGACCGTATCGGCGCGTAGATGACAACTAAGAGGTAGACAACATTAGTATTTGAGCAATCACTTGACGATAAACTTACGAACTGTCACATATCATTCCGCGTAACAAAAGTGCGGCCCAATCATCACCGGGTGGTTTGCGAGAGGTGCAGAAATGAGGTATCTACAGTAAGCTTGAGCCAAGAGCTAAAAGGAGGGTATTTATGGGCTATGGGGATGGTGTCAAGGGATACCACATCTGGTCTCCATCTGAAGGTAGGGTTATTTTGAGTAGAAATGTTTTCTTTAATGAAAATTCTATGGTTAACCCTACTGTGAAGTCTATTACTTTGTCAGATAGTAGTAGTGGTGTTGATAAACAGGTGGAGTAGCAAGACACTCTTGATGAGAGTGTACCATAGGAAGAAGATCAACCACTACAGTCCGAATCCGAATATATACCATCAGGTTCTTCATTACCAGTTCCGAATCAGCAGAGTTTGGCCCGTGAGTGGTCAATCAGGCCTGTAATACTACGGTTTTCTATGTCTGTGGGTACTCTATCGACTGGGGCTTACTCTGTCGAGTAAGTATGTTGTCTTACGAAATAGTAGTCTGCCTGATAGGTACACGATCGAGTACGTGTGACACTCGATCGAGTAATAAGTCGCTTACTCGATCGAGTAAGTTGGTATTACGGGTTGTTTTAGTCGGGTTTTGTTAATAATGCATGATTAGTATTTAAGGGTTCCGTCATCTTTCTTAATCACTTTTCACTTTTCTAAAACCTTTTAAAGAGAGAAAAAGAGTTACGTTGCATTGTTATTCGCGTTGTTAGCAAATCCCAAAGGCTAAGGTTGTTGGATCGTCGTGTTCTTTACGCCCTTGAGTTCGTCGTGTCGAGGGTAAGATCCTTGTATAATTTTTATATTGTTTTGTTGATTTTGTTTAAAACCCTAATTGGGTAGATTGGGGGATTTGGGAGTATTATGTTGATTAGATGGTAATGGTATGATTATGTGATTATAGTAGGAGATTTCATAGAGGAGCATTTTTTATTAGCTGCTTGTGACGGTCTTGTGGTTGCTTTTTCCAGGTAGGATTTCCCTACTCGGTTATTGATTACATAATGTTGTTGATGGTTTTTTATCATTGTTGATTCATATCATATTGGGATTGGTAATTGGTAATTGTTGTTGTATAATGCGGTTGGTTGTGATTGTTTATCTGTGGTTCTCGAGGTGCGTCCTCGGCTAAGTGGAGTCACTTGTGGGAGTAGCTTCACGCCCTTGATTCGCCTTCTATGGAACCCAACATAGAGGGGATGTGTACATTTAGGAACATGGGTTATCGCTCAGATGAGATGAGCGGGGCTTAGGTGGAAACGGCTGCGGCCCCCCACTGGCGGTGTGGAATACTTGTTGCGATGAGTATTCTGGCAGGACTACACACTTTAGTGTGTAGTTAGGTGTATGGTGTTATGATGGAGATTGGATAGTTGTGTATTGATTCTGTTGTATAGTTTTTGTGTAATCAGTAACTGACCCCGTTTAACTGTTTTGAAAACTGTGGTGATCCATTCGAAGATGGTGAGCAGTTATTGAACAGGTATGAGATGGATGCACATGGGATAGCTAGGTTGAGTTGCCACAAAATGTCTAGAAGTCTTCCGCTGTGTCTTAAACATTTGTTTACTTAGTTGGTTTGGCATTTTTGGAACAGTTGTATTTTCTTTAACAGTTTTGGTTTTGGACATGTATCGGTTTAAATCTACTTAATAAAGTATGTTTCTTTATTGTCTATTTGATATACATTGCTTCAGGTAACCGAGATGGTAGCATTCACATGCATTGGGTGGTCCTGGTAAGGCACTTAGTGTATGGGGGTGTTACAAAGTGGTATCAGAGCGACGATTTTGGAACCTTTAACTAATGAACCCAATAAATCTAGGGAGTCAAAGTAAAATGAACCCGGGTAGGATTTGTTAGGAGCTAATGCAAAGGCTTGGGAGACGTCCTAAAGTCGCGATCTCGCCCTACAACTTTGAACCGGTCACTATGGGGTGTGTCTTGGGGTCGCTATTTGTTTATTTAAGTTATGTTGTATGTCTATGTTGAAATGTGTGGTATGAATCAGTGGATAATTGAATGTGGAGAATGAAGAATGTGGTGGCCAAAGGTGAGTAAGTAGCATGATTATATGTTGATATGAAAACGGAATTGCATGGTGATTGATTTCTATATGCATGTGAAATAGGATAATGTTTCTTGTATATACTATAGAGAGAGAGAGAGAGAGAGAGAGAGAGAGAGAGAGAGAGAGTTAGGATCCGGTGAGAACGATCGTTCGGTAAGAACGGTGAGAACGAACACTAACCATACGATTATACAAATTAAAGGCACTGATTTCATTAAAAAAATAACCAAACCGATCGTGTCTTTCGTTTTCACTCAACACATTCATCTGTCATTCCCAATTCCCGTCCACCACCGCTCATCATCTGACGTCGCCGCCGCCGGCAATCACTAGCAACTTCGGAGAACCACCGCAGACATCGTCGTAACTGTGGCGACACCATTCAACATCAGCAACCCCCGACATTTCGTGTTTCGTGAACCTTAGATCTCAATTCTCCTTCCTCCGATTACGACTACCACCTTCTCGACCACCCCATCTCCACCATTCTCCCCGCCAGCGATGCATTGGAACCGATATTTACGGATAAATCAGGTTGTCGAAGTGGTTGTAGTGTTGACCAAGGTCAGGATATCACCATCTCCGATAAAGAATAATTCGAATTGATTGATTATGCTCGAGATAGAGAGACGGTAGAGTTGTGCGTGGTATGTATAGAGTTTCATGGTGCGCCGGCGCCATTTGTTGTGCCGGTGATGTTGCGGCAGGGGTGATGCCAATATGATGGTGATTGATCGATTTTTTGAAATTAGGATATCTGGGTTCTATATTAATGTACCTCAAACCAATTTTTATGTACCTAGAAATTAATTTTGTGTATCTATATTAGATACATTAAAACAAAGTTTAGATACATCAAAAATTGGTGTAGATGCATTGAAATAGACGGGAAATCGACAAAGGGGATGAGGTGAGGTAGTTGTTGCTGACGACTTGTCAGACACTTATCACCACACCACCATCATCAGAAGTGTCGCACTTGCACACACCACCACCGACAACTACCAGGCAACCACCCCCTAAGCCATCGGCAACAACAAACCACAATATCATATCTGAAAGTACGAACGAGCATGCGACAATGGTTCAAAGCGCGAGGATGGAGTTGTGAGAGGTCAGAGAGATTAGTCGGCGTTATTCCTCACCGGCGGTGGTGATTGGAGTAAGAGTGAGCAACTATGGAGTATGTAACTGGAAATGCAATTTGATATCTGAGATCGTGGGGATTTGAGATCGGTCTGTTGGAGTTAGTGTCCTCCACAATAGTGCGTTAACATAATAAATCTCATTAATCGAATATCATCAGATATTTATTTATTTGATCCTCGTCAGTTGATTAACGTAAATCGATAACGGTTGGCTGACTAGAGTTTGACGTTATTGTCGTGAGACGGCGGTGATCAACTGACCCCTTTCGGTCACATCTAAAGGAACGAACCCCAATTGATAACTAATTAATTGTATGAGATACAATTTGTTTAATCCCTTGATTTATAGACTAAGAGGTTAGTCGATTATTTTTAGATAGATTTCGAGTTGCGAACTCGAGGAGCGGCAGTTATTATTTAATTATGCGATAATTAAATAATAAGTTTTGGGAAACGGGTTTTAGTTAATTAACTGTTAATTTACTAAAATTGTACTAATTGATTAATGTGATTAATATTAGTACGTAAATAATATGTGTAGTGGTACACGTATATTTACGGAGTGAATTGGACGAATTAATTATGGAAGTATTTAAACATGATACGATGTTTAAATTCAAAATTACACGGATTTGTGCGACAAATATAAGAACCAACATGGACCCGTAAATGGTCAAGTGGACCGTGTAAAATAAGAGTAGTGGATGATTATTCACATAATCATTTCACCTTATTTTGTATACTACCATAATTTATCTTATGTAAGAGTTTGCATGTGATGTAAGATAAAAACATAAGACAAATTTTCTCCACTCCCTCACTCCACCTTCCACCCGCCACTTCCCTTCCCTATATACTCCATCTATTGTTCATATTTTACAGACCTCACTTCTTTACTCCACCTACATGCATGTGAACATTTTATTCATCTCTCTAAAATAATAATCCTTACTACTAAGCTTGTTAGTAAGAATACAAATAATATTACTAAGACTAGTTAGTAATACTACTAATAATAATCAAGGGTAAAATATTAACAAGTTCTAGTTTATACTTGTTATTATTTTTGGGTTAGTTCTTGGGTGCAACAAGAAGGAGATCTTCTATTTTGAAGATTTGCAAGGAGGATCTTCCATTGGTATAAGCTCAAGAACAAGCTAGTAAGGTGAACTAGTTTGTGCCCTTTTTACCACAAATTCAATGTAAGGAAATTGTTCTTTCCTTTTATGCTTTCATATTAGCATGCATGTTACATAGATCACCTAAATAATTTATGAAATAAATTAATTTTATTAGAGAGTCTAATATGGATCTATGATATTTCAAGTGGTATCAGAGCTTGGCTTGTAATTTGCATGTTGATTTTAAGCATTTTAATGAATTATGAGATAATTTGTAAAAACTCAAAAATGGTGTTAGAAGAGGTTTTAGCACGAAATTTTTGGGACATGCATACCTACTGATCTCAAAAGGTTTGTGGAATTTGTTGGTGATTTTTGAAGTTATTTTGCTATTTTTAATGTTTTTTGGTAGAAAACCGACTCAAAATGTCACATTTTAGTGAAACATTGACTAAAAATAGTTAAACGTTGATTCGGTACATGGATTTTTTTATGGCAGTTCATGCATGGTTTTTAATGATTGTATGCAAAAAGTTGAAGGTTGGTTCGAATTTTTGCATGTTTATTGATTTTTTGAGTAAAAAGTCGATAAAAGTCAAATTAATTAATCATAATTTCAAAACTTTTGATTCTTCCCATGATAAATTTATGTACATTTAATAATATTATTTAAATGTCAAAAGTAATTTTGCATGTGTGTTTTTACTTTGTTTTGATGTTTATTGGTTTTAGTGGTTAAAAACCGATAAATATCGATCTTTTTCTTCACAAAATTTATCCGGAATTTTTGGGCAATTTTTTCTGCGTTTTTGGTGTTCTTGGGAGTGTTCCAAAATACTAAAAATTTTTGTTTCAATTTTTGGGTAATTTTTCCATTATTTTGGATTTTTACTTAAATATTATGATTTTATCGATTAAATTAGCAAATTATCACCAAATCAAACTAATAATTTATCATAAAATTAGTGAGGACTAATTTTGAGGTTCAAAACAGTTTGGACAATTAGTTTGGACTTAAATGAGATTTAAGAGTTAATTATTGATTTTTACATGTTAAAAATCGATTAAATCCACAAAAACCGAGATGGATACCAATGAATGATAGATAGGGCGATTTTGGCATCATTTTTACGCATTTTAAGCATATTTATTTAAGTTGAATGAATTATTGTCATTTATTTAAAGTATTTATCTTATTGTACCTAGTATGGCCTAGTTAATTTTAATCGTTATTACGCGAAATGAATGGGAATATCGATTTGTTTGTAATTAAATACGATCTCGTATCGTCGGTTTGTAATTAATTAATAGTTTTATTTATTTTACTAATTAATGTATAATAGGAATAGCTATGTAATTCATTTGTAATAGTTATTTTACCGGCGTTTCCAAAAGACGGATTACAACGAGACGGAGTCTATTTTTGGAAGGTGTTCCAAATCCCACAAGGAAGAGCCACTTATGGAATGAAGAGGCAAGGGACCAAGGAGTTGGTTTCCGAAATGTAATAGACTAGTTTTTATTAACTAGGTGGCCATACTAGGATTTAGTCATATGCTTACATGTTTGCTTGTTTTATTTTCGCGCATGCCAAAATCGCCATTCACATGCATTTTATTTTCGCGTTTGTCAATTCACGTCATTTACATTCGCTAACTTAGTTCACTTATAGGGAATTTATGACTAAATTGACAAGATCTCTCACATAACTAAAATTGAGATTAGCCTTACCAATTAGTAACACCTATGAATCTCTTGTTCGTTAGAGCCATGCTCGCCCAAGCGGGGTGTTCTCTTTTTACCTTGGGTAAGTAGGGTGGTAAGCGGTTATCACACGCCAAAATTGGTTGGACTCAATGGGATATAAGATGGTCTTGTGTTCCGGGGCTAGTAGATGGATTTAAGGAAATTCGTCGACCAAGAGTTCTAGAGGTAGAATTAGTCAACGTGACTTACCGTCAAATGGCTCACTTCGAGAAAGGCCAAATCGATTGTTTATGCGCTAAAGAAGTTTAGGCATATGATGACAATTGAACGGTTAGGTAGTCCAATTTCGCAAGAAGTTGAGATTTTGCCACATGTTACACTCACTTTATAGTAATTCACTCTTACTAAGTGTATAAAATATCACGAATGACATGAAGAGAGGTCTTCATGAGATTCATTTTTGCTTGATTGAAGCAAAGAGGAATGAGAAAGTGAGTGGGAGTTAAGAAGTATCAACCCTAGATGTATGCGATAGAACAAAGTTGAAAGAGATATCTACTTAATGGATAGGCTAGTTCCACTATCTTGGTATGAGATATCAAGTATGGATCATTTCTTTGTAAAGAAGTTTACATGAATTGATAAAACGTAAGACGTCTAGCATAGGACATTTTTGTATCGAAATGGTGCTAGATTAGCATTGATTTCGATAGGGACATATGTACCTAAATTTGATTTTAAAAGAATGTAATCATCTATGTTTATACATAGAAGGCATCACTTATGTGATTTAAAACAAAATGTTTTACCTACTCCTATGATAACTTGGTGGTTGGTTTAGACCACTTAAGTTAGAGGAATTTTACATTCTTCATAAAAACTAAATGTTATACTATCTTGTAGATTTTAAAGTCTCTATTCCGGTGAACCCATTTGATGAAACCTCAAGTAAATTCGTTTCAAACGAGTAAACGAAAAGCACATTGAACAACTATTTGATTGTGAGTCTTATGGTGTGTGTGCATAAATTTTGTTTTCTTTTGCAGAAAAGAAACACAATAGTGAGATGATTGACCATATATATATGGATGTGTAAGGCCGATAGTTGGTTATAAATATACTTCGTTACTTTTACCGTAATGTTAAGTAGATATGAAAACCTCTTATCTATTTAATAAGACATAAAAGTGATTTTTGAAACGTGGAATATTTTCAAAATGAAGTAGTAAACCAAAAGTATGTCAAGATCAAGATGTTGATCGGAAGTTTCAAGGTAATGACTTTGAAGATCAAATGGGTAATATCAAGTAATGATCTTGATAATCACTAAGAAGATTGTGAACCATTTCACATAATACATTCTCCCTGGGACACCATAGAGTATGGTGTAGTCAAGTATATAAACCGAACTTTATAGGATATAGTTTGAGGTTTTTTCGCAATTTTTGTAAGCTATTTTCTCACTAAAAGTTTAAAACCCGACTATAATAGGCTTAATGACTCCATATGAGATATGGATAGGGAGAGTCCCTAACTTGTCTTTTTATACATTTGGAATCATAAATGTTTATGTTCAGAACCAATTTGTGTATTTGCGAGGGTTATCCAAAATTAAACCACATGGTTTTTACTCCTCCAAAACGAGAACAACGAGTTTGTGGCTCGTAATGCTGTCTTTCCAGAAAGATTTTCATTTTCTAGAAGACAGAGTGGGAGAAATTTTGAACTTGCGGAAGTCCAAGACCCACAAACTGAGTACAATGCAAGAAGACATTCTTTATTATGGCTCAGTGGTTATAAGGAGATAATTTTGCGATAATATTGCGTTACTTTTCAAAAGTGACGAATCTTAAACCCACATCAAAGGCTTTTCTATAGTATGAACTCTATGTGATGGCGTGTCACCATGCAATTCGAATTGATCTCCTTGCACATGATGCTATAAGGAAGGAAACACGAGATGTTTTCAAGACTTGATTTAAGGTGAATACTTTGGTTGGTTACCTTGATCTTGTCGTAGAGGTTACATAAGATGTTTAAAATTTGGGTTTGTTATAGAGAGTTTTGTGACAACCCAAATGCTTTTATCAATTCGTATGTTCTTAGCAATATAGCTTCTCATGAGGATGAGATTCGGCAAATGAATAATGAAACTTTCTCCTTGGGAGAAGTTTTGTTGATGTTGTCAATGCTAAGTGATCTATATACGTCAAAGAGTTGGAATTTTGGGTTCAATCATGTAGTCTATTAAAATGGTATTATTCGAGTGTTGAGGTACCATTATGATACATGGAGTTTAGTGGGAGCTAAAGTTAGTTCCTAATCTAAATATGTGTTTTGACATATTAGTGACTAGAAATATAGCTAAGGTGATGTTTCTTAGTCTAAATATGTGTTTGACATATTAGTGACTAGAAACATTCTCGGGTGAATACTTGAGAGTAGCATGGTGCATATTAAATATCCGGATCTAATGAGATATATCTCTTTGGATATTAGCATTTTAGTCAAGAGACTTATGTGATAAGATTCTTGACTCGTTCAAGTTGTTGAACAATTAATATGATCTTTTGTGCTTCCGCTGCAGGATCTATTAAATATGCTAAAAGCTTCTCTCGTCGGGACTTATCATATTGAGAATATGAGAAGTCATTACCAATCATTTCCTAGTGAGTGTCACTAGATGATTATCAAGAGCATCCTTGAGTACTTGAGAAGCACTGAGGATTTATTCTTGTAGTTTGGAGGAATTTATGAATTTTGTGTAAAAGGATTACACGGAAACATTCCTATGCTCATAAGATGTTATGAGCCTCGTTAAGGAATGGTTAGCATATAAGAGTGTTATGTGTATAAAGAATAATATGTATAAGAAGTTATACATATGTGTATAAGAAGTTATACATGTATAAAGCAAACATGTATGAGGAGTCATACATAAAAGATGTCATATGAAGGATGTGTATGTATAAGTGTTATACGTACAAATCATGAACGAAAACTAAGTACATTACAACATCCGATGTTGTAAAAGAGATAGTTGATAACCGGAATTTAATGGGACTAGAGTAGTTCTGTTAGCCGAATATCGTGTCCCAAGAGACTGTGAAAACAGTGGGAGTGTTTGACTGGCTTTAGAATCAGAGTCTAAAAACTTGTTTAGACATGTACTTAGAAAGGCTCTATGTGATGAAAAGATTGCATAGAACAAGGGAAAATAGCAATGCAAATTAGAGTGATGCAACTGTTGCTAATCCTCTAACCAGAGCCGTTGGCATAAGATAGACATGATGGTTATGTTATCTCAATGTGATTGAGCAGTATACCTTAATTGCTAAAGATCGTTATGCAAATATTGGATAGAGTATTGATATTTACATAAGTGATGATCGCATTCATTGTTAGAGTTTCTTTAAGAACTCAATTATTCAATTTGACTGAAAACATGAATACCTTGTTTATCTGAATAAGTTGTGGAGACAATGTTGAACAATATTCAAGTGAATAAGATGAACATTGTATTTTATCCCTAGTCACTTAATGAGGTGACGTCTCGGAGTGACTAGATTGCAAGTCGATTGATGGTTGTTCACACCATAAGGTCATATGTGATGACTGGTCGATTACATAGGCAGAGTGTGTGACACTTTGCCGGACAGTGACCATTTAGAGAGTCCCTAAGTTCTATTATAGACGCTTGGTCGTGGCGGGGATCTCTAAGATGTTCTAATGAGTCGATTCTTTTGACTGGAGACTATTATCTGAGCAGGTGCAATTTTCGAGTGACTTTGGTTTTTTTCCTAGGTCGTGCCGTGAAAGGAGGCCAAAAGGGCATTTACTAGGTCATGGTGAGCTGTATTGTGCAATAGGATAGATAGGGCATACAGGAATTGTGCACCCACGTTGGGTAACTATATCTCAAGGCCACTCGAGGAGTTAATGACTACAAATGCGTGGCCACGCTCGGAAGTAATCTGTGAGAGATTTTTCCGGTCAGGTAGTCACACTCGCGATGTGTTCATGTGCAAGTGCGACCTGAAAGACACCTTGCATTGAGTAGGAGATTAAAACGGACAAGAGAATTGGTAGCGCACACCTTGTGTCGAACAAGTGGGAGATTGTTGGAGTTAGTGTCCTCCACAATAGTGCGTTAACATAATAAATCTCATTAATCGAATATCATCAGATATTTATTTATTTGATCCTCGTCAGTTGATTAACGTAAATCGATAACGGTTGGCTGACTAGAGTTTGACGTTATTGTCGTGAGACGGCGGTGATCAACTGACCCCTTTCAGTCACACCTAAAGGAACGAACCCCAATTGATAACTAATTAATTGTATGAGATACAATTTGTTTAGTCCCTTGATTTATAGACTAAGAGGTTAGTCGATTATTTTTAGAGAGATTTCGAGTTGCGAACTCGAGGAGCGGCAGTTATTATTTAATTATGCGATAATTAAATAATAAGTTTTGGGAAACGGGTTTTAGTTAATTAATCGTAATTTACTAAAATTGTACTAATTGATTAATGTGATTAATATTAGTACGTAAATAATATGTGTAGTGGTACACGTATATTTACGGAGTGAATTGGACGAATTAATTATGGAAGTATTTAAACATGATACGATGTTTAAATTAAAAATTACACGGATTTGTGCGACAAATATAAGAACCAACATGGACCCATAAATGGTCAAGTGGACCGTGTAAAATATGAGTAGTGGATGATTATTCACATAATCATTTCACCTTATTTTGTATACTACCATAATTTATCTTATGTAAGAGTTTGCATGTGATGTAAGATAAAAACATAAGACAAATTTTCTCCACTCCCTCACTCCACCTTCCACCCGCCACTTCCCTTCCCTATATACTCCATCTATTGTTCACATTTTACCGACCTCACTTCTTTACTCCACCTACATGCATGTGAACATTTTATTCATCTCTCTAAAATAATAATCCTTACTACTAAGCTTGTTAGTAAGAACACAAATAATATTACTAAGACTAGTTAGTAATACTACTAATAATAATCAAGGGTAAAATATTAACAAGTTCTAGTTCATACTTATTATTTTTAGGTTAGTTCTTGGGTGCAACAAGAAGGAGATCTTTTATTTTGAAGATTTGCAAGGAGGATCTTCCATTGGTATAAGCTCAAGAACAAGTTAGTAATGTGAACTAGTTTGTGCCCTTTTTACCACAAATTCAATATAAGGAAATTGTTCTTTCCTTTTATGCTTTCATATTAGCATGCATGTTACATAGATCACCTAAATGATAATTTATGAGATAAATTAATTTTATTAGAGAGTCTAATATAAATCTATGATCTTTTACGGTCGTCGCTAAAATATATGGGGTCGCCTGAAGTGTTCCGACAAATTCACTCGCCGGCCGGCAGTGAGGGTCGTGGTGGGGCTCCCTTCAGTTAGGATGGTGGGGTTGATGTGTGAGAGAGGACGGGTGGTGGGAGTGTGGTTAGAGGTGTTGGATATTTTTTTTTATTTAAATATAGACGAAGGTTGATTATAATCGTTTGTTAGTTATCGTTCTCACCGTTTGCACCGAGTGATCATTCTCGCCGGATCCTAAATCTATATATCTATATATATATATATATATATATATATATATATATATATATATATATATATATATATATATATATATTGTTGTTGTGGAAAAGTAGTTGAGTTGAGCATGCGGGTAGTGTACGAGTCAGCATGACTCGATCGAGTGGAGGGCACTCGATCGAGTAGGTGAGGGACTCGATCAAGTGGGTATGACTCGATCGAGTGGGGTGTATATCGTTTCTGGACTGTCTGCTATTTTTGGGCACTCGATCGAGTAGTATGGGGGACTCGATCGAGCGTGGGCAACTCGATCAAGTATGTTAGGAGCTCGATCGAGTGAGATTTTTGAGGCTTTCTGGTCAGCTTTTGGAGTCGAGGCACTCGATCGAGTAAGTGGGCAACTCGATCAAGTGGCCTCAACTCGATCGAGTGGGTTGAGAGCTCGGTAGAGTAAGTTCTGCACAGGTCGTTTACGTGTTTTAGTTATGAGATGTGTGTTTATGTTTACCTCTTCTCTTATATAGTTTAAAGATGCCACCAAAAAGATCTGCGTTGTATGCTAGGGCCGAGATGATGAGTATTGATGAGGTTGCCAAGATGCTTGAGCATCAAGAGGCGTTGACTGAGGCCTTAAAGAAGTTTGGGAAGGATAAAGAGGCTGGGGTGGATTTTGCTAACATGAGTGTCACCATAGCCCGTTTCAACCCAAAAGAATACATAGGCACCGGAGCGCCAATTTCGCTCGACAATTGGCATAAGGAGGTGGAGAATATTTTTAATGTGGTTCATTGCCCTGAGGACTTTAGAGTGGAACAAGCTGCGTTCTACCTGAGAGATGCGGTCGGAGAATAGTGGGATAAGGTGAGGGAGAGTGCCTTAGATCTATATGTGAGACAGGGGAAGTCAGCTTTACCTTGGGATGAGTTTAAGAGAGCTATGCGTCGAGAGTTTATGCCGGAGCATTTCGTAGTAAGCTGACAGAGGTGTTTGATGATTTCAAAATGACTCCGGATATGACAGTGGCTGAGTACTATCACAAGTTCAATGAGAAGTCGAGGTATGCTGATGATATGGGGTTGAACCAGGAGAAACTAGCTTTGAGGTTTGAGAAGGGTCTAACCTATAAGATTTTGGAGAAGTTACCTGTAGGAGTCCTTACTGACGTTAAGGAAGTATATGAGCGCGCCGGGAGAGCTGAGAGGTTGGTCGAGATGGCCAAGGAGAATAGGGAGAAGGGTCCCGAGAAGTGGAAAGAGGAGAGTGAGGGTGGTGGTCAATCCAGTTACAAGAGGGGCAACCATAACCAAGCGAGGGCTTATTCATTGGGGTCGAGGTTTAGTGGTGGAGCTTCCTATGGGCGTGGCCGAGGTGGTAGTAGTAGCAGCTGGGGTTTATCTTGCTTTAACTATGGCGGGGTAGGCCACAAGAGACATGAGTGCACCAGTGCTGTGGGCAGGGGTTTTCAGAGGCCATCACAGGGGAGTTTCTCTCAAGGTCCGTCTCAGAGTCATGCTAGTAACAGGCCGGCTAGGTCATGGGGTAATCAGGGTGGTCAGAGTAACAACCACAGTGGGGCTAACCGCAATGGCGGTAATTCATATCAGAGACCGGCAACGAACAACAACCATGGGTCGGCTGCCAAGCCGTCTACTTCTGCTAGTACTGTCCAGGGAGGTGGACAGAAGACCAGTGGCAAACAATTTATGATGGACAAGAAAGCTGCTGAAGTTGATGCTAACGTGATCACGGGTACTTTTCTTGTTAATGGTGCCTTTACCTTTGTTTTGTTTGATTCGGGAGCGTCACGTTATTTTGTATCGTCGAGTCATGCTATGCTTTTGGGTTTGAGAGAGTTTGAGTCTGTAAAAGAGAAGTTTCTATACCGTCGGGTGAGTCCGTATCATGTGGGAGGTAGTATAAGGGTGTGTCTATGATAGTTGGACAGGTTGACCTTCCAGTGGATTTGTTAGAGTTTCCTGTGGATGGTTTTGAGATGCTAGTTGGCATGGATTGGTTGGGTAAGTATAAAGCTACAATAGACTGTCACCAAAAGAGAGTCTCCTTGAGAGGTCCTAAGGGAGTTAGTGTGTCTTATCATGGGTTTGTCGTCAAACCCAAAGTTAAAGTGATTTTAGCGGTGACATTGAAGTCTTATCTGAGGAAGGGGTGCCCTTGATTCTATGTCATGTGAGAGACCATAGTAAGGTGAGTTCGACAGCTGATCAGATACCAATGGTGGAATAGTTTCCAGATGTTTTCCCAGAGGAGATACCAGGTTTGCCACCAAAGAGGGATACAAATTTTAGTGTGGAACTGAAACCAGGGACGAGACCAATCTCTAAGGTCATGTACCGCATGGGTCCTCAGGAGTTGGAGGAGCTGAAGAAACAGCTGGATGATTTGATTGATAAGAGATACATTAGACCTAGTGTATCACCGTGGGGAGCACCAGTTCTGTTTGTGAAGAAGAAAGATGGGAGTTTGCGGTTATGCATCGACTTAAGGGAGCTGAACAGGGTTACAGTGAAGAACAGATATCCTTTTCCAAGGATAGATGTACCGCATGGGTCCTCAGGAGTTGTCTAAGTGTGCGTTCTGGCTAGAGAAAGTTGCCTTTCTGGGGCATGTGATTTCCAAGGATGGTGTAGCTGTGGATCCGACAAAGATAGAGGCAGTGTCCACGTGGGAGGCACCAAAGAATGTGGCAGAGATCAGGAGTTTCTTAGGTTTGGTAGGGTACTATCGTCGGTTTGTGAAAGACTATTCTAAGATAGCCAGACCTATGACAGCGTTGATGAGGAAAGACAACAGGTTTCGTTGGGATGAAAGTTGTGAGACGGCGTTCCAAACATTAAAGGAGCGTTTGACCACAGCTCCTGTCTTAGCATTACCTGAAGGTTGTGAGAACTTTGAGGTATATACAGATGTTTCAAAGAATGGTTTGGGATGTGTATTGATGCAGAATGGGAAAGTAATTGCCTATGCTTCTAGGCAATTGAAGCCTTATAAGAACTATCCAACACACGATCTAGAGTTGGGTGGAGTTGTGTTTGCTCACAAGATTTGGTGGCACTATCTTTATGGGGCCACCTTTAAGGTGTTTTCAGATCATAAGTCTCAAGTACATCTTCACTCAAAAGGAGCTAAACATGAGACATAGGAGAAAGATGGAGCTGATAGAGGATTATGACATGGATATTATATACCATAAAGGGAAGGCAAACGTGGTTGCAGGTGCGCTGAGCAGGAAGAGTGTGCATTCCCTATGCGCAACGATGTCTTTGATGAGGTTGAGAGATGAGGTGGGGAACATGGGGATACATGTGATACAGAAAGAGGATGTTAGAGGGGACTTGACAGTGAAACCAGATCTATATGATGGCATTCGCAGGAAATATGCTTTGGATCCTAAGATTGGAGAGTGGAGAGCTAGAGTAGAGAAAGGGACAATGTCTTGGTTATCTATTCATACAGAAGGCTGTGTGAAATTTGATGGCAGGTGGTGTGTTCTTAGTGATGAGGAGTTGAAAAAGGTGATCATGACAGAGGCTCATTGCACACCGTATTCGGTACATCCAGGCGGTGACAAGTTGTATAAAGATTTGAAGAAAACTTTCTGGTGGCCTGGGATGAAGAAAGAAACAGCTGAGTTTGTGGCTCGATGTTTGACATGTCAGAGGGTCAAGGGAGAGCAGCGACGACCACAGGGTAAGATTCAGTCTCTTGAGGTACCTGAGTGGAAATGGGAATCTATCTCTATGGATTTTATATTGGGTTTGGCGATGATGTGTCCATTTTATATATAGTTTAACCCCCTATTTTAGCTCGATTTATTTGACTATTGTGTTAGGTTCATATACCTATTATTAGACTCTTCTAATAGTGAACAAATTAACATTTTAATTATTAGTTCTTTAGATCTAGTGCATGCATAACTAAATAAGAGATTAAGTGAGAAAAACAATGTCCCTTACATTGTTATTTTCGGATTTATGGGCACAAATAAGGTCTCCTACCTTCACTTGTTCTTGAGCTATGATGAGTATTAGGATGATCCTCCAAAACTCTATATTAAGAGGCCTCCTCTTGATTGCACCCAAGATTTAACCCTTATCACTACTAAATAATATTTGCTAGATATTTATTTAGTAATCTACCTTAAAATTGATTACTAATACTCATATATTACATTAATAATATTAGTAATGTTGTTGAACAATTTGGATTATCATTTCTCAAGTTTTAGAGAAAGATGAACAAAGTAAGAGAGATGTATGCATGTGAAAATGACTGAATGAATATGTGAATGTGTAAGAGAGTAAAAATAAGAACCAAAACCCCATCATAAAGAGGGCTGTGGCCGGGTAAGGTAAAGCCAAAATGGCATCTTACCTTTTCTTTTTACTCTTCTCAATATTATCGGTGTGTAAGAATAGGTAGAGTACACTACTACAAAACTCGTTATGGACATCAGTCGATGGACATCGGATTATCTGAAAAACCGATGTACATAACATGCACATCGGTTGTTTGCAAAAACCTGATATGCATATAATTATATGTACATCGGTTGTGTTAAAAAATACATGTCCAATATTTCTGATTTTAAAGGACATGTGATATTTAATAAAACTCATGTCTATATAAAAGTCATGTACATGGAACATTGCATTTAACCGATGTGCATCTAAAGTGAAAATTATAGGCGGCGAAAATATTTGCCTCACGCCATCGCTTATAATTTCGACTACATACATTAATATTCTTCCCCAAATCCTCTCCCTCACTCTCACTCTCACTCCAGACCGTAACCCATTTGACACTCGTTTTCCCCTTTCCTCTTTCCCTTTTCCCCTTTCTGATGCGTGTCTAAAATATGATGTTTCACATTCTATTCTACACGCATTTCAGAGCTCATTCTTGTAGTTTATGCTACATTTCTCCCTATTTCCGTCTACTTCCGTGTTTTGTACTTTATTGCAGAAATGTGAAGAATTCAACGGGAAATCAAGCCAAATCCGCCCCCGAGTAATCTGCATTGCAAATGACGTAAAGGAACTGCTTAAGGAACGAGCTTGGTGCGCAATCCAAGGCCCAAAAGACAAGTCCACGAGTTTTAAGAAGTCAAGTAGCAGCTCATCCAGTCGATCGACCATCACCCTCAGTCGATCGACCAATGCTCGGGTTCCAGAAGCTACTGTTTGCTGAGGAGCAGTCGATCGACCAGCCTTATCAGTCGATCGACCTGATTTCTATTTCAGACGTGAATTGAAAGACCGTGAATCTTGAAGCCCGTGAAGTTTAGGTTTAGGAAATAAGATGTTGCGTTGATTGCTATATAACGTAACATAAAACCATCAGTTTAGATATCAAGTTTTTATCCAAGTTTTTATCACAATACAGTACTTTCAGTTTTAGTTTATTTCGAGTATCTAGGGTTTGGGATATCGATTTTAGCATTGGAATTCTGCCCTTGTTCTTAATCCTTCCTCTTAAATCTCGGTATTCAATCTGCCCTAATTTTAGTTTATTGTTTTACTTTCATTATTAGTATAGAATTGATAGCTAGTGTCCCGAATGCCAATTATCATTTTGTCATTGTTGTTATTTACCTTAAGCATGAATTCAGTAATCGTTATGAGTTTTATTGTTGTTTTTACCTTTAGCATGAGTAGCTAATTCTTTAGTGCTAGGATGTAGGCGATTTATGGCATAGGCGGCATTAGATTAGAGAGAACTGTCTCGCGTGTTGGTCGATCGACTGACATTGCCAGTCGATCGACTGACCTCGTAGGGCTTTATATTCGTTTTAATTGTTTTAATCTCGTATCTAGCAAATCGAATGCATGCGACCAGTTAGATACCTATTTCGCGACTGACCCATTAGATCGAAAGGTAGGGGAAGTTATTAGACCATCAATTAATTCGACTAGACTGTGCTAAGATCGAAAGATAGGTATAGTTTAGACCGTTAGTCACTTTTCAGGACGAAAGTTAGTATTAGTGACATTAGGGACCTATAGCGAGATCGACAGATGCTATTTGTTAAGAGTGGACCGAGAGGACCTCTTTGTTTCCCGCCTTACCTGTGTTTGATTCAGACCGACTTAGTTTGCTGCCGCCGAAGCTATAAAGAACCGACCATCCTAGTACCCTTCTTTTATCTGTTTAAATCGTATTTTTAGTTTATTATCTTTGTTTGCTCTTAGTCTTAGATCAATTCAAATCAACCCCCATAATAGTTACCTCAGACTGAACATAAATCAACTAAAGTTTACAACTGCCTCCTTGTGGTTCGACCCTGTTACCACTAGCCTAGGTTAGTCTTAATAGGAGATTATAAATTTTATCTTTGGTACTCACAACGACGGGTATCAAATTTTGGCGCCGTTGCCGGGGAGGCAATAGTCCTAATTTTAGTTGTTTTTATTTTTAGTCTTTCTTAGTTTAAGGGACATCCGTTCCTTAAACTTTTCTTATATTCTTTTTGTAGTTTCTTCTTATGCGCAGGTCACAGGGTGGAGAATTAGTACCGTTGAATCCTGAGCTTGAGAGATCCTTGCGCGAGTTGAGGCGAACACAAAGAGTATTACCGACAAAGGAAGAGCTGAGTACTCTGTCAAGCTATTACGAGAACGATTCGTTCAAGAAGACCCTGATCTTCACCCGTTTCCACTTCTTCAGCCGAGACAGTTACTTCTCCGGAAATTCCAGTCATGGCCGAGGAAGCAAGTATAGCTAGTTATTCTGAGCCGACAACCGATAACTTATACAAGGGGTTCGAATTACCGGGAGATGCCAGGAAGTTCGAACCAAAGCCTGCCTACATCACTATGGTTGAGAGAAACCAGTTTGGGGGAGCTGCAAATGAAGATGCAGCTAAGCACATGGAGACCTTTATTGACTACTGCTGCTCCATTCCCCCACCAGCTGGCGTGACCCAGGATCAAATCAAGGAGACCATGTTCATCTTCTCCCTCCGTGATGCTGCAAGGGAGTGGTATAGAGATTTGGACCAAACCGCTCAGGGGATCACTGATTGGAACACATTGGCATTAGCGTTCTACAAGAAGTACTTCTCTGCTTCAAGGACGATCGCTATTAGAGCTCAAATCACGGGCTTTAAACAAGGGCCAGATGAGAATTTCCATGAAGCATGGGTCCGATTCAAGAAGTTGGTGCGAACCATACCGCACCATGGGTTCGAAAAGTGGAGTTTGTGCAATCATTTCTACAATGGGTTGTACGACGATCAGAGGGCCATTTTGGATGCTGCAGCCAATGGAAGATTCGCTGAAAATTTGGGAGCAACCAAGGGGTGGAAGATCATTGACGATCTAGCTACCCACAAGGCCGAGTATGGGAATTCGAGAGGGAACCAGAGGAGAGCTGCTGAATCTTCCTCTGTTGCTGCACTTGAGGCTCTCACCGTGAGATTTGACAAGTATGAGCTAGGAGGAGCTTCTAAAGGTGGGATATACCAAGTTAATACTGTGTCAGACGGTCCCTTCGTCTGTGAAAGGTGTGCAGTTGAGGGCCATGTCTCGAAAAATTGCCCTAGCCCCTTTGAATCTTGTGCTGCCTTTCAACATTATAGGCAGACAAACACCTACTACGAGCCACCGCATCCAAACTTGAGTTGGAGAAGCCAGAATGTTTTGAATCCAACTCAACCTCCGCCACAAAGCAGAGACCATATGTGCCTCCTCATCAAAAGCAACAGCAATATCAAAAGCCTCCTTATGTGCCGCAGCAGCAACAATCACAAAATTCTGAATTTTCCGAGCTAAAGAATCTGTTGCTAAAGGAGTCCCAAGCAAGAGAGGCCGGGATGAAGCTACTAGAGAGCCAAATTGCTCAATTGGCTAGTAAAAATAACACTCGAGCTCCTGGACACTCACCCACTCAACCCGAACAAAAGGAGACCCTAAATGCCATCACTTTGAGGAGCGGGTCCACCCTTGATGGTCCTGCCATGGTTGAAGATGCTGTTGAAAAAGATGAGCCGGAAGCAAGTCAAGAGAAAGCTTCAACGAACAAATCAAAGAAAAAGACGTATGCCAGGTATTTCAGTCGATCGACTGATATACCAAGTCGATCGACTGAAGCACGGGTTACAGGAGCTTCTGGAACTCTACATCTCAGTCGATCGACTGAGGAGAGTGGTCGATCGACTAAGATCGCTGCTGATGCTGAAGAATTTCGTCCTTTGATGCCAACTAATCTAAGAGACCACTTGTTTCGGGGTACCACGGTCCCGAAAATTTTGGGGGCAGACCCGAGTGCTGATGGGTCAGTCCCGGCTCCGAAGTTCGATCCAATGATGATCAATGGTTCTCATTTGAGACGGTCTGAGGAAGGGTCAAGCTTCAACAAGGAAAATGTGACGGACTTTCAGCCTAAGTCCAAGGATGTCGGTGCGCGTGAATTAGAGGAGAGAGCTAAGGTACTCCTTACAGCCCCATATCCGGAGAGGCTCGTGCCGACCAAAGAACAGGTATCTTTCAGTAAGTTTGAGAAAGTTATCCGTAGTCTGAATGTGAAAGTCCCCTTCCTTGAGTTAGTTAACCAAGTACCCGCTTACACTAAATTTATGAAACAACTGTTATCCAAAAAGCGGTCACTTGAAACAGTGCACACTGTCGCACTCACCAAGGAGTCTTGTTCCTACCTGTCTCACACTGCGCCCCATAAGTTAGAGGATCCGGGTAGCTTTTCCGTTCCTTGCAAAATAGGTACCTTCTCAATTGAGAAGGCATTGTGTGACTTAGGGGCCAGTATAAGTGTCATGCCCTTGAGTTTAGCAAGGAAACTCAAGTTGACCCGGTTTGCTATAACAGACATGACAGTTCAGATGGCTGACCGATCTGCGGTCGAGCCTATAGGAGTCCTAGAGGACATACCCGTCCAGATAGGGAAGTTTTTCTTCCCTGTTGACTTTGTTATCCTTGACATGCCTGAGGATGCCCATATACCGATCATCTTAGGTAGGCCGTTTCTGCACACTGCTGGTGCAGTTATTGACGTCGGTTTAGGAACCTTGACTTTCAAAGTTGGGAAACATTCTATCATTTTTGCCCAACCTGCTAAAAGAAGGACGCCATATGGCTGTTACTTGTAATACGGTCTCTACGAAAAGAGATCGTACTTTGTGCTTCCCGAATCGACCGTCCCTATTACTACTGCTGTGTTAACCCCTCCGCCCCGGATTGGGAGCAAGAAGGAGGAAGAATTTGTTGTCTTAGATAATGCAGGAGCTGGTTTGGGGAAGGAAGTGCTACAAGTTGTGCCAGCTCTAAGGAAGCCTATCATTCAAAGAGGAGGTCTTGGGTGCCTAAGCTATGGGACCGATGAGGAAGTGGAAGATGAGCCAGCCAAGGTGAGATGGTCTGATTTGGAGTCTGACGATCCCAAGGAAGTCCTTGATTGGGGAGGTGACGGCCGATCGGTGAGCTCTCCGATTGTTGAATCTAAGAAGGGTGCAGCTGATGAGATGAGCACCATTGAGGCTACCTCTAGTAGCCAGAAGCCGACGAAGTGGGCCATACCGTGGTCCTTCTTGATCAACTATTAGTTGATCAATCTCGTTACAAACTTCTCTTTATTTGCTTTGTTAAGACAATTTTATTGCTTTTGTGTGCGCGAAAACTTCGCTTTTATTTTATTTGCTTAGGATTTTTAAGTACTTTAGACTTCATTCTGGGTTTTGCGCAATTTTGGCGCGTACTATTGTGCATTTGCAGGTATTTAGAGCTTGTTAGCTCAAATCATTGAGCAATTACGAAGAAATAAGACGCTGCAGCAGTGTTTTCGGTCGATCGACTGGCACCATTGGTCGATCGACTGAACTGCAGGTTTACAGGAGCTACTGTTCACGCCCACCTGGTCGATCGACTGATATTCTTAGTCGATCGACCATCTTTCGCTTTGTTCGTTCACGACTCTCTCCCGCTTTGTGTTTGGTCGATATGCGGACCTAAGGGAGTCTTCTACTCCACTTTATTTTCCGTCGAATTATCTATTTCTTCGATTGTCTCATTTGTGCACAATTTTACGCTTCAAAATTGTTTTCTCAGTCTTATGCGTGGTATTTTCTGTCTTTCAGGCACTCTTATTGGTAGCACTGCTGGCTACTGAAACCTCCTAGCTCACGCCGGTTTGGGGAGGTTTCCTTTGCTGCGCTTAAAGTCTTGTGAGTTCCATATCTTTCCTTTATGTCTTGCTTATTTATTTTCTCGCAAATTCTCGTTTCTCTTTTCTTTCATTATATGATTTTGCACAATGGGGACATTGTGTGATTTGGTTTGGGGAAGGGTCTTGCGTCGCATATCATTTGCTTGCATTCACGTTTAATTTTGTTTTGCATTGTTTATTTCATTTCTTTTATATATACAGAAAAATTCAAAAAAATTGAAAAATTTCAAAAATTCCCATAAAATGCACGTTTATTTTAGCATATAGATTGAGTCGGAACGGTAGTATTTCCATGATGATTTTGCATTTGCAACTGTTTTGCCTGAGCCTTGCTAGATTAACATGTATCAGTAGAATCGTATAAGTGCATACCTACGAGTTTTCGTTGAATTACTTGCTGGACTTGAGACCTGACTTTGAAAATTGGCAAGCTACATCATATTTCTGAGTTATTAGAGCCTATAACTGGTGTCATCTATGACCGGTTTATTTAAGAATGTGAGTAGTACTCCTTATGAGACATGTTTCCTTAATTTGCATGAATATGAACTTGATCTACTTAATACCTGTATGCATTCGGTTTGTGGTTTGTTGACACATGTGGAAGAGGTTTCCTTTTCTCATTTTACCCATAAGCTTCACACTGCCAAAAATACCCCTTTTTGTCCCATTACTACATCCTACATTTAGCCTGTCCCTTGTCAAGCTAGTAGTCTGTGTTTTCGGATTTGTTACTCAATTTTGGTGGCATATGCTCTGTTGAGACGATGGTTGGGAAATGAAATGAAAAAAGGAAAGAAAGAAACAAAAGAAAAAAAATGATTCGAAAAAGAGAAGAAAAAAAAAAAGAGGTTCTGTACTGTTCAAATGGGTCGATCGACTGCCAATCATGGTCGATCGACTGAGATTCGAGAAAAGAGATCAATTCGCATAATTTAAATCCTTATCTTTTGGCGATTTTTGCTCCCATGTTTCATTTATATCCTATGGGGAGTTTTATTGATTTAATAGTGTGGAGATTGTGAGTTTTGTGCTTGCTATAGCACCGTTTCATTTGTTTATGAGAAAGAAGTTGGATGTTGCCACTTGGTTCCGTTTTGGTACTAGCTTGATCATCTGTACCTCCACTTTACCATAAAATGTTTTGCCTCTTCTTACCCATACCTCACATATCCCATATATACCTCGGCATGTGTCATTGGTCATCTGTTCGGTTGGAATGCATATGTACGGTTGTAGAGGTCATTTTCATATTTTATTGCTGGCATGTTCTCATAGGTCGTAGTTAGGTGAGAGTCACTACAAAATTACTTCTTTCTATCTTACAAATATATCACCTGTGCTAAATTGAGTGATTTGAGCGACCCACGAGAGTCCAATTTGATAAGTCTCTATAGTCAAAGGTGCAGCAGTTTTTGACGACTTTATAATTCGTTTGCATGATTCACATTACTAATTGATTGTTGGTTGTGCATTAAATCGGTTTAGGCTTAACAGTTTGCATTTCGCTCTGAGATTGAACTCGTTCCATTAGGTCATTAGATCGAGTCTAGTTCTTGCTTGGGGACAAGCAAGGTTTGGTTTGGGGAGATTTGATGCGTGTCTAAAATATGATGTTTCACATTCTATTCTACACGCATTTCAGAGCTCATTCTTGTAGTTTATGCTACATTTCTCCCTATTTCCGTCTACTTCCGTGTTTTGTACTTTATTGCAGAAATGTGAAGAATTCAACGGGAAATCAAGCCAAATCCGCCCCCGAGTAATCTGCATTGCAAATGACGTAAAGGAACTGCTTAAGGAACGATCTTGGTGCGCAATCCAAGGCCCAAAAGACAAGTCCACGAGTTGTAAGAAGTCAAGTAGCAGCTCATCCAGTCGATCGACCATCACCCACAGTCGATCGACCAATGCTCGGGTTCCAGAAGCTACTGTTTGCTGAGGAGCAGTCGATCGACCAGCCTTATCAGTCGATCGACCTGATTTCTATTTCAGACGTGAATTGAAAGACCGTGAATCTTGAAGCCCGTGAAGGTTAGGTTTAGGAAATAAGATGTTGCGTTGATTGCTATATAACGTAACATAAAACCATCAGTTTAGATATCAAGTTTTTATCCAAGTTTTTATCACAATACAGTACTTTCAGTTTTAGTTTATTTCGAGTATCTAGGGTTTGGGATATCGATTTTAGCATTGGAATTCTGCCCTTGTTCTTAATCCTTCCTCTTAAATCTTGGTATTCAATCTGCCCTAATTTTAGTTTGTTGTTTTACTTTCATTATTAGTATAGAATTGATAGCTAGTGTCCCGAAAGCCAATTATCATTTTGTCATTGTTGTTATTTACCTTAAGCATGAATTCAGTAATCGTTATGAGTTTTATTGTTGTTTTTACCTTTAGCATGAGTAGCTAATTCTTTAGTGCTAGGATGTAGGCGATTTATGGCATAGGCGGCATTAGATTAGAGAGAACTGTCTCGCGTGTTGGTCGATCGACTGACATTGCCAGTCGATCGACTGACCTCGTAGGGCTTTATATTCGTTTTAATTGTTTTAATCTTGTATCTAGCAAATCGAATGCATGCGACCAGTTAGATACCTATTTCGCGACTGACCCATTAGATCGAAAGGTAGGGGAAGTTATTAGACCATCAATTAATTCGACTACACTGTGCTAAGATCGAAAGATAGGTATAGTTTAGACCGTTAGTCACTTTTCAGGACGAAAGTTAGTATTAGTGACATTAGGGACCTATAGCGAGATCGACAGATGCTATTTGTTAAGAGTGGACCGAGAGGACCTCTTTCTTTCCCGCCTTACCTGTGTTTGATTCAGACCGACTTAGTTTGCTGCCGCCGAAGCTATAAAGAACCGACCATCCTAGTACCCTTCTTTTATCTGTTTAAATCGTATTTTTAGTTTATTATCTTTGTTTGCTCTTAGTCTTAGATCAATTCAAATCAACCCCCATAATAGTTACCTCAGACTGAACATAAATCAACTAAAGTTTACAACTGCCTCCTTGTGGTTCGACCCTGTTACCACTAGCCTAGGTTAGTCTTAATAGGAGATTATAAATTTTATCTTTGGTACTCACAACGACGGGTATCACTTTCCCTGAAGAAACCCTAAAGCCCTCCACCGGTATCACCTTCACCACCTCCACTCCGGTGACAACACCTCCGCCAGAAACGTAGGCCTCCGCCGCTGTCACGCACCATCATCCTTTGTTTCCCTTCTAGTCGATTGTAAGTATTCTTCCCCAAATCCCAAATCTCAATTTTATTTGAAGCCCTATTTAAAGTTATATTATCTCTATTAGATTAATTATTACTAGTTTTTGGTTTTTTTTGCATAATTGTATGTATTTTCGGAGTGGTTTTGTGGTTATATAACTTCAATTCTAAATTGCTAAAACCCTAATTAGTTAATCAATTTCATTTCGTATTCTTTAATTTTGACGATTTGGTAGTTAGTTTTGAGATAGCTCTACTTTGGTACCTTGACTTTTCACACGATTGAAATGTGGTAGTTTTTAGACTGTTTTTACTGATTTCTAAGTTATGGATTGAAAAAGGTGAATCGTTTATATGGTTTAAGGCTGTGTTTACTTGAATTCGTCATGAAAATAAAGAAGATAGTATTTTTGAAAGAATTAAATGCCAGATGTTGCTCTCTTTAGTGCGGATGTATAAAGAAATGCTAGAATTTGGAATTGGTTCTTCAATTAGAATGCTGGTAATTTCTAAATAACAAGGTTTGGTTGCCTGTTTTGGGAGTTTTAAATGTTCTAGAGAAGTGAAAGGATTAATAGCTTAATGTTTTGACTGCAATGACTATTTTGTTCACAGGTTATTATGAAAACTGTTACATTACTTAATACCATGGATTTTCTTCAAGATTCAATCAAGGTAACTTGAATGTAGATACATCAGTGAGTTAATAGTTATTTAACATTAATTAAACGTAGATAAAAATAAATGAACCTGTGTTCATAACGGGTTCAATGGAAATTACTGTTTGTTTGTAGGCTGGTACCCTTGGTAGCTACAACGTTGAGCAACCAAACCCTTATTAAAGGCCATGGTGATATCCCAAAGGTATATCTGAGTTAATAGTTTGTGTTAGTGTTAATCCATCTCCTCAAATTGTCTAGCATGACATACCTATCTGAGGTTCTTCAAAAATGAGACTAAGTAATACTGTTAAGTGTTTAAGAAGCAGGTTAAGTGAAATTCTATTTGTAAGTTGATCAGTCACTCATTATGTTTGTTTGTTTCATATCAAAATACAGTCAAGGAAACTAAAGACTTGAATCTTACGAAGCGACACTAGAATAAACGTTTGGGAAGGACACACTTTTCGTAAGTTGATCAGTCTCTTATTATATGGAACTTCTTTTTCTAGGAATTATGAAGTTTGGCTTACTCAGACTTTTAATACTGAATTTTGGCTTTATTGTTTGGTCAGGTTGGATTAACAGGAGTTGAGATATGGGAATTTATGGTCAATCTATTTGCTCAATATCAAAACATAGCATTATATTTTGATGTCAGAATTATGGTCAATTTATTTGCTCAATATCTGGAGTTTTATCAGGTCAATTTTTGTGTTCTTTATACGCATAAATTCTTTAAAAAGGCCTCTTTCATATGGATTGGAATAAACAAGTTTCATTGAGTATATTTGTCACAATCAAGCTCCAAAGACTGTCACTCATAATGCAATTCCTTCCGTGACAGGTGACATGTCAACACTCAAGGATGGATAACTCGAGGTTTACTCAATATCTATGGGTGATTCTTTTTTTATATGAAAAATAACATCTTTAGCTTTAATTTGATCTATCATGGAAAATTATACTCATTCGGAGCTAGGATATATTTATTTGAAGTTTTTGACAGCTCATGCCTATTGCTGTACGGACTATTTCCCATGCTCAAAATTGTTTAAGGAGAGGAAAAGAGGAGTGCTATAAGAAGGAACAGGTTCCAACTACTAAAAAAGAGCTTTTTATTATTGATGCTTATGGCTTGTCTCGAGCCTTGGCTTGTCTCTTATTCAAGTACTGTGCTGAGGAAGTGAATTTAGTCTCACATTCAAGCTCTTGATTTGATGTCTCTTGAGAGTATTAACAATGCAGTTCTTCAGTGTTGTGGTGACTTATTGTTAATATGCCATCGTTCAGGTTGCAAATATGAGACACAATTCTTTATTTAGAAGATTTATTAGTGCTCTTACTCGTGGAGGACCTGGCGGTTTGCCCAGACCTATTGAAGTGCATGCACATGACCCATTGCGTTATATGGGTGATATGCTGGCGTGGCTTCATCAGGTAACGTCCTTGTTAGTTGCAGATCCCTTTTTCAGTTTCTTAATTGTTTATTACCAAAAATATACATAGTTTGACCCTTATGTTTCTGCATATGGCTTGTTTTTCAGGCGTTCGCATCTGAGTGAGAACTTGTCTATGCCTTGCTTGATCCTGATACTGTGGTAGGTACTGGGGCAACTGCACTACAATTTGTCAAGAACTCTGAGAATGAGCTTGGAAAAATAGAATCGGATTTGACTTTTGTTCTTGATTGTATTTTCGAAGGAGTTTGCAGACCATTAAAAGCTACAGTGGAGCAAGTTTTACAGTCGCAACCAAGTCTTATAGTTTCGTATAAACTTGGTAATCAGCTGGAGTTTTATAGCTATACTGTGAGTTAGTCAAATATTTTTTGATGTCATCAGTTTCCTAAGTATTGTTTCAGACCGATTATAGTAAAAAAAGATTTATGAATACCGATTGATTGTATACAGATATTTTTTGTTGATTATGGAATCATTTTGCATTGTCATCATGTGTACGACTAATATGGGCAACAACGTAATATTTTTTTTTATAAAAAATAATAATTATAGACATCGGATTTTTGCAAAAAACTGATGTCCATTGATCAAATAGACATCGGTTTTCCTAAAAATCCGATGTCCATTGATCAAATAGACATCGGTTTTCCTAAAAATCCGATGTGCAAATTTTAATGGACATCGGTTTAAAATCAGCGGATGTCCATTAATCCACAATGGACATGACCAAACTCTACATCGGTTGTGTATCCGATGTCCATATAGTGAAAAGTCTGATGTCCATCACAAGTTTTGTAGTAGTGGTAGGTTTTATTAATTTCTTCTTATCACATAAAATAAATCACCCACTAATGCCTACCACCCACAATATTTCGGTCCATATGCATAAAATGGACTTCCATTTTATTTTGTCAATTTGTCACTTGTCACACAATATGTTACATGTAGTATGTTACATGTTATTAATTAATTTAATGCATATTTATAAATAAATATCATTTTATAAATTAATTAAATTACATACAACAAATTGACTAGTGATTCTTGATCACATAAATAAAGTGGGTCATATAATTATAATTCACAACATATTGCAATTATAATCAACCATTAATTCTTGTCTCAATTGTTTCACAAACAATAATCGATTTTAGTAATAAAGTATTTTAATTACTAAAATAAATCTTATTTAATCCAATTACAATAAGATATTAGATATTCTCTCTCACAATTGAATTGTTCAATTTTAAGGAATTGATTAACTTGTATCGTCATACAATTAATCAACTTTATAGATAAGGGCATCATCCTATAGGTGTGACCGAATATTAACTTCCCGCGGTTCTGAGCTAGAGCTCAACTCAAGAACAGACGCAGGAATAGTTGCGCCTCTTCTAAGAGACGCAGCAGTGATGCGCCTGTTCTGATATGAGTTCTGTCCTTGAACTTTCGTTCTCGCTTTGACCTAGTCTTTAATTACGTAATTAATTGACTAATAATCATAGTATCACATCTAAGCTGTCTTATTTTGTCACTTTAATTTCTAATCTTTTATTTTCCTTCCTTTTCTTCAAATTTTCGTCTTGAATGTATTTTTGACGTAAATAAGTTATCCATTGTAATTCATTGTAATTTTAATTATCGTCATTTATTCGTCATATTTATTTTTGTATGATTTATTTATTTGTTTTTCATATGTAATTAATTCTAACTCCAATTCGACATAATTGTTTGCCTAATTACTTGTTCACCGACTTAGTTAATCTTCACATTCTAGGTTTAAAACGTTTGATGTTGCATTGCATGCATATAATCAACAACATATCAAGTATGAATAACTTCCCTAACCATTAGTACAGGGCGCTATCGAGGCGGGTGGGATTAAGTGTTCAGTAAAAGGACTTCCTAATATGTACCCTCACCCCTTACTCCAGATCTATGTGAACATCCGTGTTCATTGGCATCCACGAGAGTTATTCTAGACATAGAATGCTAAGGGTAACGAGTTCATAGTGTTCATGTCACTACTTTGTGTCTTGACATGGCACGAGATATTCGAACGGTTCCAATTTCCCATAAAAATTGGTGGCGACTCCACAAATGCACGCTTATTTCAAGCGCTTCCGCGCGCGCCGCGGGTGGCCCATGTCCACAGTTTGGCTACTCCGCTGGGGATTATACACTTACGTGTTACCCAGGATGAAACTGAACGAGGTTAGAGAATATTTTATACGAGACAGTTGTCGGTTTTCATTACTCGACCTTCATAGGTTGTTTTATTCGGCCTTCCTAGGTCCAACCCAACCTATTCGACCAATCGTCCCATCTGGACGGTCCAAATTCTTATCTGGGCCTAAAGATAGATAACGATTGACGTCAACCATACCGTGGTAGATACTCTTGTTTGTATCAAGGGCTTTCACTACTCGAGGGAATGGACTAGGAACCGGCCTTACTCATGTTTGGCAGAGACCTCTCCACAGACCAGGGTTTGATTGCTTGGTATGGCAACCCACCCTTTTAAGCCAAAACCCTTTAAATGCACTCAACATACCATTATAATGCCTGTATGTAAGTATCATATACGTGATCACCATTTTGTAAACAAAACCATGCCGAAATTTTATAAAACCAAAATCCCTTTTAAAATGTGAATACTTTCAAAAGTGGCCTAAAATAGCGCAAAATGAGTCAAAACTCTGTCAAATATCCAGTCAAAATTTGGGCCTCAAAACCCATTTCAAAACTCACCACGAGTCACCACTTCTACAAGTACACTACAGTTGCCGAGGACAAACATTTCAAAATTTGTTATTTTCAAACCTCACTTAACATAGTGGCACACTCCCACTTCACAAGTCGAGTTTTTCTTTTTTTGAGTAAGTGTGCTAAGATGGTCGATCGTGTTTTGAGTCGTTGTCGATCTCTTATCCAGTTTTCAAGATACCTGGAACTAGTCACGCAAGCATTAATGGTCAACCCCAATAACCCAGAAATGGTAATAATCTAATCCTAACTGCGCTCATCCGTCTCCAAACAAGCCAAGATCAAGCTTATGCTCACCTCAATGCTATTGAAGGCCGAATTGTCGCTGTAGAAACTACGCTTCCACCTGCAGAGAACGATGTTCCTGATGCGAGCGTGCATGATAACCTTCCACCCTTTGTTGGACAACCAGAAGTCAACCCCTCACTAGGTCCTACTAAAGCTGAAAAGCGACTCCAATACTTGGAGGAGCAACTAATGTACCTTAAGGGAGATGACATCTACAGCGAGAATAATCGCAAGTACGAGGCGGTAAATGCTAAATTGCTAACCAACTTCAACATGACTGACATCCCAATGTTCAATGGGCATGAAAACCCTTTGAACCACATTCATGCTTTCAAAGATTATATGTCTATCAAAGGCATCAAACCCGAGATGTTCCTAAGGATCTTTCCTTCATCTCTCGACACTATTCCTAAGTAATGGTTTTACTCTTTGGAGCACAAGAAAATCGCTACCTAGGATGATGCCGCGATTGAGTTCACTAAACAATACGCGGATAATGCTGAGATCCAAGTTAACATGCGCACTCTAGAGGTTCTTACCCAAAATGAGAAAGAAGGCTTCACCGACTTCCTAAGTAGGTGGAGAAAGACTACCACACAACTTGTTGAACGTCCAGACGAAGCTACTCTTGTGGAAAATATGTGGATAATTTGAGACCCATCTATGCAAACCATCTGAGGTACCAAAACATAAAGTCTTTCAAGGACTTGACTGTGCTAGGTACGAGAATTAAAGACGACATCCGTAAAGGGCTCTTGTTCAAAATGGTAGGTCGTGGATATCAGGGTTCAACGAGCCGTTCTTATGGCTCTACTAGCAAGACCGATGAAGTTAATCTTGTTGAATCTTCTAAGAAGAATATCCCGCAAAGGAAGTTCACGAACATTGGTGATTTATATTCCAATGCTCTGAAAAGGTTGATGAAACAAGGTAAGCTCCAGCCCATAGGACCTACACCTGACCCAGAGAAGAAGTCTAAGTTCTGGGATGAGAACGCATACTGCGAATATCATTGACGCAAGGGACATGACACAGAGAAATGTTTTAAATTGAAACATGTCCTTCAAGATATGATCGAAGACGGTCGTTTACGCATACCTCCCGGAGGTAAGCCCAACAACACTCATAATCCTCTTGGAGTTCTGACTATCACAAATGAAGTATCCACCTTGGATTGTTCACACCTCATTTCTCTAGTCGAGGATGAGATTCATGCACTAGAAGAGGAAGGGAGTTATTCCACCATTTCTCCTACCATCGCCGATTTTATCGCATGGGCAAAGAGTGTGAATAGGCATGTCTCATAACTGGAAGTTGTAGTAGCATCCCTACATAACCCAAGCACCATACCAAATGGAGACACGCCACTGGCTCCCATTCTATCTCAAGAGTCTACAATGCAAGAGGTAATCGCAGTAGTTGACAATCTGGTTGAGCAACTAATCAGTCTAGAAGCTGAAAACATCAGGTTAAGAGAGCTCAACATCGTCAACGTAATACGGGCAGATGACGATCAAGATGAATACCTCACAGAACACTATCTAGTCAAAGCCAATGAGGATATAGTCAAGGCTAGCGAGGACCAAGATATAGACCACCTTACTCGCTCAGGGCGTCCATATCAAAATGTCTCTCAGAACGGTCCCACCATTAATGGTCCAGTTACTAACACCAATATCATCACACCAAATGATGGCGAAGATACCTCTACTGACCATTTACTAAAGAAACTACAGAAGACAAAGGCTGATCTTTAAGTCTGGCAATTAATTGCGACTTTATTTCCCCATCGCCAAGCTTTACTGCAAGCATTGGCTTAATTGAACGTGGCACACAACTCTACACCTGACGACGTAGTCAATCTAGTCTTCCAAGACTCGATTAAATTAAGTAACCCAGTTACTTTTTCAGATAAGGATTTGCCTCCTTTTGGCGCCAGCCATAACCTTGCTCTATATATTATAGTCACATGCTTAAAGAAGAACATACCAATGACTTTGGTGGATGACGGCTCTACAGTCAACGTCATACCACTAAAGACAGCATATAAGTTGGGCATGAAAGAATTAGATTGGACTCCTACTAACCAAGGTGTACGAGCATACGATGGAACACGACGTAAACTAGTAGGGCTAATCAAACTCACTATGGCCACAGGGCCAATCGAGCGAAAGGTCAATTTTCAAATAGTGGACATCGAGGCATCCTTCAATATACTTCTGGGAAGGCCTTGGATTCACGCTTCCAAAGCCGTAACATCCACCTTGCACCAGAAAATCAAAATTCCTCTAGATCGTAAAGTAGTGACGATCACTTCGTCACCTATCAAGGCTGTGATAGAGAAAATGGCAAGCAATCAAGTAGTCACAGACCCAGTATACGAGCTTGGGGGATTTCAGAGCATAAATCTTATAGAGAGCGAACTGGCACCTCTATACTTCAACCCATACTCTAATTTGGTGGTCAACCACATACTCAAGTCCCAGGGATACTTCCCAGGAATGCCATTAAATCCCACTAAAAAGAACACCTTTGCACCTTATAAAGAAGTAAACTCTAAAAGGATACCATTAGGATTGGGATACAAACCCACGAAAGAAGAAATCTTAGAAATGCTCACCCAGTTTTAAAACCGTAAGAATAAAAGAATCCAAATGTGATCCTACCTCCCTACCCTAAATGGATACTTCGTTAGAGAAGGGAGTCAAGAGTACTTTTACGGGTTTCCCGAACCTTGGCACTATAAGGGAATGCAACTAGCTGGAATAGAAACGATGATAATGAGGATGATCCTGACCCAGACTCAGTCGACTTACCTCCTTATATAGTTAAAGAAATATTACAAGAGGGGGAAGGGGCACTAGTTATAGAGAACACCGAACCCATCAACGTAGGAACCGAATTAGAACCCCAAGAACTTAGGATAGGGACGACCTTAAACCCAACTGAAAGGGCCAGTTTCATCGACATCCTACACGAGTTCAAAGACGTTTTCGCTTGGTCTTACAAGGACATGCCAGGGATCGACGGGGATATTGCAAGACATCGAATTCCAATCAAACCAGGTTTCAAACCCGTGAAACAGAAGCTTCATCGGATGAGGACCGAATGGGCTCTTAAGATCAAAGAAGAAGTCGACAAACAATTCAAAGCCGGGTTCATCAAATTTTCCGCGTATTCGGACTGGGTGGCTAACATAGTCCCCGTACCCAAAAAGGATGGGCGAATCCAAGTTTGTGTTGATTTCAGAGACTTGAACAAAGCTAGTCCCAGGGACGACTTCCCTCTACCACACATCAACATATTGGTAGATAATACAGCAGATCACGTGTTGTTATCCTTCATGGACGGGTACGCAGGATACAATTAGGTCAAAATGGCCATAGAAGATACGCATAAGACAGCCTTCGTCACTCAGTGGGCACATATTGTTATACGGTTATGCCATTCGGGCTAATCAATGATGGTGCTACATATCAATGCACTGAGACAACCTTGCTACATGATATGATGCATAAAGAGGTAGAAGTATACGTAGATGATATGATTGTCAAATCCAAAGACAGGAAGGGGCATATCGATAATCTTCGCAAATTATTCCTAAGATTGCGCAAATACAACATGAGGCTCAATCCTCAGAAACGTGCATTCGGGGTAACGTCAGGCAAGCTTATGGGATATGTCGTCAGCCAGAAGGGAATAGAAATTTATCCATCCAAGATCAAAACTTTAATCGAAATGCCACAACCCCAGAGAGAGAAGGAAGTTAGAGGATTTCTAGGCAAAGTGCAATACATATGCCGATTCATATCGAAGATTGCTATAATCTGCGAACCCATTTTCAAAAAGCTCAAGATAACAGATTATACCATATGGGACGACGACTGTCAAAAGGCGTTCGACATGATTAAGGAGATACTGGCTA